>NC_140495.1:15801839-17161839 GCF_964271855.1 Acomys minous | reverse complement strand
GAGCTCTAAAATGAACCTGATTGCCTGGTTCGATCCAGGTTCATCTCTTACTCAGCACGTGACCTTGGGCAAATGAACTTGTCTTCCTCCGACCGCCATCTGTCAGCGCCACTGAAGAACACCCTTGTGAGGCTGTCCTCAGGAAGTGACTCTGTGGTCAGGAGCCCGCACCACCCTCACACCCAAGTCCTATTCCCAGCATCCACGTGCAGTGGCTCACAGCCACCCGTACCTTGAGTTCCGGGACATTCCGACACCTCTGGCCCCAGGGACACACATACACTTAATTTACAAATAATAAAAAAAATGAGGTTGTTCCAGTGTTTACATTTTTTAAGAAATGAGTTCATATAAAATTTTTTCATCTTTCATATATTTTGTTTACAGTTTTTTAAAAATGAGCACATAAATGTAGCTCATATATGTGCTCAGAACAAAGCCTAGTGTACAGTAAGATCTCACGGAACACCAATGAAATTAATTTTCCACAGAAGAGGAACTGGGGCTCAAAGAGAGACCATGTGCCACATGAGATGATGCGTGTGAACGCAGCTGCTCGCTCAGCCATGGCCCCGTCCACACGTGGCCGTTCCTGAATCTGCCTTATCTCTCCCGGCAGTGCGTGACTACGTCCTCTTTGGAACTCAACCACTCTGGCCTGGGTTCGCCCTGTGAGTATGGATGGTTCACTTCAGCAGGCACAGATGGGAGTGCCTCACAGGGAGGCATGCGTGTGCTTCTGCAGAGCCTTCCCTCTGACACAAGCTGGCGAGCAGCACGGGATGCAGTGGTGGTGGTCGGAGAGCAAAGGAGGGTGGATCTCGCTACTGTCAGTAGCTCCATTTCCTAGGACCCAGAACTCCAGACTCTCAGCTCAGTGACCTGCCCGTCACACTAAAGATGACCCTCTGCTCAGTCCCACAAGGGAACTTTGAAGAAGATAAGTGAACAGAATGTATCAGGGGACAAGGAAGGGCTGTGGGACACAACGGTCACTTGACCCATCAGGGGTCAGATTTCTTCTTGTCAGTGCTCACCAAGGAATGCAGTGTTTGTGCCCCTCAGGCCAGTTCTGACTTCCTAAGAAAAACTGAAAATCTGGTTTAGTAAAAATTCCCAAATTCTAAAGTAGTGTGCATGCCGATCGGATGAGCCTGTGGCCAGCAGTTTATTCCCCATTCCCAAGCCACCAGCCAGATTAGAAGCACATTGTCCTGGCCCTTACCGTAGCAGAGGGTGCAGTTGGCCAGGTGCTCCACATCCTGCTCGAACTCTGTCTCCCATGTAAACAACTGCAATCTGCTGACTCCGTCCACCTAATTCAAACACACACAGGCATACATTCGTAACCAGCTGGGCTAAATTCCAGGTCACTGTCTTTGTGGCTTTTTTTCCTTCCCCTAAGTCAGATCAAAAAGATCATTAACGTGGTTTTTAAGGAATATACAATTACATTTTTTTAAATGTAGAAGTGATTTGACATTATGCAACACACTTACAATCATGTAGGACCCAGCCCTACTAGGATGCATATTATGTAATACGAAGGTGGTCCTGTAATAGTCAAAGGGGAAAAGGCAGAGTTCTGTGAAGGAGGCACTTGTAGACTATCCCTGGTGATCAGGCCTGAGAATGAGGAGGAATCAGGAAAGCTCTGCTGATGGTTCATTTAATAACCAACACTGAGGATTAAAAACAAAATGTGAACAATAACAATAAATCCAACAAGGTCCCTAGAACACCTTGGAAGCAGATCAACAATCCCATGGCTTCTTCCTAGAGGCACAGCCAGACTATATTTCCCAGCCTCCTTTGCAGCAAGTTCCTACATATGACTGTGGTTTGATTAATAAGATATAGATGAAAAGTGATTCATATCATACCAAGGCATGCACTGTAACTCTTTGCCCTCTCTCCTTCATTTGTCAGCCAGATTTAAAGAATGGAGAAGAAAAGAATTTGATGCCCTAAAGTGTAATGGGGCTGCCGATAGAAAAAGCCTGGGTCCTGAAGTGGCTACAGACAGGAGAACATGCCCTGGCTCACCCCAACCCCCACCCCGACTCCCACCCCCACCCCTACCCCCACCCCAGCCCTTGCACTCTTTCACAAGAGCTATCTTTGGGAGCTGAATGGTTCCATGGTTAGCCAGCCCTGACTAACACTCTTTCTGAGACTTCCACCTCATGAGGAAACTAAAAGTGTTCTCCCGTCCATCCTCTCAGTTGCTGAGGTGGAGTCTGCAAAGCCGCATCCATCTTTTTATCCGCTCTCTATCAAAGCATGTAAGATGGAGCCCCACTGAGGGTCTGCGCCTCCCCCTTCATGCCCACGGCCAGAAACAAGCCGACTCTGAGCACCCCTCTAGGTGGCAAGGTGCTCAAGTCATGAAGATGCCATGTGAGCTCTCAGTCAAGGGCTAACTCTGAAAAAGAGCTTTCTGTGCCATAGACTCTTTACAGAGCTCTTTGTTCTTTCTGCTTGCTGCTCCAGCACTGCCTTTCAAAGCAGGTTCACTTGAAGTAAACATTTCTTTCCCCAAGGCAGGGTTTCTCTGTGTAGCCTTGACTGTCCTGGACTCGCTTTGTAGACCAGGCTGGCCTTGAACTCACAGAGATCTGCCTACCTCTGACTCCCTGAATGCTGGGATTAGAGGCATGCGCCACCATGCCCAGCTTGAAGGTACCATCTTAATGAGGAAAGCAATATAAAGAAGACACTTATTTATATTAATGTAACACACACACCAAAACAAAAACAGACAAAAAAATCTAAAAGGGAAAAGAATTCTCCCTCTTTCTTTACTTATTTTTAACTGTATGTGCATTGGTGTTTTGCCTGCATGGGTGAACAAGTCAGATCCCCTAGAAGAGAAGTTATAGACAGTTGTGAGCTGTCATGTAGGTACTGGGAATTGAACCTGGGTCACTCTGGAAGAACAGCCAGTGCTCTTAACCACTGAGCCATCCCTCCAGGCCCTCTTCTCTTAATCTTTATAGGGTACAGAGAACATTAAGTTGTACCTAGGCTGAACAGTAGTTGCTACCTAAAAGTCCTCAAAAGCCACTGGGCACAGTGGCGCATGCCAGTAATCCCAGCACTCAGGGAGCCAGAGGAAGACTCTATTGTCCCATCCTGTGGGCCAAGTCGAACAAGTTCTCTGGAAGAGGGAGTGGGGATTTGAAAGGAGGGACAGAGACACGAAGACAGGGAGCCAAGACAGGAAGTCCTGATCAAGGCTCTACTTTATTTTAGCAGGTGCGGCTTATATAGCAGAAACACCACAAGCACCTACACAGACTCACTTCCTCCCTAGCCCCTCAGGCAGGCCCCAAAAGAATACACTCCTCTGAACAGTTCTCTGCCAGAACTTCCTCTTAGCTGTAGGCAATGCAAAGATTAACAACTCAAAGATCACAGCATGCAGCCTAAGCACAACCACCTCCTCCAACCAAGGTCAACAACTCAAAGATCACAGCATGTAGCTTAAGCACAGCTCTGCACACTCTGTGAGTTCAAAGCCAGCCTGGTCTACAAATTGAGTCCAGGACAGCCAAGGTTACACAGGGAAACCTCTGTCTCGAAAAACCAACAAAACAAAACAAAAAACATAAAGGGGACAGAAAGGTGACAAGGCCATGACTTTACTTGTGGAAAGGGCTCTGGTAATATTTTTTTGGCAATGTGGGAAGAGAGTTACTTCACGGCAAGAGGCTGAAGAAAGCAATGCCATTTGGCGCCTTTAAGAGAGACAGGAAGGAGGTTTAACTGGCGCAGCAGTGATGGTGGCCTTCTAGTGTGGAGGATGGCAAATACAAAGGCCCAAGCTAAACCGTCGTTACTATCTGAACCCTGCTCACGGCTCATTTCCTGTGTGCTAGATGCTTCCCACCTCCAGTGTGCAGCTGTTGAGCACATCTGGGCCATGGGACTGACTCCCTAACACACGGGAGACACTAACTAACCCAGTCTTCTTGAGTTGCTGGCACTTGTCACATGGCTCTCCTCCACATGGCCAGCAGATCTGAGCACGAGCTAGCCAAATAGGCCCAGTTAATCACTCCAGATTAAAACACTACAGACAGGAATGTGACACATCATCATTTTCCTGGAAGTCACAGGAGGCGATTTGGAAGCTTCTGGGACCAGGACCCATGGCGGTGAGCCAGGAGAAACAAGAAATTGAGATAACCCTAGGCGCTTCACCCGAGCCTTGTGGGGAATGGTTAAATTGGTACACAACTATTTTTAGATCACAAGAAGTGTGGCTGAAGCTATAAAATGCCAACTTTAAATGAAGTTTTAAAGTAATGAAATACTTGAGGCAAGTATCGACCTTCACCCTACATCTTAGAGATGGCTCAAGGGGAAAGTTCTAGGCTAAGAGATTTGAATCTAGGTTATAGTCCTTGATCTGGCAGAAATGGCTACATGGCCACAGCCAGGCGTCTGTCTTCGGTTTCCTTGGGAACACAGTTATAGGTGGGAGAGTCTGTGTGTCTAGGTTCCCCTGAGCCGGCACAGCCTAGTCCTAAGTTACTGTCATTTGTGTCTATTTCTGTTCAGGACAATATGGGCTCTTCTGCTGCAAGCTCCTCAGAGCCCCATAACTCTTCCATGTTTTATTCAGCTCATCGGAGCCTTGCCAATTCAACCAAATTTGACTAGATTCACAATGTTCACTTTTTAACTTTTCTTGGGAACAATAATTTCAGGATCCCACTGAACATCTGTAACTGCTCTTGCAAAATAATTCTGGTTAACAAATAACAAAACTGCAGCAGAAGTCCATAAGGAAGCTGTGACTCAGTATAGACACATCTGTATCGGGGCTTATTAATAACTTTCCACGACTTTGACTTTGGACTTGCCAGCATAGCCATTGTCAGCGAAAAGGTAGAAAAAGGGATTCCTGAGAGGACTCAAGCAGAGAAAGAGAGAGAGAGAGAGAGAGAGAGAGAGAGAGAGAGAGAGAGAGAGAGAATATGAGAGAGGTAGTCTGAGGAGAAAATAGTGGCCCAGTGACTCCTACAGATAATTGCACACACATGGGAGTTAGGGAGTCAAATCGAGAGGACCTCAAACACAAAGCAAAATGCAACTATCAGTAGAATCTTCATCTTTTGACAGTCTCCCAACAGATGTCATTCCCGAACGTCCAGGAGTGTTTACAGCACTGGGGAGGCACTACAGAGTCAACAGCAGCCTCAGGGGTGCATGACCCCTTAGGGAGCCCCACTGGGTAAAGTGGGATTCCTGACTATGCCACAGAAAAGGCTTTCAGGACAAGTTGCATTGGGGTGAAGTTAGAGATTGGTTAAGTAGTTAGACAGAATCATTCGGAAAAGGGGATGTTCATAGTCTCTAGGTGTGAGGGCAGGCCTCCTGAGAGAGAGAAGTGCCTTGGGATCTTCACCCTTAGACAACCATCTGCACATGCCACGGATATACTCTACAACAAGACCTGAAGGTTAAGCCAGTTGATCCTCGCTCAGACTTCTGCTTAAGACTAAGTGCAAACATCAAGTGAAGCTTAAAGTTTAAGTAACATTTAACATCTGTCTAAGCTGGTGTCCTTATTTTTCTTATCTGGGAGACTTTGCTGTGTGGGCTGGGAGATATAGCTCAGTCACACTGTTTGCCCTGTAAGTATGTGGACAGAGTCTGATTCTCTAGAACCCACAGGAAAAAGAAAAAAAAAATTTAGTGACTCATACTTATGATCCCAGCACTGGGGAGGCAGGGGCAAACAGATCCCTGGGGCTCAGCGGCCAGCTAGGCTAGCTTACTTGGCAAATTTCAAGCCCATGAGAGACACTGTCTCACAAGAAAAAGTGAACGACACCTGAGGAACAGCCAAGGTTGTCCTCTGATCTCCTCCCTAGGTCTCTCTCTCTCTCTCTCTCTCTCTCTCTCTCTCTCTCTCACACACACACACACACACACACACACACACACACACGTACAAGAATTTCCTTTTGTGAACGGAATTGTAAGGTGGTTTTATGGGGTGAGGTAAGCTATTTAAGATTTAGGAATAAGAGTCTAGGAAGACGGCTCAATAGGTAAGAGCGCTTGATGCACAAACATGAGGACCTGAGTTCAAATCCCTAAGAAGCATGTACAAAGCTCTGGCTGGCCACACACACTCCTCTTCCCCCAGCCTTGTGATAGGGCCGAGATAAGATGATCTCTCAAGCTTGCTGGTTGCCAGCCACTTCCAGGTTCTGTGAGAGACCCTGCCTCAAAGGAACAAGGAAGAGAGTGACAGAGCAGAACACTCAACACCTTCTCCTGACTCAAGTGCTCTCACCCACATGGGTATATACTATATATACATGTATACAACAGAGAGAGAGAGAGAGAGAGAGAGAGAGAGAGAGAGAGAGAGAGAGAGAGAGAGAGAGAGAGAGAGAGAGATTGATTTATGGATAAGAGAGAAATGCTGATAAGGTAAATTCAAGGTTACAAACATTCTGGCCCAAAATAGGCATAGTTTACTCATTTGTTTTGATGTTCTTATTCAAAACCTCTTGTTTTAGGGAAACACACATCATTTCTGCAGGTGCTTGCAGCTTGACCAGCTGTGCTGAAGCTTCCTGACACTCATTCTGCAGAAGAGGCAAACTAGATCCCGGAGGAAAGGCCTTCTCTCCCTGCTCAGGTCACCTCCAGTGTGGTAAAAGCGAGAAGAGAATACATACACCCGTGGGGTTGCACTATCGTCCTTCTCTGGCAGTGTGACACAAGAGCAACACTCAAGCCTCACCCATCCTACCCCAATACCAAGGAACTTCCCATGAACCCTTGCCCTGGAGACACTCCCAGGCTGTAACTTAAAGCTTCGGCTGTTGTACTCAGCTGCCAGAGGGCAAAAGGGAATGTTCACTCCTGGGACTGAGCTGGGGTGGCTCTTAGCCTGAAAACACAAAACAGATAGGGAGGAAGGTTTACCTTGGAGAGAGTTAGGGCTGACTAGACTGTAGGAGTTTACAAACTATCTGGCGCTAAGTTGGGGTAAGGGCTTAGAAAACAAGGAGAAGAAACTATGTGTTGGGGGGGGGGGCCTAAGAGACCAGAGGAAGGGAGAACAGACAAAGTGGCCATCTACCCTGTGGCTGGCCCAAGGAGCATGGGTAGAGTTTTGGTTCCTTTAAATCATCATACATCATACATACATACATACATACATACATACATACACACACACACACACACACACACACACACAGTGAGAAAGAGGGATTTGGGAACCTGCCATATCAGAATGCAAATTCCTGGACTTTGTGCCTTAAAACGAGTCACATCTTCCTCTTACTCCTGTTCACTTTACCTGGGCAGTGTCAATAATCACTACTAACTGGTAGGACAGTCGCAAGGATTAGACACTCCATATGATGGTTAGATTTATGTGTCAGCCTCACACAGCCTGTAATCACCTAGGAAGAGAGTCTCAATGCAGAACTGTCTGCTTTGATATGGTCTACAGGCATGTCTGTGGAGGACCATCTTAACTAAGTTCATGATATGGGAAAACCCAGCCCACTGTGGGCATGGGTGGCACCATTCCCTAGGCAAGCGGTCCTCTATAAAAGTATTATACTATCTTGAGCTAGGGGCATAGCTCGATTGGTAGAGCACTGACCACACAAGCTCGAGGATGTTTGCTCCCCAGCACCAATGTAAAAGCCTGGGCATGGTGGTGTGAGTGTGAGTTTGTAATCCCAGGGCTAGAAAGAACAAGACAGGTGGATCCTTCAGGCTCCCTAGCCAGCCAGACCAGCCTAATAGAGAAGCCTCAGTTCCCAGTGAGAGACTGCACTTTGCACCTTGCAAAAACAAGGTGGACTGCTCTGGATAAACGACATCCGTGGTTCACTGCTGGCCTCCGTGGGCATGCACATCTGTGTGTGCACATGCACACATACACACAGAGAATATCTTTATGCAATGTTCATAAATTCTAAAATTAATCACAATTGAAGACAGACACACACACACACACACACACACACACACACACACACACACACCAATTTATTTATCTTCTAAAGCTGATATTGTAAGAAGGGGGGAGGGTAATTTCTTGACAGCCCACCTTCCATTCCTTGGACTTGCTAAGGAGTAAAAGTGGGACCGGTCAGTAGACCTATCTCCTGATACTATTATAAAGGTAAAATGCACTAAAAGGGAGAAAGGAACTTAGAACTTGGAAGGCCTCTATTTTGTTTCACTGTTTTTTACTTTTTTAATTCAGAGCCTCGAGGCGCGTGAGCGCTCCAGACCTTGAACACTCGCCTGCTCATTGTCCGAAGAAGAATAGGAGCGTCTCACTGCCTGTCTCCTGGGTTCTGAAGACTAACTGAATCAATAAAAGCTTAGAATGGTGGCTGGATCAATAAACATGAGCTATTTTCCCAGGCGTTGTTTCAAGGGAATCCGTGCGGGGCTTTTTAGAAAGAAAAATGAAATCCAAAGCCTGGTATGCAAACTGCATTTTCCCTCTAACGCTCAGCTTCTTCGCTTTAAAAAACACAATCTAATGAAGGCTTGTGTTTTGAGGCATAAGACTGTTCTTAATGATGGGATCAGGCCCAGGGAGTCCAAATTCGATAATGCTGTTTTCTTTAGGGCTGAAACAATATTTTGGATAACAAAAAAAGCTTTCTAATAGGTGTGGCAGTCTCCAAGCGTGTTTAAATGAACTAAGAAGTTAGGATATCTGCTTGTATAATCTGTTCAATTTGAGCTACCATCATTTGCCAAGAAGTATGTGAGGTTGTTCTGAGAATTACAGTAACATAGAGGCGAAAGACAAAAGCCTCATGCATAGTCAGAGAGCCTTCAGGCAATGAATTCAGAAGACAAACCATAAGATAAACCCACTGTCTTTGCTATACTACCCTCAAGTAGAGAAAAGAAAAGAGTAGGGGAAGGGGGCCGCGTGCCCATCAGAGAAGAAGACGGACTAAGAGGCCCTGAAGATGGGCCTGTCATGTTGACAGTCTCTCTCCTGGCTAGTGTCACCAGCAGCAAGGTCATCCGCTACATCTGAACTGATAAGCATCACTTAACATCTTTTCTAAACCATTACGTTTTCAAAATGCCGAGCTGTCTCCCAGCACCCCAGGGCAAGGACATGCCCACACGATGGAGAGGAGGGCAGCTAAAAGCGACAGCACAGAGTGTCAAATATATTCAAGCCTGGCAACGTCACCTCACATACCATTTCACACTTTTACTCCGAAGCCCGTGACAAGGAGGGCAAGCAGGCTATGACTAAGGATGCATCTACAGATCAGAAGTAAACACTGACTATCCAGCAGGCCATCAGAGAGCGGCACAGGGGTGCTTTCAGGGGGAGGTGATGGCATATGGTGTCACTCTCCAAATGTCAGGGCTGACCATGCTCAGAAATAGATGTGCTGATAATTACACCTGGATGGAAGCCTAAAAACACTGCAGCACAAATCCCTCTCCACACTTTTTGTCTTGCATAACCCAGAATGGTCTTGAACTTGCTATAGAGCCAACAGTGACTATGGATTTCTGATTCCCCTGCCTCTACCTCCCAAATGCTAGTATGACAGCCATACGCCTCTCTCCTCAGTTTATATGGGGCTAGGATCAAACCCAGAACTTCATGCATGCTAGGCAGCTTCCCTTAGTAACTGAGCTATAGCCTCAGACCCCACTGTCTCATTTCTGAGCCAAGAAAAATGGGACCCAGGCAGTTCACCTGTTATGGCAACATCCATAAAATAGTTCATAACACTGCATCTCCAACTTAAGTGGTGATCTTTATATTCTGCCTTTATCGGGCCATTCTAGAAGTTATAGAGACCCTCCCCGAGCAGGCTGCCCTGTCCAGACATCCTGCTAGGCAAGAGGGATGGAGCAAGAATAAGAAAGAACTTACTCTCTTCGTTTCCCCTTTGTTTCTGAACCTGACATGGCTGCCCATCCTTCCCGGTAGTTTGCAAGCTGTCACAAGCTTATCCATTGATTCTTAGACACGCATACTGTGTGCCAACCAAATTTCTCACCCAGCAGTTCTGCTACATAGCTCTATCTCAAGAGAAAGTGAAATGGTCTGGCACAGCTGAATCCATTAGTTATTAAGGAGAACCATGTGACAGTTCCATTTTTCCAGGTCAGAAATGGTCAAGTGCCGGCAGTGTCGTGTGGCTAAATCTAGCTTTCACACACCCGTGGAAGAACACCGACCTTCGTTTTGATAAGTCGTCCCAGCAATTCTGTGAGCACGTATTGCTTAGGTTTTAGTTAGAAGAGCAAACTTTGATCACTGCTGGCTTCCACACATATGGAGATCCCACGCTGAAACAAGGAACAACTTACCCACACACACAACATGGATGAGCAAGACCAGACATGTTGACTGGAAGAAATCAGATACAACAGATAATGGGGGAGGGGTGTCGTATTTATACCAAGACTCAGAATAAGCAACAGCTAATTGCTTGTGATCAAAGACAGAGGGGTAAGTTACCTTGGACTGCATGGCTTGGTAAGGAACAGGGAGAGAATTTATAAGTGACAAAGGTGCTCTGAGTCTTAAACCACATCCTGGTCACAGAGGAGTGAAATACACAAGAATCCACCTGGGGCTTGCTCAGTCAGCAGAGTGCTTGCCATGTAAGCACGAAGACCCGAGTTCAGATCCCCAGCAACTAGGTAAAAAGCCGGATATAGCACAAACCTATAATCCTAGCACTGGGAGGTGGAGGCAGGAGGATTCCGCAGCTTGCTGGCCAGCCAGCCTAGCCTACTTAGCAAGCTCCGGGACAGCGAGAGACGCTGTCTCAAAACACAAGGGAAACAGCTCCCTAGCAATGGCCGCCAAGGTTGAGCTCTGGCCTTCACATGTCTATGCACACATGTACTTGTGCACAGCATGTGTGCAAGAGAGCAACATGCCTTAAAAGCACTGCACTTTTTCCATGTTTTTAAATAGGCACATAAGGTTATATACCGTGGCGCCCACGCCACTGCGGTACCGAGTCAAGGGCGAGGGACTGCGGATTTAACTCACACACGCATACACACACAATAACACAGCAGGTCCTTCATGCTAAGAGAGCAGCAGCAGTGGCGGCAGCAGCCTTTATTCAGTGTTCAAAGAGCCTTCTTATAGGCAGCAAAACAGGAATGTCACTCGCAGGTAAAATCCCTCAAGAGGTGATTGCACACAGGAGGAAAAGTCCTGAGGAGGGGAGGGGTGCATCCTCAGAGCAGTAAACATGACTAGCTAACCAACATAAACACAGACACGGAAGCTGCTAGAAACAGGACATGAAACAGCAAGTCAGGCAGGCAGCCCAGTCCGGCCTGGTTCCTACAATATACAGGTAAAAGGATGGAGGAAGAGGAGGAAGAAAGCCACAGTCTATATAATCTCTGGCTTAGCAGAGTGTTATGAATGACTGTGAGATGATAGATTGCACTCTGCCACTAACTACTTACTTGACCCCCAGGAATACACTCACCTTCTCTAAGCCTCAGTTTCCTCATTCTTGAAGTAGGGAAAATCAACAAGGCCTAACTAACAGAGCATTGGGGATATTACATGAAATAAGCTCTGTGAGAGCCTCAGCACAGATCCTGTGCTCCAGAAGAGCCAGTTAGTCTCTAATATCTCCATCTGGAGTGTCCAAGCTGAGACACCACCACCCCCCTCACCTCTCCAGTATTCAGCAATTTCTGGAGAATTCTTCCCCTGAACCACACTCACTGCTTACATCATTCCTGGTAGAGGGTTAAGAACCAGACAAACTCCAGAACCTTTTCCCATCAGCCCTAACGCCTCTTCCCATCAGCCCTTGCACCTCTCCCCATCAGCCTTTACACCTTCCCATCAGCCCTAGCACCTCTTCCCATCAGCCCTAACACTTCTTCCCATCAGCCCTTGCACCTCTCCCCATCAGCCTTTACACCCTCCCATCAGCCCTAACGCCTCTTCCCATCAGCCCTTGCACCTCTTCCCATCAGCCCTTGCACCTCTTCCCATCAGCCCTTACACCTCTTCCCATAAGCCCTTTCCACACCTCACATACCAGCAGGGCATCTGGGAGGTTGTGCTCCTCAGTGAACGTCACAACTGCCGTGACAATGTCCGCTGCGTGGAGCTCCAGCGTGGCTGTGGCAACAGAGGTTGTGTCATAGTTCCTACCGGCCTGGAAGAACATGGCCACCTTCCTCATCAGAAGGCCTGAGCGTACACGTTTGAATACATGTCTAGCCACAAACCTCATGGTGGCCCCAAGGTTCCGGGCCCCAGATGACAGTTCAAGGGGGATCTTCCTGACAGCCTGTAGGAGGGCAGCCTTTCCCTGATGGTCTGAGAAGCGCACAAGGTAGTCTGTCTTTGTGTTATAGGAAACAATGGCCACTCGGGCCCCAGAGGGACAGTTACTCCCACTCATTTCCATCTTCATCAATAGAGATAATAAAATGTTCCTCATCCTCTCAAAGTCTGACTGGGAGACATTGTTGGACATGTCCAGGGCAAAGACCACTTCCGTTGGGAACGCTGGGCATCTGGAAAGACCTTGACACAGGGATACACAGATGTAGAATGTCTGAGCTGCCTCTAGCTGGGCAAGGGCTTATGCGAACAATGGGCATTATTTACCTTTTGAGCAAGCTGGAAGAGAAAAGAACACAGTGTTAGTATATATAGGCAGTTTATATTTCAATATAAACTACACTGTTATGGTTTGACAAGTTTGTGTGTGTGTGTGTGTGTGTGTGTGTGTGTGTGTGTGTGTGTTAAGCTGAACTTGAACTTAAAATCTCCTAAGCCTCTTAAGTCCTGGGATTTTTCAAGCCATGTCCACTTTGAAACACTCTCTCTTCTGAGAAACTCAAACGCCCTTCTAGATACCCCTCTGTGGTATGGTAGGGGTCCCTACTATTTGTCCAGTATCATTCTCTTATTTTTTTTTCCCCGTTATAATAGGGCCCCAATTTCTGACTTGGTATATGACCACCTGAAACAACAGCCAAACTCTCACTGTGCTAGCTCGCTTACTACATTCTGGATAATAGAATAAGAAATATGGTAAGGCTTTGCAAATGCATCTGCATACCCTAATGAAACCCATTCCTTGGCAGGCTAAAAGAAAGATGCAAAAGTGCCCTTTGCCCTTTGCCCTTTGCCCTTTGCCCCTTGCCTTTCCTTCTCCTTCCAGGCTGGATGAAGTACAGATACAATGACTGAAGCTTGATTAACTGCTCAGAGCATGAGATAATTTGGGAAATACAGCACCTACCACACACTATAATGACAAAGAAGAAAATACAAGGAGACTCCATCCTGGAACCCCTGGAACACACACACACCCAGGACTCCGTATCAACCGAGACTGATGATGTCCAAGCTTTGACCCAAGAGACACATTTCATCATAATTATTGAGAACTTTGGTTACATTCAACTAAAATTAAATCCAACTAAAATTCTAAGCTATTGTGAGCATGTATCTCATATACATGTATGTGTATATATATATATATATATATATATATATATATATATTATAAATCATATACAATGAATATGTACATCTTACATAAAAGTATATATGTATATATGTATATGTATATGTATATATAATATATATATATATATATGTATATATATATATATATATATATATCCTTAGCTCACCATCTGTGTATCCATACATAAAAATACCTTAATCTTAGTTGATAAAACTTGCAGTTTAAATTATGTTTGAATCATGTTATACTTGGTATGACACATTTTTTAATCAGGAAATGCAGAGTGCTAGCATATATGGTATTTTCCAGCATATAAGACAACCCCCAACTTTAACTTTTCCAGTTAAAATATAGAGCTTGCAGCCCAAGTCTGCTACACAGGGTGTGCATTGGAAGAGGGGTAGACTTATATGGTGAGTATATTCCAAACTCTATATTTTGGCTGGAAAAGTTAAAATTAAAGTGGGGGGAGTCATCTTATACACCAGAAAAGACAGTAATCTACTATGTAAATATCCCATGATTTTTTTCAGCCAGTGCCTCTCAGTATATGTGTACGAGTGTCTATCTGTGCCTGTTTATCCAATTACAGTCTGTCTGTTGCTCTAATTATAGGTTTTTATATGGCCAGTCCAATCACTCTTCAGACATACATTTTATTGTCAGTCATACATACTTTCATACATGCCTCATATTAGGGCTAGGGATTATTTTCACTTTAAGAAAAATAATAATTCTGATTTGAAATTTAGGCCTGGTGGTACAAGCCTGCATGCCTAGCTCTCAGGAGACTGACACAGGACTATTGCAAGTTTGAAGCCACTGTAGTATTCATAAGGAGTTTCAGGCCAGATGGGCTAATTAACAAGACCCTTTCTCTAAAGAACAGAAAGATATAAATAAGTAGGCAATGTATGTATGTGTTTGTATGTATGTATAGCAAGTATGTACATATTTCCAGTTTGAAAACCAAAAAGAGCATCTCATTGTATTAACTGATAATCTTTGATTCCCATTAATGGTAAATATTCTCACAGGTGCATGGTTAATTGGTTGGTTTTTTTTTTTTTCTTCTCTGACTTTCCTTTCATGCCTTTTGCTTATTTTCAATTCAAAAGTTATTTTTTTAATTTAGATTTAGCTTTTCCAAAAATGTCTTTGCTTATAGATAAAAATGATCATGCAGCCGCAGTTTTTATCATGACATGACATAGCAAGGGCAATGAGCCTTCTACTTGAGTCTGTTGCTTCTTTCTCGGTTTTTTTTTTCTCTCACTTTTCTGTTTGTTTTTTGACCCCGTGGTGCTCCTCAATGTAACCTGGTTTTAACTTTCTATGGATCCTGGAATCTCCTTGAACATCAGCTGGACAAGAGTGGACAGAAGCCGGAAGACTGAACCAGAAGGCAAGGGATTGGGTGTAAAACCCAAGCCTCTACACTAAAAGCTTTCAACTCAGTGTCCCTTCCCTGTCCCTTCCCTGTCCCTTCCCTATCACCCGTAAGGAGAGAAGGATGCCCTCTGCACATGCCAGTACCCACAGTGTGTCAACCAGTTAGGTGTGACAAAGCACACCTAAGACCTAATGGCTCATGGTTCCACTTCTGCAATGGAATGACAACCAAACAGGACACGTTTCTTTTCAAAGGTCATCATGGATCCTGCCTGTTGAAATAAATAGAACAGGGTTTCCTATGCTCTGTTTCACGCATCAAGATGCAGGCATGTAGGTGTGCAAGCGTGGTTCCATTTAGGGGAACCCAGCCTTATACGGTAGAGTTTGTCTTCATTATTGAGATGGTGTGCCTTTCCAGCTACTTCATTTGGGATCCTACTGAGGAAGGAGACGGCTTACTTGAAGGGAGATCGGGTCCAATCTGTTCATTTGTAAGATCTTTTTATGATGGAGAAGCCACTTCCGAAGGCTCAGTCAAATCCTTAGGTGTCCTGTGCCCTTAGTCCTTGATATGCCCCACCTCACCCCCATCCACACCGCTGCCTCCAGCTGAGTGTCTCCCAAACAACTTACGGCAGTTTCCTCGAATGAAATCAACAATTTCACAAGGCTGTAGAGAGATGGGGAGAGGCAGGGAGAGGAAGTGAGCATTTAATGTGGAGCAGGTTTCACTGCCTTGACTTGAAACGCCGTGTGCATGCTATCAGAACCTATCTGAAGTGTATAAATACATAACAGGAAACCACAAAATAGTTAGAGTTGATGATACCACCTAAAGCTGTTATGTCCAGATCCAGCCACTACTATAAAACATTTAAAGGATTTTATATAGCATGTTGACATAGGTAGGTTGAGGTTATATGTATTTGGGGGGAGAGGGTTGGGGGAAGTGTGGGATTTGTTGTTATTTGTTTGTTTGCTTGTTTTTCTTTTTTCTTTCTTTTTTTTTTTTTTTTTTTTTTTTTTGGTTTTTCGAGACGGGGTTTCTCTGTGTAGCCTTGGCTATCCTAGACTCACTTTGTAGACAAGGCTGGCTTCGAACTCACAGCAATCTGCCTGCTAGGATTAAAAGCATGCGCCATGACGCCCGGCCTGTTTGTTTATCAAGATAGGGTTTCTCTGTGTAGCCTTGACTCTTTGGACTTGCTTTGTAGACCAGGCTGGCCTCGAATGCACAGAGGTCTACCTGCCTCTGCCTCCCGAGTGCTGGGATCACAGGTGTGCAGCACGGCACCCGGCTTTATTTTGAGATCTGCCTCACAAATCAATGGGATGAAATCTGATTCCTAAGGCTGAAATCCGGGAATCTCAGCAGAGAGTACTGGGAGCTGCTGCCAAGGTATGAATATGTGTAGTGGTGTTTGCTAGACCACTTCCTTAGAAGGGCTGCCGAAACAGGTACCCCCTATGTCTCCACCCCCCGTAATCCTACCTCCTGCCTTTTATCCCTCCCTCTCCGTTCCGTTCTTCCCTCCACCTTAGACCCTGACAGCTCCTGTTCTTCCATAGCTTCCGTTGCCTCCAACCTCTACCTAGCAATCTATGTGTACTAGGGAGAGAAGCACTCCTCGTCGTTTCTGAGATTTCTGTCCCATAAGACACAAAAGCCTGTTCCATTCTGCGAATGGGCTTATTAAAAATATATAACTTTATAGGCATTGTTTTTAGCTTTATGTGTAGAGCATACTTCAGGAAGAAGGTAGCTTCCAAACAGTTGTGTGTGTGTGTGTGTCACTTAATGTTTAAAATATTATTCTACTGTTTTTATAGTGGCACGTCCAGGAAAACTCTGTAAACTTACAGTGTTAACAAAATTCATAAAAGGAAAAAAATGAAGAAGCTTTAAGATTGATAAATCTTGTTTTGTGGATATAGAAAGATTTATCTCCTGAAATGAGTGAATTTTCCAATTAAGAGTCTTCACCTACCGTCCTATCTGCCAAACCTTTTGAGCCCTTGATGCCCTGGAAAGAACAGAAACATGGTTAACACTGCAAGATCCTGACCCCCAACACTTTTCCCTCTGCAACCAACTGGAGACGCTGGCTGTTCACCATGGCAACACCGCCCTTATCTCCTGGCCCTGGAGTCCTGCCACAGCCCAGCGAGGGGGACAGAATAGCTGGTGGTACATCCCAGACCTCGGAGTCCCAGAAGCCCAGGAGGATGGGACACAGACCCTCGGAAGACCAAGTAATTTTGAAACCAATCTAAAGCTCAGGTTCAAATTCAAAAAATGGTCAATCAAGATCCCAGGTCCTACCACAAGCTGTTCTACAGTCCATCCTGGCATCTCCCCTGTTCTTGTTCTTCCGGTCTCTCGTACCCACTCTGTCTCTCCCCTCATAGTGAAGGAATCCCCCAGAAGCCTTCCAGTCACCACTACCTGGCTCCAGTCCCTCTGGGAGCCTAGCCAGTCTTTGTCTTTGTCTAGACTCTACAAAGGGGTGACTTGTAGCCTTGGGCAGGTCACTGTTCTGAAACTGTCTCAGTCTGCACTTCCGTCATCTATCAGCCATGAACTACCTCTGTGATGTTTGGTTTTCTGACTTAGTTGGTCCTCCCCAGTAAAAATCCTAAACGCCAGTGAGGTCAGCATGTACCCCTCTGGCTGATGAATATACTACCCTGCACGGAATCACAGCCTATATACCGGTTAATTTTTGTCCGCATACCTTGGAAGAATGAATCTCAACTGAGCAATTGTCTCAGATTGGCCTATGGACATGTCTATGAGGCATTTTCTTGACTGCCAAACTGATACAGAAGGTCTCACCCAACTGTGGGCTGAATAACCCCTAAACAGATGGACCTGGGATGTATACTAGCCCAGGTGGGGGAGCAAGCCAGTAAGCAGCATCCCTCTATGGTCTCTGCTTCAGCACCAGCCATCAGGCTCCTTCCTGCCTTGGGTCCCTTCTTTGGCCTCCCTCAAATGATGACTGAAGCCAGTAAGCCAGATCAACCCATCCCTCCCCCACTTGCTTTTGGTCAGTGTTTTCTCACAGCAACAGAGAAACAGACTGCACCACCCTGTCTCTAAATCAGGGCGCAGGGCAAAGCTTCGGAATCTTTCCACGCTCCAGGGTATTCTAACAACCCCTCTAGTCTTGCAACATTATCAGTTCAGTTAAGAGTCTATGAATGGAATGTTTCATTAACTAACCAAACATGTGTTGGTCACCATGTTTCCATTGATAAGTTCATTCTCCAGTAAGTTTTATCTATTTAGGAAGATCCATACATCCCTAGCTACTCCAAGATCACCTCTATATCCAAAGAAAAGCTATCTACGGAAGACTGTCTAGGGCTCGAAGCTAGTATTTTCTAAGCAGTTCGCCATTTCCCTTGGCCCAGTTGAATGCCCCAGCTGTCTGTTTCTTCTTTAGTGAGGCCTCTTAGAAAAACTCTTTCACATCTTGGCAGAAGATTGAAAATAAAAAAGGAGAGGGTACTCATTACCATCTTCCCTGGTGGGCCTTGGTCACCTGGAATTCCAGCAAACCCAGGAAAGCCAGAATTACCCTACAAGGGAAGAAACCAAAGAAATAAGCTTTCCCATTGGTCACCAGAACTGGCCCTCCTGAAACATCAAGCTGTTTCATACCTAAGGCCAACAAGTCTACTCCTGTGAATCAGATTTCCATGGAAACAGACTGGGAGGCTTAATGGGGGACTCCTCTGGCCCACCTATCTAGCCCCAGCTTGCCCAAGGGTTTCACACACACAGACACACACACACACACACACACACACACACACACACACACACTTCAATGCAGAACCTTCAAAGATGGCTTAAGCCTCAGTCAAGACTCAAGAGCATGTGATAAACTTAATGCATGAGGCCTGCATTGAGAGCCTTGACAGTGGGGAAAGGAAAAGTCCCCGCAGCACCTTCGGGGGCCTCAGTATCTCAGGAAAGGTTTGGGGTGGGCAGGGCCTCACAGCTCATATCCTAGCACTGATCATCTGGATTTAGTCAATGCTTCATCTTTTTTATTTGGAAGTAGAAAGATTAGTTAACCAATCGGAGTAGCCACAAGCAGCAGCAAGCTGGGCAAGCATGGACCGGATTGTACAACCTTTCCATAGATGAAAACACCCAGTACTGAGTCCAAGGAAAATACATGCTCTTTCCCTCCTTCCCAAGTTCTGCCCTGAACATAAGTTCATGTCCTGTTCCCCTCCCCCACTCCCTCTCTCCCTCCCCCCTCTCTCTGTCTGTGTTATATGTGTGTATATGTGTGTATGAGTGTGTGTGTGTGTGTGTGTGTGAGAGAGAGGGGGGGGGGGAGAGGTTTGTTCTTGTCAACTTGACACCAGCTCAAGTCACTAAGAAGAGGGGACCTCGACTGAAAATAATGACCCTCTTAGGTTGGCCCAGAGGCAAGTCTGTGGGAGCACTTTCTTGATTAATGATTGATGTGAACAAGCCATCGCTGGGCAAGTGGCCCTGGGTTCAAACAGAGCAAGCTATGAAGGGCAAGCCAGTAAGCAGCCTTTCTCTGTGACCTCTGCTTCAGTTCCTGTCCTGACTCTCTTCAATGATAGCCTGTGACAAGGAAGTACAAGGCAAATAAACCCTTTCCTCCCCAAGTTGCTTTTGGTCACAGGGTTTATCACAGCCACAGAAACTACAACACCCATAAGCCATCTCACCAGCCCAAGGCTTGCTTTCTAATGTCTGTCAGCTAAACCCTACCCAGATCCTGAAAGCCACATGAGTTGTCATTGACTGTGGCTCTTCAAGATCCAATCTTTATAGCTGGGCGTGATGGCACATTTAAGAAGTCCAGGAAGAAAGATCAGGGATCCAAAGCAGGCTTTACTTACATAACAAGTTCAAGGCCAGTATGGGCTATATAAGTCTGTCTCAAAAACAAAAAAGATTTTTTATTTTAAAATCATACTTGATCTACAGAACCTCGAGAAATGGGTTCTTAATGGGAGACTCAATGAAGCACAGTGGGCTCACAGTCTACTGAGACAGGAGCTATGTTCTTGAGAATCTAGCCCAAATGAAACTTGGGGAAGACTCAGACAAACCATGCTGGCAATGTCCTTGACTTTCCCCAGAGTCACCAAGACAGAGGTGCGCTCAGATTGTCCTGGGAGCCCAAACTCTAGCCTGCATGTTTTGTTATTCCCATTGCTAAGCTGCTTTTCAAGCTGGAATGCAAATGAGCAGGGGTGGGGTGGGGTGTGTATTCGTACTGACTGGTCAGGGAGAGCCCCATGCGCATGTGCGCCTGTGATGCCTTCGGATGACCCTTGGCGGGGGTGGGGGGGGTGGGGGAGGTGACTGCGGATGACCCTTCGGTTCTTACCCTCTTCCCTGGGATTCCCTTGGGCCCCTTCTCTCCTTCACAGCCTGGGTTACCATCGTCTCCCTTAACAAAGGCAAAAGTAGGCTTGTGAATGTAGGGAAAGATTTGCAGACATGTGACCCAGTTGTCAGGCCCCCAGAGATCTCTTCTTACTTGTACACCAGGATAGCCAGGGAATCCAGGTTCACCCTAGGGCCAGGAATGATAAGATGACAGTCAGTGCCAGGCAATTAAGTTTTTCCTCAGCATTCCTCCGGGAAAGAAGATTTTGTTGTCAAGAGGCCACAGTTCAGTCCCAGAGGTCAACAGACATTGTAACTGTGCTCTAATGGATGGCCCCACTCCCATACACATGTGGGCAGGGGTAATTAGACCTAGTCCATTCACAAGACTTAAAGGAAAAAGGGGAAAAAAATGTTGGGAGAAGATCCGTGAGTAACTGGAGTGGGGAAATGGAAGGAGTGAATACAACCAGAACATACTACATACATAAATGGAATTCTCAAAGAAAAAAATATGTATTTTTTAAAAGAAATAAAGAATTACAGCTGCTCCTCAATATCTTCAGAAGGTTGATTCCAGTATCCCCCAGAGGTACCAGAATCCAAGCACAGTCAACTCCCTGAAGGAATATGGTGCCGCCCCGTTCATACATGTGACATACGCACACCGTGCCCTAGGCTTCAGCCTCCAGACGGCACCGAACCCCTGAAGTTACACAGCTGCTGTGGAAATAGACACCACCCTGTGTTACTTAGGGGGAATCACTAGAGTTCATAGGTGTTCAGCACACATGCAAGTGTTTCTCAAAATGTCTCAGCCTACAGCTGGGTGAATCCATTGTGGGGAGCCTGTAAGTGGAGAGAGAGAGGGTATATGCAAAGGTTGGTGGTGCGAGCTCTTCCATAGATGGTGGCCAGACAAAGTCTTTCTGCAAAGGCAGCTTGTGGGCAAAGACCAGCATGAACTGAAGAACTGAGCTTAGCAGGAATCCTGGGGGAGGGGGGGAGGGGAGGAACCCAGGCAGGTGTGAAGGGGGGGGAGCAGGGGGGAGGCACCCAGGCAAGCATGAAAGG
The DNA here is from genome assembly GCF_964271855.1 of Acomys minous. Classification (NCBI taxonomy): domain Eukaryota; kingdom Metazoa; phylum Chordata; class Mammalia; order Rodentia; family Muridae; genus Acomys; species Acomys minous. The sequence continues at coordinate 17,140,455 of NC_140495.1, read as the reverse complement.
ACATGAAGCGGCCTCAAGCCAAGGTGATGCTGAAGCAGAACTGGGGAGAAGGGAGGTCAGGAGAGGAAGCCACACGAGCCAGTTACGTCCAGTCTCACAGGCCGCGGGAGCAGTGGGCTTTCTCCTCAGTGCCACGGCAAGCCATAGCAGGCTTCAGGTAGAACAGAGACACAGTCTCACTGAGCTTTTTAAAAGATGGCTCTGGTGACCTCAGGAATACCTAACTACATGAGGCAGAGGCAGGGAGACTATTTAGGTGGCTTCTGAAGGAATCAGCGTAGAAAGCCACATAGACTTGAGCTAGATGACAGCAATTACAAAAAGAAGTGGTAAAAGGCTCGGCTTGGGGTGTGACTCAGGTCGCAGTGGTAGAGTCAGGTTTGGTGAAACACATGTGTAATCCCGGCACAGGGGAGGTGGAGCCGGGCAGACACCTAAGGCTTTCTGGCCAGTCATCTTAGCCTAAGTGGTGATCTCTGGGACAAATAAACAAGGAGGATGGGTCCTGAGGAGCGACAGCCAAGGTTGACTTCTGGCGTCCATATGCAGGTGCACCCGTGCGCGCGCGCACACACACATACACACACATACACACACACATATACACATACATACACACACACACACACACACCTCACAAATAAACAAACTCTTTCAGAGCAATAGTAAAATGCTAAATATATTTTGCAACTAGACTTGCATTTATTTGTTGATGGATTAAATGCAGAGTGGGAAGGAAAGAAGCTGCACAAAGATGGCTCCCAACACTTGTTATAAGCGACGAGCAGGATGAGATCAGAAGGACAGGTTCTTCGCCCTGGCACAGGGAAGGCTGGAGGAGGAGGCAACTTTGTCCAGGGCATCAGTTTTAACTGATGGGATGTTCAGTGATGCTAAAGGACAATTGTTCTTTCTAAGGTATAATAATGATATCTAATTATACTTATAAGGAATCTTTTATATAAGCAACCTGATATGTTTGTGCACACAACATATGGTTCTGGGATGTTCTTAAAAGTAATTTCCGTGAAAGGGGAAAAGCAAGTGAGACTTTAGGTAAGATAAAACATAATTGTCCATAAGGTTTTCATTAATGAATCAAGGTGATGGATACATATGTTAATATCCCAGCCTATCCACTCACATGTTGTCTATGATACAAACTTGGCATCAACAAGATGTCTCCATGGTTAAAGGTACTTGCTGCGAAGCTTAACTATCTGACATGGGAGAGAGAGAAAAGTAACTCCCAAAAGTCATTGTGCTCTGACCTTCATATTCATATGTGTGTGTGTATATATATATACACGCATACATACATACATACATACACACACAGAGAGAAAGAGACAGAGAGAGAGACAGAGACAGAAAGACAGACAGACAGATAGATAGCCGAGGTGAGATAAAGACAAAGATACATAAAATGTAAAATAAATAAAATGTCAAAAAAAGAAAGAAAGAAGTTATTGTTGGAGGATGTGCTCATTTTTTTTTCCAAGACAGGGTTTCTCTGTTTAGCCTTGACTGTTCTGGACTCACTTTCTAGACCAGACTGGCCTTGAACTCGCAGAGATCCACCTGCCTCTGCCTCCTCTCTGAATGCTGAGATTAAAGGCATGCGCCACCATGTCCAGAGGATGTGCTAATTTTAAGTTGTCTGATGGAAGATAAAAATGGAAACATCTATGGGGTTAGGGTTTGATCTAAACTAATGGGATAAACTAGAGATCACAGGGTAGAGGGGGGCTTGATACTTTAAAGGCACAGAGCACAGGACAGCAAAACCAGTCTAGAGAAGTCCAAGGCTTCTACAAGAATAAGTTGGTATTTGAGTCCTTCTTGGAAAATGAGCTACAGTTATCCAAGGAAGGGAGAATGAAAAGAACATTCTATAGCGTTCACAGAGACAAGGAGCTGGGAAATACCTGGTTAGGCTGGAAGACAAGGCTAGGGGTTGGTTTTAAAATAAATAAGGGGATAAATTAGCCTTGTACTTTTCAGGGAGGGAACTCTGTCAAGCCATGATATGTCATAAAAAGACCATTCCTTACATACCTCCTGAAAAAAAAAAAAGCACTGTATTCTAGTAAAGTGAAGTCAGGACTGTAGTTTGGTGTTGGAGTGCTCACCTTCCTGCCTTTTCTTCCCGGGTGACCGTAGCCATCTGGACCAAGCCGACCCTAAGAAAACAACACAAGATGAGTTAATTGGCTATAGATTTGTCCAGACCAACTCATGGCTGATGACAACAGCCAAACCCTTGGATAAGCCACCGACATAAGAAGGCAGGGAAGAGGGTGGGGGTGGGGGGCTTGCTGAAGGCTGGGAGGATGCCTTTGCAGGAAAAACACTCACACTGGAGGAAATGGGGCTTAAACCTTGAAAAGACCATGACAGTGTCACCTACATGGCTGCCAGGATGTATGCCACACATGTGTGCGCCCTGAGACATCACTAGGGATCCGAACACCTATACGTACAGCTAATCAGTGTCCATCATAAGGAGCAGATTCAGAACCTTGGAGTAGCTTTTGGGCCAATGATCAGAAACTGTTTATAGATCAAGTAGATCAACAGAGAGGGCTGTTCCTGCGGCCAATATAGGAAAAAATTTAAAGTACAAAAGAGAGCCAAGTAAGGAAAGTGGGGCAAAAACTGAATCCTCTGTGGGGAGCTAGGTGCCATTTATCGGCTGTCACTCGGCCCTGTCCCTCGTGAAGACTCACAGAGCACCCATGCCTGCAGCTCCAGGGAGAGCCCACGGCCTGTGTTTGGAAGCTGTGTCTGGAAACTTGTGAAATACTGGCATTAAAGATGTATGCTTCCACACCTATCTTTGCCTGAGTTCAAGAGATTCAAATTTAGCTCCTCAGGCTTGTGGGGTCCTGAAATACCACCTCCAAGAATAATACCCTTCCCTAGCTCTTGGGGGGGGGGTTTAGATTAATAGGCAGATAGATAAATATATAGATAGATTAGATAAATATAGATAGATAGATAGATAGATAGATAGATAGATAGATAGATAGATAGATAGATAGTCAGTCTACAGAGGTGGGGAGTTAGGGGGCATAAGCTCTATGCTTTCAACCAAGAGAGACGAATAAAATAAAACAAAATATTAATTTCACCATCTACCTTTTCAGAGTACAGACGTAGGGCACTGTTTGCCTTACAGTCCATTTCACGGTAGCCTTGTTCTGCTCACTGTAACTTAAGCTTCCTGCATCTGCTTCCGTTTTCTCTCCTTCCCAGCAAATGTAATTTCAGTGCTAACTGGGCGGGGGAGGGGAGGAGGGACACCCTAATAGGCCTTTCCTAACTGCTGGTGGGAGAAATCTCCAGAAGACAGCATTGCGCTTATGAAAAAGTTAACCGCAGCAAAGTGTGGAGCCGAAAACAGTCATATAAAATAACTAGTTTCCTCCTGTGTTCAGTGACTAAGGTAAAAATGAAGAGCCTGCCTTTCCAAGTGTCACCTGGAGGATGAAATTGCTCGTGATTATTGGTGTCCAAAGTGGTTCCTGTGCTGCGGATAATTAAGCCCATATTCGGAAAAGATGGAGATTCTAGCTCAGTGTTCTTCTTTGGTATCTAGAAAAAAATGTGTCTCTGTGCTGAGGAAGGTGGCTCAGCAGGTAAAACACAGGCCAAACAAGCGCGAGGACCTGGGTTTAAGTCCTTAGAACTCACATAAAGCTAAGTGTGGCAGCACACATCTTCAATCCCAGAGGGAATCCCAGCGTCCCCCAGAGGGAAGTGGAGCTCAGTGGCTACCCAGCCTGCCCCACACAGGTATCAAAAGCAAGGGGACCTGTCTCAGGCAAGGCCGGAAAGATGGCTCAGCTGTTAAAAAGCACTGGCTGCTCCTGCAGAGAGGACCTGGATTCAGAACCCACATGATGGTTCACAATCGTCTATAACTCCAGAGGATCCAACAACACTCTCTTCTGGCCCACACAGGCACAAGGCACACATGTGGTGCCCAGAAATACATACAGACAAAACATCCACACACATAAAATAAATCTTTGTATAAAGGCCCAAAAGGTTGACCTCCACATACATGCCATGGTGTAAGCATGTTCACACACATGAAAAGCACAGGTACACACACACACAGAGAGACCCACAAAGCTTTTTTAAAGTTTATCTGAGCATCTCATTGGTCCCAAAAGATTCAGATACTTGAGAAACTTCCTTATAAGTAAAAGAGACTCATAGATACTTCCTTCTTCAACAATGAGAAGGCAAAAGAAATCCAACACATTTTTGGAGTCTTTATGTGGAATTTATGAACCTTTGGCTAAATCCTCAACAGCTTAAGCCATCATTTCATATTGATAACCCCAAGTTTAAATCATCAAGGCTATTATTTTTTATGTGAAACAACACATACCAACTCCCCCACAAAAAAGACAAGGAATTCAAAACAGAGAAACTAGACTCACAGGCTGCCCTCTTGGTCCTTGCTGACCCCGTGGACCTCTTTCTCCTGCAAGGCCAAGCTCTCCCTTTTAAGATAAGGGAGAGATGAAATTAGGTTTCTCTCATGAGTTGATCTATCTTTGTGCCATTTTTCCTTAGAGATTGCTTAGTTAGTCCTTTCAAGACCTGTTAACATCACCATATAAGCTTGTTAAGGCTTGTTCTGGAAATGGGATAAAAATGCACAGTGGAATTGGATACAGCTTTAAAGAAGAATTAAATCATAATATCTCAGGGAAAGTGGACACAATTGTAACTCATTATGTTAAGAGAAATAAGACACACTGACAAATACTATAGGATTCCTCTCAGATGCATAAACTGGACTTATAATGATGTGTATTTATATGTGTATGTTAAATAAAGCTAATTATGAATATACTAGCGGTCTTGGTAGTGATGATGAGAGAAATGGATGTGCATTATAAGTTAGAGAGTTCGTACTACTATGGCTTTCCGAGGTGTGGGTGTAAGAGTATGTGCTTGGGGTGAGCATGCTAGCTCACTCTGTCAGTGTACCACTGCCTCCTGACACATATGAGCCATTTCTCCATAGGTCAGTTTATATAATTTCCTTCTTTGTATGCAGCTTCCTAGCTGTAAGTTAAAAGGCAGTAAATAGCTTCATCAACAATATCAGAAACATAAATTAATAAAGGAGAAAAAAAACAATATCAGAAACATACAGGAAATGGTCACGTGGAAGGGAAAGATTTGCCTAAGAAAGCCCAAAGGTCCCCTAAAGTCACTCACCTTCATTCCCCTGGGTCCAGCTGGTCCTCTGGAGCCATTTGGCCCTGGAGGCCCAGGATTCCCCTGCAATGGAACCATGACGCTCTTACTACGGTCATTCGACTAATGATTTTTGCTTTGCTTTTTTCTTTACAATAGAATAAAAAATCATAGGCATTTAGTAAAACCCAGACTTCAGTTTTTGAAATGTTGACCTTTTCCTGGGCTAACAGTGCTTGATACAATACTGTCCTGGGATGCCGGGTGCTAGCAATGAGCCATCACCATGAAGCCACAGAGGTCAACTACTGTTTCTCTACAGTGCAGTGTCCGCTAAGCTACAACGTTGGGTAGGCCAATCTGTTCAATGAACTTTTGCTCCATGACACTCTCAGCTACTGATGGCTTTACTGGGATACCATCCCAAGAGCATGTGTGTTATTGAAATGGTCTGGAGTTGTCCCTGTACTCATGAATCACCACCTAAAGACCAAAGTCAGAGGCCAGTCTGACGACTACTTTCTGTCTGGGTGGCAAGTCACTTAATCTCCCCGAGTCTCTGTGATGTTATCTACAGAAACAGATCCTTTCCTTGTAGCTTCATAAGGAACCAAGGACTTGACGTGGAGATGTAAGCTGAGCTTTTAATACCTAATCCAGTTAATTTTATCTTCCAACATGCAGAACGCATAACAGACACATTTAAACTCTAGGCTGGGGGTGACTGGGAGGAAAAACAAAGTCTACGATGCAAGAATCAAGTCTACCGAACACTGAAAGCTGGGGCAATTATCCACACACTCTCCTGGAAAGGGCTTGGTGGGCTTTTACCTGCTCCAAACTGGAAACACATTCAAATGAGACTTACAATAGCACAGTGAGATTTTTTTTTTTTTTTTTTTTTTTTTTTTTTTGGTTTTTCGAGACAGGGTCTCTCTGTGTAGCCTTGGCCATCCTGGACTCACTTTGTAGACCAGGCTGGCCTCGAACTCACAGCGATCCATCCACCTCTGCCTCCCGAGTGCTGGGATTAAAGGCGTGCGCCACCACGCCCGGCAATAACAGGGTAGCCAGCCTTGGTGACGTACACCTTCAGTCACAGCACTAGGAAGGCAGCTAGAACTACATCGTGAGACCCTGTCTCAACAGACAAACAAACAATTGTGGTCTAAAAGCTTTAAACCCAGCAACCTAGATTTCTGTTACCCAGGGAGAGACTGAGGACAGAACTGTGGCTTTGGCTGGCCTGGAGCTGCTGTTCTGAGCCTCTGGATGAGACCACAGACCCAACCCGAATCCTGCCACTCAAGTGTCTAAGCTGTGGCAAGTGCCCCTGCCCTCAGGAAGCCACCCTGACCATATGGCTCAGTCTCTCTGACCTTCCCACTAGCCACAGACACCAGATGGACAGTGGAGCAGGCACTAGAAAGACCCAAGTCGGTGGCCATTTGACTATTTACTATTTGAACAGCCAGTCATTGGGTCTCCCTAAGTCTCTGTGGCCTTATCCATCCACCCAGTCAAGCGTGCCCTTGCATCCTCATGAGGAACAGGCAGTTTAAGCATCCCTCCCGAATGGTACCATCATTTGTTCTTGCACTAGGAATAAACTTGAGCTGTGACGCATGTCTGTGAGGTTCAACCCAGAACTCACTGGTCACTGTGTGCCCAGAATGAAGGGAGGACACAGCTCATACCAATGCCAGTTTCATCAAACTAGAAGTCCTTGGTCCTCACAGACCCCAGAACATGTGATTTACCCTGTGAATCCTCAAGGCAAGAGCCGGCCATGTCTAGCCAGCAGCTATACTGTAGCTATTTGTCTTACAAACCTACCTGGGTGCCCCGACCCCCTTTTTGACCAAAAACTCCTGGTGGTCCTTGCCTTCTTCCTCTGGGTCCCTGTTCCAAAAGGGACATTAAAATTCAGCCAAATTTTATACAGCCAATTGAATCCCATGTAAGTGAAAGTCATCTCAGATACCGCTGAACAAAGGCACCCAAACCCATCCCCGTGCGATTTCGTCTACACTCCAAAGCGCTCGCGGCACACTCATTCCGCGCTCGCTCCATCTACAACGCAGGACACAGGCCCTTGGCATCCGTGCTCCTATCAGTCTTTCCAGGCGGATCTGCCGAGCACTGAAGTTCAAAAGTGTTGTTTTCATATCTTCATCCGCCCAACCAGTCTGAAATCAACAGAGTGGGCGGAGAGTAGCGGCTATGGCCTCCCCATCATTTGGAAAGGAACCTTTTCCTTCTGCAGGCCAGATCACAGCTGTTACTCTGTCGAGTACCAGAAGTGCATCTAAGTGGCTCGATCCCTGTTGCTGGGGTCAGGATGTGTTTATTTTCCCTCACGTCTTCTTTGCTTTACAGATTTTGACTGACTCTTTGCTTTAATATCTCTCTCTCTCTCTCTCTCTCTCTCTCTCTCTCTCTCTCTCTCTCAGAAATACTTTCCTAATAGAAGCATCGATCTCACTTTCTGCCCTCCTGGGTGAAGTATTGACACTCATCTATTTAAATGGACCATCACCCCCACAACCCAGTGGGAAGGCGAGGATGGCGGACCGCGCCTATCGATTGTCTCTCTTACGGATCTCTGCACAATGTGCATCACTTTTGAAAAGCAGAATCCAGTGACTAGAGCAGGGACATGGCAGTAGCAGGGACCCAAATTTGAAATAAGCCACTGATCAAAGAGAAAATGGGAAAAAGTAGGTTTCTTTGTTATTTCATCCTGATGCTATTTTTTCCCATCATAAAGCAAGCACACTCTAATTAGACTTTGATTACTCTTTTCTCTCTTGAGGGTCTTTGTCATCTGGAATCAGCAAACGGCTTCTCCAACCATCATCTGACACTCACTGGGTTTTTAACGCTGCAAGGGGGGGCAGGGGAGGGCGGGGGGAGGACAAGGATTCCATGTGAATAAAGTTCGTTGTCAGTTTAAAGTTCTTCCAATGTGGGGGAAACTTGGATATAATTTGCTTTATAAAGGAAAAGGTTCGAAGGACTATAAAGTGGTAGGTTTAGTTTTTCCTTTGAGGATTCCAAAAGAGCGGCTTTGGCTTCAACATTCAAGTTTCCCCTTGTCCCTTTGTAGTTTACAACCTCTCACTGGACTGAAGCCCTTGTCTAAGCAGCTCTGAGTTCTGTTAGCAAGAAGCCCCACGCATAGCAGACACCCAGTAAGTGCTCTGCTGATGGAATACAATTTTAAGGAATTAAATTCTACGTACACCCACTGGAAGCCCATCTCCAGAGGCACTCATTAAGAGCACTGACTCTAAATTCCAATTCCAATTCTGTCACTCACTAGCAGTATGACTTTGGCCAAATTGCCACCGGTCTTCAGCCCCTCTCCATTTTGTCCCTGGGAAATGGACTAATAAACCCACTCAGCCCCCCCTCCCCGTCCCTGCCCCCAATGGTGGATTAAATGAACTAAGACTAAAGCAAGGAGTCTGATCAATACCAGCTATTGTGGTTTGGCCTTCCCAAAAGAGAGGCTGTGCAATTTGCTTTGGTGAGGCCCAGGAAGCTTCCTCCGGGTCATTCTGATTCAAATTTCTATCACACAAAGGAAAAGGTTTCAAGCAAATATCTTTATATTAATACCCAGTTCTCAATACAACCTGTGGGCCTGGATACCCAGGCTCTCCTTGGAAACCCAGCTCACCAGCCTCTCCGCGCACACCCTGCAGAAATGAAAAGGCACAGTGAGCTCCTAGACCAGCAGGTGTTCTATTGAAAACAGCCTTCCTCGCAAGGTGGCCACTAAGAGCCCCTCAGATAAGACACACACACACACACACACACACACACACACACACACACACACACACACACACACACAAATTGAACTGGTTGTGCTCAATCCTCCCCAGAGACAGATCCGTGCCAGAAAGGAAATCTGAGCGGTTTCTCGACTGGGAAAATGCAGGACTTGATTGTTACCATCTTTCCTTCCTGGGCCCGGTCCTCAGCAGCCTCTACACACCCCTTCCCAGCAGCTCAGCAGCAGCCACAGACAGGAACCCTTTAATTAAATAAGCCAAGTTCTTATGTTTTGCATAAGAACTGTTTCCTAAAAGCTTAGCCCTCCTTTGGGGTGGGGTGGTGTATGTTATATGTGTGCAGGGGTGTGTGTGTGTGTGTGTGTGTGTGTGTGTGTGTGTGTGTGTGTAAGCCAGAGGTCAGTCTTTGGTGATCTGCCTCAAGAGCTCTTAGCCTTTTCTTTCCTTTTTTTTTTTTTTTTAAACAGGGTCTCTTCCTGAGACCTAGGTCTCGCTACCTGGTCAAGGGGAGCACAGGGTCTCCCTGTCTCTGCCCCCCCTGGTAATGAGATTCCAGCGCCACCATGACTGGCCTTTCCCACAGTTTCTAGGGGTGGAACTCAGGCCCCCCACATCTGTGCAGTGAGAGTTTTAGCAACTGAGCCATCTCTCCAGCCCCTCACCCTTTCTCTTTAAGATACAGACAGAATTGTCACTCCCCTATTGACTAGTTTTGTGTTAACTGGACACAGAGTTGGTTGGGAAGAGAGAATCTTGGTTGAGAAAATGCCCCGGACAGATTGGCCTGTGGGCAAGCACGTGGGGCATTTTCATAACTGGTGATGGATGTGGGAGGGCTCAGGCCACTGTGGGTGGAATCAACACTAGGTAGGAAGTCCTGAGGTATTTAAGAGAGCAAACTGACCAAGCTAGGAGGAGCAAGCCAGTAAGCAGCATTCTTCCACGATCTCTGCTTCAGCTCTTTCCCTGGCTTCCCTCAGTGATGGACTGTGTTATGTAGAACTGTAAGCCAAAATAAGCCTTTTCCTCCCTGAGTTGATTTTGGTTGTGGCATTTATTATAGCAACTGACACCCTAAGACATTCCTCAAGTGTCGAGGACCTTTACCTTACACAAGGAAACGGAACGTTGACTACACATGGCATTCGGGAACAATGGCCTCACTTGAGGTTGGGAGATGTCATCCTGCTGTGTTGGCCAAGCAGTTCGTGAACTCTCGGGCCCTAGTGACCTGCTCTTACGCCTCATCCCACTCCCTGTTTTCTTATTTTCCTTTCTACATGTTATATTGTACTTTCAGGTACATTTGTTTGCATATGCATAGGACCCACATATTAGGGAGAATGCTTGGAGTTTTTTTTTCTGAGATTATGTGACCTCACTTAATATTAAATATTCTAAATCCCTCTATTTTTCTACAAATTTTGTGATTTTATTTTTCTTTAGAGCTGAACTGCATACTGTTTATGTACCAAAGTTTTTATCAATTCATCTACTGAAGGAAAGCCGTTGATTGAAAACATGAATAGGATTATAATCAAGGCACTTTAAGGGCACATGATGATTATAATCTATGAAAACAAGAAGCATCCAATTACATCCCACAGTTTGCACAATTTTATCCTTGTTCCAGAATGAAAAGACTATTGCAAAATCTGTACAACAAAGAGTACGAGCTCAGCACAATAGGACAAAAGCCTAGAGAGTAAAAACCCTGGGCTGCAGCAACAAGATGGAAGACGAGGAGAGATGAGTGAAAGAAAAGTAATCCTCGTATAACTGACGAGAGTAGGGGCTGGTCACTGCTGTTAGGGAGTTGGAATTAATTACCAACAGGCTCACCAAACATAGAACAAATGGGGAGGGGTGTTCTATTCACAGAAAACAAAATTACAATGTGGACGATCAATTAGCTTAAGCAAGAGTGGACAAAATAAACGCAGGACAAGGATGCAGCAGGGAGTAGGTGGGGAAGCCAACAAAACCTTCACCTCACACTGTAAGAAGTCAACAGCACACAGAGCTAAGCCGCTCTCCTGCCTCTAAAGAACATGAGCAGAGAGGGGCGGGACTAAGTCCAGGAGAAGCTGGCGATGGGGAATTAAGCTGATTTTGTACAAAATGGAATCTGTCAGCTGTGGAGTCTCCGGCAAGTCTCTTCACCTTACCAAGCTGGTCTGGGCAAAAGCTCTAAGGCAAAGTTACACCGCAGCTTCGGTTTTTACTTTTCATTTTGAAACAGAGCCACGCTACGTTGCCCAGGCTGGCCTTGAACTCCGCTGTCTAAGAGCTCAGACAAGCTTTAAAGTTACCATCCTGGTTGGTGGTGGTGGCGGGTGTTTGAGTTGGGACAAGGGTTGGGAAGACCGTATCAATATATTACGTTGCTAAACTGACACGTGCTGTCTATGCCCCTTGTCTCGGTATGGGCTGTCTACACCCAACTCTGTGAGGAGGGAAGAGATGAGCAACACAGCCCGAGAGTAAAACACTGTATCTCGAGGACAGTTAGATAGTAAGCCATTCCCAATAGAGTTGACTGTTGTTTTCCCATGACACAACCAAAACGTGCCTGCAGTGGGGGTGGGGGGTGGGGGAGTCAGAAGCTCAGCCATGAGAACCTAATAAATGAAGAGAAATTTAACTGGGAACTCCAGGTTACTGCCTCAGCTTCCCCTGTCATGTCTGCCAGATGTTGTTGCTGTGAATGCCGGACTTGACGATATCATCCCTATGCGTTGCTATTTGCTCCTTACCTGGACACCCACTCCTGAGGGAGCATCTAGTTCCACCTGAGACTCTCTACCTGGGAAATCTAGGGGGGCCCTGAAAGCAACCTCCCCAGTTGATTTCTCCTGGACGGTCTGAGCACCCATTGGATGATGGTTTGCTATCTGTGTATCTCTTGCTGTTTGTTCTTCTGTTTTGACTTGCTGTGTGCTTAACTTGCTTGTTCCAAACCAAAAGTATGCCTGTCGTGGGTCATTCTCCTGATGCTATGGAACAGGAGCGATGGGAAGGTCTCCCTGGGAAGATAGGGACAGGTATGTAGTGCCCCACCTGGGACCAGAGCAAAGCAGCCTTACTTGTGCAACAGAGAGACCTCTCCAAAAATACTGACCTTCAACCCTGGCAGGCCACGTCTTCCACGTGACCCCTAAGAGCACAAAAGAAGAAAAGGTCTCAGAAAAGAAAATCAGTCAATCATGCAGCAACCTAGCTGCCTCCCCTCCCCCACCCCCTATCCCCCCAACCCCCCAACCCCCCTCTCCCCCCGTTCCACAGCCCCCCTCCCCCTCCAGCAGTTACACCTACCCGAGGTCCCACACTGCCTGTTTCCCCAAGAGGTCCATGGAAAGCAGAACGCCCCTGAAATAAAAGATCTATTTAAATGCTGTCAACTCCTGCCTTTATTCTGGAGGGCGTGAGTTGTCCAGTGCGGAAGCTGCTGGCAATATATAATGAGTCAACGTAACTAAAATTAAGCAAAAGTGAAAGTCAGCGTTTGCCACATCCAAGGGTTCAACAAGTGCATGGGGCCAGTAGCTGTCACACAGGGAAGCACGGAGGTACAAGGTCTGTTAGGCAGCGCTGCTCAAGCACCAGCCTCCAGCTCAGTGCGTGAAGTGCTCACTGTGCAAGCATGAGGAACTTGGATCCCCACAACCCACATAAAAACTGAGCACAGAGCTATGTGCCTGTAAGCCCAGCACTGCGGGGGTAAAAGACAAGAGCTCACTGGCCAGATGGCTTAGCAGACACAGTGAGAAGTGAGAGACCCTGTCTCAAAAAGTCAGGTAGAGAGAACAATGGAGGAAGACATCCAACTCAGACTTTTGACCTACACAAACACACACACACACACACACACACACACACGAGCATGCACAGATGTACACACACACACACTCATGAGCATGCCCAGATGTACACACACACTCATGAGCGTGCACATATGTACACACACATGCATAAGCATACACACATGCACAATACTCATGAGCACGCACATGTGTACACACACATATGCATGAGCACAAACACATGCACAACACCATGAGAATGGACATATGTACACACACACACATTTATGAGCATGAACACACACACACACACACACACACACACACACAAAATCAATGGCATTCAATTCTCATGTTTCTGAATGCCGATATGTTTGTTATCTTTCCCTGCTCAGTGTCCCTTTGATAACAGCACCAAATCCTGTCAGGCTGTGACGTCAGTCAAATATATTCTTCAACAAGCCACACTGGCATCTAAACAGATTGCCGTTTGCCCTCACACTGGTACCACGCAGGGTCCTGAGTAGCAGGGAGGAGGAGGAAGAGGAGAAGGAGGAGGAGGAGGAGGAGGAGGCGGGACGTCGTGTCTCTCTGCACATGGAGGGAGCAGCACAAAGTGTATACACAGGTGATGACAGAAGGAAAGGTATCACAGCCATGATGAGAAGGCACTCCGCTGTCACCTCTCTGCAGTCAGAAGTGAAGGGGTGGGAAATAGAAACACCTCAGGATCCCAAACAAGAATTCCAGCGATGGTCAGCCTGCGACGTCCCCTGCTACCTCAGTGGGGAGAACGGGGAAAGTAAGTGCAACACTGAAACAAGATCATATTATGTTATTTAGGAAAGACTAGATTCTCAGGTGATTTTGCCCACAATACTAGTGTATTGGTAGTCAAATATGGTACAAACATTTGTTGAAACATTATGCAATAATTTAAAAAATATTTATCAAAACACCAAAAAAAAAAAAAAATTCAAGGCAGAGCTGCACGGGCAGGGCCGCTGGACTCTGCTACTGAGGTCGACATCTGGCAGTACCAGAAAGCCCCTGAGCGTGCACTTCCGGTTTGGTGCGTGACTGGCCCGAGCTTCCCTGGAGAGTACCCAACAAGGCCAAGGCAGGAGAAGGGGCAAAACATGTTTTAGTAGAACCAGTATTGATAGTTTCATTTAAATTCTATGCTGGTTTCCTGAAAGCTTGTATCTGTGACAATATTCTCTCTCTTTCTCCCTCTCTCTCTCTCTCTCCCTCCCTCCCTCTCCTCCCCACCCCTTCCCCGAGTCTCTGAGTCTCATGTAGCTCAAACTGACTTTGCACTCACTATGTAGCCAAGGATGGCCTTGAACACCGGATCATCCTGCCAGCCAAGTATTGGGGTGACTGGCACGTGCTATCAAAACCAGTTTTGGGGTTTTGGTTTTTGGTTTGTCTCCTGAGTATTGAGATTACAGGTGTGAGCCACCATGGCCCTCTCATTATATCTTTCCAAGGACATTAAATATTTCAAGGACTTTAAATATTAATATATACTCAATATTTAAAGAGGTACTGATTTTGGCTTAAGACCAGATAATGCCAAAATGTACAAATGAAAGCGGTGCCCACGTGCTGAGATGACAGCACAGCGAAGACAGACTGAAGCTCTCGCTGTCCACTCAGCCCTCTGTGTGCTTTGGGTTGGAGACTGCTCAATTTGGCTTTTCTGTTCTGAATCACATTTCTAGGCCAGGCCTGGTGGCGCACGCCTTTAATCCCTGCACTTGGGAATCAAAGGCAGGCAGATCGCTGTGAGTTTGAGGACAGCCTGGTCTACAAAGTGAGTCCAGGACAGCCAGGGCTACACAGAGAAACCCTGTCTCAAAACAAAACAAAACAAAACAAAAAAACAGCAAAAAAAAAAAAAAAAAAAAAAGAAAAAGAAAAAAAAAAAGAAAAACATTTCCACCATGGCTGACTCCTGCTCTTTATATTCTTTAGGAATCCAATGTTTAGTTTTAAAGATATGGGGCTTTTTTTTTTTAAATTTTTTTTAAATACACTCTGTGGAGCTGGGGTGATGGCCCCATGGGTAAAGTGCTTGCCAGGAAAACTTGAGGACAAGAGTTCAGATCCCAGCACCCAAGTAAATGTCAGGTGGGTGTGGTGTCCTCCCGTCATCCTAGGGTTCAGAAGCAGAGAGGCAGGGGTGCGGGGCTGGGAGTCCCAGAGCGAGAAAGCTGGCTAGCTAGACTTGTCGCATGGTTGAGCTCCGGGTTTTATTGAGAGATTCAGCTCTGATGACTAGCATAGAGAACCATCAAGGAATATCCCTGACGTCAGCCTTGGGACTCCCACAACCGTGTGTGCACACATGCAATGCAAACACACATAGACACACAGGACACATACAGAAACACTAAATAGAGAAACACTGCATAAAAAGTAAATAATACAAACTCAGAAAGAAAACCTTAAGCTCACTCTTCTACAGCCGTGTGGTGGCTTAGAGGAGACTGACCTGCATGGGCTCATATAGTTGAATGCTCAGTCCCAGCTTGGTGAGCTGTTTGGAATGATTAGGAGGTGTGGCCTTGACGGAGCAGGAGTGGCCCTGTTGGAGGCGCTGTGTCCCTGGGAGTGGGTTTTGAGAGTTCACAAGCCCATTCAAAGCCCTGAGTCTCTCTCTGCCTGCTGTCTGTGGAGCACGATGGAAAGCTCTCAGCTACGGCTCCAGCACCATGCCTGTCTGCTTCCTGCCATGGTGGTCATAGACTGCTCCTCGGAAAGCGCAAGCACGCCCTCAGTTAAATGTTTCCTTTGGCAAGAGTTGCCTTGGTCATGGTGTCTCTTCACAGCAATAGGTCAATGACTAAAGCCGGGTGGTGGTGGCGCACACCTATTATCCCAGCACTGGGGAGACAGAGGCAAGCAGATCTCCGTGAGTTCAAGGCCAGCCTGGTCTACTGAGTGAATTCCAGAACAGGCAAAGCTACACAGAGAACCCTGTCTACAAAAAAACAAAAAACAAAACAAACAAACAAAAAACTAAAAGAGATGGGGAGATGGAGAGAGAGGAGGAAGAGATAGTATAAATATTAAAGTAGAAAAGGTAAATATTGAGGTTAAAGGTCAAAGCATGGATGGGGGCAGGAGGGACAGGAAAGAAAAAGAAAGGAAGGGTAGGTTAACTATAACTAAAACTAAGGATATTACTCCCCTTCTACCCCCCAAAAGAAAACCCTTATGGAAAGCCACTACTTTTTAAGCTAATTAAAAATATTTTTTAAAAAGGAGTTTTGATGCAGTGCTTTCCCCAGAAGACATGGGTTATTAAATAAACGTCTCAGTGTCAAGCGTGGGCTACATCCTTACAAGTTGTTGGTTAGAAAAGCCCTAGAGACCACCAGAGCAGCACAGACTATTGCTGTTGCTCTTTACTGTCCACCAGAACTAGCTAGTAAAGGCCTATTACAAAAGACACAACACACTTCAGTTATAGGGCACAGAAAAACCAACCTGGAAGTGATCTGGAAGCTTCCTCCTTGGTGGCTAGCTTTCATAGTGACAAAAAGGTACCATGCAGACCACTGGAGGGGGCGGCAGGGCGAGGGGGAGGAAAAGTCATCAACGTAATACACAGAATTGACCTCTGAGGGCTGCAATGTCAGTTTGCCAAGTAAGATGTGTCCGCTGATGCAATATTGGCATGAAGGTTATTGGGATAACCCATGGTTTTCTGATTAGATTTGAAGCCTACGCCACAGGAGAGAATCCATGCCTGGTACCTTAAACCTGGTC
This sequence comes from Acomys minous, assembly GCF_964271855.1. Taxonomy (NCBI): domain Eukaryota; kingdom Metazoa; phylum Chordata; class Mammalia; order Rodentia; family Muridae; genus Acomys; species Acomys minous. The sequence goes on along the minus strand of NC_140495.1, from coordinate 17,123,846 downwards.
AAACACTCACGGCTATGGTGATCACAGGCCCTAGGCCGGAGCCTGCTACTGTTGTTTTGCTAAATGATGTTGTCAAACTGCACTCTAAATACTTCTACTTGAGCTACTTGTTGGCCATCCCAGAGACGGTTCTTCTGCCATGGACAGGAGCTAATGCAGAGACTCACAACTGATAAACACGATGGAGGAATGCTCAGCCCTAAACGGGATGTCTGTGTCGAGGCTCAGGCAGCACTGAACAGAAGGAGATGGATGGGAAGGATGTAGGAGCTGAAGGCAGCAAGGAGTGCTGGGAAATGCTGTCTTCTGGACACGAAGCAGCTGTTGCGCTCACGGCCTCGCTGCAGACATGGATACGCACACAAGATCTGGCCAGCGTGACAGTCGACGTTTCATGGAAAGAGTCCAGAGAGTTGGGAGTGAACGTGGTCAGGATACGTTACACACGCCAGGCATAGTGCTGCACGCCTTTAACCCCAGCACTCGGGAGACAGAGTCTGAGGCCAGCCTGGTCTACAAAGTGAGTCCAGGACAGCCAAGACCCTGTCTCAAAAACTAAAATATATATCACAAGTACACAACCGTTAAAGATAAATATTATTTTGGTTTATAAAGTAGAAGACCGTGTGTGGTATGGTGCTGTTCTTTTAAGGTATACTAAATTATATGAAAAAATAATTTTATCTTAAATAAGGAAAAATGACAATTCCTCATTTAAAAAAAAATTATACTAGGTGCCAAACACGGTTCAAGAATGGAGCTGTGTGTGGAAACATCTAAGTGCTGTGAGAAAAGCAAGACACGACTCTTGTAACCTCTGCTCCTTTTACACACGGGTTTGTTCTCAGAGTGCGCTTTCATGCCCCTCCTGGGTATAGTAAATAGGAGTGGGTTTACTTCACATTGCCCATTATTTTACCATTGCTATTTGGATAGTGTTTCCAGGCCAGGCCTGCACTTGTGACTGTATACACAGCTTGAACTCATGAACTTTGCTCATATGACCTTGCTTAACCCTCAGAGTATAAATTGTCTGATGCTCTAAATAAAGTTGGCTATTGTATGAGACTTTAGTCCACCTCGTTTTTTAGGCTCTGTTTTCCCAGCTCCCACCTCTAGAGTGGTGGCAACTTTTAACACAGGCATGAGGACCAGAAGACAGGACCCCAGCACCCACATAAAAACAGAAGCTGCCCCCCCACCCCCAGTGCTTGGGAGGCAGAGACTAAGGGATCCCCAGAGCTCACTGGCAGCCAGCTTAGCTGAGTCGGTGAGTTCTAGGGCCACCAAAGGGACCCTGTCTCAAAAAATAAGGTGGATCACTGGCTGGCAAAATGGCTTAGCAAGTAAGGGTGCTTGCTGCCAAGCCTGACGACCTGAGTTCAATCCCTGGAACCCACATGGTAGATGGAGAGAGGCAACTTCTGCAAGGTGTCCTCTGAGTCATGTGTGTAACATGGCAATGCACATGTTCTAGTGTGTTCTCTCTCTCTCTCTCTCTCTCTCTCTCTCTCTCTCTCTCTCTCTCTCTCTCTCTCTCTCACACACACACACACACACACACACACACACACACACACACATATCTTGGAAACATAAATAAGGTAGAGAAAAACAAAGGAAGGCCCTCCACATTAACTTCTGCCATACACACACACACACACACACACACACACACGTGCATACATACATGAACACATATACATCCACATGCTACACACAAAAATCATTTCACAAACCCCGGGGGATCTTCCCTGACTTCCTCTGGGGAGTGATTGCGGCTGTAGGTTAGGAAAGTTCTCAGCTACTGGAAATAGTGATCATTTTTTTTTCTTCTTCACCTTTTCCACAAGCTCACACTTTGTAGTAAATGGAAGTCTTTCTGCAGTGGGTTGTATGTGGGAGAGGGCAACAGAGAAAGCCGCTCATAATAGATCTGGCTATAATAAAGATTCTTTCCTAGAAGATTTATTGTCTTCTCACTTCGGCAGCAGACAGCATGTTGCCGCCAGTACAGTGAAGTAATTATTGGGACAGATGCTGGAGCCACTGGGTAAAAAAGACTGTTGGAAGTTACGTGTTCATTAGAAGCGGGGAGGGGCAGGAAGTATGCTCACGGTAGAGAAAGCTGGCGTGCGTGGGCTCAGCGAAGTGGTCAAATCTAGCATCACCAAAAAACAAGCCAAACTCCCAAACAGCGTCACTAAGTCATCTGTTGAAAAATGATTAGTCTGACTCTAGATGCAGAGAAATAATCAGACAAGTGCTTCGGGGGATGTTTAGCAAAAGAATTGGTCAGGAACGTCAATGTCATATAAACAAACAAGCAACAGGGCGGCAGCTGCAGTTAAAGAAAACTAAAAAGGCAAGATGTGCACGCACTCGCACGCGCGCGCGCGCGCACACACACACACACACACACACACACACACACACACACACACACGCTTAAAGAACATTCCAGGAGTGACTGTTCCAATATTGCACTTCATGCAAGGCTTGAACCAGTGACCCTCTTACTTGGCAGGTTGGTATTGCAGAATTTAGGGGGTCAGCGCTGCGCAATACCACCGATGACTTTTTCCCCAGCTGTCAGCACAGACAGTACCTGTCGGCACCATGAGAGCTGCTCATCAGCACGCTTCCCCTAAAAAGAATGTGTTGAAATTCCATCCGCCATGTGAAAAGATCATGGCATATGGCCTCTGGGAGGTGATCTGTATCCTGAGGGGGGATTGGTGCGGTGCGTCCCCCCCCCCTCTCTGTGAGGTAACAGCTGAGAAGGTAATATATAAGGCAGGAACTGGACCCTCACCACACACCAAGTCTTCCAGTGCCTTGGTCTTTGACTTTCCAGACTCCAGAGCTGTGAAAAATAAATGTTGTGTAATACAAGCTGTCTACTGCATTCTGTTAGAGTAGCCCACGCTAAGACTTGGGAAAAATAGGAAAATGTAAACACGGACTAGGTTAGAAAATAAGATTATTTATATGTGGCACAAACCACAAAAATGAGCTCAGGTTGCGTAGGTGTCTACGTATGTATAGGTTTGTGCACACACACATAAATGTATGTAATAAATAAATCAAGGGAACTTAAGAGTGGGGGACACATAGGAAAGCTTTACGGCAGGGTAGTTGGGAGGGGCTGGAGAGAGGAAAGGTATGGGAGAAGTGATGTAATTTTATTTCTATTTTAAAATCATTAAAAGGAAAATAACATTCCATAAATATTATGTTTCTTTGGTGTGAGGACTCTACTGTATCAATGTAGAGTGGTTGCCTTTTCCTCAAACTATACCTGTTGGCTATCTATGGGTAATGTATTATAATGCCTTTAATTAATCTTCAAGTGGCTAAGAAAATGCCACACAGACACATGCTCATACAAACACGTATGCGCACACACTCACACCCGAGCACACACATGGATATAAAGTAAATATGGTAACGGTTGCTATCCACTCCAACAACTACTCCAACAATTTTCCCCCTGTAGGTCTAGAAACTTTCAAAATAAAGAGTAGTTCACGGACTATGTCAATAGCTCAAAACACAGAGGGAAAGGAATGCACACATCTGGTGATGTCGGCAGGGATGCTTTCTCCCTACAGATGTGGCCTCAAGTTGAATAGACCTTTGTAAAGCTGGGTTTTCCACTTACTAGGATGCCATGGGTGTTTCCCAGATGGAGAAGCAGTGGCGGCTGACGATGGGGCTCACTGGTAGAGGACTTGCCTGACATCCAAAAGGTCCTCGCTTCAATTCCCAGCAGAAAGAAACGGAGGGAAGGAGAAAGGACGGGAAAGAAGTAGGGGAACGGAAAATATGTAGGAAAGCAGGCATGGTGGCTCATGCCTGTAATTCCAGAACTTAGAAGGCTGACTGAGGAAGGCAGGCAATGAGGTTGGGGCCAGCCTGGGCAACAGAGGAAGACTGTAGCAAAGCAACAACAGGAATAAGTATTTCTCTTTGTTGTGTTTCATTGTCTGACGTTACTAGGTTACTGCATCGTGTGAAAGTAGCAAAGTGCAGATAAGTGATCTCTTACTGTCAGATGTTGACTGCTTTGATTTTTTTTTTTTTGAGACAGGGTTTCTCTGTGTAGCCTTGACTGTCCTAGACTCACTTTGTAGACCATGCTGGCCTTGAACTCATAGCCACTTGCCTGTCTCTGTTCCCGAGTGCTGGGATTAAAGGCGTGCGCCACCACGCTCAGCATCAATCTTTTCCTTTCGAGACAGGATCTCATATATATATATAACCTGGATGACTTAGAACTCCTTATGGAACCAAGGATGCGCTTGAATTTTTGGCCCTCCTGCCTACACCTCCAAAGTACTGGGCTTACAGGCATGTACTGCCATGCCCAGTTTATACGTACAGGGTTCAAACTGAGGACTTTGTGCACACTAAGCAAGCACTCTGCCAACTGAGCCACATTCCCTAATTTTTAATTATTTTTAAAATCACTGAAAAAATAATAATTGGATCTAAGTCTTTCTACTGATTCATGGTCAGCTTTAAGGAAGAGACCCACTGTCAACTCCTGTCCCCAACGTGCATGGCTCGCTCTCTCTCTCTCTCTCTCTCTCTCTCTCTCTCTCTCTCTCTCTCTCTCTCTCTCTCTCTCTCTCTGAGAGAGATTGCATTGACACTGCTGACACGCACAATTGGTTCTCCACTCCTTCCCCATACTAGGGATGCAATACAATTTCTCTGCTTGGTTGGAAAAACAACTTCATGGAGAAATCTTCCAGGCTCAACTGATTCCAAGTCCTCTCGGAAGTAACAGCAAGGAAAGACTGCCCTCTAGAGGTCAATCTTATAATCGTAGGCAGACTCTTAACATCAGCCAGCCCGGCTTATGTAAAGGAGTAATTTGCTATCATCATCTGAGTCCATGCAAGGGATATTTCATTAACACCCTTCTCTGAGGCTAGCATAGAAGGGGAAATCACCAAAAACCCACAAACTTCAACTGCACATGTAACTGTCTGTTCCACACACAACGCAGGAATGGAGTCAAGGTTAACAGGCTAAAGGCAGGGATGCAGACCTTTGGAAGCTGTGTTGTGAGGCTCTCACTCCAGCTGTGGTGCTGTGGTGGCCACCACACTGAATAGTGTGTTCAGAAGCCTGGATTCCTCCCTTGCAGCAAGCCATGAGCACTCCATGGGTTTTGCTGCGATCATGAGGTTTCTTACCATGACAACCGATGATTCACAGAAGCCGGATTGCTTATCCACCATCTTCCCATCCACCTCCCCAGGTGAGGATCCTGAGGCCCTGGGGGTTAAGAGCTGATCCCTCACCACGCGCTTAGTTCAGTCCCAGTGAGTAGCCATTCACCGAGCTCTCTGATCTCAACCCACTAAGGGAAAACCACACAATGCTGTTTGCTCAATACAACTGTAACCAGTAGTGGAATGAAACGGTTTTCCCACGCAGTGACACAAAAATGACCTTGTCCCAAGCTAAATTTCACTCAGGACCCGAGACATACATAACACGGATTCTAGCTAGCCACAATCTAAGGAAGAGGACCGACGCCCCACGGCCTTGTCAAAGGATCCAAAACTGGAATTCAAACTATATAAAGGTTCCCCCTCCGGTGGCAAATGTTCGCTATGCAGACGGCACGCCCAGAAGTTGGGAGAGATGAGCTATGAGGGCCGAGATACTCATTATCTTTGTCATTTTTTTTTTCAGGATCGTGCATTTTAATGTCTGAGACATAAAAGTCTAAAACTGCCTTCTAAAGCATTAGCATCCGTCAAGCTGACAACCCCCTTTGCCTGCTGTAATGGTTGCAGTCCTCAGAACAAGACAGACACTCATCTCCACAATTGTCTACCACCCAATTTGCACCAGTCAGCTCCAGCTACGATGGGAAGCAAGCCAGCTGCGTAATGACTTTTATGTCAACACAGCATTGGGAAGTGGGGTTGGGGGAGAGGGATGAGGTGGTAGATGGGAGGGGGATTGAAACCAGAGAAGAGTCTAGACCCCCCCTCCCCCCCTGAGTCTGAGGGTTTCATCTTAGGGAAGAAACTAAAGACGGAAGAAGTTCAAGATCACTTTTAAAAATGTTCCTAGCAAGCAGCGAGGGGGGTGGGTACCTGTGTAGGGAAAAGATGTGGTTAAAACACAGACACACACACACACACACACACACACACACACACACACACACAAGAACTGAACTCAAGGCTAAAAGGAAATAAGTAGGGATTGGCGCTCAGGGCTCCTGTCTCCACGGAAAATGGGAGACCTGTGACTTTGCTCCTTGGTCTACCTACGGGGATTCAACCAAAGTGTCCATGTGTTCTAAAACACATGTGGTCATTTCTGCCTGTGTCAGTCCCCGCAAGCAAACTGCATCCAGCTTACCTGGTGGCCGTGCTTTCCCTTTTCTCCCTTGGGGCCTGGGATGGGATTATCAATTCCAGGATCCCCCTGAGAAAACAAAAGGTGGTCTTCCTCAAATGGACAGCAAAAAAAAAAAAAAAAAAAAAAAAGGAAAAGAGACAAAAGGAAGAATGGTTTTAAGGGAAAAAGAAGGGCTCTCTAGCCGGCATTGAGGCAGAGTAATTGCATAGCGTGTGCTAGGCTCTCGGTTCTATCTGTTCCACCAGGTGAGAAGGGAGAACGGAGAAGGGGGGGGCGGGGCGGGGTCAAGGAGGACTCTCTCCACTGTCCAGACCTGTTTACTCAATATTCTCAGATGTCCGATCCAATTAAAATCCCAACTCTTTCCACACCCAGGTCTTCTCTCTGTACGATGGTTTGTTTGCCTGGCACATCTCTAGCTTGTCTCCATGCAGACTGAGCAGATGCCTCATTAGCCAATACTAGATCACTCTTAGCCTCTGCACAGCTCTCGCGTCTGCGGAATTAAAGCAGAAGAAACCCCGCACACACACACAGCCATCACTCACGGGGTCTCCCCTCAGCCCAGGCTCCCCTCGATGTCCAGCTTGTCCCAGCAGTCCTGTCAAGCCCTTAAATCACAAAGAGAAAAAGAAAAAGAAAAATGAATCACATCATAAAATCACTCCATGCTTAAAAAGAAGGTACTAAGAGGTGAAATGGGGATCAGCGTTTAAGAGCAGCTTAGAAGTTGAAGCTTAACACATTCACGGTTGAAACGACATGGTTGAAAGGTAGGTATTGACATAGATTTTTGGAAATCCGCCCTATGCTGGGCCCTGTGTGAGTGTCAGCGCCCTTGACTTCACGTCTCCGGAACTAACCTCTCTGCATAACCTAGGACCCAGGCCTCCCTACCCTCTCAGCTCTTGATCTTTTCACTGTAGGCATAAGGCAATTTAAATGCTGATTTCTGTCTCAGTGTTGTGTAAACACTACTCCCCAATTGTTCCCAGGTATGCCGATAAAGCAGCTTACAGCCAACCACTGAGCAGGGGAGAGAATAGGGCTGGACTTCCTGCCAGCCATGTGAGGAGGAAGCAGGGGATTGAACCGTGGGGAAGATTAGGAAGATTAGCAAGAAAGATTAGGAAATGTCCTTGTTGTGTGGTGGAGCATCTTTCGGGTATATTTCAAGGAGTGGAATAGCTGAGTCTTAAGGTAGCCCTATTCCCAATTTTCTGAGAAAGCACCAGATTGACTTCCAACGTGGCTGTACAAGTTTGCACTCCCACCAGCAATGAAGGAGTGTTCCCCTTTCTCCACATCCTCACCAGCATGTGCTGTCACTTGTTAAGAATTCTCTGTTTAGCAGCCTTATTCATAATAGCCAGAATCTGGAAACAACCTAGATATCCCTCAACTGAAGAATGAGTAAAGAAACTGTGGTACATTTACACTATGGAATACTACTCAGCTATTAAAAACAAGGAAATCGTGAAATTTGCAGGCAAATGAATAGAACTAGAAATGATCATCCTGAGTGAATGAACCCAGATCCAGAAAGATACACATGGTGTATATTCACTTATAATTGGATATTAGCCAAACATGGATGTTCTCTGAGAGTCTTCATTCAATGGGGGGATTGGGACAGATGCTGGGACTTGCTACTGGGACACCAGGTGAGAGAGGCATGGGAGAATGTGGACATAGAAGGACCCAGGGTGTCTAGAAACCCCTACATGAAGATCATCAAGGCTGGTGGATCTGAGCCCGGGGTGGGGGGGCCTGCACAAACTGCTATACCAACCAAGGACAATGCATGCAGAAAACCTAGACCCCCTATTCAGATCTAGCCAATGGACAGCACATTCTCCACAGTTGTGTGGAGAGCGGGGACTGACTCTGACATGAACTCTGGTGCCCCCTATTTAATCACTTCCCCTTGATGGGCAGGCCTGGTGGCACTCAGAGGAAGGGGAAGCAGGCTACCAGAATGAGACCTGATAGGCTGTGATCATATGGTGGGGGAGGAAGTTCCCTTCTGTCGCAAGTCCAGTGGAGGGAAATAGGGTGAAAGAGAGGAGGGGAGAGAACAGGAAGATATAAGTGAGGGGATAACAATCAGATGTAATCTGAATAATAAAATTTAATAATGTTTTTTAAAAAAAAGAAAGAAAGGTTAGGAAGAAGGAGCTAGAGCAGAGGAAAGCTACAAAGTGCAAGTACTGCTGGGATGTTTGCTGGGAGTAAGACAAAATAACATAGAGGGTTATGAACAGACAAACTGCTCAAGATCGTGTTATAAAGCCTTATAAACAAATATAAAAGAATCCCGATCAGTTGTATGACAGCCAGGTTAAGAGAGAAACAAACACAATTATATAAAAATACCTTCAACATTTCATCTCTCCCTGATGCTCTATAAAGAATCAAACGGGGTGGGGTAGGGAGTCCTTTGCCCACTGTGCAGCTGGGTATGGTTAACAGGAAGAGGCCATGGGGAGAGGGAGGAGGCGTGATCACTGATGCTCGCCCCAGCACTTAGGAGGAGTAAGGTGTGACCTTACAGGGCCATTTTAGGGGTTAAATAAGAGATTAAAACATTCAACACAGAGCTGGGTACAGGCTTCCTACTGCAATTTATCACACTTCTTCCTCGGCCTTTTGCAATTCACATATTGTGCTTCCAGAATCATCCCCATGCCTGTAGCCTCAGTGGTGCCTCCCTTACCCAGAAACAGCCAATAGAATAGCCCCTAATGACTCAGTGGGAAGAAAAACAAAAGTCATTTAAAAATGCATTGACTTGGCCTCAGCTTGACTCTAAGGACTTTCCTCCCAGCCTCTATGTCTTCCTGGTTCATCTTTGACTCCTGCACAATTGAAGTCCCACCCTGTCATTTCTCTGTGTATTTACTTCAGTGGTGATTTTTTTTTTTTTTTTGGTTTTTTAGGGATTTGTTTTTTGTTTTTTGTTTTGGATTGGTTTTTTCAAAACATGGTCTCTTTGTGTATCCTTGGCTGTCCTGGACTCACTTTATAGACCAGGCTGGCCTCGAACTCACAGAGATTTGCCTACCTCTGCCCTGTAGAGTGCTGGGATTATAGACGTGAACCACCCACACCTGGCTCAGTGATAATATTATATCTACTTTCACAATGTCTTCACCAATGTCTGTGTCTCCCTAGGAAAGCTAGTCCTGAAATGCAGAGCCACATCTGGTTTACTCTCGACTCTAAGTTATGGCCAGATTCCAACAGATGCTCAATTGCTACTGATGACTGGCCAAGTGGAGGAAAGACCCTGTTTCCCCCAACTGTGCCCCAGTAATTCTTTATTCACACCACTTGACATCCTTTTACCATGGCATATTTTGCACTACAGTCCTTGTGTAAACTGTATTTCCTGTACAGGTTATTAACCCTTTGTTGGCCATATCCATGACTTATTTCTCTTCGAACCACTCCCTGTGGATAGTAAAGTGCCCCCCCATGAGTAGGAGGCACCTGATGAGTATTTATTGGATTTAGCTCAATTTTAACTGAAACATAAAGCTTTTTGTCTTATGGAAGCATGGTATCCCCCACTGTCTCCAAATTCTGACCTACAAAGTTCCAGTTTTTAGTTGGACTTTCTCATTCCAAAGTAAACCTTAATAAAGAGATGTGCCTTTTGAGTATCTCCCTTTGGTTTCACTTATCAGGAAGCTGGTCCACACCACCGATCATGCATAATAAAAAGCACCACTTTAATTCCATGCAGAGTACAAACAATGACAAGCAAATAAATTTAACCTCCTATGTAAACCTACCAATCAACAGATACTAACTCTAAGCCTATTGAGATGGCTCTTCCAGCCAAGTCGGAGTCTACGCTCAATTAGTAATGTCTGCTGTGGGCACAGAATAGGAGAGGTGAAGTACATGCAACAGGTAACTCCCTTCCCCTATAGAGAACTAAAACCAGGACAGAAAACAGTAAGTAATCACCATCAAAGATGCAGACAAGAGGGAGATCCCTACAAACTGGCATGCTGTTAACAATGTATAGCAACTACTCCTAACTGAAACATTTTATCCTGGAGGAAGGCTATCATGGACTCAGGAAGTAAGCAACTCACAAGTCTCAGGAAGTTCCTGAAATATCTTAAAACTCCCAAGGCCTCTCCAAGGGAGAGGAGATACTCTGACCAGCCAGACTGTTTGAGGTGACTGTGTAACCTGACCTGTCCAGCTATCTACAAGTCTTGCATGGAGTTCCAGGGTTGCAGCTTCTGTGTGTCTTCACCCATGCTGTGGGGAGGGCTTTCTGGTGATACAGCTTCTTAGGAGTCATGCATACCCCCACAAGTGACCCTTCCCCCCGACATTTTTGTAAGTAACCCTCGTGAACTCATCGTTTCATCAAGCTGGACTTTGGAAGAATCATCACTTTGCCCTGTCCTTGGTTTGCTATCTGGGGTGAGGAGGCACCGGTTAATATCTCCCCAGGAGAAGTCTCACATACCACCAAGGAAACTACCGTGAGAAGGAAGGAAAGAAAACTAGGAAATTAAAAGTCATGTTCAGATGAGCACTGAAGATGGAATCATGGTAAAGGCATGGGGAAAGGCGGGGCGACGGCAACATGAACAAAGACACAGGGGCAGATAAGCATGAGGAATGTTCTAGAGGCAGAGGGGTGGTATAGTTTGGCTGGGAAGGAGGCTGAAAGGGTCCTGGTGGGAGATCACATCATCAGTGACAAGGGACCCGCGAAAAGCTTATATAAGGCAGAGTGATGAGCTCACTGTACAAAGCACAAGGGTTAGGTCCTATATTCACGCATCTCATTTTACTGTCTACCCCTTCAGATCCCGAGGAAAGCTCTCAAAGGTTCATCTACTATGACCTGCCTGAATGAAACCAGACAATGGGGTGGAGAAATGAGCATGTGAATGAACCAGGGTAAACTGTACATGGTCCATAAGAGCATAACGCCAACACCCGCCTTTCCAACTCAGGCTCAAATAAAGCCACTAGATGATTGCTTCCCCACAGCTTAAACTGCTGTGTCTGTTTATGCATTAGAAAGATGAGAGGGGCTGGAGAGATGGCTCAGAGGTTAAGAGCACTGCCTGCTTTTCCAGAGCTCCTGAGTTCAATTCCCAGCATCTGCCTGGTGGCTCACAATGGTCTATAATATAATCTGACGCCCTCTGCTGGCCTGCGGGCATACTAGCAAGCAGAGCATTGTACATATAAGTAAATAAATAAATAAATCTTTACGGAAAAAAAAGCTGTGTTGGGTGGGTTGGGTGGGTCACACCACTCAGGGAGGCAGAAGCAGGCAAATCTCTGTGAGTTCAAGGCCAGCCTGGTCTACAAAGCTCATCCAGGACAGCCAAGGCTACACACACACACACACACACACACACACACACACACACACACACACACACACACAAAAGCTTGGAGAGAGAGAGAGAGAGAGAGAGAGAGAGAGAGAGAGAGAGAGACTCATACTTTACCCTGTTGCCTCGGCTTCCTTTCTCTCCAGATGACCCTGCCGCTCCACAATCACCCTAGGAAAAGCAAATATACAAGGGATCTTTATACTCTCAGTCACTCTGGAAGCTCTTCTCATGTAGTTTTATATTGTAGCCAAGAGTGGGAAGGAGCTTTAGCACTTTTGACAATAGGACAGATCAGGGCTCTAAGTAACTCTCACACCAAAAGCAATTTCAAATACCAGATAAATTAAAACAAGTCTTAGGTGCATTAATAAGATGATGAATAAAGGGAAATTCTTGGGGTTCTCAATGAAGAAACAGTAGGACACAGGTAGGATTTTAAGAGAATTAAATAGAACTTCTTGAACTGAAAAATGTAAGTGAGTTTAAAATTCAACTGGTGTGTTAATTAGCAGAGTAAACAGAAGCAAGTGAAGTTAAAAAAAAAAAGCAAATTAGAAGCCAAAGTTTAAGCCGGGTGGTGGTGGTAGTGCACACCATTAATTCCAGCACTCAGGAGGCAGAGGCAAGCAGATCTCTATGAGTTCGAGGCCAGCCCGGTCTACAGAGCAAGTTCTAGGACAGCCAAGGCTACACAAAGAAACTCTGTCTTGAAAGAAGAAGGAGGAAGAAGAAGAGGAGGAGGAAGAGGAGGAGGAAGAGGAAAAGAAGAAGAAGAAGAAGAAGAAGAAGAAGAAGAAGAAGAAGAAGAAGAAGAAGAAGAACCCAAAACTTGAGAATGTAAATATCTGTGTTTTCTCGATGGTCTTAGGCAACCCCTGAAAAAAAGTTGGTTAACCCCAAAGGAGTTGTGACCCACAGGCTGAGAACCACTGAAATACAGGCACCAGATGCTATGTGTTGTGTCTTGAATGTACCCCCATCCCTCAAGGTCTACCTGATGAATCTTGGTCCCAGTGTGCTAGTGCTAGGGGATGCTGTGGACTTTTAAGAGCCCTTGAAGGGAACCCTGGGACCCCACTCCTTTCTTCTTTTTCTCCTTCTCCCCATCCATGAAGTAAGTCGATTCTTCTACCACACGCTCCCCACCATTGTCTTCAGTGACTTTCCCATCAAAGTATTAAGAAAAATTGGTCTACCCAAGCAATTTGGACTTGAATCTTACAATCATGAGTGAAAATAAGCCTTTTCTCTTTATATGCAAATTACATTGGGCATTTCATTACATGATAGGAAGCTGAAGAACACAATACCAAAGCTAAAATTTTCAATAGGGTAATTTTCTAAGGATTTTCTAAGATCTGTAGACGGTATAAATAGATCTAACAGCTTAACAAGTTCCAAGCAGAATAAATAAAATGAAACCTACACCTGGATACATCACATTGAAACTGTCAAAACTAACAGCAATGGGGATTTTTGTGCAACCTGATATATATTTTTGAAATGCTACTTGCCAAGAAATAATTATTTTGACAGATAGCTTCTTAGTGGTAATAATGAAAGATCTAAGGCAAAAGAAGCCAGAAACTAAGAAATGGCCATTTTCAAGGTGCTGAGAAGGGATAACTCCCAAAACAGAACTGTTTACTCTGTGAGCTGTCTTTTGCAGAAAAAGAAAACATAAAACAAAGAGATTGGGGAGAAACAAAAGCCAAGGGAATTTGCAATGAGCCTGGCCCTCCTGAATGAAAAGTCTGCAAGTTGTTTGTTGTGGATTGTTTGTTTGTTTGTTTGAAGGTATCAACTATTAAAAGGAAACTATCTGTGATGCTAATAAATATGGGAGTAAAGCTAAGAGAAAGTCAGCTATATAAAACAATATTAATAACAAAGCCTGGGGCTGGAGAGATGGCTCAGTGGTTAAGAGCACTTGCTGTTCTTCCACAGGACCCGGATGGTGGCTGGCAACAGCCTGTTCCTCTAGCCACCAGGAATGTAACACCCTCTTCTGGCCTCCGCCAGCAACTTCACACACGTTCACACATACACACCAATATAAATCTTTTCTTTCTTTCTTTCTTTCTTTTTTTTTTTTTTTTAGTGTCCAACTGCTGGAACTTAACAAAATATAAGATGGAAAGACTGCAGGACAATAATAGACAGGCTGGGAGGGGGTGGCTAAAGTCAACGATCCTTGCATGTGAATGAGGACAAACAGATGAGTTAAAACCCTGTCGACGGTGCACATTAAAATGACTAATCAGGAAAAGCTGTCCTCATCGTAACAGTACCTACGCCAGGCTAACGTGAGAGCAGATGAGAGGACTATTTGTGGTGGAAAAGGGGAAGCAAGGGGGAAGGGGAGGGAAAGTGGGAGAGGGAAGTGGATAAGAACGAAAAATACCAGCAAATATGTATCAATATGCCATCATTTTTACATACTAGCTGAAATTTTTATAAGGTATACTCTGAGTGAGCTCTGTGAAACAAAAGATTATTTTTCATCCCAAGGCTCAGGGAACACTGTGAAAGAGGAAGCAGGTGGAATGTGACAGGCAAAATATGGTGAGGAGGGCTATATGAAGCTGTCTTCTGGACACAACATGGCTACTGCGCCATGGCAACGCGGCTACTGCACAGCAGCAATGCGGCTACTGCACAGCGGCAATGCGGCTACTGCACCATGGCAACGCGGCTACTGCACAGCAGCAATGCGGCTACTGCACCATGGCAACGCGGCTACTGCACCATGGCAACGCGGCTACTGCACAGCGGCAACGCGGCTACTGCGCCATGGCAACGCGGCTACTGCACAGCGGCAACGCGGCTACTGCACAGCGGCAATGCGGCTACTGCACAGCGGGAATGCGGCTACTGCACAGCGGCAACGCGGCTACTGCACAGCGGCAACGCGGCTACTGCACAGCGGCTACTGCACAGCGGCAACGCGGCTACTGCACAGCAGCAACGCAGCTACTGCACAGCAGCAATGCGGCTACTGCACCATGGCAACGTGGCTACTGCACCATGGCAACGCGGCTATTGCACAGCGGCAATGCGGCTACTGCACCATGGCAACGTGGCTACTGCACCATGGCAACGCGGCTACTGCACAGCGGCAATGCGGCTACTGCACAGCAGCAATGCGGCTACTGCACCATGGCAACGCGGCTACTGCACAGCAGCAACGCGGCTACTGCACCATGACAACGCGGCTACTGCACAGCGGCAACGCGGCTACTGCACAGCGGCAACGCGGCTACTGCACAGCGGCAACGCGGCTACTGCACAGCGGCTACTGCACAGCGGCAACGCGGCTACTGCACAGCAGCAACGCGGCTACTGCACAGCAGCAACGCGGCTACTGCACCATGGCAACGTGGCTACTGCACCATGGCAACGCGGCTACTGCACAGCAGCAATGCGGCTACTGCACCATGGCAACGCGGCTACTGCACCATGGCAACGCGGCTACTGCACCATGGCAACGCGGCTACTGCACCATGGCAACGCGGCTACTGCACAGCAGCAATGCGGCTACTGCACCATGGCAACGTGGCTACTGCACCATGGCAACGCGGCTACTGCACAGCAGCAACGCGGCTACTGCACCATGGCAACGCGGCTACTGCACCATGGCAACGCGGCTACTGCACAGCAGCAACGCGGCTACTGCACCATGGCAACGTGGCTACTGCACCATGGCAACGCGGCTACTGCACCATGGCAACGCGGCTACTGCACAGCGGCAACGCGGCTACTGCACAGCGGCAACGCGGCTACTGCACAGCGGCAACGCGGCTACTGCACAGCGGCTACTGCACAGCGGCAACGCGGCTACTGCACAGCAGCAACGCAGCTACTGCACAGCAGCAACGCGGCTACTGCACCATGGCAACGTGGCTACTGCACCATGGCAACGCGGCTACTGCACAGCAGCAATGCGGCTACTGCACCATGGCAACGCGGCTACTGCACCATGGCAACGCGGCTACTGCACAGCAGCAACGCGGCTACTGCACCATGGCAACGCGGCTACTGCACCATGGCAACGCGGCTACTGCACAGCAGCAATGCGGCTACTGCACCATGGCAACGTGGCTACTGCACCATGGCAACGCGGCTACTGCACAGCAGCAACGCGGCTACTGCACCATGGCAACGCGGCTACTGCACCATGGCAACGCGGCTACTGCACAGCAGCAACGCGGCTACTGCACAGCAGCAACGCGGCTACTGCACCATGGCAACGCGGCTACTGCACCATGGCAACGCGGCTACTGCACCATGGCAACGCGGCTACTGCACAGCGGCAATGCGGCTATTGCCGTGGCAGCAGCTATGTGCACGAGACTGGTCTCAGCAACTTCCCATCACGGATGGAGAGACCACAGCCTCTCCAGGAAGCTCTATGGCTAATGGTTGCTGTGAGGTGGGATCACAGTCCTTAGTGTTATAGCAGCTGGGACGCTGCCCTCGCTTACATGAAGAGCCCGACTCATGTTTATGCAAGCGAGCCTGACCAAAAGGCCATAGACAAAAAGACGTGAAAAGAGGAAGGGGACTTGGAAAAAAAGCGGGGTTCTGGGGAATGGGGGAGATAAGGGAAGATAATGAGGATGTATGATCAAAGTACAGTGTACGTGTGTGTGTGGGGTGTGTGTGTGTGTGTGTGTGTGTGTGTGTGTGTGTGGTGTGCACGTAATGAAATTACAAAAGATTTTTAAGAATTGAAAGTTGTTCTTCAGCCCAGTCCGCCAATGAAAAATATAAAGTTTTCAAATTAAGAAATCACTCTTGCAAAGTTATATATAATTATTTATAATATTGACATGAGATATTTCTCAGAAGTGAGAGGGAAGCCAGGTGTGGTGGCACACGCCTTTAATCCCAGCACTCAGGAGGCAGAGACAGGTGGATCGCTGTGAGTTCGAGGCCAGCCTGGTCTACAAAGCAAGTCCAGGACAGCCAGGGATACACAGAGAAACCCTGTCTCAAAAAAAAAAGTGAGAGGGAAGGTTTGATGAAATGAAGGTAGTTAGTGAAAAGATAAGGCACCAGATGTGGTTAATCTCACACTCTGGAGGCACATCTGGGGGAGCTCTGAGTTGATGGCCAGCTTGGTCTACAGAGTGAGTTCTAGTCCAGTCACGACTACACAGGGAGACCCCCCCTGTCTAGATAGATAGATAGATAGATAGATAGATAGATAGATGGATGGGTGGATGCGGAGATAGCAAGATTGTTGCCTATTACCAAGCCTGGTTATCTGAATTCACCCACAAGGTGAAAGGAGAGAACAAATTCCTATAACCTGACCTCTGACATGTGTACAGTCTCACATACACACACACACACACACACACACACACACACACACACACACACACACACCACAAATAAATAAAATAATCCCATAGCAGAGGGCAGAAAATATAAAGCAAGGTAGTTCCATACCTGTTCTCCATCCAAGCCGGGAGCACCTTCCTCGCCAGGGCTGCCCTGTGGAGAGGAAGGGCAGAAGAGAGCAGCTGCGGTGGGAGTGGGTGGTGCTTCTTACAAGTTCACTTCCCTGCTACTATTTCTTTTTCAGCTGACAGAAGAGTACAGAGCATCTGAAACAATGTGGCCTCCACACCCACTCTAAAAAGTGACTATTTGGTCTTCCAAAAGCCTTTCCTACTGCTTTTCCAGACAGTTCCAGGCAGAAGAATAATCAGGGGACATAGACAGGGGAGAAGGAGGAAGAGGAAGACACGTAAAAAATGGAAGGAGGGAGGCACACGTGTGCGGCAAGAAAAGGTAAGAAAGACTCTTGTGACTTTGCATTGAGGATGAGCAAGCTTTCTGCCAAACTGGATGAAACATTCCCATTGGCTGTCACATTAAAAAAAATGGCCCTTGTAGCTGGTGCTGGCCATCCCAGAAACCAGGAGTCTGAAGCAGGAGGACCCAGCATTCAGTCAGCCTGAGCTATATAGTGAGAGCCTGTCTTAAAACATAAATAAAATACAAGTGCGCATGCACGCACACATACACAGCATCTTTTGAAGAAAAACAGTCAGAATTTTGTAAGCCAAATGAGAACCACTTCATACCTATGGAAAAGTGGGTTTAATCCGTACTGTCCACCCAAGAAAATCAAGTTTAAAGGAATTCTTTTTAAGCCCAAGTAAAATTGAATTAGCACACAATAATAAGCACATTGAGATCTTGAACTGGAGTTCATGTGACATGTTTGCCACAGGCCGCAGGAACTGATGGAAGCTTCTAGAACACATGAGTAAGATCAGCTCCTGAGTTCTTGTCTATTTTGTCATTTTGTAAATGCCCCCCCCATTGTAGTAAGGGGAACATAGAGACCATGTAATGTGTATTTCTAGAGCAAATCAATGAACAAATAGAGACTTTGACTCCAAATCTGGATTCAAAGTTATTTATTGTGACACCCCATTTTATCACCCCACCCCCATTTGCTACATTCTGACCCCACTCTCCCCACCACACTGTGAACTCAGGGCCAACTCTTTTTAGAGTACCATGTGATAGATATGGTAGTTCAATTAATTATTATCGAGTTATCCAAGCTTAAAAATAGCAATATATGTCACAATCTTTGAACTTAAATATCCATCTTCCAAACAGTCACCTATCCACCAGGCAGGGTCTACCTCCTTGTCTATAAATTTGGTTTTTCGCTCGAGCCATAGAACAGGGACAAACTCAGGACTGTGTCTCCCAATGGTGCTGCCACCCAGGGCAAGAAAAGGGAAGATAGTCCTACCTTCTCTCCTGAAAATCCTCTTGCTCCCTGGAGTTACGAAGAAACAAAAATAATTAAGTTGTGTAATAGACCCAAAAGAGTGAAGCTACTATGTCAAAAAGGAAAGAAAAAAACAACATCAACAACCCTGCATGTCTGCACTTATTACATCAAAATTCACAATATCCAAGCCAGGAAATCAACCTGGGTATCCATCATTGGAAGAATGGTTTTTGTTTTGTTTTGTTTTGTTTTGTTAATGTGATATAGATACACAATGAGATGTTACTCAACTGTTTAAAAAAGAAAGAAAGAAAACATTTTGTCATTTGGAAGTGTAAGGCACTGTGTTAAATGAAATAAGCTAGTCACAAAAAGAGTAGTAATACATTTACAGAAGTTTTTTTAAAAGTGAAAATGCAAAGTCAACCCAAATGTAGAATATTGGTCACTAGAGGTTGGGAAGGCGATGAGACAGAGCAGAAAGCACGGGGCTAGGGTGGGGCTCAGGTTCAACTGGTGTCTCCTGCGTGCAGCTACTGAAATAAGACTTCATTCTCAGATACAGTTCATCCATATTAATCAAAACCAAGATAAAAAAGAGCTGAAGACTAGGTATATAGCTCAGTGGCAGAGTGCTTGCTTGGCTCCTGTGAAACCTTAGGTGTATTTCCACACACTGGAGTCGGGAGGTGGGCTGGGCTTGTTGAGATTTTTTTAAACCCTTGACTCACTTACAAAGTCATGTTATCTCACTTGGAGAAAACCTGTGCCTGGTGAAAATGGCGCCTTGAAACACCTGCAAAGTAGCGGTACGGGGAGTAGTGGCCTACCACTTATATTTATAAGGATCATGGTTTTTTTTTTTTTTTTCAGACAAAGCTGAAGATACACCAGGTCTCGAGCATGCACAGGTTTCTGGGAACAACAGGACAGAGTCACTGAGAGAACACCTTGGTGGCACACGGCGGACACAATCAGTGTCATTGGAAAAGCTCTCCTTAGTCTTTTATATTGTTGTAGATATTCCTTCTGAACTTATTGAAGGAGATCCTCCAATCCTAGAAGCCTTGGAGCCATTTAATACAGCCATTTAAGGGGGGAGGGCGTTCTGTTCCTCTCCCCTTTAGATGTTAAATTTGGGGTTCTCAAGCCTACCTGGCAACTCTTGTCTTAAGGATCTTTTTTTTTTTTTCTGGGACCAGAGCCTGCTCTCCCCAAATGCAGGATAGGCTAAAGTACTAGGGAATAGATGCCCCTGAGAACCGGGCCCCAACTCTTCCCGGTGGGATTTTGAGTGAAACCCCTCAGCCCCCTCCCATCTGTGTGGACAGAGCTGGGGTTCACGTTCAAAACTGACCACCAGAGCTCCTCGGCACAGACCTGCTCTACCCACAGGCGGGATCTGGTAACTGTCTTTTTAGGTCTCCTTCCCCTCTGTCTGACATCATTACTTATTAGCTCCTGGGTCTCTTGGGGTCACCTCCCTGCAAACGCCTTGCAGGTTTCTCTTCCAGGCAACCCTTCTTAGGAGCTAAACTTCCACAGTGGTGGTGAGGGATCGTGATGTTTCCCCACCTCAAGGCGTGAAGTCACGAAAGGCCAAAGCGTCTCAAAGTTCCCGGCCACACTCACCTTGGGTCCTCTCACACCTGGGCACCCCTCTTCACCTCGCAGTCCAGGAAGGCCCTGGGGACCCCTCTGTCCCTGCGGTGAAACACACAGGAAGATACTCAAGCTACTGTCTCCATACTAAAGCACTTCAAACCAGCAGCAACGCCCACCGAAGGGACTGGAACAGACGGCCCTTACAGTTTCACACCTTCAAACACCTGACCAGACACGACTGACAAAGTCACCAGATTATAAATTCATCAACTTGCCAAGCTGAGACTACATCTCCCCCCGCCCCAAAGAAACCAATTGACATGCTTATCCCTGAAAAATTTGAGAATTCAAACCTCAGGTTTGTCTCAACATTCCCTTCAGACAGCTCAAACTGTGGTCTCACAGAGAATGAACCATTGTTTTAACATTTGGTTGTCAGTGACATCCTTCCTGTCCCTAAGGTCCCTATTTGTCACCTCCTTACCTCAGTAACTTTTTTGTTGTTGTTGAGAACACCTAATCGTCCCCTTATTATCCTTCTAGTGCTTGGGGAAATCACCTTTGTGTGCATCTTACTTAGGTGTGGAGTGGGTTTATATGAGCTCTGGGATCCCAACTCACGTTCTCATGATTGCACAGCAGGCACTTTGCCCACTGGGCCACCCCTCCAGCCTCAGAATGTTACCTTACACCACTGAGTTGGAGGGTGTGCTTGGGAGAGGGAAGACCAGTTACTTAAAGAGATATCCAGACAAATAAATTGTTCGTCCCTAGACATGTTCCACTTGAACTGACAAATATCACATATCACATATCACACCTCTGATAGCATTCCATCTACAAAGATAACTCTGAAATCAATCAGGAAAGCCTGAACATTTTTAGAAAAAAAAATTATATTAAGAGCTAGTCAGAGGACAACACACAGCGAAGTCATCTTCCCTTGTAAGAAATTACATCAAACATGAAAGGTTGGAGAGATGACTCTCCCTCCGTGGGCAAAAGAAGCTGATGAGCTGAGTCCCCAGCACCCATGTAAAAAGCCAACGCTGTGGTATGAATAGCTAATCCCAGCACCCAGGCAGCAAGACAGGAGGCAGAGGTAGAATTGTCTGGAGGCTTCCAAGCCACTTGGCCAAAGTATGCATGCATGAACAATGGAGATCCTGCCTCCACAAAATAGAAGAAGAGAACCCAGTCCTGAAGTGAGCTCCATGCGACACACATACACACACACACACACACACACACACACACACACACACACACACATATGCATGAATACATACACACACATACACACATACACACAGATGCATGAATACACACACACATACACACAAATACATACACACATAAACATACGTACACATATACATGAATATATACACACACATATATATACACACATATACATGAATACACACACACACACACACACTTTGAAGGAAATATTACTGGTGAGCACTGTTCTATCAAACGCAGTAGTTCCAGCCACAGTGGTAACTAAGCTCTCAAAAGGTGTCTACTCCAAAGAGAAATGCACATAAAAACAGCAGATGTGGAAGACAGCATATTTTTAAGCTAGGTATCTTGTTGATTTATATGTTATATATTCTGAATTATGTTGAACTGTTTAAGGATGTTGAGTGAAAGTAATATATTATTAAAATAGGCTCCATTCGTTTCATCTTATCCTCCTTATAGTGCTACAATAAAACAACATTACAAATGCCCCTTATATTATATTTCTAACTCTGTCCTAAAAGTCTATAAAAATGTCTTGGCTGTTACGATTTTAGAAAAACTGAGATGGAGAATAAAACTATTTCCCTAGCCAGACAAGGCCTGAGCCATCCTAGTGGACTGAAATCCAAGGGCTGTAAATGAGCTGTGGGGACTTTCCACACATCTGACGTGGGTCCCGCTCTTCAGCCCATCCCACACATATAATAAAAATAGCATTGAAAGGACATTTCAAACATCATCAAAAATTAGAAAGAATAATTTTGTTATTCCTAAGTGAAATAGCAAGAACTCACATTTGTGTTCAGTAAGACTGTGCTTACCGTAGAAATGGGGGAGGAAGGTGGTGAAGTCGGGGTGAGGGAGCACGAGTGGGGAGCACTGAGCAATTCTCCCAAAATTGCAAAGTAGATTGGTTTTCACAAGTCCTGGCAGCTACATGTTTCCTTTAATGTCTGCCTATCTTCTACACTCAGACAGTTTAGATGTTCAGAGTAACAGGCGGTGGGGCAGGATGGGTTGCTCAGCAGTTAAGAGCACTGGCTGCTTTTCCAGAGGATCCAGGTTCAGATCCCAGCACCGATATGGCAGCTCACAAATGTCTGTAAGTCCAGCTCCAGGGAACCTAACACCCTTTTCTGGCTTCTGTGAGGACCAGGTACATACACAGCCTAGAGAAACACCTGCTGGCAAAACACTAACACAAATAAAATAATTTTTTAAAAAACTGGTGGAACAGAAAAAATATCTACACTTGTATGTAGAGTAGGTACTTTTCCCAATTACACACCAATGTTATTTTCTATTTTGAGCTCTCAGTCTTGCCCGAGTGCGAGGCGGAGGGGAGAGCCACGTGGTACTAGAGCAAGCGACAGACAGAAGCCGGTATGCAAACCCAGCTGCCTCCTAAAAGCTAAATATGTAAAACACTGTTCTTTTTGTGCTAATGCTTTTTGTTCTGTCAAATATGTTAATTTTTCATAAAGTAATTTTTCATGCATATTAATCCATTGTGGGGGGTTTGTCATTATGAAATAAGTAAATAAAACTCTCTCAGCTCTAACTTTAGAATAGAGTAGATATCACAGAGTAGATATCCAAAGCTGGGAGAGGCTGAGAGACAGAGCACTTGTCCATGAACAAGGTCCTAGGTTCAATCTCCAACACCACACACACACACACACACACACACACACACACACACACACACACACAAAATATATCAAAAAGTCTTTGAAGTCCTTGGTACTTGTTAAGAGCATAAAGACCAAAGGATGGGGCACTAGCGAGCCATTGGCAAGAAGGTGTAAACTCGATTTGAAGTGAGTAGGTCATAGGCTCTAATACACAGCATAGCAGCTACAATTAAGAACACAATATAAGCTGCTTGAAATTCTCGAAGGAGATTGCTCCTGAGTGTTCTCCCTACACACCAGAAAAAGTGCTGGCTGCCATGTGGCCAGCCTGCCCATGGCCTCCATTGTATGATAACTTTCACAACACATGAAACCATCAGAGTGTACATTACACACCTTAGGCAATGCAATCCCATCCGTCAATTAAATCTCAATGAAGCAGGAGTGTAGCAAAGAGTAGGACAATGTGTTGAGACCAGAAAGCTTGACAACCAATGGCGTTCCTGCAAATCACCTTTAAAATAGGCTCATGGGACAAAGGACTGTTTAAAAAAAAAAATCAGCTGGAAACCATGGAATTCTTACGTCTTCCCGGTATCGTTGGGATGGGATGAAAATCCGGCTCCCCTGCCTCACAGTTGCCTCTCTAACATGCATGTTTTCTTCACTAGTAAACAAATGGCCTTATGCAAACTTTCAGTGGTTCGCCATAACTCTAGAACCTTCGCTGCCACCCCCCAAAAAAAAGAACTCCATGATTGCATTGTACAGTGAGGACGGACTTGGTTTCTCTCCAGCTCGTCTTGTTATAGCAGTCATAATCATGCGTGGCTTGATAAGAGTACAGGTCTCCTCAGGTTAGCGACGGTTAACAAGTAGCAGAGGCGATGAGACAGGGAAGGGAAGGGGAGAAGGGGAAAGATGTGTACTCACAGAGTCGCCCTCTTCACCGAGATGGCCAGGAAGCCCGTCCAAACCCCTCTCTCCCTGAGAAAACAAGGAACTGAAATCGGTGACTTGGACTCTAGATTCTTCATTGTTTCTCAAGTCTGTGCAAAATAATGTAAGTGCTGTTATGAGACAGCCTGGTCTCAGCAGGTCCACATGTTACTGAAAACTCCACTGGCTATTGGAGGAGGTGCACAGAAATGGAGACTCTTGGCCTTGTTTGTTTGTTTGTTTGTTTGTTTGTGTGGTTTTGGTTTTTTGGTTTGGTTTGGGTTTTTTGTCCTTCAAAATAGGGTTTCTCTGTACAGACTTGGCTGTCCTGGACTCACTTTGTAGAGCAGGCTGGCTCACAGCGATCCGCCTGCCTCTTTCCTCCCTGAGTGCTGGGATTAAAGGTGTGCACCACCACGCCTAGCTTGTGTGTCTGGCTCAGCAGATCGTTGCTCTGACTCCACAATGCCTTTAAGCCACTCTACCGGGAAAACTCAAACCAAGACCAGATTCTAGTTTAAAGTTTAAAGGGGAAAGAAAAGTTTTATTCCTAAACAGGTCTTTGACCTTGCTTTAAAAACAATTGCAAAGGTCATGCCTCAGATTACTTACAAGGGTTTACTTCTGACTCAACTGTTTAGTCTTCTTCTTCTTCTTCTTCTTCTTCTTCTTCTTCTTCTTCTTCTTCTTCTTCTTCAGTTTTAAGCTCAGAAATTGTATCATCCTAAGGAATGTTGGCTTGCCATTTTAAAGGTAGATTTGTTTATTTAGCCTAATTCCCCAGTAGGATCAGTGAGATGTGCTTTCTTTGTAAAATTCAATATAGCCAAGTTCAAGTCTAACCAAGCAGGAAAGTCAACCTTTTCTAACCCTCCTGATGCTGGCATTGGAGACTTGGTCACTAAGGCGCCACGCACACGGTAAAAGGTCCCCAAACTCAGTCATCTCGTCTAAATATTAAAGAATATGAGAGAGAAGCCTGTTTGTAAGGCCTAACTTCAATTTCTTTTCCAAGAAGTCTTTCTAGGACTGGGTATGTAGCTCAGTTGGTAGAGTGCTTGCCTGGCATGCAATGGACCCTGAGTTCAATCCCCAGCCCTGCATAAACCAAGCCTGGTGATGCACACCGTTAATCCTGGTACTTGGGAACTAAAGCCAGAAGAATCAAAACACGCAAAATAGGCATGGATGCATGCATACAGTTAATAATAAAATTAAATCTTCCAAATTAAAAAAAGAGAACTCATTTCAGCCAAGTATGATGGCACACATCCTAGCTTAAGGTCATCCTAGCTGCCTAGAGAGCTGAAGGACAGTGTCAAAGCTGATGCCTTTGGTTCAGCTCAATCAGACTTGAGGCTCTGCACCTGTCACAAAACTTTGGTTCCTAAGAGCAGGGACCCTTGGGACCTGGCCAGCCCTGAATACCTGAGGTGCTTTACCGTGAGCTAGTCTTCCTTCCAAGTGTCAACCAAGCCAACCAACCACTGCATGAAAGCAGTGACTGACTGTTTCTCAAAGTTTAACGCTGTGAAAAGAATGGTAGGAGGGGGAAAAAAGCATTTACTAAAGAAGGGGAAAAAAAGATGCTGGATGGGCAACTCTTTGGTGAGTAGAGACTCCCGGGCAGAGGTAGGATCTGTGACTGCATCTGTCAAATAACCATAAAGCGGGGCTGGGAGGTGGCTCGGTGGGTGGAGTGCCCATCCCATAAGGCTGGGGCCTGGCTTCGAGCCTCGGCACCCATACAGTGGGGTGTGACAGCACATGCTTGTGATCTCTGCTCTGGGGAGGTGGAAAATGGAGGACTCTGCAGCTTTCTGGCCAGTTGGCTGACAGAGTCAACGAGAAAACTCCAGGTTCAGAAAAAGACCATCTCAAAAATTAAAGCGAACAGACTGATGACCTAGGCTGGGCATGGTGCACACCTTTAAGCCCACCACTTGGGAGAAAGAGACAGGCAGATCTATGTGGCTTCAAGGCCAGCCTGGTACACAGAGCAAGCTCTAGGCCACACTGCACATGTGCCTATCCACATGCACACAAGTAAATAAATGTAATTTAAAAATAAATTTAAAATGAATTGAAATAAATATAGAAAAGGCAGGATTATAAGGTAGAAATAATAGACTATGGTGAAGTCAGATTAACACAGGAGTTTCATTCTTAAATGCCTTTTCATACTGCACAACTTAGAGAGAGCATTGTCCACTCTCAGAACTTCAAGATCGCATGTGTAAAACAACAAGGTTCTCGAAGGTTTGCCGTGACTGTAAAATTAGAAAGAAGGCTGTGAGGGTGCAAGAGTTGGTGTGCACTGGGTACTGAGTGTCACCTCTCTCCCTCCCCCATCCGCACCTAGGAATTCTTACCTCCCTCCCAGGACTTCCAGGATCACCCCTGAGCCCTTCGTCACCATAACACTTGGCGTACACCTGGCAGCATGTCCTCTCCACGATGGTGTCCTGAAAGGCAGAACCTGTGTCACATATGCTTTTTCCTTCTGGATCACACGACAGGCTAGATGGGCAACTCCACCCCCCCATCCCCCCACCCCAACAAACCCCACCCAAGGTTTCAAAGTCTTTATCATCATTAGGACCAAGTGAGGAACAACGCTTTGGAAGAGAACTCACGAGCTGCTTCAGTAAGACGCTCGGGAGGGACAGGAGGCTGGAGCTCAGAGGCTGCCTGTACACAAACCCTCTGCAGAACTCCAGCTCCTGCAGTTCTTCCAACTTATGCGCGCCTTCCAGGCCAATGAGCAGGAGCCCGGAGAGCCCTGCAAAACGTCAACGGTGAGGTTCATGTCTTTAGAAGCATCTCTCTGTCTCAGCCCCCAGTTGGTCACCCGTCATCCCGCCATTACCACATCCTCAGTCTGTTCCCCTCTCAAGCTGCATTTTTGTTAAAAACCAAAGCAAGGTCCCAAGCCGGGTAGGCTGGCTTACATCTGCAGCTACACGGCATGTAATCTGAGGCAGGAAGATTAGGAGTTCAAAGCTTGCTTGGGCTGTATGGGCTCCCAGGATTCCGTACAATGAGATTCTAACAACAACAACAACAACGAACAACTAGCCTTCCTTTTCATTGCTGTTATTGTTGTGGTTTGGTTTGGCTTCATTTTTTTTGTTACATATAGACTCTACCTATGTAGCCCTGGCTGGCCCCATGTACTCAAGAAAGCCCAGGCTAACCTCGAACTATCAATGGTCATCTTGCCTTTCCTACAAATGCCTTTCTTTTTTCTTTTCTTTTTTTTTATTTTTGTCTGTGGTTTATTTATTTTTATTTGTATTTATAAGTTTTTGCCCAAATGTATGTCTACGCACCACATGTAGCACCTACGGAGGCCAGAGAAGATACCAGATCTGCCAGGACTGGAGTTACAGATGGGTGTGAGCTGCCATGTGAGTGCCTGAAATTGAACCTGAGTCCTCTGGAAGAGCAGCCAGTGCTCTTTACCACTGAGCCTGCTCTCTAGGCCCTCAAGCGTCTTTCTTGTGTTGTTACATCCTTCTAAAGCCATTGACTTGAAGTTTACTCTTGAAACTTATGCCAAGAGACTGGTAAGATGTAAACAAAGGCACTAGTTGCCAAGTCTAACAACCTAGGTTCAAGCCCCAGACCCACATGGTGGAAGAAGAAAACTGACTCCTGCGTGTGGTCCTCTGACCTCCACAGGGGTACCGTGGTAGGCATCCACATAAACATAAGCACGTGGGTGAATGAAAATGTAGCCATGACCACTCTGAGGTATGACCGAGGAGAGAGAAGGGTTTTACTGTAGATATGAAGGAACAGCCAGGGGTATCCGGAAGGGTCTGGACTGAACTGGACCATTAAAGGAAAGAGAAGGGGAGAGAACAAGAGAAGAGAGAGAAAAAGAGAGAGCAGGCAGACCAAGGGAGGAGCCAAAGACCAAGAGACAAGGACAAGAGGAACCAAGAACAGAGCCAAGAGAGGAGAGACCCAAGTGTGTGGTCAAAATGGCAGGACTATATAGGAATCAGAAGCTAGCGGGGTGGGAGGGACATTGGGGGGAAGAAGCCCACCCCTGAGCTGGAGAGGGTTAGGGTAGGGGGCAGGGTGAGAGGTGCTGGGTGGAGCCACCTTCCTCCAAGTTTTTTTTTTGGGACATGACAGCATGCACACACATGAATGCACACAAGTAAATAAAAGTTAAAATGAATAAACAATGTCTATGCTTGGATGTGCCTTAATGATTACTGCACACATGCCCTGGTGAGGAAAGACGGGAGGAGGGGGAAATTCTGATAATTGAGTGACTACTACTTACAAATAGTTTGGTCCCCTCTTGAGGATGCATGATTGTACTTCCATTTGGTTTCGATTTGTTTTATTTTATATGATGAGTCTTTTGCCTATATATATATATACATGCCAGGTACCCTCAGAGGTCAGAAGAGGGAATTCCAGATAGTTGTGAACCACCATGTGGGTGCTGGGAACCAAGCCCAGGACCTCTGTAAAAGCAACACTGCTCTTGACCACTGAGCTGTCTCTCCAGCCCTAGAAGTTATAAACTTCAGCAAACCTCAATTCCAACCTTGAAAAATATTTTAAGTACAAAGTGATAATATAGTTGCTGCAGCAAACAAGACATGAACAGAAGTGACAGGTGCCACTCCCAGAAAAACATCTCCGGAACAGTGTACAGTTCTGCCCTGTTTCCCCTGCCATGGCAGTTAAAGAGAGCCAAGGAGCCTGAGTGATGAACAGGAGGCATGAAGGGCACACATCTGACCACCTCAAGCCATGAGGTTTGGAGGTTGTGTGAGTTTTGGCAGAACTTAGCAATTCTGTTCACACGAGACCAAACAGACATAGGTATTTAAGAAATTCAGCCAGTCCCAGCACTTGGGAGGCAGAGGCAGGTGGATCTCTGTGAGTTCAAGTCCAGCCTGATCTACAAAGAGAGTCCAGGAGAGCCAGGGCTCTGTGTAACAGAGAAACTCTGTCTCAAAAAAAAAAAGAAAGAAAGAACGAAAGAAAAACAATTTAAAAAAGAAAGAAAGAAAGAAAGAAAACTTCAGCTAGGAATTGCTATGTTTGTTGAATGCCATAACAAATATTACTGTTAATATTTTGATCAGCAAACTCAGCTTAGTCGTTTTTTGCCACTGAGCAAGTGGCTGACAATCTTGCACATATTCCCAATGACTCCTTAAATATATATTCTTGGCAACTAACATGAGCAAATTTACAGTCTCTTGTCACATATTCCCAAATTTCTTCCAGAAAAAAAAAAAATGTTGCCAACAATGTAAATTTCCAGGGCAGTCAACAAACTAAGTTCATCTGAATGCAAACTGTCGTTTTTTTTAATGCTTTTCACCACATCGTTAACCAATGGCAAAATCATCACGCTGTGTGGAACACACGCTATCAAAGGAGAAAGATGACATCTGTGCGGGGACCGACACATGGCTCCACACTGCCATCCTCAGCAGAGCTGGGATTTCCTCTGAACCTTTAGTGACCCAAACCCCAGGCCAAACCAGGTTCATCTTATCAACTCAGAGAAGAACCGCAGGACTAGCCTGTTTGTGAAGCAGGGTTGGAGATTTTATTGAAGATACTTTAATTCAGGCTTAAGTGTGAAGAGTAAAAGAAAGAGAGGCACTCAGAAGAAAGCCCATGTCTTTTAAAAAGAAGGAGGAGGAAGAAGAAGAGGAGGAGGAGGAGGAGGAGGCCATGTCTAAAAGCGTGGGATGGGCTCCCCCAAAGAAAAAGTACCACGGAACAAGACAGACCCAAGTGTGGATCCAGGCTTCTTCAAGAGAGAGGAAGAATAAATTGTCTAAGCTTTAGGGTTATGTACGTTTTGGTGGCTCTCAAGTTGCATCCCAAAAGGTTGCTAAGAAACATCTTCCTCCTGCCCCGTTTCTCCCGGTGAGATAGATAACTGAGGTCTGGAGATGGGGGAGATGGGATTAGATTCTGATAAATGCTGTAAAAACCAGAGCCACGAGGGCTGCAAAGGGGCGTGGCACACGTCCTTACCCTGTAAATTGGGTTTCTGGTGAGATTCCTAGAAAAGTGTAGGTTTACAGGGGTGGGAGGAGAAAAGCGCTAAGCAGTTGTTAATTGTGCTTTTCTGTGGGTGAGAGGCTTCAACCAGATCTCAGGGTGAAGGGGTCTCCTCTCTTCCTCCCTCTCCTTCTGTCCCCAGAATGCGCCCTTCCTTTCTTATTCTGCCCCCAAGGGAGCGTGATCAAGTCAGTGTGACTGGATATCCGTCCTGTGTTTGCCCTGTGTGACACAGAGTGACAACAGCCAAAGCCACTTTATCCGGCCGAGCAGCAAGTGCGCTCTGAAATACAGCCAGCACAGGGCTGCATCCACTCTGGGCAATGGGCGTCTTCTAATGCAGAGCAGACTGACCCGGTTAGAAAGGGCTGGGGCTGGAGAGATGGCTCAGAGGTTAAGAGCACCGATTGTTCTTCCAAAGGTCATGAGTTCAATTCCCAGCAACCACATGGTGGCTCACAACCATCTATAATGAGATCTGGTGCCCTCTTCTGGCTTGCAGGCAGGATATTGTATACATAATAAAGAAATCTTAAAAAAAAAAAAGAAAAGAAAAAGAAAAAGAAAAAGAAAAAAAAAGAAAAGAAAAATGTACTTAAAAAAAAAAAAAAAGAAAGGGCTGTGAGGAAGGCTCAGCTGCCAACCGACTCCAGCCTTACAAAAAAGATGCACAGAAACTTCTGAGACACCTAAAGCACACTCCTGGAGCACAGTGGCGTCTGCAAACTGTCCAGCCAGATCTGACATCAAGAACACCAAGAGTGGGCGATGCCTGCACATCCCCCGACTCACACAAAGGAGACAGGACCTCAGCCCCGTGGAACAGTGCTCCACCCGCGAGGGCCGGTGGCTTCCTGGAGTCCACTCCCAACTGAGACATACAGGGGCTCAGCCTTGGTGGGAGGGGCCAGTCCATACCGGGCACGGGCCCGCTTACCTCTGCTGCGAAGGAGCTCCGAGGTTCTCCTCAGGGTCGGTAGGTCCTCATCAAGTCCGTCTGTAAGCACTAAAAGGACCTGGGAGCCGGGTGAGGAAGTGAGAGAGTAAGAGAGGGAGGGGAAGAGAGCAGGAAGAATGGAGGAAACAAAAGGAAGGAGATTCAGAAGTACATGCTATAAATTGCACAATTCTTTTATTCCTTTTCTTTTTTTCTTTTCCCATTTTGGGGGCAGTTGCTTTGTTGGTTAGTTAGTTTGGGTTGAGGATTTTGTTGTTGGTGGTGGTTTTTTGTTTTGTTTTGTTTGTTTGTTTATTTGTTTATTTATTTATTTTTTGAGGCACGGTTTCCTCTGTGTAGACCTGGCCATCCTAGAACTCCCTCTGTAGACTAGGCTGGCCTCGAACTCAGAGATATGCCTTTCTCTGCCTCCTGAGTCCTGAGATTAAAAGCGTGTGCCACCACTGCCTGACCACAATTCTTAAAATTACAAGAGGATTTGTGTGTGTATGTGTATGTGTGTGTGTGTGTGTGTGTGTGTGTGTGTGTGTGTGTGTGTGTGTCCAGCTTCTTACTCTATTCCGTTCCACCTACTCATTTGTTATTAAATTATAAATCTATTTTTATTTAAATTTCCCCCTTCCCCGCCCTAGAGTGAGGGTAGAGAGTCTAAACTATTCATTTAAAGATACTTTCCAAAAATTGTCTCCTCCATCTTTCATCTGTTCAAAAAAAGAAAAAAATACTGAAGCACCATTGACAAGAGGAGAGAAGGCACGTAGAGGACACTGGGTTGTGAATGGGGAAGAAGAAGAAAAACAAAAACAAAAAACTAAGTGTAAAATAAGCCTGAATTATACAGTTCAAGGGGCATTAGGAAGGCAGAAGGAGCTTCATGGGTGTGCTTGGGCCAGCTCAAGGTGATGATTAGAAAAATAACAGTTAAGCTCTGAATAGCTGTGAGCGAACATAACAGACTAGGGGCGTCTTGCAGCATCCTCTGAGTGTCTTAAGAATGAATTGTGCCAGTAGGGCACTGTGGCACACCCCTTTAAGGCAGAGGCAGGCAGAGCTCTGTGAGTTCAAGGCTAGCCTCGTCTTCATAGCTGAGACCCTGTCTCAACAATCAAACAAAAGAATGAATTATGCCATTAAGCAGTAGGTAGTTGGAGGCCAGGGCCAAGGCTTTGCTCTTTGGTCCCTCCTGGTATTGTTTAAGCACAGAGCCTCCAGGGCTTAAGAAAGATGGGCTTGTTGAAAGAAAACCCACCTACTGTTAGTTCCAGTTACAAACGCCTTTGCCTTTTTTATCCTACCGTGCCCCATGGCTCCATAGCCTGGGTCCTAGGCTTGTAGTACCTTTGCTTTAGCCAAAGACAGGCGAATGGCAGACTCTCCCAGGGACTGCAGAAAGTCTACATCCATACGGTTGGTCACTGAACTCTGATGCACCAAGAACTTCTGTATGGCCTCATCACCGTACTTCTCAAAGCCTGAGTCAAAGACAAGCTGGCCGCTGGAGCCTAGAACCACATAGCGGAACCTCGGGTCGATCTGGCCAGGAGCATCACAACTGATGTTGGAAAGCAAGGCCAACTGTTGCATCAGCCCTGGCAGCAGTCTTTGAAGTTCCTGCTGAGCTCGCTCTGAAGAAGTTGAGATATCAACTCCTACAGACAAATCCACGCTGCATCCTTCGAAAAATGGAAGAGCGAGATTAGACACTTGCAAGCTGCCAGAAAGAATGGAACAGCACAGAAGCCCAAAAATTAAATAATGGTGGGAGGGTGCTATTTGTTACACGGTAAAAGCTAACTGATACAAAGTGCAAAATGTTCTACCTGGGGGATTCTTTTCCATGCAGCTGGTTGACATATTCAAGTCCTTCATGTAGCAGTCCAAATGCCTGCCTGACCCTTCTCCCAAGCATGCTCCTATTTTTACCTGCACCTCCTCTGATCAAGTATTTAATGTTGTGTGGCTCCATTGAGGCTTTACATGGTCTTCCCTTCTACTAAACAGGGGACTTCTTAAGAGTGGGAGCTGTGTCACCTGTTCTCCCATGACCTGATACAGACAACCACTGGCTATCTGACAGGTAAGGGGGACCTAAAGTAAATCTTGAGTTTCTTTCAGCAGTACTTGTAACTCACCTTCAGCCCTGGGAATTTTCTTCCTCGTCTACATCAGCCTTGTTTGGGACTGTGGGAGACTATTAGAAAAGGTCAGAGCTGAATGGTATGGTAGCCTCTGTTTTCTGTTTCTTCTGCCTGAAAAAATTGTAAGGTCCTCTGGGGAGGCTAAATTTAGACTTTGAAGGTCTGCTGGAGATTCAGGCTATAATTAGTGTATAATAAGCCCATTTATGAAATTCCATCGAGAATGCAAAATTGATGCTCACAGATAACGTCTAGTTTAGAATGTAGATGAATGAATAACTTAGCAACCATGAAAGAGCTAGTACTATTAATTACTTCAGCGGGGGGGGGGGGGGGGGGGCAACGCATAGCTTAAAGCTACTCAAGGCAACCTGGATATGTGGACGGTTCCTCCTTAAATCTTCACACATTGTAGGCCGGCAGGACTGCTCAGCAGGAAAAAGAAAAGGTGCTTGCTGTCAAGCCGGAGGACCTGAGCTTGAGACCCACATAATAGAAGGAAAACAAACTGCTATGCGCTGTCCTCTGACCACACGCTCTGTCTCTGTCTCTGTCCGTGTGTCTGTCTGTCTGTCTGTCTGTCTGTCTGTCTGTCTCTCTCTCTCTCTCTCTCTCTCTCTCAACTTTTTAGTCTTCACTCATTGGAATACTTGACTCTGAATTAGAAAAATTAAAACTGCAGATTAGAGGGCACAACTTGGAGAGGCATAAGCATGTAGCTGGCCCTCACTAATAAAACATCTCCCGAAGTTCTGAGGCTGGGACATGAGGTTTCATCCCCATGAAGAGCGTACATACCCCAGCTGGTGTGGTTCTGAGACCAGCACAGTGAAAAGTGTCTTTCTCCTGTCTTCGTGTCAAATAACTTGATTTTGTTTTACTTTTTAAAATCTTGTTCAAGTTCACAGAATGGCAGTTTCACAAATTAAAATCCCATTTCTATGTTAGACCCAGTCTTATACAAGAGAACTATTGCTTTGTCATATGGCTATGACTGTGTTTCCAATTTACATGCCCTAGAACCTTCTCGGCTTGCTTTATTCAGTGATTCATAAAAGCGAGGAGCCATTTTCTTTCCTGTTAATGGAGAGGGTTGGATCTTAGCAGGCAATCTCCAGGCCTTTTCAGCTTTGTGATTCTAGAATTCTGTGATAAATTAGTTTCTGAGTGTTACTAAAGCATCTGGCCCAATTTCATCAAAAAGTTGAATCAAAGCCGAAATGAACAAGAACCCTAATGCACCCGGTACAGGATTGTTGGAAAGAAAAGGTGGCTACCATTCACCTGCAAAGAAAGCAAATACAGGACTTTGATGCCTGAAGAATTTGAACTGCAACATGTAGGACTTGCTTTTTTTGTTTCACTTTACAACTTTTGTTTTGCTTTGTTTGGTTTGGCTTTAAGCAAGTGTGCTCTACCACTGAACTACACCTCAGCCTCCACTTTTAAAAATAATTGCACCCTTGTGTTGTTTTTAACAAAATCTCAATCGTTCGATTTTACCAATTAAGACTCAGGAGCCAGATGCTGGGGTCAAAGCCTGGTAGCTCAAAGAGACAAAAAAAGCATCCAGCTGACCTTCCTCTTCAGAGGAAGCAAGAAAGTTCCTTTCCCACCATCTCAAAAAACCCTCAAACTGAATGTCCCTCCCTTCTACTTCCTGTGTGCCTCTCTATCCATCCTACTGACTTCCTCCTACTCTCTATGGTTTTTTCCTATGTTCATTCCCACCAATGATGCTTGCTCCATCTCGTGACCTATGGTTGACTTTATTTAATCCTGTTTATAATATTCAAACAGAAAGCTCTTGGATTAAAGGTGTGTGCTAGGGCTAAGCCACACCACAACTAGAAACAGGTTTTTCTAGTACATAGTCTCAGGTTCACAGTGTGATCAAATACCCTACAATACCACTGTGTTTGTTTTAAATAATTTCCAGATTCCCTGGGCTACTTAAAAGCAATAAGCATCTTGAAGCAGCACAAGCAAGGACATTAATTTAATAATTCACAAAAATAGACTTTAAGCCTTTGATAGGGTGCAGGGACCCCAAATGAGTCTTCCATACTGAAGCCTGGCAGCTCTTAGGCCCAAGTTTATTACAAAAAGTCTCTATGTGTGTACATAGTGATTAGCATGTGAGCTTTGCTGTTGTTTGGGGGGTTGGTTTTGCATGTGTATGTATGTACAAGTTCATATGTATGTGTGTTCAAGTATGCACATGTATTCATGTGCTTGCCTGTATGGTGATGTGGGACCCAGATGTTGACACTGGGTGTCTCCCTCAAGCATTTGGTATTTTTTTTCTTTTTTTCTTTTCTTTTTGAGACAAAGCTTTTTTTTTTTTTTTTTTTTTTTAGACTAAAGTCTTTGGCTGATCCCAAAGCCCACTGATTCAGCTAGCCCCAAGAACCTTCCTGTTTCTGCCTCCCCAGCCCTGGGATTACAGATGTATACCACCACATTTGTATTCAGATCTGAATTCTAGGGCCTTTATGCTTTTTGTGACAAGCACTTCACTGACTACGACAACTCCTCAGTCCCTGTTTGTTTTCCATGTTTGCTTTTGAGACAGGATCACGTGTAGCCAGGCTATCCTTGAACCCTCTGTGTAGCTGAGGTTGACCCAAAACCAAAATGACCCTGACTTGGCATTAACCTCCTGCCTCCACCTCCAAATTCTAGGATTACAGTTGCACACCACCACGCCCAATTCAGTGTTTCTGCTCTCACCTGCGCTCTCTCTCTCTCTCTCTCTCTCTCTCTCTCTCTCTCTCTCTCTCTCTCTCTGCCTCTGTCTCTCTCTCTCTCTCTCTGTCTCTCTCTCTCTCTCTGTCTCTCTCTCTCTGTCTCTCTGTCTCTCTGTCTCTCTCTGTCTCTGTCTCTGTCTCTCTCTCTCTCTCTCTCACACACACACACACACACACACACACACACACACACACACACCAAGGTCTCATTATGTGACCATGGCTGGCCTAGATCTCACAGCTGCCTCTGCCTCCACCTCCAAGTGCTGAGATGAAAGGCATGAGCCACCATGCCGGGCATTGTTTGGTCTTTTGACACGGAACTGTTGGGCAATTGTTTGCAATCACTCTCAGCCCTGTTTTTCTCACGTAGAAATTGAGTGTCGTAATGATGGCCTCTACCTCACCAGGAGCCCGTGTGGCTAATAGATGAATGGACCCCATCTAATACATTAGCGCTGCACTGTACACAGACAGAGTAACCTGAGAATCTCCACAGTGGCCCAGATGGGCCACTCTGCCTTTACAGCCACGTCACATGAGACAGCTACATCAGTGCTTCCCACTGGAAAAAAGCATCCTAATAGTTTGTTTGTTTTAATACTGCTTGCTCTTTCAGATTTTGAAGAATCAAATAAGATACCAAGTGCTTTGTGAATGTCCAAAGCCCACATTCTGCCTCCTGGTAAAGCCAACAGAGGTCACAGGCCCTTGTTAACAGGTACATAATTAAGGAAAAGACAAGCTTGTCTTCCCTTCTCTTCAGCATCGGAATGGTAAAACGTTACAATACCATGCATGGTGGCGCATGCCTGTCGTCTCCGCACTCACAAGGCTATGGCTAATTATCATAAGTGCCATGCCTGCCAAGCTACACAGTGAGTCCCATGAGCTGAGCTACCATGAGAGGCCCTGTCTCAAAAATAATAATAATTAATAATTCATATATCATATATATAAACATATGTTTAGAGATAAAACGACAAAATCATCTGCTATATACATAGTATCTTTTGTAGAGTTTATGGTTTCCTTATAAATTCTTCCATATGATTCTGCACCATGCTATATTATACAACATTACCCCCTACTATACCACTCTATGACTATATTAGGCCTCGCTAAATTATTACACTTCCCCCCTATTCAAAGTACAGTTCACAAACCTGCAGGATCTGCACTACCTGCATCTTGTTAGATATACAGACTCCTGCCATGCTCCAGCAAACAGCCCCTATCCATGTGCAGGCTGTCAACCCAAGTTAAACTCAGTGGGTCTCACACACGCACGCACACATGTACACACGCACATATACACACACACATACACACACGCACACACACATACACACACGCACACACACATACACACACGCACACATACACGCATACATATACACGCACGAGCACACACACATACACACATGCGCGCGTGCACACACACGCACACACACAAGCACACAGGGACACACATTGGCAAGAAGAGTGGGTCCATCAGGAGTGGAAGGGGAATGGGAGGGGGTGAAGGGGGCATAAAAATGGCCGATATGCATTAGAGATGTGGCTAAAACTTTCAAAGAATAGTCAATTAATTTTTAAAATGCAGACTCCTACCCTGAGCTCGGGTTCTTCATTTTAAAAAGATCTCAGATGATCCAGACATGTTTAAAGTTTTAAGACCTTGTCATGCTAAATTATACTGCATCAAAAGACACAATGGTGGCTGGGCAAGGCGGCGCACACCTTCAATCCCAGGACTCAAGAGGCAGAAGTGGGTAGACCTCTAAAGATCAAGGCTGCCTTAGTCTACTTAGCAAGTTCAGGGACAGCCAGGGACTGTCTCAAAAATAATAACAATAAAATAAGAGGAGCTACATAGCCTGTAGAACCAACTGCCTTGAGGGTGCCATTCAATGGTAAAGTATTTACTTAGCACTCACAAGGCCTTGCATTCAGTATAGGGGTGGGCAGTCTGTTGAGGAGGAAAGATAACTCAATGGTTAAGAGCACTGGGTACTCTCTCACAAGTCTGTAACTCCAGTCCGAGAGGGGATACAGCACCCTCTTCTGGCCTCCACGAGTACTGCACACACACAGTGCACAAACATATCCACAAGCAAATATTTTTATAAAATCAATATAAGTATTTGAAAAAAAGTTAGCTATCCTGGGAGGTTGGGATGGAATACAATGGCAGAATACTTTGCCTAGAATACTCAAGCCCCTGGACTGAGTCCTCAGAGCTGGGGTGTGGGGGGTATGAGTGTGTGTGTGATATTCTGTGTTTCTGTATGTGTATGTGTCTGTGTCTGTATATCTGTGAGTATGTCTATGTTCATGTGTGTCTGTGTATCTGTGTGCACGTATGTATACCTGTGTGTATGTGTGTGTGAGTGTATCTGCATGTGCATGTATTAGCTACCGTGAAGATGAAGGTGTTTGTGATAGCCTAACACCTACAGTAGAGTCATCCATGAAGGTTTTTTTCTATCACCCCAGAGTGATGGGTCCAGATTACAAGGATGAGGTTAGATTGTCTCTGAACCTTGCCATCTTGGCAGGGAGTGGGAGGTGGGGTGGGGGCCTTAGGGAGTGAGGCAGAAAGGCCACTTAGAAATAGAATGGGAGCAGGCAGACGAACATCTGTACAGGGTTTCACAGAAGACGGTGGGTTCTGCATCTTAAGAGTCTGTCTCAACAATGTGGCTCTCTGCTCATGCCCTGTCAATAGTCACCAACCTTCTGGAAGCTCTGCACACACATTCCTACCTGGCTTTGTCTATACTACAAGGGGAGAGTGGTAAGAAGTTGTGGTGACAGTTCCGAGAATGTTCAGGGCTCCAGGGCCCATGGTGTGACAACACAGGGATAATTAATGGTGCCCAGGGAAACCTGAGCCATGGTTGCGTCAAGAGCTCAGGCCTGACAGATACTTCCTGTTCCACTTCATGCCCAGCTAGCAAGGTCGGAGTTCTACAGCGCCCCTGACCTCTCCGATAGCTTGCAGACAAAAATAATTTCTCTGTCACTCACCTTGGGGACTACAGACTTCATAAAGAATTTCCTTTTCCAGGTTCTGCAGGGACTCAAAATTTTCTTCATGGTACACTTTGTCCTGATCATTAGTGATCTCCAGAAGCTGGGTTCTCTGAGCCTCTCCTACCCCAATAGCAAAAATAATTATGTTCCTGTCCCTGAGGGCTTTGGCTGGGGGGGCTACGTTATCCTGGGAGACCCCGTCGGTGATCACAATCAAATACTGGTGAACACTGGGCCTCCCTCCTCTTGAACTGTCAAAAAAAGGCAGCGTGAAATTCAAGGCTTTCCCAGTACGGGTACCATCGTTAATCTGTTCCATATTCAAGATGGCTCTGCAGATGTCCACCTTTGAGGAGTACTGGTTGAGCCTGAATTCTTCCCGGGGAACGGAGCCGAACTGCAGAAGGCCAATCTGAATTTCATCAGCACTGATAGCTGACTGGTTCACCATCCTTTCCATGAATTCTTTCATCTTTTCAAAGTCCTTTGGGGCGATGGATTCTGAGCCATCGATCAAGAAGATGATGTCAGCTTTCTGCCTCTTACAGGCTGAGGGCAGGGAGGGACAGCACAAAGGGACATCTGGTCAGAACCTGGAGCCAGTGGATCACAAGTGCCCAGCAACAACCGAGGGTAGCACGAACATATTTTTTTTTAAGGGAATGAGGAGTGGTCAATAAACTTTCTGCAACTCAGCACAAACTAGTCTCAAAATAAGACACAGCTGTGGGATAAGGATATAAAATTTGACCAGCTTGATTTATTCCAGGTCACTGTCACTCTGTCCTCAAAACTTACTAACCAGCCAGTAATTACAGAAGAGAATAAAGACCTTTCAAGTAATAAAGATCCATTAGCTAGACCAGTGCTAGAGCCCCTGGCAAGATGCCCATGCTCCTGATAATAACCTCTCACCCATGCTTCCATTGCAACTCTCATGAATTCCACTGAGTCAAAAACACAGAGGACAAGGAAAAAAGGGAAAAAAAGGAGAACAAACACAAAAATAGAAGGGGGACAGTTAGGAACAAGAGAGAGATCAACAGAAATAAGAGAGAGCCAGAAAAAAATAATGGGGTGAATACAATAAAAAATATATACATAAGTGAAATATAATGAAAGCTATTATTGTGCATAATTAATACATGATCATATTTTGAATTCTTACTCTCTGAGGAGCAGATGTCCCGAATGACTTCCTGGCGAATGGCTGCCAATGAGTCAAACTCATATATGAAGAATATCTTGTTGTTTGCTATTTCCTTGAGCTCAGTCATATTAGCGTCTCTGACTCCAATGGCATAAATGTTGATGCCAATGTCCCTCAAGCCCTGTGCAGCCGCAGCCACCGGGTCTGAGGACTGACCATCAGTGATGACGATGAGGTATCGGGCAACGCTGTTTCTGGCAGTGTTTTTGAAGATCAAGGTCATTTCTCTTAAGGCCTCACCAGTTGTGGTACCACCTCCTCTCTGTTGGATGTTGTCGATAGCTGTCCTCAGCTCTGCCACGCTGGCATACTGGCTGAGTAAAAACCGGCTTATAATTCTGTCTGAGTACTGAACGACTCCAAAGCGTACTCTGTCAGGCCCAATGTGGAACATCTTTATTGCCTCCTTCATGAACTTCTTCATTTCAGTGAAGTCATTTTGTCTGATGCTACCAGACCCATCAATAAGGAAGTAAATGTCTGCCTTCTCCACATGTGTGCAACCTGGCCAATGAGAAGAAGCCACGCCCATTAGACCAGAATATCAGGAGGAGGCACATAGCCAAAACCACTGATCCCGAGCACCACCCTACTCCCTCAGCACCCATAATCCCCTGAGCATGGAGCATCATAAGCCTCATACTGGGCAGACCATAATGCCAGGAGGGAGACTAGTAGCAGTCACTGGCCAACAGCTGGCAGGGTTGATTAAATGCCCCAGCTCTTAGCAGGGTGTGGTGGCGCATGCTTTTAATCCCAGCACTCAGGAGGCAGAGGCAGGTGGATCTCTTTGAGTTCCAGGCCAGGCAGGGCTATATACTGAGACCCTGTCTCAAACAAACAAACAAACAAACAAACACACATATATGTATGTGTGTATATATATATACTCCCTTCCCAGTGTCCTCTGAGTTCGGCCATGCGGACAAGTGCTGGCATCCCCGTGATCTGCAGCGCTCAGCCCTCTCTCCAGGCCCCGGGCTAAAGCCTTCTGAATGCACTGGCTTGGTGGATCACTACCCTCTAGCAACCAAAAGCCTAAGAATGCCATCAGACAGCATTTGAGGCCTCCAGCAGAGATTTCCCCCCACGAGGTTCTAACCCACCACCCAATCTTTCCACCACTGTGTTTGATAAGAGCTGCAATCAATGACTTTCTTTGTTCTGGAACTATTAAGTTTCGTCAGATGGTTACCATGCTAGAACATGGAGTTTGGGGTAACCTAAACTTTTGTTCCTATGTGTGCTGGTTAGAATAAGACCAGTCCCTATAGGCTCGCGTATTTGAATCCTTGATTACCAGTTGGTGCACTAGTGCGAAGGAAGTGTGGCCTTATCTGAGGAGGTGTGTCACTGGGAGTGGGCTTTAAAGTTTCAAAAGCACATGCCAGGCCCAATGTCTGTGTGTCTGTGTGTGTGTGTGTGTGTGTGTGTGTGTGTGTGTGTGTGTGTGTGTGTGTGTCTGTGTGTCTCTGTCTGTCTGTCTGTCTGTCTGTCTGTCTGTCTGTCTGTCTGTCTCTCTCTCTCTCTCTCTCTCTCTCTCTCTCTGTATGTGTGTGTGTCTGTCTGTCTGTCTGTCTGTCTGTCTCTGTGTCTGTCTGTCTGTCTGTCTGTCTGTCTGTTGTTCAGGATGTAAAAGCTCTTCTCTTACTGCTCCAGCACCATGCCTGCCTGTGTAACACCAGACTGTCTGCCATGATGAAACTGTAAGCAAGGCCCCACTCAACTGCTTTCCTTTATAAGAGTTGCCTGGGTCACGGCATCTCTTCACGCCAATAGAGTAATAACTAAGACACTGTCGTCTAAGACACCGTGTCATTGTTACTCATATTTGGCTCCAGAACAGATCGTCTCACCTATAAAGTAAGAGTTGTGTCTTTGTGCTTACACCTATGGGAGGTGACAGGCAGATGGCTGTCTAGAGGCAGAGAGAGGGGCCACTATGTAGGAAGGAATGTCTGCATCCAGCTCACACAACAAGAGACCAACATGCTAAGCCAATACTCAGGCTCTTCGTGTGCTCCTGAGGAGCCTAGGACAGGAGTCAGCTCTCAGACCCTTCAGACCATTTGTGAATTAGCTGCACTCTTTTTATTGTGTATAGTTAATATATGATCATATTTTGAATTCTTACTCTCTGAGGAACAGATGTCCTGAATGACTTCCTGGCGAATGGCTGCCAATGAGTTAGACTCATATATGAAGAATATCTTGTTGCTTGCTATTTCCTTAAGCTCATTCATGTTAGCGTCGGGCTGCTACTGAGCACCCACATGGATGACACTCACCAAGTGGGTTTTGGTTGTTTGTTGGTTTTTCATGACAGTTTTTTTCTGTGTAGCTTTGGCTCTCCTGGACTTGCTTTGTAGACCAGTCTGGCTTCGAACTCACAGAGATTTGCCTGCCTCTGCCTCCTGAGTGCTGGGATTACAGGTGTGCACTACCTCGCCCAGTTTTCACCAAGTGTTTAAAAGGTTCACTCACTTGTGCATGCATGTATATGTGTGCATGCATAAACACATGTGTGTGCATGCATGTGTGCCCCCTTTGTGTGTGAGAGAGAGAGAAAGAGAGAGAGAGAGATTGATCAATAATTGGTAAATATTCGGATCATTGTGATTATCCAGGAAGAATTCTGGTAAAATCATCAAAGCTTCTGTTAGTGTCTAAGCTTCCTCCAAACTCTAGTCTTTAGATGATTTTCCTGAGTCCAGGCCCCTTCTTAGCTGCTGTGCAGCCTGGGACAGGAGTCAGCTCTCAGACTCTTCAGACCCTTTGTGAATTAGCTGCACTCTTTTCCTCCTCTTCTGCCCAATAGAATATAAGCAGGAAATGGACCAGGAAATGAAACCCATCTTTAACAAATTTCTCGTTCTCAGAACAGAAAGAGGCACTAAAAACACAGGTCAAGGGGAAAGATAGAGACTCATTTGTATAATTCATATTTCTAGACCTCAAGACAAGAAATCAGGAAAACATAAAAAATCATTTAGTGCTTTTTAAAAATATATAACCTCGAGGCTAAAGAGATGGCTCAGAGGTTAAGAACACTGGCTGCTCTTCCAAAGGTCCTGAGTTCAACTCCCAGCAACCACATGGTGGCTCACAACCATCTATAATGAGATTTGGTGCCCTCTTCTGGTGTACATACAGGCAAAACACTGTGTATATATGACAAATAAATCTTTTTTTAAAAAATAAAACTTCAGTGATTGTCCCCCTGAAGACATAATCACAGGCTTGAATTTTAAATCAATAATCTGCATTTCAGTAATTTTAATTTAAATCTATTATGCTAAGTTGAATCTAAGAAATCCTAGCAAGGGAGAGAAAAAATGGAGAAGCAGACACAAAGGCCTTGAAAGAGCCAAAGACAGTTAACATTTACATATGTAAGCCAGATGTGGTAATATGCCTGTAGTCCCTGCACATGAGGGGTGGAGGCAGCGGACAAGGAGTCCTAGGTCAGTTTCAGCTTGTAGATATTTGAGGCCAGCCTGTGTCACAAGAGACCCTTTCTGAAAAAGTAAGATACCTCCGAGGAAGCAAACCCCTCCCTCTGCACTGTTTAGAATCAAGACAAAATAAAAGTTTTCTAGCTTGAGGTTTCTGTTTTTTAATGAATTTACGCCAATATTTTTTTTCATGATGGGAAAGAGACAGGAAGGGCACACACACAGAGACACACACATACACACACAGACACACACACACACATACAGACACACACACAGACACAGACACACACACACACACACACACAGACACACACACACACACACA
Source organism: Acomys minous (assembly GCF_964271855.1). NCBI lineage: Eukaryota > Metazoa > Chordata > Mammalia > Rodentia > Muridae > Acomys > Acomys minous. Next base: position 17,079,948 of record NC_140495.1, on the reverse strand, counting down.
CACACACACACACACACACACACACACACACACATAGCCCAAACACAGGCAAACCCTCCTACCTTCTTGTACTTTCTGTGGTGTGCAACTCATCTGAGGATATTTGCCCACACACTCAGGACAGAGCCTGGTTTTAAGTTTGTTTCCCACAATGGCAAGTTGCAGAAAGGACTCTAGGAGGATGACGTGCTTCCAGGGAGGGTAGGTGGCAATCTTCTCCAGGTCCTTACTCTCAGAGGTAGGCTGGATGCCCACTGCATAGATGGTGACCCCGGCCCTGCGGAGGTGAGAAGCAGGCGCAGACACGTTGTCCAGAGAAGGACCTTCCATGAGGACCACTGCGATCTGCTGTACACCTCGACTGGACCGGCTACCCTTCTCTGGAATGAAAACTTGACTCCTCAGGAACTCCAAAGCAGCGCCTGCCTTCATCCCTCCTCTTCTTCCTCGGAAAGTCAGCTTGTCCAGATGGTGTATGACTTGAGCAGCGTTTTGAAACGTATCCAGGGAAAACTCCAGCCGCGGTTCCTCGTCGTAAAAGACCAAACTGATCCTTGTGACGTCAGGACGGATGTTGAGAGAGTGAACGGTGTTCTTCAAGAAATGGATAACTTGTTGGAAATTGGATTGCCTGGCCTTGCTAAATTCTTCAACGAGGAACACCAAGTCAGCTGGAATGGCCGTCAGGCAGGCTGGGAACCAAAAGACAGGACAGTTCTCAGCATGAGAACGCAGCAGTGAGGAAAGCACTCGCACGTGTGTGAACGTGTTGCTGTGGCGTGGGCTCGCTGCAGCAACAACGAGTTTAAGGTTTCAAGTTACAGTGTGCTAACTTCTACCTGCATGCTTTAGAATTTAGAGAAAGTCTTTTTTTTTTTTTCTGGCATCATAGTCAAAGTGCATTAAGAGGTTCATGCCTGTCCCAAAAGTCTCATCCAAAAATAAAAATAAAAAATTCACACCTCTTTCAAAATATATAAAGATACAGACACCCATCATAAAATCACTCAAGATCGTCTTCCGGTTTGTCTAACGATCTTAGAAGCTCAGGGTGTTGGCTGGCCTTTCCTTCATTTTTCCACCTTCAAGGACACTCTGAGTCAAAGTATCTTTTTTTTTTTTTTCCGAGACAGGGTTTCTCTGTGTAGCCTTGGCTGTCCTGGACTCACTTTGTAGACCAGGCTGGCCTTGAACTCACAGAGATCCACCTGCCTCTGCTTCCCGAGTGCTGGAATTAAAGGCGTGCGCCCTCATGCCCAGCGAGTCAGAGTATCTTTAGGGGTCTGAAATGTCTTTTATTTAATTACATTTGCCCTCTTTATGTTATCTCAATGAAATTCTGCAATGCTTGTGAAAGTCTTTCTCCAAATACTGGGCTAACTGGACAGGGTGAGGCATTCCTAAAATCCCAGGCCTTGGGAGGCTGGGGCAGAGAACCACAAGTTCAAGGCCAGCTTGGTCTATCTAGCGAGACTCTGTCTCAAAAAAGAAAAGAGAAGAAATTGAGGGGCTGGGGACACAGCTCAGGGGTTAAGAGCCCTGTCTGCTTTTGAGGAGGCTCTGAGCTCAGTTCCAGGCACCCCCACATGATGCCTCGCAGGCACCTATAACTGCAGGTCCAGGATTCTGATGCGCAGTTCTGGCCTCTAGGGACGCCTTCATGTATGTGGTACACGCAAACTCACACAGGCACATACACATACAAAGAATAAATAAGAGGGAGAAGAAGTGGCTCAGCGCAGGCTGCTCTTCCAGAGCCTGAGTTTGACTCCTAGTACCCACAGGTGTGGCCCTCGGCCATCTCTAACTCCAGTCCTAGGGGACCCAGATTCCTTTTTTGACCTCCACGGGCTCCAGGCACACCCAGGGTAACACAGACACACATGCAGGCAAAACATCCATACACATAAAATAAAATAAAATAAAATAAAATAAAATAAAATAAAATAAAATAAAATAAATATAAATATAAAAGGCGATGGTCATTCTAGGAAAGGTATGTGGTAGCTTGGGTTATTATTCAGAAATATCCACTCCCTGCTCCTCATGCCATGCAAAACAGTGTACTTTCTTTCTCCGCTGAGGCTGACGGTCACGTGACTTACTTTGGCTAATAGTGTGTCAGCAGGTGCTGCAGAGAGATGAAAAGTATTTATACGATTGGCTTTTCCTCCGCCCCTCAGCAACTGCCACGGGGAGAATTTGCTCAGAGTAGCTGGATGACGTCATAAGCAGAGCCAAGCCTCATCTAAACCTCAGATAAGGTCAACACATCTCAGCTACTGGACTTCCTGCTAACCCAGGCCCATGAGGATAAATTATCATTTCCAACCGCTGACACAGATGGCCTGAGCAGCATAGTAGTGGTGGCCGCAGATGTCCACTTGGGGTGTTTCCATGTCCCCTTTCTCTTCTCTATATACAGGGACAACTCCCTCATACTGAGGAATGCAGAATGCTTCCTCTGCCTCCCCTCTGCTTCACAACCATTTCTTCCTTCTCCTCCTCCTCCTCCTCCTCTTCTTCCTCTACCTTTTTTTTTTAAAACAGGGTCTCATGTAGCCTAGACTGGCATCAAGTATAATATGTAACTGATGAAGCATGACCTTGACCTTCAGCTCCTCCTGCCTCTACGCCTACGTGCTGAGGTTGCAGGCATGCACATGCGCATGCGCTGTTGCACCCTTTTCTGTGCTGCTGAGAGACCTAAGCCAAGCCTTCTGGCATGCTAGACAAGCATTCTACCAGTTGAACTACACCTCCAGGCCCACAGATTTCCTTCACATGCTGTGACTTCCTGGTGCCTCACATAGGCAAGTATCGGGCTTTCCTTACCTCCTGCAGCCCCCTCCGCAGCCTCCATCATGACCTTAGGCTGCCAGGTCCCCTGGATCACCTCAGTCACATCCTGCGTTAGCTGACTGGCTCCATCTTCTCCCTGCAGGTCAGACACGAGCACTAGAGAGCCTATCCTCTCCAGTTCCGTCCTGTCGGAGTCCTGCACCCCCACAGACACGACGTCCACGCCTCTCTTCCTCAGGGTCTGTGCGGCATCTCCGACCTCATCCTCAGATTTGCCTGAGGTAATGACCACCGCATACTGGGGGACGCCCTGTAAGAACCGGCTTCCCGCTGCCTCCTGGAAGAAGGTGTGATGAAGAAACCGCAGGCCTTGGCCTGTCCTCCTTGAGCCACCTCGAAGCACCAAGTGCTCACGGATGTGCGTGGTCATCTCATTCCGGGTCTTGTAGGTGTCGAACAAAAACTCAGTGTAGCCTTGATCGCCATACTGAGCCAACCCGATCCGGTACTTATCTTTGCCAACCTCCAGGTTGTCAATAATTCTAGAGATGAAATTCTGCATCCACTGGAAACTGGCCTGGGATGTCTCCTGGGAGGTGTCAACAAGAAAGACCACGTCTGCATAGGTCTTGGTAGACACTAGAAGGGGGTCGGGGGGTGGGGGGTGGGGGGGGGAGATGAGAGGAAAAGATAAATCAAGTCAATTCTTATGAAAAAAAAGGAGTACAAAAAAAATAAATAAATAAAAATAAAACTTTTTTTTTTTTTTGGTTTTTCGAGTCAGGGTTTCTCTGTGTAGCCTTGCCTGTCCTGGACCCGCTTTGTAGACCAGGTTGGCTTCGAACTCACAGCGATCCCGCCTGCCTCTGCCTCCCGAGTGCTGGGATTATAGGCGTGCGCCACCACGCCCGGCTGCAAAACATTTTTTTAAAACGGGGTACAAGCATGGTTTGGTGTGGGCAGCGAGAGGGATGAGCAGTGTATTTACACAACATTGTACACCCAGGACTTGCCTCTCCTCTGCATGGGACTCTATCCTCCACCACTTCTTTCTCTCTCCCTTCTCTTCCTCCTCCTCTTCCGGCCTGCTTCATTGCTATCTACTTTTTTTTTTTTTTCTTGTTCTTCCACCAATGGGGAAGGCAAGAAACTCCCCCACTGCCGCATGGCTTCCGGGAGCCACAGCGCTTTACACGCTTTGCCTCAGCTGATCCTCATAGGTCGTTCTTCTTCTACCAGATTACCGTCCCCGTCATGCAGCTGAGGACACTGAAGAGAAGTGACGCTACTTCCAGCCTCCTACAACTGCCAACATGCCCGCTTCCGGCTACGGCTAAGGGGAAGGGTCTTTTGTTGTACGTAGGAGAAAGGAACTGTTTAGAGGCATCTGGAAGAGTCCAGAGCAGAGGGAGAAAGAAGCAGGCTGGACACGGCCAGCAGACTGGACATGGTCAGGGCTACGGAAGCGGGAGAGAGGGGGAGACTAGTGGAGATAGCAGGATAGCAAGAGATAGAGACTAACCAGAGCAGACAACAGTGAGAACAGCTGGCTATAAGAAGCCTGAGGACAGGACGGGCAGTGGTGGCGCATGCCTTTAATCCCAGCACTTGGGAGGCAAAGGCAGATGGGGGTGTGAGTTCGAGGCCAGCCTGGTCTACAAAGTGAGTCCAGGATAGTCAAGGCTACTACACAGAGAAACCCTGACTCAAAAAAAAAAAAAAGCCTGAGGACAGAAGGGGAGGCAAGCCCATGAGCTAGAGAGGGCTTAGGGGAGGGGAGGAGGGAAAGAAGGGAGGAGGAGGAGGAGGAGGGGAAGAGGGGAGGAGGGAAGGGCAGGAGGGGGGAAGAGGGATAGGATGCTAGCACAGACTCTGAAGTGTATAACAGGGAGCCTGGAGGCCAGCATGCACTGTGACATGCTAACAGGTGCCACAGGTAGCCATCTGGCCCTTCTGCCAGAGGTAAGGGAAATAGCTTATTTTTGGCAGATGGGAACCAGTTTCACAAGTTCCTGGAGACGGCTGGCTTTTGTCTAACTACCAGAAATCCTCCTATGGTCCTGCTGAGCTCCTTCTGGATATATGGACTGCCTTTTGGAGTTTGGGGGAGCCAAAGTTTCCTTTGGACCTGACAGTAATGAAACTATGGCAGAGGCAAGATTTTAAAAATATGGCTTCAGCCGGGCGTGGTGGCGCGTGCCCGTGATTAGTAAAGCTTCATGCCCCCCTTGGAAGCACGTTACTACACTGCGGTTCAGTGGTGGATCTGGAATGGTCATTTGAGCACGGCTTACTTTTCGCCTGTCTCTCCATGGTCAAACACAGAGCGTGAAAGAGGCTTCCTGAGAGCTCCCGCAGGATGCTGAAGCCTTCTGTGGTGAAGAGGAACTCCTCAAATGGCTCGCTGGCTATTTTCTGCAACTCTTGGACATCTCGCACGTTGATGCCCACCACGTACACAAAGACTCCATCCCTTTTCAGCTGGTCAGCCGCATCCTGGACCGCATCCCTCGACTCCCCGTCTGTCACCAGGATAACTATCTGAGGGACTCCATCCTTGGCCCGGCTGCCACTCGTCTCAGTCAAGTAGTTGGTCCTGATGAATTCTAGGGCACTTCCTGTATTTGTGCCCCCTGTGTTATAGGACAGATTCCGAATCTGGTCCAGGACCACGCTCTTCAGAGGAGACTGTTTCAGCTGAAAGGCTGGGTAGATGTTATCACTATACTGGACCAGCCCCACTTGGACCCGATCACTGCTGATGTCAAGCCCCGTGACAACAGAGAGAAGGAAATCCTTTACTTTCTGGAAGTTCTGTGGTCCAATGCTAGTTGAGCTGTCCACTAAAAACACAATATCAGCCAGGGATGCCTCTGCACAAGCTGCAAGAAAGAAGGTAAAAGGAATTAAGTCTCAGAGGTTATGTACTAAATAGAGTCAGGAAAGCAGAGAGTGAACAGAAAGAAAGGACAATGGCAGAACCCTCCTCCCCTCCCCTTCCCAGGCCTGCTCTACTGTTCCTGCTGCCTCCAGCCAAGAGAGCCACTGGACAATCCCCAGACTCACATCAAGAAGATAAACCTCTTGAAATGTTTAACGGCATACTGCAAGAGGGACGGATGCTCTTCTCTCCAGTCAAGATAAGCCATCCATCTCCCCTCTTTGGAAGCCAGCCTCATCCCCAGGCATGTGCTAGCGCTGACAGGCCAGAGCTAGGACTTGTCTTCTTCTGTAGGTCTCACTGCCTTTCCACCACTTAACAGCCCTGCGATCTGTCACTCTCGTCTTTGAGACTTTTCTTGTCTGCCCCACTGTTATCTCTACACCAGTCCATACACGCTCGTGGGCGTTTTGAAGATCATCTGTTGTACCAGACACCGCCACTCTGCCCAGGAGCTGCTGGTTCCCTCTGGCCGTTTCTAAGCATCGCTCTTTGGAAGACTTCCCTCCAGCCACAGCCTTTTTCTCACTTTGACAAAAGCCAGTTTCTTGCTGGGCCTAGATCCAGGGTCAAGCCAACCCAAGACATAACATCTGTTCTTTGAGGTCCCACAAAGGATCAGGACAACACTAGGCTTTGAGGAACTTCTGGCAGAGTTGACACCCTTCTTTCCTTCCTTCCTTCCTTCCTTCCTTCCTTTCTTCCTTCTGCATCTCTGCCCAGCAGAGCCTTATTGACTGTCCCTCCACAGGAAAACTTCATTAAGTTCTGTCTATTTCAGTTCTTGTTGTGGGCTCTGCTTCTGGAAACGGTCTGACACACCTGCCCTAGAAAATGGGTCTAACCATCCTGGGAAACAACTCTTTAGCTCTACCACACACTTGTGGTACCTTTAGCCTCAGTTTCCTCACCTGAAAAGTGCAAAAATAGCGATACTAGTCATCATACTTATTTACAAATTTGAGGCAGTAGGATCAGCCTAATGAATAATTGAAGCAAGGCTGGAAAAAATGGAAAACGGTGGTTCTCAACCTGTGGGTCACGACCCCTTTAGAGGTCTAATGACTCTTTCACAGGGGTCCCCTAAGGCCATCAGAAAACAGAGATGCTTACATTATGATTTGTAACAGTAGTAAAATTGCAGTTATGAAGTAGCAGTGAAAACAATCTTGTGGTTGGTGGGGGGGAGGGGGGTGTCATATGAAAGGGCCGCAGTGTTAGGAAGGCTGAGAGCCACTGCTGCAGAGCATCGGGCAGGTGGCAGTGATGGCTATGTACATAAAATATCTCTGTAAACCTTGAAGCGCTGGTTTAAAAACATGCGATATCTGTGTGGCCATAGGAATGCCGCATGCTGCTGCACTGAGGAGACAAGTTTCAGCACTTCTCCCAATTCATAGGCTTTTATAGGGAACTATCACAAGAGTGAGACAGTGAAGGCCTGGCCTCCTGTGGCTTTTGATGAGACCATGCACAGTCACATCTTTCTCTACTTGAAGTTTATGCTTTAGGAAATCCTGTGCTGGCGTCCACAAATCTAAAATGAATGCATTAAGAGAATTTTTTTTAAGACAAGGTTGTAATTCTTCTAGTAAAGCTAAGTAACTAATTTATGGAGAATATTCATCCGTGTGGGTTCTATCACAGGCATGTCCACTCACAGGTGCCAACAGGCAAAACGCGAGGAAGTGCCCATGGGTACCCCTGGATGTGCAGCCATTGTGCCAAGCTTTTTTAACTATACGATTTTGTTTAGTGCTTTCAGCTCTCTGAGGATAGGCACTATCACCCTAGGAAAAAAATTCAGATTCCTAGAGGTTAAATGGCTCGCCCAAGATGACACCAGAAGTGAAAGACAAGGATCTAAGCCCAGGTCTTTCTTTTCTCTAAACTGTGTCCTCTTAACCAACATGCTAATAATGAAGCAAGCAAACATCCTGGTGACCTCCTGGTCCAGTCACCTCCTGTGGCCCCTTGGCCAAGCAAGATGGGCAGGTAAATCCAGAGAAAACGAATACCGTTCTGGCAACAGATAATCCTTCCTTCAAAACTAGTCCTACACTCTTTCAGCGTATGGCCCAAGGCCCACGGGATAAATGAGATGTGGTCAGTGGTTGAAGAAACAGAGATACAACTTGTTTGGTGACATTGTAATCTCTGCATTCAATACACACACAGATAAAGATGATAGTAGTAAAGGGATGTGAGAAAGACAAAGAAAAAGAAGGTACCTGAAGATTCGCGCTCAATGGGCCGAGCCGCCTTTGCGAGAGTGCTACAGAGTTCTTGCCGCAGCTTCTGGACAAGGCCTGGCAGGCCAGAGAAGTTGGGAACAAAAAAGGCGAACTTATCCTTGGGACTACTGGCGATCTCCCTGAGCTCTGCGCGAGCTGCGTCTTTCACACCAATAGCATATAGCAAGATTCCTGCCCTCCTGAAAGCTTCGGCTACTTCACGGAGGTGGTCCTCAGCTGGACCACTGGTCATCACCACGGCCATCTGGGGCACCCCTTGGCTTGCCCGGCTCCCAGCTCCTTCCTGGAAGTGATGTTCTAGAATGAACCACAGGGCCCGGCCCATCTTGTTGCCTCCGGGCTTAAACCGAAGTCGCTGGATGTGTCTCAACGCCTCGCCTTTGCTGTGGTAGGTAGAGAGCAGGAACTCAGAAGCGGGTGTATCGTTGTACTGGGCCAGACTCACACGGATGGTGTCTCTGCCGACGTGGAAACTGTTTGCCAAGGCATACAAGAAGTTCCTCACACTGCGGCCCTGCTGCGGGTTGATGCTGCTGTGCACCAGAAACACAACATCTCCCACAGAGGCCTCCCTGCAGACTTCAAAAGAGAAGCCCCTGAGTTTAAAAGGACACGTTGACAGCTGCTGGCTGAGAACCAGTCTCGTTCAGTGCAGAGCCCTCTTCCCCACAGGTGTGCTGGCACGGTTCTCTGACAGTAGGCAACCCAGATGCACTACTCTTCCCTTTGCCCCCGCCCCCTGCCCCGCCCCTTCTATCCTTGTTTACCCGCCACCTTTCCCTTCTCTTCTCAGACCCTGAACCTTTAATTATGCCCCACAGCAGGTTCTCCATACCTGCCACACACTTAATAAGAAAATCCAGCTTTCTACCAGTAGTGGGCGCTGTAGCTCCTTTACTGACTGATATACATAGCCCTCTAGCTGTCAAAATGGCTTCAGTTAACTGTTCACATCTATGTCTGTGATAAGAAGAAAAGGAGGAGAGAGAGGATAGCATTTCCAAGGAGGAAACTCTGTTATTGTTATCAACATCATCATCATCGTCATCGTCACCATCATCATCACTGTGCATGTGTGTGCCACAGCACGCACGTGGAGATCAGAGGACAGCTTCATAGAGTCAGTTCTCTCCTTCGACATGGGCCCCAGAGAATCAAACTCGGGTCACCAGGCTTACGTCACCAGCTGGCAAACACCTTTATCCACTGAGCCATCTTGCTGGCCCAAGGACGGAACTCTTGAACGATCATGAAAACAAATGAAGGAACTGCAATTTCAGAACTAGAAATTACTGTAACCCGTGCACTAGTGCAGCCACTGGTCATGTGTGGTCCCTGAGCTTTCAGAACGCAGCTAGTGTGAAGGAGAAATTCTGTGTTTTACTGCATTTTCATACCCAAATGCTCAAATAGTCACTATGGACAACACATAGGCTACTCAGTAGTCACAGGAAGCTAGTAGCATATGCTTATATTACACTTTTATGGGTTGGGTGTTGGAAGACCTGGGCATCTCATTCACCTAGGGGTGGCACCACCCACGTCAGCCACCAATCAAGAAAATACACCACAGGCTTGCCCACAGGCCGGTCTGATGGGAACATTTTTTTTCAGCTGCGACTCCCTCTACCAGAATGACTATAGCCTGGGTCAAGTTGACATAAAACTGACCAGCTCAGCACCCCCACAGTCATCTCTTCAAAGACCTAGACAGAATCCAGCTCTTCCAATATCCAACCCATAAAAGTATAATTATATGCATATGCTGAGACCCAAGAGAAGCATAAACAGCGAAGGGCTAGGGGAACTTGGTAAAATCCAAGGCCATCAACTCCCTGTGTCCCTTCTGGAGGCCTGGGACATACCTTGAGAAGTTTGCCTGGCTTTGGTCATAAACCCCAAGTGGAGTCTGACTGTAGAAAAGGCAGACGGGTCACACCCTTCAGCTCCATCAGAACTGTTGCTCTTGGGCTCTTCCATTGGGAAGGGAGAATTCGGGGACTAGGCCAGAAGTGGCCAGTTGGTTTCTGGCCTTGGGATGGCTGGTTGTCCACCTGACCACATCTGGAAACTCCAGGACTCCAGCACTAGGCTGGGTCTGCTGAGAGAGCCAGGCTCAGGGGCTGAACAGCTACCAGGTTCTTGGCTTTGCCATCAGGAGAGAGCATTGTGGGACAACTGGAACGACAGCCTGTAAGCCACTCTCACATACTCCCTTTTAATATCTATACATTCATTCGATCAGCAGGTTTATCCTCAGAGGACCCTGACTAACACACACCTCTCACAGGAGCAAACACAACCATGAAGTTCTCCCTGGTCCTCCTATGCTGAAGCAACCACCCCCTCAACTGCTGCCCTTTTTTTATTTTTCCTAGCAAGTGTTGCTTCTACCACGAAGAAGCCACAGAGGCACCTCATGCCTTCATTATACTGTCTCCACTAGTTCTCTGTAGTTTTAGAAGGTATTTGAAATATGACAAGACTTACTGTCACAGTTCTGTTCACAGAAAGGGGAGACAGAGCCAAGGGGGGGAATGGAGAAAGCTTCGGCGTTTTCCAGGGACAAATGACAGTCTGTGTGGCTGCATTTGGGTATTTAAACCCCCGTGGTGTCTCAGCGGGGCTTCCGGCCACTCAAACAACGTTCCCTTGACAAGACATTCATCCTGAAAACGCCATGCAATCTATTAGATCACTGCCAAATGAACTGGGGAGATGGCTCAGCCAGTAAAGTGTTGGCAACCACAAGGACATGAGTTCAGATCCTCCACGCCCACGTAGAAGCTGGGTGCCGCAGTGCACACCTGTGATCCCAGCCCTAGGGAGGTGGAGACAGGTGGGTCCCTGGAGCTGACTGGCCAGCCAGCCTACCCGAATCGAGCTCTGAGTTCAGTAAGAGACCCTGTCTGAAAAAATAAAGTGAAAAAGGCATACCTCTAGGGTCCACGTGCACACACATGAGCAAAGGCATCCAAAAGCACACGCAAACACCTATATGTACACCGTGTGAAAATACCCATATGCACATAAAGACTACAAAAAAAAGTGCCAAAGTGTTCACTAGCACTGGGCAAAAGTATCCACCTCAGGGTGACAATTGCCCTCAGAACAGCTTTGTCATGGAGACAAAGCAGGCCACACAACTCTTGCACATAACATATGATAGTACATTCAGAAGCACGACGCCCTCAATACATCTATTTGTCTTACCACTTGTGGTTAAGTATGTATTTTAAAAATCAAGTACCCATCCCTCACTTAGTGCTTCCAGATTCCAAGGAAATTCTCCTTCAAGGAATATACTCCCTTTTATTATGATGATTCTCCCAATATATTTCCTCTTAAGATTGTCACTACTACCAGGTCCCCAGAAAGCAAGCACTTGGACTTTAAGAATTCCATGTCTTGGCAGGCATGGTGGCGCACACCTTTAATCCTAGCACTCAGGAGACCAGAGCCAGGCAGATCACTGAGTTTGAGGCCAGCCTGGCCTACAAAGGGAGTCTAGGACAGCCAAGGCTACACAGAAAAACCCTGTCTTGGAAATAAAGAAGTCCGTGCATTACCAATTTTCTGTGACTTGATGAATCCAAAACTAGCTGCAAGGGAGATGATCACCCAAAATATCTTCCAAGTCCCCATGCTCGATGTGATCCTAGAGAGAAAGAAAAGAAAGAAGCCTTGTAATTTAAAATTATGTCTTCATTTTAAAATGAATACATCACATTGTAAGTAAGTTATACCTCACTAACATTTAAAAAAAATATGGAAGACAGGGTCTCATGTAGTGTGTATGAGTACGTAGCCTGTAACCCCCAACCGCACCACAGAGGAGGAGAGGAAGACAGAATGATGCTGGGGGCTCGTTGCCCAGCCAATCCAGCCAAAGTGACAAGTGTCGGGTCAGCAAGATGCTCACAAACCTGACAACCCGAGCTTAGTCCTTGATACCCACATTATAAATGGAGGAAAGCAACGCTTGAACACTCGCAAGTTGTCCTCTGACCACCACCATGGCATCATAGCACGTGTACACCCACAACAAACAAACAAACAAACACATACACACTAAATAAGTAAGTAAAATCATATGACTGAGGAAGACATCCTGACATCAACCTCTGCTCTCTACACATGCCTATGGAAGTGAGTACACCCACACACACACATACATACATACAAGACACATGAATGCATGTAAAATGATGATGATGGTGATGGTGGTGACAGTTGTGATGATGACGATGATGTTGATGTGGATGATGATGATGATGATGATCATGATCATGATCATGATCATGATGATAAACCTTGCCATACTGCTTCAACTGTGTAAGGAAAATGCCCCATTAGTCTGACTCAGGAAGAATTCCATAAACACTGGAGCATACTTTCTCAGACTTGCTGTTGATAGCTGTGCAGATGCGGTTTGTGGAGGGGGAAGTGTACGGGGGTCAGGGACAGAGGTCCCACTTCACATACTGAATTCATTTGGTGGAACATAAACATTTCTGGGTGAATTTGTTTGTATTTTTATACAAGAGTTAGATGACCCGATAAACATTCGCAGCATCCAGAAATATCTTGAAGCACATCCGCCTGGCAAAAATCTGCTTAGCCAGAACATATTTTATATTCCCCTGGAAGGAACACAAAATAACCTCTTTCCTCTGAACTTGGACCTGTGTCCAAAGGCATCCATGAAATTTATCAAGTGTTGAGACTATTCTCTTTTCTTACTGTAAGAACAGTGCAGTGAGCACATCGAACAGAGGCTCTGCAGAGCAGGTGACGTCGCAGTTTTGCTCTTAGCTGTCAACCTCATAACCACAGGACTCTGGAAGATAGGTTAAGCTTGAGTCACAAATCCACTAAATCTTAGGCGATTTGTATCATTTCTCTATACTTTAGTTTCCCCCAATAGAACCTGCCTCATAGTCAAGGTGGAATGACTCCATCCTTGTAAAACGTTTTATCCATGAAAATGGCAAGAAAGAGTGAGCCAGAATACATTCAAGTATCAACCTCACATTTGTAATAACATGTGACATTTCATCCCCAGGGATCAGGAGGCCAGGGCAAAGGAGCCGAATTCCAGGCCAGCCTCGGCTAACAGCAAAACTTTGCCTCAAATTAAGTAAATAAATAGCCACCCAGGTATTGTTAAGGCAATAAAATGGTCGTGAGTGAATTCAAGTACAGCCTGAACTATAGAGTGAGATCCTGTGGAAGGAAGGAAGGAAGGAAAATAAAAAGCTGTATTTTGATTTTTTTTTAATTTGTGAGCTAATAAAGTTACACATAAAATAAAAAACCTTCCAAGAAAGCATCTATATTTTCATAACCTATTATATCCTTATTACAATTAGTGCAATTAGTCATTTTTAGATAACTGTAAATAAAATCTAGTTGCAAAGTCAACATTTATAAACATTTGACAGCTGTGCATATGTGTGTTGAATGTCCATACATTAATGACTTGATATTTACATTATATTTACAATTTCAGAAAGCCATTTAAGTCTAATAATGTATGTTAAACATGCAGTGCTCACCATGGAAGCAAGATGTGAAACCAGTAAATGAGGTATGATTAGTTTGGGAAAGTGGCAGGTATTAAGTCCAATAATAACCAATGGTGTTGCAGTAGAGAAAGACTTCTCTCAAGCCTGTTAAACACTCAACTCACATAAACTCACTGCAGTTCTGGTGACCTGCACAAACCGAGTCCCTTGGGAACCGGAGAGATGGCTCAGCACTTAACAGCACTGGCTGCTCTTTCAGAGGACCCAGGTGTAATTCCCAGAATCCACACAGCGACTCACAAGCATGTATAACTCCAGTCCCCAAGGATCTGACACCCTCTTCTGGCCCTTCATGGTACCACACACACATAGTACACAGACATATGTGCAGGCAAAATATTCACACACACAAAAATAAAATAAAAAGTCTCAGTGTGCCACTTGGGCTGATAACATTTCCCACAGAAGCCACAGACGAACAAAAGCTCCAGGGTCAGGCATGACAAATCTCCCTTAAGTTGTTGGTCAGGATCATACAAGTGGCTCTTAAACTATTAATATAGGCTATTGCTGTTGCCTTCAGTTGCCTCCCCAAGGTTGAAGATAAGTCTTGTTACTAAAGACACCACACACTTGGATCCCAGGATGCAGAAGATTCTTGCTGAATCAGACCTGAGAGCCTGTGGTCCAGCTTCCTTAATACCAGGAGGTCCTGTGCAAGATGCCAATTACCAGTCCTACCCAATTGTGATGCCTATGAACCACAACAATGACATGGCTAGGTATCTCTAAAGATACGAGAGTGGCACTCATGTCCTGGCAATAACCATCAACTGTCTACTTGGACTTAAGACCCACTTAACAGGAAGGAAACCATGCCTGAACTAGAAACCACATCAACCACCCAGGACTGTGACATCATGGAACTTAGACTTAGATGCCACTCTTCTAGACCAGTTTAACTCCTAACTGCACTGTGACGCTTGTCCTTATAGTCACAGATGAGTATCGCTTTCACCTGACACCAAAGAAGCTTCTCTTTACAGCAAGTGCAGACCATTACAGAAAAGCGCAACTGGCCGTAATACAAAGATCAGCTGGTCACGGGATGCCAGCTCCAATGGATACATCTACACTATAACTCCTGCACCTAAGGCACGAAGAGGGAACAGAGAGATTATAGACCCAGAGAGCCAAGAAGTCTGCTATAAGATTGTGTGTCCTAGAAATGACAGGGAAGAACCCATGATACCTCAACAATGTGGCTGCCTAAACAGAACCTGAGCAAAGAGCTACAGGACACTAAGGACTGCTGGAAGACGGAGAATTCATTTCTCCCAGGGATGAGGCCCCTGATTGGCTATCCAATACAAAGTGACCAGCCCTGAAATCATATACACACAAGCGACACTAAACATACTTAGTAGGTTATGTGTGTATGTGTGTGTGTGTGTGTGTGTGTGTGTGTGTGTGTGTTTGTGTGTAATAGCAATAAAGAAAAAGAGGCCATTAATTTGAAAGGGTGTAAGAGGGGACTTAGAGGTGGCTAGAGAGAGAAAAGAGAAAGAGGGGATGTGATATAATTGTATTATAATTAAAATTTTAACAAAAGTCTCTCAAATATGTCACCGAGGGTGGGGAGGAGCTTATGAGGCCCACCCCTTCCTGAGGGACTATTGGCAGTTAGTGGTGGCTCAGGGAAAGGGTGTCACTTTCTTCGGTAGTGTAGTCGCTGAGAAGCAGCCAGTGAAGAACCCCTCCCCGCTTGTGCTCATGCAAGCAACCTCCATTAAACTGAGTGGGTCACACACAAGACGTGAAAGAAGAAGGGGACTTCTTAAGAGGAATGGCAGAAGGGGTGGGGGGGTGAGAAAGTGCACTGGGGTGAAGGTGACTGAAGTGCACACCGTATACATGCGTGAAACTGTTCCACCTGCCTTTGCTCTGGCATCATGGACTCTGCCCCTCTGAAACTGTAAGCCCAATTAAGTTTTCTTTTAGAAGCTGCCATGATCATGGTGTTTTGTCACAGCAATAGAAAAGTAACTAACAGAACAATACAGTCTCAAAAGTATCTCTTTCAAAAATTATCTATAACTTACAAAGGATAAATCAAATAACCTTTCCTAAATATTCACTTCACATCCAGACCATAGCCCCCTCCCTCTTCCCTGATCCTCCCTCCCCTTCTCCTCAGAAAAGGGGAGCCCCGCCAGCACCGTCCTACTCTAGTATATCAAGTCACATCAGGACTGAGCACATCCTCCTCCACTGAGGCTGGGCAAGGCAGCCCCACCAGGGGACTTGATCGGAAAAACAGGCAACACAGTCCATGTCAGAGATGGTCCCTGGTCCTTTCTATGCATATGTAGCCAATGGGCAGCTTAACCTTCATGTGGGCCCCTAAAAAAATAACCTTTTTAATGCAGAAACCTGACAGGAACAACAACCAAATGGTCACAGTTAACATCAACAAAAGAGGCTGAGGTGACATCGCGCACCTCCTGGAACTGAGAAATCCCACCATCTTTTACATTTTATTCCTTCCCCCAAAATCTCATCATAGGAGGCTAACCACATTAAACCACAATTTAAAGGCAGTCTGAACATCAATGCCTATGTTCCTTGAAGATATTGATATGCTAAAAGACTGAAAAGCTAAATAAATATCCAATGAGAGAGAGAGAGAGAGAGAGAGAGAGAGAGAGAGAGAGAGAGAGAGAGAGAGAGACTGTAATAGTCAGAATTCAGCTTCAAAATATTTGGATAAACTATCCAATGCAAATGTGCACAATTAATTTAACATAGTTTCCCAATTTTATTCTTTGGTAATGGATCTCTCTCTCTCTCTCTCTCTCTCTCTCTCTCTCTCTCTCTCTCTCTCTCTCTCTCTCTCCTCTCACCTTCACAGGGTTAGGTCTGTGGATCTGAACCTTTCCTACCCCACAGTCATACAGTCTTACACATCTGGAGCTACACGCTCTAGAAAGCGAGCTACCGGGAGCCGGGAAGATGTCCCCCTGCACACATCACCCTGGAACCCCAGATGGTATGCTTGGCAAGTGAGAACTAACCTAAAGTTCAGCCTAAAGCGATTATGCAAACACTAACATTTGCTTCCTGTGCCCACTCTCAAATCTTGGCTTAGCTATAAATACAACTTGGCTGTAAAATATTTGAGGGAAGCTGTGTCAAACATTTCAATGACAATTAATGGCTCCTTAGACTCCAAAAATCAACAAGAGCTTTCCACCGGCACGCAGCGAGAGGAGGCCAGCACTGCTCTCTGTGGACTCAGTGTACACTGATTCCACTGTGTGCCCAACCACCCCTGGTAATCCAAAACCTACCACACAGCTGGTGAAGAATGGAAGCTTTCGGAATGGGATGGAACCTTGGCTGTAGGGCACTTTTAACTAGCCTAGGTCTTCTCCACACACTGACTTGTCTAATTCATTGTGTTTCCCTAGTTCAGACATCAGTTGGACCATTTGCCGAAAGTGACATCAGCATAATAGCCAACCAGAGGTGTCTCAGGCTCACCTCCACTCATAAAAACGACCAGAACAATGAATAAGTACCTCCATTTTGACAGGAGTGACTAAGGTACAATACTGGGGTATAACAAGGGGATGCAGAACTCCCAGAACAGCCAGGCATGGTAGTGCACACCTTTAATCCCAACACTCGGGAGGCAGAAGCAGGCGGATCGCTGTGAGTTCAAGGCCAGCCTGGTCTACAAGGTGAGTCTAGGACAGCCAAGGCTACAAAGAGAAATCTTGTCTAAAAAAAAAAGTCCCAGAACATAAAAGTTCAAGATGGTCACTTAGAGGTGGGAGGAAGCACCTCGATTCTACGCTCTGTTTTCCTAGTCAAGGTCGGCTAAAACCAGGACACACCTCTCCCTGTGAGAAAAAGGAAGGAAGCCCACAGTGGCCTTACGCACTGCCCAGACACCTGCAGTCTTTGCTACTGAGAACACTGAAATCCATACCGGCCTTCATCAGCTTGGGGAGCAGGGTAGAGGCCACGTAGCTACACTACTCCAGGGATGGAGCCTACATTGTGTTCTGCTTTCCATCTGTGACCCAAAGCCGGGCGTGGTGGCTCACGTCTTTAATCCCAGCACTCGGGAGGCAGAGGCAGGCAGATCGCTGTGAGTTCGAGGCCAGCCTGGTCTACAAAGTGAGTCCAGGACAGCCAAGGCTACACACAGAAACCCTGTCTCAAAAAAAAAAAATCTGTGGCCCAAGCTACTACTATGTGTCACCTTGAGGTTGAAGCTACAGCTAGAATGTGTCCTGGGTCAGGGACCACTAGTTACTGCCCCTGTCACTGAGGCTTTGTCATCCTTCTGCCATGCTCACACACATGGTATTGCAGATTCCCAAGGCAACCTCCTACAGCTCCATATCCCCCAGGGGACAGCTGCCGTGTCTTTCCAAGCCAGTTGGTTTTGGCCCCCTGCTCTTAACTACTTAGATCCTAGGCCTGTAAGATGGACATAGTGGTACATACCTATTACCCTAGCACTTGGAGATAAAAGGCAACGAGTTCAAGGCCAGCCTGGGATACACAGCAAATCTAAGGCCAGCCTGAGATACCTGAAGCCGGAAAGGAATGGGGAGGAAGAAGGAAAAAGTGGGAAGAACCTAGGTGTAAAAGAACAGCCACACCTTCCCAGGGCCAGACTGGCATGTGCCCTGCTGCTGCTCCTGCCACCGCTGTGACCATCACTGCCACCACTGCTGCTGTGACTCCACATAGGCAGATAAGCAGCTGAAATCCTAGAACCCAAGTTCCCCCCCCCCCAAAAAAAAAATGAAAGAAAGTAAAGTGCAGTAAGAACTGCACAGAGCTAATTCCCATCCCTGCGTCATCCTTGCTTTTGGTACCCCCGCACTTCTCTGGGATGCTCTATCCCTCGGGTTTGTCAGCCACAGAATCTGAGTGTGCTTCTTTGCCTGCACCATGTGGCAAAGTTAATGTGAGGACACTGCAGCCGTGGAAGAAGACAGATTTGTAAAATGCTGTCAAATTAGAAATGTCCATGGTGGGCTGGAGAGATGGCTCAGCGGCTAAGAGCACCGACTGCTCTTCCAGAGGTCCTGAGTTCAATTCCCAGTAACTACATGGTGGCTAACAACCATCTATAATGAGATCTGATGTCCTCTTCTGGCCTGCAGGTGTACATTCAGGCAGAGCGCTGTATACATAATAAATAAATAAATCTTTAAAAAAAAAAAAAAAGAAATGTCCATGGCCGTCAAGTGACAATCTATAAAATAAAAGCCCTCAAACTGAGCTCTTTCTCAGTGGTGGAACAAAACGTAAGTATTTTTTTATTCAAAGAGAAACGGTTTCTTCATATCGAAGAGCTGACCACATCTTTGACTTGGCAAACCCAGGAAATAGCAGTGTTTTGACAGATGTGAGATTTCAGATCCTACCAGGCTTTCTGTGGCAGTGGGAGAGAGCATCCCTACATTAAAATGATGCAGGTGAGGGTGTGACATCCTGCAAGAGGCACCATAGTCACCTGAGGCAAGTAAGTGCTTTAGCTCTAGTTGTCTGTGTCTTTTGCAATGTCTTTTATTTTTATCTCAAGAATCTCAGCTTAAAGGAATTCAGTGACACTGAACTACTTTGGTATCATTTTTGATACTTTAAATAACTCCTTTAAAAGGAATTGGAAAACTATGCAACAACACAAACCTAACAAAAGGGTAGGTTATTTTATTTTCTATCCTAAGATTGACTGGGCTCCAAGGTTGTGGGAGATGATATCACAAGATAACACATCTGCCAAGTTTGCTTCAGGCTTTGGAGGTTCATAAAATATTCCTTCTCTCTCCTGAGAACCCTCAGAACTCCTTAACACACACTTGTGAATGTACATACACCCATGGATGCATAAGCACCTATGGATGCACACACACCCATAGATGCGCGCGCTCTCACACACACACACACACACACACACACACACACACACACACACACACGAGTGAATGAACATACACACATGGATACACACACACACACACACCTGTGGATGCACACACACCCATGGATGCGCACACACCAATGGATGCACACATATGTGAGTGAATGCACACACACGCATGGATACACACACACACACACACACACACACACACACACACACCTGTGGATGCACACACACATGGATGCACATACACCCATGGATACACACACACACACACACACATAGATATACACACACATAGATATATACACACACACACATGAATGCACACACCCGTGGATGCACACACACACACCTGTGAATGCACCTACATCTGGCAGACTTTTTTTTGTTTTGTTGTTGTTGTTGTTGTTTTTGTTTGTTTGTTTGTTTTGTTTCTTGAGACAGAGTCTCTCTGTGTTAGCCTTGGCTGTCCTGGGCTAGCTTTGTAGACCAGGCTGGCCTCGAACTCCCAGCGATCCGCCTGCCTCTGCCTCCCGAGTGCTGGGATTAAAGGCGTGCGCCACCACACCCGGCATCTGGCAGACTCTTAAGCATTACCCAGAACCAGCATTACCAGCTCACTTCCAATCCAAGCCTGGTGAAGAGTCGCTCACTCCCATCACACTTTGACTCTGAAGCTTTATTTCAATGAATAACTGAAATTTGTCAGGTTTTCCTTGTTGTTTCTAACACTCACACTCACCATCCATCACACTTCTCTCCAGAATTTGTTCCCTTTTTTCTTTTTCCTCCTTACTTACCTTCATGAAAACTAAAGCTTTCTATGTGTACAGACCCGAAGCCCTGGACTTACCCCCACAGTCCTCACACGCACACAGGAGGTCCTGTGGACTCTGCCTTTGAAGAGATGAATCCAGAAACAGCCTATCTGTCACCATTTCTATTGCAAACACTCTAGTGTACGACACCCTCATCTCTCTTGCCTGCTGACTGCAACAGCTTTCACGGGTCCCTGTGAATGCTGGGGCAAGAGAGAACAGTCAAGGCGGAAGGAAGCAACAAGCAGACAACACTCATCAGATCACTTCCTCTTAGCGAGAGCATGTGCTCTTGCTGCGGCTGCTGCAGAGTGTAGAGAGGGTTCCACTCCAGAGACAAAGCAGACATCTCAAAAGTTCTTTCCAGGAAGCCCATTTCTGAGAATCAGAAACTACTTGACAGCATTCTGTGAGAGCAGACTTTGCAAAGGCCACTGGGCTTCAGTGTTGAGAGGCCAAAACAAAACATGGCCACCTGCACTGGGCAGCCCCTGGTTTCTTAGCTTCTGAAGAAGGAAGGAAGGAAGGAAGGAAGGAAGGAAGGAAGGAAGGAAGGAAGGAAGGAAAAGAGAAAGAAAACAAAGGCCAGCACCCTGTTCTCCTGTGGACACTGTGGAACAATTCTCAGAC
The DNA here is from genome assembly GCF_964271855.1 of Acomys minous. Taxonomy (NCBI): domain Eukaryota; kingdom Metazoa; phylum Chordata; class Mammalia; order Rodentia; family Muridae; genus Acomys; species Acomys minous. The sequence goes on along the minus strand of NC_140495.1, from coordinate 17,059,021 downwards.
AGGAGTTAACGTTTTCATCAAGTCAGCTCTAGCAGCGCTCACCATCTCTCTGTTTACTCAGCGAATTTTAACATCGAGTGGGCCCAACATGATGGGTCAGCAGATGAGAGCACTGGCCACCAACCCTGATGACCCGAGTTCAACCCTTGGAACCGACACAGTAGAAGGAAAGGCTCTTCCGGACTCCTGTGAGCTGTCCTCTGACCCCCACATGCTCACATGCCACAAGCAATACAAGAACAAATTTTTTTTAATGTAGACATTTTCCCAGGATCAGACAAAAGCTATATATGAAATCGAATTCTTATCAACTTTACATTAAACTTCCTTAGAGTACTTACTTTATTTTTAAAAATAATTTTCTTCAACTCTATCAAATGCTAAAGTGTTTAGAATGAAGATCTCTACCATTTGTTTTTAAATTCATTAAAATAATAAGATGAGCCAGGCCTGATAGCACAGGCCCATAAGCCCAGCTATTTAGGATTGCTGAAGCAGGAGGATTGCAAGTTCAAGTCCAACCTGAGAAACTTACTGAGAACCTGCCTTACAATAAAGGTTTTTAAAGGGGCCGGTATGAATGTAACTCACTTTGTACTATTCCGTCTCCAGCACTGCAAGAAAAGTAAAATAATAATAAACTATGGGATATAAATAGTGAATAGCCTCTGTAAGTTATATTTTATTGTACCTTGAAAGTTTTATAAGAAATTAAAATTGTTTAGCTTACTTGTTCAAATTGTGCATGGTAGCTAAGTAGAAAGTTAACCGGTATTCAAAATATATAATTCCTTAACAGAAGGTGAGGGAGAGCAATCAAAGCCTATTATGTATACAACCATTGGCTGAGCTCCTATGGCACCAGGTACACATACACGGTGCACAGGCACACATGCAGGCAAACATGAACAAACATACATGCAGGCCAACACTCATACACATAAAGTAAAAATAAGCCTTCTTTTAAGATGTAGATTTTAGGGGGAGCTGAAGAGATGGCCCTCCAGTTAAGAAAATTAGCTACTCTTCTAGAGGACCCAGGTTCAGTTCCCATCGCGGACATGGTGGTGCACACTGTCTAAAACTCCAGTTCCAAGGGATCTGATGGCCTCTTCTGTCCTCTGTAAGCACAAGTTGTACAAGCGGTGCACAGACATAAGCACAAGCCAAACACTTCTGCACATAAAATAAAAATAAATTTAAGCGGCTGAAGAGATGACTCAGAGGTTAAGAACACTGCCTGCTCTTCTAAAGATCCTGAGTTCAATTCCCAGCAAGAACATGGTGGCTCACAACCATCTATAATGAGATCTGGTGCCCTCTTCTATAATGCAAGTGTACATGCAGGCAGAACACTGTATATATGATAAATAAATAAAAAAAATTTTAAAAAAATAAAATAAATAAATTTAAAAATAGAAACTTGTCTCATAACAAAACTAGTAGACAGACACACACACACACACACACACACACACCCTTATGAATTCTGGTAAACTAAACATAAGAAAATCACTCCAGATTCTAACTCAGGGTTGCCACCATCTCTCCATCTTTCCCAGCATGCTCTGCAAAGGTCAGTCAGTCATCTTTCACCTAAGTTTTATGTCTAGACCACACCTGTTGAATCAGCAAATTGTAAGTGCTTTCTTCTCCCATTGGTTTTATCATGGAACACAAGTCTGCAATTTTTAAATCTCAAAAGCTTGAATAACCCACAGACCCCCTATCAGACCCATAACTGAGTTTGGGTCCCCTTTCCACAAAGAAGGTAAATTCTGATTTTTTTTTCTTGTCTTTTCTTTTTTTTTTTTTTTTTTTGGTTTTTCGAGACAGGGTCTCTCTGTGTAGCCTTGGCTGTCCTGGACTCACTTTGTAGACCAGGCTGGCCTCGAACTCACAGCGATCCACCTGCCTCTGCCTCCCGAGTGCTGGGATTAAAGGCGTGCACCACCACATCTGGCCCAAAGAAGGTAATTTCTGGATGTGTCTCATACTATTTCATATCTTCTTGCTCAATGAAAGTTCAGAAGCGTACAGGTTCCTTCTCATCACAGTTTTCGAGCTGAGTTACTCTTTCTCTCTTTCTCTAACAAGTGTGATTTGGGATCCTAATCTGCCTTTATCCCGGCCCCTCTACCTCTTCGCTACCTGAAGTTACTCTCATCCAGCTGTATTCCCACATGTCTCTTCCTCTCCCAGCCTATGAAGGAAAGCAGCATTTGCACAGGCCACGCATAGGTGGCGTGGTGGTACCCGGCCTGAAAGCCCAGGACATGGAGGTTAATGCAAAGGATCAGGAAGCATTCAAAGCTGCCCTCTGTTACGTAGCAAGTCTGAAGCCATCCTAGGCTTCCATGAGACTCCATCTGAAAAAAAATTTGTTTTCAAAGTAAACAGTACGAAGAAAGAAAAAGAGGAGCGGAGGATAAGAAAGCATTCAGGAAAACAAATAAGAGACAATTATTTCCACATCGATACTTGACAAGATTGTGATGTCTGGTGAAAGCTAGATTCAGAACAGCACCCAGTTAAAACTTCAGTACAGCCTCTTTTGACAGCTGTTCACTCTTACAAATGGGCAGTTACACTCAGTGTGCCGGGTAAAACATGACTTAGGACAATATTTGCATATAAAGATACAGTAGCCATAGTTTAAAACAAGGCATCTGTAGATCTTACAAACTAGTTCTTTTAGAGTTTTGTCTTGTATAATTCATAACAAAAGGTATTTTGTACTTGGAAAATAAAACAAAACAGAGAGTTCATTTGTAAACCTACCCCCTAGGAAAAGGAAATAGCTCTTACCTGGCAAAACCCTGGAGGCTGGTCTTTTCAGCGTCTCCTTATCCTCATCACTAAAGACTCTGAGCCTTAGGAACTCCCTCGCACACAGGAAGCCTGAAGGGCAGACACAGTGACACACCAGCTTTCCCAGGGTTTAATACTCTCCAGAAAGGGGTGGAGAGGAGGCTGCGTTTACACTGTTGATACAGGTCCTACACTCAGGCACACTTTATTGCCATTCACCAAAAATGGTAATTTTCTCTGTAAACACTGGCCTTGAAAATCAATACATGAACATACCAGGGAGAACACACACACACACACACACACACACACACACACACACAAATCTTATAAGGAAACATGACAAATGAAACTAACTTTTTTTCAAGTCTAATTAAATTCTAGATGGGGAAAAAAATTTCATCACAATTTAATGTTTTTACTTTCCATGAAGGCTCTAAACTGTAAGTTTCTTGAAAGCATTCATTTTGAATCACTCATATACCCAATGCCATATAGCGAAGAGTCCTACACAGATGGGTCTCAACACAATATATATAATGAATGGATAAAAGGGGGGGAAAATCAATGAATTGGACAAGGACAAACAGCGCCTGCATTTCTAACATTAACGTGGCAATCAGATTAAGAGGCATATGGAGTCAAAAAAGGAACAAATTAGTGTGTGCATGTTAGTGTGTGCATGAGTTAGACTAAGAAGAGGTTGTCCTGGTTTGATTTTTGCTACTGTGATAAACACCGTGACCAAAAGCAACTTGGGAAGGGAAGGGTTGGTTTCATCTTGCAGTTTATAGTCCATCATTAAGGGAAGTCAGGGCCGGAGCGTAGGAACCTGGAAGCAGGAACTGAGTCAGAGGCCATGGGGAGAATCTACCTACTGGATTGCTCGGTTTGCTTTCTTTTACAAGCCAGAACTGCCTGCCTAAGGGATGCCACCACCCGCAGTGGGCCAGGCCCTTCCACATCAATCTTCAATGAAGAAAATTCCCAACAGACTTGCCCACAGGCCAATCTGACGAAGGCCTTTTTCTCAGCTGATGGTCCCTTCCTCTTCCCAGGTGATGGCCCGCTGACAACAAAACTTTCCAGTACAGAGTTAAACTGCTATTATCAGAAGACCTAACAGTTTGGTTTAAAGGAGAAAGATTTGTTTCTTTCTCACACAGGTAAGGTGTGACAGGTCAGTGCGTGGCTGGCATAGCCCAGTCATTCAGGGATCGAGGCTAATGCACACAGCTGTACTCAGTACCAGGTATCTGAGATTCTTACAAAGCATCACCCTGACAGTCAATGGGAAGGATGCAAGGACCACGCCCAGAGACATGCCCTAGACCAGAAACACGGAAGTTGCGTCGTTTCCACTCAGGTTCTGTTAGTCAGTGCGTGGACACTGTCCATAATCCACCTACAAAGGAAGATGTGAGATTTGCTCTCCAGCCTGGAGGCCATGTTCTCAGCTCAATTCTTTTATCCTGTAAGAGTGACAGGAGGCTAGACAAGAGGCGAGGGAATTGGCTGTCACCGCCATTACATGCTGGACATGTCATTATTACCACTATCTTAGGCCCTGAGGGCACATGCTTGGCATAGAGTGCTGCTTAGTCTCTGCCATCACTATTTGAGGAAATGGGGTCAAACGACGTCTCCCGAAATAAACTGTCACTCGAAAGACAGCCTGTCATTAAGAGAGTTGAATTCTCGTTTCTCGGTGTTTCTTCACACTTGATAAATTTGACAGAAAACCTAAAGAGCCTCCCACACAGAGAATTAGCCCCCAAAATGATGGGCCAGTTCATCCTCCATCAGCTAATCTTTAATTATCTGTGACGTGGGGACAACAGGAGCAGGGTACTGTTCTGATTGGAAATAGTTACTTAGCACGTAGGTGAGACGCAGCTGGTGTTCCTTAAGTGTTCTGACATCCTGAGAGAAATAAGTTGCCGAGCCTAAAATCCCACTGGTACAGTTAAGCCCAAATACTTAAGGCCAAAATGGCTCCTAAATGTTTGTGCTACTTGTGGACTATTGTGGCCCTCAGCTTTGGTCCAAGAAGCTGCTTCTTGCACAAATAGTGACTGCAGAGACACTAGCAGCTGGCCAAAGTTCTGAGCATAAGTGGCTATTATGTTACCTTCCAGGGCACAGGGAACATCCTGGAAGGCAGAAAGAACATAAGAACCAGATGATGTGGAGGAGAGCCACGAAGGTTGTCGTTCGAGCATGACGTGGCCATTGCACTCAAGAACTAGCAGATGTGGTAGCTATACTGGGCCTAAAGAAAGACAGGGCCTGTCAACACCCAGTCTTCGATCTGGTGATGCTCATGGTGCCCTCACCCCCACCTCAACGACGGAGTTAACGAGTTCAGTCCTTCTGGGCACCCTCTGAGAAACTAGATGGAACAGCCCTTGGAGGCCCCAACATTGAGGAGCAATTGCTATCGCTCATTGGTTGCTTCCAGGACCAGGGGAAAGCCTGGTATTTCTGAGCTACCCTATGAACAGGATTAGTTAAACTCCCTGCACATTGGAGAAAGTCCAGCTGCGGCGCTGGGAGCTCGAGGAGGGAGGCCTCGTGCACGCCTTTGACTTGCTCCGGCTGCCCATGAGAGGCCTGTGAGTTCAGGGATGCCCTGAGGTCCGGATTGGGACTGTAGGTCGTCAGCATGGGCATGTTCACTGTTTTCAAAACAAATGCTAACTCAGAAACACCACCCCCGCTTCCACTCCGTACTGTCTAGTCTCACCAAGCATCAGACCAAATTCCCAGATTAGAGTCCACACAGCCTTCACTTTTTGCTGTTGAAAAACAAATTTATACCAATAAGCGTTATTGGCCTCATGGGAGTGTAATGAATGGGCTTGTCCCCTGCTTCGGGTTTTCCTCGGCAAACTGTAAATTGTTCAAGGAGAAAAAAAAATTATCTCATTTACAATGGCTGGTGCACAGTAGGCTCTCAATAAATATTCCCAGAACAACAACAACAAAAAAAAAATAGGTGAACAGATATTACCTCAGGAACATACTTAAAATCTGAAGATCCTTTCTCCATATTCCTGTAGTGGTCATGACATTTCCACTTCAAGTCACTTCCCGCTGTCAGTCAGGCTATGGAAGCCAGGCTTCTGTTCCTAGGAGACCCCGGTGCCAGGCATATCCAATTTCTCCAGAGAAGTTGTCCTGTGTGAAGCTGTTTTCAAAAGGCTTTTTCTTTTTCTTTTTCTTTTTTTCAATTAACAAAAGGACATGAAGAAACTTGTTTAAAAAAAAAAAAAGAAACGCTCGTGTCAGAAATGCAACTGTTAAAAATCATGGTGAGAATGAACCACTTTCTTCCCGCCTGCGGCATCAAAATCATTTTAACACAGCCTCAATTTCCACCCCAGGTGCACAGCACCAGATAAGGGATTGGCACCCAGCTTTCTACACGTGTCTTCACTTTGTAGTTTCCAAGGAAACAAAGATCCGGAATTCTCGTCCTGGCCCAAGCCTGATGTCAATCTGTGGATACACATCCCAGGCCACCTTGAGCTAACACGAACTGCTTTACTGCAATTTCATCCAAACCTCGGTCCTCCCCAGTGCTATGACAAGCTGTGTCTCCCTCTATCTGGCCAGGGGGCCCCATGGCCTCTCTGCTGTATGGTAGGGGACCCCTCTGGCTCACCAAGTTAAATCTAATTTCGTTGGACACCAACATGGTCTTTATCTGATGAACATCTTCTTGTTTTTTGCTGTTTTTATTTTATTCTTTGCTTTTGAGATGGGTACGTACTACCATGACTAGCTCACCTCTAGCCAACTTATGTACAGCACAGATTAGTGGATCTAGCCTGGTAGTCATTGCCATGAAAAATCACATAGAGACAGACAGACCTGCGCATGTACACACAAACACACACACACTCACACACACACACACATACACAAATGGGTAAATACATGTCAATCAGAGCCGGCCATGGTGGCGCACGCCTGTAATCCCAGCACTCGGGAGGCAGAGGCAGATGGATCTCTGTGAGTTCGAGGCCAGCCTGGTCTACAAAGTGAGTCCAGGACAGCCAGGGCTACACAGAGAAACCTTGTCTCGAAAAACCAAAAAAAAAAAAACAAAACAAAAAACAAAAACAAAAAAAAAACATGTCAATCAGAAGCAAAAAGACCTAGAAACTTAAGGTACAATAGGCTTTGTTTTCATTTTCATGGAGCTTTAAGATTTGCTTGTTACTACTATTTGTTTTCCTTTGCTTTGCTTAAAGTGTGTGCATATGTGCGTGTGTGTGTGTGTGTGTGTGTGTGTGTGTGTGTGTTTGCCACAAAGGTCAGAGGCATCAGATCCTGTTTCAGCCTCCCAAGTTGATGGGCTTGCAAACCTGAGCCACTGTGCACAACCCGATGAGCTTTTGAAAGAGGCCCTGTGGAGGCTAAGGCAGACAGAACTCTGAGTTCCAGGCCAGCCTGATCTACATGACAAGTTTCAGGCCAGCCTGAGCTACACAGTGATCACCACTTTACTAATGGGAAACCTCACCCTCCGCTGCTTTGGGAGCTACCAATCGCAGAAAACAGTCCACACCACGCCTGACCCAAGTATCAGCATGTGACCACAGCTGGCCAGTGACAATCTTGCCTTAGTCACCACACACACACACACACACACACACACACACACACACACACACACACCTCTCTTGCTATGAAGTTTTAGAGATGTGCACTGATATTTCCTGTTACCATGGTTACAGCTTGATCTCTGACTCTAAATCGCAGAAGAAAGAAAGAAAAAAAAAAAAGCAAACAGGAGCTGAAAGCCTGGCCTCTGCCCTTTCCATGGTCTTTATTTCACTTCATTTTATGTTGTTTTGTTGGGTCTTTGTTGGGGGGGTGGGTGTTGTTTATGAGAGCGAGCTTATGACCTTATCTGATTAAACTGGCTCAGTGTGAACACTAGTCACTTGTGATCCATAATCACCATCTGCATTCTGCATAGACTCAATTAAACCTTTCCTCCAGGACCCCAGACCACGCTTCCCGGTTGCCATGCAAGGTTATACTGCTTCTTGTTAAAACCACAAACCTCACAAAACAATATGACTTCATCATGTCCTTTACTGCCAGGAAAGCCAAGCACGCCACCTAGAGGGGCAGAGGCATTTACAGTCACGGAATTTATCCCTGCGATGGATGCGCAGATCACGTAGTCCAAACCTTTTGCAGGAAAAAACAAACTGTCTTCTAAAATAGCGATGCTATTTGCCTGAGGAACATCACGTGAGCCCTTCACGGTCCTTGGATAAGTGTAGTCTGCTTTCCCGGATCCCTTTCCATTCAGTCTGTCCTTTAATCTGGAAACTACCTTCCATGAGAACATCTCCATCGCCCTTCACTGACGGGAGGATGAGGGACGGTGGAGGAAGGAATAATGGGAGGGAGGAAAATGAGGAGAGATAATAGGGTGGTACCAAGGCAGTAATACTACTAAAATTGTTTCAGAGCCTGGATTCTACACCGGCGAAGAGTCAGCCACCTCAGAAACGGTAGAGAGTATTCAATAAGGCTACAAGTTTGGTGTCAAACTCAAGAACTCTAAGATTTGGTCACAATCACCATACTCTGAAATATGAAGATCTACGTTTAAAATGAATTAGACAATGCTGGTCACAAGTGTATACGTTGGGTCAGAACTGTGGTGGGCCACGCCCCTTAGTTCCAGCACTTCAGAAGCAGAGGCAGATCTCTGTGAGTTCAAGGCCAGCTTGGTTGACATAGTGAGACCCTGTCTCAGAGAACAAATAATAAGACCTTACCTCAAAAGGAAAAGCAAAGGGAAGGCTAATCTATAGCCCAGTGATGGACTGCTTGCATAGCATGCATGAGGCCCCAGGTCCAAGTCCCCTGCAAAGAAGCAAAAGTGACAAAGATTACTCTTCAGGGCCGCTGAGTGGCTCAGTTGGTAGGGCGTTTGCCGAGCATACACAAAGCTCTGGCTTCCGTCCCCAGCACCACCCACAACTGAGCATGTAGCACATGCCTGCCATCCCAGCTTCCAGGAGCCTTTTGGAAACAAAAGGATCAGAAGTACAAGACCATGCCCAGGTGCATAGTGACTCTGAAGCTAGTTTAACAATCATGATTACCTGTGACAAAGAGACTTGAGCCTATCAGTCAATGGTCTCTCTGAAGTTTACATTAGGTAAAAGGTAAATTTTTACTACAAAAAAAAATTACCCAAAAAATTTTTAATTAAAAAATTAAGTTAAAAAATGTTTTAAAAGAAAAAAATTTAATTTAGTTTTTAAAAATTACTCATGGGATCCCAACACTCAGGAGACAGAGGCAGGTGGATTGCTGTGAGTTAGAGGCCAGCCTAGTCTACAAAGTGAGTCCAGGACAGCCAAGGCTAAAGAGACCTTGTCTCAAAAAATTAAAATTAAAAAACTATCCATGGGCTGAAGAGATAGCTCAGTGGTTAAGAGCACTGGCTGCTTTTCCAGAAGACTAGGATTTAATTCCCACCACCCACATGGCAGCTCACAACTGTCTATAACTCCAGACCCAAGGCAACCTAACACCTTCACACAGACATATATGTAGGCAAAACACCAATGCATATAAAATAAGAATAAATCAATCATTTTTAAACTACCCATGACAGAGCTCTGGAGACATTTCTCCGTGTCGTGTGTATAATGTACACAAAGTACATGTGTGTCTTAGTTTTCATCTATGCCACAGAACAGTGGTTCTCAACCTCTAGTCCAAGACCCCTTGGGGGAATTGAATGATCCTTTCACAGGGGGTCACCTAAAACCAGCAGAAAACACAGATATGTGCATTATGGTTCACAGCAATACCAAAACTACAGTTATGAAGTAGCAACAAAATAATTTTATGGCTGGAGGTCACCACAATATGAGGAACTGTATTAAAGTGTCGCAGCATCAGGAAGGTTGAGGACCACTGCTCTAGGAGAAGCAAATTGCCCTAATCTGACAGGTCAAGTAGCATGTTTGTCACAAGTCCCCATGGCAAACGTGGTCTCAAACAGCATTTCAGCTTCCTCTGTCTCCAGCTAACACCGGGACTTCGCAGATTACCTCAATGGCCACTAGAAATGAATTTTCTTCCATAAAATCAGTGTGAGGTTGTGGATCTGTGGATTTGATGCATTGAGAGGTCCCCAGCATACACAACAGGATGTAAGATCCTGCCCCGGAGTGCACACAGGCGATGAATAGTCACTGTGCCTCAAGATCCCTGTCTGAGACTCACCCAGGCTCCCTTGGCTATGCTGAGATTTCAATGTCAAATGTCTGATCCATCTCTCTCTTGGATGGACTCTCAGTCTCCCCCTCCACCTAGTGATCAGATCCATAATATTGTCACGTTGCCCTCTATCCCTTAAAGATCAAGGAAAGAATTTCTTCAAGTCTGTATCTTAGTAACCAAGTGGAGTTGCTTACAGGAGCATGGGCAACAGACCTAGCACCAAGGAGCCGTCCCCTTCCCTGCACATGTTAACCACTTATATGTTCCCAGGGAGAGGAGGGACATCTTGAGCCCTTCCTGCTCCCATGAGGCAAGGTCAGTGGGCTCATTCCTGTGGAGGGGTCGCAGCTGAGTGGTCACAGCTGCTCTGATTTACAGTGACAATGATCACATCGAGCCTGGAGGAAGCGGCCATCCAACTAAATCCTTTCCTCCCACTCATAACATAGTATTTTATCACTCTGTTCATCGATATCCCCCTGAGGGGAGGGTATAAAAGGTAGACAGTTATTTTCTCCCTTTGGGGGCTGAACACTGAATTGCCCTGACATAGCAATGGTCACTAAGTCCCAGCTGTTTGACTGGTAACAAATCTCTGCAGTAGCCACCACCCTCTTCAGAAAGTGTCTCCGGCCATGGTTGACATCATCAATTATCAATTATCAGAGCATAAATGCTCTGAAGGGAATGTGACAGGCATGCTATGGCCACTGAGCATCATTAGCAGCTGCAATGGCCCTCAAACTGCCATAATTATGCAGCTGCCTCAAGTAGCTCGAATGCTCAGTTCCTTCCCTCCCAGAACAGCCAGGCTGATCCCGCCCACCCCAAACTTCACATGGTCTCCCAGGCCAGGCTTTGATGGGCTCTTTCCTTTCATTTTTAAGTCTCCTTTGGGGGGAGGGGGTACTAGAGACATGGCTCTGTGGTTAAGAGTGCTTGCTGTTCTTCCAGAGGACCTAAAGTTTGGTTCCCAGCACCCACATAGGACATCTCACAACCGCCTACAATTGTAGCTCCCAGGAATCTGATGTCCTCCTCTCCTGATCCCTGTGAGGACCTGCTGCACTCACGTGCACACCCATACTTGGCACTCGTGCACTTGTGCGCACACACACACACACACACACACACACACACACACACACACACACATAGTTAAAGGTAAAATATTTTAAGTCTTGGCCCAGCAAGATGGCATTTGCCACTGAACCTGCTGACCCAAGTTCAATCCTTGGGACCAGTGTGGTAAAGAAAGAGAAACAGTTCCACAGCAGGTTACCCACCGATCTCCACACATGTGCTGTGGAATGCTTGTGACCACGTGCATGCATGCATGCATGCATGCATACATGTAACTTAAATTTTTTAAATCTTTTCTAATTCAAGCAATTCAGAGGCAGAGTATTCCATGACTGTTACATTTTTCTGTGGTGGAGTAGAGAGTCCACCACCCACTTCCTCTTAGCTGCAACCACTCATCCAGGACTAAGCTCCGCCATACCAAACTACCTCAAATGGGACAAGGAAGAGTCCCTCGCTGAGGGAGTTCGGCCTGCAGTGTGAGAAATATGGAAAGACCCTGACCTCTGGGAGCCACAAAGGCAAACACTGCTACAATCATCCCGCTACTCAGCCATGTTCAGGCCCAAAGAGTTCGGGCAAGGTGGAGCTGAGAGCTACACTTTCTTTCTTTCTTTCTTTTTCTTTATTTCCTTACTTCTTTATTTCTATATTTATTTATTTATTTATTTATTTTTAAGATTTATTGTGTATATGGTGCTCTGCCTGCATATACACCTGCCTGCCAGAAGAGGGCATTAGAGCTCATTATAGGTGGTTGTGAGCCACCCTGTGGTTGCTGGGAATTGAACTCCGGACCTCTCAAAGAGCAGCCAGTGCTCTTTACCTCATCTCTTCAGCCCCAGAGCTCCACTTTCAAGATGCACCAGGATAGGAAACCCTCCCTACCCACCAGGGTACATGCCAGGCCCTCCCCAGACACCAGGGCCTCTCTCAGCGGCCCTCCGTCCCCTTAATAAACCCGAATCTAGAGGTGGCTTGGGAATTTCTGAACTAGGCCACTAAGGCCCCTGTTTGCACACTGGATCCTGGATTATATATTCCCCCGCTCTACAGTACAGATCAAACAGTGCTTTCTTCTCTCAGTTCTACCTCGCTTTCCTGCCAACTCCAAGGCCAACATGGCAGTAGTATCTTCGCGTCATTCCCCCACTGTATTTCCTCCCTGTCTTAGTTACGGTTTTCGTTGCTGTGGTTAAACACCACGACCAAAAAGCAAGTTGAGGAGGAAAAGGTTTATTTGGCTTACACTTGCACATCACAGTTCATCATCAAAGGAAGTCAGGACTAGAAGGCAGGGCAGAGCCTGGAGGCGGGAACTACTGCAGAGCCCATGGAAGCAGAGGCTAACGCAGAGGCCGTGGAGGGGTGCTGCTTACTGGCTTGTTCCCTCAGGGCTTCCTCAGCCTGGTCAGAATGAGGCCTGGAAGCCTGGTCAGGTGTGATACCTTCAGCCTGACTACTCAGGCAACCTTGGTCAGACTCCGCCCCTCAAGCTGTTCCTAGCAATGTAATCAGTCCCTTGGCTAGTCTCCATTGCCTCAGCCACCTCCCAAACCTAAGAACATTCTGGATGTTTCTGGAAAGCATGATTTTTTAATATTAATAGTCATGGTTCTCACGTGCATGGTTAATAAGCATGTGTCAGAATTTTATTCGACGTATTATTTCAGGCATGCGTGATTGCAATGTGGTTCTAAGAAATCCGACTTATGTGGAGTCAGTGGCCAAAAGAATGGTGAACTAAGAGTAAATCAGACACAGTATTGATTAATTTCCTATAAGACAACAAAGCCCTAATCTGTGGGGTTAGCTTCTCTACTGGACCAAAGAAAAGGTTCCTTTTCAGTTCAATTCAATTTAATCTCTAAGTCTTCAGAGGTGTAAAACACGCAAGATCTAATCAATTGTGGATGGCAAGTCAAAGAAAATTGCATTCCCGAAAGTCAGAATGCCCTAAAAAACCAGGCTTGTTAGAAAGCACTCTAGCATGGCATTAAAATGCCAGACATTTTCCTTAATACTTCACCCCCACATTTTACATAATTTTACTTAGCGCTTTCCTTTTTCTTTCCTATTTTTTTCCCCTCAAATCTGCCCTCCTAAGACACTGTTACAGGGATATTCTATTTACAGAGTCTGGGAATATAGATCAGCTGCTGGTTGTGGTGGCTTGAATAAAAACGGCCTCCATAAACTCACGTATCTGAATACTTAGCCTCTGGTCGGTGGCACTGTTTGGAAAGGATTAGGAGGTGTGGCCTTGTGGGAGGAGATATGTCACCGGGAATAAGCTTTGAGGTCTGAAAAGCCACACAAATTCCCAGTTGGCTCTCTCTCTCTCTCTCTCTCTCTCTCTCTCTCTCTCTCTCTCTCTCTCTCTCTCTCTCTCCCTCCTGTTTACTTGAGAGGTGCAGGCTCTCTGATGGTCCTGCCACCCTGCCGTTGCTTGGCCATTCTGCCCTCTGACCCTCAGGGACTGTGAGCCCAATTAAATGCTTTCTTTTACAAATTGCCTTGGCCACGGTGTTCTAGCACAGCAATAGAAAAGTACTAAAACAGTAGCACTTGCCTAGCAACTACCAAGCCCTGGGTATGATCCCCAGCACCCCATAAACTGGACATGGTGACACATGCTTGTACCCTGAACACTTTGGAGGTGGAAACAGAGTTTAAGGCCAACCTAGATTACATTCTTTAAAACAAACAAACAAAACCTCTAATACAGACATGAGGTGGCTACTCTCCCAGAGAACCTGGGTTCGGTCCCCAGCTTGTGACCAAGAATCTATAACTCCAGTTCTAAGAGGTCCCCCTTCTGGCTTCCACACGCACCAGGCACACATGTAACACACAGTCATACATGCAGACAAACCAACCATGTACCTTTTTAAAAAAAAAAAAACCTGTATACATAAAGAGATGGATGGATGGATAAACAGACAGCTCCCACAGACAAACACTTCATTACCACTGGGCCTATCCATGGGGTTTGCCCGGGGTCTCCTGACAGACTTCTTTTTATCACCTGACTTTTTCTGTCAGTGGTCAGATTCTAGCTCACCCATGGAGCACAGTTTTGGACTCCGCCATGTATCAAACCCTCTGGGGGATTTGGGTTCCCAGCCTTAAAGTACAGTTCGGTGTTTTTATAACAGGTATCCCCCAGTGCCATGTGCCCAGGGACAGGAGCTGTGGAGGGCAGGTCTTTGCAGCCCAAGGAGCACTTCTCCGGTTTGCAGGGAAATGGGGAGAGAGCTGGCACTGAGCGTGGCCGCTGTTATGGAACCGGGCAGCCGCGGGCCACACGGGCCCACTCCTTCCTCCAGTGGAGCCTGTGGAGATGAGAAGGGAGCTGCTCTCCTAATCTACAGCTGAATTCCCTTCCGACCAGATAGAGGGACTCTTGGAATAGAGCAGGGCACCGAGAGAAAACGTACAGAAGGGAAACTGAGAGTAGGAACTCTTCCTGCTTTTGGCCCTGTGATCGTGGGCCAGCTGGCCTGCCTGTTCCTCTTTTTTTTTTTTTTTTTTTTTTTTCATCTCCACAGTGAAAGTAATAGTTCATTCTAGTCCATTTAACTCCATCCTCTTGGCTGGCTCACCATTTCTTGACTCAGACCAAAAACCAAGTTGACAGTCTTTGGTAAACATTATACATACCCCGTTGGTACAGGGATTTCACTTCTGTTTTGTCTTCTGTGTTTGTTTGCTTGCTCGCTTGCTTTTTTTTTTTTTTTTTTTTAGATCCATCTTTATGGATCTGGAGAGATAGCACAGTGGTTAAGAGCACTGGCTGCTCTTCAAGAGGACCTGGGATCAGTTCCTAGCACCCACACGGTGGCTCACAGCCATCTGTAACTCCAGCCCCCGGGGATACAACGCCCTCCTCTGGTCTCTGCAGGCACCAGCCGTTCACATGGTACACATACATACATGTAGGTAAAAACTTACGCAAATAGAAAAAATAAAACTCTTTTAAAAGCTAAATTGAAATTTACTTTTTTTTTTTTTGATTATGTGTAAAAGTGTGTGCCTATGAGCAAAGAGGCCCCTTGGGGGCCAGGATCTGGAGCTGCAGTGGTTGTGAGCTGTCTGGTTTGGTGCTGGCAATAGGGACTCCCATCTCTTAACCCCTAAATTAGCTCTCCAGTCCCTGGATTGTTTTTTAACTTTCTTTTTGTTGGTTTGGTTTTCATTTTGGTTTTGGGTTCAGACAGGGTTTCTCTGTGTATAAGAGCCCTGGCTGTTCTGCACTCACTTTGTAGACCAGGCTGACCTCGAAATCACAGAGATCTGCCTGCCTCTGCCTCCCAAGTGCTAGGATTAAAGGCGTGAGCCACCACCGCCTGACTAACTTTGGGTTTTTTTGGCAGAAAGTTGAGTCCCTAACATCTGACTGTATTCAGCCATCTTGATGACTTGCTTACTTAAAAAATGTTCTATGCAGTTGGATCTCTCTCTCTCTGTCTCTCTCTCTCTCTCTCTCTCTCTCTCTCTCTCTCTCTCTCTCTCTCAACCTCTTACACTACACAAGACACTAATCCATAGACAAATGTGGTTTCTGATGTCTGTAACTCTAGCCCTTAAGAGTCAGAGTCAAGGAGATCATGAGTTCAAAGCTACTTTGGGCCACATAGCAAGTTTCAGGCAAGCCTAGGCTATCTAAGGTCCTGTCGAACAAAAAAAAAAAAAAAAACACATTCCAGGATATTAATAAAATGTTAAAATTCAGATAACTCTGTGAGCCAGAACTGATCTCAAAGGTCCCCTTTGAAAGGAAGTCTTCCTTGCTTTGCTCTAAAAGCTGTTTGCTTCTTCCTGTGGTTGGAAGACCAGGTGGTATTGGCTAGGATGAAAGGGGGAACTGGTGATAGGGCCCAGCAGCTCTCTGATCTAACAAGCACAAGCCATGGGCAGAGTTTTCCGAGTCCGAAAGATAAAGGCTGAATTTCCAGCAAATTCTAGCCTCTAGCCCGGCCTTCTGAGCACAAAAGATGACAGCTCATTCAAAAGCTGAAGTGGAAGAGCTGGTCACCCAGCTTTCTTTATCTGGTTTGAGCTTAGCCCAGAAATTCAGAGAGCAACTGGCCACAGTTGAAAGAACACGGATACAGACTGCCACCTGCTGGCCATATTTTGCATAGCAGAGGCCGCGTCCTCCCTCAATAGCTGCCTCTTCCCCAACCACGAACAGGAACAAAGGCAGGTGTCTCAGTTACAGCAGAGCCTTAGATGCAAGAAGTTGGAGATGGGCAGCTATCTGGGAGATGGTCTCGGGATTATGGGGAGGTCAGGATGGATCTCAGCTGCCATGAGCTCGATCTCGCAGCACAGCAAACCTCAGAACAATAGACAAGATGCCTCCGGGAAGAGTAAGGAGAGGCTGGGCCATGTATCGGCACCGGTTCCCTCCGAAGGCCCAGGGGAAGTAGTGTTTCACACCAGCTACGTCTGCTTCTATTCTGTATGAGCTGCCCTGTCTAGTTCCAGGTTTCCAGGCTCTTCTCCATTTCACAGACAGAGCAGCAGGGGTTTGGAGTATGTGAGTGTGTTGTTTGTTATCTACCATTCTTGCGCCACCAGGAACAAGGAGGGTTAAGCTTTGACTCTGAGCGTGTCGCCCAATCTCTCCGTGCGTGGTTCCTCAATTGCCAAAGCAGAGAGCTCGCCATAGGCTCTAACTCACTGCGGTGCTCAGGGACTAACCAATGACCCAACTCATGGTTTCCAAGGTCATCCTAGCTTGAAAAGCACTCTGTAAATTTTTAGCATCCAGTCAACAGATACTCCCTGAGCACCCACGTTCTGAGGATGCAGCAACAAACATGGCTTCCTGCCAGAGTTTGACCAACCTACGTGGCTCAGAGTCTCCTGGAGAACTATCGGGGTTGTTCGTTTCATCTTTGTAGATTGAACCCAGAGCCTCACACACGCCAGGCATGTTCTCCCACTGAGATACAGTGCCAGCCTCGGGACCGTCTTAAATAAAGCACAGGTGAAGGGGGTAGGGGTGGGGCATTCTTCATCTTGGGGAGTCTGCCTTGCTACCAAGTTCCCAGGGTGCCATTCGGTGGCGCACGCCTGTAATCTCAGCGCTCAGGGAGGCAGAGGCAGGCAGATCTCTGTGAGTTCAAGGCCAGCCTGGTCTACAAATGGAGTCTAGGACAGCCAAGGCAACACAGAGAAACCCTGTCTCGAAAAAAAAAAAAAGACAAAAACAACAACAAATGTATGCACACACAACAGAATACTTTTCAGCCTTAAAGGGGAAGAAATTGGGGGCTGGAGAGATAGCTCAGCAGTTAAAAGCTATTGCTTAAATTCGTTCCCCTCCTCTTCCTCTTCCTCCTCCTCCTCCTCCTCCTGTCTACCCCTCCTCCTAAGGTCAAACACCGAAGCTCACCTAGAGGGACCAATGAACTTCTCAAGCATACTTACATAGCAGTGGGGGTGAGGTTATGGCCACTTATGTGGGTAACCTTAAAGCAGCATGCTGGAGGTCTGCATCCAGCAGGGATGATGCTGTCCCCACAGCTGTGCAGGTGGCACCCCCCTCCCCGCATTCTTCCCCACCCATGTCCTTTAGCCCTTTCCCACCCCCACCCCCACCCCCGACAAGACCACATGCAATTAGGGGAAAATTGCATGCACCTGGTTGGGAGGGGCGGTAGGCTACTCAGAAGAGGATCCCTTGAGCAGCCACACATCCTCCTTCTATGAGAAGCAGTAAATAATCAAGAGGACCAGCTGTGGTAATCATTTCACGCAGGCCAAGGAGAACTCCTGAAAACGGAGGCAGTTCAGGTCAGAGGCTAGGCCTGTATAGCCAGAGCCCTTACGACTCTTACAGAGTGAATTGAAAAAAAAAGAAAAAGGCGGGGCATGACTGCTCTGAGATTCGGTGGAGAAGAAGGTTTGCCACAGATAAAAGGGAGCATAGTCAGAGGCAGAGACATCTGGGAGAGTCCACAGTGGGCATGACCCTGAGCCATGTGAGGAGATGGGGGAGGGACAGAAAGGAGCCAGGTGAAGCAGCCAAGAGGGCAAAGGTTAAATTAAAAAAAAAAAAAGGACTGCCAGCATTCAGGAGGCAGAGGCAGGTGGATCCCTATGAGCCAACCTGGTCTACAAAGCAAGTCCAGGAGTCCAGGACAGCCAAGGCTACACAGAGGAACCCTGTCTCGAAAAACAAAACCCACCCCCAAAAGAAATTGGTTTTGAAAGCAGGCTAGAGAGATGACTTGGCAGACCAAGGCGCTGACCACCAAGCCATGATGACCTGAGTTCAGCCCTTAGGACTCAAGATGTGAAAGGAAAGGAGGACAAACTGTCAAAACCTGGGCTCTGAGCATCTCCTCACCACACACACACACACACACACACACACACACACACACACACACATACACATACACACACACACACACACATACACACACACATACACACACACATACACACACACACATACACACACACACATACACACACACACATACACACACACATACACACACACATACACACACACACATACACATACACACATACACACACACATACACACACACACATACACACACACATACACACACATACACACACACACATACACACACACACATACACACACACACATACACACACACATACACACACACATACACACACACACATACACACACACATACACACACACACATACACACACACACATACACACACACACATACACACACACATACACACACATACACACACACATATACACACACACATACACACACACACATACACACACACATACACACACACATACACACACACATATACACACACACATACACACACACACATACACACACACATACACACACATACACACACACATACACACACATACACACACACACACACACACACACACACACGGGGTGGGGGTGTAAGTAGATGTTAAGATTTTTAAAAGAGGCAGGGAGAGGAGAGAAGAAGAGTAGAAAGGACAAGAGGAGGGAAGGTGGTGGAGCAGGAAAAGGAGGAGGAAAAAAAGAAGGGAAGAAGGGAAGAAAGAGAAGGGAAGAGGGAAGGAGGGGGGACAGGTGAGCAGGAGGAAGTCACTCTGGCACTTGAAACGTCCTGTATGGGACTGGGGACATTTTACTGGTTGAAATAAGCCAGACACACAAAGACAAAAACCACATGTTCCCACTTAGCATGGACTCTAAAGCTTTCAGAATCAAAGAAGCAGCAAGTAGCGTGGTGGCTGCCAGGCGAGAGAGTGAGGGGAACCAGGAGGTGGTGGTCAAGGGGCACGAATCTCGGACGGGAGGAATATCAGCTCTGCCCAGTGTGCTGGATAATCGTTGACAAGAGAGTCGGTTACGTTTCGAAACTGTGGAGTGGTCCAAATGTTCCTGTAACAAAAAGTGTTTCGGCTGGTGTTCAGTTTAACTAGCTTAATTATTGCACGTTGTACTCACACACTCTCACACCACTTTGGGACCCATCAATGTATACGATTGTAAACTGGCAATTTACAGTTTCAAAAGAGTCATTAGCTACACTTCTATCCCAGAGCAAGAGGCGCAAAGGCAAACTCGCCCCTTATCAGATAGCAACCAGGGATCAGAAAATAGCAGCGGGAAAAGGGGACCCGGGCTGGGAGGGGAAGTCCTTGGATTGATGGTACAGAATTGGAGGGCAGCCATGAAGTTCATGAGCAAATCAAAGTGGGCGGGATAGGG
Organism: Acomys minous; assembly: GCF_964271855.1. Classification (NCBI taxonomy): domain Eukaryota; kingdom Metazoa; phylum Chordata; class Mammalia; order Rodentia; family Muridae; genus Acomys; species Acomys minous. Next base: position 17,039,111 of record NC_140495.1, on the reverse strand, counting down.
AACAGTCTTCCCCTGGCTGAGAACCTTGAGCTTCAGTGACTTCTTTCACAGTGAGGACCTTCTATGAGTGACATTCCAAAAGAAGCAAATGAACCTTCGGGACTCACACTGCACCACACCTGCCCACAGCTGTCAACGCCACTGACACAACATCCTCAGATTCCCAAGGAAGACCCAGCCTCTCACCGGGAGGTGCACAGAAGAATCACCAGGCAAAACCTCCACGAAGGAAGTAGAGCCTGGTGTTTGAACCTTAGCTCAGTCTGTCCTTGTCTCTGCTCTTGGCAAACATCGCTAGACAGTTGGGAGATCTGAGGGCAAAGGTTAAGGCTCTTCTGGAAGCTGGGGCTGGTGGGCATAGACTGCACTGGAATGCCAGCTGCTCCAGAGGCTGAGGGGTGATCACAAGCTCACGGTGTAGGTGAGAAAAACGGCTCTCACACTCGGGAGGCAGAGATAGGCGGATCGCTGTGAGTTCGAGGCCAGCCTGGACTACAAAGCGAGTCTAGGACAGCCAAGACTACACAGAGAAACCCTGTCTCGAAAAACCAAAAGAAAAAAAGAAAAAGAAAAAAAGAAAAACGGCTCTCACCTTAAGGGAAGACAGAGATGTTTTGTTCTAGAACCAAACATGAGAGGCCACCACCCAGAACAGACTGAAGTTTCTCCAAATACCATGTTCCAATGAGGTAATGCCTTTCATAAGCTTTTTATGGAAACAAGAGGAAGAAGATGAGCTGGGCCTGGTGGCGCACACCTGTAATCCCAGCACTCAGAGAGGCAGAGGCAGGCGGATCTCTGAGTTCGAGGCCAGCCTGGTATACAAAGTGAGTCCAGGACAGCCAGGGCTACACAGAGAAACCCTGCCCCGCATAGTACTGTACTGCACACACATCCACATGCTTTGCCACCAAAATTCAACCCTGCTTTTGAAACTGAAATTTATTTTTAAAAAAAAAGCCCACTCCCTGCCAGCTAGGTCTCTTCTTATCTCTTAAGCTGCATGGACCACTCACCTGCTCAAACATTCACAAGAGCCTCAAATTGCTCAATGAAGTGAATTCACACTTCTTCCGTGAATAAACGAACAAGCACTTACAGAGAAGTGATTATTGGAAGGCAGGTGAAGGGGGGGAAAAAAAGAGACAGGGAACCACGCAATCTCACCACAGGACAGGTTTAGTGGGTGGAGAGCGCGTGGAAAGGAGGGAATCGTCCACTCACAAACTAGAAACAGTTCTAGAGGCGGGCAGAGGAAGTAGAAAAGCTGACTAAGGGTGACCAGTGTGGTGAGTGAGAGAGTCTAGGAGATTAATAACCATCTCCTGTGGCCAGCCGTTGCTGGAGGGGAGAGGGTGGCAATAGGCAGGAATCTAGAAAAACAAGTTACTTTAGTTAATACAAATCACTGTAGTTTTGAGAATTAGAACCATTTAGCCAAGAAGAGCATTATAAATGGCGCGGCCCTTGCTAAAGATTGTGATGCATCACTAGCTCTCCTTCCTTTTTTTTTTTTTTCTTCTCTGCCTCACTTGAAACAAATTTATTTGGCCAGGCATGGCGGTGCACGCCTTTAATCCCAGCAGAGGCAGGCAGATCTTCATGAGTTTGAGGCCAAGCTGGTCTACAAAGCAAATCCAGGACAGCCAAGGCTACACAGAAAAACCTCGTCTTGAAAAACAGGAAGAAAAAAATAAAAAATAAAAACAAAAAATTTATCTCCCTGCCCCCTTTATTGCTTTATTGTTTTGTCTTCCAAATTCTATTCTCTCAGCTTCCCTCTTCTTTCCTTAATTCTACCTCTCCTTCTCGGCCTAAATAAAGATCATTCAATATTCTTTGTGTCAACCAAGTTTTCATTACTAGAACAAAATGCCTGAGATGAATAACTTCCTGGAAGGAAAGGTGTACATTGCCTCACCATTTCAGAGGTGTCAATCAATAGTCAGTTGGCTCATGCCTTTTGGTCTTTGGCAAGCAGTAGCAGGAGTGTGGAGTGAAGCAATGATGTTCACTTCAGGGTGACCAGGAACCCCAAGAGCCAAGAGCAGAAAGAGAAGAAGCAGAGGATAAAATAGTATCACACTCAAAGACGTACCCCCCAAGGGCCATAGCTCTCTTCCACTAGGCTGTTCCTTTTAAGGGTTCCACCATTTCCAACCATTAACACAGGAGCACCCTTAGCCAAACCGCAGTGACCTTCCTCATCCCGTTGCCTCTACACTGTAAATGCTGCACCTACAGGTATCTGCCATCCCGCCTAGCCGTGGGGCTCTCAATGCATTGCCTCAGCACATCTGAGATGAGGTCCAACAGGTTGAGGACGATGCTGAGGCCGCAGGTCTGGGTTCTGTGATGTGAGAAGGGCTGAAGTGGAGGAAGGAGGCACGTCAGTTTACATTCCCGGGCCTCAGTTTATTTGCAATAAAATCATTTCAGAGGACTGGCTCACTGCCGGCTGTGGTGACACCTCTGTAATCTTAGAACTTAGAAGGCCTGAGGCTAGGGGAGTTCGAGGCCATGCCAAGCTGGTTTGTTTTTTTGAGACAGATTTTTGCTATGTGTAGTTCAAACTGGCCTGGAACTCACAGAGCCCCACCTGCTTTTGCCTCTTGAGCTGGGACAAATAATTTGACTAAATATAATTACTTCATTCCCCCTTTTTTCTTCCAACATCTCCCATATCCCCCCCAAACTCTTTCAAATTGGAGCCCTTTTTACTATCGATAAGTGTGTGTGTGTGTGTGTGTGTGTGTGTGTGTGTGTGTGTGTGTGTGTGCTCGTGCGCGCGCGCACAAGTATATAAATACAACCTGCTGGCTCCATTTAGTGTTGCCTCTGTGCATGTGTTTTCAGGGCTGACCTCTTGGTATTAGATAACCAATTAGGTGACTCTTTTATGTGTGTGTGATTTTTGGGTTGGTTGGTTTTGGAGAGTTGTTTGTTTTTTGAAACAGGGTTTCTCTGTGTAGCCTTGGCTGTCCTGGAACCCAGCAAACTTCCTGATCCTCTGGCTCTCACCGGGCCACTCCCACCCCTCTACCTAGAAACCTGCATACTGACTTCCACAGTGCCTGTCCCAGTCTACACTCCTAGCAGCAGGACAGAAGGGGGTCCTCTTTCCTCACATCCTCACCAGTGTCTGTTGTCACTTGTTTTCTCAGCGATATCCGTTCTGACTGAGGTGAAATGAAGTCTCAAAGCAGTACTCACTGCATGTCCCTGGTCGCTAAGCATGTCGACACCTTCCTCACTCTTTATTGGCCATTTATGTCTTCCTTTGAGATCTGCGCAATTCACTGGCTCATTTAATGATTGGATTTGGGTAGGTATGTAATGCTGGGGTTCCTTACAGATGCTAGGTGTGAGCCCCTTGTTGCGTGTCTAGCTGGTTCTTCATCTTCACTGTGCTGACAGGGTCCTGTACAGAGCAAAAGCATGGCAATACCATGCCATCCTATTTGGAATTATTTCCTGTGCTGTTGTTGGAGTGGTTTTAAGAAAGTCCTCTCCTGTGTCCATCTTGAACTGTTTTCCTCTAGAAGTTTAAGAATTTCAAGTCTTGCCAGGTGGTGGTGGCACACACACACCTTTAGTCCCAGCACTAAGGAGACAGAGGCAGGCAGATCTCTGTGAGTCGGAGACTAGGCTAGCCTACAAAATGAGTTCCAGGACAGCCAGGGCTACACACAGAGAAACTCTGTCTCAAAAAACAAAAGGGAAAAAAAAAAGAAATTCAAGTCTTACATTAAGATATTTTATCTGGGGCCTGACATGGTAGTACATGCCTTTAGTCCCAGTACTTGAGAGGCAGAGGCAGACAGAACTCTGTGAGTTTGAGGCCAGACTAGTCTCCAAGTGAGTCCCAGGACAGCCAGGGATACACAGAGAAACCCCGTCTTGAAAAACAAAAATAAACAAAAAAAAATTTTTTTTTTCGCTGTAAGAGGCAGGAGGATTGCTGTGAGTTTGAGGTCAGCCTGGTCTACAAAGTGAGTCTAGGAGAGAAGCCAAGGCTACACAGAGAAACCCTGTCTCAAAAAAAAAAAAAAAGATTTTCACTGTGGACTTTTTTTCTTCTTCTTGGTTAGGTTTATTCTAGGTATTTTAATTGTATTCGATGGGATGTTTTTCCCAGGCTTTTTCTCCTTGTTTGTAAACCTCACCTAAGATATTATTCCTGTTTGACAAACACAAAGCCAATACCTGGGCAGGGCTGGAGGAAGGCAATCGTAGTGTAGGTTCATGGGCTTTGGGGGAACAGAAGGATCATGGGAGAAGAAGCAGGCAGGTATCAGGGGAGGAAGGGAGCAGAGCAGTCATGATGGGTTAGCATGGAGAGGAACACATGGCCGGATGGGCGTGGGCGGAGGAAGCAGTCCAGAATAAGCAAGTGTTTATGGAATCATGGATAGAAAGTAGCCCAGATGGAAATTATTGAACAGATGCTGTGGTATGGGGGTTTGGGAGGTAAAGATAGCTTAAAAGGAAATTATCTGCCATTCCCTGATGAAATAAGGCTGTTTTAAAATATCAGGTGTCTGAGTCTTTTTTGATTGTGGTAGTGGGTTAGATAATGCTGCTGTGATGGTGAGCCTAATAACAAACATTATTGGGCCATACTTTTTTTTTAGGCCATACTTTTATTTATTTTTTGTTTTGTTTGTGGTTTTGTTTTTCAAGACAGAGCCTCTCTGTGTAGCCTTGGCTGTCCTCGACTCCATTTGTAGACCAGGCTGGCCTTGAACTCACAGTGATCTACCTGCCTCTGCCTTCTGAGTGCTGGGATTAAAGGCTTTTTTGGTTAAAAGGCCCAGCTTAGGTCATACTTTTAAATTAATAATATTAACAATACCACCTTCCCTTCCTTTAAAGAAAATAGACCTTTCTGCTTCCTCCAATTCTTCCTCTAAGCTGTGCCATCTACCTATGGGTATTTGACTTGCATGCATGTCTGTACACCACGTGCATGCCTAGTGCCTGCAGAGATCAGAAGATGCCAAGCCCCCTGGGACTGGAGTTACAAATGGTTGTGCACCTCTGTGTGGATGCTGGGAATCAAACCATGCTCCTTCAGGACAGCCAGCGCTGTTAACTCTGAACCACCTCTGCAGCCCTTGTATCAATTTGTATCCTGCTATTTGACAGACAGCTGTTTTCTAACTTGTTACTCTATAGAAATGTTACTTTATTGTAAATTCTAGCAACTATGACAAAAGTCAAAATATCCTGCAGTTTTTGTTTTGCTTTGCTTTGCTTTGCTTTTTAACAAACGAAGCTGGTTAATTGCGTTGTTAACGATTTAGAACCCCAGTTTGTGACATTCTCTTCGTCAGGGAGAACTGAGATGGCAGGTAGCCCTGGCGCTGGGGAACAGCTCCCGTCTTTAGCAAAAATTTGCAAGTCTACAACTTTCTGACCAGCCTTGCACTGCTGTCTGCCGTCTCCGAGTTCTCCTTCTCCAGGTGGAGGATCTCACTCTCCCGGCTCCTGGGCTTGCACAGCGGCTTCTTGGAGGAAACGTCAGTCAGGTGTTCGGGGACTTTTAACCTTGCTGATACCAACTCATGTAGAGGTGGCAATGACAGACTTCTGGTGTGTTCTGGGCAGAGGAACTCCGTTGAGGGCAAGAGGTCCAGTCACAAGTAGCAAGCTGCTGCCCAGCCGCTTCAGGAAAACCACTCTCTTGCCCCTGCGGCACCCGGTGAGCATGATCAAGACCATCCCAGGAGCGATCCTGGCACAAAGCTTTCTCACAAGCTTAAGCAGCTTCCAGGGCACATCTTCAGCAGGATCATACCTAGGCATCTCACAAAGCTTACCCACCCGGGTACCACCATTCTTGCCACCACCAACTAGCTTGTGACAGTAGCAAGGACCTGCTCCTTTTCTTTTGCAGCTGAGTATTTTGTTTTGTACAAGACCTTTTTGGGTACATAGCAAACAGGAAATACCCGCCAATTCCTCTAACCAGAGCAGGGGTTTGGCTGCACCAGGGCTGCCCCGGGGCTGCCCCGTCTTGGCATTCTTAACCTTAGGGTCAGCTGCACCAGCCACAGCGGCATCACTGCTGGTCTTCTTGGCTGCGGGTTTTCTTCTCCTTGGCGTAAGGCTTCTCAGCTTTTTCAGCCACCGTCTTGCAAGATGGGAAAGAAAGGCTTTGTAGTTGTTCTAAACCATCTTACCCTTGTTCTTCATAGGAAGAGATGCGGGGCAGGCAGGAGTCGTCAGGAAGCCTAAAGGAATAAGTGTATTAGGTATTTTCCTATTGCCGTGATAAAACTCCATGACCAGGAAAACTTATGGAGGGGCCTGTTTGGGGGTTGTGGTCCCAGAGGGATAGGGTCCGTCCCCGTTACATCGGGGAACTCACAGCAGCGAGCAGCAGGCATGGTGGCAGGAGCAGCTGAGAGCTCACATCTCAAACTACCAGCAGGAAGCAGAGAGACCAAACTCCAAATGCTGCACATCTTTAAGCTCTCAAAACTCACCTCAGTGACATACGTCCTCCAGCAAGCTCACCCAAAGCAGTGCCACCAACTGCAGACCAAGTACTCAGATGTCTGCACTATGGAGCAGGTTGGGAAGGGCGGGGTGGGCATCTCATTCAAACCACCACAAGGAATTGTAAAGCCACTCTTTATTTATTTTTCTACAAGAATATGCGAAAGAATGCCAGAGCTAGTGAAATCCCGAGCTAAGCCAAGGATAACTCTTCTGTAGCCTAATCCAAGCATCGTTATGTGTGGACGGTATGTGTCTATGTGTGTCCTTGTGCTTGCAAGGGGTAGAGGACAGTGTCCACTATCCTGTTCTATCCTTATTCCTTTGATGCAGGGTCTCTCCCAGCACCTGGGGCTGGGGTTGTCATCGAACCCCATCCATCCTCTCTCCCCGCCTCACCTCGGTACTGGAGTTCAGGCACATGTGCCCCCTCCTACCCCCACCCCACCCCGGCTTCTTACATGCATGCTGGGAATCCAGCACATCCTCGTGCGTTTATACATTGAGCACTTTACTAACTGAACCATCTCTCCAGTCCCTGGATCTGTACTAAGATGGAGCCAGCTCTGGATGGGGAGGAAGGAAAGAGGGAAACAGGTGGGCAAGCTGTCAATCAACTCTACTTGTTGATTTTAAAGAAACACGCAGAGAGGGAGTCATTCAAATGACAGTCCTGGGGCTGGAGGGGTGGCTCAGTGGTTAGGAGAACTGCTGCTGTTCCGGAGGACCTGGGTTCTAGTCCCCAGTGCTGAAACATACAGCTCTATTCAGAGGATGCTGGTAGCAATTAGATAAGTGAGGCAGCTAAGGGCAAGATATAAATGTGTTAGCCTTTTAGAGCCCTGTGGTTCTGAGTTGCCCGGAAGGGCCGCCAGAGGCCGCTGGGGCACCAAGCCAGAAGTGCGTGCTCCATCGGAAGGTCCGAGCCACGGCTGGTCTCCAGGTAGAAAAGGATTTAGTTCTGGGTCCCAAGTAAGCACAGAACAAAGTCTGTATCACACTATCTCCAGGCCGGGGCTGGAAAAGGAGAATGTCTCCGCAGTAAGTGTTACTATTCTTTTAGCTGGGCTGATGGCACCGGGTCAGGTGGCAGCAGGGAACTCAGGGCTCCGAGACTGAGTCAGGTGGCATCAAGGGCCTAGCCTGACTCAGGAGAGTAGGATAGCTGCTTCGGGAGCAGCTGGCAGCTCGCTCCCCCAGATCAGCTGCAGGCAGAGACGAAGCTCAAGGCAGCCAGGCAAGCTCTACCGGTGACCCCAGAGCTTCTGCGGTGACTGCCTGGCTGGGAAGTCAAGTCCAGGGGTCCAGTGATGAGTTCTTCGGGGAGAAGGGAAGCCCTTCTTTTCCCAATGCTACAGCTCAGAATAAATAGTCAGTCTCAGACGTTCTTCGGTGAAGCAGATGGAGCTCATTGTTTTATCTCGTGTGAAACAGGGACGTATAGACCTTGGGCAGCGGGGCGGAGCTTTAAGAATGAATTCATCTCAGCTGAAATTTAGGATGCTGGTATTGCTCCATTTGTATGGGGAAAGATAACAGGTGATAAACTCAAGCCGGGCTTGGTGGCGCATGCCTTTTAATCCCAGCACTTGGGAGGCAGAGGCCAGCCTGGTCTTCAGAGAGAGTCCAGGAGAGCCAAGGCTACACAGAGAAACCCTATCTCGGAAAAAAAAAAAAAAAAGAGTGACTGGACACCTATACCACCTGTGTCACATGTTCCTGAGGCAGGCATGGAAACCAGGAGAAAATTTTGTCCCATACCTTCTGCTCTCAGGATGAGGTTTTTAAATCTCAAATTTGAGATTTGCAGGGTTTGAACACGCTCATCTCACTAGTCCCATGCCAAATCCCCTGGGGGTCCCTGAGCCACACAGAGCACTGTCACCTAGAGTCAATATTCAGATTCCTTAGTAGGACTGCATTTAAAAGAAAAACAAAAAACAAGAAAACAAGCAAACAGAAAGCCTGGTGGCTGAGGCTGGAAAGATGGCTCAATGGTTAAGAGCTCTCACAAAAGACCCAGGTTCCTTTCCCAGCACACACATCAGGCACTTCACGACTTCCTGTCGTTCCAGGCCTAGGGAATCTAACACCCTCTTCTAACTTCCTCAAGCCCTGCATACATATGATAGACATAAACACACACGTACACATAAACAAAAATAAATATATATTTTAATCCCCTAGTATGTGTGCAAAAGATAGCCTCCAAAGTAAGTCTGATACTGTTGGTCTGGGGAGAACCCAGGAATCTTGTGTTCCCACCATTTACAAAACTTTTCATGTAGGTAGGCCTTGATGTATGCTTCAAGCAAGCCTTCCCAACTGGGATCCCAGTTTGGGAGTTTGGTACGCTGTAGTTAAGAAGTTCAAGACCAGCCTGGTTCTATAGCAAGACCCTACATTGTAGAGGAACTTTAATTCAGAACATGAATGCTCTGGCAAGAGATCACATCCAAAGGCCCTTCTAGCTCTGTGTGTGATCTGACTGGAATACAAACAGGCCTTTAATCCAGGAGACAGAGGCAAGCAGATCTGAATCTAAGGCCAGCCTGGTATAGAGCAAATTTCAGGTAAAGAAAAGCTTAGGTGCAGGTGTGGTGGTACACGCCTTTAATCTCAAACAATGAAGGTAAAGATAGTGTGAAGAAGGAAGTGCCCATGTTTGGAAGTGATGTCTAATTGAGTGGCAGAAAAGGTGATGAATCAGAAATATTTGACAGATTAGGATATGCCCACGGAGAAAGAGAGGGAAGGGAAGTCACTTAATGGACAATACAGAAAAGAGAGGAGGCAGTTTTACTGGGACAGTAATCGACAAGCTGCAGAGAGAGAGAACTCAGGGGAAGATTGGACGAGCCAGAGAATGAGAGAGGAGCCAGAAGATTAGCAAAGATTGCTGGAGTAGTTTGAGGCCAAGCAGAGCAATTCAGAGGCCGAGCGAGAAGCCAAATTGAATCAGTCAGCTGAGAGAGTAGAACAGAACAGCTGAGTTGAACCAGCCAGCCCAGACCTCGGCAAGAACAAGAAAGGGTGAGCAGTTAAGTCTCAGAGGCTGAAAATATTCTAGGCCTAGGTTAGAGTGTACGGAGGCTAGAAGCTTCCAGAACGAGGCCTAGGTTAGCAGAAGGGGGCAGTGAGCCCCAGAGAGAACAAAAACTCCTTTTACGTTATGTCCAAAAACAGACAGACAAAAACCTTTCTCTGCCTGCTTGCCTTGCAGACATCGTCCAAGCCTACTCGGTCTGCAGAAGCTGGCAGCTGAGGCTATTTTTAATAAAGAACTCATGGGAGAGCAATGTATTTAAAAAAAAAAAGAGGACATAGGAAATAAAACGATGTCATTTATTTTAGCATGGTCTTCTAAATGCTGTTTCAGAGTTCTATTTACTAAGGGTTGGTAAGTGCTGTACAAGTTAAGTAGCCTCAAAGCAGTGAAAACTCCTCTAGTGCCACCTAGAGGCTACCCATGAGCCCACAATTTGTGCAAAGCAAAGCTAGAGGGCAGTTCTTGGGGTAGCAGAATGCAACACGAGCCGTGACAATTACAAATAAAAAGGAGACTTTAGGAAACCAAGCCAGTGATTTATTTACATTTCGTTTGGTTGCTTTGTTTTGTTGAGATAGGTTTCACGTAGCCCAGGCTGGCCTTCGACCTTCTATGTAGTCAAGGATGGCCTTGAACTCCTGATCCTCCTGACTCTGTCTCTGTAAGGCTGGGATTACAGGAGTGTTCCACCACGCCCCGTTTGCTCAGTGCTGGGGATGGGAGCCCAGTGTTCCATGCACGCTAGGCAAGCACTCTACCAACTGAGTTACATCCCTACATCCCATGCCTTGACGTTTTAGGAGGGCTTCATTGTCAACCCGCCTAGTTCCGGAATTAACTTAAAAAAAAAAAAGTGGCTGGGTACCCCTATCGGGGATTGTTTTCTTAATTAAATTATTTGAAGTGGAAAGACCTACTTTTAAGCAGGATCTTTTGAGGTGGGAAAAATATCCTTTAATCCAAATCTTTGTGATCTTGGTCACGCCTTCTGCCTGCAGACCAAATAAAGGGCCCGGATGAAGGAAGCGTGTTTTCTTTGCCTGCTTACTCTCGCTAGCAAGTCCATTCCTTCACCCACTTCTCTGGGACTCTGGCATATGCTGAAGACCAGCCGAGCCACCAGCTTCATGGACTGAACGACGACTGGATTCTTAGGCCTTCTGTTGGTTAACAGCCATTGTTTGACTAGCTGGATCACAGACTGTAAGCCATTCCAGTAAATCCCAAATAGATAGATAAATAGATAGATAGATAGATAGATAGATAGATAGATAGATAGATTCTATCAATTCTGTTCCTCTAGAGAATCCTAATACAGCTACCATGTCCCATTTTGTTTATTAATTTCTTTTTTAAAATCGGGCCATTAGCCAGGCATGGTGGCGCACGCCTTTAATCCCAGCACTCAGGGAGGCAGAGGCAGGTGGATGGCTATTATAAGTTCGAGGCCAGCCTGGTCTACAAAGCAAGTCCAGGACAGCCAAGGCTACACAGAGAAGCCCTTGTCTCAAAAAAACCCAAAGAACCGGGCCATCATCACCAGCTTCATTACTCACCACCATCACCACCGCCCTCCGTCCTTCATCCCATTGTTACCATCACCACCAGCACCAAGATCATCACGAATATCCTCCCCGTCTTCACCATAACCATTGGCTGTACACACTGACTAAAGTGGCAGGAAAAGCCTTCCCTCCTGTGCACTCCCTTTGTAAACTTTGTAAATACTCTCAAAGTAAGAGAGTGGCCAGACCCCTGCCTGGGGAGCTCCAGCTGCCAGGTCTCCCTACCCGACGCCCACTCCCTCCACCCGCGCCCCCACAGGAAGTTCCTGAAACCTACAGGATTCACAAAGCCCCTCCCCCACCCCCAAAGTTATATAGACAATAGTAACTGCTGGAGAATTACAGCACGTAATGACAAATTACCTACTCCGTTTGTGCAGACAGGGCCAGGGATGCAGCTTTTGTGGGTCTTCAGCCACAGTAGCCTGGAGCAGGCCTTTCAGCCATGCAGATGCTCTGAGCCACTTGGTGCTCCTTGTAAGTAACACCAATAAACTTCCCGAATCACTAAGCCGGACTTAGATGGAATTGTGTCTTTGATCTCTCATCTCTGCCCTGTCTAGGGTGAAGAGGTGTTTGTTCATGTCTCTCCAGGAAGCCACCTCCTTCATTTCCTCCATCATCATCACCTCCACATCCACCAGTGTGACACTGGTGAACTACCTCCTCCATGCCCATCAGCAGCACCTACAGAGTCCCCTACCTCATTCCAGTAGGCCAGAGGTCCAGCCCCGTCTTTGTGAATTCCTCTGACCAAGAAAATTAAGTATTAGATAATGTTTGCCCTGTCATGTCTGTCACAGCCAAATGTAAACATGAGCTAATGGCACATTTTCCCCTAGTCTTAACATCGGAACATTTGGCTAAGGGCATTTTACAACTTCGTTGCCATTTCTCTGTGACACACAACGGTGGTGCCAGTTCTCCGGGACCCTTTTCGGAAACACATCACTCCCAGCCCCAGAAGTGATTCTTTTTTTTTTTTTTAACTATGGGGATTGTTTTAGTCCTTCTTATTATTTTCTTAAGCATAAAAACTAATGGATTTTTAACATCTTCATACACGTGAAGGTTGTATCGCCCTCCCTTACTCCCCCTTCCTTCTCTTGCTGGTCCCCTTCTGTCCCGTATTTTTATTTAATGTAAGATTTTTTTTCTTTTTTTTCTTTTTTCTTTTTCTTTTTTGGTTTTTCAAGACAAGGTTTCTCTGTGTAGCCTTGGCTGTCCTGGACTCACTTTGTAGACCAGGCTGGCCTCCAACTCACAGCGATCCACCTGCCTCTGCCTCCCGAGTGCTGGGATTATAGGCATGTGCCACCACGCCCGGCTTAAGGCTTTTTTTTTTTTTTTTTTTTTTGCATGCACTTTTAAAAATCTAGGTTTTATATATGAAAACATGCGATATCTTTTACCCCTCATATTATCCTCTTGTTCCCCCCTCCCTTTAGATATCTTCCTCCCGACAAGTCCCCTTTCTTGTGTGTGTGTATACATATTCTAGATCTCACACGAGAGAAAGTGTGACTTTTGTCTTTCTGCATCTGCTTCTTTCATGTAGCACACGGCTTTCCAGCTCCATTTGTTTTCCTGCAAACAGCATTGCTTCTTCTGGGTGGATAAACCTCCATGACACATGCATACCACCTTTTCTCTGTCTATTCACCTGTTGACAGGCACCTAGGCTGAGTCCACACCTTACTTATTGTGAATAGCCAGCCAGGACTCCTCAAAGTGTCCAGGTCCCCTGCAGTCTAACAGACACGATCCTGAGAGCGCAGCCTAAGACACGTCCCCTCTGTCTCCTCTCCCCAACCCGGCTGTCCACTGTGACCCGGATCTTGGGACAGGATGGCCTAACTTCTCCTTCCAAGCAGTAGGATTTTTGTAGAAACCTGAGGTCAGGGATTGCTGCCTCCCACTTCACAGGTGGGGAGACTGAGGCCCTGAAACGGAGTCCGTCGTAAGCACACACAGGTCACACAGAGCTAGCCTGGCATCTGGACCCTCTGTCCACCCTAGGGCCCTCCCTGCCACCTCTCCTGGTCCTGCGGCCATTCCTGGCTGGCTGTCAGAGCAGGCAGCTGGTCCTAGCGATGAACAGGGTGTGCTATGGGGAGGGGGGCCAAGAATGAGGAGGCCATGGGGGAGCAGCAGGTGCGGGATAATAAGGCCACCAGGGGAGACCCAGGGAGCAGGTGCTGCCCATGGAGGGGGGAGGGCGGCCAAGCTGTCATTGTATAGCCAGCTCTGGTGGGCTTAAGGCAGAAGGGGAATTCCTGTGAGCCCCTGGGCCACCCTGGCTCATGCTCAGAGGTCCTCAGGATGCCTGGGCTCAGGCACACAGCCAGGCCCCTCCCCTGGGTCCCAGCAACCCTACCAGGTTTCCATGACAACCAACACTTTCATCCCTGTCCCTTTGTCTGGTCATGGTTCAGCTTTTGTGAACAACCATAATTGGGAAGTGGGGGGAAGGGGACCAGCCTCAGCTGGGGTGGAGTTGTGAACCCCAGGCAATAGGGGACTGGAGGGTAGACTAAAGAAAATTAGAGATGTAAAAAAGGCTGGGTTCTGCTGCCCAGTGGCCCCCTGGAGCCTCTTCTCAAACTGAGTGGCCACGTTCTCAGAGCTGGAGCTTCCGGCCTGGGAATGACCCCGGGCCAGACTCTCCTGACCCACCTCTCATTTTCCAATCTGTGAATGGAGCTGTGGATCGCCCCACTCCCGTGATGCACTGTGGCTCTGAGAGGCAAATGAGCGCGGGCCAAACAAACATTTTAACTCCCGTACAACTGGAGAAACTGAGGCATAAAGCAAACTTGGGCAGTAGTCTTAAACCATATCCACAGTGAGCAAATGACAAAGCCAGAATTCCTGGGAGTCCAGGTCCTCAGGAGCTCAGGCCCCCAAACTACACCCACAATATTGATAGGTGTTTCTCCCTGACACTCCCATAAGGGAGGGAACAGGAAGCCGATGGGTGTGTGAAGAGGTCTAAGGTGCTCTGCCTCTCAACACAACTCAGCCTCCATCGATGTGTGAAAACCAAGAGGATGTTGTAAAGGCATCTCAGCTGGGGTGAGAAAAAGTGGAGCCTCCTGGGCATGTACCTTCCCGCTCTGCCACCCCCACTCCTGCATGACTCAGAAGCCCTCCCCCTCCCCCCCCTCGAAAGGCTGAAACCCTGCTCTAGGCCCTTATGTCTCGCCCACCTCTGGTACTCTCCTCTGACAAGAACCAGGAGGTCCTGAGTTACTGAGAATGGGCAAGAATGAGACAGCCCTGGCTTGCGTTAGGAAAAGCCTGAGCTAAAGCAGGAAGCAAGCCACAGCCCAGCAGATGAGGGCTCCTGGACACAGCAGAAGGGCATGGGGTAGCTACTGAGATGAGGTATGAACACTGTTTGTTGGTTTGTTGGTTTGTTTGTTCAGGCAGTTTCTCTGTGTAGCCCTAGCTGTCCCTTGCAAACCAGGCTGGCCTCGAATTCATAGAGATCTGCCTGCCTCCACCTCCGGAGTGCTGAGCTTAAAGGGGTGTGCCCCCAAACCCCGCTCACCCTTTGTTCTTTCCTGGGCTACATCTTCTGTGCTTAGAGGGGAACCAGGAAGTCCTGCAAGTCTCCTATCCTGGGCTCAGCACCGCTCCAGCACTGTGGAAGGCAGGCTTCTGGGCTGAACAATGACCTGTAAAATCTAGCATCCTCCAAGGAGCCTGGGCTCACATTGTGGAACGTGGCCCTTGGAGCAGAGCAAGCAGCATCTTCATCAGATCAGCTATGCCAGCATCTTCATCAGCTCGGCTATCCCCTCTAGCTGCTCCTCTAAGCCCTTTGGGTACATACAAGTCGGCCCTAAATGTGCATATCTTCCAGTCTCAGGAGTTGCTATGGTAGGTATAGAAGCTGGGAAAGGTTAATTGAGAGAACTCCATCTGTGCAGATATGGGGGAGCCATCATCCATGCTAGGTGAACTCTCCAATGTGTCTGCTCTGGAGGTCACCCATATTCCTGTCAGTGGCTTCTCGTAGGCACTCTGTAAGACTCACTGGCATCGTGGTTTGTCCCTAAGACCTTAGGAGGAATGGGCAGACAGCCATGTCTTCCTAGCCAAGGAATTCTTACAACAGCTCAGGAAGGACACCAGCAATACCAGACACTCATGACAGGGTCTACTGCCATGGCCCAGGGAGTGGATGCTTCGCAGAGTCCGCTGGACACCAGTAGAGTGGACCTTGCATCTCCTTGCAGCTCTGCCATCCCAAGAATTCCACTCCCTCTTCCCATGAGCCTCGGCCTCTGTGATTGGCCACAGAGCCAAGCTGGGAATAAGGTGGCAATAGCAATCGACAGTAGTGCTGGAACACAGGCCAAGGCTCTGTCACCGGATGACCCAAGCCGGAAGTAGACAGTGTCTACCTCTGTCATTATCCACTGGTACTATAAGCCAGGGGCTGGTTATTGAGACATTAACATGCACCAAAAGGTTTATACCCTGAATGAAATTTCATCCTCACCCTGGAATGGCAATGACTATTAATTATTGTTGTCGCCCTCCCCATCCCCCCCCCATCCCCACCCCTTTACAAGTGGAAGTGCTAAGAGCTGAAAGAGGTTAGGGTATCTTGGGAAAGGCAATCCGCAGACACATCTGTCTGTGAGTACGAAGCAGAGCTGAAGCCAGCCCTGTCCCCGAGATAATACAACACAAACTTGGTGGCTGGGAAGATGGCTCGTTCAGTCAGGAAAGCACTTACCTTATCATCACAACGACCTGAGTTCAACCCCCAGAACCAACGTTAAAACGCCAGGCATGGCGGGATGTCCCTACGACACACAGTAATGTAATGGTGAGATGGGAGACACAGACAGGTGGCTCCCTGGAGGCCGCTGGCCATCCACCTAGCCTGCCTGGCCAAGCCTCAGGTCCAGGAGACACTCTGTTTCAAACAAAAGGTCGGAGGAGGCTGGGGGATGACACCTACAGTTGTCGTCTGACCCCCACACTTGTCTTCCTTCTCCTCCTCAGCCCCCCTCCGTCACACACAATTCAGGACTAAGCACTTTTACGTCAACACTTTGTCCCCTAATTAGACTGTTGGCTTCAGGCAACTGGACTTTGGTTTGTGGACACTTTTTTGTGAGCTAGCCAAGGAAGACTGCTGCCTGTGGTGAGCCAGCCCTGTGACAAACTATCTGTAGCACATTTGGTCCCACTTTGCTTCAGGGACTCTCAGTCATAGTGAGTCATAGTGCAGGGTACCCAACTGCCCCGGACACACACACACACACACACACACACACACACACACACTAATACAACAAATTGATAGAGGGAGCAGGTGGGCTCCTGCACTGGATAAAACATTGCGACATGCCTGTCAGAAACTTCTTCCTCTGCCATCTGAGCCTTCTGACATTTGAAAGTGGTGACGTTAAGCGCAGAAATAGCTGTTGGACTTTGTGCCCAGTGTTGTAACCGTGGTGAGGTGGCTTCAAGCCTATGTCTGTGTGCTTGAGTGTGTAAGTCAAAGGTGGAAGGCTCAGCATCTGAGCCAATAGCCCACTCAGGCACCCAGGAAAACTAGCCTGGACACTTACCTCTCTCTCAGAAAGACATGAGTGCATCCCTGCGTGCATTTGTGTGTGTGTGTGTGTGTGTGTGTGTGTGTGTGTGTGTGCGCGCGCGCGCGCGCGCACACGCGTGCACATACATGTACAGATACACATGTGTGCATGTTTACATGGAGGCCCCAAGTTGATGTCAAGCATCTTCAATCACTCTCCACTTTATTTTATTTTATCTTATTTGGTTCTTTATCTTATTGTTTTTTATCTTATTTGTTTTTCAAGACAGGTTTTCCCTGTGTAGCCCCAGCTGTCCTGGAACTTTGTAGACCAGGCTGGCCTTGAACTCACAGAGATCTGCCTGCCTCTGCCTCCCGAGTGCTGGTCTTAAAGGCGTGCGCCACCACCACACAGGGTTACTCTCTACTTTATTTATCATGGTAGTCTCTCAGTGAACCCAGAGCTCACCGACGCTGGCTAGTCAAGCTAGCCAGTTCTCCTGGGTTCCCCTCCTTTGCCTTCTGTCTCCCATACACCCAAACACTGAGGTTCCAGGTAGCCACCACGCCTGCACAGCTTTTATGTGGGTTCTGAGGACGCAGACTTGGGTCCTCATACTTGGGAAGCAAGTGCTTTATCCGTTGAGCCATATCCCCAGCCCATGTGTTTGGTCTTTGTTTTAAATACAGGCCAGACTCAAACTCACTATATAGCCCTGGCTGGCCTCCAATTGGTGAGCTTCATGCCTTCACCTCTGAAATGATGGAATTACAGGAGTGTACCTCCACACCCAGACATGAGATGCGTGTTGGCTGCTAAATGGGCCCAAGAGACAGTCTCGGGTAAAATATAATTCAGCATCAAATGCGATGCCTGGGGTGAGGGGAACACAAAGATTTTTCCCTGCACATTTTTGGGGGGGTCTGAGACAAGAGTTTCTCGGTGTAACCCTGGCTGCCCTGGAACTTGTTTTGTAGCCCAGGCTAGCCTCAAACTCACAGAGATCTGCCTGCCTCTGCCGCCCCATAGATTTTTTTTTTTGCTGTTTAATTACATGTATGTTTGTGTGTGTAGGTGTGTACACATGAAAGCAGGCATCCAAGAAAGCCAGAAAATGACAGCAGATCTCCTGAAGCTGTAATTACCGGCAGTTGTGAGGTTCCGGGACCTGAACTCAGGTCCTCTGCAAGAACACTTGCTTCTCTCCAGCTCATGTCTGTGCTTTGTAATATGATTGAGCTCATGGTGACATATTTTGGCTTTTTTATAATGAGTCCATTTTTGCTTCTATGAGACTAATGTAATATTTTTGTTCAATCAACATTCTAAATTTAAAACATTTTGAGTTGTTTTTTTTTTTCAACTAAATGAATTTAGACCAAGAAAATAGGAGAGGTAAGTTAAAAAGGTTCTTTTAAAACAAGCTGCTCAAGCCAGGCATGGTTGAGTTCACCTTCAATCCCAGCACTTGGCAGACAGAGACAAATGTATCTCTGAGTTCAAGGCCAGCTTGGTCTACAAAGTGAGTCCAGGACAGCCAGGACTATTACACAGAGAAATCCTGTCTCAAATCCCCACCCCCAAAATTCCCAGCATTCACACAGTGGTTCCAGTTCCTGAGATCTAATGGTCTCTACTAGCCTCTGCAGGCACCAGGCACATACAGAGTTCACATACATACAAGCAGGCAAAACATTCATACACATAAAAAAAAAAGGTAAATCTTTTTTTTTTTAATCCAAGTTATTCCCAAGTAATTAGAGCTGCCAAATCAATTGTTAAATTAATTTCAAATACTCTTAGAAAAACAATATGTATTTTGGTCTATTCACAGAAGTGTTATCATAAACTGTTGGTATATGAAAAACCAATTTGCATGTGTGATTCTATATGCCTAGAATACAAAAAGAAATTAAGCCGTGTTTTGAGGAGAAAATTAGAGGAAAAGCATAAATGCATTTATTGAGGAAAAAGTAATCTAGCTTAAATTCAGAAATCATATAAGTATTG
The DNA here is from genome assembly GCF_964271855.1 of Acomys minous. NCBI lineage: Eukaryota > Metazoa > Chordata > Mammalia > Rodentia > Muridae > Acomys > Acomys minous. The sequence continues at coordinate 17,020,422 of NC_140495.1, read as the reverse complement.
TTACAAACTGTAAATCTGAGGAAGAAAATAAGACAGGAAGGGATTCCAATATGAAGGAGGGAGAAAAACATAAACAAAATTATGAAGCTATGTCTTAGTGAAGAGAAGAGGGCTGAAACAGTGGGCTGGATCTCACACTCCTGCACCAGATGGGGACCCCAGTTCTGCCAAGGGGGTCCCTATGGACCGGGACATTCACAGAACTGAGGGGGCTCCCAGAAGCTCCTTGAGACTCGAAGCACCCAATCTACTTTTCTCCACTGGAGTCTCATAGGGACTCACAGTTGGAGCATGCTAATTGGATTTGAATTTTGGTCAAGACTTGTTGTGGTTAAAATATAGATATGACCTAATAATGCTTATTATCAGGCATATATATATATATATATATATATATATATATATATATTTTTTTTTTTTTTTTTGGGTTTTCAAGACAGGGTTTCTCTGTGTAGCCTTAGCTGTCCTGGACTCACTTTGTAGACCAGGCTGGCCTCGAACTCACAGAGATCCGCCTGCCTCTGCCTCCCAAGTGCTGGGATTAAAGGCGTGCACCACCATGCCTGGCCCTATAATTATTATTAAGGCAGTATTTTCTAACCTGCTAGCCATCAATCAAGACACAGACATGTATTATATTTTAAAATAGCTTTAGTTAACCTGGGGCAGGGCATATATCAATCCCCTAAACTACCTCCCATAGTGGGGCAATCCCGTGCCATCTGCTTCTAATAATTTCTATCAAGCTACCTCCCATCCATAATCCCATATACTTGCTAATGTTCTTCATCTGGGCCAAATCCTCCATCCACACCGGACATGTACTTTTCCTCCACCTAACCTATGGTGGCCTTCCTTTTTCCTCTCTTCTCCTCTGGTCTCTCCTCTTTCCCAAGATTCTCTCTGACCACACACACACACACCCCAAGCCCCAGAACTTTAGCCACACCTATCCCATTTGCTGAGAGAGATTCTCAGACCAAATCAGCTGCCTAGAGGAAGGAGATCAGCCAAGTTGCCTGGAAGAAACAGAGACCAACTAAGCTGCCCAAGAGTCTCCAACCCCACAGCTGACTAACTCAGCTGCCTGACACACTCTCCAACTATTAAGCAGCCGGAAAATTGTGCCATGAGCTCCAGGCTTCCAGCTCTCATGAGCCAGGACACACATTGGGGTGGGCTTTGGCGATGCAGCTGGTTTTGAGTGTTTTTTGTTTCTATGAGTGGTCCGTAATAAGCCCACTGATTCACCAAGTTGGACTTCAGTGGTATCCTTTGCTTTGGTCTGTCATCAGTTCCCCATATGGGATAAACAGACGTTTGTTCACATGTCCCCAAGAATAATTTCACACAACAACCCATCTCCTATATTAATATAAATCACTCCTAAACGACTTCCAGCAGATGCACTTTGGACAAAATACCATCATCGTCTTGATGAGCTAGGTTGTTTTTTTGGTCGTGGTTTTATTTGGTTTGGTTTGCTCAGATAAGGTCTCATGTAGCCCAGACTAGCCTTACACTGGCTATGTAACAAAGAATTCCTGATGTCCCTGCCTCTACTTACCAAGTGCTTGGCTTGCAGGCATATATCCAGTTTAATTAGCCAAGTGGTGGTGATGGTGGTTTTGAGACATATTTCACCATGTAGCCCTGGCTGTAGATCAGCATTAGAGGGGTACACCACCACACCCAGCCCTAGCTTTTTTTCTAGATGCTTTTCAAAAAGTATTTACTCTGAGGCTGGAGAGATGGCTCAGTGATTAAGAGCACTGGCTGCTATTCCAAATGTCCTGAGTTTAATTCCTAGAAACCACATGGTGGCTCACAACCATCTATAATGTGATTTGGTGCCATCTTCTGGCATGCAGGCGTACATGCAGGTGAAACGCTGTATACATAACAAAATAAATAAGAATTTAAAAACCATAAAAAGGTATTTACTTTGAGGCTGGAGAGATGGCTCAGTGGTGAAGAGCACCTGCTATTCCTACAGAGGACAGGAGTTTGCTATCCAGCACCCACAGGGCAGCTTTGCCTGTATCTCCAGTTCCAGGAGATGAGGCGCCATCGTTCTAACGGCATCAGGCAGGAGCATGGTGAGCACAGATACACGCAGGCACTCGCACATACACATAAACTGAAAAGTAAATTTTAAAAGATTTGTTTTTATTTTATGGAGGTGGAGGGAGTTTTGCCTGCGTGTGAGTCTGTGCACCATGTTTGTACGGTGCCCACAGAAAGGATATTTTATCCTCTAGAACTGGAGTTATAGACACTTGTTAGCCGTCGTGTGGTTGCTGAGAACGAACTCCGGGTCCTCTAGAAGAGCAATCAATGCTCTTAACTGCTGAGCCATCTCTCCAGCGTCAACTCTCTAGGATTTTTCTTAAGGCCTCTTCCTTGCCTCCTGGGTGGACCCCTGTGGAGCAGGTGCCTGGTCTTGGGTCCAGTACTAGAGCATAAGATCCTGCAGTCTGTTCCCTCAGAGGTGCAGAGAAGGCCGCGCCTCCCAGATAAGAGCTGGCAATGCTAATGGCTGGGACACCTTGCCCAAAGCTACCCCCTTTCTGCTCCAGAAACAGCTTCACTTCCTGAGGTATGTCTGTCTTCTCTTTCATTCTTGTCTCTGTTTTATTTATTTATTTTTTTAACTAGATTCTTACTACGTAGCCCGGGCTCACAGAAAACTGGTAACCCGGCTCCTTCAGTGCAGACCTGGTGCCTGAGAACAGCGATCATATTAATTTGAAGGTGGCGAGGCAGGATGGTTCTGAGGTACAGTTTAAGATTAAGAGGCGCGCACCACTTAGTAAGCTAATGAAAGCCTATTGTGAGCCACAGGGTTTGTCGGTGAGGCAGATCAGATTCTGGTTTGATGGGCAACCAATCAATGAGACGGACACACCTGCACAGTTGAAGATGGAGGACGAAGGTACGGTTGACGTGTCCCGGCAGCAGACAGGGGGTGTCTACTAAAAAGGGAACCTGCTACTTTACCCCAGAATTCCGTTATAGGACAAGAATACAGTCTCAATTAGAAAGCCGCAATTTGGCTCCACAGTCCTGGCTCCTACAGTATAGTTTTCTCTTTTCTTTCGTGTCCCTGCTCCTATTCCTTGTACATAGAGTAACTGGTGTGTGTGCACAAGCATATTGCTCTTCCTTTTTTTTTTTTTTTGAACTAAATGGCCGGTGTTCTGTTTTGGTGACGTCAGATGGAGACAGTCTTGGGGGAGGTGCTGGTTCTGTGAAAACATCCATTCCCCTTTCTCCACAGTGGCATGCTCGTTCAGCTCTTGTCTTTATAGTCCAGTGAGTTATTTTTCTCTCATTGTTTTAACAAAAGAACCCAACAACATAAATCCCTGCATACCTTGTTCGATCGGAGAAATTTAATGTCTTTCATTTATCATTGTAAAACCAAGGACGATTTTATCACTTTTTTTTGTACATGGCTGTTACAGGTCGGGCAATCTGTCTTTAAGTCGAGGTAAATCCTCGCTAACAAAAATGACCCTAGATAGTTTTCCCTTCAAGTCAAGCGTCTGGTTGTTTAAATAAACTTCTTGTTGGCCAGGCGTGGCGGTGCACACCTTTAATCCCAGCACTCGGGAGGCAGTGGCAGGTGGATCCCTGTGAGTTTAAGGCCAGCCTGGTCTACAAAGCAAGTCCAGGATAGCCAAAGCTAACACACAGAGAGACCTTGTCTCAAAAACAAACAAACTTCTTGTTAAAAACAAACAAAAACAACTGGCAACCCTCCTGCCTCCATTTCCTGAGTGACACTGTGGCAACATAGCTTGAGTCTCCCTAGGGACTGCTTCTCACCCGTGCTCATGATCCTGACTTACTCTATGGAGTTTCAGAGCAAGTCACTAAGCCACATTTAAAATAAATAAATAAATAAAAATAAATAAAAGACAGTGTCCACTCAAAGACAGATCTAAGAAAGATAACTTTATTTATTTTATTGTTTGAGGAAACAAAGGACAAACATGTCTCTCCTTCCACCATTACATGGGTTCCAGAGATTGAACTCAGGTTGTGTGGCTGGCCTCTTCAGGCGACAAGCACTTGTACCTGAGGAGCCATCTCATTAGCCCCACCTTTAACCATGTCATTAGCTGCATATTTTATTTTTGTGACTTTTGAAGCAATGTCACTCAAAGGATGTAATTTACACTCAAATTCAAAGACTAAGCAGAGTTTCAAAATTAAGTTAAGCATAACCTGACATGGTGACGCACACCCTTTAATTCCAGCACCCAGAGGCAGGTGGATCTTTGTGAGTTCAAAGCCAGCCTGGTCTACAAAGCAAGTCTGGGACAGCCATGGCTGTTACACAGAGAAACCCTGTCTTGAAAAATCTAAAAAGAAAAAAAAAAATTAAGTTAAACATGAACTTGTTTCATTGTTTCTCTTACCTTACAGGGGTGTCTTGTAAATGAAATCGTAAGCTGGTTTCTGAGGTCCAGGTTTGTGACTGAGTGAGGGAGTAGCGACAGGTTAAAATAAAGGTCACAGGGTTGGAAAGCTGTGCTACCTCGTTAAGCGTGGCTCATTAGCTTGTTCAGCAATGTTTGAAACCTCTCTCAGAAAAAGGGAGTTTTGTCTCTCTGCAGCCTGTCTTCAGGGCAGCTTTGGGTGTAGTTCTGTGGTGAAGCGCTTACCTAGCACATGTGACAGCTTGGACTCAATCCACACACCACAAAGGCAACTTAAACAAAACAAAAAACCAAACCCTGAGCAAATCAGAGCCTGAGGAGAAGGGACTCCTTTCCTTTTTCTGGTGTTCTGAGACAGGTCTCACAATGTCGTTCAAGGTGGGTGTAAGCCCAGGCTAACTTCAAACTTCGCATCCTCCTGCCCCGGCCTCCCGAGCACTTAGATTTACACTACACCCAGTCCAAGGTTTTGTTCTGTTTTGTTTTCAGGTTCCTGTAGCCCAAGCCGACCTCAACCTCAGTATGCAGAGGCGGATGGCTGTGAACCTGAACACTACCGCCTCTATTTACCAAATCCTAGGGTTACAGGTGTGTACCACCACAGTTACCATGTGTATGTGCGAGGGGTTGTGCCCACGGCCTGGGGCTGAGCTACTCACTGAGCTACATCCCTAGACATCCATGTGTCTTTCATGTGTGTGCACATTCTACATGTGTGTATACATGTACATGTGGAGGCCAGAGGGCAACCCCAGTTATTATACCTGGGATGCTGTCCACTTTGGGTTGGGGGGGAGCACTCGTTTTGTTTTTTGTTTGTTTGTTTGTTTGTTTGTTTGAGCGGGTGTCTCACTGGCCTGGAGCTCACTGAATAGGCTACCCTGGCTTGTCTGTAACTCAGTGACGCCCTAGGATCTGTCTGACTCTGCCTCATCAACTAGGAAAGTGTCTGCCACCATCTTTATGTGGGTTCTGGGGATCAAACTCAGGTCCTCATCCTTACATGGCAAGCACCTTACCAATTGAGCCCTCTCCCCAGTTCCCATGTGTCTGTCTATCTGTCTGTCTGTCTGTCGTTTTGTTTTTTGTTTGTTTGTTTGTTTGTTTGTTTGTTTGTTTTCCGAGACAGAGTTTCTTTGTGCAGCTCTAGCTGTCCTGGAACTAGCTCTGTAGACCAGGCTGGCCTCAAACTCAGTTCTACCTGCCTCTGCCTCCCAAGTGCTGAGATTAAAGGCGTGTGGCCACCTCCACCCAGCTATATGTGTCTTTCTTAATAATAAACTTCAGAGCATAGGTAGGAATAAAAGCCTGGGAATGAGCACCCCAAATTCTACTTCCAGATACTTCATCTACTGCACATAGTCCTGATAGAGATGTCCCAGCTAGATTCTATCTCTAGGATTCCATCTTGAGGATATGACAGCCTCCGTCTCCTGACTCCTTACATAGTACATGGAGAGCTAAGTAAGCAACTTACACCGATCGAGACTGGGACGTTGTCCCAGCCATCTGTCCTCAGGACGGTCCCCTGACAGCCATAGGAGAAAATGGGTTGGGGCAGAGGTTTGGAGCAAGACACAGATTGGCCCAGTATATACAGAGACCCTGCAAAGGCTCCAAATTTGCATGCCCCTCCCCTGCTCCCGCCCTGAGCCACAAAAAGGGGGGATTTCTCTGAGGTGCATATCCTGCAAGAAAGAGGCACAAACTGGACAGTCAAGCCAAATAGAGAGGGGTGTGACGGAGCCCGATGACCAGAATGTCATTCACTCCTTCTGGGTCACATATTCCACTTAAGAAAAACCACTTTTATAAGAGAATCAAATTCTAGGCCAAAAGACTAGCGACCCACCACCACCATCTCTCACCCAGCAGAGTGGGCAAGTGTGAGTGCACGGCTCTCTGGACCAGCCCAGCTTCCAGTGTCTCTCTCTTTTCTCTCTCTCTCTCTCTCTCTCTCTCTCTCTCTCTCTCTCTCTCTCTGGGTGGTCTCCAGCCTCCCAGCTCTCCCAGCTCAGGGCCAACCTCTTGAGCACCCTGGCAGCCTTCCAGGCCCTGAAGGAATCCACTGCCTCTGCCACAGCGTCATCACCGCCATCACTGCTGCTTCGAAAATGCAATTACAGCAAACAACAGCCGCCTGCCTCGCTTGAGCCTCGCCATCCACACCTGGAACTAATTAACTTAATTAGATCTTAATGAGCTACACTGGTCGGAAGGCCTATTTTTACTTAATTATCCACTAATGTGCTTGGCATGAAGGAGCGTGGACCTGGAGGATGGTTCTGTGGTAGCAGTGGCAGCCACCTCCTCTCCCTACAGAAGGGACACCCAGGAGGGATGCGTGTCTGCCAGGAGTGAGCCCTGAGGATGTAAGATACCAGGAGTGGAAGCAAAGCAAGGGCCACAGGCCACACCTGCAGGGACACCCCCTGTACACACACACACACACACACACACACACACACACACATGCACACGCACACACACACATACGCACACCTAATGCTGTCTTTTGGCTACCCTGCTGATTGTGTGACAGACAGGACTTTCCTATTCCAGGATTGCTGTCACAAGAGGACAAAAAGACTCAGAGTAATTCCTCTTCCTCCTGTAACAGGGAGGCTAAGGATTAGAGAGGTGAGGGGCTTTGTTGGGCGGGGGGAACACACAGCTAACAGGTGGGGATGGATGCTGGTGACCCTTTTAGGCTACAAGGGGTAGCCAAGCCTAGTGGTGCATGCCTTTAATCCCAGCTATTTAGGAGGCTGAGGCAGGAGGATCACAAGTTCAAGATCTGCCTAGGCAATTTAATTTATTGAGACTCTTCTCTCAAAATAAAAATTATAAAGAGGGCTGGGATGTAGCTCAGTAATACAGCATTTGTCTGGCATTCATGAGACCTTGGTTCAACCCCCAGTATTGGGGGAAAGGGGATGTACGATGGGACCTATTGTCACCTACACACACACATGTAAGCATACATACATAGATAAAATAAATCCTTAATAATCATCTTTATTATCGGGGTGTGTGTGTGTGTGTGTGTGTGTGTGTGTGTGTGTGTGTGTGTGTGTGTGTAGTGTACCCACAGAAGCCAGAGGACTTAAATCTCCACATACATACCTGCCCCATCCCCCTACTCCCATGTGGAAGTGACCTGTGATTCAGGCGCCTGGTTTATTTGCTGGAAGTTGAACTCAGGTCCTCTGGCACAGTGGTATGTACTCTTAACTGCTGTGCCATCTGTCCAGTTATAAACAAATCTTTACTTATTTAATGTGTGTGTGTGCGTATATATTTGTGCACCACATGTATATAGTGTCGATGGAGTCCAGAAGGTGGCATCGGATCACCTGAAGCTGGACTGTGCGATGCCATGTGACTGCTCAGAATCGAGTCCTGGGTCTCTGGAAGAGCAACCATCTCTCTTAACCACTGAACTGTCACTCCAACCATTTTTAAGTCTTTTTTAAAATTTAAGTAAGGTGGAAAGCAATAGAGGAACACCCAATATTGACCTCTGGCCTCTGCCTGCCCCAACATAGGCAAGCACCCCGACTTGTATACAAATACATACAAGTTCATACACAAAAAAGAGCAGGGGCCTCCCTAATGGCACCCCCTGCTTATTCTAGTCTCGGTCTTTCTAGAGGCCTCCAGATCACCAGCTCACTTGGATCTCTGGACTCTGGAGCTGGATAGAGACCAGTCCTGCTACAGGGCAACGCGTCTCCAGCTAACAATGAGTGACAAGCGCTCTCTGGAGGGCAGCCTACTCTCTGGGCTTAAATCTGACTAGCGGTTTCTTAGTGCCTCCAGCCTCATCCATGTCCAGGCACCCCAAACCTAACAGAAACTTGAATTTCTCAGGCACCAGCTTGCTCTTCCCAGCATCCTTCACTTCTGAAAATGACCACACCACTTCCTTACTTGCTCAAGACAGGAACTGAAACGCTGCTGCCCTTGTTCAGCCTCTGGCGCGAACCGCAGCCTGTCCACTCGAAGTACACTTGGTCCTACCTCTGAATAGTAGCCCAAGTGTTCACACCACTTCCCAATAGTACTCAGTCCTCAAAATCCTCTACTGGCTCCATCACACTCAGAATAAAGGCCAAAGTCCTGTCCCATGCTGCCTCGTCCCAACCTGCCCTTTCACCCAACCCTTTCCTTTGCATTCGCCTTTGGGGCTGTCTTTGGGGCCTTTGCACTGACTGCTCAGTGTCCTCACAGGCAAGCAGGGCCTCTCAGCAGCTGACATTGCTGCCCCTGTGCCATTTGGTCTCAGCCCCAGCCTCCATTCTGCCCTGGTCCTTACTTCCTTGGCAGAAAAGCCCAAGGGAGCCATGGCAGACTGGGCCAAATGTTCAGGACCGTCTGGGCCTCTGGCCATAGGTAGCCATGGGCTCTGCAGCCTCCTGGTCCTCGCAAAATGAATTCTGTCATACAATCTCACAGACGATGTCCTGATCTTAATAGAAATCTGACCACATAATGGAGTTTTAATTTTGTTGACTGTTGCCAGCAACCAGGGCTGTCTGCCAGCTTCCCCCTGGTTACCCACCTGCCCGAGGGTCAGGGTCCCTGGGGAGACAGTTCTAACCAACAATTCCCTCTGCCCTTTTGAACTGCACAATCCCCATCCTTCCTCCATGTGGGAGGCCACCTGAGAGACACACACATGCTTGGTGGGAATCTTCTTGGTTGCACCTCCAGTCTGTCCTCACATGAGCCTCTCTCCTGCCTGATGCTGTGTGGTCAGTGACTAGCATGGGCGCAGATGTCCTGTGTTGGAGACCCTGACCTGCAGAGACAAAGGCAGAGCCTGGGGCTCAGCACTTGTCTTTACTAGGACTTGCTTGCTGTCGCAGCCTCCCCACATAAGAAATGAAATCATGGTGCTGCTTAGCAGGAGGAACTAGGAGGCAAGCCGTGAGCCAGGAGCACTCTAGGAACCTTTGGTAATGTCACTGAAAACTGAGGTAGAGGTAGGGAGCTGTAGATTTTAACTCCCCAACTAACCTCTGAAAAGGTGGAGGGAGGAGCCGGAAGACCAAGGCATGTTCTCTCTCTGTCTTTGTGTGTGTGTGTGTGTACACGCGTGCGCGCATGCTTGCATCTTCACTCTGTAGACTAGACTAGCCTCGAACTCCCAGAGATCTGTCTGCTCCTCCCAAGTGCTGGGATTAAAGGCGTGTGCCACCACCACCTGGCTACCTTGTTCTCTCTTAGGGACAGGATCCCACACTGCAGAAGACTTTGCAAGGCTGAGGGTGACATGCCCTGTGCTATAGACTACTAACTTCCAAGCATAACCTTCTTCATTAGAATAGCTGTAGCTCTCTGCAAGCAACTCTCAAGATGAGGTTAATATTTCCTCATAAAAAGAAACGGGTGGGGGCTGAAGAGATGGGGGCTGTTCTTCCAAAGGTCCTGAGTTCACTTCCCAGCAACCACATGATGGCTCACAACCATCTATAATGTAATCTGGTATCCTCTTCTGGCATCTAGGCATACATGCAGGCAGAATACTGTATAAATAATAAACAAATAAATCTTAAAAAAAAAAAAAGCCAGGTGTGGTGGCACACACCTTTAATCCCAGCACTCGGAAGGCAAAGGCAGGCGGATCGCTGTGAGGCCAAGGCCAGCCTGGTCTACCAAGAGAGTCCAGGACAGCCAACGCTACACAGAGAAACCCTGGTTTGAAAAAACAAACAAAAACAACAAAACAAAACAAAACAAAGAAAGAAAAGAAAGAAAGAAAAATGGGTAAAGCCAGGCTTGGCGGCACACACCTGTAATCCCAGCACTCAGGGAGGCTGAGGTAGGCAGATCACTGTGAGTTCGAGACCAGCTTGGTCTACAAAGTGAGTCCAGGACAGCCAAGGCTACACAGAGAAACCCTGTCTCAAAAAAAAAAAAAAAAAAAAAAGGAAGAAAGGAGAGAGAAATAAAAGAAATGGGTGAGAAAGACCACAGACTGTCACCGAGATGCCAGCCACTCCTTCCTACACCCAGGCTGGGTACCTTCTCAGTCTTGGGAGGTGATAGCAGCGGTTCTCAACCTGTGAGTTATGACCCCTTTGAGGGTTGCTTATCAAATATCCTGCATATCAGATTTTACATTAGGATTCATGACAATAGTCATGAAGTAGCCATGAAATAATGTTATGGCTGGCGTCATCGTAACACGAGGAGCTGTGTTAAAGGGGCGCAGTGTTAGGGAGGCTGAGGACCACTGGTAGCGAGTTATGAAAGGATAGCTGGACAGGGTACCCCATATATGCAGTCGTGGGAAAGACACCCTCTAAGCTGGGTAACATTTTGGGGTAATATAGCTGTTTGGGCCCCGCCTCCCCACACTCCTGTGAATAAGCCCTCTCACCCGTGCTCTCATAGCAAACCCACTAAACTGGTTGGCTCCAATGGAATCTTACTTTAGTCTGTTGCTGATGCCTATTAGGGTTTATGTAACCCCAGGAAAAGTTCACTCAACATCCAGGGTTGGAGAATCCTCAACCACTCCAAGCTACATCTTCAGGCCAGCACTCCCATGACTGCTCCTACCAGTCCCTTGCCTTGAGCCTCAGTTTCCCCATTCATCCAACTAGGATACTTGACCCAATCCTGACAGTCAATACACTAGCCTCTTGGGGCCACCTTGAAGGAACAACAGATCTGTGGGTACGAGATCGTGGCATCTTTGAAATAGGAACTCTAAAGGAAGACAAAACAGGCCTGCCTGCATTTCAGGTAACAGTTCAGGCAAAGGGCCCAGGCTCAGCCACACAAAGCAGGCCACAGATGCTATGCCCTGGTAATGGGCCCAGAGTAGGAGTCCCCATATTTGGTGTGAGCAGGCTTTGTCAGCCCTGGAAACTGCCTTTCTGCCCTGGTTACTCTTTTGCCCCAGGCTATGGAGTTCTGGCAGTTTCTCTCACACACACTCTGAGCACATACTCGGCAACTCACCACCACCACCCACTGCAGCGCAGAGGCAGCTGCTAGGCCCCCATGCTGGATCCAAAAATGAATGAGCGGGTTTTCACAATGTCGCCTCCCGCTGACAGCTCCTAATTGCATGTTGAAGCCATGTGATGGAGCCCAAGTTACACTAATTATGTCATTACCCTAATTAAGTAAATACTGTATGTGCTAATTGGCTGAAACCTCTTCAGGGGGATGGGCACTGGGAGAGGAGCCCTATATGTCCTGGGCTTCTACAGGGATGCTCTGGAGGTAACAGACAGAGGTAACAGACCTTCCAGGGGTCACCTGGTGAAATTCAGAAAGAACCCTGGATGGTAGCTCTGGATGAGTATGTTTGCATGGGTTCTGGGAAAAATACAGACGAAATCACCAAAGGCCCCCAAACCAGCTAGTAGTCATGAGCTAGCCTTTTCTTTCAATAGGGTTCCTTTGTTGTCCCTCACCTCGGCAAGCTTTTGGGCTTATGGTCGTTTTGGACAGAGTGCCATCAAGGGAACCGAATGTCCAGCCAGGACCAAAGCTAGCCATTAACTAGTGTCGATCTTTGAGGTCCAGTTATATATGTTTAGCCTGGCAAGCAAAAGTGAATTAAGCTGCTAACCAAGCAAAGGCCCAGTTGCTAGAGATAAAAAAACAAGTGTGTACTAGCAACAATGACTAGGACCAGCCTTCCCAGGAAGACATGCGGGGCAGGGTGTTCTGAAGAAGTCTAGAGGGCTTCTGGGAGGAACAAGCCTTCACTTACAAAGTAGGGAGAAAATCAGAACACCAGAAGCCAGATGATCTTCAAGGTGTGATTTCTAAATATGAAACTCCTATTGTTGTTTGGTAGGAGGAGGAGGAGGAGGAGCAGCAGCAGCAGCAGCAGCAGCAGTAGTTGTGCACAGGCATGCACATATTCCTGCAAGGAGGCCAGAAGACAACCTGTGGGAGTTGGTTTTCTCCTTCCACCATGTGTGTCCCAGGGATCACAGGTTGTCAAGCTTGGTACCAGATGCCTTTCCCACTGGCCCCATCCCAATGACTCCAACCCAAAACTTGTCTGGATAGGAGCTGGAAGCAGCCATCTGAACTAAAGGGACATTGGGGAATGTGACAAGAATGACACCCTGCAGCTGAGTATGGTGGTACATGCGTATAATCCCAGTACTCAGGAGACATAGGCCAGTTTAGGCTACGTAAGGAGACCCTGTCTTTAAATAAATTAAAAAAAAAAAGTCATGCCAAAAACCAAGGCATAAGGGCTGGGGCACATCCTGCCTCCTCCAAATAAGTGAGCATGGAGCATCTGCCAAGTGGCCCCTGTACCCGCCTTGTCTTTCATGGAGTTGTGGAAAGGGTCCCAGAGTTAGGGATTCAGGCAGACCTCCAGCAGCTTGCTTTCCACCTCAGGACTAGCAGTACCCCCCCCCCTTCCCTCTCTCTCTTTCGTATGCCCAGGTGTCTTACAACAGCCATTCGCTCTCGCAGCTCCACTCTGCCTGTCTGCCTGCCTGCTTGCGTGCCGCCAGCTCTGCAGACATATGCTACAGCTCCACACCCAGCAAATACCACATGCTCGCTTGTTGGTGGACAAAGCTCCTTCCTGCTCTCTCGCTTCCCTCCCAGGGCTACAGCCCAGCACAGCTTACTCTACCCAGCCGGGTCTCAGGGTCCCAGGGAGGGACAGCCACTCACTCATTCACTGCCTGTGCAGGCCTTCCTTCATTCCACCCAGCGTGATCTGAGGTCCGCTGGCCTGGCTCCATCAATAAAAGACTGAGGTGACTCAGTGGAGTCATCCTTTCAGAAATAGGCAACTTATTTAGACAACTGGGGTGGAGACGAGGGCTTATATGAATGCATGAATGGCAAATATATAAAGAAAGAGGAACTGGAGCAAAAATACTGATAGTTGGATAGTAGGAACAGTTGAGGGCGGGGGAGATAGCTCAGTGGTTAGGAACACTGGCTGCTCTTGCAAAGGACCCAGGTTTGATTCCCAGGCCACATAAGACAGCTCATAACCATCTGCAAGTCCAGTTCTAGGGATCTATTGCCCTCTCCTGGCCTCCATGGACATCAGAAACACATGCAGTCCACAGACATATATGCAGGAGCTGTCATTTTTTTAAAAATCAACATAATTCTTTTAAAAAACCAGTTGAACAAACTAAACACAATGCCTCATGTCTATAATGCCAGCACTGGAGAAGCTGAGGCAGAAGGATTACTGCAAGTAGGCCAGCCTCAGCTACATAGCAAGTACCAGCAAGTGAGCCTGTCTTTAAAAAAAAAAAAAAAAAAAAAAAAAAGCAGATGGGTGTCCACATTCATACTTTTCTTATTTTAATGTGCATTGGTGTTTGACTGCTTGTATGTCTATGTGAGGATGCCAGATCTCCGGAACTGGGGTTTCAGACAGCTGTGAGCTGCCCCGTGGGTGCTAGGAATTGAACCCCGGTCCTTTGGGAGAACACTCTTAACTGCTGAGCCATCTCTCCAGCCCCACATCTATACTATTCTTCTTCTGGTAACTTTTCTTTAAGTTTGAAAATAATTTGTAAATAAAAAGTAAACTAAGTAGCAAGGATAGCTGTGCGTGCCTGTAGCCTAAGGCAGGGGGATTATCGGGCCAGCTAGGACTGCATAGGGATTCCCAGGCTAGCCTGGCTACTTAGCAAGTTCCTGTCTCCAGTAATAAGAACAATGGTGACGATGATGAAACCGATGATGAGGATGTGATGACCATAACGATGATGATGACGACAATGACCACAATGACCAGAAGCTGGACAGGAAGCTGGGTAGGTTAAGCGCATGCTGGGCAAGCGTGAGGACCAGAATTCAGATGGCCCTGCACCTGAGTAAAAGTCAGATGCAGCTAAAAAAAAACCTATGATCCCTGCAACTGGGAGGCAGAGACAATAAATTCAGGGGACTTGCTGGTCAGCTGGTCAAGCCAAGAAGGTGAGGTTCAGTGACATTCTGTCTCAAAAAATATAGGTGGGAAAGTCACTGAAGAAGACGTACGTGCCAGAGTCAGTCCGTGACCCTATGAGTCCACATGGGTGAGAGAATCCTCACACACATGTGCACAGACACACACGCATGCACCACATACAAGGACTGAGAATGCAGTTCAGTGGTAGCATGCTTACCCGGCGTGTGCAGGGCTCTGGGATCCAGCCCTATCAATAAAAAACTGTTGTTGTTAATGTGGAAGGAAGAAAGGCCTTTTTCCTTTCTTGAGGGTCCAGGCTGCTAGGGGATGTGACCACGCAGGTTGGAGCTTGAGGGCTCTCTCTCCCCCAACCATCAACCACCACCATAGCTTTACACACACCCATGTTCCATCCCCTTGCTCTAAAACAGGCTATGAGGAACTTCAGGGTAGACAAGAAAAGAGCTCTCTTTGGTGAGCAGGTACGGGAGGAAGACCTGACCATCCCTGGCTGCTACCCAGGCTCCCTCACCACCCTCACCCCCCCCCCAACCCCCAGCACTGCTAGCACATGCTGAGCCCAGACAGCCAAGGCAACTTTCCTAGGCAGTGTCTGTCCTATGCCTGTCCCAGCAGCGCTTGGCAGCAAGGATCACCAGTTCACCTTTAGGGATCAGGCAGCCCGAGTAGCACACGGGACGGAGTAGGAGGGTCTCGCTTTGGGAAGGTCTGTGAGGTGGCGCTCTGCCTCCACTCCTAACCGCCTCTTTCCCTCCTTGAAATCCCACCACTCTGCTTCCTCCATATGCCCACCATCCTCTGCTTCTCCCTTGGGGCCCCTCAGACTCACTCCCCCCCCCCCGCCATTAACTGTCTCCTCCCCCTCCCCATCAAAGGCAGTGGCACCAGCACCCTGATCACGGAGTATAGGTTAGAGTGTTCAGGGCTCTCAAGGAAACAGAGCCCTGTCTGCTCCCCCAGCCCCTGGACCTTGAGGGGCCTCTCCTGCCTGGGCAGCTCTAGCAAACCTGCTGGGGAGGGGACACAAGATACTCCTCTGTGTGCTCAGGGCTGGTGCACCTGCGGTCAGCAGGGGTCCTCCTCCTCCTCCTCAGACACCTTTGTTCTCGCGCCTTTGTGGCTGGCCCTGGCCTCCCAAAGCCAGCCCGCCAGCCCTTGTCCTTTGCCTGGCAGGTCCCTCTCCCAGCCATCCCCGCCCCCCTTTCTTGTATAGCATTTTACCCATTCAAGTCTCAGATCAGAACCTGGCACGGGACGGGGTGGGACCCCTCCGCTCACTGCAACCCTTCCCGCCCCCCAGTGCTCCCTCTTCTGTCCATATCCCCTTACTTGTCCCAATCCCTTCATCCTGTCCTTGCTCTCCGCTCCCCCCTCCTCTCGGCCTGGCCCCCTCCCCATTTCCTCTTCCCTCCTTTCTGGGGCCCCCAATTCGGGCTTTCTCTCCCACAGGGGTAGTGCCGGCTCGTCCTCCCCTCTCTTCTCACCCTCTCCCTTCTCTCTTCCTCCAGCCTCCACTCCTCAGTCAGTCCTCGCCTGCTCACTCACCCTCTCTCTCCCTCTCCCGCTGCCCCCCTCTTTCTCCCCCACCTCTTTGTTTCAGCTGAGAACCGGCTCCTCGGGACAGTTCCCACACTGCAGTGCCTCTGGTAAGGAGACAGCGCCACTGAGGTAAGCTGGGGGTTCGGGGACACAGGCGCGGGGCAGCCGAAGCCCTGGGGGGCAGGCAGGTGGGGACAGTGGGCAGCCCGGGCCACATCACTTCTCTGCCCAGGGCAACGGAAGCAGCAGAGTGCTAGCCGCAGGTGCCCTACTGGTCAGCAAGAACAGGGCGGAGGGAAAGGGCTAGCAGGGAGCTGGCAGGCTGTCCCGGTCCTTGTACCCAGCTTCCGCTGATGGCCCAAGGCTGAGGGAGACCCTAGGAAGACCCAACAGAGTGAAAGGGAAGACTGGGGTGCCCAAAACAGCCCACCCCTAAAGGTTTGAGTCTACGCCCAGTCCTCCCTGCCTCTAGCTGGGCTGCAGCTAGGAGATTGCCAGGGGGCATCAACCGCACTGACTGCATTGTGACCCTCACAAGTGCGGCGGGGGGGGGGGCGGGGGGGGGGTCCCAGGGGTTGTTTATGGGTCAGGATGTGCTAGGGCTTTACTACTGCCCAAGTGGAGGGGGCGGGGCAGAGCTCTCCCCAGCCCCCCTACCGCCCGGGTTTTCTCCAAGCTACTGACCCCCAGACTCACAAAGCTATAGGAGATGAGGTTATCTTTCTCTTCTCTGAGGGTCTTTGACCAGCTCCCGCCCAGACACAAGGGTGCCCAGGACAGCATTCCCCCAGAGTTGCAAACAGCGTTTGAGGCCAGGGAACAGATGTTCCTTCAATTCGCTTCCTGGAGCTAGGAGGGACAGAAAGGTTTCAGGCTCTGCAGGAGGGGTAGGGTGAGCAGGTGGAGGCAAGAGCCCTGGCTCTTAAGTGAAGAAGCTACAAGTCACTTTCTGGAGAAACCTGGAGTCACCAGAAGATGCTGAGAGCCGAAAGCTGGCCAGTGAGGGAGTGGAGTGAAGGGAAGGGACAGGACTGAGCCTCCTGGACCCCTTCTCAGCTGAGCTGGAGGCAGGGCTGGCTTTGACTGGGACCAAGACTGAAAAGCTCAAAGTCCCCAAGAGTTCTGCTGGTTGCAGGAGACCCAGAAAAGGCTAGGAGAGTGGTGACCCATGGGGTGGGGGTGGGGACTCCCAATGGGGGGCACATTCTGGGGGAGGGTCTCAGGCTGCCTGCTTGGAGTAGGACCGAACTACCCAGTGCCTGTAGCGAACCAGAACACAAAGTGGATCCGATTCCTTGAGTTATAGTTACTAAGTAAGGGTGGTGGCCTAAGGACTGAGTACCTAGGGCACATATTTAAAAAGCCAGTTCTCTCTCGCCCTTGGCCAAAACTTTATTTTAGTAGAGCAGCCACTGCTGCCACTGATCTTACCCCCCACTGCTCCCCCAGATGGAGGTGCTATAGCTGCTACCCAAATACCCATCTCCCACCCACAGCCTCCAGCCACTCTGCAGGCCAGCCTGAGCCAGGGGAAGTGGGCAAGCAAAGCCTCCGGGCTGGCACTAGCAGTTACCTAGGGAGGCTTGGCCTCAGGTATCCCTGCTTCTTGGAGAAAACCCTCTCCCCCAGGCTGAGCACAGTGTACTACAGCTCTGTCTTGCATGGAAGTTCACCTAAGTCACTGGGTGTCGGGGCTCACCCCGTCACCCACATGCATGGCCCATTTCCTTCCCCCAACATACTCCAAGCCCTCTAAGGCAGCCTGGGGACAGCCTAGTTGTCCCCTCCCTTATCTGGGTCTATGTTTATCATATTTGACCCAAACTCAGAGGGAGGCAGATTTCTCTGCCTTTTTCCCCCCTCCTGAGATATTAGGGGTCCTTCTTGCTGCTAGACAGGGCCAGCTGACTCTAGCTCTGGCCAATCCCCCTCCCTCAGCTGTTGGACCCCCCCATAACTCAAAAACTATGTCTGAACTGGAGGTGTAGCTCAGTGACACCCCCAGACACATTCGCACTAAGAACGGACTTGGGTTGTCACTCCGTCGGTAGAGCAGTCATGAGCATTCATGCGGCCCTAGGTTGTGATCCCAGCACCAGATCAAACTGACAGCACCTGTCTGTAATCCCAGGACTCATGAGATAGAGAGAGGGGAATGGAGAAATTCAAAGTCATCCTTGGAAAAAAAACAAAACAAAAAACAAAGTCATCCTTGGCTACATCTCAAGTTGGAGGCCAACCTGGACTATATGAGACCCTGGCTTTTTTGTTTGGTTTTGGTTTTTCGAGACAGGGTCTCTCTGTGTAGCCTTGCCTGTCCTGGACCCACTTTGTAGACCAGGCTGGCCTCGAACTCACTGCGACCCACCTGCCTCTGCCTCCTGAGTGTTGGGATTAAAGGTGTGCGCCACCACACCTGGCTTTTTTTTTTTTTTTTTTGCTAATGCCATTCTAATGTCAGAGACATAGGTGACAGGTGGCTTGCTTGGCTTCAGGCCATGAACACCAGTGTCCTGCTGGCTCTAATCTTGCCTCTCTAAACTGCCATCTCTTTACAGTTATCTTTGGAAGATACTAATATCTACATTTTTTTATAGATTTGTATCTATTTCTAAGACTTTTAAATATTTTATTCATATAAGTGGTTTGCCTGCATGTATGTATGTATGTGTATGTATATCACATGTATGCTTGTTGTTCATGGAAAGCAGAAGAAAGTGCTGGATCCCTGGAACTGTAGTGGTAGACAGTTGTGAGCTGCTGTGGTTGGCCTGAGCCTGACCTCAGATCCTCCGGAAGAGCAGCCATCTCTTCAGCTCTATCTATCCCTCTCCCCCACACCCCCCTTATTTTCCCTCTCTCCCAGAGCTCCCCATTTGCATGGAGCTTCCACATAGAGATCCACCTGCTGTTGAAAACCCCGCCCCACCAGAGGTGAGCAGGGCACAGACATTGTCTACGTCAGAAAAAGAGAGGAAAGAAAGGTAAGAAGGCCAGGACAAGGGCCTGGGACCTGAGCGCCACTCTAATGCGCCTTCCAGGCCACTTAAGTGGCCACTCTGAGGAGATTTTACATTTACACAGACTCCCTAGGCCCTCTAATGGAGACACTAACTGCCCAGCCTCTCTACCTTCCTCATCCTCAAGGCAGTGATGACGTTCCCAGGGACAGAGGGGCGCACTTATCCCCAAAGATGTTTGAACCAGGGCTTTCATCTTGATTCCAAAGTGGGCATCTAAAGAGTTGCCAATGAACTGGGTGTGGTGGTACCTTTAATCCCAGCACTTGGGAGACAGAGGCAGATGGATCTCTGTGAGTTGAAAGCTAGGCAGGGCTACATAGTGACCCTATCTTTAAAAAAAAAAAAATAGAGAACAGAGTTGCCAATGCTAAATGAAAACTACAGGGCTGAGACTGTAAGGAACTGGTAAAGGGAGGGAGGGAGGGAGGGAGGGATGGGGAAGGAAGTGCTGGAAGCCACATGATGTGTCTCTCCATCTGGGACCCTCCTACCTCCTCATATGCCTTCATCCCCTGACCCCTCAGCACCAATCCTGCCACATCCTCTTGGGGCCCTGGTAAAATGTTCATGAAGCTTACCTCTGTTATCAAAGTAAGGTTAACTCCCGCAACCAGGCACATGCGGCCCTGTGCCATCCTGCCTCCGCCAGCCTTTAAGGTCTCCCTGCCCACCGTGTTGCTCAAGATCCAAAACCTTCTAACTACATCAAACTGCCTACACCTTGGAATGGAGCAGAGCAGTGTGGAGGCCTGCTCAGTGACTGGTTGCACACTGCACCAGACACGCACACCCTACACATGCGCACTCAGGTGTAAGGACACCTTTATGAAGAGGCACCAAGCTGCCCAGCACAAACTGAACAACTCAGCCATACAAATCCCTGAAGAGGCTAAATCCGGTCATATCACCTCCCCCAAACCACCAAGGGGCAACAAGGAAAGCAAAAGGGCATCCCCTAACTCTGCCTGGGCCTTGGGTTGGCCCCTCGGTATCTGAGCCCCCAAAGGGCAGCAGAGAATGACCAGATGGATCCAGACCAGCTTCTCATCCTTGCTCTGTGACTACCTAGCCCTGCAGCCCGGATGAACCACCTTCCCTAGCTCTCCAGCTACAGGGCAAATGACAAGCTGACCCCGGGAAGGTTCTCCAGACCCACAGCTCATGCCCAGTGCAGAGAACGAGGAGGCTTTAATGTGAGGGAGGGCCGCGGCACCTCCGGTCAAAATCCTCAAGCCGTGCAAAGTGTCAGCATGTGAAGATGAAGTGGGGACTTGGGCAGCAAAAACCTGAGTCAGGAGAGATGGCAGTTAAAAGCCCAAGGAGGGAAGTGTCTTTAACAATTCATTAACAGGACCCATGTTAATTCATTCATTCACTCACTCATTCATTCATTCATTTTAACTTTTCAGTGCTGGGAACCGAACCCAGGGCTTCACACATGCTAGGATAGTATCGTTGACTATATTCCAAGGCCACTTTTTTTTTTAAAGATTTATTTATTATTATATATACAGTGCTCTGCATGCATGATAGAAGAGGGCATCAGATCACATTATAGATGGTTGTGAGTTCCCATGTGGTTGCTGGGAATTGAACTCAGGACCTCTGGAAGAGCAGTCAGTGCTCTTAACCTGAACCATCTCTCCAGCCCCCAACGCCACTTTTTAAAGCTCTCTGAAATGGTGTCTCACGGAATTACCTGTGCTGGCCTTGAATTTACTCTGTAGCTCAGGCTAGCCAGGAACTAACTCCTGCCTCTCAAGTATCTGAGGTTATAGCCCCATGTGCAACCAGGCCCAGCTGCATAACTGACATTCATGGAGCCGGGGGGGGGGGGGGGGGGGGGGGGGAAGTGCCAGTGAACTCTGTGAGGAATTTGCCTATTTTTGTCATCTAGACTGACCAAATATACGTTAGGCAATACAATGGGTTACTCCACATACTGTTTGCTCTAATGGGGCCCAATGCAGGCTGTGGCCCCCAGACTCTGAAAGCATAGGCACAGGAAAGGGACCAAGGTAGACAAGGGGAGCCCCAGCAAGACTCCGCCTAGATGCAAAGCCTTCAGCAGGCAATGGAGGCAGCTCTCCCCCACAAGGAACCCGACTCTGAAAAGCACCTGTGGGCGCACTACATACGCATCCGACACCAGTGTTCAGTGCTCACACGTTCACCACACAAGGACACCGGGGTAAGCTGAAAAGCCCTTGGGCCTTCTTCTCTCAAAGCTCTCGCCTACAACTTTAATGTCTAATGGGAATGTATTCCCAATGTCAAGGACACAGGGGCAGGACAACTCCTAGGATACCAGTACACCAGCGTAAAGACAAAATCCCCGAGACTTTGGCCCTCCACACAAGAACAGAAGGAAAATATGCTACAAACTATTCCATCTCCCTAAACCTCTCTGGATCTCTCGAGCTAGCCTGCCTTGCTACCTCCCTCCCAGGCCAGAGAAAGCACATGAGCCAGGTCTCCAGGCCATGGCCCAACTGATCAGACTGTCCAGGGCCCAACGGAAAAGGGAAGCTCTTTCCCAGGACACATCAGCTCTGTCTAGAGCCCCTCAGCCCCTCACGGTGGAAGAAGAGCCCACAGGAGCAGCCCGAGGCCTCACTGTTCACTATGGCTTTTTATTCCTATGTGATTCTATTGCTCACTCATATAGGGATTGGAGCCGTGGCGCACGGTGGGGATAGCCAACGGAGGACACTGACATTGAGCAAGAGGACTCAGGGAGAGGCAGGCCAGCCGCTGCAGGGCCAAGCCAAGGGACTCACCTCTGCCAGCTATAAGAGGCTGGCACGAGGGACTGTTGAACTCCTTCAGTGCTCTGACCTACCACTCTAGTCCTGGAGCCAGGCACTGAAATGCTGACACCAGGGCCTCAACTATACCCAGAGAAGTGGCTATGGAACACGGCATGTTTAGCCTGGGATAATGGAGCTGACACAGGAAAACAAGCTCAGTGCCCTGCAGCCTGAAGAGGCCCCTCGGTAACTTTCTAATCTAGTTCGGGGAAAGAATGTGCTGTCGACCTGTGGAAGGTGGGTGGAGCAACAAAGCAACTAGGTGAAGAGGAGAGTCCTGAAGCACAGCAAGGCCCTGGGAGGTAGCCCATGATCTTTCTAGAAGACTCTGCCCTCGCAGGTTTCTTTTATACTCTCAAAATATGACCTATGCCATCAATGAGGACAAAAAATCAGGATGTGGACATCCATGACATTGGTCCCTGTCAGCCCTGTATGTAGCAAGTGTGTTCCACCCTGGAGGTGGCAAAAAAAGGTATATGAGTCGTTGTGGGCAAGGGAGGTGGCCACGTCCAGGCCATCAGCAGAAGCCTGGCTGACGAGGTCAGACATGACCCAGGCCCCGGCCACCTCTGTAGGCCCATCCTGCCCATCGGTGCCTCCACTCAAAAACAGCACATCAATGGGTCCCAGAGGCCGTCTCCCCAGGTCTACTCCCACATGTAGGGCCAGTTCTTGGTTCCGGCCACCCTTGCCGGATCCCTGCAGCTGCACTGTGGGTTCGCCACCAGCCAGGAGGCAGACTGGGCCTTGAGCCTTCTCCACAGCTTTCAGAGCTTCCTCCAGCTGCAGGTCTGGGAGCTGGAGTTCAGCTG
This sequence comes from Acomys minous, assembly GCF_964271855.1. Lineage (NCBI taxonomy): Eukaryota > Metazoa > Chordata > Mammalia > Rodentia > Muridae > Acomys > Acomys minous. The sequence goes on along the minus strand of NC_140495.1, from coordinate 16,997,850 downwards.
CCAGCTGATGGAGTTTTGCCTCCTCCACCGAGAGATGCCCAACCGTGGACGAAGTAAGGCGGGCTGCAGCCACCTGGGCTAACAGCCCATAGAACTGGGCCACACTTTTTACATCGCCCTGCATGGCTGTGCTCAGCACCATGGCATGGTAGCCCAGTACCTCAGCTTGCCTCTGAGCCTCAGCCAGCGCCAGAGAATTAGAGCCGATGATCACGTTGAGCACATGACCGCAGGTATGTGGTCCGCGGGGGTCAGAGTCAGCTCTGGAGAGCACAGTCTTCACGGAGCGTGGCAGAGCAGCACGAAGCCCGTAGCGATTAAGGATGTGCAGGCAATCTTGCACGCTGTGGGCACTGGCCACAGTGGGGCCACTGGCGATCACCTCCAGAGGGTCCCCAATCACATCTGACAAGATGAGGCTTACCACCTAGACAGAGGCCACAAAAGAAGGCTCAGTCTGGCCTCCTCCATGTCTCAGGGCCCTGAGTGTACACCACCTGTATGCTTCCAGTTCCACATCTACTCACTTCTTGCCACTTTCAGGTGGGCTGACAGAACACCTAACGGGGGGGGGGGGGGCCTCCCTCTTACCTCCTCAGGCCTCCTCCCAGAACTTCCCTGATGAGGTCCCTGCCAACTTGTATGTTGGCCTAAGCCTTTCATCTCCCAGGGCTGGCTGAAGCAGTAATTTAATGCACCTGAGCAGGATAGGCAGCCTGAGCCAACCCTCCACCCTTCAGCTGGGACAAGGCCTTGCGCATGGTGTTCAGCTCCTGAATGGTGGCTCCACGGGCCGTCAGCAGCTTGGTGAGCATCTGTTTCTCCTCCAGTGTGACAGGTGGGATGGGAGCAGGCAGCAGGGCTGAGCCTCCACCTGCGGAGTCAGTGTGGGTCTCTCAGGGAGAGGAAACAGCCCAAGCCAGGCAAGCCACAAGGGAAACAGACTAAGAAGATGGAGTTACAGTGCCCCCCTGTGGACATGGAGTGAAACTGTTCCCCTACCTGAGGTGCTCCAGATCCCAGAAGACACTAGAAGGGCTGGGGCTATAGCGTGGAAAGTGCTTGCCTAGCCTGTGTGAAGCCCTGAACCCAATTCCCAGTACCACAAAAATAAATAAAATGTAAAGCTAAGGAGTAGCAAGAAAAAACAGCAAATAAATAAGGAGAACGTTCTCTAGGGGCTGGAAACCCAGTTTCTGGAGTGACACTGAGGCAGACAGCAACATTTTCCAAAGGTTCTGATGTATGTCAGTGTTAGGTGCCCCGTGGTGTCGTCACCATTGCAGAATGTTCGGGAGGAGGGCCTCACAGCTCAGGACAGATGCCTGACCCGACACCACCTAAAAGGTCCCCTCCCCACTGTCTCCCCTGGTCCTGACTTCACCCTGACACCATAGGGGCTCAGATCAACTTCTCAAGGATTTGGTATTTGGGGCATCCCTGTCGGCTGTCCCCAGCTGATCTGGAAGCCACACCTGAAATGAGTACAAGCAGCAGGTCATCAGCAGTGAGCCCCTCTGCCAGCTGCTGGATGGCCAGAGCAGCCCGCAGTGCGTCACGATCTGGTAAGTTGTATTCCGCACCCTCGAACACCTGGATGTGGCTGTGTGGCTTCAGCAGCATCTCTCTGAGGAGGAAGCAAACAAAGAAGAAGAGATGGTGTGGGCTTACACGCACGCGCGCACACACACACACACACACACACACACACACACACACACACACCCCTGACCTCTGAGTCATACAGGTGAAAGGGGCATGAGTGAGGATGCCACTGACACCTATCTTGAAACCAGGCCAGACCCAGGAGATAGGGAGGCCAAGGATAAAGGGAGGTTTTCCTCTACAGGGCAGTGGAGGGCGGCCCTCTCAGACCCACCCTCCACCCTCCAACCCCCAACTCCCGGCTCCATCATAGATTCTTACTGCTTTCCAGCATACTCCATAGCAGCTCGGATCCCCTTGGGAACACTGATCACACCCTGCACGAGATGTTGGCCCAGTAGCTCCTCAGCGGCAGCGGCCATGCCCAGGACAGCCTTGCCGAAGCCCACTATGTAGAGGTTTTCCCGAAGCTGAAAGCTCCGGTCCCGCACCTTCAGTTGTCTGCCACTAGGATCCAAGGACAGAGTCCTTTGCAGCATGGGGCCTGGCTGCACGGCACCCACAGCACTCTCGAACAGCTGCCGTGCCTGTTCTGCCAAGGCCATACCACTGGTCATCCGGGCCACCGGGGGCCCCCAGAGGAATGGACGTGATGGGGCTCGGAGGAGACAGGGCAAGACCTGCAGGGCTGCAGCCATGCCCCACTTCTCTCAGCACAGCCTTGTATTCATAGCTGCCTAGAGAGGGAGGAGAAGGAGTCAGGCCACAGACAGAACGCCACCGCCATGGCCACCCCCTCGGAGGGCTCAGGACTGGTGGACTCCACAGAGCTATTGCTGAAAGAATGAGCCACCTGAAATGAAAATGGAAGGGAAGTCATGAAGCCTGCAGCAAACCTAATCTTGCTCCAGGCCTGGGAGCCTAGCCCTGATGCCCAGCCACGTCCTCCTCTGCTGGGGGCCGCACACCAATCTTCTAGACACTCTGCCCCAAGTCCAAAGTTGCTGTTAAGTGGACCCTCCTCCTAGGTCACCTCCTTTGCCTGGTAGTTAATCATTCACAAAAGAAGCCATTCCTACCAGTGGGGCTCCTGTGCCGTTCTTTTTTCCACATCCTGTACTTCCAAGCCCCTTTCTGGCATTTCTGCTTTACCTCTTTACCACTTCTACCGGGGGGGAGAAAAAAAGGCTGTTGTCTCACCAGCTGACCTCAAGCCCACTGACCTCTAGCCTGCTTTATTTCATTAGCTCATAAGATTAGCATGGGAGAGTCAGGTCCATGTAGAAGGCTACAGATTTATCAGGGCACACAAGCTAAGCAAGCTCAGAACCCAGGCCAGTTCAGCAAGAGGTCCAGGCACAAATCAGGGGTAGCTACAGAAATCTGACTCAAGGTGAGACCTTTGGCAAGCCGCTAGGTTATATGCAAGAGGGCACACGGTATGGGGCTGAATCTACAGGACAAAGAAAAAGATGCCGTTCTACCCACACAGCTGGTCAGTACCAGCCTTGCCAGGAATATCCCTTTCTGGCTCCCTGAGAGCAATACAAGTCCTGAGCTACAGGGCTCACAGCAGAAAGAGCCCAGTGCTGGAGCTGGCAGAGGCCAATCTCCACTAACTATGCCCAAACAATCATTTTCCTCACTGAGCAGAGTGAAAAACAGAAAGGTCTTGGGGTGAAGGTCAGGAAACTATACAGGGCAAATACAGGAACAGTAAAGCCAAAGGGCTCATCTGTAAAAAGGTATCTAGATTGGGGGTGGGGGAGACTGGAGAATGAACCCAGGGTTTTGCTTGTGACAAGTATTCGCTCTACCACTGAGCTACATTAAAGCCCCTAAAAAGGGCTGGAGAGATGGCTCAGAGGTTAAGAGCACTGGCTGCTTTTCTAGAGGTCCTGAGTTCAATTCCCAGCAACCACATGATAGTTCACAACCACCTATATAATGAGATCTGGTGCCCTCTTCTGGCCTGCAGGTGTTATATGTAGGCAGAACACTGTATACATAATAAATAAATCTTTAAAAAAAATAAAGCCCCTTAGAAAAAAGATACTTACTGTAATAAATGGCTACCGTTGTGCTTAAAGACAACTGTTTCTCTGTAATCGTGGATGGAAGAGGAAGGAGTCTAGGAATCTTTTCTCAATCTGAGCTCATTTGCAAGATGAGGGGTGGGATGAAATTAAGCCTAATTCCCTCCGGGAACTTGAAAGTGTACTTCTGTGGGAGAGACGATCTCTGTCAAGCATGAAGTCACAGAATTCTCCATAGTGCTGGGAGACCAATACTCTTGTTTTCCTGACACCTCAGGCTTTCTGATTCTCTGTCCAATGTACAGAGAAAACTCCAGGTGACAGTTTATCCCACTCCTAAATCACGTGGCAACTCCCAGACTTGTGCCATTTAGCCTTATAGTTTACAAGGCCTCCCCCCCCTCAAAAAAAATACTAGCTGTATTGTGATAAGGATACACAGGGCACAGCTGTAGTTTGTCTGAAACATGTCCTGTTTTCATGTAAGGTTTCTGCGGGAGTTGGAGCAAAACACATCTTAGCATCTAAAGACAATGCTCAGCCCTAAGTGAACTTCGTGTCTATTTCACAGAGCGGCAAAAGCCTACAAGATCCCTATTAGAATCCAGGACAAAAAAATGTTCCAGGCTAAAATTGTCAGATAAAATGCGGGACATTTAGTGAAATCTGAATTTCGGATAAGTAATTTTTTATAACTATGACCAGTATGTTTGGAATTATTTGTAACTAAAAATTACGTTGTGGTAAGTCTAATTTTAATTGGACGGCTTGCATTTTCAGTTGCCAGATCCCCTAAGACACTACACCTTCCCAGCTCCAGCGCTCTTCTACATGAGGAAATCTAAAGACCATCCTCGACTCCACCCGGAACCAAGTGGCGGTGACATCACGTCCGGAGTGGGCACCCGCCAGGTGGCCGGAAGTGACATCACCGGGGCTGGTAGCCCGTAATCTTCGCGAGGGAAACGGTTGCCGCGTACTGCTAGGTGTCGCAAAATTATGGGGCTCTTGTCGCCTTCATTGCCTCCGCCCGGGCCAGGAATGACTCCCAAGAACCATATATGTCCTTGAGACACAAACTTACCTTTCCGCAGCTTCCAGCGCTGGAGACCGGAAGTACTTCATGTGGGTGGGGATTAATCCGGAAATGGCAGGTCTACGGTCTCCCTGGAGACCGGGAGCATGGTTTAGAACTTTCATGCTTCACTGACCGCCAGAAAAGCTGAAAGGATGCGAGTCAAGGCCTCTGGTTTCTGTATTCCTGCAGTGAATTCTCAGTGGTTAGTAATGATCCTCCCCTTTTCATCCCGTTAGGTCCAGTCTGCCACTAAACACACCCTGAATTCCTGTTAGGTGCCAGACAACGGGCTGAACCATCGGAGAGAGCTGCAACACACCCCTCTAGAGATTTAAGGTCATCCACGTTCCTCCGCATACATATAATTCTATGACAATTCGCTGATATTTACCATTCTTTTCCATAAACCACCACATACAGCTAACTCTGCAAAAGATTTCTGTTCCGTGCTCTTTGAACATACTGCCTGTTATCAAAACGACAGATGGCGCATGCCTGTAATCCCAGCAGAGGCAGAGGACGGGTGGATCTCTGTGAGTTCAAGACTCGCCTGGTCTACAGAGCTAGTCCAGTACAGCCAAGGCTACACAGAGAAACCCTGTCTCGAAAAAAAGAAAAGAAAAGGAAAAACAAAGGCGGAGGACATAGCTGCCGGGCATAGTGGTGCATGCCTTTAATCCCAGCACTTGGGAGACTGAGAGAGGCAAGCAGATCGCTGTGAGTTGGAGGCCAGCCTGGTCTACAAAGGGAGTCCAGGACTACAAGAGAAACCCTGTCTCAAAAAAACAAAAACAAAAAACAGAGTACTAAAATTGCAGGCATGTACTACTGTGTAATTGAGACGCTTAAATCACCACAGCAACGCACCACACCCCACGTCTAAATTTCCTTACTTGGGGGGTCCTTCCTCCACTCAGCAAAATTTCTCTTTTGTGAAACCCCTTCCATTTTGCAACTGATGGCATTGCTGTTCCCTGTCAGTCTGGGCAACACAGTGGGTTCCTGTCTCAACATTCCTTTTTTTAAAAAAGGGGGGGCGGGGAGGAAATTCCAGTTTCTGTTTGTATGCAAAGCAACAGAAATACAAGCAAGAATTAGACCAACTCAATACCGAGCAGGAATTTACAGTCCCCTGTGCTTAATCTTCTTGCTGTTAAATGCATCTTGTATGTGGTTTAGGAATGACAATGGAGAGAGATGGTTCGGTGGCTATGAAGAGCATTTGTTGCTCTTGAGAAGGTCCTGGGCTCTGTTCCTAGCATCCAGGGAACAGAATAATAGAATCACAAAGTATCCCAGAGTTCCAGTTCCAAGGAAGCTGATGTCCTCTTCTGACCTCCTCAGGCATTCATGTGGTACGGTACATACAATAGACAAACATTTATGCACATAAGGAAACCTTTTTTATTATGGTTGGAGACAGGGCTGGGACTATAGCTCGGCAGATACAAGACTTGCTTAGCATGCACAAGGCCTTGGTCTGACTGGCAGCCACCACACAAGCCACGCTTTATGGTACATGTTTATAATCTCAACAATTAGAAGAATCGGGATCTCAAAATCATCCTCGTCTATGCAGTTTTAAGGTCAGTCTGGAAGACCTTGTCTCAAAAAGAGGGGGGCTGAAAAAGAGAGCTCAGTGGTTTAGAGCACCCCCTACTCTTCCACAGGAAAGGGGTTCTCTTCCCAGCACCCACGTGGCAGCTTACAACCGTCTGTACCCTCCTCCAGCCACTGAGGGCACCAGGCACTGTGCACTTACGCATATGCAGGCAAAACACTCATACACACATAAAAATTTTAAAGTAAACTAATTAAACAATAAATGAGTAACACCCAAGGTTGTCTTTTGGCTTTCACCTATACATGCACGCAAATATACATACACACACGTACAAAATGAGCAAGTTATCTGCAGGTCTCCTGTCTGCCCATGGCTTTAATTCTGTTTCCAAAATGACATCACTGTATCCTCATGAGGAGATAAAACATGACTTCCCGTGGTGGTCTATTAAAATGAACATACCCTCAGGATCTAACCATCTCCCCAAGTCCCTACTTTTTCTTTTTCTGGTTTTGGCTTTTTGAGACAGGGTTTCTATGTGTAGCCTTGACTGTCCTGAACTTGCTTTGTAGACCAGGCTGGCCTCGAACTCACACTGATCCACCTTCCTCTGCCTCCCAAGTGCTGAAATTGAAGGTGTGTGCCACCACTGCCTGGCTTGTTTTGGTTTTTGAGACAAGCTTTCACTATGTTGTCCTGGAACTCACTATATAGAACAGACTCACAGAAATCCACCTGTCTCTGGAGTGATTGGATTAAAGGTTTGCATCACCACACGTGATTAGGACCCTACTTCACTAGGTGCCTTGGTGCACACCTGTAATCTCCACACTCTGGAAGGCGGAGGCAGGAAGATGCTGTGAGTTCAAGGCCAACGTGCTCTACAAAGCAAGTCTAGGACAGACAAGGCTACACAGAGAAACCCTATCTCGAAAAACCAAAATAAATTAATTAAAATAAAATAAAATAGGGAGCTGTGACACCTTTAATCTCAGCACTAAGGAGGCAGAGGTAGGCAGATTTCTTTGGTTTGGAGGCCAGCCTGGTCTATAAAGAGAGTCCCAGGACAGCCAAGGCTAGAAACCCTGGGTGTGTGTTGGGGGTGGGTGGTACAGAGCTGTACTCAAACGGAAACAAAGTTGCTCTAGTAAATTGAAGAAAGGATAACACACAAAGAAACAAAAGCCCTTCCATCTCAGGGTGGGACCTCAAGCTTGGGGCCAGCCCTCCCCTGCCAACACCCTGGGCTCTGAAATGCTGGGTACTTCTTGAGGGCCTGTCTAGTGGAAGGATGCCAGTGTGCAGCTGCTCCTGGAAAGGAAGTGGGATGGCAGTGCTAGAGGGTAGCAGGGTAGAGTGGAAGCTGCAAACTGCTCTCAGAAGCAGCTCACCTGGAGACCTGAGACAGGACTGGCAGGGCACAGTTGTCCCTTACCAGGTTTACCAGAGAACCACCAGGGCTTCAGAGTTGTCTCTTAACATCTGGCAGTAATGTCCACCAATGAGTGTGGTGGCACACGCCTTTGATGTCAGCACTCCAGAGGCAGAGGCAGATGGATCTCTGTGAGATTAAGACTAGCCTGGTGAGCTGGGTGGTGGTGGCTGAGGCAGGTGGATCTCTGTGAGTTCGAGGCCAGCCTGGTCTACAAAGTGAGTCCAGATAGCCAAAGCTACACAGAGAAACCTTGTCTTGAAAAACCAAAAAAAAAAAAAAAAAAAGCCAGACATGGTGCCCCAGGCCTTTAATCTCAGCACTGAGGAGGCAGGCAGGCAGATCACTGTGAGTTCGAGGCCAGCCTGGTCTACAAAGTGAGTTCAGGACAGCGGGAGCTACACAGAGAGACCTGTTTTGAAAAAACAAAAACAAAAACAAAAAAGGACTAGCCTGGTGTCTACATAGTGAGTTTCAGGCTAGGCAGAGCAACATAGAGAGACCTTGTCTCAAGAAAGCAGGAGAGAGGGATTAGTTCTGGAGAGATGGCTCAGCAGTTAAGAGCACTGGTTGCTCTTCCAGAGGACTCAGTCCTGCAATGGTGGCTCACAACCATCCCTACCTCCAGTTACACCTTTTTCTGGCCTCAGTGTGCACCTACATGGTGCATATACATACATGCAGCCAAACACCCATACACATAAAATAATAAAATATTTTTAAAGTAACATTATCTAGCAATAACAGATTCCATAATTCCCATAGATACCAAAACCTATGGATGCTAAAGTCCTTTAAAATAATATTGTTGTTTGCATTATGTTCTGAGACAAGGTCTAACTGTGTAGCCCTGACTGTCCTGTAACTCAGAGATCCACCTGCCTCTGCTACCCCAATGTTAAAGGCATGGGATGCCACACCAAGCCCTAAAACGGTATTTCTGTTGGCTTGAAAGTGCCTCCTTTTGTAATCCGCACCCCCTTTTCCCCCTTCCACCTCCCCTTCTCCCCCACCCCACAAGACAGGGTTTCTCTGTATGTAGCCTTGCCTGACCTGGCCTCGCTTTGTAGACCACACTGGCACCTCGAACTCACAGAGATCCACCTGCCTCTGCCTCCCAAGTGCTGGGATTAAAGGCGTGCATCACTACCGCCCGATTAAGTTGGAAAACAACTTCATTTGTTCTGAGGAGCAGGCCAGAGTCCCCTCAGAGCTTCTGAAACTGCTTCTTAGCGGCGGCAGCCTTGGTGACCTTGAGCACATTGAATAGAACAGTCTTGCCTGCACTCTCCCATGGTGACAATGTCCCTGAAACGGGGACAGGTGCACATGTGTGCTGTGTGGCTGCTACACGGAACCGTTCAGGTGGCAACCACAGGACAAGAAAGGCCTTGCATATCACAGGCTGAACTACATTGTCCATCTGCAAACTGGAATCCATGGGGCATAAGGTAGGTTAGATTATGATAAAAATTTTTAAGACTTTGGAGACAATTTCATGGGATTCAAGATAGAGCTTCTGGGGCTAGGACGTTCCTTCTGGCCCAGGTCAGCCCATATCTTTGTCTCAGAACAAGACAGCATTGTTTGCCAACAATGGACTTGGTTAAATATGAATGGCTATTTGCCTTTTCCCTTGGGAACAAGGCCAAAGTTTGAGTTGCAGAGCACTGTGTAAATCCAGTCTTGGGCGTTTGCTATCTTCAATGCCTTGAGAGTTACTAAGCTACTCAGAAACCCAGTCTTCCTTTTTTTTTTAATCTCTGTGTGTATCCCTGCCTGTCCTGGACTCCCTTTGTAGACCAGGCTGGCATCAAACTCACAGGGATCTACCTGCCTCTGCCTCCCAAGTGCTGAGATTAAAGGCAAGCAACACCATGCCTGGCCCCAGTGTAGGATCAATTTTTTATCAATTATATTTTATTACGAACTTATTAAACGAGCCTACCTCCCTAACAACTCAACTAACCTAAACAATCAGAAAAGGATATTAAAGAACACTACAATGAAACCTTAAGGGTATCAGTCCCTGGTGTTTCAGCAGACCAGCAATTCCACCAAAGTTGCTGCTGGAACCAGGAGCAGCAGCTGGAACTTCAAGCCTCAGCTGGAGTCCAAAGCTTGAACCTTTCCCTGGAGCAGTTCTCTTCAGGAGTCTCTCTCTTTTTTTTTTTTTTTTTTTTTTTTGGTTTTTTGAGACAGAGTCTCTCTGTGTAGCCTTGGCTGTCCTGGACTCACTTTGTAGACCAGGCTGGCCTCGAACTCACAGCGATCTGCCTGCCTTTGCCTCCCGAGTGCTGGGATTAAAGGCGTGCGCCACCACGCTGGGCCTTCAGGAGTCTCTTGAAGCGCAGGGATGAACTGCCAAAAGCCAAGTTCCAACCAAAAGCCTCCTTGCCTGTTTTGGGATATATATATATCCTCTCAGTCTGTTAAAGGGTGTTTTTCACCAAACTCCCCTACCAAGTAGTTAGACTTCTATGTGGAAAAACATCCTGCTTTCTCACATCTAAGTGGTAAACATCCTGCCCTCTTTTCCATCCCATACTTGGGGTCAAAACAGAAACACGTTTATCTTCCCTTCAGGCCCAGTCTTTCTCTTCATTTAAAAGAAAAAAAAAAGCCTAAAAGAAATTGGGAGCCAGGCGTGGTGGCGCACCCCTTTAATGGCAGCAGGCTGGAGGCAGAGGCAGGTGGATCCCTGTGAGTTTGAGACCAGCCTGGTCTATAAAGAGAACTCCAGGATAGCCAGGGCTATTACACAAAGAAACCCTGTCTCGGAAAACAAAAAAACAAAAGAAAAGAAAAGAAAAATGAACTGAGGAAGCTTGCTTTGTATTCATCAGGCCCTGGGCTCAATCCAGGAGGAGAGAGGAGAGAGGAGAGAGAGGTGACTTACTGTCCCCATCTGGGCTACAAGTACCAAACCAAACACTTGGAACCTTTCTCCAGAGGAGGCAGGTGTTATATATATGACCTTTGAAGGATCATAAGCCTGTGGCCCAGAACCTTTGAGGGGACGCCAGCCCACTGCCATGATCAAAAATAGCTGTCTCCTCTCTCTCTCTCTCTCTCTCTCTCTCCTACAAATGTAAGATTTCAGGCGGTTTGAAAATAGCCATCACATTGTTAGCTGAGCAATGTGAGATAAACTGGGAAGAACATGTTAAAAATTCTCCCTGCTGGGCGTGGTGGCACATGCCTTTAATCCCAGCACTCAGGAGGCAGAGGCAGGCGGATCACTGTGAATTAGAGGCCAACCTGGTCTACAAAGCGAATTCAGGACAGCCAAGGCTATACAGAGACACCCTGTCTCGAAAAAAAAAAGTAATAAATAATAGTTCTCCCTGCCCTCAGAATTTACCGCCCCTACCTCACTCTACTTCTCACTGCATAGTCTGAGCCAGCTTCCAGCTTGCTATGTAGACCAGGCTAACCTTAAACTCACAGAGCTCTGCCTGCCTCTGAGTGCCAAGGAAGGAAGGAAGGAAGGAAGGAAAGAAGAGAAGTTTTTGTTTTTACATTTACTTGCTCAGTTTGCAAGTATACCTGCCACAACCCAGGCACAGAAGGCAAAGGACACTTCAGGGAAGTCTGCCTTCCTCCCACCACTGTCTGGGCTCCATGAGCTCCACGGTGAGCCAGTGCCATGTTCATCGCGGCAGCAAGCACTTTCACCCCTGCCCATCTCACTGGTCTCATATATATGGTTAAATAATAAAACCATCGAAACCCTGCCTCAAAAAACCAAAACCAGGACCAAAACAAAAACAAAAACAAGCAAACAAACAAAAAAAACCCAATCAATGAGGTTGCCATAGAAGAGATTATAGTTTATCATTTTACATCGCTATAAAATGTCTCTGCTTATGTCTACCATAGAACATCTAATTTCTTCAAGGGCTCCCCATGAGGGAATGAAAGGAAGCATTCACTTAGCAAATCAAGCACCTCATAATGTGAACAATGCATTGTATCTGAAACGTACTATGCAATATCACCGACAAAATTACAAAGTTACCACTGGAGCCAATTGTGTTCTTACATCCTACCTTTCTTTTAGAGCAATTACTCTTTCCTCCCCACACACACCCTCTTTTAAATGGCCCAAAGAAGTCATCTGACTCTAGTTATTCCAGGGCCCTAAGAAAGCCCTGCTGGGCACTGTTAGCTCAGCAGTGTACCTCAGTTAAACAAACCCTGAGAGGTGGCACGTGCCTGTAACCCCATATGCCTAGCTCTTTTTCTGTTTTGTTTTGGCTTTAGTTGTTTGATTGTGTTTTGTTTGTTTGTTTGGTTGGTTGGTTGGGGTTTTTGTTTGTGTTTTGTTTTGTTTTGTTTTTTAGTTTTTCGAAAGAAGGGTTTCTCTGTGTTATCTTGGTTGTCCTGGACTTGCTTTGTAGACTAGGTTGGTACAGTGGTCCGCCTGCCTCTGCCTCCCGAGTGCTGGGATTACAGGCCTGTGCCACCATGCCCGCTTGTTTTTTTAAATATTTATATATTTATTTGGTTTTGTGAGACAGGGTTTCTGTATGTCATTCTGGCTGTCCAGGACTCACTTTGTAGACTAGGCTGGCCTCAAACTCACAGTGATCTGCCTGCCTCTGCCTCCCTGATGGGATTAAAGGTATGTGCCACCACGCCCGGCTTTTTTATTTAATTTTTAAGTAGTCTTACTATATAGATTGTCCTCAACTCAAGAGAATCCTGTCTCTATTTCCTTATTTTTGTTTGTTTGCTTGCTTTGTCTTAAAAAACCAAGCTCCACTATTTAGCTCAGGCTGGCCTCAAACTCACTTATGTAGACCAATGCTGGGATTAAAGATGTGAGCCACCATTTAGCCTGGAGCCTTTTTATTTTTATTTATTTATTTATTTTGGTTTTTTGAGACAGGGTTTCTCTGTGTAACAGCTCTAGCTGTACTGGAACTTACTCTGTAGACCAGCTGGCTTCGAACTCACACCTGGAGCTTTTTAAAAGCCATGCAGTTCACTCCCACCTCCAGCTTTCCCTCTGCCCACTGATGGCTGGAGCTAGGCTTTCTGAGTCCCATTCAGTCTATCCTTTAAGGTAGTGCTGCTGCTGAACTGAAAGACAGGCAAGCCCACTATAGCAGAGCAGGGAGCCAAACAGGAAGTGAAACGGAGAAGTGTTTCATGACTCTTACAATATGAAAAAAATAACTTTTTTGCATTTTAAAAATAGTTCAGGATGCTAGTCTTAGAGAAAGCTTTGGTTTTAGCAGTGAAATCTGGACAAAGTACAAGATATAGTTTTTTTGGTTTTTTTGTTTATTTGTTTGTTTGTTTAGGTTTTTCGATACAGGGTTTCTCTGTGTAACAGTCCTGGCTTTCCTGGACTCCCTTTTGTAGACGAGGCTGGCCTCAAACTCACAGAGATCCACCTGCCTCTGCCTCCCAAGTGCTGGGACTAAAGGCATGTGCCACTACCACCCAGCATGGGTTAGTTTTGAAAGATATCTTTCAAGGATTTCTTTTGGTTGAGAACATTTGGTAAATTATGGCTGTTCCTATGCCTATGGTCATTTTAGTACGTTAACATGGACTCCTCCCCCCAACATGGCTTCTCCTGGATGTATTTGTTTTCCAACTGCTGATATAAGGAACAGCTTTGTTCAGGAATGAGGGACCAATTTTACCCTTAATAATCCAAATTTTTAGTCACAGTACAGTACCCCCAAAATAAAAAAAAATCAATATGTTGTGGAAATTTTTGGGTGTAGAAATATTAAGTAGATGGGCCACACAGCAAAGCTGCAAAGTAGAAAAATTATAGATTTAAGATGTGATGTTACAGCCATCTTAGCTTTAGTGTTGATGAAGCTAAACTAAATGATAACTCTCAAGGAGGTTTTTTGTTTGTTTGTTTGTTTTAATGTATTATATATAGTCTCTGCCTGCATGTACACCTGGATGCCAGAAGAGGGCATCAGATCACATTATAGATGGTCATGAGCCACCATGTGGTTGTGGGAATTGAACTTATGTCCTCTGGAAGAGCAGTCAGTGCTCTTAACCTCTGAGCCATCTCTCCAGCCCCCTCAAGGAGTTTATTAATTAGATTTTTTTTTTCTTTTTGGTTTTTCTAGACAGGGTCTTTCTGCGTAGCCTTGACTGTCCTGAACTCACTTTGTACACCAGGCTGGCCTCAAAATCACAGCTATCCACCTGCCTCTGCCTCCGGAGTGCTGGAATTAAAGGTGTGCGCCATCATGCCCGGCTCACCCTCTCCCCCACCCCTCCTCCAGGGTTTCTTTGTGTAGCCTTGGCTGTCCTGGACTCACTTTGTAGACTCACAGTGACCTGCCTGCCTCTGCCTCCCAATCTGCTGGGATTACAGACATGGGCCATTGTGCCCATCTGTATCATCCTTTTTAAACTCAAAAACAGACACTGGGAATTCAGTGCAACAGCCTGTGGAAGATTTTTCCTGAATCAATTTGCAATTTGGAAAGTTGCCATCCATTAAGGTTTCACTCTAACCGGTTTTTTTCCTCTCCTCAAACCAAATTGTAGCCAGGAGCTCTGTTCTTTGTCAGGTGACTAGTCCAAACGTAACACTCTTTTGTCTTTTTTGCCCTCAGCTAACAATTTCTCTTTCCATGTAGATACTCTGTTTCTTTACAGAAAGGCGTGAGATACAACCTCTACTTATTTCCAAGAGGACTCCCAACTTTTCCAGTGTTTCCATTTCGTGGGGTTTTGTTTGTTTGTTGTTTGTTAGCCCAGGTTATAAGGGACTCTGGTTGTCACACTTTCCAGTTACCTATCGGTGAGAGAAATGCCTCGCTGCCTTCGCCTCCCGCGCTTGAAGTTAGCGATCTTCACGAGCTTTGACTCTCAAAAAGTTTTTAAAGAAGCTTCTGAAGTTTACAGTATATACCCAATTGAAAAAAAAAGGCCACCCACTTAAAATTTGTGCAATTATATGTTGTACTTCATTAAAATAATAAATCAAGGTCTCCTGGGGTGGTGGTGTAGTGGTCAAGTCCCTCAGTGACGGGCTCACCGGACTCACAACCACCGACAGACAGGCCTTTCTCTGCCAGGACCTGCGACCTGAGGGACACCTGAGTCTCCCTGCGGGTTGGGAGCACTCACAACGGCACTAGTCCCGGGACGACTTCAACTTTTCTGCCCTCAGGAAAGGGACGCCCAACGCCCTCCTGCCACCACCCTCACACCCAGAGAACGGCGGGCTCCCGCTTCCCGGCCCCGAGCAACGTAAGCCCGCCCTGCTGACGTCATCGCCCCGCCCTCCCACACTCGCGCCTCAGTTCCCGCCCCGCCCCCTTTTCCCGGCGTTCGCCGGGGCCTCCGCTCCTCGCCCTCTGATTTTCTTTCTTTTTTTTTTTTTCTTTTCTTTTTTTTTTTTTTTTTTTGCTTCTCCCTTCAAGATGGCGGACACAATGAGCCTGCGGAGCGCCGGTTGGCCCTGAAGTGACTCCAAAGGAGAACGGTCAGTGAGGTCCGGTCATCCCGACGAGAGGGCGTTGTTGCCTGAGGAAGAGGACGCGGCGACCCCTCTGTCAGCCGCCCTCCCGTTCGCCTCCAGCGCGGCGGCGCCCGCACCGCCCGGGGTTGTCCCTCAGCAGCCCGCCTGTTCGCTCGCCTCTCGGCCCCGCCCCGGCCCTGCGCCGCCGCCGCCGCTGCCTTCCACAGCAGCAGCCGCCGCCGCCGCCGCCGCCGCCATGAAGCTGACCGACAGCGTGCTGAGGAGCTTCCGCGTCGCCAAGGTGTTCCGGGAGAACTCGGATAAGATCAACTGCTTTGACTTCAGCCCCAATGGCGAGACGGTCATCTCCAGCAGCGACGACGACTCCATCGTGCTCTACGACTGCCAGGAGGGCAAGTGAGTGTGGTGGTGGCGGCCCGGGGCCGGGGTCCGAGCGCCTCCCTCCTCCCCTCTGTCGCGGGTCCCCTCCTGAGGCCCGGCCGGCGTGCGGCGCACTTGCTCCTGCCTGCCGGGGCCGCGTCCAACCCGCAGTGCTGCAGGAGATCTTCCCTTTCTCTTTAAGATGGTGATGGTTGGTATTTCCTGTGTCTTTGCTCTCTTCCAAGCGCGCTTCCCCGTCGCTGGCTAAACCCCACCTTGACCTTGACCTTTAAACGCCATGCCCGTGCACCCTGTGGCCCGAACCAGAGCTCTTCCCGCTCCCCCGACTGTCAGCGTGCGCGGGGCGGCTCTGAGCTCGGTGCGGAACCCCGGGAGCTGTTCTGCCCATCTCTGCCCCCTCCGCGATGACCTGGATTCAGCCCTGGCACCGTGCCCGTCCCCTGCCCCTCAGCTTCCCGCGCGGCCTTTTCTGCCACCGAGCCCGGCGGCATGGCAGTTTATAGCTGTCAGGGTTTATCGATTGTGCCTCTGGGAGCCTGCTGGCCTTTCCTCGTGCGGATACCCACGCTTACAGTTAACTTGTTAAACAGCCTCCCGGAAACTTTTCTTTGCCAGACTCATGTGAACTTGGCCGCCCCATTCTGGTCAGAAGAATGTGAGCTCTCTTTAAAACAAAGAAAGATTCCGGAACAATTTAGTGTTTCCTTTTGCATTACAAAAAAAAAAAAAAAAAAGTTTACCCAGGTGTGGCAGCCTAGCTAGGAATCTCAGCATTTGGGCGGCAGAGGCTGGTCAGTCTTCATAGCCGAGACCCTGACTCAAAACAGAAAACAAAACAACAACAAAAAACTCCGCCAGATTGTGGATTGCTTGTAATTATCACAATTCTGCATCTGGTTATGGAAGTTATATGGTAGTTGGAGAATTTGTGTGTCTTTGCTGAGCAGAGCACTTTGTCTGGGGTGTGAAAGGGACATTGTCTGCCTGCCTCAAAATCCAAATCCTTGATCAGCAGTGACCCTTTGTAGCAGAAACTAGTTGAGGCTAAATTTGATTCTCCTTGTCAACTTCAGCCACCTTCCCTAAGCAGGAGGTGTTTGGTTTAGTTTAATAGTTACTGTTTTCGATAAAGTTATCTATGTTTTTGAATCCTTGGCTTTTTCTTCACTCTGTCCAGCTGTTCCTTTGCGTATTTATTTTTTTCAAATAACTGATATTTATCTAAAGTAGGGCTGTTGTAGACGGCGCTGTATATGATGGTCTTCCTGACTGTTTTCCTCACTGGTGCTATAACAAAGTATTCCGTAACTACTTCTGGACCTGGCTTGCTGTCTGTGGAAGAGTTGCCTACAGTGGTGACCCCGGGGAAGAGAATCACTAGCTGGACAGAGTGTTATTTGAATTGCTGTTCATATTAGTGTATTGATTTCTATCCTGGTCTGACCATTTGAGTCTGCTTGGAAGAGCTTGTAGGATTTAAAGTTGGGAAGTACAAGTAATTGGAAGTTTGTTTGTTTGAACTGTTTCTTGCAGTGCATAGAATTATCCCCACCAAAACCTGAAATGGAAATGAATATCCCTATTCAAAGGAATAAAGTGCTAAGACTGTAATACTGTTTACTCATGCATGTAACCCTTTACATGATTACAAACTTACAGAAAGTTACAATGTTCCAAAGAACTCCCTTGACAAAAGAGCGTTTTTTTGCTCAGCAGTGCCTGTGATTTCCGCATTTGAGAGACTTGGGGTGAGAATGTTGGAATGGGACTGGAACTGCATCGTAAGACCAGGGGCTGAAGAGATGCTTAAGAGCGCTTGCAGCTCCTACAGAGCATCGGGTCAGTTGCCAGCACCAGCCTGGAGGCTGTTAACCATCTGTAACTAGTTTCAGGGTTTCTGACCCTTGCTTCTGACTCACATGTGATACACATAAAAATGAAGTAAAAAGGTCTTTAAAATCTTGTTTTAAAAAAGAAAATATGAGCTGGCCGTGATGGAAATCGCAGCACTCGGGGCCAGAGTCAGGCTGATCACTGTGAGTTCAAGGCCAGCCTGGTCTACAGAGGGAGTCCAGGACAGCCAAGGCTACACAAAGAAACCATGTCACGAAAGACAAGCAGAAAGAAAATATGTTTGAAAAAAATCCAGCAGCTGGAGAGATGGCTCAGTGGTTAAAAGCACAAGTTAATCTTGCAGAGAACCCGGGTTCAATTACCAGCACTCACATGGAAACTCACAGTTAACATATAACTCCAGTTCCAGGGCATCTGATGTTCTCTTCGGGACTCCATGGGCGATGGACATGCACAGGTTGCCTATACATACATGCAGGCAAAACACTTGTGTACATCAAATGAAATCAGTAAATCTAAAAAATATGTATTTTAGGAGAATAGTCCAATAATTCCAACATTAGAAGAAAATTATTGTTTCCTTGGAAGTCTATCTCCCTTGCCGCCCCCACCCCACCCCAAATGGACTCCTTTTGTAAACCAGGCTGGCCTAGACTTCACAGCAATCTGCCTGCCTCTGCCTCCCGAGTGCTGGGATTAAAGGCATGTGCCACCAAACTTGGCTTTGGGGGTCTATCTTTATTAGATAATACAAGTATTAAAATTTGGGTGTTCAGCCAGGCGTGATGGCGCACGCCTTTAATCCCAGCACTCGGGAGGCAGAGGCAGGTGGATCACTGAGTTCGAGGCCAGCCTGGTCTCCAAAGCGAGTCCAGGACAGCCAAGGCTACACAGAGAAACCCTGTCTCGAAAAACCAAAAAATAAATAAATAAATAAATAAATGTTTTTTTTTTTGGTGTTCAGGGCTGGGTGGTGGTGGCACACACATTTAATCCCAGCACTGGGAAGGCAGAGGCAGGTATATCTCTGTGAGTTTGAGGCCAGCCTGGTCTACAAAGCAACCAGGATAGTCAAGGCTACACAGAGAAATCCTGTCTTGAAAAAACAAAACAGGGCTGGAGAGATAGCTCAGAGGTTAAGAGCACTGTCTCTGCTTCCAAAGGTCCTGAGTTCAACTCCCAGCAACCACATGGAGGCTCACTACCATCTACAATGAGATCTGGTGCCTTCTTCTAGTGTGTGATCGTACATGTAGTCAGAACACTGTATACATAATAAATAAATCTTCAAAAAAGGAAAACAAAACCCAAAAAAAATTAAATAAAATTTAATTTGGGTGTTTGAAAATAGCTAAAATACAGTTGATTTTGGTTTGTTGTTTTGTTTTGCTTTTTAAGAGACTACATCCCCAACAGTTGGACCTGGCTATGTAGACATAGTGGTGGCTGGCTTCAAACAGCAATTTCCTGCCTCAGCTTCCCATTGCTAGGATTACAGGTGTGAGCCAACAATATTTGGCTTAAAAGAATTTTTTTTATTGAAAGCAGTTTTTTTATACAACATATTTCTCTTTGACATCTTTATTGTGTGTGAGTTTGCTGTACATGTGTAAGTAAGAGGACAATTTGCAGGATTTGGCATTTTCCACCCATCATATGAGTCCTGGGGGATTGAGCTCAGGTTATTGAGATTGGGAGGCAGGTGCCTTTAGCCTTTAAACCATCAACCCAAAAAGAGGTTTTAAGGAATTTTTTGTTCCATTTGGTTTGAACCCCCCTCAAAATATTTTATTTTATTTACATATGCATACACACACTCCCTCAAAATATTTTAATTTATGTATACACACACATACGTACTTAGTTTGCCTCCTTAAGACAATGGTTTCATGTAGCCCAGGCTACCCTCCAAATCTGTGTCCAAGACTGGCCTTGAACTCCTGACCCTACCCCACTACCTTCCAAGTGCAAGTGCTATATTATCGATGTGCACTCCACCAACACCAGCTGGCTTTACTGTTACTTTCTTTTTTGTTTTGTTTGTTTGTTTGTTTGTTTTTCGAGACAAGGTTTCTCTGTGTAGCCTTGCCTGTCCTGGACTAACTTTGTAGACCAGGCTGGCCTTGCAATCACAGCAATCCGCCTGCCTCTGCCTCCCGAGTGCTGGGATTAAAGGCGTGCGCCACCACTGCCTGGCTACTGTTACTTTCTTTATTCATACTTTGCCTCCAGAATCATAAAGAAGCTTGCCAAAATATTTGAAATAATGTGCCAGAAAAGACACAAACAATGGTAATACATTAGTTTTACTTTCAGAGTAGAACTGAAATAAAAGTAGATTTCTTTTCTTTAGGAACAAACCTGCTAGTGTTTTTTAGATTTAAAACATACAGGCCCTATCTTTGTGGAAGCCAGGCCTTTTTCATACCACATGCTTTAATGCTGTTTTTGATGTTTACTTGCAGTGTTGAAGATAGACTCCCCAGGGCTCTGTGCATGCTAGGCAAGCCCCCTCTGTGACTGAGCATATCCCCACCTGTCTTCACTGTAGATGGCTGAAGTAGTAGGGTCCACTCTTAGCACTGGCAGATGCAAAGCAGAACTTCAGACAGGAGACTGCACCGGAGTAATTTTATTTCACAGAAGGACATAGAGAAAGTAGAGTACTGGTTGTGGCCTTTAATCTCAGCATATGGGAGGCAGAGGCAGATGGATCTCTATGAGTTGGAAGCCAGCCTGGTTTACAAAGAGAGTCCAGGACAGCCAGGGCTCTGTAAGAAGAGAAACCCTGTCTCGAAAAAACAAAAACAAAAAAAGCAAAAAACAAAACAAAACAAAAAAAAGTATAGTACTATCTCAAGAACTCTTGTTTGGGATAGGTTTCGTGAAGCAGAAGGCCTCGCCCCCTCTGACTTTAGCGATTGAAAATGCAAATGATTGACTTGTAGGCAGCATAGGTTATTTGATTGCCCAACTCCCTGGTTCCAAAATAATTTGACATTGAGAAGGTAAAACTTTCTTTTGCATAAATTCAGACTCTTTGGTGAACGTTAGTACACTAATCAATCTTTTACTTACTATATGGGGGGGCTTTTTGAGATAGGGTCTCACATAGCCTCAAGTTTGATTTTTGTTTGTTTTATTCCCTGTCCTTTTGAGACAGGGTCTCATTTTGTAGTTGAGACTGTCCTTGAATATGTAGTGACCATCCTACCACAGCCTTTTAAGTTCTGGCTAGAATTACAGATATGAACCACCATGTCTAGCTTTAAATTCTTCTAAGATGCAAATGTAAAACATGTTTTGTTTTGTTTTGGTTTTTGGTTTTTCGAGACAGGGTCTCTCTGTGTAGCCTTGGCCGTCCTGGACTCACTTTGTAGACCAGGCTGGCCTCGAACTCACAACGATCCGCCTGCCTCTGCCTCCCAAGTGCTGGGATTAAAGGCGTGCGCCACCACGCCCGGCATGTAAAACATGTTAAAGGTTTTACTTTCTAACTTGGTTCATGTAGACCAGTCTAGCATTTAAATTTGGCTTGGTAAAGTTGGACACATCTACCTATCTCTGAGTTTGAGTACATCCAGGGCTACACATAAAACCAATAAATAAATAAATAAAATTAGTTATTTAAAACAAATTGTTTTCTAGAGGTATTTGGGTTTCAAAAATTGTCTGCTTTGAGCCGGGCATGGTGGTGCACGCCTTTAATCCCAGCACTTGGGAGGCAGAGGCAGGTGGATCGCTGTGAGTTCGAGGCCAGCCTGGTCTACAAAGTGAGTCCAGGACAGCCAAGGCTACACAGAGAAACCCTGTCTCGAAGAAGCAAAAATAAAATAAAATAAAATTGTCTGCTTTAAACAGCATGTGACAGCCGGGTATGGTGGCGGTATGCCTTTAATCTCAGCACTCAGGAGGCAGAGGCAGGGGAATCACTGTGAGTTTGAAGCCAGCCCAATCCACAAAGCGAGTCCAGGACAGCCAAGGCTACACAGAGAAACACTGTCTCAGAAAACCAGGGGGAGGGGGAGATTACTGGCTTCGAGGTACTTTCATATCCCCTCTGTTGTAAGTCATGGTTTGTGATATTTCATGTACCTTTTTCTCAAATAGATAATCTTCTCAAAGTTTACATTTGAAGCCAGGTGTATTGGACCACTCTTGTAATTTTAGCACTAGAGAATTCCAGGCAGGAGCACTATGAGTTCTGGACCATCCTCAACCTATGCAGTGACCTGGAGGCCCTGTGAGACCCTGCCTTGAGAAGCCTCCCTCCAGCAGGTGTGGTGGCACACATCTTTAATCCCATCACTGGGGAGGCAGAGGCAGGCTGATCTCTCTGAGTTCGAGGACAGGCTGGTCTACAAAGTGAGTCCAGGACAGCCAAGGTTGTTACACAGAGAAACCCTGTCTCAAAAAAAAAAAAAGCCTCCCTCCCTTTGAACATTGTAATACAAGATTGAATTAATACTCTGTATTTACTTTTACTTTCTAACCTGGGCCTTAGTGTTCATAAATGAAAGAGTATTCTTGACTTACTGTTAACACTTGGTTTTTATTTTCAAGAGATGGGGTTTGAGGCTGAAGAGGTGGCTCAGTGGTTAAGAGCTCAGCCTACACTTGGAGACCCGAGATGAGTAGTCTACTAATAATCCCTGCCCTTGCCATAGACCCAAGTGCTGCTGGTTAAATGGAGAGCTGACTGGTTGTGATAGTGGATTCTGATGGTTTTTGTTTTTCTCTCTGTTTGCTCATCAGACCAAAGAGAACCCTATACAGTAAGAAATATGGTGTGGACCTCATCAGATACACTCATGCAGCAAACACAGTTGTTTACAGCTCTAACAAAATAGACGGTAAGCAAGCCTTTTTAGGAAGTCACAGTTATGGTTCCTTTGAAATACTTGACAGACTCTTTGGGAGGACTTATGCTTTGGTTATAGTTGCTTTAAATATTTTCCTATGATGTTACCAGTGCTGATGACATTATTAAAAGTGAAAGAGTTCTGGAAGTAAGTCACTAGCACTTGGAAGGACTTGGAACAGAATGTGAGAAATGTCTACTTTACAATGGGAAGCAGGAAAGAGAAGTAACTTAATTGTGTTTATGATTTGAACTCCTTGAAACTTGAGAGCATACTTAGAAAAAAAACGAAAGGAAGAAATAGTCAACACACAGCAATTAGTAAACCACGGGGCCTTTCCGTTTAGAATATGTATGTCGATTAAACCAGGCGTCACACCTTACATCTGTATTCCTAGCACTTGAGCCTCTGAGGCTGGAGGAATGGGAGTACCAGGCTAGCCTGGGCTACACAGTAAGACTATCCTCAGAAACTAAAAGGTCAGGGGATTGGTGTAAAGATGACGTTTACATTTCTGATTGAGGGAGAATAAAACAGAACTTGCAAATATACTAAGTGCAGAACGGAAAGGAGACCAAACTCATGAAATGAAGAGTAGTAGAAGTAGCCCAGCACCCAGGAAGGCTGAGGCCCTGGCCCTGGTTTGAGCCCTGCCTGGGCAGTTAGCATTTGTAGCTAGCTAGACCCTGTCTTAAAAACAACTAAGTGCCTGCCATGGCAGTACACGCCTTTAATCCCAGCCCTTTTGGGAAGCAGAGACAGGTGGATCACTGTGAATTCTGAGGCCAGCCTGGTCTAGAAAGTGAGTCCAGGACACTCAAGAATTTTTTTTTTTAACTTTAGGTTTATTGAGATAGTGTTACTGTAATTCAAGTTGTCCTTAAACTCATGATATTCCTGCTTCATGCTTCTGAGTACTAAAATTATATAGGTCTGTGCCACTATGGCTGGCACAGTAGATTTATTTTTATTTATATGGATGTGTGCATCTCTGTGAGGATGTGTGCCAGTGCCCTCAGGGCATCAGGTACCCTGGAGCTGGTGTTGTAGGCAATTGTGAGCCATGTGCCATGGGTGTTAGGAACCAAACTCATGTCTTCTGGAAGAGTGACAAGCACTGTTAACCACTGAGCCATGCCTCTGGCATCTAGATTTTTTTTTTTTTTTTTTTTGGTTTTTTTCAAGGACAGGGTTTCACTGTATAGCCTTGGCTGTCCTAGACTTGCTTTGTAGACCAGGCTGGCCTCGAACTCACAGCAGTCTACCTGCCTCTGCCTCGTGAGTGCTAGGATTAAAGGCATGCGCCACCACATCTGGCATATTTTTTTCCTTAAGATTTTTTTTTGATCGTGTGTGTATGTGTGTGTGTGTGTGTGTGTGTGTGTGTGTGTGTGTGTGTGTGTATGTATGTGTGAATACAGTTACCCACAGAGTCCAGAAGTTGTCAGATCTCAGAATTAGAGATACAGGTTGTCATGAGCTGTTTGACATGGGTACTAGGAAAGTGAGCTCAGATTTTCTGCTAGAGCAGTATGTGCCCTTAATCACAGGGTAATCTCTTCTGACTCCCTCCCTATTTTGAGATAGGCTCTCACTGTGCAGCCCTGGCAGTCTGGTACTCTGTATATAGACCAGGCTATCCTTAAACTCACAGGAATCCTCCTTAGTGCTGGGAGTAAAGTCAAGCACCACCCTGCAAGGATAACATAGACTACTATTTTAATTCGTCTCAAAGCAAAGCAAATGGAGTAGTCTTTCTTTAGTGAGACTTCTCTACCTGAACTTGATTTTAGTACTACCTAATTTCTATTTTTCATGACTATTTCAGAAGTATTTTCTAAGTATACAATGCTATTGATGCTTTTGAAGAACAATAAATGCTAGGTTCCTGGGGGTGTATGTATGTGTGTATACATCTAAATGACTGGTGTATTTCTTTGTTGGGCTGCTTTTCTGAGCCACTAAATAATTCTCCTAATATGGTACAAGGTGAGGCAAATGTGTGGCAATTGCAGCTTTGCTGCCAGGCCTCTGCTGTGGGGATGTTGCCTTCCCTTCCTCGAGTGCGTCCTGCAGAGCTCCTCCCGTGCTCCGTTCGTTCTCTTGCCTGCTTCCAGGCTGAGGTAGTAGTTTGTACAGTTTGAGGGTCTATGATACCACCCGGTACAGGAGATAACTGTACAGGCCACTGCCTTGCCAGGAACAGCGCACCAGCTACCACGTGGGGTGGAGAAGATGGCGAAGCCCTGCTCATCTCTGGGACTCCAGGTAATGGGGAGGGGTCTCTCTTAGGGCAGGTGAGTAATTCCTGGCACTAGAATAACCAGAAATGCTTTGTGGTTGTCAGTGAGAGGCCTGGGCTGTTGAATTCTGTTACAGGTGATAGAGAAAGGATTCCTTTTTTTCTCTCTCTCTGAGGCTAAATGCCCTCTCATTAGAAAGCATCCCTGCAAGCCCAGGGTGTTGTTCACATCAATAATCCCAGCATTTGGGAGGCTGAGGCTGGAGGATTGCTGCTAGTATCAAGACTAGCATAGGCACTGACTATAGTGTGAGACTCTATCTCAAAAAGAAAGGAAGGAGGCTGGAGAGATGGCTCAGAGGTTACAAACACCATCTACTCTTCCAAAGGTCCTGAGTTTACTTTCCAGCAGCCACATGGTAGCTCACAACCATCTATACTGAGATTTGGTGCCCTCTTCTGGTGTGTAGGTGTACAAGCAAGCAGAACACTGTATAAATAATAAATCTTAAAAAAAAAAAAAAAACAAAAACAGCATGGTGGCACACACCTTTAATCCCAGCACTCAGGAGGCAGAGGCAGGCTGGTCTCTGTGAGTTTGAGACCCCTGTGAGTTTGAGACCGGCCTGATCTACAAAGCGAGTCCAGGACAACCAAGGCTGTTACACAGAGAAACCTTGTATTGAAAAACAAAACAACCAGAAAATCAAAAACAAAACCACACTTAGAAGACACTTGATACTTTGGACCTCTTTGTTTGCCTTTTTCCCTTCTGCATTTTGGTGCCATGTTTTCTATTACCTGTTTCTCAGCAGCAATTTCTTGTTTGTTTTTATTAGCATTATGGTATGTTTTATGAGACACAGTTTCCCTAAATGTACACCATGCTGTCTCCAATGTGCTGCAGTTACAGGTTAGAGTTACCACATCCAGCTTGTCTTCATATTTTTAGGTGCATAGTACTTTCCTACTTTCTAGTTCTGTTCTTCTTACCTTTGTGGTGCTGGGAATTAAACCAAGGGCCTCGCTCATGCTTGGCAAGGACTATTGCCTGAGCTGCCTATCCACTCTCCCTTCATTCTGCTGTCAATGCCATTTTTGTTTTGTTTTCTTTCTTTTTTTTTTTTTCATTTTTATTTTATCTTATTTATATTTACTATTGTTTGCTTGGCTATATACATATGTATGTATGTGTCTGACCCAGAGAGGTTAGAAGAGAATGTCCTAGGCCCTGGAACTGGGGTTACAGATGGTGTGAAACACCATGTAGCTCCTGAGACTAGAACCCAAGGGCTCTAAACCCCCAGCCGACTTTCCAGCCCCTATTGTTTACTTTTCTAGATAGACTTTCTTTTATCTCCCTCATTCTTTCTCTCTTTCTTTCTTTGACAGTCTGGCTATGGAGTAGCCCCAACTATTCTCAAACTCGCTGTATAGCCCTTTGGTTTTACTGTGCTGATGCTCAATATAAGATTGTCACTTTGCATAAAATTAGTGTCTATAACTAGTAGGAAAAAACTTATGCAGGACAAGTTGAATTGTAGTTTATGAAAAATCCAAAGATTGGTAACAAAATGGTGATTTTTTTTTTAATGTAGTTTTTACTCGAGTCCCCCACCCCCACCTCAGTGCTGCAGATTGAACTCTGAGCTTCACACACGCTAGGCAAGTACATCACCATTGACCAGTACATATAGGCCCCAAAACTGTGATATTAAATGTTGGTATAACTGCTGCCAACTGAAAACTAGGCTTTTGAGTTGTATGAATC
Organism: Acomys minous; assembly: GCF_964271855.1. Lineage (NCBI taxonomy): Eukaryota > Metazoa > Chordata > Mammalia > Rodentia > Muridae > Acomys > Acomys minous. Next base: position 16,971,548 of record NC_140495.1, on the reverse strand, counting down.
TTTATATGCACCCAAGCTGCGGAGAGAAGTTGTTCAAGCTTATCTGTCTGTAATTTGCTTGGATTATAGAATATTGTAGGTTCTGATATAGTAGGTTTTTCAAAAATGAAAATGCAACATCAGTTTCATTTAAATAGTACAATGTCAACCCTTATTTGTTTTCTTACAGATACTATTCGTTACTTGTCCTTGCATGACAACAAATACATCAGATATTTTCCTGGACACAGCAAAAGGTAAGACTAAGTATTACAAGTTCACTTCCTTCATACCTGAGGTAACTGAGAATGGGAGAAAGGGGAGCGAGTTTTGTTATTAAATGTAGCCTTCCTTACTGCTATTCAGCATTCTGCTTCATCCTGTTAACTGATCTCGGTCAACTCTTGGTTTACTGAGGTTACTCAAAGTAAGAGATACGGTTTCAGAGATGGTTATATAATCTCTTAAAATTTAAGGAAAGAGCCAGGCAGTGGTGGTGCACACCTTTAATCCCAGCACCCAGGAGGCAAAGGTAGGCAAATCTCCAGTTTGAGGACAGCCTGGTCTACACAGATAAACCTTGTTTTGAAAAACCAAGGTGTGTGTGGGGAGGGGGGGTTGTCTGGGTGCCATGGATAGTAAGTAAGGAGCTGGGATATGGCTCAGTGTAAGAGCATGCTTACCATTCAAGAATTTGTGTCTCTGCATGTCTGTGTGTGTGTTAGAAACATGTGGACTAAAGTTATTAAATGAAAAGCTATGTTGTAACAATTAGACTTGGTATTTAGCAACACCAAATCTCAGACAGCTCCTAACAAAAGAGCCATTTGCATTTATGGGGCTTTCTACTGCAGGGGCCAACATTTGATTTGGCCTCTACATGAAATATGTTCCATATAATGTGAAGGGTTTCTTGTTGTTTGTATTGTATGTAGGTGTTTTGTCTACTTGTGTGTCTACACACCAGAATAGGGCATCAGATCCCATGGGGCTATAGTTAAAGGCGGTTTTGTGATGCCATGTGGGTGCTGAGAGTTGAACTCAGGACCTCTGGGAATGCAGCCAGTGCTCTTTTTTTTTTTTTTCTTTTTTTCTTTCTTTCTTTCGAGACAGGGTTTCTCTGTGTAGCCTTGGGTGTCCTGGACTCATTCTATAGACCAGGCTGGCCTTGAACTCACAGGAATCTGCCTGCCTCTGCTTACCGAGTGCTGGGATTAAAAGCATGCACCACCACACCTAGCACCTAACCCTAACCCTAACCACTGAGTCATTTCTCTAGCCCTAATCTTTTCTTTCTTTCTTTCAAGATAGGCTCTTACTATGTGATCTTGGCTATCCTAGAACTCACTGTAGAGACCAGGTTGGCCTCCAAGTCACAGAGATTTGCCTGTCTCTGCCTCACAAGTACTGGAACTAAAGATGTGCGTTAATACAGATAACATAGAGTGGGTTGTTATAGTGACCTGACAGATACTGTGTCACTTTTGCTTAAAGGTGTGAAAAAAATATCTAACCACCCTAGGGCTCCAACAAAAGTCCAAAGACACGATTCCCCCAAGTCTTCACTTTGTAAGCCAGTAAATCTCATCCTGTTTGTTTGTAGGAGCATGGGCTACTTAAATGGCATCTATCTCCCTCCTCTCCCAAATAATTGCTACTTCCTTATATGTCCCTGGAAGGGATTGGGGTCTTGTGACATAGCAGTCATAGCCACTCTGATTTCAAGAAGGCCATGTCATGACTAAAGGGTGACAGGTGGCTGAGAGCTGACTGTTAGAAGTGGTGCTTCTGCTAGTGGGATGTCACACACTTTTAGCCCCAGTACTCAGGAGGCAGAGTCAGGCAGATCTCTGAGTTCAAAGCAAGCCAAGTGAATTTAGGACAGCTAAGACAACACACTGAGAAACCCTGTCTCAGAAAACCAAAAAAAGAATTGGAAAGCAGTATTGGATACATAGTAAATTAAAGGTCATCCTGGGATCCATACTAACACCCTGTCTCTTGAAAAGCAGTATTGGATACTTGGTAAGTTAAAGGACATTCTGGGATATCTACTAACACCCTGTCTCAAAACTCCTTCTCCCTCAGAATAATTAAGTAAGAAAGTTGCATTTATAAGCAGGCAGGGTATTTATACTGTGTTGCTGAAGACAGGAAGTGTTGGTTACTGTGTGATGGCAAAGAATAGGCCATTGTTTATTCACTTTGCTCTAGTGTTGGTCCCATGTGAACTGGCAGGTAAGTTTCCTTAGGGCCAGGGTTTTAGTTCTATGTTCCCTGTACTTAGCACAGAGCCTTTTGCATCAACTGAGACCTTCTCTGAACTTTCGAGCTAAACACTTTGAGAAAATTGCATGTTCATATGCATTCTGCTCACTCTGTTTTATTAATGTGGCAGTGTGGAAACCCTATCTCAAAATAAATAAATACAATTTAGTGATAGGTGTGCATATATGTAATAGGCAATCTCCACTACTATAACTCTAGAATATTTTCATGACCCCTAAGAAAAACTTGGTGCCCATTAGCAGCTGTCTCTAGATTTCCCTGTGGAAGCTTTTGTATAAATGGCATCAGATAACATATGGCCTGTTGTGTTTGGCTTCTTTCATGTAGCATGATGTTTCCAAAATTCATCCCTGTTATCATATGAATTAGCACCTGGTTTCTTTTATTCTCTAATAGTGTGTCAGTCATGTTTTCATAGTCCACATCTTGTTGATTTGTTAATTTAGTGAGTATTTGGGTTATTCCCATTTATAATGCTGCTTTAAAAGCACGAACATTTTTGTGTAGACATTTTCAGTTTGCTCGTGTATATATACCTAGGAGTGGAATTTCTGAGTCCCATAACTGTCTTTCAAGAAAATGTAACGTTTGTTTGGTTGGTTGGTTTTGGGTTTTTTTGTGGTGGGGTCATCAGATCAGACGTGGAACTAGCTTGGAACTCACTATGTAGACCAGGTTGGCATTGAACTCAGGTCCACCTGCCTCTACCTCCCAAGCACCATCACACCCAACCCGAAAAAGGGATTTTGTACAACTTTATTTCATCAGCGGTAGATAAGGGGTTCTGAGTCTCTGTCTTCCTCTTTACCAGCACAGAGCTGCCCTATTTATTTATTTTTTTGTTGTTGTTGTTTTTCGAGCCAGGGTTTCTCTGTGTAGCTTTGGTTGTTGAGCCGTCTTTTTATGACAGCCATTAGTGGGTGTAGACTAGGATCTCCCTGTGCTTTTGATTTTCAGTAGAATCACATATTTTGTTTGTAATACTACCACTGATCTGTATAGCTCCAGCCTAAGAACCATATTTTTTAATATGGAACTTTTAGGCTGGTTTTTTTGTTTGTTTGGTTGGTTTTGGGTTTTTGGTTTTTTATTTCCCAATTAGCTGCTTTTTAATTGTTTCAGATAAGTTTGTGTGTACTTCCTAAGATGGTAGTCTTGGGAAAACAGGTATATGTAGGCAGGCAGAGTGGTTTAGGGTTCACATCCAATTTTTGCTCATATTTTGCTTCAACTCCTATTTATCTTGCTACATTGCAGGGTGGTGGCCTTGTCCATGTCACCTGTGGATGACACTTTCATTTCTGGGTCTCTTGATAAGACCATTCGACTCTGGGATCTGCGGTCTCCTAACTGCCAGGTAATGGTACCTCACAGTTACATTTTTGAGCATTTTCTGTGGAAAGCATTATCAGCTCTCCCTCTCAGTTAAGGGAGACAACAGTGGTTCCATTTTTGGATCCCAGAGTCTTTGTTATATGGCAGCAAAATCTTTTACTAGTTGGCTACTGCTTGGTAAGCAGATGTCCTACTCCAGAGCAGATTGCATTATAATATGGCTTAGTGCTTGAAAAAGTTTGCCTAGAGCCTTTAGCCTCAAGGAATTTGTTTCTCTTTGAACTCTAAAATGTTGTAGTTCAGGTTGATTGGAAATGCATCATATGGTGACTTAGTCAGAATTTTGTTTGTTTACTTTTTAATGCTTTCTAGGTAGACTGGGTGCAGTTCCTGTTCCTTCCTTAGTTCTCATTGGAAAAAGCCAGTGATTGAATGGTGGGCATCTGCATTCATTAACTTTCCTCTTCCTTTTTAGGGCCTCATGCATCTACAGGGCAAACCAGTTTGTTCCTTTGATCCAGAAGGGTTAATTTTTGCCGCAGGTGTCAACTCAGAAATGGTCAAACTTTATGACCTTCGTTCTTTTGATAAGGTAAATCTTTGAATCCTTGAGCTATCTTGAAGGTGCAGAAATTTTAAGGGCAACTTGGATATTTGAAAACCCTTTGTGGGTTAGGCATGCATGGTGGTAGCACACACCTTTGACCCAACACTCCAAGACACATGTAGGTGGGTGAGACCAACCTGGTCTACATAGTGGGTTCTGGCCCAGCCAGTGCTACACACAATGAGAGCCTGTCTAAAAAGACTCTTTCTGTGGTGGAGGCAGAGCAGTGCTTCATCCTTTGCTGCCTTCTCAGGAAGAATCTAAATGATGTAGGATAAAAGATGAAAACATTTTTAAAGGCTAGAACGGGGTTCTAACAGAGGGAGTAGGGATGTGTGTGGAGCCTGGGGACTGCTATTTTTGTGTTTTGCAGGGACCATTTGCAACCTTTAAGATGCAATATGATCGGACTTGTGAGTGGACAGGCCTTAAGTTCAGCAATGATGGCAAACTCATCCTCATCTCCACCAACGGCAGCTTCATCCGTCTCATTGATGCATTCAAGGGCGTGGTGATGCACACATTTGGGGTAAGCCCACAGCTTTGAAGTGTGGCTGTCTCATTGCTCATAAGGCCTGGGCTGGGAATGCTGTCAGTTGGTGAAGATCAGTGACGGGGCCTGGGCTTATGGTTCCTCCCAAGCATGAACTTTACTTCCTTTGGATGGGAGTCATTCATTCACCTCTCACAAAGTGGCCTACGGTTGCTTTTAAATATAATTATTCGTAACAGTAAGCAGAGGGTGTTTGCTCCTCCTCTCTAAATGTGGGGCTAGGGTTGGGAGTGTTTCGTGAGGGGAGCAGCTAGTAGTAGTGTGTCAGGTTGGTTTTATTAATGGCTTTATAATGAGAACTGCTCTGTTGTGTTTCAGGGTTATGCTAACAGCAAAGCTGTTACACTCGAAGCTTCATTTACTCCAGATTCACAATTTATTATGATTGGTGAGCTTTTGTTTTCCTTGTTATTTTTCTGGTACTGTGCATTTGTTCATTATTAAGCAAAGTAACTAAAATTCTGTTCAGTAGGCATTTTCAGATTTTCTGTATAGCACCTTCAGATTTTGGAGTTTACTTTGTATACATGCAGTGCCATGTGTGTAGAGGTCAGAGACCACCTTCTGGGAGTCAGTTTTCTCATCCTACCATTGGAGGTCCATGGTGGGCCATCTTCTGGCAGGCCACCTTTACCTTCTGAGCTGCCTCAGAGCTCTTTCCCCCCTTCTCTCTTTCACTTTTTGCAGTGGTCTCATTATGTAATCCCTCTGGCCATGAACAAGGATGGCCTTGGGTTTCTGACTCCCCACCAGGTGTGCGTTCTTTATAGGAACTGGCGATGTGTGTGTTTCCCTTCCTGAACTTGAAAGTTAAGCTCCAAAAGCACTGCTGCATTGTACCACCATCTTGGCACAACCCTGCGCTCAGTGGTCTTGGTGGCTAGACGTCAGCACACTAATGGTATTTAGTCCCCATATAGATGGGAAATGTAAAGTTAGAGGGGAAATGACCTAGGAACAGTGACGCACTCCTGCATATCCACTCCACTCACCAGCACTTGGGTGCTGTGGTTGGGAGGCGGAGACAGGAAAATTACAAAGTTGAGGCTGGCATGGGCTACATAGAGGTCAAGGCTACTCTAGGCTACATAACAAACTAAATCTCAAAAAAGGAGACAAATAATTAGATCAAGATCAATTCCCAGTGTCTTTCCTCCATTGTCTTCTCAGTTTCTGCTGAAGAATGTGTCAGTCTTTCTCTCCCTTGTCTTTACTTGCCTCTTAAACTATTATTGTCTTGGTCATTCATTTAGGTTCAGAAGATGGCAAGATCCATGTCTGGAATGGAGAGAGTGGTATAAAAGTAGCTGTGTTGGATGGTAAACACACTGGTCCCATTACCTGTTTGCAGTTCAACCCCAAGTTCATGACCTTTGCCAGCGCCTGTTCCAACATGGTATGTGAGCAGTGAGAGTTGTTTTCCATGTAGGGCATGGAGGGTTAATGCCTTAGACAGTGTTCCACACACTACAGGTTCGTGTTTCAGAAGTGATGGCTTCCCTGTACCCCACATCATAGATACCTGACTGACTAGGCTGCTCATTGCACAGACATTCCTCTTCCAGTAAGATGGATCCACTGGGCACTGGGCACGCATGCCTTGAATCCGTGTGTGTGTGTGTGTGTGTGTGTGTGTGTGTGTGTGTGTGTGTTCCTGAACATGTGAGGTCAGAGGATGACTTGTGGGAATTGGTTCTCTCCTTCTACTGTGTGGTTCCAGGAATCAAACTCAGTCAGGCTTAGTGGCAGACATCTTAATCTTAGCATTTGGGAGGCAGAGACAGGAGAACCAGGAGTTTAAGTCCAGGCTAGATTATATGAGACCCTGTTTTAAATACAAACAAACTGAAACCAAAACAGTTCTGAAGGTACAGTGATGCTTACTGATAAGCCTGATAACCTAAATTTGATCTCTAACTAAAAGGAGGAAATCAGATTTTACAAATTGTTTTCTGGCCTACACACACACACACACACACACACACACACACACACACACACACACACACACACACACACACAGACACACAGACACCACAAGTATAACTTTAGAAAACAATTAACTGGAGATGGGAAGTAGGTGAGTCTTGATCTCTAGTTTCCCTTAACATCTGTCCATCTCTAAGTTGGCACTTGGATAAGGCATTTTAGTACTGCCTTTATCCAGAGCATAATGCCCACTCTTCAGTGTTGAGGCTTGAGCCTGGGGTCTTTACTGCTGAGCTGCACCTAGCTTATTTCTTGTTTTTAGAAACCAAGAAGGATGGTACCAGAGGAAATGTGGCGATGGCTGGAAATGTAGCTTAGTTAGAGCATTTGCCTGCATGTATGAAGCCCTGGCTGGGTTCAATCCCTCCAGTTCTGGAAGGATGGAAGGAAACTAATTTAAGCTGGATGTGTTAGTATACACCTGTAATCTCAGCATTTGGAAAGTAAAGGTATGAAGATCAGTTCAGGGTCATCTTTGATTATATAGTGCGTTTGAGATTGGCCTAAGGCACATAAAGCCATTAAAACACTGGGCCACCGTGATGGGTGCAAGGTAGAGAGTGAATGTTGCAAATAAACAGAGCCGAGTGTCGCAGAATGTTTCTGAGTCCATACAGACAATTGTTCAGTCAGGAGTAAGGGCCACTAGATCATAATTCCTTTACCTTTGGGGTTGGTCACCTTGATACTGTGTACTTCCATAGTGATGAGATGCCTCGCTTTTCGTTTGTTTGTTTTGTTTTTTGAGACAGGGTTTCTCTGTGTAGCCTTGGCTGTCCTGGACTCGCTTTGTAGTGCGGGCTGACCTCGAACTTACAGAGATCCACCTGCCTCTGATTCCCGAGTGCTGGGATTAAAGGTGTGCGCCACCACGCCTAGCAGGGTACCTGGCTTTTAAAAAACTGACTTGTGTTCTCCTTCCAGGCCTTCTGGTTGCCCACCATTGATGACTGATCCTGATGCGGCTGGGCTACTTGTACAGTGAGGGCAGCCAACAGGAAAAAGTTGGAGATGACTGAGATGACAGTGGGCTTGATTGATCATTTGGGCTGGAGAACACCTTTTCACTTGGCCTTCCCAGGGATGTGCTGTCCATCTGCTCTAAGAATTACTTTGCTGAGCGCCTTCAAAAGAACTCCTGGTGCTGCACACTCAGTTGGCACTCAGCCTTTCCAGCTCTTGGTGCGCCAAGCTCTTCAGACACTTATGATTAGGTTACAGTGGGGCTCTTGAGCCCCATTTGAATGTATTTGCTGCTGAGGAGCCAGTGAAGTCACCGGATTTCTGCACATCCTTCTCCCACCCACGGTTCTGGTTTTGAGATACTAGGGCAGCTCAGCACTCCTTGCCCTCACTTTGCATGTCTTGTTACTGGGTCTCCCTGTGTAATTAATTGTGGCATTTCAACCATCATGTTTCTTAGGTGCCAAACATTTACAAAAATAAGTCTTCGTATACCTTGGGGTCAAAGAAAGGGCCAGACACAGAAGGCCACTATTTGTCGGGAAGGAGGCTTTACAGTATTCCTGTGAGGTGCCTGGGGCAGACCCTGGCCTAGGATGTTGGCTAGCAAAAAGCTCAAGAGTCTGAAAGGAAGGAAAGCAGGTAGCAAGTACATTCTGAGAGCTGTAAGGTTTAGCAGCCTGGTGCAGATCCCCCATCAAGACAATCCCACAGTCTTTTTGTGGGGGTCCTACCGAGCTTGGTTTGTACAAAAGCAAGGTAGTAGTTTATTTTTGTACCTGAGTCACATCACGTTTTCCTGTGGGCCAGTATTGTGGAATGAGTCTGAGTTGTTTACACTGATGCCTTCCTTCCCTGCCCACCACAAATTGTGTACATAGTCAGCACATGATACCCTCTTCCCCAGCTCCTACCCAAGAGCTGGCTCTAGGCCTGTGTTATATGTTATATTTAGCCTTTTTATATGACCCTTAATCTGTTTATATTTGAACACAGTGTGTCCACTTAAATACATTTGTGCAGACATGCACATATGTGTGTGTGTATGCCTGTCTCTCATCTAGTTTATCAAGAGTTCAGCAGGAGAGGGAACCTTGCAGCTGAGAACGACTCTGTGGATAGTGTACACAGTGTTATTCTTCTCTGTTGACCTTAGGGACACACCACGAAGCAGAGCTTCTAGTGTTTGCTGTTTTCATGGCAGCTAAGTGAGGGCCTTGGGATAACTCCCTTGTGCTCTTCAAGCCACACTTTGGGGCCCTCTCTACAGTATTAGAATCTTTTTTTTTTTTTTTTTTTTTTTTGCCTGATTATGCTCTGTCTGCACCTGTATATATGTGACAGTCACTTTTGCATGGCTTCTGTGCCTGGCTTGGGGCATCTGGGGACAAGGTGTTGGAACCACAGTATTTGTAGTTTGTCAGAACTTGGCCAATTATAGGTCACCCTCACCTGCTATGTCTGCATTATGGCCCCTTTTCTTGCTCTCTCCTGAGAGACTTTAGCTAGGCCCATACTAGAAGACTTGCAGTTGACCTCTTTTTCCCAGCATGCCCATTACAATAGAACAAATGGCCCTCAAACTTCCACGTGCACGCCCCCTCCCCCCCACCCCCCACCCCCACCCCCGACAAAGTTTCTCTGTGTAGCCTTGGCTGTTCTGGACTTACTTTGTAGACTAGGCTGGCCTTGAACTCACAGAGATCTGCCTGCCTCTGCCTCCCTAAGTGCTGGGATTATAGGTGTGGTGCCACCATGCCCAGCTGGCCATTGAACATTTATGCAAGCAGTACCCCTGCAGATTCAGAAATCAAGACCCAACAGGTTGTGATTTGCCCGCAAGTACCCAGCTGCCCAGGATCTTGATCAGGCCATCAATGTTTTTGTTCTACAGCAGACAGGCTTCCAGTCACTAACAGTTTTTAAAGCAATTACTCTTTGTTATTCCAACTGAAAAGTAGCCACCTTCACTGAAGTCTGTTAAGTATTGCTGAGCGATCCTGCTATAAAATCCTGCCTTCCCAGAGTAGACAGATTATAGGAAACAGGTGATCAGAGCTGTCACTGCCTATCTTCAAGGACCTAAACATCCATGTAGATTATTAAGGCTGCGTAACCTGAAAGTAGAGTGGCTCCCTGGCTGCAGGAATGTTAACTCGGTGTCCAGAGCTGGGGCGCCATGTCTTGGAGAACATGCTGCCTCACAGCCTCTGCTGAGGCCTGCACTGGTAGGGAGAGATGCAGCTAGAACTCCCATGACGGTGTATGCGGTCCCAGGGTAAGAAAGGGACAAGGCAGAGACGGCGCTGTGGCGATGTGCTTCTACATGTATTTACTGTCCTCTGAAAAGTCAGCCAGAGCCGCTGCTCTCTGTCTTAACAGCCGGCACTTCACTTTCAACAACCAGCCACTAGGGTATTTTTTTAATAAATTATTCCCTGTTGTTGTAACTGACAATTACTGCTTATGAAGGAAAATTGGATCCTTAACTAGTTTGCCACTCAAATGGTACCACTGTTACTCTTGATGTTAAATGTCCTCTAGGTAGCTCTGTGCATATACTTCAGTGTGTTTACATAGTTGTTATTCTGCTGTACATATGATTTTATGTCCCTTTTGTACTTAACATTTTTTTTTTTTTTTGCCATGTTACCAGTCTTAAACGGAATTTGATGGCTTGTAGCCTCTTCCATTGAGTTTCTGTAACATTGCCTGCTTCACACTCGAAGGAATGGGTTGTTTGAATGTCCTGGCTCTTCTGGAGCTGCCTGTAGTGTTGTATGAAATGTTGGGCCTTGGGCCTACGGGTAACAGGAAACCCCCTGGACACAATCCCTTAACCCCAAATTCCAGTTAAGTTACCACAGGGCCAGTAATGAGTGACTACAAAAGGTGAGCTTGACTCAACCCTGTTCCTCAGAGACCACCTCTGCTGCCTTGTGTCACACTGTTTACCTCAAACTTTGACCAGATTAGCAGCCCCCGTGTGATGGAAGGTGAGCAGGCCATGTGGCAGGAGGACCAGCTGGTGGCCTGGTGAGCCACTGCTTGGCTAATGCATTGGAAATATTAGAACTCTAGGACCTGCTTCCCTGACTGAACCAGGACAGATGGAAACCTTACCTGCCACTTTGGAAGAAAACATCTGGCTTGGGCTTAGTTGACAAGGTTGGCTTTCCTACTCAGATCACCTTAAGAATAGGAGACCCCTCAAAGCCTGGTGGGAATGTTCAGCAGCTGAAAGTGCTTGTCAAAGCATGTCAATCTGAGTTCTGTCCCAAGATCCCCATGGTGGAAGGAGTTCCACATATGCCATGGCATGTGCCCCAAACATAATAAAAGGGAAACCTGCCATGGCTGCTACTCTGATACGCTTGCAGTAGAGGGACCTGGGGGCACACTCCATGGTTGTAGTGTATGAACAAGAACAGACAGGCTGTGGGGGCGAGCTGGCTGGCTCAGCAGTTGGTATGGGCAAGAGGCAGGCACAGGATGTTGCCTTCACTTTGCTCACAGAGGATGTGTGCTGAAGAAAGAGGAAGCCAAACTCAGCAACCTTATACATCTGCCAGCTGCCTGCCTGGGGCTTCAAGGGCCAGCTAGGGCCAGGTGTGGTTCTGTGTACATGTTACATAGGAAATGGAAAATTCCTGTTCTGTATCTCCTTGATAACAAATAGGAAATGACATCTAAGATAGGGAGATGGGGTCTGAGTGCCCTAGAGGAGTTAACAGCAAGCTTACCACCAGCTTCCTCGCTGCAATCTAGAGCTGAATGTTATCTGAAGCCCCTTGTTTGCACATTAGGAGCTAGTAAAGCTCACATAATGAGTACTGTAGTTAACAGATGTTTCTGAGCCTCAGCAAGTTTTAGATGGCGACAGAGGGTATGGTTTGGTTTTTTTAGATAGGATTTCTCTGTGTAGCCCTGGCTGTACTGGAACTTACTCTGTAGACCAAACTGGCCTTAAACTCGAGATCTACCTGCCTCAGCCTCCTGAGTGCTGGGATTACAGGCATACGTCACCACCACCCAGCTGACAAGTTACAGGGAAGATAAAGAGTGAAGTTGTTCATCAAGCAGCCTTATGTGGAGCCCTTACTACGGACAGGTCTACACCAGGTCATTCAAAAAAGTGAGTCTTCAGTAGTGGTCCACACCTGTGATCTCAGTACTTAGGCTGAGGGAGGAGAGTCACAAAACTGATGCCAACTCAGGCTATGAAACTTAAGACCAGCCTGGCCTACAGGATGAGAAACCTGTCACTCGGGAGGCAGACGCCAAAGAATCATAAGGTGAAAGCCACAATACAGTTTCAGAACCGACAAGACTACATAGTGAAACTCTTGCAGAACATTTTTTTTTTTTTAAGTGAAAAGGCAGCCCTTCTGGTACCTCCAATCCAGAGTCCACTGGTATTGGTGCAGAGTCCCTTGCATTGATGAAGGGGCTGAGCATGGGAAACACTCATGATTATAATACAAGTTTGCATGGTAGAACTAAAAGGATCCATTGAGTCCACAAGAAACAGCAAAATTGCCAGCCAAAGCTGTGTGAGCAATTCATGATTCACAAGGGCTCTTTTACATACAAACATTTAATAACAGATGTTGGCTGTGTCCCTGCAGGGAAAGCTGTATGTGGCCAATGCAAGGGTAGCAGGTGAGTGAATCTTTGGAGGCTGGGTAGGGTAAAGTGGAAAAGAGGGCACCAGAGTGGATTGGGATAGTGCTAGGAGTGTGAAAGTGGAAGGTTAAAAACAAGAAGTGGGGTGCAGTGGTGCACGCCTAAAATCCCAGCAGTCAGGAGACAGGCAGGCAGGTCTCTGAGTTCGAGGTCAACCTGGTCTACAAAGCAAGTCCAAGACAGCCAAGGCTATACAGAGAAACCTTGACTCATAAAAGGAAAATAAGAAAAAAGAAACAAGACGTGTTGGTTGAGAAGTGTTCCTACTTGGCATGAGATCTGTGGAACAGAACACACTGTTGGTGCATAGGGCAGGCCTGGGACTGCAGAAAAGCAATCAGATTGGCAGCCTCCAGGTAGTGATAATCAGCCCAGCCAGTGCTGGGAACTTCTCACCCATTCTACTGGGACCTGTGCCCTTCATAGGCAGATAGCAGGGCAGGACCAGAACTGGTCTCAGGAGCTGTCTTCAAGATGGCTGATCCGGCCGGGTATAGTGGAACACTCTTAATCCCAGTTCTCAGAAAGCAAAGGCAGGTATCTGAGGTTGAAGCCAATCTGTTCTACATAGCCAGGACAGCCAGAACTACATAACAGAGACCCTATCTTTAAAAAAGAAAGGAAAAAATTAAGGTAGCTTTAATATTAATTAGATTAAGCAGGTGTGAGGCTGCTCAGAGCTTTCAACAAGGCATCTCGTGTGGATGGTTAAATGGATGACTTGACATGGGTTGAAACCAAATGAGCTGCCTGTTCTCCAAGGCTCCCTAGTGCCTTTAACTCTAGGGCACTGCAGAGGTGCCAACGTGGATACCATACATTGTAAAAAGTACCTCTGCCTGAGGGATGCTAACACTGCTGGAGGCGGGGCCTGGTGGGGTGGGTTCTTCAGCCATTACTCTCTTGTAACATGAATTAAGGCAGAAAGCAAGACCATTGGGCTGTGACCAGGGACAGGACAAGCAGGGCCTGCTTTTGGCCACAGTGGACATATGCTCAGACGGCACTGATCCTGAAGAGGTTCTAGAATGCAGTTGTCTGAATCCTCAGTGGCCACCGCCCCCTTGGCCCTGGCTGTGCAAAGGAATCACGAACACAGAGACGTCGTCGTAGGACACCTGCCCTTCGCTGGTGGCACCGTCTTTCCCCTGTGTGTTGTATATCAGCATTTTGGCCAACTCTGAGAACCTGTGGAGACCACCTGCAGATGTACTTTGGATAGAGAGCAAAAGGCCACCCCTCCAAAACTGAGTGCCCGGGGCACAACACCTGGGAGACCCCCTAAATGTGGTGCAACTGTAGGACAAGCAACAAGCCTGGAAGGACCATTACTAGATTACTAGACTGGACCTGGGGTTTTTCCTTATGTCCCCTCTCCCTTGGGAAACTTTGAGAAGGCGTGCTGATCAAGCCACCTGCCCTGAGTTAGTACTGTCTTTGCAGCTGTAGCTACTCGGTGTTGTTGCTGGCACCAACCCAGGTCCAGTCAGGTAGGCCCCCTCAGCTACAGTACCTGTGTGGGTCCCCTCGGTTCCCAGAGAGGAAGTTCCGCACAAGCTGAGCCACCTGCTCATTGGACAGGACATCCCAGAGCCCATCGGTTGCCATGACAACCACATCATCTTCCTGCAATGCCAGCTGGTCCACATCCAGCACAGTCACCTGCAAGTTAAGCGTGAGAATCAATCCTCCAGTGCTCCCTTCCCAGCTCCTGCCAGGTTCATTCTCTGCCTTTCTGGGCAGATGGAAGCTGGAGTAAGCTACAATGCTCTGTCACCTGTGGGATGGAGAGCAGGAAGGGCTTGAGCTGTATATTGGTGTCCAGGACTCTGAGCTGATGGTCTCCCAGGCCTCGGGAGACAGCTAGTGTCCCCAGTAACCGAGCCTGGAGGGAAGGGAGAGAAGATAGTGAGGAGCTTAACACATGTCCAGCCAGGGCCCTGGCTCTACTGAGCACAAAGCAGGAAGTGAACGGTGGCTCCTAAGGGAAAACCATGAGAGAACAGACCCCAGGATACTAGCCACAGCCACTAGTAAGGGACAAAGAAGCTCCCACCTTCAGGGACCGACTAAATAGGGACTCTTGGAGTGGAGGTGGGGGTAGGGTGTCACTGACCTGCCTACCCTGTCCATGAATCAGTGGGTACTTGAGATCGGACTTTTCCACCTGTTTGTAGCTCCTGCAGGAGCGGACCTGGAATCAGCCAAAAAGGCCCGCACCCTACTGCAGCTTCTCCAATCCTAAAACCCAGCTACCACACTTTCGCATACCCACCTGGCCCAAGTAGGACTGCCTCAGGCCACACAGGTGAGCCTGGCCCCCTGGCCTTTCCCCCCACCACATCGCCCTATTCCACCAGCTCACCAGCCACTCATGTGATGATCCCTGAACAAAACCTTCTGCCCCAAGTCGTCCCCCTTCAGCCGCCGTGGGAACTCCAGTCGGGTGAACTCGCCAGCCAGAAGCTCAGGGTAAATAAAGGCCTAGGGTAGGGAGGCCACTTTCCAATCAGGCTCCTTCCCAAGGCCCTGTGTGGTCTTTGACCCGGGGAGTTGGCGGTCCCTCTGCCAGGGGCACCTACCAGCTGCTGGATCCGCTGCCGTTCTGTTTCTGGGGTGAACTCAGAGCTCAGCACCCTTATCTCATCTCTCCGCACCAAGATGGCCCTAGACAGGTGGAGGGAAGCAAGGGGGGGTCTATGAAGCAACCTCCATATTCACCATGGCCACCCTTCTCCAACCCCCAGGGGCCTTGCTGAAATCCCTCCAGGACTCCAAGATCTACAGAGTAAAGATACAGCCCTTTAGCATGGGCCCTGTCTGCTTTGGGATCTGTGTCCACCCTTATACATCTCGGCCAGCCAGTCGTCCTCATTTCTAAGCCTCCTTTTCTTGTCTTAACTCCCTCTGGTACCCTACTGCCCACTACCCTGCTCTCTCTCCGATGGTCCACTCACCTGCTATCCCCAGCATTGGCCACATACAGCTTCCCCTGCAGGGACACAACCACCAGGGCTGTACAGCCACCCACCTGGCCTGAGGCCTCCAGCTCTCTTCCAATCACATCATCCTGGAGCAAACCAAGGTCATTAGAGCCGCTGGCGCCGAACCGGCCACCATCTCCAGTCCCCGACCCCTTACAATTGCATTCCCATAAGCAGGCCTACAAATCCCAGCTCAAAAGCTTCACCATTAACTCCTGAATTCCTGTGTAAGGAGAATTACACAAGGGAAGTGGAATTCAAAACAGGAAGAGAAAACAGTGCCTGCACCGAGGGCCAACAGCACATTACCCGTGAACCATTAGCAAACAAAAGGAACTAGATAAATGGGAGAGCTAAGCTGAAGCCCAAGGGGTTATTATTAAGGATGAAGGAATCAACACAGCCTCCTCTCCTCTCTATAGTCCAAGGAATGGGGTGATAACGGTGTGCAGTTATACCCCAGTTTCTTAAGTCCCTTCCCTTCTCCCCGTAGGCCCCACTCACGCATTCCTGGAAGGCGTTCTCTAGGGCCCCAATGACCAAGTCTTCTGCCCGGATGCCCTTTTCCTCCACAAACTGGGGATCACTGGAGCAGACACAGAGGCCACTGAGATTCATGGGGGGCTGAGTGGCCATCATACCTTCGACCACAGCCTCCAGCTGCCGGCGCAGGCAAGAGTGCAGGGTGTTGGCGGCCAAAATGGCTGCGGCAGGTCCCCCATGCCCATCGAACAGTGCCCAGTAATGACCTGTCAGGAACTACACAAGAAGGGGCCTGTGTCAGGCACCACTAAGCTTCCCCAGGTGTCCCCCTGGCCCAGCCTGAGCTAGGACATGAGACAGCAAGGCAGGAGTCTCAGCCTGCACATCGGGCTGGGCTGCACTCACCTCCTCTGGGCACACTGTCAGCCACTCTTGATCTTCCTCAATCCCAAACTCACACCGCCGAATGCATAGCTTCCCACAGGCGGCCTGGTCCTCGTTGAATTCAGATTTCTCTGCATTGATAACCCTGAGGCCATGAAATCACCAGTGATGTCTCATCTAAGTTATTGTGGGCACAGACTCCACTTAGGGCAATTGTTTGTGTGTGCTATCCCTGACACATCTGGACAACTTTTTTTTTTAAGTTTCTGTGTGTGTGTGTGTGTGTGTGTGTGTGTGTGTGTGTGTGTGTGTGTGTGTGTGTCCACGTGCACAGGGCAGAGATGGATGCCAGGTGTTTTCTATTGCTCTCCATCTTAGTTTTTGAGTCAAATCAGTCTCTTACTAAACCAGGAGTCACTAATTTGGCTAGACTGCCTGGCCAACATGTCCAGGAGTCTTCCCTTATCTGCCTCCCCAGAGCTGGATCACAGGCCCCTAGCTGCCACACCCAACTTTTTTCAAGGTTGTAGGGGATCCGAACTCATGCTTGTTCTGTTACTTTAGAAAAGTCCCAAAGAAGAATACGTTTCCTAACTGTTCACTGGCTTTATCACTAGGGTCTAAATCAGAGCCCTCAGAGTCGCTGGGCTGGCCTAGAGTTTGGGATGTCCCACCTCAGTGCTAACGCTATCCTATACAGCATTGGCCAAACCCGGAGTGAGGTGCGAGGTGGGATGTACATCTCCAAAGGCATAAAGGAAGGTCCAGTCGGGTCCCAGCCCTCCCACCGTCTCCAAAAGAAAAGGAGAAAGTGGGGAAAGTAGGAGTCAAGAGTCCCCAGGGTGAAGACAAGAAGAGGGTTGGCGGGGATGTCCACACTCAACTAGCTTTCTAGGTCAACACAGAACCAGACAGGATCCGGGAAGGGGTCGGGAGGGGACGCGGGAGGCGGGGACACTCACTCGGCGTAGCCTGCGTTCCAAGGCAGCGTGCGGCCCCGAGCTGGGCTGCGCACCGGTCGAGCATCCGGGCGGCGCGAGGCTTCGGTGGCGCCCGGGCTGGAGCTAGAGCCGCGCAGGAAGCGGGGCCGGTGATAGGGCACTGGACTGGAGCGCGGCCCATGCGGCCGCGGCTCTTGAAGTGGACCCCCGGATAGGAAGCGGCGCCGGAACCAGCCGGCGGACATTGCGTGGCGGCCGGGGGCTGCCCGCGCACAGCGGGACCTGGCGGTCCGGCCAGCCACAGAGAGGAAGCGGGCCTGGGGGGTGGAGCCTGGGGTGGGAGGCCACGCCCCATCCCACCCCAGGGTGTACAGCCAGTGAATAGAGCCACCACCTGTAAGAAGAAAACGCAGCACCCTTCCCACTTTACAGGCAGGAAAACTGAGGCCTGGCTAGATGCAGCCTGTGTTGGGGTAGCATTGAGCAGGCGCAAAGACGCACGCACGGTGGGACTCGGTCCTCTGAAAGGGGAAGTCCTTCCCTCTACTCTAGGAATCAATCGTTAGAGATTCATCCAGAGAGGGTGCCAGGCGGTTGCCATGCAAGCCTCAGCCTTTTGCTGCTAGCGACCGCAACCATCTTATGCAATGGGAGGATGGGGACAGTTTGTCCTTGGAGGTGTGAGACCAACATATTGAGTAAGAGCGTGCTCAGAGTGCTCCAGAGTTCTGTTCACCCTGGTCCTCATCCTCCAAGGCCCGCTCCCAAATGGCTAGCCTAGGTAGCCTTCACTGTTGGAGGCTAGCCCCAGTGCCTCCCTAAGTCCAGGTGACCTCCTCCAAGCCTGCAATTTCCATTTGATAAGGGAAGGCTCAGGCCCACAGAGGGGGAAGTGTTAGATGCCCAGAGCAGCCAGTATGACAGTGTAGCTGAGTCAAACCACCCATGAGTGATTTCTCTTCCTTTTTTCAGTTCAAAATCTCTTAGAGCCCAAGGATGGAAGGATGAAGCGTTCACTGCCTTTGCTTCTGCTCCTAAGGGCAGGCCCACTGCTCAGCAGGCCTCGCTGCCTTCAGTAAGCCAGTCCTGCTCGCCTAGCAGCTCCTCCTGCCCAAGAAGGAAGATTCTCAGGAATCAGAGCTGTACCTCAGTAAGTTGGGGAGGCTAACCTACTGAGCCTAGCCAGTAACAGCCACACCCTGGGCATAGGAGCACAGTGCTAACCGAGAGGATGCTGGGCCAGGAGGTAATAGCAGTTCTGGTAGGTGGTGCTTGACCTAGGTATGAGTGGGGACAAAGTCTGAGAAAGTCACAGCCAGACATCTCCCATTTCCCCCTCCCCCCCTTTGCTTCCAACAAAAGAGGATACATAGGAGAATCTCCTACATACTGTTTGCCTTGGTTACTTTAGTCCTCGATGTAACAAAGTATCTGCAAAAGGCAACTACAGGGAGGAATAGCTTGTTCAGGCCATCACAGCAGAAGCAGGACAAGCAGGACCGTGAGGCAGCTGGTCAGTGTTTGCTCTAGTGTTATTCAAAGTCCAGCCCACACAGCCTACACGATGGGTGGTGCTGCCCACAAAAAGGGTGGGTCTTCCTTCCTTGTTAAAACTTTTCTGTAAGGGCTGGAGTGATGGCTGAGGTTCAGAGCACTGGCTGCTCTTCCAGAGGTCCTGAGTTCAATTCCCAGAAACCATATGGTGGC
The DNA here is from genome assembly GCF_964271855.1 of Acomys minous. NCBI lineage: Eukaryota > Metazoa > Chordata > Mammalia > Rodentia > Muridae > Acomys > Acomys minous. The sequence continues at coordinate 16,952,648 of NC_140495.1, read as the reverse complement.
TCATAACCATCTATAATGAGATATGGGGCCCTCTCCTGGTCTGCAGGCACACATGCAGGCAGAACACTGTATACATAATAAATAAATTTTACAGAGAAACCTGTCTCAAAAAAACCAAAGCAAAGCAAAGCTTTTCTGTAAATGCCCTCACTGACAAGCTCAACCCTTCTTCCTAGATAACTAATATCAAATCAAGATCAGTCATCATACTGTTTTAACAATTATTTTTTTTAAGATTTATTTATTTATTATGTATGTATACAATGTTCTGCCTACATGTATGCCTGCAGGCCAGAAGAGAACACCAGAACTCATTATAGATGGTTGGTTGTAAGCCACCATGTGGTTGCTGGGAATTGAACTCAGGACCTCTGGAAGAACAACCAGTGCTAACCCCTGAGCCACCTCTCCAGCCCATCATCATACCGTTTTTGTTTTTGTTGTTGTTGTTTTTGGTTTTTCGAGACAGGATTTCTCTATGCAGCCTTGGCTGTCCTGGACTTGCTTTGTAGACCAGGCTGGCCTCGAACTCACAGAGATCTGCTTGCCTATGCCTCCCCAAGTGCTGGGATTACAGGCGTGCACCACTGCCACCACACCCGGTTTATGTAGTGCTGGGGATCCTAACATGTCAGGCATGTTAGGACAGTACTCTGTCAGCTGAGCCATACCTCCAGTCCAAGGATGTTGTCTGCACTAATTAGTTTTGTCTGTGTTCTCCCATAGACTTGTCCTTTCTTTCTTTTGTTTGTGTGTGTTTGGCTGCAATGTGAAACTAGAGGAGGTCATCAGCCATCTTCCTCTATTGGTCTCTCTCTCTCCCTCTCTTTTTTTTTTTTTTTAAAAGATTCTGTCTCTTGCTAAATCTGGAGCTCTCCATTTGACTGGCTGGCAAATTAGCTCCAGGTAGGTATTGACCTGGCTCCTCGCTCTCCTGGAGGTCCCCATAGTCTCTCTGACCAGCCCAGGGGATAAAACCAAGCTGATTTTTTTTTTCACTCTGATGCTGGGAATCTGAAATTATATGCTTGCACAGCACTAATTTATCTAATTTTTTAAAAGGCTTTCTTTATTTCATTAGAATTTTTTCCTTGGTGTGTGTGGTGTTTGGCCCGCATGTTTCTAGGCACACTGTGCTTGTGCCCAGTTCCACGTGGCCAGGAGGAGCTGGAGTTACAGACAGTTATGAGCTTCTGTGTCACGTGGGTGCTGGGTACCAAACTTGGGTCCTATTCAAGAGCAGCCAAGTGCTCTTAACCACTGAGCCATCTGTCCTGTCCCATTTATCCACTTTTAAATAACAAGGTCCGTGCTAGCTGCTAACTGGCTGTTAGGAACAGCAGTAGGAAAGGCTCCTGAGAATGGAACAAGTTCATTAGTTATTGAGAAAGGCTGAGGTCCGGTCCTTCAACCGCTGGGTCTTACTTAGCACATGCACCTTCTTTTTGGAAAACTTTCTTCCGCTCTGCTAGGTCACCCCGTCTCTCCTACCGTATTCCATCCAAAACTCACGCCCTCCCACGGCCCCTCACTTTCTCAGCGTAGGTCTCCCGCCACCACAGCCACTGTGCAGCGATGACTGGTGGGTCCCGGCTGGTGTTCAGCTCCACACATGCGCCCATACCTGCCTATACTGAGATTCCCCTCACGGTCACAAACTGGGGTACGCCTAGATCCGCCCGACTGGCAAACATCCTCCGCGAGAAGCGCACAGTTCCTCCCACGCCCAAGCGCGAATCTGCCTACAGACCTCCAGGATCTTGGCCTACCAGCAGCCGCCCACACACCCATCAGGCACCCGCAGAACCCTTCTGTGCCATCGAGTCAGTTAGCGGCGCGACACAAGGCCATCTGAATCCCAGCTCCCGCTGCGCGCACGCGCGGCACCAGTGCCCGCCTCTGCCGGCCTCGCCCTCCGGGGGCGGGGCGCGCTGGGGGCGGGTCCTGCGGCACCGCCCGGGAAGCTGCGCGAAGCTCGGCGCCGCCGCCACATCCTCTGGAGGTCTGGGTCCAGGCGAGCCGAGTCGAGCCGGGCCAGGACGAAGCGGAGCGCTCCGACGGCACGGGCAAGCCGAACGCTGAACCATGGCGCACCAGACCGGCATCCACGGTGAGGGCGGATGGAGGGCGGACAGGGGGCCTATGAGCTCTGCCGCGCCTGTTCTCTGCGCTTGGTCCCTTCACCCACCTCTTCCTTGCACCCTCGGGGGAAGCTTCCTGTTCTCCTTTGCAGCCGCGAGTCCCTGGGTTGGACACATCTTGGGGGAGTACAGACTGCTGTACATAGCCGGGAGTGGGTGCACATGGATGCTGCACACAGCAAGGGTGGAAATATCTTGTGTACCCAGCTGGGGGCGGATGTGCCTGTGTGTGTGTGTGTACCCGTCTGGGTATTTTTGTTCTTTTCCGGAGGTGGGGTGTACCCGGATGCACACATCTGGGAAAGTGTACACACATTTGCACATGTCCTCTGTATACCGTCCTGTGTGTGCACATCTGGATGTGACTTGGTTATGCCTGTCCAGGCTCCTTCATGTGCATGCACTAGTGGCTGGTTTTTGGACACTGTAGGTGGCATGGGCTATCTCACACATCAGTGTTTCCTGGCAGCACACATCTATGGGTGTCTGCATGTGTGCACAGTTCAGGCACATCTCAGTGTGTGTGTGTGTGTGTGTGTGTGTGAGACCACGGATGCTCTCATGGGTGTCTTATGACTGATAGAGGCTTGTGTGTATGTGTGGAGAGGGTATTCTGACCTTTGCTCCTTGCAGGACCCTCTTACTCTTGCAGACTAGGCTGGACAGAAGCTGGCCCCTCTTTCTGAAATAGAATGGGAAGAGTTGCACATCTGACCTTGGCCTCTGACTTTCTTCCGTTTTCCACTGTGATCTCCTCCTGCTCCAGCCAGGCCTGCTCAGCCCCAACTTCAAGCTGGAAGCAGGGACGAAGGTCAGGATTCAGGCTCTAGAGAGGATCTCCTGCCTCCACCCGAATGTACGAGAAGCTTCTACAACCCAGAGTGGCATAGCTACAGCTCCTCTCCAGGGTCCCAGGTTCCTCCTTGAACAGAGACTGAGAAAGAAGCAATAGCTAGGAAGCCAGGTATTTTGGCCCTACCTGGTCTCAGCGTCCCCGACTGTTCCTGGCCCGGAAGGGCTGCTTTCCTGGCCACTAGGAAGACCAGGCTGCTTGCCCAGACAGCTTGTTGGTTTGGCCGTCGGCCACTCCTATCACCACATCATGATGCCCTGACCAGGGCTACCACCATCGACCTGCCTGACCGCCTGAATCTCTGCTTGCGGTTGTGGCTACTTGGTGGATGGACAGCCCTGAGAGGCTTGCCCTGGCCCTGCCCCATCCCCATCCTGCTCGGCCTGACTGTGTAGGGACCTGGGTCAGGCTTGGCCTCCCACAGGTGGGCCAGCTTCTCCTGGAGATGGAGGGGCAGGTTTCCTGAGTCAGCCCTAAAGTGGAGAATTGTCAGGCAGGGGGGGGGGGGGGAAACTGCTGCCTGGCCTGCCCCTTCCTTCCTCTTTATATGCTCTGAGCTGGTGCCTCCAGCTGGGAGGAGGTACTAGGAAGTTACCACCCACCCCCAAACACACACACACACACACACACACACACACACACACACACACGCTGCCAAGAGACCTGTGACCAAGGCTCTGCCCTATTCCTTCATTCCGCATGCAGTGAGTCAGGCCTGCCTAGGAGAGCTTCCTGCTCTCCTGTCTATGAGGGTGCACCACTTCCTCATTTGGGCCTGCTGGAGGTGGCAAGAAAGACCACTCTGGAGGATCAGGTGCCAGCCAGCCTTGGCCTGGCTGTAGGAGTAGGGCCCGTTGACCTCAGAAGGGGGCCCAAGAGGGACCGTAACCTGAGGCTTGCTAGAGCTGGGGTGGGCAAGATGGAGGCAGGGAGGCATGAATCTTTGATGACAGAGGCTCAGGTGTCCCCAGCCTGGCCTCTGGATTATTGATGGTGACTGGGGAGGCATCGGGGTTGAGTAGGAAGGGTTGTCACTTTCCTTGCTGGCCCTGGTAACAATAGAAGAGGCTTGTCAGCCTCTGCCTCTCTGGGGATTCTTGGCTTCTCTCTCAAGGTAGGAGGTAGGAGGAGCAATAAAACACAGCCACCTTTAGATTAAAAAATAAGTAAATAAAATAATAATAATTATCAACCAAGTCCCATTCCTTAACACTTTTGCTCTTGCACTCCTTACCACAAGCCTTTGAGCTTGAGGGAATTAGATCTGTTTCATAGATGAGGTTGAGGTCAGAGGTCACACAGCTAAGAGGGAGCTGGAACCTCAGAGAGGAGGCTCAACGCTTCAGGCATCCCCCTGGCCGTGGAACACCTGTAATCCCAACACTTGGGGAGGCAGAGGCAGGTGGATCTCTGTGAGTTCGAAGCCAGCCTGGTCTACAAAGCAAGACCAGGCCAGCCAGGGCTACACAGAGAAACCCCGTCTCGAAAACAAAACAAAAAACTTCAGGCATCTGCTGATAGTTATTAGTTGTGTATAGCCAGCGGGGCTGTGCCCCCTTGTGTATGTACAAGCCATACGTCTGTCTGGGCAGTGACCTTCATGGGTGGGATTACAGCGTGAGGTTCGGGCATAAGGCCACTCTGCAGGGAAAGGCGGAGCACCTGAGGACATGACCAAGAGTTTGTTTACCCAAAGCCCCTCCACCCCGCCCCTCAACTGCCCATCAGCTGCCGTATCCAAGGCCTATAAATATTCTGTGATCTCAACTCTGCAGCTGTGCTCCTGTTGAAGGCTCTTGTGACCCCTGGCAGCCCCAAGGTCACCCCTCACCCAGAGACTCTGAGCAGGTCCCTTACACACGTGAACTGTGTGTTCCCTCCCTGCTGCTGCTAGTAGAGCCAAGATGACCCGTGGGCCTCCAGCTCTGACCATGGTCCTCATCTTGGCACTGTGTCCTTGGTCATTATTCACCTTCCAGCTGTGATACCTAGTTTCCAAGGTGGAGTCTTCTTCCTAGGCACCACACCTCCTCCAGGAAGCCTTCCTTACTGCCTAGGGGATGAGGCTTTATTGCCCCTCCATTGGGCTGTGTTGGGGCTGGCAGGCCCCTCTTTTGCTACAAACTGGATGGGGGCTTGGACTACAAGTGCATGGGTGTGTCGTGCACACCTGTGACTGTATATTTTGTCTATCTTGCCTGTGCATGTGGTGTAGACACACCCTGCAACTGTGTCTGATGCCTATGTGTGTGTTGGCAACCTGAGTTTATATCTGTGTGTGTGTGTGTGTGTGTGTCTGTGTGTCTGTGTGTCTACTTACCCTGACCAGCTAAGTGGGTGTTTATCCACTGCTCGATCACCCTATTGTTGGGGGACAAGTGAGTGCCTGTCATTCTGACCAGCCTGGCTTATCTTAGAACCTGGTCCATCTTCAAGTGGGCTGTCCCCTTCCTGTCATCACAGCTCTCCCAGCCAGCAGGCCACTGCCTGCCACTCCTGCTAGCTAAATTTGGGTGCTTATGTTCGGTGGCCGTCTCAGGTTCCCAGTCACATGGGGGAGCCATATTTAACCCACCTCCCAGCCTCGCCACCAGACCCTACAGAAGACCAGCAGACTCAAACTCGTCTCTGGCCCACTCTGCCAGCTCACCAACAACAACTATGTTTCTTGTGCTTGTAGCCACTGAAGAGTTGAAGGAATTCTTTGCCAAGGCCCGGGCTGGCTCCGTCCGACTCATCAAAGTTATCATTGAGGACGGTGAGTGGCCCCCACAGGCTGGGGCATGGGGTGCAGGCTGAGCCAGTTGCTTCTGGGGATAGGAAAGAGGGGTGTGAGGGTCTGGCCCCCTTGAGACGTCAGTTTCTCTATCTGAGAATGGGGGTGAAGCCACTCACAGAGAAGTCTCACAGGTACCCTGCAGGTGGGGATGGTGGCCACCATGTTGTGCAGAGTCCTATCCTGTGGTTCTGCCCGGCCTCGGTATCTAAAGCTGTGTGGCTTTAGGCAGGCAGCAGGGGCCCAGTGAGTCCTACTATATGTATGTTGTGTGCATGCGTGCTTCTGTGTGTGTGGCGGGGGGGGGGGTGATGGGGGATGGGGGGGGGGGTCAGCACAGACTGGGCCTGGCTTGGCTGCTGACTATGGGAGGACTGAAAATGTCGTGGGACCTTCCCGTGGTAGATGTCCCCAGAATAGGAAGAAAGAACTTTGGTCTTGCTCATTCTAAGGATAGGCGAGCGACTCAGTACTTGACGTGGCTTTGAGCTGACCCTAGCACCGGGGCTTCTTACCAGGCAGTAGCAGGGGTATGAGGGTGCCGGGCTTTGAACCAGCGCCTGAAGTATTCAAGGAGGCAGAAGATCCGTGTGAGGCTGACTTAGGGGTGGGGACACAAGGAGCCCCCCCCTCTCTGTGCCAAGCAACTTCCTCAGCAGGGAGTAGGTGTGGGCCTGACCCTCCAAGGGACGTTCCAGCCCCCTTGGGAGTCATGCTGTCACGAGCCCTTTGGCACTGGGCTCCTTGAATGAGCCTAGTGTCCTTTTCACTTTAGCAGGGCCTGCCAAACCCAGCATTCACCTCAGGCTTTAGGGCCACAGCTCGGCTGGCCTTTGTCCAGGGCCCTCAAATCCAGGTGCCCTCACAGGCTGGGTTGGGGGGCCTGTTGGGGCTCCCTGCCCTTAAAGAGAGTTTAGCTCATTGGCCGTCATTTTCAGCCCTGTCTGTTACCCTCCCAGGGAAGCCGTCCCCGGTAGATCTGTAAGCATCTTGTAAGCATCGGGGATCTCTAGGTGGATTCATGCTAGTTCTACACTCCAAGTTGTGGGGTACCTGGGAACGCCCGGCATTTATTTTAGTTTTTTGAGGCAATGTTTTTCTGTATAGTCCTAGCTGTCCAGGACAGCCAAGGCTATACAGAGAAACCCTGTCTCAAAAACAAAAACAAAACAAACAAACAAACAAACAAACAAACAAAAAATATATATATATATATGGACAAGTGGCTGGAGAGAGGGCTCAGCGATTGTGAGCACTTGTCCTTGCAGAAGACCCAGATTCGGTTCCCAGCATCAACATGGTGGGTCACAACCTATAACTTCCGTTCCAGGGGATCCAACGCCTTCTTCTGCCCTCTACACATACCAAGCACACCCATGATGCACATGTAAATCTAGGCAAAACACTCATAAAATAAGTAAATAAAAGCTTAAAAAAAAATATGAACAGCAAAGTGAGCGATACTGACAGGGTTCCTCAACCTCACCAGCCCCATAGTTGCTACCTTTCAACCCTGATTCCCGTGTGAGTCCTGGGGGGGCGGGGGTAGGGAGGGGCAGGCAGAGAGGCCAAGGCATGCCTTGCATGTTGGAGTATCAGGTAGCTGGATTCTTTGACCTATCAAAGGGGCCTTGGGGAATGCTGGCCTCCCACAGCCCAGCTAGGATCACTGTTTTGCCCAGTTCTTCCTCTGGGTTGGCTGTGTGACCAAGTACATGTGTGGTGTCCGGATGAGATCTCAGCCTGTAACTGTGCTTGGATGACCTACTTGGCCAGAGATACGGTTAGGCCTGTCAGGCTGGCCGGCAAAATGGCTCAGTGGGTAAAAGTATTTGCTGCCCAAACCTAACAACTTGAGTTCAGTTTCCGGAACTTCCAGTGGACTGAGTCCTGAGAGTTGTCCTGTGACTTCTGCATATACACTGTGGTACGTATGCAGCCATACTCATATATGTCACACACACATACAATAATAATAATAATAATAGGAGCCTGGCCGTGGTGGCGCACGCCTTTAATCCCAGCACTTGGGAGGCAGAGACAGGCAGATCGCTGTAAGTTTGAGGCCAGCCTGGTCTACAAAGTGAGTCCAGGACAGCCAAGGCCACACAGAGAAACCTTGTCTTGAAAAACCAAAAATAAATAAATAAATAAACAATAATAATGATGATGATGATGATGATGATGATGATACTACTACTAAATAATAATAATAATAAATAATGATAAATAATAAGTTGGTTGTTAGCTAAATCGGTGATACTCTTGTATTCCCAACTCTTGGAAAGCTGAAACAGGAAGAGTGGAAGTTTGAGACCAGCCTGGAGCTAGATAGCAAAACTTTGTATCAAAAATAACCACACAGGTCTGGGAATGAAGCTCAGTCGACTAGGATACACAAGGCCCTGGGTTCGATCCTCAGCATGTCATAATGTGGAATTAGTGGTGCGAGCCTGTGAGCCCAGCACTTAGGAGGTAGAGATCTGAGGATCAGACGTTCAGGGTCACCCTCCAGCACACAGTAAGCCTGTCTGGACTGCCAAGCAAGCGAACAACAGAAAACAAACAGCAGCTTGGCTCGATGGTGCACGGACATAATCCCAAGCCCTCCAGAGGCTGATGGCTCATGCAGGGTTGAGTTCAACGTCAACTGAGGCTATATAGTAAAACCCTGTCTTAAAAAAAAAATAGTTGGCCCCTGGCGTGGTGGCGCACGCTTGTAATCCCAGCTCTCGGGAGGCAGAAGCGGGCGGATCTCTGTGAATTCGAGGCCAGCCTGGTGTACAAAGAGAGTCCAGGACAGCCAAAGCTATACCAGAGAAAACCCTGTCTCAACAAAACAAAAGTTAGTTGCAGCTGGCCATAATGGCACATGCCTTTAATCCTAGCACTTGGGAGGCAGAGGCAGGAGGATCACTGTGAGTTCGAGGTCAGCCTGGTGTACAAAGTGAGTGCCAGGTCAGCCAGGCTTATTACACAGAAAAACCGTGTCTCAAAAAACCAAAACTGTAAAAGTAGGCTGCTATTGTTTTTTGGTTTTGTTTTGCTTTTATATATATATATATATTTTTTTTTATTTATTTATTTATTTTTTTACTTTGGGGTAGTGGCCTGAAACTGGGGATAACAGCCTCTCCCTTAGCACATTGTCCTGAGAGGGGCGCCCGAGGGAGTTGAGAGCAGGGAAGCCCTACACGGTTATGGTTGCACTGAGCAGTATCCAGTGTATGAGTGCCTTAGGAGGACTGCGTTGTTGCTGGCAGTGGGCAAACAGCTGTGGTTCCTTTGTGTGCTTGTGTGTGTGTGCGCACAGATGCGTGAGTATACGTGAATACGAGCATTTGCAAGTGTGCGTTGTGTACAAAGGAAGCCACGCATAGCTGGCACACGTGGGGATGGAGCGGCCAGGAGGTCTGAGCTAGCTCAGAAAGCTACATGCAGAGAACAGGTCCACAGGCAGAGGAGCTGGGCAGTGCCACATCGGCTCACCCGGCCTCTGCCCCCAGAGCAGCTCGTGCTGGGTGCCTCGCAGGAGCCAGTGGGACGCTGGGACCAGGACTACGGCAGGGCTGTACTGCCGCTGCTAGACGCACAAGAGCCCTGCTACCTCCTCTTCCGCCTCGACTCGCAGAATGCTCAGGGCTTCGAGTGGCTCTTCCTGGCCTGGTCACCTGATAATTCGCCTGTGAGTCCTGGGGATCACTGCCCATCACCCTGCATGGGGCCAGTAGAAACTGGGGAGAACAGATGAGAGACTCTGGCCTAAGGAGGCTAAGGGAAAGAAGGTTAGGTTGCGCCCCAAACCCTGCAGGGTCTCGTGGTGGAAGCCTGTTCTAACTAACTGATAACAGGCTGAGTTTGAGCTGGGTGGAGGCTCCCCCTGCCGGCGAAAGCTGCCTGGTACAGCTTCGCTGCGCCCCCTGCTGGGCGTGTGGGCCCAGTGAGAAGACTTGATTCAAGTCAATGCCCTGCCTGCCTCCCTCTTCCGGGCTCCATTTGGCTCCTCGAGCCGTTGAGGCCTCACAGTTTGCCCCATCTCAGGTGCGGCTGAAGATGCTGTATGCAGCCACACGAGCTACAGTGAAGAAGGAGTTTGGAGGCGGCCACATCAAGGATGAGCTCTTCGGGACAGTAAAGGTTAGTCACCCGAGCCCGAACGCACTGTGGCGACCAGAGGGTGCGGCAGTGTGTGCGGGTCCTAGAGCAACTCACTGCCAGGCTCAGGGTGCTATAGAAGGGCTGGGGGCTGAGATGTACCGTAGTTGATACAGTGTTTGCCTAGCATGCATGAAACTCGGGTTTGAGTCCCAGCATTCAGGAAGTAGAGGCGAGGAGGTGGGCAGTTCAAGGTCGCTGTTGGCAGTGTAGTGACTTTGAGGCTAGCTTCAGTGCTACACAAGATGCTGTCTCAAGTAAAAAGAAACGAAAGGCTGGGGAGCCCAGGAGCTGTAGGCTGAGATACACAGTGGGCTTCTGTCTGCCTACCTACCTGGGGTGCCCACTTACACCTCTGGAGCGTGCCCCATAGGACGACCTCTCCTTGGCTGGGTACCAGAAGCACCTGTCATCCTGTGCCGCACCTGCCCCACTGACGTCGGCGGAGAGAGAGCTCCAGCAGATCCGAATCAATGAGGTGGGTACCCAGGATGAAGTGGGCTGGGAGACCCTAAACTTGGTAGGCTGTACCTTGGTGTGGGAATGTAAGACTTTTCTTTATGGTTGGTACCACCCCCTCCCCCCACCCCCAGGTGAAGACTGAGATCAGCGTGGAAAGTAAACACCAGACGCTGCAGGGCCTGGCCTTCCCCCTGCAGCCTGAGGCCCAGCGGGCACTCCAGCAACTCAAGCAGAAGACAGTCAACTATATCCAGCTGGTGGGTACACGGTCATGCCCAGCACACACAGGCCAGGCACCACGGAGCCCTGTGCCCATCTCCTGGGCTGTTGTGCTGATCCGTGTTGTTCTTAGACTGGGATGTGGTGCAGTTGGTCGGGTATTTGCCTGGCATACAGCATGCTCTGCGTTTGACCCTTAGCAGCAGCATATAAAGCTGGGGGTGGTGGCACTGGAGGACTGGAAACCCAGTCACCCATACATAGTGTGTTCCAGGTCAACCTAATCGACACTAGACCCTGTTTCAATTTTATCTTTGAAAAAGCAAAAACAACAACAACAAAAAATTAAGCCAGGCATGGTTGTGCACACCTTTAATCCCAGCACTCCAAAGGTAGGAGCAGGCGGATGTGTGAGTTCGAGGCCAGCCTGGTCCAGAACAGGTTTCAGGACAGCCAGGGCTACCCAGAGAAACCCTGTTTTGGGGCAATAAAATAGAACATGCTATTCTTTTCTTCTCTCCCGGCCCCCAAGTTCTGGCCACAGCAGGCGCCCTGCGAGCATGTGGCCATATATACTTTTACAACGTATAGACACCATAGGTTTATACTGGCCCTGAGGGCTGACCTTTGTCCTATCCCAGAGTTTCTGTGTAGCTCCCTTGACTGTCTCTTTCCCCGGGCAGAGTCCTGCCCCCTCTGCCCAAGCAGAATGGCTTTCTCTTCCAAACGTTTTCCTGGAAGCTTTGCCTCTGAGGCTGGACCTGTGGTGATGCCTTGCTGAGGTCAAGGCCCCCAACACCTCCCTGGACAGGCATCTCAGAGGCCTGGAAGGTCTGCAGCCTGAAGTCCAGCCCTGGACAGGGGACCCCAGGGAAGGGGACCCCAACCATTCCTGCCGTGGTGCCCTCACACCCTCCCCTGCTCTTACTCAGAAGCTGGACCTGGAACGGGAGACCATCGAGCTGGTGCACACAGAACCCACAACCGTGACCCAGCTGCCCTCACGGGTACCCCGAGATGCTGCCCGCTACCACTTCTTCCTGTACAAGCATACCCATGAGGGTGACTCACTTGAATCTGTGGGTGAGTAGCTACGACAGGGGCCTCAATTCTGAGCTGGCTAGGAGCGGCGATGACAAACCATCGCTTGGGCCTACTGTGGGAGTAGAGGTCTATAGGTACCCCCAGACTGCACACGCTCACTTCCTCATCCCCTACAGTGTTCATCTACTCCATGCCGGGGTACAAGTGCAGCATTAAGGAGCGCATGCTCTACTCCAGCTGCAAGAGCCGCCTCCTCGACTCTGCAGAGCAAGACTTCCAGCTGGAGATAGCTAAGAAGGTACAGCCTGCTCCCAGGTCCCATCTGGCATTCCATGTGCATGCAAGACTTGTTTCTGCACTATCATACGGGTGGGAAGCTTAAGGCCCAAGGAAACCCAAGATGCACACGAGCCCATGTCTTGGCCGCCTTGTCTCCTTTCCCTACGTCTGGCAGGGGGAGGGGCTGGGGGAAGGTGACTCAGGCCAGCAGGATAGCAGACCCTACCTAACACTGTAGTGACCTAAGAGAAGACAGACAGCAGGGGCGTCTCTAGGAGCGGGGCTTACGGAGAGGGGCCCACAGCACAGTGATGACAACGCCTGTCTTGCCTCGTACAGATCGAGATTGGCGACGGGGCAGAGCTGACAGCTGAGTTCCTTTATGATGAGGTCCATCCCAAGCAGCATGCCTTCAAGCAGGCGTTCGCCAAGCCCAAAGGCCCTGGGGGCAAGCGGGGCCACAAGCGCCTCATCCGGGGCCCCGGCGAGAACGGGGACGACAGCTAGGTGTCTGGACTGGGGACGGGGCCAGGCACGTGGACTACAGGGTTGCCACCCCACTGCTTTTGCACCTCCTTCCTCCTCAGCCTGGGCTCTAAGGAATTGCTTCCTGTGGGATGGGACAGGAGGGCAGATGGTTGAACACATTTGCTCCTTCCCAGGGCCATTGGACCAGCACTTTGTGACCCTGTCCCACCGCTGCTGTCCCTGCCTCCCATCTGTGTGCACAGGGTGGCTGGGGAACCCTACCTGGCTCCTTCAGGGTGTCTGAATTGGGGGGGCCTGGCTTGAACCTAACCCCTATGAGAACTGATGCTATGGTCCCAGCCCAGTCTAGAGGGCCTTTGGCCACAGAAGGTGGGATGGTTGGCAGGGGCCAGATGTCACAGGAAGGGATGGTTGAACGCTGTATTTTCTAAAGAATAAAATATTTTTAAATCAATACTGAGCCTGGCCATGAGAATTTAGTGCCTTGGTTTGCACGGTTGTCCTTTCACTGTTCGGAGGGGCCTGTTGGTCCTGACCTCAGGTGTGAGAGATACTTCGAGTGTAAGAACAGAAGGCCTACACATGAGGTGCACACACTTCCACTTGATGTCCCTTTTTCCTGTGGGTGCTGTGACAAGTTGCCACAAACTCAGTGACTTACAAAAGAGCTAGTTTGAGCTCAACCCAAGCAACATAACAAAACCCTGTTTTAAAGCCACACACACACACACATACAAACCAAAAAACTTTGCAGATTTACTCTTACAGATCTATTGGCCAGACAAGGCTAACCTCATGGTGTGGAGCTGGCTCTTGGCCGTCTTCTCCCCTCTGAACTAGAACCAGATTCTAATGATCTTTGCTTCCATGTGGCCATGCCTCAATCTGTAGTCATATCTTCCCATCTTTCCTTTTTTTGTTTTGTTTTGTTTTTTGAGACAGAGTCTCTCTGTGTTAGCCTTGGCTGTCTTGGACTCGCTTTTTAGACCAGGGTGGCCTCGAACTCACAGCGATCCACCTGCCTGCGCCTCCAGAGTGCTGGGATTAAAGGCATACATCACCACACCCAGCTTTTTTTTTTTTAAAGATGTTTCTTATTATGTATACAGTGCTGTCTGCATGTATATCTACAGGCCAGAAGAGGGCATCAGATCACATTGGCTGTGAGCCACCATGTGGTTGTTGGGAATTGAACTCAGGACCTCTGGAAGAGCAGTCAGTGCTCTTAACCTCTGAGCCACCTCTCCAGCCCCAGGCTCTGCTTCCTTAGACCCAAGGAATGCAAGATGGTGAGTGAAACTGAACAATTGACTCCCTGGTCCATGAGGAGTCTCTTGGCCTCTAGGAAACTGCTCGTTTGATGCTCAGCAGGAGCCAGGGGTCTACTCTATGCCTCTAAAGAGTGGGTGGACAGCCAGCCATTCAGCTGGTGGATGGACATTCCAACCCCTATTAAATCTCCTAGGATCATGGACAGAAAAGATGGGACCCTGGCAAATAGCCACAGGAGACTCAGCCTAAATACTCGTTCTCAGGAAGGCAAGAAGGTAACATGGATAGCTCTCAGGCTGCAGAGCCAGCTAGATCGTTGGCACCTTGGACCAGGCCTGCTATGAGATCCACTCCGATGAGGGTCTGGCTGGAGCCAGGAGACTGGTGTAGAACCCTGCCCCTTTCAGGAGACTGATCATTCATTCATTCATTTCTTCAAACTTTGCTCAGAGATACCTGAACTCCTGTCCAAAGCTGAGTGCTGTGGGTAGGACATAGCTTTAGCAGATAGCAGATACTGAGCAGCTGTAGAAGACACAGATAGAATTTTTTTTTTTAAAGATTTATTTATTATTCATATAGGATTCTGCCCACATGTGTGCCTGCCAGCCAGAAGAGGGCACCAGATCTCATTACAGATGATCGTGGGCCACCATGTGGTTGCTGGGAATTGAACTCAGGACCTCTGGAAGGAGAAGTTAGTGCTCTTAACCTCTGAGCCATCTCTCCAGCCTCCCCAGATGTAAGCTCTTATCCTCAAGACAACATTCCAACAGGAGAGTAAGACAGTATCCAACAGAGCAGGAAGGGTGGATGCCATGGTGTGGTAGCAGTTGATAAATGTCACGCAGAGAGAAACCAGCTGGCCACAGTGCTCAGGAGAGCCGGATCTGGGCTGGTAGGGTTATTTGCTTTTGTCTATATTTCTTTTGAGACACGGGTTCACTTTGTAGCCCCAGCAGGCTTGGAACTTTCAATTCTCCTGCATCACCCTTGCAGTGCCGGTAGGATGGGTGTGTAGCTGAGCTGACAGGTTCGTGAGAAGGCCAGGAACGGCCCCATGGAGGGAGTGTGCAGTGTGGAGAGGCAGGCGGCAAACTGGGCCATGTGAGGAATCTGGGGAAAGCGAGTGTCCAGGCAGAGGGAAGAATGTGTTCAAAGGCCGCCGAAGCAAGAGAGTGCACAGGTGTGTCCAAACAACAGGAAACTAGTGTGGCTGTCAGCAGACTGGGGGGAAATGGAAGGGCAGGATGCATAGGGCCTTGACTACTGACTGGACAGTGACTGGGGCTCCAGATGGTTATGGAAGGACCTGGAATGAAAGTTTTTGAACAGAGGGTGCTGTTGTTCTTAAAGAAAATCCCAGTCGTTCTATTTTACCAATAATGACTCAGGAGCCAGATGCTGGGGTGAAAGCCTGCTAGCTCAGAGAGGGGCAGAGAAAGCACCCAGTTGACCTTCCTACTCAGCTCATGTCTTGATGGAATAGGCCCAAAAGGCTCACTAGCTCAGCTGACAGCCCACAAGGAAAAGACCCAAAAACCCAAGGCCAAAGGCTTGCTAGTTCAAAGCCCCAAAAGCCAAAGTATAAGAGCTCCCTCCACCTTCTCCTCTTCCTCTTCTTCTTTTTCTTCTTCTTCTCCTCCTCCTCTTCCTCTTCCTTCATTTTTGTTGTTTTTGTTTTTCAAGACAGGGTTTCTCTGTGTTATAGCTCTGGCTGCCCTGGAACTCGCTCTTTAGACCAGGCTGGCCTCTAATTTACAGAGATCCGCCTACCTCTGCCTCCCGAGTGCTGGGATTACAGGCGTGTGCCGCCACCACCCAGCTGAGCTCCTTCTACTTCTACACACTGTCTTAAATACCCCTCAACTTAAAATCCCTCCTAGTGTTTAGTCTCTGTCAGCTGGTTTCTTGCTCCTCCTCTTCACCTAGGGTTAACTTTATTAAATCCTGTGTACAGAAAGCTCTTGGATTAAAGGTGAGTGCTAGGGCTCAACCACGTTAAACAAAAGACAGGTTTTTACAGTTCACAATCTCAAGGATCACTATGGAATCAAATATCCTGCAACAGGGTGCTAGAGAGATGGCTCAGCAGTTAACAGTACTGGCTGCTTTTCCAGGGAGCTAGGTTCAGTTCCCAGCACCCATATGGTGGCTCACAGCTGTGTGTGCCAGTTGCAGGAAATCTGACACTCTCCTCTGACCTCAGATACTAGGCATGCAAATGGTACACAGACATACATACAGTCAACACACACATATATATGCATATATGTTTACATATATATGTATATGCATATATTTGTGCATATATTTGGAGAGAGAGAGTTTGGACAGGGCTTTCCAGGAGCTCAGTGTTAACAGGCTGCTGGGGACAAGAGTAGGAACAGAGTGACCAAGTTACAGATGATGTCAGCTAAAGCGGGCAGGTGGGGGTGCAGGTTGAGAACAGTGGACCTGTTCTGAATAAACAGAATCAGGGCTCAAGGTCTCTTCAGGGCCCCTGGGGCTTTGAGCTTGAAGAACCAGCCCCGGTCACCAGGGCCAAAGGAGAGTGTGAAAAGCCAAGTAGGTTGGTGTTGTGTAGCACTTTGTTCCGAGGTCGGTTGGGGAGCTCTCTGCAGGTATCAGACAGGGACATGAACCCCATGAAGAGATGAGAATGAGAACCCAGTGCAGTAGACCTGGATCGGACTTCGGGGAGCCTTAATAACAGGGGGTTTATTCCCAATGTATTTAAGCCTCGTATAATTTGGGAGGAAAGTTTCCAGGTGTAATACAATCCCTGATGCACAAGGAAGCATAATTCACTTGAAACTCAACTCAGGGTACATGTCATTTCTTCCAAGAAGCTGGGTTCTAGAGATAGGCTACCTGTACTAGCTTAAGGGCCTAAGGGTCTGGCTAGGTCTCGGTCATACAGATAGCATAGAGGTCATTGGGCTGTTAGCCACTCTGGCCCTGCTTGGGTGGGCTTGGGGGAGCTTCTGCCTATAAAGGTCACTAGATTACCAGCTACCTCTGGCCCTGGGTGTAGGATCTTGATATGGCCTGGCCCAACAGATAATGCAGATCACCAGGCTGCCACTCACTCTCAGCTCTCAGCTTTCTAGATGGGAGAAGAGTTTTTTTGTTTGTTTTGTTTTGTTTTGTTTTTTATCTTTGCCACTGGAAAGACAGTCCCGTGTGATTAAAATTCCTGGTTTCTCCGGAGATCTATGAATGCAAGGACCTCCCAACAGTAGGTGAAACATTCCATCCTCCAGAGAAGCTCTTTAAAACTTGGAACATGGGAGGCTGAGGCAGGCGGATCTCTGTGAGTTCAAGGCCAGCCTGGTCTACAAAGTCCAGAATGGCCAAGGTCAGCCAGGGCTACACAGAGAAACCATGTCTTAGAAAAAAAGGGGGCAGGTCTTACCAATGGTTAACCATTGAGAAAGCTGTCTTTTAAGATTTATTTATTTATTTTATGTATGATTGCTCTACCTGTACATACACCTGCAGGCCAGAAGAGGGCATCAGATTACATTATAGATGTTTGTGAGCCACCATGTGGATGCTGGGAGTTGAACTCTTAACTGCTGAGCTATCTCTCCAACCTGAAAATGCTGTCTTATACAATATGGGACATTTAACAGCATTCCTAGACTTGGCTTACTAAATGTCAATAAAAATTCTCAGCCGGGCGGTGGTGGCGCACGCCTTTAATCCCAGCACTCGGGAGGCAGAGACAGGTGGATCATGTGAGTTTGAGGCCAGCCTGGTCTACAAAGCGAGTCCAGGACAGCCAAGGCTACACAGAGAAACCCTGTCTTGAAAAACTGAAAAAAAAAATAAGAAGAAGAAGAATTCTTCCATTATGCCAAGCAAAAATATTCCTCTGTATTTCCAACTCTCCCCTTAAAAACAAAGCAAAATAAAACAAAAAAAAAAACCAAACAAAAAACCCAAGAACCAACAGGGCAGTGGTGGCACATGCCTTTAAGGCAGATCTCTGTGAGTTCAAAGCCAGGCTGGTCTAGAAAGTGAGTCCAGGATAGCTAAGGTTACATAGAGAAACTCTGTCTCAAAAGAAACAAAAACAAAACCAAAATCATCTGGGCATGGTGACACATGCATGTAATCCCAGCACTCAGGGAGCAGAGACAGTCAGATCTCTGTGAGTTCGAGGCCAGCCTGGTTGACAAACTAAGTTCAAGACATGGCTACACAGAGAAACCCTGTCTTGAAAAATCAAAAAACAAAACAAAACAAAACCAAGAACCAGCCAACCAACCAACCAACAAACAAAAAAACCTCTCAGGATGTAAACAACCAAAAAAACTTCAGGAAGTCCCTGCACATGCAGGTAGAACACTATAAATAATAAATGAGTCTAAAAAAAAAAAAAAGACTGCGGAGAGGTGCTCTCAGACAAAGAGGTGTGCTGCCTGAAAGAAGCAGAGACCAGCTGAGTTGCCTAGACAAGTCACTCTCCAACATTTTGAGCTGCCAGCAAGTTGTGCCATGAGCTCCAGGTTTCCAGTTTTTTGTGGAATCCATGACCTCTGCTTTGGTGTCTGTAGCTGGCTATAAGTCATTTCTGTTCCTTTAAGTAACCCCTCAGCCATTCGTTTGCCAGTAACTCCAATAAAACGCACTGGTTAACCAACTTGGACTTTACTGGTATCCT
Organism: Acomys minous; assembly: GCF_964271855.1. Classification (NCBI taxonomy): domain Eukaryota; kingdom Metazoa; phylum Chordata; class Mammalia; order Rodentia; family Muridae; genus Acomys; species Acomys minous. Next base: position 16,934,286 of record NC_140495.1, on the reverse strand, counting down.
CAGTTTCGGTCTGTCACTGGTTCCCTTTCTTGGGCAAGTAAACATCTGCATCTCCTCCAGGAATAGCATCACACAACAGCAAGGTCAGACAGAACCCAGCTGGACCAGCCACTGCCTGGCCTCAGGAGCCCCAGCAGCTTTCTGGGGTCTGGGGTCTGGAGTCTGATAGGGCATTGGGGGACCGGGAATGCAGAGTTGAAGACAGTATTCCTGGAAGACATGTCAAGGCTGCTGCAGTGGTGAAGGCAGATGTTGGCTCCAGCCTCTGGCTCACTGAGTTCTGCGGATAGAGCAAATGGAAGAGCCACTGTCCCATGAGAGTACCCATGGGACAAATACTTAGGTACGAGGATGAGGTGACACCCTCCACACGGGTGTCAATGCTCAGCTCGGCGCTTCTGGTTTCTCATTGACCTTGAGTTGGACACTGGTCCCTCCCCACACCTCCCAAGGGACAGATGTGAGGCTTTCATAGCTGACTGTGTGGGGGTGGGGAGGAGAGTGGAAAGAGGAAGGGGTGAAGGGGGCTGGCTGGCCGCCATCTGACTATGCAAATGACCTGTGACTCACTGTACCACCTGCTCTCCCAGGGTAGGGATAAAATAGCTACTAAGCTGTAGTGAAAGTGTCACTTCCGCAATCCTCTGAGGGACACCAGTGGGGAACAGCATTCTCTGCCGCTCCAGCTTGTCGGAAGGAACCTCTGGAGAATCTTCCATTTCCCACCATGGTAGGATCCCAGTTCTTAGCCCCGAGGGGGAGGGGTACCATGTGAAGGGACGATGTTAGAATGGGCAACAGTGGAAAGGCCTGTCCACTCTGTGCCCTCGGGACACCCATGGAACCTTAAGTGAACTGGAGCGAAAGCCATTCCCTGAGCCACGGGCGCTGACCCTGCTAGGTGGAGAGGGAGGCAGAAGGCCAGGAGTTTGGTGCGTGGTGGTACCTGGCGAGAACACTGCCCACTGCTCCCTCTGAGCCTTCTCATCTTCCCCAGGTTGAGGGTTCTCAAGACAGGGGGGAGGCGGGGGGGAGGGGGGGGGGTGGTGGAGCCAGAAGGATGAAAAGAACTAGCAAGTGCCATCGAGGCCTAGGTGGGACCCAACCCACAGCTCAGTAGGCTTTCAGTCTTCCCTGTGCTTTGGCCAAGGAAAGGTCAGGGGGCTAGTGAAACAAGGCTTCAGGGAAGCTGAAGGGACAGCCTTCCAGCTGCTGATGTAGTCAGGAAGGAAGAGCTGAGGCCCCCCCCCCTCCCCAGGAGAGGAAGAGAAAGTGAGTGAGGCGCAGTGGGCCTGTTGGGAGTCTGTCCTGGCCCTGCTGTGTGGGTTGGGTTCCGAGCAAAAGCTTCCAAGTCAGGAGTCTGGATTCCAGGCCTAGTCCTGGGTCTGTGTCCTTGCTCTGAGTTAGTGGCTGCGCCTAAAACCAAGTAGTGGCTCTGAGTGGGCTGGAAGGGGCCTGAGGTGGTGGGGGGGACACTTGGAAAGGACTTGGAAGCCCTGAAGAAAGCTCCAATGAGGAAGAGAGGGCAGGAGAGGGTTCGATAACACTAGACACTTACTCAATCCTGGCTCTCATAGGTTCTTTGTCATGGGGCCCTGCATCCCATGTCTCTTCTGGTGCAGGCTGCGGTGCTGGCCGAGGCTCTGGCCCTGGGCACCCTGCCTCTTTTCCTGCCCTGTGAGCTGAAGCCTTATGGCCTGGTGGACTGCAACTGGCTGTTCCTGAAATCTGTGCCTCGCTTCTCTGCGGCAGAACCCCGCTCCAATGTCACCAACCTTTCCTTGATCTCCAACCGTATCCACCACCTGCACAACTCAGACTTTGTCCACTTTTCCAACCTGCGGCATCTGAACCTCAAATGGAACTGCCCACCCACCGGCCTCAGCCCCATGCACTTCCCTTGCCACATGACCATCGAGCCCAAAACCTTCCTGACTGTGCCACTGGAAGAGCTGAACCTGAGCTACAACGCCATCACCACGGTGCCCCCACTGCCCAGCTCCCTGAGGACCCTGAGTCTGAGCCGCACCAACATCCTGGTACTGGATTCTAGCAGCCTTGCTGGCCTGCGCGCCCTGCAAGTTCTCTTCATGGACGGAAATTGCTATTACAAGAACCCCTGCGGTGGGGTCGTGGAGGTGACCCCAGGTGCCCTCCTGGGCCTGAGCAGCCTCACCAATTTGTCACTCAAGTATAACAACCTCACGGAGGTGCCCCGCCAACTGCCCCCCAGCCTGGAGTACCTACTGGTGTCCTATAACCACATCGTCAAGCTGGCACCCGAAGACCTGGCCAATCTGACCTCCCTTCGAGTGCTCGATGTGGGTGGGAACTGTCGCCGCTGTGACCACGCCCTCAGCCCCTGTATAGAATGCGGGCAGAAGTCCCTCCAGCTCCACCCCGAGACCTTCCATCACCTCAGCCACCTCGAAGGCCTGGTGCTGAAGGACAGTTCTCTCTACACGCTGAACTCCTCCTGGTTCCAAGGTCTGGTCAACCTCTCCGTGCTGGACCTAAGTGAGAACTTTCTCTACGACTGCATTACCAAGACAGGGGCCTTTCAGAACTTGACACGCCTGCGCAAGCTCGACCTGTCCTTCAATTACCACAAGAAGGTTTCCTTTGCCCACCTCCACCTGGCAAGTTCCTTCAAGAGCCTGGTATCCCTGCAGGAGCTGAACATGAACGGCATCTTCTTCCGCTTGCTCAACAGGAAGACACTCAAGTGGCTGGCCCACCTGCCCGAGCTGCACACTCTGCATCTTCAAATGAACTTCATCAACCAGGCTCAACTCAGCATCTTCGGTACCTTCCAAGACCTCCGCTTTGTGGACCTGTCATACAACCGCATCAGCGGGCCTCTCTTGCTGTCAGCAGGCACCCCTGAAGAGGCAGCTGATGGCGAGGAGAACGTGAGGTCTGGGGTTCTCGCCCGGGCTCCGCTGAGCACCCCTGCCTCTAAGAACTTCATGGACTGGTGCAAGAAACTCAACTTCATCATGGACCTGTCGCGGAACAACCTAGTGACAATCAAGCCGGAAATATTTGTCAACCTCTCACACCTCCAGTGCCTGAGCCTGAGCCACAACTCCATTGCACAGGCGGTCAACGGCTCTCAGTTCCTGCCACTGACCAATCTGCAGGTGCTGGACCTTTCCTATAACAAGCTGGATCTGTACCACGGGAAGTCGTTCAGCGAGCTCCCAAAATTGCAAGCCCTGAACCTGGGCTACAACAGCCAGGCCTTCGGCATGCAGGGCATAGGCCACAACTTTAGTTTTATGGCCCATCTATCCAAGCTACGGTACCTTAGCCTGGCACACAACGGCATTCACAGCCGCGTCTCCTCGCGTCTCTACAGCCACTCACTGAGGTCCCTGGACTTCAGTGGCAACGGTATGGGCCTCATGTGGGGCGAAGGGGACCTTTATCTCCGCTTCTTCCAAAATCTGAGAAACCTGCTCCATCTAGACCTGTCTCAGAACCGCCTGCATACCATCCTGCCCCGGAACTTCCAGTACCTCCCCAAGAGCCTGAATCAGCTGAGTCTTCGTGACAATTACCTGTCTTTCTTTAACTGGAGCAGTCTGGCCTTCCTACCAAACCTGGTAGTCCTGGATCTGGCAGGAAACCAACTCAAGGCTCTGACCAACGGCACCCTGCCTAATGGCACCCGGCTCCAGAAACTTGATGTCAGTAGCAACAATATTATCTCTGTGGTCCCCGCCTTCTTTGCTCTGGCTGTGGAGCTGAAGGAAGTAAACCTCAGCGACAACAATCTCAAGACGGTGGATCGCTTCTGGTTTGGGCCCACTGTGGTGAGCCTCACAATGCTGGACGTGAGGAGCAACCCTCTACACTGTGCCTGTGGGGCAGCCTTTGTGGACTTCCTGCTGGACTTACAGCCCGCGGTGCCTGGGCTGGCCAACAACGTGAAGTGTGGCAGTCCCAACCAGCTGCAGGGCCATAGCATCTTCGCACAGGACCTGCGCCTGTGCCTGGATGACGTCCTCTCCTGGGAATGCTTTAGCCTTTCACTGTTGGTTGTGGCTGCGGGCATGGTGGTGCCCGTACTGCAGCATCTTTGCGGCTGGGACGTCTGGTACTGCTTCCACTTGTGCCTGGCATGGCTACCTTTGCTGGCCTGGGGCAGGCGCAGGGCCCGAGCTCTGCCCTATGATGCCTTCGTTGTGTTCGATAAGGCGCAGAGTGCGGTGGCCGACTGGGTCTATAACGAGCTACGGGTGCGGCTGGAGGAGCAGCGCGGGCGCAGAGCTCTGCGCCTATGCCTAGAGGACCGGGATTGGCTGCCGGGCCAGACGCTCTTCGAGAATCTCTGGGCCTCCATCTATGGCAGCCGCAAAACGCTGTTTGTGTTGGCCCACACCGACCGGGTCAGTGGCCTCCTGCGCACTAGCTTCCTGCTCGCTCAGCAGCGCCTATTGGAGGACCGCAAGGACGTGGTGGTGTTGGTGATCCTGCGCCCCGATGCCCACCGCTCCCGCTACGTGCGACTGCGCCAGCGCCTCTGTCGCCAGAGCGTGCTTTTCTGGCCTCAGCAGCCCATAGGGCAGCGCGGCTTCTGGGCCCAGCTGAGCACAGCCCTGACTAGGGACAACCGTCACTTCTATAACCGGAACTTCTGCCGGGGACCCACAGTAGAATAGGCCAGAGCAATAGCTGGGAACAGCTTTCTTCCCAGGCGTCTCTCAGGACAGTCTGAAGAGTCGCCAAATGTGGACTTGTTAATCCTTCCCAGAGAGGAGGGCTGGGTCTGCCACCACCACCTCCCTTCTCCACCGAACCTCCTCCCCCATCTGTTCTCTGAATGCCCCTACCTTTCTGCAGGGCTGGGTAGGCTGGGTAGGCAGGCACCTCTCTATCTCATACTGGTCTATCTATGGTCTCTGTCTTCCTCACTCACTGGCCTGGCCTGAGGGCAAAGAAGACAAAGACAGGGCTAGTCTCTCTTTGGCCCTTAGCAAGGTCCTAAGAAAACTCCTAGGCAGGGCAGTGTTCATTCCTAGGTGTGTAGAAAGAGAGGTGTGACTGCTCTAGTGGTTGTGCCTATGCTTGGCAAAGAAGGCCAGCCAGCCTCCATGAGAGTCTGGCCAGTGCCAGTAGCAGCAAGGAACTGAGAGCCAGAGGAGATTCAAAGGTGTGTTCAACCTTTGTGTGTGTGTGTGTGTGTGTGTGTGTGTGTGTGTGTGTGTGTGTGTGTGTTTGTGTGTGTGTGCGCGCATATGAGGGTCCATGCACACATGTGTGTTTGTGGGGGCCAAAGGTCAACCTCACATGTCATTCTCCTGGTGCTATCCATTTTGGTTTTGAGACCTCTCGTTGACACCAGGCTCACCAGTTAGTCTAGGCTGGCTGGCCAGAGAGCCCCAAGTGTCCACCTCCGGCTTCCCTTACAGGCACCACACCCAGCCTTTACACATGGGTTCGGGGGATCAAATCCAGGTCTTCCGTGCTCAGGCGGCAAGCACTTTACAGACTGAGCCGTCTTCCCAGCCCTATGTCTCCCCTTTTGACATCATGACTGACGTTGTCACCTACGAAGTTCACATTTGAGATCTGTATCATGGGTTAAAAGCAAAATAAAATCACACCAAAAACCTAACCAAAAAAAAAAAAAAAAAAAAAAAAAAAGCTCATGTATAGTTTTGTCTTGGGCTGTATTCACATCTATGCCAGGGTCCATCGGTCCCTGGACTACAGACTGAACACACCTGTTAAGATGAAGTTATAATCCATCCCTTTCCACCTAGAGGCTCCTGCTGGGTCACTCTGTTCAGATGTCAAAAGACACTTAGGGGAGCTGCTACCTGGCTGCAATGGGAGGAACCTCTTCCATGCACTTGTCTCTCAGACCTGCTTAAACTCAGACTGAGGCATTGCCACATCTGATCAAGATAAAATATATACATATGTTTCTGTTTAGAAGCCAAGCAGGGTCTTACTACATAGCCCTGGATAACCTTGAACTCTGTAGACCAGGCTGGCCTGGAACTCACAGAGATCCACTTGCTTATGTCATTCAAGTGCTGGGGTTAAAGATGTGTACCACCATGCTCGGATTTATTTTTTTATTGTTTAAGTTGCATTTATTTTGCATGTATATGTATGTGTGTGGGTGTGAAAATGCCAGGACTGGCTTGTGGAGGTCAGAGGACAAAGGAGTCAGCTCTCTGCTTCCGCTATTTAGAAGCTCAGAGATTAGCCGGGTGGTGGTGGTGCACGCCTTTAATCCCAGCACTTGTAGGCAGAGGCAGATGGATCTCTGTGAGTTCAAGGCCAGCCTGGTCTACAAAGCAAGTCCAGGACAGCCAATGCTAAACAGAAAAACCCTGTCTCGAAAAACCAGAAGGAGAAGAAGAAGAAGCAGCAGCAGCTTAGAGACTGAATTCAGTTGGAGATGTAAATAAATTCCAGGAAAGAAGCCTCATCTTTCACTGAACCTTCTGTAAGGCTCATTAAAATGTCAATCATTGTGCAGGAGTTGAAATGTCGCAGGTCCAGAACCTAATTACAATTTCTCCTAGGTTGTCTTTAGCCCTCTGAATAGCCATTCCTTGCCTGTCTCCCTGTCTAACTGAACAGATTAATCACTTAACAGAACAATTTCCACCAACACAAAAAGCTAAGAATGTTATCATATAGCATCATATAGCATTTATCAGAGCATATAGCATAACTGAGATATGCCCACCCCTTACTTTGCTTGAACCTACCTACTTAATTTTTCCTCTATTGTATTTGAAAGGTACCTCTGACCTGTAGTGTTCTGTTTTGTTTATTTCAAGACAGGGTTTCTCTGTGTAGCCTTGGCTTTCCTGGGACTGACTTTGTAGAGCAGGCTGGCCTCGAACTCACAGAGATCCACCTGCCTCTGCCTCCCAAGTGCTGGGATTAAAGGCGTGCACCACTGCACCATGCTTCTGCTTGTGATTTTCTTCATTCTGCTACTACAAAACAACTTCATCAAACTGCTACCACATTGGAACATGGAGTTTGAAGTAAACCTAAATCAGTGTTCTTGGACCATGGTCACTCATATTTGGCTCCAGGATAAACTATTTACTGTCCCCTTCAAGTCAAGAGTTGTGTTTTTGTCAATGGAGGCAAAGGGCGTAACCAGATTGGTCTTCTGACTGGCCCCTAAACATTTTTATTATATTTATTTGTTTATTTATTTTTGGTTTTTCAAAACAGGGTTTCTCTGTGTAGCCTTGGCTGTCCTGGACTCACTTTGTAGGCCTCGTACTCACAGCGATTGACTTGCCTCTGCCTCCTGAGTGCTGGGATTAAAGGCATGCACCACCACGCCCAGCTTATTATATTAATTTATTTATTGTGGGGCCTTTACCCATTGATATGTCTCATTGCCTGTGTTTCTTTCTTTCTTTGTTTCTTTCTGACTGTGTTTTTCAGATAAGATCTCACTACATAGCTTTGGCTGATCTGGAACTTGCTACACAGACCAAGCTAGTCTCTAACTCACCGAGATCGCCTGCCTCTGCCTCCTGAGTGCTGGGATTAAAGGTGTGCGCCACCACGCCCAAGTCGTCTGCATTTCTAGTTTTCTTTATGTATGACAAAGACTTCAGAATGCTTCCTGTGTCAGTGGACAAGGTCTGTATTCAACAAGTACATTGAGCTTGTGGATGGTGCTGTGATTGGAGCCTTCAGGAACCTGATCCCAAGACCTTTGTCGTCATTATCACCACACTGAGCCTGTGAGAAAGAGAGAGAAACGCTCACAGTGCTGGAGGAGGGGAGGTGGGGGGGGGGGGGGGAGAAGTGAACCAGTTTGGTTGGCTTAGGCCAGTGGCCAGCCACTCAGGGCCTCCCACTTGGGAGTGTGAGAGAGTGTTGGAACTAGCTAGCCACAGACAAACTGCTGATTTTGTAACCCGACTGCCAGTTGCCCGGCTCCCTCCCACACCTCTGCCTCCAGGGTATGACCATGAGGGGAGTATGGCCCTCGTTCCTCTTTTACTGGTGTGTGTGTGTGTGGTGTGTGTGTGCGCGTGCCTGTGTGTGGTGTGTGTGTGTGTGTGTGTGTGTGTGGTGAGTGTGTGTGCCTGTGTGCGTGCGTGTGTGTGTGTGTGTGTGTGTGTGTGGTGTGTGTGTGTGTGGTGAGTGTGTGTGCCTGTGTGTGTGTGTGTGTGTGTGTGTGTGTGTGTGTGTGTGTGTGTTTTACTGGTCTGAATGCTTCCACTGAGCTATAACTTCTTTCTGACTCGGGGCTTCTACCCTGATGTCCCTTGTGGGAAAGATTAAGCTTTGTCACAAGTGGAAGCAATCTTGGCGGGCTTTACCCTTGGGGCACCCCATGAATGCCTTGTGATAGACATAGTGGAGCCATCCTGGGCATGGAATTCAGGAAGCAGACCTGGGAACCCCACCTGGGCTATTGTTTTCCTAATTGACCCTCAACGGGAGAAGGAGACCGCCCTTTCCATGTGACTGAGGGAGGTGGGGAGGAGAGAACAACAAGTTCAGCCCGGGCAAGAGTGCGTGGAGAGCTGCGACCTGGCTGGACCAGCACGCGGACCAGAGAGACACCTAAGGACCCGTCCCGTGGAACGGATACCGGAAGGTTCACTCTTTTGTCCCTTTAACCTTTTTTCCTTCTTGTGTAAGCTAGTTGGGTTGTATAATAAAGTTTAATTGTTAAGAAACAGAGCCAACAATCCCTCTTATCTCCTCAAATGAAAACCAGTACAGACCCTTAACTACAAAGTCAAGTGCAGGCTTTGTCCTGGGTGGCCTGGGGAAAAAACACCAACAACGCAAGAGCGTTCTTGTGCAGCCTGAAGGCCTGGGAAAGTCCCTGTTGAGTAGATCTGAGAGTGTTTTAGCCACAGCCAGAAGCAGAAGTGGGGGAGAGTGAGCCTGCCTAGGGCCTGTTCATCTCCCAAGGGAGCAAGGCAGTCTCTGGCAGTCTCACTTGTCCACCCATCTCACAGCGAGCTCTGAGCATACTGAGACTGGATGGGACAGAGCTATGCCAGAACAGGTTGGGCGGGAACCACCTCTGCCGCACTGTGGTTGAAAGGGGCACTTTGGATGGCTTTCGGGCCCCCTCCACCATGCAGTCATTGGCTCAGATCCCCAGGGGTTGCATCCCAACTTTGGCAATTGGGTTGTCTTGGGCAGGTGACCTTCTCTTCGGAAGCTTCAGTTTGCTCATCTCTAAAGACACTGACCAGTGCTATTTTGCTGGTTGTCAGTGATGCCTGCAAAGGCAGGACCTGGCCACTCATTATTAGGCAGAGGAACTATTGCTTGGAACCACCAACTGACAGGACTCCATGTTTCTCTTTCCACCCAGAGAATGACATTCCAGGCCAGGAGTCCCTGCCCAGATCACTGATAAGGTCTGAAGGTGGCTATCAGAGGTATGGGACATTCCCTGCGGAAAAAAAGATAGGGGGGTGGGGCAGGGGGTTAGTATTGCCTCCTTATGCTGGGCAGCAGTGAGGACCAGAGAGGTTGACCTATAGGCAGGCACAGGACAGGAAAAGATAGGAAGAAAATGGCAACTTGAGGAAAGTATGTATTCTAGGAATTTTTTTAATATACATGCTTGTATGTCTATGGAGATGTGTATGCGGGTGTGTGTGGGTATACATGTGGGTGTGCTTGGAGGCTAGAGCAGAACCCCAGGTGCCATGCTCAGGAATGCTGTCACCTCCTTTGAGTTAGGGTCTCTTCTTGGTCTGGAGCTCGCCGATGAGGCTATACTGGCCAGCCAGTGAGCTCCGTGGGTCCTCCTGTCTCTGCCTTCCGCAGCACTGGGATTATAGGAATGCACCGTCATGGCATTTTAAAGTGGTTTGGGGGTCAGATCAGGTCCTCATGCTTGCCGGACATGTATTTTACTGAGCTACGCTCCCTGCTGGTCTACTAAGGTTTTAACAACTCAGCCTTTCTCCTCTTGACGCTGTGTCCTGAGTATCTAAACATTCTTGCAAACAAAACTTTGTGGTTTCATACACTTTCACACTAGACTGGCTTAGAAACACTTTTTTTGTTGTTGCTGTTGGTTTTTTGTCTTGTTTTTTTAAGACAGGGTTTCTCTGTGTATCCTTGGCTGTCCTGGACTCGCTTTGTAGACCAGGCTGGCCTCAAACTCACAGCGATCCACCTGCCTCTGCCTCCCCAAGTGCTGGGATTAAAGGTGTGTGCCACCACGCCCAGCTTAGAAATGCTTTTAATTGTCTTGTTTGTTTGTTTTGTTTTGTTTTTTCGAGACAGGGTTTCTCTGTGTTAGCCTTGCCTGACCTCGACTTGCTTTGTAGACCAGGCTGGCCTTAAACTCACAGCGATCCTCCTGCCTCTGCCTCCCAAGTACTGGGATTAAAGGCCTACACCACCATGCCTGGTTCTTAACTGTCAGTTTTTAAACAGTCTCATGTCTCATCTGCTACGTGCAGATCCTTCCATCCTGGCTTCTCATAAGCCCAAGAAACAAGGAGGAGGAAATATAGCTGCAGACCTTGCTCACTCCGCTGGCTCCAGCTTCTGAAAGAACAGCGGGTCCTCCCAAGCATTCAGACATTGCCCCCCAGCAGAGGCAAACAATCCCACTTGAGGGAAAGGCGGTGGAGGGCATGTGGGAATGTGAGGGACAAGGGATAGCTCGGCTCTGGAAGCTGGAGTGAGGCAGCAAGGCTGGGTAAGGCAATCAGGAAGGAACCTATTGTGGTTCGGAGGTCATATGACTTCCCTCATACCCGGTGGCCTGCCTGGGTATGATGCCTTTATCTGATGGGACCATGATGCAGGCATGCTCCTCCACACGGTACTGTCAAACAAAAGGATGCGACCAGCACGGGCTTAGCCTCAACATAAGCCTGCCCAGTTGTCTCACGTACAGCTGTGAGAACTCACCTGTTCTCCTGTGTGGTTTGGCTGTCACTGGGGCCCCCTTCCATTCAATCAATACACATTTTCTCAGCATTTCTGAATACTGGGCTCTGGGCTGGACTCAGAGGGAACAGAACAGAGAAGATAAGGTACCTGTCCTCAAAGCGGTACTTACAACAGGGAGAGCAGCCACGGCTGGAGACTACGGTGTTAAAAGACACCGAGGCAGGAGGCTGAGGTAGCGTGGAGATGTCAGAGGCCGCCCGACATCTGCCTGCTGGACAGAGAGCATCACAGCTGGACGTGTTGCCTCTTGGGAAGATTCGTCCAAGTCTCCAGCCACTCCTCCCAACCTGTTGCATCTAATTGTGCCCTAACAGCACGTGGCTGGGGCATCTGGGATACAGGGAGGAGGGAGGAGGGGAGGGCACTCCACCTTCAGAGGCCTAGGGGAGCCATCATCCTAGCTGGGTGTAGACCTCCCAGTGTGGCTGTGCTGTCACTCACATTCCCAGCGATCAACTCTCATTTACTGCTCTGCAAGGAAGCCTGATGAAGTCATTGTTTTCCCCAGATTGTCCTCAGGACTGTAGGAGGAGGGGCTGGATGTTTACATTTTTCCAAGGGAAGGTATTTTAGCAACAGAGCAGATGCCTAGGTTAGCGTCCCTGGGGAGGTGTCCTCAGGAAAACAAAATTTTTGTTGAGACAGTTTTTCTATGTAGTTCTGGCTGGCCTGGAACTCTATTTGTTTGTTTGTTTGTTTTTGTTTATCAAGACAGGGTTGCTCTGTGTAACAGCTCTGACCTAGAACTCACATTGTAGTCCAGGTGGCCTCAAACTCACGGAGATCCACCTGCCTCTGCCTCCCAAGTGCTGGGATTAAAAATGTGCACCTCACCACTGCCCAGCTCTGGAACTTATTCTGTAGTTCAGACTGGCCTGGAACTCCCAGAGATCTTCCTGCCTTTGCCTCCAAGCACTTTCACGCCACCACAGCATGAAAACGTTGTCTTGTATCAAGAGTGGCTATGCCATGACACAAAGCAGGAAAGTTCAGGCAGAGAAAGGCCTAGAAGCAGAGAGAGCCTGGGCACAGAGTGAAGCCGGGCTACAAAGCAGAGTGACCAAGCAAGGTGTGGAATGACTAACGGGTGTTCACCAGGAGCCCACTAGCTGTGCATGAGGGAACTCCCACTGCAGTTCCTGAGTCAAGAGGTTTCTGTATGAGAGAGACAAGGTGTTTGTGTCTTTTCTTTTCTTTTTTCTTTCTTTCTTTCTTTCTTTTTTTTTTTTTTTTTTTTTGGTTTTTTGAGACAGGGTTTCTCTGTGTAGCCTTTGGCTGTCCTGGACTCTCAAGCGATCCGCCTGCCTCTGCCTCCCGAGTGCTGGGATTAAAGGCGTGCGCCACCACGCCCGGCCCTGTGTCTTTTCTTTGAAACAGGCTGGGTTTGAACTTGTTCTGTCTCTATGTCGTCAGTGTTGGGGCTACAGGAGTGTGACACTGGTGATGCCTGGTTTATGAGATGCTGCTAACCAGATTCAGGGCTTTGTGTGTACTAGGAAAGTACTCTACCAAGCAAGTTCCATACACCACTCTCTGTGGCGCTGGAAGGCCTCTCTGCTGTTGTTGGCGTGGAGGAGGCAAAGGCAGGTGAGGGCAGCAGAGGCCTGGCCTGAAATGTGCTTTCTGCTATTACATAAGAGAACACAGAGCTGACTGCAGATGAGAAGCCGGATAACCTGAGCCAATGGTGAGAGGACCCGGTGCAGAATGGAGGGTGGGGTGGTGGGGACAGGGTGCTTTCTACACCCCCTGCACCCGGGCAACCTCAGGGAGACTGTGAGGCACTGAGGGAAGGGAAGCAAGAACACCAACATCCACAGAAGCACCCAGCTCAGGAGGAACACTGAGCCGTGACTGGCACAGCTTAGACTTGGATGGGAAAGCTGTAAAAAGCCCAAGGCCAACTGCTCACACTACTGAAGGATCTAACGAGAGGCAGCAGAGCCAGCGGCTGCGTTTGGTAAGACAGGCAAAAGGTGGCAAGCAAAAAGCAACCTCCAGGCTAGGCGTGGTGGCGCACACCTTTAATCCTAGCCTCGGGAGGCAGAGGCAGGGGGAATCTCTGTGAGTTTGAGGCCAGCCTGGTCTACAAAGTGAGTCCAGGGCAGCCAAGGTTACACAGAGAAACTCTGTTTCAAAAAACCAAAACCAAAACCAAAACCAAAACAAAAACAAAAACAAAAAAGCAACCTCCACAGGGAACAGAGGTGCCAGGCTGACCAGCTGAAAGCCTGGGGGACAGCTTGCTTGTTCAGACAGGACATGCCTGCTGTGTGGGAGAGAGGGTCAGCAGAGGGAGGTGTGTCACATTCTGAAGACAAGGGGTGTCTTCAGAATGCACAAGAAGAACAGGACCCAAACACAAAGGCAGAGGACATGAGCTGGCAGGCTGCACAACCCTCCTTCAGGCTTGACTTTCAGTGGGCAGTGTGAGGTTGAGAGAAAGCAGTAGAGACAGAGCTGTACAGGACTGTGGGCACCTTGACTGTCCCTTCTGGGTCTGAGGCAGGAAGTTTAAGGGGAAACCAGCAGCAGATGTTACCCCTGCCTGCAGTTCCTGGGGTGCCGGCTGGGTCTGCCACACTGGTCAGGTTCAAGCACAGCAGAAGGCCTGCAGGCTACAGCTTGTACAGCCACAATGCAGACCACACGACAGTGAGCTCTTCATTCAGTGGTCAACAGCAGAAACACCTAACACACTAGAATTTATTTCAGGACTATAATTTTACTATAGTTTAATATTTAATATATAATTTATTTCACATATAAAGACAATTCTGGCTAATTTTTGGATATGGTAATGGCCTAGGGTTAGGTGAATAATTGAGGTCAAGGTCAGGCCTGGGCAGACACCATCTTGCTCATGCCCGAGAAGTAGGCTTTCTCTCGCTCACTCATCACTTCAAAATGCAAGGGCCTCCTGCAGAAGTTGCATTCAGCTGACGAATGTGGCCTCAGGTCCAGCCCGACTCGCTTCCATGTGACCAGTAGCTTCTCTGTGGGGAGAGACAGTTCTTGAATATCACAGAAGCTTCTGCCCAGGAGAATCAGAGCATATGTCCACACAAAACCTCCACCTGAAGGCTCCCAGCGGCATCACTCCTAAGACTTCCACAGTGGAGGCAACCCAACTGCCCATCCACCAATGTAGGGTGAAATGAGGCCAAGACACACAGACAATTGTGTGGTGACAAAAAGAACAGAGCTGGCACTCAGGAGGGCAAAGGGGGAACCTGAACTCTGGGCCAGCCTGGGCTACAGACACAACCAGATCTCTTTTTATTTTTATTTTTTGGTTTTTTGAGACAGGGTTTTTCTGTGTAGCCTTGGCTGTCCTGGACTCACTCTGTAGACCAGGCTGGCCTGGAACTCACAGTGATCCACCTGCCTCTGCCTCTCAAGTGCTGGGATTAAAGGCTTTGTAGTCTAGGCTGGCCTTGAACTCACAGCGATCCGCCTGCCTCTGCCTCCCGAGTGCTGGGATTAAAGGCGTGCGCCACCACGCCTGGCTGAGTCTGTCTTTTAAAAAAAAGTGAGGAAATAAAATAAGCAGTAGTGAGTGATTCTGTATCGTTCACACGGTCGTCCCCTCCCTCCCCCCCCCCCCCCCCCCCCCCCGCCGCCACTAACTGTCCAGGAAGTAAGAGCAGCCACAGGTGGGTGGACTAGGTAGAAGGGAAGTGAATGCTAGTGAGTGTAGCTTCATTCTTAGTGATGGAACTGTCCCGGAAGCGGATGTGATGGCTTCTCAGTGCCACGAATGTATCTAAAGCCCTTTTAATTCTGTATTTTAAAAGGGTAAATCTTTATGGGATGCCAATTAATCTCAATGACACTGTTCTAAGAATTGGGTCTTACTTCACAAGCCAGATTCAGCAAGCTCTGCAGTATCAACACTAACCTGAGTATCTGGGGGGCGGGTGGTTGCTCAAGGGGGGAGTGCCCACACCGTGTGCCAGGACCTCAAGTTCAACCCCAGCACCAAAACCAAACAAAATACCCTGAGCATCCTGAACAAAAAGTCTGTCTTTGGAAGTTACGACAGCTTGGGAGGGCCCAAAGGGCAAAGTTCATCTGTGGCAATGACAACCTACATCTAAAAGCCCCCCAGTCTCTGCCTTCAGAATGGACATCAGGGGTTGTGGGGAACAGTACAGAGGCACCAGAACAAGTTGCTTCCAGGGCCGTATGTCAGGGAGGGAAGAGCAGTGCAAGGAAATGTGAGGCAGATTCCAGAGACCAGGCCAGACTTGTGCCGTCAGAGGCCTCCAGTCCCTGAACGGCTGCAAACAGGCATGCAGGGACGAGAGAGGACACAAGGGCATAAGGCTCCCTGCAAGCTTCCAAATGGGTGTGTGTGCACACTCTTAAAGTGAGTCACTGCTGTCTAATTTTAGAGTTTTGTTATGTGGCATCTGAGGGCACAGTTAGCCACTTGGAACAAGAGAAACCAATTCGCGGCTGAATGCATGAGGGTAAACACCCCAAGAACTTTGCAGGAGCTGTGAGCGGGCTCTCCAGGTTGCAGTTGAAGTGAGGTAGAGAGTCCCCGCTCGGCCTTCCTTGACTCACCCAAGAAGAAGTTCATCATCTGTGGGGTGTGGTGTGGGGTGGGGGCAATCCGCAGGAGCTCCTCCCCACGAGGCACCGTTGGGTAATTGATGGCCTGGACGTAGATATTATGCCTCGTCATCAACTCATCACAGATCTCTGTGTTTTTAGCGGCATCGGCGACCTAAGTTCCACCACAGCAAAAGTAGGGTCAGAATAAGACATGCTAATTTGGCAGAGACAGTCAAGAACACAGTGTGCAAGGATGAGGCTCAGGCTCCGGGCCAGACTACAGCTGAGTGTGCAAGCCTGGGGGAAATGGGAAATGCTGCCTGCCCCCTGCACTTTAAGGGAGCTCTTGCAGGGTGGACGGATGCACTGGAATGGAATGTCACATGGCTGTCCTCCCAGGCCGTGCGCGGTCAAGGAGGTACTTTCCCCCATCCCACATCCTTGCTCTCGGGAGGTCCTGCCAGCTCTGGCTATACTAGCTGTTTTCTTATATTAACTGTGACATCATCAGAGATAGGATTTGTAAGGGGAGGGCAAGATCTACTTTGAAATTTACGAAGTGCAAAGTCCCACTTCACAGCTGCCCATGCTAAGGCTTCTAGAGTTTTCCAGACACACGTTCTTGTTTACCCTGCTAAGGTCAGTGCTCTGGGGAAGGAAGTTGTGCTTCAGCCTCCTGGGTTCAAAGACTTCATTCTTATTGTGAGGGCAGCCCAGGCAGCGGAAGACAGAGACATGGCAGAGGGCCGCTGGCTGCAGTCCCAGCACCAGTTCCAGCTCCGCAATCACCCTGCCCAAGCCCAACTTCAGGAAGGCAGAACCAGAGCACTGGCCTATCATGTGTGGAGGCACAGGTTCCCAAGGGCCAATGACAAACAGGCCATTACCCGCACAGGGATGATGTGACTGGGACAGTGGATGACCGGGAGGCCAGCGTCCATTAGCATCTGCCTCATCAGCTTGACATTGCGCTGGTGCTGGCGTCGAAGGGCACGCCCCTCACTGCTCTTCAGGATCCGCACAGATTCCAGGGCTCCAGCCAGCAGCATGGGCGGCAGGGAGGTGGTGAAGATAAAGCCAGCGGCATAGGACCGGACAGTGTCGATCAGCAATCTCGTGCTGGCTATGTACCCTCCAACACAGCCGAACGCTTTACCTGGGAGGAGGAGCTCTGTTAGGCCGGCAAAGGCAACGTGACACATGAGCGACACCCGCAGCCTCCAGGCACTGACTTTGCTGCAGTTCTGAGGCCATCCTTGCTACTCAGGCAAACTGGACCTCTCGACAATTAGCATTTGCTGGGTAAATACAAACACTCAGAACCTGTTAGGGCTTGTGTTTCAGCTCTGGTCAAGGCCCTTGTGTAATCTGTATCTCAGGTTTCAGGATTAAGGACACCAGAAGCGTTCTCAGGAGCCTTACCCCTCATTCCAAAGGGAACATTTTTGCTGACCACAAGAGGATTAGGTAGGTTTAAACTCCTATAGTGGAAAATTACTGCACCTGGCTCAATGTACTAGACCTCCAACAAACCTCTATCACAAACTGGAATTTGGCACTTGAATAGGTGGCTTTCCCCCTGCCATCTCTGGGACTTCAGGAGCCAGACCTCTCACCCCATTGCCAGGGCTGGGGGATGCTGGGTTTTGCCTGATGATCCTTGACCAAGTGTAGGCTTTAGCTTGGCATTCAGCTAACTGCTATATAGGCATCTCAGTGCCTTATCAATTACTCGATGTTGGGGGGGGGGAATTAAATTTCTATAACCTCTTAATGATTCATTCTCACAGACAAAAAGCAATGTCTATAGTAATGATCTATAAACAACTCATTTACCTTCTCAACAGGAATTCAGATATAGATCCTATTGCTATTTCTATCATATTGATGTGGGGGGGGTGGTAAAAACAAAACAAACAAACCAACAAAAACAGGCATGAGAAGGTCACTGCACACCCAGTGAGCTACGCAGCCAGGGCTGAAGGCCAGGCTTCAGGGTGCCAGGCAGGAGAGGAACAAGCCGGGCCCGCTGGGGCAATGGCACTTCCCAGGGCCTGTTAGAAAAGCACTGGGGTTCTCTCTCCTTTTGGATTCAGCAGCAGAGTGAAGGCTTCTGTCACACACATGTATGGCAGGAATGAGCTCAATTGACAAAAAATGTAATTTCTGCCATATTTAGCTGTGGGAGTCTGTGAGCCTCCATGTCCCCAGGGATCCTGCGAAGCTGGTCTAGCATTCACGGGGATGAAAACACCCACTAAAGATGAAGTGGCGGCACACACCTGCCTACTCAGCACTGAGAACTGAAACAAGGCCAGCCTGGGCTACAGACTGAGACCCTGTCTCAGGAAAACAAAATTTACTCCAAAAAGAAACAAGCCAGGCCTTTCATTTACCACACAGGTGCCAGTCAGAGCAGCAGTCACTGATCTTGCTATGTACCCAAAGTTCAGTGTACAAGGACAGGACTTACAAAGCATACTTACCGAGGGTCCCAGAAATGATGTCCATTTTTGGCATGACTCCATCCCGATCACCAATCCCGCCACCTCGAGCCCCATACAGCCCCACTGCATGGACCTCATCCACAAACGTGATGGCTCCAAATTCATGGGCCACATCACACAGCTCTTCCAGTGGGCATACTGCTCCTGACGAAAGCCAAGGAAAATGTCAGTAGTAGTGCTTAGAGCCAAAGCAAAGTACAGTCTATTCTTTTTGGTTTTTCGAGACAGGGTTTCTCTGTGTCGCCTTGGCTGTCCTGGACTCGCTTTGTAGACGAGGCTGGCCTCAAAATACAGTCCATTCTAAGGGGTCACTTTTAGTACTGGAGAGAAAATGAACTTCTCCCCCAGTTCCTGTCTGCCTTGAGGTCATACAGCCTAGCAACAGCCAGAGCAGAAGACCCAGCTACCCCATCCACATAAAGTCTCTCAATTACAGAATTCCGGCAGAGTAAAAATGCAAAACCAGAAACATGACATTTTTGTTTGCTTCAGAGCTGGGTAAGAACCTCATACACAGCTGGGCAGAAGCCTGACCACCAGTGACATGCCCGCCGGACTCTTTAAACAGTTAGAGCCCAGCTCTCTATCTCAGGCTCCAGGTTAGTCTCTGCATAGACTTACCATCCATCGAATGAACGGTTTCAAATGCTACGATCTTGGGCACCGAGGGGTCAGACCTTTGCAGCAGCTCCCTGAGATGGTTGACGTCATTGTGGCGGAAGATATATTTTGGCACTCGACTGTTGCGAATCCCTTGGATCATGGAGGCATGGTTCCCAGAATCCGAGTAAATTTCACAGCCTGACATGAGGAAAGTGTTACTTAGTGGCAGAGGCATCAAGACAAATATATTCTGGACAGGTGCAACAGACCTTTTCCTGCTGCTAATACCTCAAAAATGCCCAATACAAAAACACCGTGGGCTCAAAAACCCAAAGCCCCGATGCAGCAATTAGCGACTGCTTCACCTCTAGGAAGAGGCTAAGGCAGAGACAGCCCACGGCCGCTAGGATGAAGCTCAGCCGCAAAGCCTCAGAGTCCCATGAGCTGATGCCTTGGCTTCCATGCCAGCATCAAGGAAACACAAAAGACAAAGGCCATGAGAACACTCTTCAAAGCCACAATGTCACATGCCTGTGAGCCCAAAAACTTTCTTTAAAATGCAATGAAGGGTTTTGCTAAAGGAACTTCTGAGACTATGAAGGACGCTTGCGTCAGGAGCTCAGGACAGGACCTCCTGTGTCTCCACTGATCGTGCCCTGCCAGAGCTCACCAACACCACAGTGCTTTGACTCAGGGCTGTCAGGCTCAACAGGAATGGGCCTTCTTTGTAGCAAATATTCTTATTACGCAGAAGCCTCAGAGTGCTCCCTTACCTGGCATCATCTTAGCCAGGGTGAACAGAGTAGAGTCGTTGGCCACAAAGCAGGAGGAAAACAAGAGAGCTGCATCCTTGCCATGGAGGTCAGCCAGCGCCTGCTCCAGTTCCACATGGAACTTACTCGTTCCAGAAATATTCCTAGTTCCACCGGCTCCAGCACCATGCTGTTTCACAGTCTCCCTGTTAAAAATAAGGAAAATACCAATATTCCAGGTCCAGGTCTCCAGAACTCACTTAAAAACCCAGAAGACTTACATTCCTACAACCCCAGCACTGCGGCAGAGCATGTCTCCAAAAACAAAGATGGGAAGGCTATGGAGGAAAGAACTAATGCTGACCTCAGTCCTCCAAGCACATACCCACCTCACCCAACACTCACAAGTACATAACACACATGAATACACAATACACACACTCACACACGCACACTTTGGGACGGGGGATGTAGCTCAGCAGGTCAAGTGCTTGCTTAGAATACACAAAGCTCTGAGATCAGTCCCTAGTACTGCATGAACAAGCATCACAGAGTACGTGCCTGTAATCCTAGCACAAAAACCCCACAAACAACAACTGACCATGCCTCGAGTAAGCAAGAAAACTCATGGTTCTTTGTTTATTGTTTTTGAAACAGGGTCTTGCCAGGCGTGGTGACACACACCTTTAATCCCAGCAGAGGATCGTGAGTTCGAGGCCAGCCTGGTCTACAAAGTGAGTCCAGGACAGAGAGACCCTGTCTCAAAAAAAAGAAAAAAGAAAAAAAGAAAGAAAGAAACAGGGTCTCATTATATAGCCCTTGGCTGTCCTGAAACTCACTATGCAGACCAGGCTGGCCTCGAACTCACAGAGATCCACCTACATCTGCTTCTCCAGTGCTGGGAGTAAAGGCTTGCACCACTATGCCCAGTTTATTTTTTATTGTTTTAAAAACCCAGGAGAATGAAAAGTGTGTTGATCTCACCTAGCATCTTTCTCCTTGTGAAACCCAGGGCCACGAATCTTTTGCTTTGTTTTGGTTTTCGAGACAGGGTCTCTCTGTGTAGCCTTGGCTGTCCTGGACTTTCTTTGTAGACCAGGCTGGCCTCGAACTCACAGCGATCCACCTGCCTCTGCCTCCCGAGTGCTGGGATTAAAGGTGTACACCACCATGCCTGGCTTCATAAATCTTAAAAAGAATTGTTAAGAAGGCATTTAAGAACCGGGCGTGGTGGCACACGCCTATAAATCCCAGCCTTTGGGAGGCAGAGGCAGGTGGATCTTCATGAGTTTGAGGCCAGCCTGGTCTACACACTGAATCCAGGACAGCCAGGAACCCTGTCTCGAAGAAAAAAAAAAAGAGTGAGTGTTTAGGGTTGGAGCAATGGCAACGGCTAAGTGGTTAAGAGCTGCTCTTCCAGAGGACCCAACACAGGCACCAGGCACACTTGTGGCAGAAAAACAACAACAACAACAACAACAGCCGGGCGTGGTGGCGCACGCCTTTAATCCCAGCACTTGGGAGGCAGAGGCAGGTGGATCGATGTGAGTTCAAGGCCAACCTGGTCTACAAAGTGAGTCCAGGACAGTCAAGGCTTCACAGAGAAACCCTGTCTCGAAAAACCAAAACAAAACAAAACAAAACAAAACAAAAAACAACAACAACAACAACAACAACAGTGTTTATTTAACAGTCACTAAGGTTTCTTTTTTCTGAGAATGAGAGAAAGCACACTCTGGAAGGCTGCCAAGCAGCTCCACAGCACTAGGAGACATCACACTACTGCCTAATCTCAAGCATGACTCTCTTTAGCAAGCCTCTTGCTCTCTCAAGCCATGGTGGTCCTCCTGAATGACAAAGATGGGACCTTAATCCTTTTAAACATGTCCTACTGAAATAGCCCCTCCACCGTCTATACATTAGAGTTTCTCTACAAAAGGCAGCGATTTGTAGATATGCCTAAGCTACAACCCCAGCCCCAAAGTGTTTGTGTGTGTGTGTGTGTTTACTGTGTATTCGTGTGTGTTATGTGAGTCCATGGGGTGGGGTAGGGTGGGTGTGAACTCATAGGACAGCATTAGGTCTTTCCTCTATAGCCTTTTCATCTTTGTGTTTTGAGGTACTCTCTGCCCCAGACATCATCAGTAGAGATTTTCAAAGGCTAAGAATACCATGCCAGTGAAATGGTTCAGCAGGGAAAGCCTGGTAACCTGAGTTCAAGCCCAGAACTCCTGTAAAGGTTGAGGGAGAGAGTAGGCTCTATGAAGAACAGTAGTTTATCACTATGGCACCTTTTCAGTGATCAAATATTCTCCCATCAAAAGTCCAGCGATATAAAGCATCTATATCTTGCCAAATAATGACAGTGGTATCTGAAAACTGACAGCTACTTACATGACAGCTCCACATACTCGTGGGTGGCGACTCATGCCCAGGTAGTCATTGCTGCACCAGACTGACACCTGCTTTTTGGTGATGAGGGAGTCTGTGTAATCATCCGCCATGGGGAAGGTCTGTGCTCTCCGGTTCACAGTTTTAAACACTCGGTAGGTATGGTCATTTTTCTTCTCATCAATTTTCTTCTCAAAGAAATGATCATATTGAAAAGTGGAAACAGCTAGAATGGAAACAAACAGAAGATGGTACAGTTTTTTAAGATGCATATCTGGCTTTTTGGGAGGGACGAACCTGGGTTCAAATCTCAGCTTGGCCATTTAATGTCACTACATCCAGGACTAGAATGATGCCCTAGACTGTGATGGGTAAACAAGACTGCGCTTGGCAAGTATTTGGCATGCTGTCCAGGGCATAGGCGACAGGTAATGAAGATGGAAGGCGAATGACCAGCAGCACGCATGGCCACTGAGCCCAAGAGTACTCAAGCAAGGGCAGTGGGCTTCAACTACCGCCTCACCATACACCTCACATTTCATCTGACATACAGATAACTCATAAACAACAAGACTCACATTTTGGCAAGTTATCCTGAAGAAGATGAGACACTCTTTCTGGCCGCTGCTGTCGTATGATGTCCTGGAAGTTCTTCAGCAGCCGGCTCTGATCCTGTCCGTCAGTTTTCACACTGACCACGCCGGGGGCCACTGGGCTTTGGGCAACCTCTAACAGAAGTGATAAGAAGCACGGAGGGTGGATGGATGGGCCTTTCTCTCTTAGTCCACAACACCTTCCAAGCAGACTGCCAAAAACAGCTTATGGGGGGAAGAGGCGCAAGGCAGGAGATAGTTCATCGGCTAAGAGCACTGGCTGCCCTCCTGGAGAACCGGGGTTCAATTCTCAGCATTCATACGGCAGCCACAGCTGTCCATTAACTACAGTTTCAGGAGACCGGATGCCCACTTCTGGCCTCCTTGGACACCAGGCACACTTCAGTGCCCAGATACACATGCAGGCAAAACATCCATGCATTAAAATCATTTTTTCCCCAAAATTAGCTTATTGTCTGGGTGTGTTGGTGCATGGCTTTAGTTCTAGCACTAAGGAGGCAGAGCCAGGCAGATCTCTGTAAATCTGAGGCCAGACTGTGCTACAGGGTGAGACCCCGTCTCAAAGCAAAACCAAACCAAACCATAGCTTATTGCCTATTTCATGAAAATGCTCGGCATGGTGGCGAGCAGTGGTAATCCCAGCACTCGGGAGGCAGAGGCAGGTGGATCTCTGTCAGTTCAAGGCCAGCCTGGTCTACAAAGAGAATTCCAGGACAGCCAGGACTACAAGGGAAACCCTGTCTCAAAAACAACAACAACAAATTTCTCAGCATGCTGAAGCCCTTAGGGGCTGTTGGGAGCTCAGATGGGGTTAGGGTTGTCGCTGCGTGGCCATCAGCAGGACACACCAGCTGGGAGCCTAGGCCAGCACTTGCTGCAGCAATACCAGAGTTCTACTTTCTACTCTGCTGAAGGGTAGGCAGGACTCAAGAGAAACACTAATGCTGCTATCTGTTCAAGACTACAGGTTATTTCCAGAAAGTGAGCATGCTGGGAAGCTGGCTCCCTCCTACACCCTCACCACAAAGCAAGCCCCACATTTTGCAATATGGTCTGGGCTGTATAGCTTGAGGGCTTTCCTTCCTCTCTGGCCCTGAAAGAGGAAGGTACTCACGCTATCACTATGCCGACCTACTAACAGCTCCCATGGAAACTGGAGGGTCTCAGGAGCCCCGTGAACCACCTCACTCTTTCCACTGGCTGGAGTTGCTGTTACCTTTCCTCACGGCATGCATTTCCTGCACATCCTCCTGAAGCTCCAGACTGGCCTTGCGGAAGACACTGCTGCCTGTCTGGCTCAGCTGTGCAGCCAGGAAAGGGCACTTGCTCCCAGAGCCCTGGCTTGTCGCAGGTGACGGGTGTCCAGACGGGAGCTGTGTACTATCTGGAGCCTGTGCCATCTGGGACTCATCAGGAGCCTGCTGGACTGCAGCTTTGGCAGTTTTCTCTTCTGAGGAAGGAAATGGAAAGAATGAGGCATGAGACCTGCTCGTGGCGTGCATAAGCAAGTCAAACCCTTCCCTTATCACCTCAAACTTTATGCTTGTTCTAGCTCTAGCCACACCCTTGCTAAACTCTGCCGCCACCACTCTCACCGGCGCCCCCGTAACAGTGGTCCTTTGAAAGGTTTATTTGCCCATCCCAGTTACCTCTCAAACCCACAAGAGTTCTCCTTATAAATCAAGAGCACTATTTTATATTTTCAGACAACCCAACATTCTTTTTTCATTTGTTTAAGACAGAGTCTTGTTATGTAGCCCATGATGCTTGACTTGGCCATCCTCCTGCCTCAGCCTCCTAAATGCTGGGTTTATATGTGCGCTTAGCCCCAAAAGCTCTTGACATGGATCACTGTCTACCCCATGGACACTCATCATAGGTCAGGGAAGTAATGCTCTCCAAGGCAACTGGGAGTAGTCACAAAGTTATTTGCTCTTCTTATTTTCTAAACAGATTCCTAATAAAACTCAGCCAGTTCTAAAAATACTTCTGCGTAGGTGGGGGAGAAAGCAGGCTATCACTTAGATCTTTAAATTGTCCTCAGACCATTAGTTTGTGTGGCGAAGAGGCAGGCAGCTACCTTCACACAGCTCACCTGCCTTCTCATCTAAGCTCATCAAAGGCTCTAGCCGGCTGGATCTGTGTTCTAAGCTCCAGGCACTCCTCGGCCTTTTAAGCAATGTTCACATTCCTTCTAGAAATGTCTTCCTTCATCATTTTGGAATACTCCTGTGAGTCACGGGCTGCTCTTTCTACAACTTGGATAAGGTGTCTCAATACAGTTTCCATAACATGTTCTATAAAAGGAAGTCAAGAAATGGTACTCTGGGTCTACAAAGTGAGTCCAGGACAGCCAAGGCTACACAGAGAAACTCTGTCTTGAACCCTGACTCCAAAAAATGTTATTTTCAAATTAACTTAATTTTACAAGTAATGCAGATCTGTCATGGAAAGTCTAGACAACGGGAGGAAAAGAAGCATTCTAACTCAAAGCATGGCTGCTATGGACATTCTGAGAAAAGACAATTAGCTCCTGACAGGAAGTCTTTCGAAGACTAAGTCCTGCCTACTTACAGAACAAACATTCCTTTCCTACAGGCTTACACTGAAGAGAAGCCTGGAAGCTGAAATGTTCACCAGGATTAAGTAGACTCTGAAAAGGCCCTCTCCTGGCAGAACTTGGTGAAGACCAGCTCTGCTCTGTTCATTAAAACTTATCTTTAGGGCTGGAGAGATGGCTCAGAGGTTAAGAACACTGTCTGCTCTTCCTAAGGTCATGAGTTCAAATCCCAGCAACCACATGATGGCTCAAAACCATCATAATGAGATCTGGTGCCCTCTTCTGGTGTGCACGCATTACATGTAGGCAGAACACTGTATAAATCTTTAAAACAAAAACAAAAAAACCCAAAACAACTTATCTGTATAGTGGGTGTGGTATTCCACGCCTTTAATCCCAGCACTCAGGGAAGCAGAGGCAGGTGCATCTCTGTGAGGCCAGCCTGGTTTACAGGACAGCCAAGACCACACAGAGAAACCCTGTCTCAAAAACCAGCCAACCCAATAAAAAAGCTTATCTGTATGAGATGGCTCCATGCATTGGCAATCACTAACAAACATCATGCCTTACTTATGTAAAGCAACTACAGCCGAAGCCAAAAAAGACAGACAGCAGAGTGGTGGTTGCCAGGTGCTGGGGGAAGGAGTACGAAGGTTAGTGAAGAAAGTTCTGGAGTCGGATGGTGTTGGTGACATATAACACAAATGTATGCAATACTGCTGAATCATCCACTTAAATGATTAAGACGGGCGATGTAGTGGTGCATGCTTACGATTCTAGCACTTAAAAGGCTGAGGCAGGAGGATTGCCACAAGCTGAAGGGCAATCTTAGCTGTAATATGAGATACTGATGGGGGTGGGGGGAAGCTAAAATGGTAGGAGAAACAAAACAAAACAAAACAAAACAAAACAAAACCCAACAACTGGGGCTGAAGAGATGGTTTATTGGTTAAGAGCACTTGTTGTTCACCCAGAGGACTCAGATTCCATTTCCAGCACTGAGAAGGCAGCTCACCATCACCTGCAACTCCATTTCCCTCTTCCTGCCCTGGGGCACCAGGCATGCATGTGTCACTCTTACACGTTTTGTTTTGTTTTGAGACAAAGTTTCTCTGTGTAGCCTAGGCTGTCCTGGACTCCCTTTGTAGACCAGGCTGGCCTCAAACTAACAACGATCTGCCTCCCCATTGCTGGGATTAAAGGCATGTACCACCACGCCCAGCTTTTTGTTTGTTTGAGACAGGGTTTCTTTATGTAACAGCTCTGGCTGTCCTGGAACTCACTCTGTAGACCAGGCTGACCTCAAACTCAGAGATCCACCTGCCTCTGACTCCCAAATGCTGACACATACCTTTTTCTCTTTGTTTTTTCTTTTCAAGACAGGGTTTCTCTATGTAACTTTGGCTGTCCTGTAGCTAACTCTGTAGACCAGGCTGGCTTCAAACTCACAAAGATCCGCTTGTCTTTGTCTCCCAAGTGCTGGGATTAAAGGAGTCCACCACCCCCCAGCAGACGTAGTAGCACATGCCTTTAATCCCAGCACTCAGGAGGCAGAGGCAGGTAGATCTCTGTCCATTTGAGGCCAGCCTGGTCTACAAAAGCAAGTCCAGGACAGTCTGTCTCAAAAAAAAAAAAATAATAATAAAATAAAATAAACAAGACCTAAAATGGCAGCGGTAGCTCAGGCCTGTAATATCAGCACTTGGGAGGCAGAAGTGGGGTCATGACTTTATGGCCAGCCCAGACTACACAGTGAACTCTAGGCTTGCCGAGGATACAAAGAGAGACCCTGACTCAAAATACTGAACAGATTTTTTTTTTTTTTTGGTCTTTTGAGACAGGGTTTCTCTGTGTAGCCTTGGCTGTCCTGGACTCGCTCTGTAGACCAGGCTGGCCTCGAACTCACAGCAATCCGCCTGCCTCTGCCTCCCGAGTGCTGGGATTAAAGGTGTGCGCCACCACGCCCGGCTCTGAACAGATTTTTAAAAGTATCCCTTTACAAGCCAAAGGCCAAATCTTTACTGAGGAAAAGGTCGCAAGTGAGCACTTGTACCAGACAACGAGGAAACGCTAGAGCCCAGCAGATCTGACGTGCAATCCAGAAACCGGCACCGTTCAGTTTTAAAGCCAGGAGCATTAGAGGCTCCTAACTCAGGAGTCAGAAGGGCAGTTACACAAGATGAACCCCCGACCCCCTTCCCCATACACTGACAGAGTAAGTCCTTCTTCAGAGCGGCCTTCACCACCAAGGGGGAGTTCTTCGCTGTTAATATTACTTACTCTCATTGGCTGGAGGGGTTTCTTTGATCTGCTGGCAGTGTACTGCTGAAGTGGACATGGTCCGAGGGGCTGGCTTGGCCCCAACTTCCATCATCTTGGGGCAGTTTTGAGCATAGAACAACAGGGATTTTCCTGCCTTCTGTAGAAAGGCCTGAGGGACTCGAGATAAGAATGGGCATCTTCGAACGACAGTCTCCATGTCTGCAAAGTGTGCTGGATCCTGTGGAAGAATCCATGATGGCTGATGTCAAGGGAGGCCCACATACACACCTCACTCAAAACAAAAACTTAAGGACAGCATGGACATTGGAACTCAGTAAAGGGCTGGTAGCCACACACTACCCAGGTCACCAACTTCTTAATTCTCCACCTCTACAGAAAAGCCCCCTGCAGAGCAACTCATCAGAGCAAATGGGGACGATTAATAACTAAGGGTGTGGAAGGAACGAAGGACAAGGCAGAACAGGTGCGGGAAGCCTGAGGCTGGCTCCTCAGAGGGCGCTCTGTGTAGGTGGGACACCTTAGCCCACACCCAGGGGCAACAGTGAGGCTAGCCGAGGAGCCACTGTCACCTATCCAGGTTGGGAGAACTCCTTGGAATCCTAACAACTCGAGGAAGGGGGAAGAGTCTAGGCTAGCCCTGAGTCCCCCGAGCCAAGGTCATGCCCCTAGAGCTAAAACTGAGAAAGGGGGCAGAAAGAAGGGTTAAAGGCAGGGCTGACAGGAGCAGGGCGAGACAGCCCAGAGAGTTAGGCTGGTGGAAGGGGGTCGGCAGTGAGTCATAGCTTCTCTAGGGTCAGAAGCACGAGAAAGAAAAGGGTACGAGGGAGATTCTGGAGCCGCCTGTCAAATGCCCAATGTCAGAAAGGGACGGAATGGAGGAGTCGGAGGTAGCCCAAGCGGTAAAGAGTGGAGGATGGACTCAGAGCCAAGGTGGGGGCTGGAGGGGGATGGGGCTTGTGGCCGCGGTGGCGAGGCGCGCCCAGCTCCCGTGACCACCAAGCGCGGCCCTCACCTGCGCGGGCTCTCGACGAAGCGGCGGTGGGCACTCGAGCGGAGGACGTTAAACGAACCAGTGCCCTTGTCCACGAGCAGCCTCAGGCCGCGACCGCTGTGGCCCTAATATAGAGCCGGAGTGACCGCTGCGCATGCGCCGTGGGTGCGGCCTGACGCGCGCACGCGCGCCGGAGTCGGCGGGCCAGGATTGCCGGTCCCTCTGTGTGGGCTCGGCTCCAAGTTGGTGGGACTGTGTCTCTGGCCTAGGCTGCCGAACCCAGGAGGGCAAGGCGGTGGACGAGCAAATTCCTCTTTGAACCCCTTCCTTTCGGCCCTCTGTCACTTTCCCTGAAAAGCCCTTAGCGTCAGAACCATGTGTCGGCCCCTCCCCCAACCCCCCGGGTGCAGGGCGTAAACCAACCACCCGGGAACCTACCTGCTAGAAAAAGGGATTTTTGGACATAGAAAAAGGGGTCTTAAGATCTGATCAACGAGGGGCTTTGTTTTCGGCAATGACAGGGCTTCTTTTCTGTACGGATGTGCTAAGGGGCCGCGGACATCGGGTTGAAGAAATAGCAGCAGAAGGGAGTTCAGCACGTTCTGGTCCAAATTGAAGAAAAGAGAACAGAGCAACTGACTGATGGAGCCCATAGCTCCACAGCTCTAGTCACCCAGATGACGAGAGTGACATGATAGCATAGCCCGACACAGGATTTAACAGCTGTAATTTATTGCTCTGGGTTTTGTTTTGAGACAAGGTCTCGTGTAATCAATCCAGACCTGGCCTCAGAGTTGCTGTGTAGTCAACCTTGAACTTGTAGTCATCCTGCCTCTACCTCCCCAGTGCTGGGATTACGGGGATGAGCCTCCGGGCCTGGAGTATACAACACTGAGGACTGAGCCCAGGGTCTTCTCCAATCCCTGACCCTGTTTTTGTTGTTTTGTTGAGTCAGGGTCTTGCTTTGTGGGCCAGGGTGGCCTCAAACTTTCCCAGATTCTCCTGCTTCCGTCTCAAATGCCAGGGTTAAATCATGTGCCGCAACATTTAATCAGCTCTTGTTTTTCTATTTTATGGATCATTGTCCAAAGTCCTTGGTGTCTATGACGTACAGCAATTAAAGGGCTTAGTACTCCATCCTGTGTTAATCCAAAAGATGAGAGGGGGGAAAAAAACCACTGGCCGAAGTCATCACAGCCAAATTAATTAAAGCAAACTTTTTTTTATTCCTGTACACATACTGCTTCCCCCCTAAGGCAGGCTTTAAGAAGTCAGCATTAGCTTAGCCCGGCATGGTGGCACATGCCTTTGATCCTAGCACTTAGGAGGCAGAAGCAGAGGCAGGCAGATCACTGTGAGTTTGAGGCCAGCCTGGTCTACAAAGCGAGTCCAAGACAGCCAAGGCTACACAGAGAAACCCTGTCTCGAAAAAATAAAACGAAGCAAAAAAAAAAAAAAAGGGGGTCAGCTTTGGACATGAGGAATACAAGATGTTTATAGCTCAGGGGTAGGGGAGGTTTCCAAATGGGGGATCTTGCAGGAAAAAATAGGCAGGGCTACCGGAGCAGAGCGTAAGCATACCAAGTTAGTCATAACACCCCCTGAAATAAAGGCGTGATTGCAAGGCGGTCATAAGGTGGTCATGGCAACAGATAGACATCGCAGCCTTCCGAAACAAAGGTAAAGTTGCAAGATGGTTATAACTTTTCGAAACAAAGACAACGGTTGCCATTTCCTGGAACAGGCAGTCTAGAAGCATCTGTAGTTAAGGTTACAGGCGGGCCGTAGCCCAATCCTTGAGAAACAGACATGCTCATAAACAGGAGTGAACCTAGTTTGTCTTTGCTGTAAGATGCCTTTGAAGCTTGAGATGCAGGCAGGCTGGTCCATCAGCCGGAGTTCAGAGCTGAGCCCTGCCTCCTTCCAGGCTCCTGAGACCTCACCTGAGGGCGGGGGGGGGGGGGGGGGGGGGGAGGGCTTGGCAGTCTCGCAGGAATGCCAACCTGGCCTTCTCATTCCACACCCTTCTCAGCTTGCCCCAGACTGGGTTAGGCTGGACCTATGCCAGGCCAGCAAGAGCTGCCCTCCTACAGTTGGGCAAAGAACCATTCTGGTTGCCTCTTTCCCAGCTGGACATCAACAAACAGAACAAAGTCCAGAATGGTAAAGATGGAGGGTTTGCCCAGGCACTTCCCGATACCCTCTGCATCCCCCAGTTAGCTGTAAGAGTGGCAAGGTAAGTGTGACTGTGGGGGAAGTGGCAATGTGAGCATGCCAGGATAGGGCTCTGGCTCAGGGGTAGCACCCATCAGAAGAGAGAGAAGGCCAGCACTTGAGCGCAGAACTCAGACCTTGTGCTGAGTAGTGATTGCTTTGGTCTGGGCCTCGCTCTCCTTATCTGGGCAATGGGATCATAATGGCTGCTGCCTGGCTGTCTTTGGGAGCTGGTAATGAGTAGGAGAGCTGAGTACTGGAGCAGACACGGACTCTAAACTCGGCTGGCTTTGGCCTTCCAGCCAAGGCTTGATTTCCTTGTTTGCAAAGTTTTCCCAGCTCTTGTCATTGGCAGGAGTGTCGGGGTGAAGTCATGACGGCAGAGCAGCCTTATTGTTTAAACTCATGGTATCCAGCTCCCTGGGCGTTTCCTGTTTAATGGCTGGGGCGGGGGCAAGGGGACCAGGAGGCCCCACTCACAAGGAAAGTGAACTAGGATATTATAAACAATCCCAGATAGAGGATCTATTATTACTTCCACTGAAATGGAGATTCCAGCCACCAGGAAGGCGACTCAAAGAGAAGTAGGCGCTGGCTGGAAGGGTGGATCTACGTGGCCCTGGGAGACTGCCGGGTAAAAGCAAGAGTGGAGAGTCCCAGGCCTGTGGGAGGGGAGCGTGGTGTGTGAGTCAGCCTGAATAGCTTGGCCATATGTATACAACAGCCAGGAGCTGGGGCAGGAGGTTGGACCAGAGAGGCCTTAATGAGCCAGTGTCAGAACCCAAAGAATCACTACCAAAGTTCTGCCCCCCAAAAAAGCCTCGATTTTAAAAAATTATTATTATTATTATTATTATTATTATTATTATTATTATTATTATTAGTTTTTCAAGACAGGGTTTCTCTGTGTAGAACAGGCTGGCCTCGAACTCACAGCAATCCACCTGCCTCTGCCTCCCGAGTGCTGGGATTAAAGGCATGTGCACCACCATGCCCAGCCAAGCCTCAATTAAAAAAAAAAAAATTTATCACATATACAGTATTCTGCCTGCATGCTAGAAGAGGACACCAGATCACATTATAGATGGTTGTGAGCCACCATGTGGTTTCCGGAATTGAACTCAGGACCTTTGGGATAGCTGCCAGTGCTCTTAACCACTGAGCCATCTCTCCAGCCCCCAAGCCTCAATTTTTTTCAACCAGGAATTTGGGGTTTGGTTTTGTTTTGTTTGAAACAAGGTTTCACTGTGTAGCCTTAGCTGTCTTGGACTCTCTTTGTAGACCAGGCTGGCCTCGAACTCACATCAATCTGCCTGCATGCGCCACCACGCCCAGCTGGGAATCTATACTTTAAACAGACCACCCTCCTGGCACTGTGGGTGTTGGGATGGTCCATGTTTAAGACCTCAAAGGATAAAGCTAAGTCTAAGAATCATAACCCTAGCACTGCTACAGTCCAGCTTCTTGAGCAGGTGCTCCATGTCCTCAGTGTCCGTCTTTGTGACATGGCCTCGCCTGCCTTGGGTTCACCTGCCTTGGCTTTGTGCCTGAACCGGCTGGTGCTGATCCAGCTGATCTTCTCCTGGGCTGCTGCTTCCCGCCTACATCCTCCCGTCTCCATCCACGTCTTCCCTCCTCCAAGGATCCTTCCCTTCCCTCCTTCCTCATCCCATTCCCTCCCCCACCCCTGAACTGCACCATAAACTCTTATCCTTGGCTGTGGCCCCCGAGCATGGGTCCCTAAACCGCTGGAGTTTAAACAAGGTCAGCTCTCATTCTTGAAATGACGCAGAGACCTTGCTACTGCTCAGCCGGTCTGCGTCACTGTCACGGTCAGGGGCTGCTGCACATTGTAGCTGGCCCAGAAGTCAAGGCAGAAAGAAAATGTCAACCCTTGCCTCAGAATCCTGCCCCCCTTCTTACGCTGGGCCCCACAAGCTGTTTTCAGCAGTGCTCCTCCATGACAAGCTTACTAGTCAATCTTACTGACTATAACTCTCTTGGCCTCGGCTTCCCCTCAGGAAGACCCTGGCAAACGGGACAGTGCTGCTAGCATGCTCGATGTCCTGGGTTCAGTGCTCAGCAATGCGAAACAGAAGTAAAAAGAAAACAAAGGCTTCCAGCCCAGGCA
This sequence comes from Acomys minous, assembly GCF_964271855.1. Classification (NCBI taxonomy): domain Eukaryota; kingdom Metazoa; phylum Chordata; class Mammalia; order Rodentia; family Muridae; genus Acomys; species Acomys minous. Next base: position 16,901,733 of record NC_140495.1, on the reverse strand, counting down.
GCTGCTGCTACAGCCTTGGACCAGAGGGGCATCTTGTACCAGCACCCACATGTGCAGTGACAGATGAGGGCAACCTGGCAGCCCACTTCTGCCCTGAAAAACTGGAGACGTGAATTCTAGACTCACAGAGTCAGGGCTCAGGAGCAGCCATGGGAGATGAGATTTAGGGGTTGGGAACAGGAGGCTCAAGGCCCCTGCTTTGCCTTGTCCCTGCTTTTGGAATGGTTGACCTGGGGCAGGGGACACAGTGTAGGCCCTGACTTCTGTTCATGAATCTGAGGGTGGGACTGGGGGCTCTGGCTGGAGGGGTGCTGTAACAGGCCCCCGCAGACTCCCCAGACCTTTGCACACTGACTCCATGATGGAAGTACCATTCAGGCTGTAAAACTCAGCACACAGACAGCACCATCTGCCAAAACTAAAAACCTAATCCATCAACGCCCATAGTTGTAGGAAAGTCCTAAATGTACTAACTCTGCCTTCTAGCTTCTGTAGTTCCACTTTTGACTGAAGTATGTCAACCCACAACATGATTTTTGTCCTTAAAGGCTCACTCTGAGAAAGGCTCAGGGCTACACTTAAGCCCATGTCTGAATACTTTTCTCTGATGGACACCCCACAACAGAACAAGGCTGTCGGTGTTCCCAGATGCAGGTCTGGATTGAGGTTCTCACAGAGTGGCCCACCTCCACCCCTTCTAGAGATAAAGAGGTGCCCAGGGGATTCCAGACGTCGCCAGGATCTAGCCCTCCAGCCCACCCATCACAAATTATGGTGTAGGTATCTGCTTGGTTCGGGTTGTATTTTGTTTTTGGTTTGTTTTAAGAGAACCTACATAACGTGATAACATGTTTTTGTTTGTTGTTTTTGTTTAAAAAGCATTGGCAAGGCTCCCCAGGTGGCTCAGCAGGTAAAGGTGCCTGCTGCCAAGCCTGACAACCAGGGTCCACAGGGTAGAAGGAGAGAAACCACTCCTGAAAGGTGCCCTCTGACCTCCACACACATGCATTTGAACACATGGTAAATGAATAAAAACGTAATTTACAAAACAGATGCCTCTACTGCAGACAAGTCCAGGTCAAAACAGAGGGCTTCATGGTGACACCAGTTCCACTTGTCCTGGTGTTGTGTAGGTGGCAAACAGCCTTAGCCAACGAAACTGTCAAATTTGTTAATGTTTCTCCCCCTGCCCCATTTCTAAGTCATCTTTGAAGAAATAGATGGGGCCACATTGTCCTCAAGGTAACCCAGAAAGTGACACTTGTCATCTGAATTCATGTTCTTACCAGCTAAAAAGTATTTTATTTTAGAGACAAGGTTCTGCTATGTAGCCTTGGCTGGCTGGCTTTCTTCCTGTCTCCCTGCCCCTGCCCCCAACTCTCTTTGTAGACCAGGCTGGCCTCAAACTCACAGAGATCCGATTGCCTCTGCCGCCTTCTTCTTCTTCTTCCTTCTTCTTCTTCTTCTTCTTCTTCTTCTTCTTCTTCTTCTTCTTCTTCTTCTTCTTCTTCTAGATTTATTTATTACATATACAATGTTCTGCCTGCATGTATACCTGCATGTCAGAAGAAGGCACCAGATCTTATTATGGATGGCTGTGAGCCACCATGTAGTTGCTGGGAACTGAACTCATGACCTTTGGAAGAGCAGACAGTGCTCTTTACCTCTGAGCCATCTCTCCAGCCCCTTAGCTGGCTTTCTTGAGATAAGGCCTTATTATGGTGTGTGTGTGTGTGTGTGTGTGTGAGAGAGAGAGAGAGAGAGAGAGAGAGAGAGAGAGAGAGAGAGAGAGAGAGAATTTGTCTTCTTGCTTGGCAGTAAGTGCCTTTAACAGCTGAGCCATTTTCCCAACCCCTTGTAGGCTTCTTTTGTGAAGCTGTTTCCTGTCATAACTCATGACAACATCCAGCAGTTCTGTGCTCTTGGTGTCCTCACCCACCAGAGACTTTAGCAAAGGCCAAGCCTTTCTCCTGTTGGCCATCTTCCCCTCAGTGTTCAGGCACAGACTGTCTTTGGTCTCTCTTCTCACTGTGGCCGATGGCCTCCTGAGCTACTGGGGAGACTGAGTACTGGAAAAGACATGGCGTGTGCCAGGGTGCTGGGGGAGAGGAGGAAGGAGGTGGATTCTGGTCAGAGCTGATGTCAAGCAGAGGCAATCTGAGACCAAACAGCGGAACCATGGATTTGGTGAAGGCTGGGGAAGTCTCCTGTGGAAGAGAAACAGTAAGGATGCTGGGGAAGCTTGAGCCTGTCATGCAAAGGGGGAGACAGACGTTTGTCAGAGACAGGAAGGCGATACAGTCCCAACCAACTGCAGCCAGACTTCCACTGTTAGTCAGCCTCCCGCCATTGCCTGCAGTGACCTGTGAGTGCTTCCAGAAGCCTCTACTCCCTGGAGGAGAGACAGGGTCTCTGTGTATAGCCTTGGCTGTCCTGAACTCTCTTTGTAGACCAGGCTGACCTTGAACTCACAGTGACCCACCTGCCTCTACCTCCTGAGTGCTGGGATTAAAGTGTGCACCACCACGCCTCAGCTAAGACTATTGACTTTGATAAAAAGAAAAGAATTTCAGAATGAGCTGGTGTGAAGCAGAGTTAGGTTAGGGAGCAAGTTTAACATTGTTCTGTTTGCTGTTTTAACATTCCTCCAAGTACAGAGTTAGTAGGAAAAGAGGTGCTGGGGGTGGGGGGAGGGGTGGAGAACAAGACACACCCAAATATGGCCATGGACCTTTTGGGAGTGGTGTCTAACCATCTTTACCTCTTCCCCTCCCCAGACAGGGTTTCTCTGTGTAGCCTTGGTTGTCCTGGACTTGCTTTGTAGGCCAGGCTAGCCTCGAACTCACAGAGATCCGCCTGCCTCTGCCTCCTGAGTGCTGGGATTACAGGTGTGTGCCACTGCACCCAGCTGTCTAACCATTTTAGTAGAAGCCACATACACGGTTTCAGAGCTCTTAAAGGTCCCTCCCAAATGGTTGCTAAAAAATCATCTGTTTTTCTTTCTTTGTACTCTTATTTCTTGGCTTTTCGAGACAGGGTTTCTCTGTGTAGCCTTGACTGTCCTGGACTTGCTTTGTAGACCAGGCTGGCCTTGAACTCAGAGATCCAAATGACTCTGCCTCCCAAGTGCTGGGATTATAGGTGTGTGCCAACACTGCCCAGCTTCTCTTCTTTTTGTTATTGGTATCTTCTTCTCCTCTTCCTCTTCCTCCTTCTTCTATTCCTCTTTCTCTTCTTCCCACCTTGGGTTTTTTTTTTTGGGGGGGGGGTCATGTCACGATACTCTATGTAGCCCTGGCTGTCCTGAAACACTCAATGTAGATCAGGGTGGTCTTGAACGCCCGGAGAGCCTGTCTCTGCCTCTGCCTCCCCGAGTGCTGGAATTAAAATTGTGTGTCACTATACTTGTCTTTCTTCTGTTTTTGAGATGGGCTCTCAGCTGAGCGTGGTGGTGCATGCGTTTAATCCCAGCACTCAGGAGGCAGAGGTAAACAGATCTCTGTAAATTCAAGGCCACCTTGGTCTACAAAAAGAGAGTCCAGGATAGGTAAGACTGTTACGCAGAGAAACCCTGTCTTGAAAAACCTAAAAAAAAAAAAAAAGACAGGCTCTCACTCTGGCTGGCCTAGAACTCACTATGTAGACTAGGCTGGTCTCAAACTCACCAAGGTCAGTTCTGCTGGAGTTCTGAGTTCAAAGGTGTCTTCTTCTTTGAGCTATCTCATCATCCCTGTGCTAGAATTGAAAGGCTTTGACCAGGGGGCTAGCACCTCCATTCCCTTGCCATGTCACCTTACTTTCTCCTATCTACCCATCCAAAGCAATGAGACTATCAACTACAACTCGGGCCTTGGTCTATGATCCTGTAGGCATTTAAAGGGCTGCCCTGCATTCTCTCTGCCTAGAGAGAGGGACCCTGTCACAAAAAGACAGGGGGAAGACTAGAGGCTCAAAGGGGAAGTAGATTCGAGTGCATACACTCAGGGGGGACACTTGGGGGACAGTTGCTTAAAAGACAGTTAGCAGATATGCTAAAGTGTTTGGCCAGATGCTATTACCAATTTCAGGTTCCCCTTGAAGCAACTGTATAGGACGATGCCACAATTGGACCCTCCATAGGACAGAGCCCAGAACAGATAACTTGTATACACCCACCAAGAACAAAGAATAGCTGTTGGCTTCTGCCTTCAAGACCAGTTTTCCAAACCAAGAGGGAAGCTGCAAGGAAGCAGGGTGTGGTCTTGGGTCTATACTCTGGGTGACTGGTCCAATTGGAGTCCCAGGACCACACCAGGACTTCAGGAGGCAGGACTCCTTTCAGACCCCACATACTTGGGGACACCACCCATTATTCCCCATCATCTGTGGTGGTCAGTGGCTCTGGGCTGCTTCTCATCCTGGGAGTCCCTAGGAGATAGGCTCTTCTGCCTCACACCACAGAACTTTCCTCCAACAATAGAGACTAAGATCCTACTTCTGCCAGGCATGTGGCCCACACCTTAATCCCAGCAATGAGGAGGCAGAATTCAAGGCCAGCCTGGTCTACAAAGACAGTCCAGGACAGCCAAGGCTACACAGAGAAATCCTATCTAGAAAAACAAAAAAACAAAAAGAAAGAAAGAAAAAAGGGGGGGGAGAAGCCTTATCCATGTTGCTGCAGCTCTAGGGTCTTGGAGACACAGAACTGGGATCTGCATCACAGAAGCCTTTGGGGCCTACGTACGTGAGGACAGTGGAGGAGCTGGAAGGCCCTGCTCGTGGATGGGGGATGACACATATTTACTCAACCTCCAGAGCCCATCCGGCTCGGTGCAGAGGCTTGGTTGTGACACCAGCTCATTGCTTTCCCCCCAGCTAACAGTCACAAACCCACTAAGCCCTAGGTTCCTCTTTGCTTAGCCTCCCACACAGAGGTCCGTTGAGATATGCTTTCAGTACACTGACCTTGGGGTTTGGAGGACAACAACTAGCGTACCCCCACCCGGGGTGCTCAATGAATGCTTGTTGAGTGAATACACGAATGCATGACTGAGTGCAGTACACAAATAAACATGGCTTCTACGTGGACTGTGTATGTGAATGAGTTTGGCCTGAGTCCCTAGGCCCCAGAGAAGGGGCAGTCTGTCAGTCTGTGGGTATACTGTGTCAGCAAAGGAGATGATGTGGAAAGCAGGAAGCTGATGGCTGGTCAGCGAGGAGCCTGAAGAGGGGCTGGGGATCATAAGAGATCATTTACTGAGACCTAGTTTCTTGGACACACTCAAGAGCCTGCCCTTATAGGTTCGGTAAGTGACCAGGTCTGGATTTCCTGCCACTTCATGTCACCCAGGCATATATAAGGTCATATAAGCCCTTCAATGTGTTAGCAGCAGCAGCAACAGGAGCAGCAGGAGCAGGAGCAGCAGCAGCAGCAGCAGCAGGAGCAGCAGCAGGAGCAGCAGCAGGAGCAGCAGGAGCAGCAGGAGCAGCAGCAGGAGCACCCTTGGTCAGGCTTGCTCTGACTCTCAACCCATTCAGCAAACTGTGACTATGAAATCAATGGAAACCCCTTGGAACTGACTTAGGGTAGAGGTGTGAGGTTGGCCTCAGCACATGTGGCACATCTCCATTTCCCTCTAGGCCTTTCTCCCATATCCTTCTAAGCAGTCCACTAAGGAGATGGCTATGGCTACACAGGGTCACCATGGAACAACTGAGGCATTTTTCAAAGGACAGCTGAGTAGTCCAGCACCAGGTGCAGGATGGGAGCCAGAGGACACAAACCTGACACTTTGAACTGGCCTTTTCCCCTTTGACTAGAGGGCCACTGGGTGTTCCAGAATGTTCTGTGGTCAGATAAGTCGGCGTGTTATATAATTCCCTTCATATTGGATAACTGTATTTCAATAGTTTCCCCGAGTCTGTTTGTGTCTTAGCAGGCAGAGAATTGCTGGCCAGCTCTAAAGTGAGAATTCAGGTTTGAAAGATCATACGGTCAACTTCCTGTTAGGCTAACCTGCAGAGTCACTCACAGGCATGATACTAGGCAGCTCTTGAATACATGCACAGTCTCAGGCCACAAGTACTCAGAGACACAAACACCTATCACTATGGCCATGTTTCCAAGCCCCTGCTTACAGGAAGAACACAATACCAGCTGTCTGAGGTAGCCACAGTGTCACACTGTTACAAGTGACAATATAGCCAATGGGAGGCCCAGGATGGATAGCCATAGTGTGCCATAGTTGGGACCTTATCATACTCCCTTGGGCTGAGTTGAACAGGGTCATGTTGACCTCCAAGGAACTGCTGGGATGTGTTGTCACCTGTACTCCCAATGAATTTAGGAGAGTCATGAGACCTGTCTGTCATCTCCTTATGACATCTTCAGGAGCTCCCTGCTCAGAGATGTCCTGCTGGTCCGCAGTACTTTTTGAAAAAGTCTAATCTGACCAGAATGTGTGTGGATTGTATGGTACGGATGGTATGTAGGATCAAGCAGTGTGGCCGGAACAACCCCCTTTCTTTCTGGGCCTCAATTCCTCCACCTGCCGGTGAGAATGTGAATAGGGAGAGGTTCTAGTCTCCTCTAGCTCCTGTGATAGGGACACCCCCAATTCTTTGGCTCCTCTGGAATTCCCCAAGTCTCTACTCCAATGGCATTGTCCAAAGCCTGTTAGTGAAGATCCTGCCGAGGTATTCTTGGAGGCAAAGAGAATCCAGCCTTTCCCGAGGCCTCGGAAATGCTTCCTGGGACAGGTCTGGGGTACGGTTGTCTGCAGAGCTGGAAGAGTGACTCTCCGGTTTGCAAGCAGAGGGCTTGCTGGGATGGCCTGGTACCCATGTAAGGCCTCTGTAACAGCTCCTGGGATTGATCTCAGAGATCACAAGGAGAAAAGCCTTCTAGAGAAGACAGCTGCCTGGAAGACTGGCAATGAACTCAGCCCGGGTGGGGCACCCTGAGCACCGACAGGTGATTGCTGTTCTGGGAAAGCCAAGGTGGTCACTGTCCCTGGTGTCTTTCTTGTTCCTGGATCTTCCCAGATGCTCAACCTTCACAGGCAGGCAGTGCAGAGAACCTGTGTATGAGGTTCTGTAGGCAAGTTCCCTCGCCCCAAGCCTGGGGAAAGGTCAACTGATATGTCCTGAACCCAAGTCCTATCAGGGTCACCGTGGAATAACTGAGGTTTGTTGTTTTTTTTTTTCAGGGAGCAATTGAGTGGCCACTCAGTGCCAGGGACACCATAGGAGCCAGAGAACACAAACAACATTCTGAACTGGCATTTTTCCCTGTGACTAGATGTTTATTGGGTGTTCTCGAGCATTCTGTGATCAGGCAAGTTACTGTATTATATAATTCGCAAGCGCTGAAGAAAGGTGAGCTGGTTTCATTTCTGTGGGTTTTGGCAGGAGTTGTGAGCAAGCAGTGTGCGTGGGGATTGTTTAGGGGTGTGGGCGGGGGAGTCAATCAGGTATGCCTTGTTTCTCACACACCTGAGCACAGGACTACTGTCCTCAGAGCATTTGGTGAGGTCTGGTAGGATCAAAAGTTCTCAAGAAACACTTGAGGGCTGGGGACCTAGCTCGGTGGTAGGACACTTGTCTTGAATGTGCTTAACGACGCAGTCCCTAGCATTTCAAAACAAATACAAAACAAAACGCCCTAGAAGCCTTGGAGCACAGTGAGCTTAGACACCCCCCCTCTCCCCCATGCACCCTTCCCCCCCCCCACACCCCCTACTCCATGTGCATATTTAGATGCACATTTCTATGTGGTCCCAGGGTTCCTGATTCAGCAGCCACTTCTCTCCCTGCCACACCTCAGATGTCAGAAATCTGAGTGATGGTGGTGTAGCTCAGCAGGGTCAGAGAGCCCTTTCAAAAGCCCAAACTAGGGAGTCCCTTCTAGAAGCTGCTTCTGCAAAGCCTGGCTGCCTTGATAATGGCCCCTCCTTTTTCTACCCTTTAAATCCAACCAAGAAGTCCCTACCTGGAGACCCTTCCAGCTTGATGCACCAACCTCTTACAGTCCTTCCTCTCATTTCTGGTCCTAGTGCCTGCTTTTCTCTGAGGCCTTTGCTGACTACAAGAGCTTTTTGCCATCCTCTGGCCCTCCCCATCTTGCTCTCAATCTCCCTCTGTACGACAGAACTCTCTGATCTCTTTAACCTCTGTCAACCCCAGGAGGCTAACTAAGCCTTATTGATGGCTCCGCCCCACGGTGAGTTCAGGGGTGAGAGGTGAGAGCAGGAAGCTGCTATCAAAGGAGAGGTGTCTGGAGCTGCCCAAAGAGCCCCATAGGCCTGGAGCTTGAGCCTCTCAGGCCAGCAAGGCTGGAAAAGATGGGACTACTCCACAGAAGGAAGCAGCAGGGGCTTTCTGAGCCCATGACAGGTCTGGAGTCCTAGAACAGTCTAGAGAGGGAGCACACGTGTCTAGACTGAGGCAGAGGCTCCATGGGCCTTATCAGTGCTGACCTGTGTCCTAGTCCCTGGGGCATGTCACTACCTGATAGCACACACAGGCCACAGCAGTACACATGAACTCAGCTCACCCAGCTCTCCACAGTGAACCTCATGAGCTCACAGGCTAAAGCCAGAAGGTTCTGAATGGAGTAGGAACCAGAGACAGACAAGCCTGACCCATCCCAACGCACCCTCCCTGCGCAGGAGGGCTCTCACGGCAACTATAGGGGAAAGGGTTTAGCTTGGGCCAAACTGAAAATTACAAGGAGGGATGAGGAGAGGCAGACCCCTCCCACCCACACTTTTCTTGAACTGGAGGTGATTACCTATATCTCCACTGAGGATTCCTGATCCCTGACTACACACACACACACACACACACACACACACACACACACACACACACACACACACACACACACACACCTCCTCCATCAAGCCAAAGCTGTAGCCTTGGAAGTACAAGGCTCCCTGTGTATCTGCACATGATGTCAGTGGTGGCCTTCTTCAACATGCCTCAGGAAATTTCAGGAGAGCAAAGCTTAGACGTTGGTGGCCCTTTCACTGAGGAAGTTGATCATTGTGACCTGGGCCTGGCTGTAAGCTGAGTGTCCCTAGTCACTTGACCCAGACCTCTTGGGTGTAACTCTATGACTGGTGCTTTGCTTCCTGTGTATATGTAACTGCCCAGGCACGCACGCACACACACACACACACACACACACACACACACAAAATGTTTATGTGAATATGTGGGCACATGGATGAAAACTTTGTCTACCTGAACTGTCTGATTCCCCTATCTGCTCTTCTTGGGTTTTCTTTTTTTCTTTTTTCTTTTTCTTCCCGCTCCCTCTTTTTTTTTTTTTTTTTTTGGCTTGGTTTTTTGAGACAGGGTTTCTCTGTGTATCCTTGGCTGTCCTGGACTCACTTTGTAGACCAGGTCAGCCTCAAATTCACAGCAATCCACCAGCCTCTGCCTCCCAAGTGCTGGGATTACAGGTGTGAGCCACCACGCCTGGCTTCTTTTTTCTTTTCTTTTTTTAAAAAGATTTATTTGTTTATTATTATGTAAACAGTGCTCTGCCAGCATGTATACCTGCAGGCCAGAACACGGCCACACAGATGGTTGTGAGCCACCATGTGGTTGCTGGGAATTGAACTCATGACCTCTGGAAGAGCAGTCAGTGCTCCTAACTGCTGAGCCATCTCTCCAGCCCTCTGTTCTTCTTGTTTAAGACTTCACTTATTGGCAGGCAGCAGTCCTATGCCCCAAAATTGTAATCCCCTAAAAGATATGCCCAACTCCATCCCTCCCCTGGGGTCAGTGAATTGATCTTCTTTTGAAATAGGGACTTTGCAAATGTCAGGCTAAATACATTCATCCTAGATGATGCTGGGCTCATAAGAGGAAAATCTGGACACTGAAGGTAAGATAGCCGTGTGAAAAAAGGAGCCCCCCACCCCATGCCCAGCATACCCTACTGCCTATGAACAAAAGGTCAATGTCCCATGCACAACAGTCAAAGCCTCCCTGGCTACTGTCCAGGCTCGAGGAGGCCCCTAGACTTGGTATCTTCTCCACAGGAAGTCCTGCTCCCCTCGCCCTGCTCCTGCTGCACTCTGACCCCAGGTTCTGTACTGGCATCGGGACAGGAGCTGCTGCCACCACCCAAAGCAGGGCCAGGACAATCTGGTTACATTTGTAGAAGCTTGGCATGATTTGACAGACCCTGAGCCAGGGAGGGTGGGGAAGAAGAAAGGGCAAGGCCACAGCCTGCTTGCTGTTAGACTTATCTTTCTGTGAACTCATGGAAACTGGCACAAAGAAAGGGTTTGGTCCCTTTGCCTGTGAGCATGACAGGGCACCAGCGCACTCATTGAAGTGGACATGTCATGATGCCTGGCGGTGGTGTGCATGACTTTAATCCCAGCACTCGGGAGGCAGAGGCAGAGGCAGAGGCAGAGGCAGGTGGATCTCTGTGAGTTCCAGGCCAGCCTGGTCTACAAAGCAAGTTCAGGACAGTCAGACCTACACAGAGGAAACCTGTTTAAAAACAAAACAAAACAAAACAAAACAAAAACAAACAGAAACCAGAAACCAAACCAAACCCCAAAACCATGGACATATGGTGTAGTGGCTTGTATTGCACTCCATCTAGTCTCTCTTTCTTGCCATTTTTACCTAGACAAACCTCACTTCCAACTCCCAGGACTGGAGACCCTGTGCCCAAGGCCTGCCTTTGTCCTAGGAGCCCTGAGGCCCTGGGTAGGACAGTAGGGAAATGCCAGCCTCAACTGTGCCTGTTGGGAATGGGTGGACAAGTGGACTCTGTTGCTCTTCAGGGACAGCCCTGGGCACTGTTGTGTGACATGCCCCAGCGTTTTTCAGTGACAGTGTTTGTCACTCACCATAGTTACTTTTTGTTTTTGTTTTTGTTTTTGTTTTTGTTTTTGAAGACAGGGTTTCTCTGTGTAACAGCTCTGACTGTCCCGGAACTCACTTTTTTGTTTGTTTGTTTGTTTGTTTGTTTGTTTGGTTTGGTTTTTTGAGACAGGGTTTCTCTGTGTAGCCTTGGGTATCCTCGACTCCCTTTGTAGACCAGGCTGGCCTCGAACTCACAGTGATCCGCCTGCCTCTGCCTCCTGAGTGCTGAGATTAAAGGCGTGTGCCACCATGCCCGGCATCATAGTAACTTTCATAGTAACAGACCTGTCACTGTCACTTTCCTTCTTGAGCTCACTTTTCCACACTGTCCTGCTGTTCCCTCCAGTCGCTCTCTATAATGGAAGATCCCCTAATCCAGTGGTTCTTAACCTTCCTGGTGCTGCGATCTCGTGCCATGGTGACCCCAAACATAAGGTACTTTTCTTTCTTTCTTTCTTTCTTTCTTTCTTTCTTTCTTTCTTTCTTTCTTTCTTTCTTTTTAGTTTACCCTCTACCATAGTGAGTTTTTGCCTCTCTGGCTCTTCGTTTATCTTTCCCTCCCCAGTGCTTCTCCTGCTCCCAGAAGCCCCTGCCCTGCCACTGCAGTGCCATCCTGCCCCTATACTGGGATGAACTCCAGTGAGAACACTCACCAAGCTCAGCCTGTTCGGTGGCCCTTTTCCTGTCTGTCTTCCCTTGCTCAGACACAGTGTTAGTCACCTAGCCTGCCCTGCTGAGCCAGGTAAGGGGCTGGGATACAGTGGCACTCCCTAAATGTGTGGATCCCATAACAGGGCTGAGGACACAGCAGTGTTCCACAAACACTGAAGGAACTGAACTGCTTGTTCCTGAGCGCATAGGAAGCGCCTCCCTAAACCCGGGCTTCGCTGGGGATGGTGGAAAGTAGCTACCGACCGGATTCCAGACTTGTAAAACAAGTCTGGTTGGCCCTTTCCTGTGCCATGTCAGGGACAAGTGCCCAAAATACCCATCATCCACCAGAGGTCCCAGCCAGTCTCCACTGCCCTAGGGAGCTCACAGGTCTAGAGACGGAAGGTGAACCTACAGCACCTAAGCAGGGAGGAGGGCGGAGCCTCCATGTGCAGCTTGGAGTCCTAGGAACCATCTCTGAGGAGGAGGTGATGTGTAGGCTGAGGCCTGGAAGACTGTGATCTTACAAAGCAATGATCTGGGATGAGCCAGGCTGACAGAGAAAAGAGCCAGTGCGGTGTGGTGAGGCCTGGACTTGCCCTTTGGCCACATCATCCACTGAGACCAGAACATTTTCTTATATATCTGGCAGGCAGGAAGGCAGTCTGTAGTTGCCCGCTGGAGTAGGCAGGCCAGGTCAGGGCCGGTGGAGGGAAGACATGGAGCACAGACCTAGACCTGATTCTTCCAAGACCAGAACCTTCTGGCTCTGACCATAGGACAGTCTCTGGGCTTGCCGGGATCTCCACGGCAAGCTATGTGTCCTTATTTTACAGCTGGAAAAAGTGAGGAAGCAGATGGGATCATAGAGCAAGGTGAGGTCACAAAGGGACTTGCCTTGTGCCCCTGGTCAGAGCTTCACAGACAGGTGACGGTCCCTCAGCTTCCTGAGGGCAAGGCAGGGATGGCCTTTCCAGTGAGGCCCCAGTCACACCGCATCACAGTCACGGTGGGGACCTTTGCAAACTCAAGATTCTGTCCTCTTTCTTAACGGATGCCAACCACAGCAGGCATGAGATTTGACATTTACGGCAAGACCTCCATGGACTCTCTAACACTGTACCCTATATCCCCTGGAGGCCTGGGCCCAGCGGACTCAGCCTATTTAATGGCCAGCTAAATTGTCAGGCATGGCATGGTGGTGTGCACCCGTAATCTGAACACTCAGGATGCAGAGGCAGGAAAAATTTGAGTTTGAGGTCGGCCTACATGCATCGTGAGCTCAAGGCTGGCCTGAGTTCCACAGTGAGATCCTAAACCTCACGAGAAAAAAATCAAGGCTAAACTGGGCAGTGGTAGCGCACACCTTTAATCCCAGCACTGGGGAGGTAGAGGAGGGTGGGTCTCTGAGTTCAAGGCCAGCCTGGTCTACAGAGTGAGTTCCAGGAAAGCCAGGGCTACACAGAGAAACTCCCGTCTCAGGGGGAAAAAAATCCCAGGGAGACAGATCACCAGGCATAGGCCCTGTCACTGATGACGCAAGACTGATGACTATCTGATGAGCTAAATTTGATCCCAGGAACTCATGTAAAGGTAGAAAGCACACATTCCAAAGAATTGACCTCTGACCTGCACTGCTATGCTGAGGCAAAGTGACACATTGAAAAAGGCCAGGGATGTAGCTCAGTGGTAGAGAGCTTGCTTAACACAGCAAGGTTTTTGTTTTGTTTGGTTTTGGTTTTGGTTTTTTGAGACAGGGTTTCTCTTATAGTCCTGGCTGTCCTGTACTTACTTTGTAGACCAGGCTGGCCTTAAACTCACAGATATCCACCTACATAACAAAGTTTGTATTTGTTTGTTTTTGTTTTTCGAGACAGGGTTTCTCTATGATAGCCTTGGCTGTCCTGGACTTGCTTTGTAGACCAGGCTGGCCTCTCCCAGAGATCCGCCTGCCTCTGCCTCCCAAGTGCTGGGACTAAAGGTTGCACCACCACGCCTTAAAATATATGATCAGGGGCTAGAACAACAGCTCAGTGGTTAAGAGCACTGACTGCTCTTCCAAAGGACTCCAGTTCAATTTCCAGAACCTCTATGGATACTCACAACTGTCTGTGACTCCTATACCAGGGGATCCAACACCCTCTTCTGCCCTTCACAGGCACCAGGCACATGTGTGGCACGCTGACATGCATACAGGCAAAACACCCGCCTTATTCTGTCCTGTTCCACGTATCTACATTGGACTATTACCCTGACTCCCTGCTTTCACCTGGATAGTAGGGCATAGGCCAAAAACTGCCACAGGTCCTGTCGATTGGACCCTATCCCCCTTCGAAAACTAAAGTCCAAGTGATGAATAACTAGCCGGAGGCCACAGAGCCAAATCACATTCCAGAGCCCTGGTTTGGTATACTGTAGCCACTGGCCACACACAGCTAATTACACTTAAATGAATTAAGACAAAGTAAGATGAAGAACTCAGTTCTTCAGCCATACTAATCACACTCAAATGTGACCAGTGGACGCCACGCTGGACAGAGCATGTGGACATTTCCACAGCTCTAGAAAAGTCTTTTGATGATTGCTGGTCTATGGCCAGGGTTCTCAGTCTTGGCTGCCCATTGGACTCACCTGGAGAGCTTAAAAACCACTGATGTTAGGCCAGATATGGTGACGCACACCTTTAATCCTAGCACTTGGCAGGAAGATCTGTGAGTTCAAGGCCAGCCAGTCTACAGACCGACTTCCAGGAATGCCAGGGCTACATAGTGAGACTGTGGCACAAACAAGCAATCAGTGATGTGAGGCTGGGCACATAGTTCACTAGGCAGAGTGTATGTACAAGGCCTTACCTTCGAGTCTGGTGCCTTAGACCACCACGCATCCTGACACAGCAAGGCCCTGGCTCTGATCCCCAGGGTCACATAAACTGGGCATGATGTCGCATGCCTGTTGATCTCAGCATTTAGGAGGCAGAGGCAGAGGGATCAGAAGTTCAAGATTCACAGAAGCCCACATAGTGAATTTGATGCCAGCTAAGCATATGGGAGACTGTTTAAAGCAACAATAAAATAACAAAAACTAAAAACACTGATGTTGCAGCTAGCCCCCAATGCAGAGAAAGGTTCTGCACAGGGGCTGCTCTAAAGCTGTGGCTGGTTTGTTTACTGGGAAACTCTGAACTCAGGCTGTGTGTATTTACCCTGCTCTCAGCCCATGCTTGCAGGCCCACGACAGGGAATACTCCTGAAGAATTGTCCTCATCACAGCTAGGATGCCCCGGCTTGTCCCCTGGCTCTGGGCACAGTGAAAGCGGCCTGGGACATTTTGGAGACAAGAGAAAAAGGGCATAGGTCAGGCTTAGGGGATGTGACTAGAAGGCTTGGAACACAGAGGCATCCCCATCTAAACAGAGCAGAAAGTGCAGAGCGGGTGAGAGTTAGCCTGTGTCCACACCCTTCTTAGAAACTGATTGCAGGGGACACATGGTTCAAAGCCAGAATTATTTATTTCCAGGAACCACATGACATGTCGGTGTCAAGTAGACATGTCCAGTCATGTTTATTATCTACAAGATGGGAAGATAGGCCAAAGCTAGGTGCTCACCCAGAGGACACCTCCTCCCCCCTTAACGTCCCTATTGGCAAGGGATTTTTACCAGAGCTGCTGCTGGATGGACAGCAAGGGGCAGGCAAGGCTGAAGACCTATGACCCCATTGGTTCTCTTATCTCTGTAGGATGTGGCCTGTTTTTAGAGAAAGCTGACTCACAGGGTCATGGCCCCAGAATTGCTGTGGGACTCCCTGGGGTGGGCGCTTTGCAGAATCACTCCCACAAGAGGTGGATCAGGGCCACAGTCCCATCTGAGGGGCCTGGGAAGCTCTTTCGTATCTCTAGGGCACGGTGTGTGGTGTGTTGGAGACTAATTCTCAAGGGATCTAGTCTGCTTCTGTGCCCTTACAATCTGGTTTGCCCCGATCTCACCTGCCATGCCCTGAGCCCCGTATCTCTGCTGAGTTCTCTTCAGTCCTTTGTGCCCTTCCTCAACCAGGCAAGGCAGCTCGCACCTGTAATCCCAGCTTGGGACACAGAAGCAAGAGAACAGGAGTTCAAGGTCACCTTTGGCAACAAAGTGAATTGGAGGCTAGCCTGGGCTACATGAGAGCTTGTTTGGAAAAAAAAACAAACAAACCCAAAACAAGGCTAGTTGTGGTGGCACAAGCCTGCGCACTCCGGAGGCAGAGGTGGATGGATCTCTATGAATTGGAGGCTAACCTGGTCTACATTGTGAGTTCCAGGCCAGCCAAGGGTATACAGTGAGACTCTGTCTCAACAACAACAAAGGACAATAATGAAATAAACCCAGTGTGTCAGATGGTAATAAGTCACTGGAGGGAAAGGAAGCAGGGACAAGGGAGGCGAGAGCTGACATTTTAAGTAGAGGGGTCATGATGTCTGAACAAGTCCCGATGGAAGTGATAGTAGGAAGCAAGTTGTCACTGGTACTGAATCCAGTATAAAAGTCTTGATCGGGCTGGGCATGGTAACACACGCTGGATCGATGTGAGTTCAAGGCCAGCCTGGTCTATAAATCAAAGACAGCCAGGGCTACACAGAAAAACCCTGTCTTTTTTGTTTTGTTTTGATTTTGTTTTTCGAGACAGGGTTTCTCTGTGTAGCCTTGGCTGTCCTGGACTCAATTTGTAGACCAAGCTGGCCTCAAACTCACAGCAATCCACCTGCCTCTGCCTCCGGAGTACTAGGATTAAAGGCATATGCCACCACACCGAGCCAAGATACCCTGTCTTGAGGGGAAAAAAAAAAAAAAAAAGGTCTTGAGCAGGGAGCCAAGGACACCTGTTCGAAGACTAGTGAGGCCAATGAGGCTGTAGCACAGGGAACTGGGGGGAATGCTGAGAGCAGGGACAGGATGCGGTGACTGGACTGTTGGCGCAGAGGAAGTATGAAGTCACACACTCCGTATTAAGTGACAGAGGAAACATCAGGCTCCAACATGAGTTAATGGCTCTTGGGATTTCCCCGCCCTCACTGTAGCAGGTATAGTGCTATGATTATACTATAATTGAGAGCTCAGAGGCTGGGAGAGGCAGCGTGACTCTTACTAGCTTATCCAGCTTGCAGGCGACGGGACGATGCATCCCCAGACCAGCCCAATCCTGAGGACAAGCCCTGAGCTGCCATGGCACCGAATTTCAAACAGAACAGATCGTCTGGCAGCACTGATGGGCTTTCCAGGCTGGGCTGGACTGGGCTAGGCTGAGCAGTGGGGTGTCCACCTTTCCTAGCCCTGTCTTCATAGGTCCTGCGATTTGGACTGTAGAAGGGTGACAGGATTAGATGTCCGCGAAGGTGGACACTCCTGTGGCCTCTGTATCAGGAGCGAGACTTCCCTAGCACAGGGGCTGGAGGAGGCGGGGCCCCTCGCAGTGCCCTCACCACTAAGCTCCCTCCAACATAGAGGCCAAGTCAGAGCTGTGGTCCAAACTAATGGAGCTGACAAGGGGAAGCAGGCTGCCCACTGAGTGGAGGGGCTTCTCTTGTTCTGTTTCCCTGGTAGACAGGGATGGAGAAGATTGACATCTGGAAAGATCTGGACTGGAGACCTGGAGTAAAATCTTTCCGGGACTCTCACTTGGAGCAAAACTAACATTTGAAAACTGTTTCACATAAGTTTTGGAAATTTTTTTTTCTGTTTGTTTTGTTTTGTTTTGAACTTGGGGCCTTTCTATGTAGTACTTGTTGCCACGGAACTTGCTCTGTAGACCAGGCTGGTCTTGAACTTACAGAGTTTCATCTGCCTCTGCCTCCTGAGTGCTGTGATTAAAGGTGTTTACCACCATGCCTTGTTCAAAAGTTTTCCCAAATTCAACTTTTCTTTTTTAAAAACATTTTTTTGAGGCACTGAAGATGGACTTTAGGGCCTTGTCATAGCTATAGCCACAGCTTCCTTTTCTTTACCTTTTTTTTTTCCCCCTGAGACAGGGTTTCTCTGTGTAGCCTTGCTTTGTAGACTAGGCTGGCCTCAAACTTACACCGATCCTCCTGCCTCTGAGTGCTTGAATTACAGGCATGCGCCACCATGCCCAGCTTTACATATTTTTTTTACATTTTTAAAATATTTTTTATATTTTATATTTTTTTATATTTTGTATTTTTTTACATATGTTTAATTTATTTTTGCTTTTGTGGGCACACGTGCCATGGTGCACATGTGGAAGTCAAAGGACAATTTGCAGGAGTTGGTTCTCTCCACCATGGGGGGAAGGATGGGGCGGATGTCTCTGTGACTAATATGACCAGCAGAGCGAAGATCAAGGGACACAAGAAGGTAGTTTGTTCAACACCACCAAGTGGCCAAGGTTGGCTCAAACTCTGGGAGTCTGACCCTGAATATCTTATTTGGGGCATTTAAAAAAAATTATTTATTTGCGAGGTGTGATGGCGCATGTGTTTAATCCCAGAACTCAGGAGGCAGAGGCAGATGGATCACTGTGAGTTTGAGGCCAACCTGGTCTACAAAGTGAGTTCAGGACAGCCAAGGCTACAGAGAAACTCTGTCTCAAAAGAAAAAAAAAATGGGCTCACAATAATGGTCTGGGGGAAGATCCCATGTCTCAGCCACACATATATCAAAAAATGTCACCAGGCTATTAAGCACATCCTCTTCCAGCCTTCTAGGTACACTATGCAGCCCTTCCTTTGAAGGAACAAGCCCGTGTGTTTAACATTCCTGGTTCCCTTGGTGTTTTTCTGTGAGTACAAGGACCTCCATGCTCCTACACCTTCCTGGGATTGAACTCAAGTCATCAGACTTGGCTGCAAGTACTCTTCCCTGCCCAGTTATCTGGCTGCCCCTTCCTTTTAAAAATAGCTGATTGTCTGTCTGTCTATCTATCTAATCTATCAATCTACCTTCTGGTGTTTATGTGTCTCTGTGTGGGGACATGCCTGCGTGTGAAAATGGAGACCAAAGAAGGAATGAATCAATGAGGTTTTAAAAAAAAGTTTATTATTATTATTGTTGTTGTTGTTATTGTTATTATTATTATTGGGGTTTTTTTTCAAGACAGGGTTTCTCTGTGTAGTCTTGTAGACCAGGCTGGCCTCAAACTCAGAGCGATCTGCCTGCCTCTGCCTCCTGAGTGCTGGATTACAGGCGTGTCCTGTCACGCCCGTCTCAGGGTTTCTCTTTGTAATAGCCTTGGCTGTCCCACAACTCACTTTGTAGGCCAGGCTGGCCTATGAACTTAACAGAGATTTGCTGCTTCTGCCTCCCTGGGATTAAAGGCCTATACGACCACACCCAGCTTAAATCTTAAATTTAGTAGTCAAACTTTACTGCATTTTTTCTTTCTTACCCACCCTCCTACCTACTGGTGCCTTGAATGTTTACCTGGCTGTGGAGACCAGGCTGTTCCCTGCTCTAAGTTACTCCACATTGTGTGAAACAGTGGCCTGCCAACTATGCCTTGCCCTAGATGACTCCATGTTATACAACAGCTGGCTGCTTAGTGAATGTAAACACAGAGTCAGAATGACTCTAGATTTTTCTGTTTGTGCGTGTAGATATCACCACCTGTCTAGGCAGCAGCCATGATACACAGACTGATAAACATCTTATTCCTGCAAGTAAAAAGTTACAACCTGGGGCTGGAGAGATGGCTCAGAGGTTAAGAGCACTGACTGCTCTTCCAGAGGTCCTGAGTTCAATTTCTAGCAACGACTGTGGCTCATAAACATCAATAATGTCATCTGATGCCCTTTTCTGGCCTGCAGGTGTACATGCAGGCACAATGCTGTATACATAATAAATATGTAACTTTTTTTTTGAGACAGGGTCTTTCTGTGTTAGCCTTGGCTGCCCTGGATTCGCCTTGTAGACCAGGCTGGCCTCGAACTCACAGTGATCTGCCTGCCTCTGCCTCCCAAGTGCTGGGATTAAAGGCATGCACCACCACGCCTGGCAATAAATAAATCTTTAAAAAAAGAAGTTACGGGCTGGAGAGATGACTCAGAGGTTAATGTCACTGACTGTTCTTCCAGAGGTCCTGAGTTCAATTCTCAGCACTCACATGGTGGCTCACAACCATCTATAATGAGATCTGGTGTTCTCTTCTGGTCTGCAGGCATACATGCAGACAGAGTACTGTATACATAATAAACAAATCTTTTTTAAAAAGTGAGAACTTATCACCTTATACACGTAGAGTGGGAACAGGTAGGCACATGACATCTAAAAACCATATCAGAAAGAAACTCCAGGTCTGAGAAGTTTTTTGCTGTTGTAGTTCTGAGACAGGGTCTCACTATGCAACTTTGTCTGGTCTGGAAATAGGTGACCTCAAATTCAGAGATCCTCCTGCCTCTGCTTCCACAGTGCTGAAATAGAAGGCATGTGCTACCATGCCCAGCCCCTTGAGAGCTTCTCAGAATAGACTAGACCAAAGAAGGGTACCACACCCTCACCTGGGTCCCCTAAGAAGAACACCTAACACCACAAAGGTAACAGCTCCACCAACCTGTCCCTCAGTGACCAGTCACCTACTCATGGAGTGCACGTGTCAAGGAGCCAACAGAATTCACTGTCCTCAAGGCTTTAGCTCCGCACGATTCCCTCTGCCTAACTTGACCTATTCAAATAGCCGTTCTCGGTCCATCCATATCCAAGATGGTGCTACGCCTCTGCAGCTGGATTCCAAGAGCCTTTAGCAGCTCTCCAGCCGTGTTCACTGACATCATATATAACAAAGTAACTCACCAGATGCTCCTCCCCTCCCAGCAAGGCTTCTTTGAACTCTGTAGCCTACATAGTATACTGTGTGTGCATATGTATTTATGCATATACACACATATTTACATGTATGAAGGTAAGAGACCTGGAAGTAACATCAGTAATTAAGATTGGACTGTCGGGGCTGGAGAGATGGCTCAGTGGTTAAGAGAGCCACCTGCTCTTCCAAAGGTCCTGAGTTCAATTCCCAGCAACCACATGGTGGCTCACAGCCATCTATAATGTGATCTGATGCCCTCTTCCGCACATAAAGTACTCATATGCAATAAATAAAATAAATAAATCTTTAAAAAATAAGATTGGACTGTGGGGCTGGAGCTATAATTGAGATGGGACAGATGCTTGCCCAGCATGCATGCATGTATGCCTGGGTTCAACCCCCACCATTGTATAAAGAAAACACGATGGTACAATCCATACTTCCAGAGTGGGGGCAGGATCAGCTGAAGTTCAAAGCCGTCTTCAGATACGCAGTGATCTGGAGGCTAGCCTGGGTTACATGAGACCCTTCTTGTAACAGGCCCCCAGACTTTAGCACAACTGACTCCATGAAGGTAGTACCATTTAGGCTGTAAAACTCAGCACGCAGACAGCACCACCTGCCAAAAGTAATCCAGCAAAGTCCATAGTTCTGGGAAAGTCTCTAAATGTACTAACCTTGCTTTTTAGCTTCTGTAATTCTGCTCCTGGCTAACTGTTCTTATTAATTGAAGCATATCAGTCCAGAATGTGGTTTTGTTGTTATTTGTTTTATTTATCTTTATTTTATGTGTATTTATGTGCCTGCATGTATGTCTATGTAAGGGTGTCAGATCTTGGAGTTATAGATAGTTGTGAACTGTCATATAAGTGCTGGGATTTGAACCTGGGTCCTCTGGAAGAATCCTCAGTGCTCCCAACTGCTGAGCCATCTCTCCAGCTCCCAGAACATGGTTTGTTGTTGGTCGTTTTTTGTTTGTTTGTTTGTTTTGTTTTGTTCGAGACAGGGTTTCTCTGTGTAGCCTTGCCTGTCTGAGACTGGTTTTGTACTGTCCTTGAGCTCACGGCGATCACCCTGACTCTGCCTCTCAGAGTGCCAGGACTAAAGGCATGTGCTGCTATGCTCAGCCTGTGAGCAACTACTTTTTGTCTTGGGAACTTCACAGTCCTTATGTTAAATTAACCTAGGCATTTCTAATGTAAAGGAAAGTAAAGGAACCAATTCTATGCCAAGAAAGGTAAAATAATATCAGATATGTATCCACTTTTTGTATCTCTCCTCAAAACATTAAAAAAAAAATATATTTTTTTATAGGCTAGAGAGATGGCTCAGAGATTAAGAGCACTGGCCATTCTTCAAAGGTCCTGAGTTCAATTCCTAGCAACCACATAGTGAGATCTGGTGCCCTCTTTTGGTGTGCTGACACACATGCAGGCAAAATAAATCTTTTTTGTTTGTTTTTTCTTTTCTTTCTTTCTTCTTCTTCTTTCTTTCTTTCTTCCAGACAGGGTTTCTCTGTACAATAGCCCTGGATGTCCTGGACTCCCTTTGTAGATCATGCTGGCCTCAAGCTCACAGAGATCCACCTGTCTCTGCCTCCTGACTGTTCAATAAATAAGTCTTTAAAAGTTTATTTTTAATTAAGAGAGAGAGAGAGAGAGAGAGAGAGAGAGAGAGAGAGAGAGAGAGAATGAATATGACTGTAAATGCCTCAGGAGACCCAAGCTGTTGATTGGCCATGGAGCTACTAGAGTTCCAGGCGGTTGTAAGCCATCTGACATGGGTGCTGGGAATCGAACTTGTGTCCTCTGGGAGGACCATATACACTCTTAACCCATCAGTCCAAAAACACTCCTCCACATGCCAGTCTCTCAGTTTACTGTCCCTGAAGATTTAGGGACAAACAGTCTCAAGCCTAGACATGCAGTTAAGAAACCTCAGGACACAGCCAGATCCTAATTAGTGTTGGAGTATGGACAAGTTGGCCAGCCCAGGAGAGGTGATGGAAGGTTCTTGAATCTTACAAAACATGCAGTTCAGGTCAGGTGCATGTTGGGAGGATTCCACAGAAAGCACAGTGGAAAAAAGGTCACTTTGGGCCTTCACTGCAGAAAGTAAGAAAGGACGGCCTCTGGTGGTCAGGCCTGAGAATTGCGTCTTTTCCTTTTCTTTTCTTTTTTTCTTTCTAACCCTGACTTTCTCCCTCCCTCCCTCCCTCTCTCTCTCTGATACGGCCAGGCTACATAGGACGAACCCAGGATTATCCCCAGACTACCCAGTGATGGGAATACATCATCGACTTGTTTGTTTTGTTTTTTTCGAGACAGGTTTTCTCTGTAGCCCTGGCTGTCCTGGATTCGCTTTGTAGACCAGGCTGGCCTCGAACTCAGAGATCCGCCTGTCTCTGCCTCCTGAGTGCTGAGACTAAAGGCGTGCGCCACCACGCCCGGCTCATCGACTTCTTTTAGACATATAGTTTATAAAGGCTTCTCAAGGCTGAAGAATTCTGAGAAGGCTGGGCTGCAATCGCATTCCCTCTTAGGACAAACGGAGAGATTGGCCTCAGAGCAGACTGAGGTCATCCAGTAAAACCAGAATAGAATTAAAATTTGAACATGGTTGTGATTCTGAGTGACTCCAGTTCTTTTAAATAGACACTTACGAGCATTCGGAGGAACGAACCATTCTGAGGTCCCCAGGGACCTGGTTCTCAATGGCGCCTTGGGCGGAAGCTTTAAGGCAGCACCAAATAGCAACACCAGAGTCTTCCTTCCGGGATCCTTAAGGCTGTCCCTCCGAAAGATAAAGCTCCGCCCGCTCCGGAGCATCTCGGGAAATGTAGTTCTCTCATTATTAATATTGAAGGGTAAGTGTTATGTAGAACTTCATTTCCCGGAAGGCTGCGCGCTTTGTGGCCTGAGCTAGGCGATGAGCTGAAGGGCCGAAACCTTTACTAGGGTTTTTAAAGTTCTCAGAAGGAAGGTGTGATGGCGGACTGAAGCCTTTGGCTGTTCGGCGGGTTACCTCTCTTGGCGGAATTGGAGGAAGAGAGTCTGGAGCGCTCCAAGAGGCTCCACTTCCGGTCGGCGGGCAAAAACCTAGAGCGCTTCTCCTTTAATTGCGGTGGGCGGGACGCGGCGACGCCACCGGCGTTGCTATTGGCGGCGACTAGGGGCGCGGAAACTGAACTGGCACAACTGCCGCAGGAGCTGTCTCGGGCTTTTGGGGCGCAGCTGGTCCTGCCAGCCCCTCCATGGCCGCTCCCAACCTGGTAAGTCCCTGGAGAGTGAGCGCCTGGCTGGTTGGAACAATGGCCGCGTGAGGGGCGGGTGGTGGCGCGGGGTTCTGGAGTGGCCTCCCCATTTAAGGTTACAGGGTGGGTCCCGGCGTTGACCCAGTGCTCCAAGTGCTAGGCTAGGTGCTGGACCATCCGGGCGAACAAACAAGCCCCTGCCTCTGGAATGCACCGCTTATTGAGGAAGACACAAGCAAGTCCCGACCTTTGTCGCCTGGGACCAGGATGAGGCTCGTCAGCCTTTTCTCTTCTGAGTAGCAGACCATTGGCATGGCAGAGGCCTGCAGTGTGACTTGGGCTCTGCTCTGACCTCTCCCCCAGGCCAGAAAAAGGACTCCAAATTGGTCTTGTTTGTTTGTTTTTGTTTATTTGTTTATTTGTTTTTCGAGGCAGAGTTTCTCCTTGTAGCCTTGGCTGTCCTGGACTGGTAGATCAGGCTGGCCTCGAACTCAACAGCCGTCCACCTACCTCTGCCCCCCCCCCCCGCGCCCCCCAGTCCTGGGGTTAAAGGCATTGGCCACCACCTCCCGGCCCTCCAAACTGGTGTTACAAATAAGCATTTGCATCCTCGGGGCCTGGTGCTCTGGACAGAGAGCCCCTGGTGCACCCCAAGACTTGGGTAGAAAGAGGACCCAGACTTTTGGCTGTCGATCTGATATTCTGTTTACATTTATCCCTGCATAGTTTTTAGGGGAGAGGAGGCCCACATGCACACTGCTTAGGAAAGAGGGCATTGGAAGGGTGGGGGGGGGGGGAAGCGGCGGCTCTCATTGATCAGGGCTGGACCTGAACGGGCTTCTGCCCACTGAGCCTAGAACGGACACTGCCTCACCCTTATATTTCCTCAGGAGAGGCTCAGGTGAGGAGTTAGCAGGAGCACTTGCTGCTTAGTTGGAGCCCTCCCCCTGAGCTACCATTCTATCTGTTAAAAGGCGTGGTCCTGCAGGTGTGTTGGGGGCGGAGCCTAGCACTGGGCCTTGCCTTTGTTTTAGGTACAGCTTTGTAGAGTAGCAATGGCTTTGCTGTGCCGTAGGAATGTCCTTACCCAAGCTGGGTTCCTTGGAGTTCCCAATATGTTTTTGTTTTTGTTCTTACAGTGTTTTGAGGTGGAGGGAGGTAACTTAATATGATAGGGTATAATTCCCGAAGTCTTGTGTATAGCCTTGGCTATCTTGGAACTTTCTGTGTAGACCAGGACTTGAACTCACAGAGATCTGCTTGCCTCTGCTTCTCGAGTGCTGGCATTAAAGACATGCGCCACCACAGTCAGCCCACATTTGGTTTATTTGTTGTGGACTTATGATTCTTCTGTTTGTTCATGGACATGTGTTTGTGATTTGCACATCCTTCCTTGCCGTGCCTATTTGTTCTAATAGTTTTCAGTGGATTCGCTAGGGTTTTCTGTGTATAAGACGATGGATGATTTGAATGCATTAACATTTCCTGGTTGAAAGAAGAGTCTTGGTCCCAGGACGCCTCTTCTTCTGGCTTTAGCCATTTGCCCCTGTTCTTCCCCAGGAGGACCCCTCACTGGAGAGGCATTTTAAAGGCCACCGAGATGCAGTTACCTGTGTGGACTTCAGCCTCAACACGAAGCAGCTGGGTAAGAGAAGGCATCTGTCTTGTCTCAGACTCTAGATTCTGTGGGTTTGTGTGTGTGTGTGTGTGTGTGTGTGTGTGTGTGTGTGTGTGTGTGTGTTTGTTTTTCAAGACAGGGTCTCTCTGTGTGTAGCCTTGGCTATTTGGATTCTCTTTGTAAACCAGGCTGGCCTCAAACTCACAGAGATCTACTTGCCTCTGCCTCTGCCTCCTGAATGCTGGGATTAAATGCCTCCATGCCTGCCAGGCTCTAGATTCTAAACTGAGAAGGCTGAGTTTCTCACTGGGAGGTGTAGTATGGGAACCCCAGTGTCCAGCAAAGGCATGCTGCTGCTTTGCCTAGCCCTTTGTCCTGCTTCTACTGGCCAGCCTTCTGGACACTCGGCTCACTAGGCGCCATAGGCTCCGTTATGAGGAGAGTATAATGCTTAGTGAGGTTAGGAGCCTTGCCAAGGTCATCAGCACTTATTTATTTATTTTTCCTTTTATTGGAAATTGATTCTTTTCTCACAATATGGTTCGTGATGTGGTTACATTTCTCCCCCCTCTGCTCCTCCCAGCTCCTTCCCACCTCCCCTCCCATCTGGATCCACTCCTTTTCTGTCTCTCATTAGAAAAATAAACAGGCTTCTGAGGGATAATAATATAACAAAGTAAAATATAATAAGATAAAAACTATCACATCAGATTTGGACAGGACAAGTAAACAGAAAGAAAAGAACCCAAGAGAAGGCACAAGAATCAGAGACCCTGTGCTGGAGAGATGGCTCCGTGGTTGAGAGCACTGGCTGCTCTTCTAGAGGACATGGCCTGGATCTCTTTCATAGCACCCACATGGCAGCTCACAACTATCTGTAACTCTAGTTCCGAGGGATCTGGCACCCTCACACAGATATACATGCAGGAAAAATACCAAATGCACATAAAAGAAAAAGAATCAGAGACCCACTTCTCTGCATACTTAGGAATCCCATAATGACATTAAGTTGGAAGCTATACTATATCCACAGAGGACCCGGGGCAGGCCTGTGCAGGCTCTGTGCGTGCTGCTCATATGGCCTTTAAGAGAGAGAGAAGGGTCTAGGCTTTCCCCCAGTACATCCTGGCCACTTCTTGGGTCTGTTCTGTGGCATGGGCCTCAGACTGGCTGGCTCCTTTTTTGTTACAGAAGCCTACTAGTGGGAAAGATGTTGAGCAAGGTCTGTCTTCCAACTCCACAGCCCTGCCCCTCTCTTGTACACACTGGGGTTCCTGAACAGCTTTTCTAGATGCAGCTTTCTGTTTCCATGGATTAGGTTTTGCCTCTATCTTGTTGAGGTTTCCAGCCAGAGGCTGTTGATGTAGTGGTTTGCTATAAGCAAAGGGGGAACTGAAGCCATTTTTGGTCTGTTCTCTCCTTAGGCTTCTCATTAAATTTCACTCTTTTGTTTTTATTTATTTTATTTTATTTTATTTTGAAACAGGGTTTCTCTGTATAGCCCTGGCTGTCCTGGACTCACTTTGTAGACCAGGCTGGCCTCGAACTCACAGCAATCCGCCTGCATCTGCCTCCCGAGTGCTGGGATTAAAGGCGTGCGACACCACCACCTGGCTATTTATTTACTTACTTTTTTGGTTGTTTGTTTTGTTTTTTTGAGACAGGGTTTTCCTGTGTAGCCTTGGCTGTCCTGGAACTCACTCCCTAGACTATGATGGCCTTGAACTCAGAGATCCACCTGCTGTTGCCTCCCAAGTGCTGAGATTAAGGCATGGGGCCACCATTACCCAGCGTCTGTTTTATTTTTAATTTATTTTTAGATTGTCTTATTTGCTCATGAATGTTTTACCTGCATGTAAAACATGCCCTGAAACTAGCGTTAGAGGCTGTTGTGAACTACTGTGTGGGTCCTTGGAGTTGAGCCCAGATCCTCTAGGAAAGCAGCAAGTAGCTGGGCACGGTGGCGCACGCCTTTAATCCCAGCACTTGGGAGGCAGAGGCAGGTGGATCTTTGTGAGTCCTGGACTTGCTTTGTAGACCAGGCTGGCCTCACTCACAAGAGATCCGCCTACCTCTGCCTCCCAAGTGCTGGGATTAAAGGTTGTGTGCCACCATGCCCGACTTCCTTCTTTCTTCATTCTTTCAGATTTATTTATTTATGTATATGGGTGTTTTGCCTGATTGTACATTTGCACACCAGAGGAGGGCATCTGATCCCATGGGATAATAGTTATTGATGATTGTAAGTTACCATGTGACGGGGCTCGGTGGTACATGCCTGTAATCCGAGCACTCAGGAGGCAGAGGTAGGCAAAGCTTTCAGTTTGAGGCCAGCCTGGTCTACAAAATGAGTCCAGGGCAGCCAAGGCTAACAGAGAGACCCTATCTCAAAAAACAAAAAACAAAAAAACAAAAAAACAAAAAAAAAAAAAAGAAGAAGAAGAATTGAACTAAGGTCTTCTGGAAGAGCAGCCAGTGCTTTTAACTGCTGAGCTATCTCTCCAGCCCCAAGTTGGGTCCTTTCAATAGTAAAAGGCCTTTTGTGTCTGGCTGGCTCCTGAGTGTTGGGAGGACTGTCCCCTGTGCTCTCAGAGTGTCACTGGGGCGGGGGGGTGGGGGGGGCGCATGGGCCCCACAGGCATGAATTTCATTGCTCCCTGGGTTACAGTGCAGAAACGGCATGTGAATGGCCTGCTAGTCCTGTGTTGGCCTGCAGCAAGGAGAAGTGCCACACTGTAGGGCAGCAGTCTTAGGCGGTGTGGGCTCCTGTCAACCGGGGCCTATCATTGCCCTGTTGGGGATGCCTGTAAGGTGGAGCGGGGCCTGTTGCTCTCCTGTGTCCCCAGCAGTGAGGTGGGGGCTCAGGGTTCTTGAGATCTGAGAACAGCCCGTGACCTACTCTCCTCAGCCAGTGGCTCCATGGACTCCTGCCTCATGATCTGGCACATGAAGCCCCAGTCACGTGCCTACCGCTTCACGGGCCACAAGGACGCTGTAATGTGTGTGAATTTCTCCCCATCTGGACACCTGCTTGCCTCAGGCTCCCGAGACAAGACTGTTCGCATCTGGGTGCCGAATGTGTGAGTTACGGACTTTAGGAGACTGACAGCCCTGAGGGACTTGGTTTAGGAGCTGTGTCTCCTTGGGACCTTATCCTGGCTTTGCCACCTCTGAGGTGCCGTCAGAGGCTGGGGCTTCAGATGGGGCTTTCTCCTTAGGTGGGAAGGACTGCTACCAGGTGCTGCTGCTCACGTGAGGGTGGAGGTGGGGGTGGCTCTGTTGGGGAGGCTCTGGATTCTTTGGGGCGCGAGCTTGGGGCAGTCAGGCCTAAAGAGGCAGAGAGAGCTGTGGTGCACTTGTAGGGCCTCATGTTACTCTTCTGAGTCTCCTGAGTCTCGATGTCTGTCCTCACAGCAAAGGTGAGTCAACTGTGTTTCGTGCACACACGGCCACAGTGAGGAGTGTCCACTTCTCCAGTGACGGCCAGTCACTTGTGACAGCCTCTGATGACAAGACAGTCAAGGTGTGGTCAACTCATCGCCAGAGATTCCTGTTTTCCCTCAGCCAGCACATCAACTGGGTCCGCTGTGCCAAGTGAGCATTTCCTGTCTGGAGAAGCTGGGAGGACGGAGGGGTTCTGGGAATCAGAGGAACTCCTAGGTGTCAGCTTGTGCCTTGGGCAAGTTGCTTAGCCCCCCCTTTAGTGTATCCCTAAGTCTTGATTTCCTAATCTATAATGTGTCAACAGCGGGGGTTGCTGCATTGAACCACCTTGAGCTCATGTGTGATACATATTAGTCAGCCATGCCCCTCTCTGCCAGGTGCGCTGAGTCCCCCAAGAGACCAGGCAGCAACAGCAAAGTACTGTCAGTGCCACTGTGCTGTTCTGCCTTGTTCCTGAGGACAGTTCTGCCAGCTGGGTAGCATCATTCTCTTTATGCAGAAAAAGAACCAGCGGAGAACAGACCAATATCTTACCCTGGGGCATGCAGTGGGTCTGTGGCAGAGCTGGGACCCAGGCCCACATTCCTCTGGCACTCACGTTTACCTGCTTTCCTCACAGCTTGACTGAGTTCCAGAACTGCTAGGTAGGGACTTGGTTTGGAGGCTCTGGCTTTAGTGTGGTGGGCAGAGTTGTGGCATGTGCTGCTGGATGACTTGAAGACTTGCACACACAGATGTTCCCACCGTGGCCTTATCAGCTTCTTTCTGTGTTTTAGATTTACTTATTTATTATTTATAGCATTCTGCCTGCATGTGTGCCGGCCCGCCAGAAGAGGGCACTATATCTCATTGTAGATGGTTATGAGCCACCATGTGGTTGCTGGGAATTGAACTTAGGTCCTCTGGAAGAGCAGCCAGTGCTCTTAACCTCTGAGCCATCTCTCCAGCCCCCATCAGCTTCTTTCAACAGAGCTTTCTCATGACACGGCTCTGCTCCAGCAGAGAGGGTTAAGGTGGCCAGGGAACACTAAGAAACCACGAAAGTCAGAGGTTGGGGACCACTGAGCTGTCTTCCGCTGTGGATACTGTGGAGTTACTTATCCCCTAGGACAGAACTGTTCTTTATTCTGGGAGGGACCAGCTCTGAGAGGTGTGTTGGTCAAGGACCTAAGAAATGAGCGGGGAGGGCAAGCCAGTGATATGGAGTATCATGTCCACAGCAGGCCGCTGATGGTGGATCCCGGGACCTCCATGGGTTTTTGTTGGCCCACTGTGTTTTGCTGATGTACTCATGTGGAGCTCCTGACCACCTCCATGCGTCAAGCAGTACCAGCCACGTGTTGCTACAGGCCATATGCCTCCTGGCTATTCTGTGCATTATGCTACTATGTGATTACTGTGGGTGGGCACTGCAGACGACGGATGTCACAGGGAGCCACTTGCCCAGGATCACTCAAGGTATCACATGCAGCCAGAGGTAGTTCCTGGCCCAGGTAGCTGGGTCTAGTGGTGCACACCTATAGTCTCAGGACTTGAGAGGCTGAGGCAGGAGGATTGCCATAGTTCAAGGCCAGCCAGGGCTACCTAGTAGGACCCTATGTCAAAACAACAACACAAAAAGCCCTACATGCCCAAAGAGTTCCTGGATCGGGCAGTAGCATGCTGGAAGAGAAGCCTGTGGAGAGCATGGTGTGGTGTTCACAGTCTATTAGTGTGACTTATACACTGTCCACTTAGGTTCTCCCCTGATGGGCGGCTCATCGTGTCCTCCAGTGATGATAAGACTGTCAAATTGTGGGACAAGACCAGCCGGGAGTGTGTCCACTCATACTGCGAGCATGGCAGGTGAGTCACAATTGTCCTCCATCTGTAGGTGCTACTGTGCCGTGTGTAGGGCAGGCCAGGCGTGATGGCGCATGCCTTTAATCCCAGCACTAGGGAGGCAGAGGCAGGTGGATCACTGTGAGTTTGAATCTAGCCTGGTCTACAAAGTAAGTCCAGGACAACCAAGGCTAAACAGAAAAACCCTGTCTCAAAAAACCAAAAAAAAAAAAAAAAAAAAGAAGAGGAAGAGGAGGAGGAAGAAGAAGAAGAAGAGGAAGTAGCTCTTTAGCTCTTGAGCTCCTCAGCCTTTGGCTTTTGGGGCTTTGAACTAGCAAGCCTTTGGCTTTGGATTTTTGGGTCTTTTCCTTCTGGGCTGTCAGCTGAGCTAGTGAGCCTTTTGGGCCTATTCCATCAAGACGTGAGCTGAGTAGGAAAGTCAACTGGTGCTTTCTCTGCCCCTCTGAGCTAGCACCACAGCAATGACCCTGTGATGATTTACAGATTAAAGCCTCAGGCTCCTGTAGCTGGTGCTGGCTCTTCCTTCTGTGCTGTATGAGACATGGAGAGAGGGAGGAGCCTGCCGCTGAGCAGCTTTTCTAAGTGTCCAAGCAACTGCGCCTTCACTCCTCATCCCTTAACCTGGGGCTCACAGGCAAGGTCCTGCCGGAGTGCCTGAGTAGCGTGGATGTGCACCAAAGGCTCTTGGCCTGGCTTCCTACCCATGCCTGTCTTAGAGCCAGCCCTGGCTGACGTGTTAGTCTGAAGCTAGCTGTCCCCACTTGTACTTACAGATGAGCAGTGGGCTGGGCGTGCTGTTCACACTTGTAGTCTTAGTACTGAGCGAGGGAGGTGGGACAGTCAGCCTGGGCAACGAAGTGAATAGCGAGATGTCTCAGAAAACATAAAGAGCGAAGGGATGGAGGGAGGGCATGGTCCCTGCTGGCCACTGCTGTCGCCTACTTCTTGGTCTTTCTTGGCCACCTCCATGGCATTAGCCTAGCTGGCCCCTCCTCTACCACAGCAGCAGCTCCTGCCTCTACACACTGTACATAAGTAGTCCCCTTGGCCTGACCCCTCTGCACCCTGATGTGGGCTACAATGGGCATGGAAATCCATGCATCGTTAAAGAAGCATGCTCCAGGGTGAGGGAACCATGTGAGCAGACACGTAGGTGTAAGATCCTCTGGGGTCCGTGCTAACCAAGGAAGGCCTCTGACAGTGCATGCCTGTTCCTGTCTTTCTAGCTTTGTCACCTACGTGGACTTCCACCCCAGTGGGACCTGCATTGCTGCCGCTGGCATGGATAACACAGTGAAGGTGTGGGATGTGCGGATTCACCGGCTGCTGCAGCATTATCAGCGTGAGTGTTGAACAGCACGGCAGGCCCACAAGCAGCCATGGTGAGACTGCCAGTGCCAGGCATTCGGGTCATTGCTGTGGTGCTTTGATAGGCCCAAGGACAGCCCTGAGCTGGGAAGGAAGCCTGTGGCTAGTGGCCTCACCAGGATGAAGAGTTGGCGGTGTAGCCATGTTGGCTCAGAATGTGGGTCAGGTGGTACCCTGCTATGGACAGCAGAGTCTCACACACTGCAGCGGGTGGGTTTCTGGCTAGGACTGCCCTAAGGTCTACTTCTTGAGAGCTCCATACTACTCGTTTCTCCTTATGACAGAGATGATTTTCCAGGGTCAAGGAGACATGGCTTCCATAGAGGTCATTGCTGGTAGGACCTCGGCCTAATGCTGTTCTCCACAGGTCTGCCTGAAGCCATGTACCACGGAGAAGGGTTACTTTAGCAGGAGGCTGGGCTCTGGTTCCTGAGGCCTCTGGTCCCTTATTTACCTTGTCATCTTCAGGTGGCTGAGCAGCAGGAGTTGACGCTGGTTTGGGAGCTCAGTCTTTAGCACTCTTTACCCCATATTTCATAAGCCCCTTCTTGGTTGCTTCTCAGATATTAGAGAGCAAACTGAGGCGAGCGGGAGTGGGGAGAAGTTCCTGGTTTGGTACAGGACAGGGTGGAGTGTGGATTCTGCAGACAATTTCAGCATTCTCACCTGTGTGACACTAGGCAGGTCACTTGGCTCCTCTGAACTCTTGAGTCAGTGATAGGATTCATCTTACAGGTGGTAAGACAGGGTTTAAATTAGTTAAGAATGGAGAGTGGCTGGCACAATATGGGGACAGTGACAAAGATGCTGCTGCTGCTGGTTCCAAGTGATTTGTCAAGGCATACAGTACACAGTGCCACCACCAGGTGGCAGGGCTTAGCCACGAGAACTAGGTCTTTCCTATGCAGAACGCCTAGGCATCTGCATTGATGTTCTTTCAGAGGCTTCTAGAACAGAACAGCAGTTGGGTCCTTCCTTCCTGCTGAGAGACTTTTTTTTTCTGTTCTGGGCCAGGCCTAAGTTAAGGGCTAGGGTTGAAGACTGGCCATTGTCTCCACATTGGCAGAGCAAGGATGGTTTGGACAGGGAGAGATGAGACAGAAAAGTGACAAGAGAGTGCAGGAGCCAGGAGTGCAGGCTGTGTGTGTTCTGTGAGGGGTGATAATAGGACCTTGCACACGAGGTGACAGTCTGGGGAGAGAACATGCACAGGTATTGTAGCGAGTGCTTGCTGTGGTTTATGCCACACGAGTGCTTACGGTGGGAAAAGAGGATTTCCAGCTGTCTCTACAAGAGTCCAAGTCTCCCTGATGGACCAGGAACCTGGGCCTAGTATTCATGAGTTAGCAGCACGTACTCATTGCAAGAAACTTGAATGCTACCTAAGGTCCCAAATACCAGTGGTTGGCAACTCTGGGCATGGTGCTCGAAGAGCAAATGGATGAGGAGCCTTTAGGAGGACAAGTATTGCGTGAGAGTCGGCTACAGTGTGGGGTTGATAGACCCTTCACTGGTACATGCATTTCTTTTTTGTTTTTATTTTTGTTTCATTTTTGGGTTTTGGTTTTTTGAGACAGAGTTTCTCTGTGTACCCTTGGCTGTCCTGGACTCCTTTTGTAGCCTTGAACTCATAGAAATCCTCCTGTCTCTGTCTCCCAAGTGCTAGCATTAAAGGTGTGCGCCACCACAACCAGCTTGGTGCATGGATTTCCACGCCCACTGTAGCCCGCATCGGGGTGCAGAGTGGTCAGGCCAAGGGGACTACTTATGTAGAGTGAGCAGAGGCTGAAGCTGCTGCTGTGGTGGCGGTCGGGCCAGCTGTGCCCTGGAGTCTGGGACGAGAAGGACAAATGCCATATTCTAGGCCATTATGACGAGAATGACTAAAAAGAAAAGGTCCGAAGGCAGCCAGAGAGCACCAGGAGATAGACAGCTGGAGGACTGAAGAGCAGAGAGCACCCTGAGATAGACAGCTGGAGGACTGAGGAGCAGAGAGCACCCTGAGATAGACAGCTGGAGGACAGAAGAGCAGAGAGCACCCTGAGATAGACAGCTGGAGGACAGAAGAGCAGAGAGGACCCTGAGATAGACAGCTGGAGGACAGAAGAGCAGAGACCACCCTGAGATAGACAGCTGGAGGACTGAGGAGCAGAGAGCACCCTGAGATAGACAGCTGGAGGACTGAGGAGCAGAGAGCACCCTGAGATAGACAGCTGGAGGACAGAAGAGCAGAGACCACCCTGAGATAGACAGCTGGAGGACTGAGGAGCAGAGAGGACCCTGAGATAGACAGCTGGAGGACAGAAGAGCAGAGAGCACCCTGAGATAGACAGCTGGAGGACAGAGGAGCAGAGAGCACCCTGAGATAGACAGCTGGAGGACAGAAGAGCAGAGAGGACCCTGAGATAGACAGCTGGAGGACAGAAGAGCAGAGAGCACCCTGAGATAGACAGCTGGAGGACAGAGGAGCAGAGAGCACCCTGAGATAGACAGCTGGAGGACAGAGGAGCAGAGAGCACCCTGAGATAGACAGCTGGAGGACAGAAGAGCAGAGAGGACCCTGAGATAGACAGCTGGAGGACAGAAGAGCAGAGAGCACCCTGAGATAGACAGCTGGAGGACAGAGGAGCAGAGAGGACCCTGAGATAGACAGCTGGAGGACAGAAGAGCAGAGAGCACCCTGAGATAGACAGCTGGAGGACAGAGGAGCAGAGAGCACCCTGAGATAGACAGCTGGAGGACAGAAGAGCAGAGAGGACCCTGAGATAGACAGCTGGAGGACAGAAGAGCAGAGAGCACCCTGAGATAGACAGCTGGAGGACTGAGGAGCAGAGAGGACCCTG
The DNA here is from genome assembly GCF_964271855.1 of Acomys minous. Taxonomy (NCBI): domain Eukaryota; kingdom Metazoa; phylum Chordata; class Mammalia; order Rodentia; family Muridae; genus Acomys; species Acomys minous. The sequence goes on along the minus strand of NC_140495.1, from coordinate 16,867,050 downwards.
AGATAGACAGCTGGAGGACAGAAGAGCAGAGAGCACCCTGAGATAGACAGCTGGAGGACAGAAGAGCAGAGAGCACCCTGAGATAGACAGCTGGAGGACAGAGGAGCAGAGAGCACCCTGAGATAGACAGCTGGAGGACAGAAGAGCAGAGAGCACCCTGAGATAGACAGCTGGAGGACAGAAGAGCAGAGAGCACCCTGAGATAGACAGCTGGAGGACAGAGGAGCAGAGAGCACCCTGAGATAGACAGCTGGAGGACAGAGGAGCAGAGAGCACCCTGAGATAGACAGCTGGAGGACTGAGGAGCAGAGCGCACCCTGAGATAGACAGCTGGAGGACTGAGGAGCAGAGAGCACCCTGAGATAGACAGCTGGAGGACTGAGGAGCAGAGAGCACCCTGAGATAGACAGCTGGAGGACTGAGGAGCAGAGAGCACCCTGAGATAGACAGCTGGAGGACAGAAGAGCAGAGAGCACCCTGAGATAGACAGCTGGAGGACTGAGGAGCAGAGAGCCCCCTGAGATAGACAGCTGGAGGACAGAAGAGCAGAGAGCACCCTGAGATAGACAGCTGGAGGACAGAAGAGCAGAGAGCACCCTGAGATAGACAGCTGGAGGACTGAGGAGCAGAGAGGACCCTGAGATAGACAGCTGGAGGACTGAGGAGCAGAGAGCACCCTGAGATAGACAGCTGGAGGACTGAGGAGCAGAGAGCACCCTGAGATAGACAGCTGGAGGACTGAAGAACCAGGAGGAGAATGGAGTCTCAGGTGGAGCGGGCAGGAGGTGGAACAGCACAGAGGAGGCGGAGGAGGGGGCTGTGGGCTTTCCAGGGAGTGAGTGGGCTTGGTCATGGGCAGAAGGACAGCTCAGGGCCAGCAGGGCCAGGAGGTGTGTGGACCGGGGTGTGCGCTGAGACCAAGTTCCGAGTGGACTAGAGTGCTTGCAACCCACAGGTTCCTCTGAAAGCTCTCGGTGGGTGTTTGCTGCCATGCTTGCCCATTGGGATGGAACTCCTCTGCAGGGCTGCAGGGTCATGTTTTTCGGCTGTCCTGGTGTGTGTCGAAGCCTTGTGGGGACTTTGTAACCAGCCTGTAAACACAGCCGGCTTCCCCCTGCACAAGGCTGTGGCACCTGATAGGTGTTCACACAAGAGCAAACTCACCGCTTAGCCTTGGGGGTCACCTTCTGGTGGGGGAAAAGCACCTCTCCTTCTTCTTCCTGAAACTGGGCTCTGGATAAGTGTGCTCAAGTCGAGGGCCTTCCCAGACAGCCTCAGGCTAAGACACTGCTTGGGAGGCTCGTACCTCTTCCTTGTGCCCATAGATCTGTTTTGGAGGCTCTCAGCACTGTGGTAGCAAATCTCTCCTCTCTCCTCCGTTCCAGATTCCTCAGAAACCCAGGTGAAAGTTTTAAGGACACAGAGATTCCAAATGCTTCCCCTGGTGGCTCTGGGTGGTTGCCAGACACTGCTGAGTGGCTCTCTGATTTGAGAATGTGGTTAGTGTTTCTTCAGTGTGCATCCGGCTGCCCCATGGTCATGCTTCCTGCCCTTGGCTGGGCTGTTGGAGTAAAGCTCGCTCTAGCTTTGAGCTACAGCATACAGTCAGCACTGTGTGTCTAAGGCTGGCTGACTGTCCTCCCAGGCAAGGAGTTTCTTAGCTCCCGCCTATCACTGCAAGTTCTGATTTCCTAATTCAGTGGGGAGCTGATGTGTGCTGGAGCCCTGGGAGTGCCAGTTCCCATGGAGGTGGGTTAAGCGCCATATGCTCAGAGCCCACGTTAAGACTGTTTGAACATCTGAGCAGCAGCCCCCGCCGACCCAGAGCCCAGAATGTGCTTAGTGGATTACAGGCATGTTCAGGCCCAGGCACAGGCCTGGGTGACCAGTAAGGCATGGCCACTCCCTGCTTCACCCACAGGCAGTGTGAGGAGGGTGAGGCTTGCCTCCAGTCACGCAGCTGGAAACCAAGTCTAGGTCTTCAGTAGGGGGCATCTGGGAATGTGCCCATTGTGCCCACACTGGGTCCCACACACACTAGTGCTTTATTTACAAACGTCCTGGAAGGGATGGGTTTTCTTGACTGGGCTGTCAGCAGGCTTGGCTTGGTCCTTTCCCACAGTGTGAGTTGAAATTCTTAGTCCTGAGTTCTCTGCTCACTGGTTCCTGAGAATGTCTGTGTACTCCTACCCTACCCAAGAGGTGTTTGTTTAATTTTTTTTAGTTTTGTAGATATGGGTGTTTTGTCTGTATATATGTGTGTGTGCCAAGCATACACTATGCTCAAAGAGGTCAGAAGAGAGCACTGGGCCCCCTGAGACTGCAGTTACAGATTGTGATGAGGGTGTGAACTGGGACTCGAACCAGGGTTCCTCAGAAGAGCAGCTAGTGCTTGAAATCGCTGAGCCATTCCTCCAGCCCCCAGAGTTTTGTGTTTAGTTGATGCTAGGGATTGGACCTAGGAATTCAAGCATGCTCTCACCAAGCCATGCTCCTACTGGTTATAAAGGCTTTTTGCTTTGTTTTGTTTTGTGATTTGTTTGTTTGTTTGTTTGTTTTGAGACAGGGCTTCTCTGTGTAGCCTTGGCCAGCCTAGACTAGCTTTGTAGACCAGGCTGGCCTCCGGCTCACAGCAGTCGTCTGCCTCTGCTTCCCAGGTGCTGGGATTGAAGGCGTACGCCACCACGCCCTGCCTGTTTTGTGATTTTTTAAAAGACAGAGAGAGAGAGAGAGAGAATGAGAATGTGTGTGTGTGTGTGTGTGTGTGTGTGTGTGTGTGTGTGTGTGTGTGTGTCTCACATGCACTGGTGCCTACAGAAGCCAGAATAGCTGCTGGATCACCTGGGCGCTGGGAACTAAACTCAGGTGTTCTATAGGGTTTCTCTGTGTAACAGACCCTGGTTGTCCAGGGCTCGCTTTGTAGACCAGCCTGTCCTCGAAGTCACAGAGATCTGAAGGAATTAATGGCATGTGCCACCACACCTAGCCCTCAGTATACAGTCTTTTTTTTTCCTTTAAGATTTTTTTTATTATTTATACAGTGTTCTGCCTGAATGTATGCCTACTTGCGCAAGAAGGAACCAGATCTCTTTACAGATGGTCATGAGCCACCTTAGGGTTGCTGGGAATTGAACTCAGGACCTTTGGAAGAGCAGACGGTGCTCTTAACCTCTGAGCCATCTCTCTATCCCATTTTTTGTTTCTTGTTTTTGTTTTGTTGGTTTTTTGAGACAGGGTTTCTCTGTGTATCCTTGACTGTCCTGGACCACTTTTGTAGACCAGGCTGGCCTCGAACTCATAGCAATCCATCTGCCTCTGCCTCCCAAGTGCTGGGATTAAAGGCGTGCGCCACCACTGCCTGGCTTTTTTTGTTTGTTTATTTAAAGATTATTTATTTATTATTATACAGTATTCTGCCTGCATGTGTGCCTGCCCGCCAGAAGAGGGCACCAGATCTCATTATAGATGGTTGTGAGCCACCATGTGGTTGCTGGGAATTGAACTCAGGACTTTTGGAAGAACAGCCAATGTTCTTAGCCTCTGAACCATCTCTCCAGCCCCCTCAGTTTAAGGAGGGAAGAGGGAGGGAGGGAGAGAGGAGCGGGGGAGGAATGCGCATGTGCATGGTTGCATGGTGTATTTGTGGAGGTCAAAAGACAACTTTTGGGAGTTGGTTCTCTTTCTGTTATGTGGGGCCCAGAGATTAAACTTGGGTCATCAGATGTGGCAAGCACTTGTTTCTCTCGTCCTACTTGGTATTTTGTAACTGAATGTACTGATCAGGAGCAGTGCTGGCCAACTCCGTTTCCTACCACCCCAAGCGGCCATGTGTGTGAACTCTGCAGCGAGGAACACTTAGGGTGTTCTTGCTGCTCATATCAGGATACATACATTCAGGTATATTCAACAGTCCTTGGAAACCCAGGCCACTGAGCCACTGAAGTATGAGTTAGCATCATGAGGAGCCATGCTGCGCACTTGGAAGAGAGCAGACCCCACTGTGACAGGATGTGGAAACAGAGCTGACCCCTAGCACCATCTACCTCAGAAAGTTCCGTGCTGTGGAGCCCCATGAGTGTTCTGGCCCCTCAGCCTCCCTGGACTCTCTCAGGCCCAGGCTTGTCAAAGGCGGCTTTCTCTACACAAAATAGTGCATGTAAGTCTCCCTTCTTCTGCCCACCATTTCCTGGTGTTTAGGGACAGGGCTTGCAGGTCCCCTCTGGCTGGTGACCTGTAGGAGCTTGCTGCCGTGCATCTCTGACACTGACTTACCGTCCCTACTCTCGACCACAACCAGGAGCTCACAGCTATCAAGTGATAGCTGCATTGTCTCTGATATCTGCCATGGAGCCAGGCAACTTGGATAGCTCCAGACTTCATAGAAACCAGATTGTTCAGGGCTGGAGAGATGGCTCAGAGGTTAAGAGCACTGGCTGCTCTTCTGAAGGTCCTGAGTTCAGTTCCCAGCAACCACATGGTGGCTCACAACTACCTATAATGAGATCTGGTGCCCTCTTCTGATGTGCAAGTGTGCATACAGGCAGAACACTGTATACATGATAAATAAGTAAATCTTTTTTTAAAAAAAAAGGCACATTGTTCTTGGATAGTCACTGCTCAAGGCTTTGTGAGGGGAGGCCCGACCCCCTGTGAGGCAGTTGAGCCCTTGGTGGGACTGTTATGGGAAGGGCTCTCAAGATGAAGCTCAACTAGATGGGACCTGTCCCAGCACCTCCACAGAGCCAGAGCGGAGGGAACTGGAGACTGTGGCCAGCAGGCAGGGCAGGGGAGCAAGTGGGGGATAGTGTGTGCATTGTGTCTGGGATGCCCCTGAAGTCTGACATGGCAGGCCAGCTCTCCTTGGGAGTAAGTGGCTGTTGGGTTGGGGACCCTGGCATTTGTAACAGAGTGGCCCTTCTGCTGTTCTTTTGAGGACAGTTTTTTTTTTCAGGTAGACCATAGTGTTGTGTCCACACAAACTGCTGTCTTGGTGGTTGTGGGGAAGCTCAGGGCTCCCTGAGTGTGTGTCACTGTGCTGCACCTTTCTGCTGCTACCTGTACCTATGCTGTTTTGTCTTAGGTGGGCCAGGGGTGGCCTTCGTTCCAGGCCTGGCTGAGGGGTCTCTATTCAGTCTCCAGACGTGGGCTTGCAGAAGCCTTGTCTGCAGGCTGCCTCTGGGGTTGTGTCATCGGAGCGTGTTGTTTGGGTATAAATACCAGATTACATAAAACCTTGGCTGTCTCCCCTAAGTGTTCTTGGGAACACATCTGCACACTCCCCAGCATATCAGTACACCAGTGTGTTCACATCTAGGAGGCTCCCTGTGATCCTCGTGCGATCTAAGGGCCTTGCAGAGGCTCCTGCATCCTTGCAGAGCCCAGGTGAGGGCCTGGGTTTTGAATTTGCCTCTTTATTTGTGATGATGCCAACCTGTCAGGGTCGTGATTACCTCAGTTCCACTGGTTTCTTCACTGGGTGAGTAGTAGTGAATAGGAAGGCCCTGGGCCTTGCCTTTGCAGCAGCTGTGATGAGCAGGTCCATGCGTTGGCGATGAGGTTGCTCCTTCTTCATGTGGACCACACAGGCCTGCTCATCTCTATTAGCGCCGTACACAACATGCCTTCAACCTCAAGGAAGGGCCGTGTGGCTCTCAGGGACTCCTCAACAACCATCATACATAGCTGCTCCCTCTCTATTTTCTGAGCTTCACTTGGTGCCAGACACTGAGCCAGACTCTGCTTAGCCCTTGTCTGATGCAGGTTGTGATGTCATGGGACACCCAGGTGTGAGGTGTGAGGCCTACGGTGCTTTGGAAGAGCAAATGAAGGGGGCCCAGCAAGGAGTTTATCTTAAAGTCATCTCCCCAGGAAGCTTCCCAGGGGAGCTGACTTTTTTCCCCTGAGACAGGGTTTCTCTGTGTAGCCTTGACTGTCCCAGACTCACTTTGTAGACCAGGCTGGCCTCGCACTCACAGTGATCGTCTGCTTCTGCCTCCCAAGTGCTGGGATTGAAGGCATGCGCCACCACGCCTGGCTTAGGGGAGCTGACTTTAAGATCAGGGACAGGCCAAGAGATGTCTAGGCCCATTGGAAATAGGGGTGAGAAGGCTTCACAGGTGGGTAAGCTACCAACTTTGGGGTGACCGATTTTTGGAGAGTGAGGGACACCAGGGTAGGTGGTAGGCTTGGTAGGTATGCTGGGAAAGGAGTCAGGAGTGAGACTAGGCTGCTAAAGGGATAGAGTAGAAGGGCACAGGGGCCTGGCACCAGGGTCCGAGGGCTCAGTCTGAGATGAACTGGTAGCGTCCTCATGCCAGCTCCACCAGTGCTGTGGGGCAGATGGAGAAACTGCCCAGTTCAGTCAGGGTGCTTTTTCAGGGTCACAGGGCAGGCCAATGGGGAGGCTAGGATAGGAGCCCAAGCCCCTCTAGGTCCTGGAAAGCTCTGCATCTCTGCTTGTCCATTCCCCACACGGTCCTCTCCTATAGGACAGCACATTGTGCTCGTGTTTTGAGGGTTTCCCTGCAGTACAGCTGAGCACTATATTTCCGTGCCCTCTTCTCTTCCAATGTCCCTGATGAGCTGTGGGGGAAGGAGAAGGCTCAGGGCCGTCTGATCCTCTTGCTTGCCGTCCCTTTCCTCCTTGCGTCTCCCAGTGCCTGTCCTTGGTCCCTGTGCATAGACTGTGCCACTCTCCTGGGAAATCCACGTGGGGTTCCTTACCTTGCTAAGCAATGGTGGTCCCAGCCTGGCCTCCTGAGGCCGATGCTGAGGCGCAGTTGACTGTCACTGCCTGTCTCAGGCTTTGCTGTGTTCCGGGACCTCCGAGCCAGTGCCTGACGGCTGTCCTTTCTCCAGTACACAGTGCAGCCGTGAATGCCCTCTCCTTCCACCCATCGGGGAACTACCTCATCACAGCCTCCAGCGACTCAACCCTGAAGATCCTGGACCTGATGGAGGGCCGGCTGCTCTACACGCTGCACGGGCACCAGGTGAAGGGCACTGGCACGGTGTGGGGCTGAAGTCCGCCTCTGATACAGATGCAGGGCTAGGTTCCACCTGAGGGGGGTTCACTTGAGGGGCCTTCCCTTGGGGCCCATTATGGTTCCATCTCAGCCTAGATAATGCAATGAGATGCTGAAATAGGCCTGACACCTGCAGGAGCAGATAGGGGTCTTTTCTGTGACCTCTCTTTTGTTTGGCTTTGGTTTTGGTTTTTTGTTTTTGCAAACAGGGTTTCTCTATGTAGCTTTAGCTATCCTGGGCTCGCTTTGTAGACCAGGCTGGCCTCAAACTCACAGCAATCCACCTGCCTCTGCCTCCCTGAGTGCTGGGATTACAGGGGTGCACCACCACGTCTGATTGCTGGGGTTGAACTGGTGTGCCCGAGAAGGGAGTAGGGCAGTAAGATTGGGAAAGGTGTGGGCTGTGAACCTAAAGGACTTAGGCTTCTTGGTCTGGTAGTTGAATGTGCTGGAACCCTAGTCACCATGGAAAGTTCTGGGGCGCACTGCTTCCCATGGCCTCAGAGACAAAGACATGTTTTTCAGAGGTTGGGGCAAGAGAGGGAATCTGCATGTTTGTTTAAAAATTTCTGGCATTGAACCAAGGGAACAGAAGCTTTCTATCTGAGTGGCTTCAAAGAGCATTGGCTCTCTGAACCCTCTGGTGGGTGCTGGCTAGTGTAGGCTCCTATGGGTGGGTCAGTTATAGGAGCTGGGCTGCATGGAGCTCTCGGCAGCAGCTGGCCTAGGGCCAGGACTCTCACATGCGCCCACCACCACCACCACCACCACCACCACCACCACCACCACCAGCACCACCACCAGGGAGTTGGGATGTATAGATGTGTAGTTGTGATGCAGCTTAGCAGATGTACCTGCTAAGCGGGTCAGTCACCAAAGGGTTGTCTGTTGGAACACAGCCACCATGTGCAAGTGGGGTAGAGTGTGGGATCCAGAGATTTTAAGAGTGTCCTGTGAGCTAGAGGAAGGTCAGGTTCTCAAGGGCTGTAGGGTGCTGGGGGAGCTTGTGCACCCTGGGCTGACATCCAGGTGTGGAGGATCTAGCCTGAGGCTCCCCACCTATTTTGGGGTCCTGTTGTCTTCTGTTAGAGGGTGTGGGACCTTTTGACCATGGCTCAGAGGTGAGGACGTAGCCTTTTCTTCTTTCTTGGGGCCTGGAAGCTACTTGCCGCTCCTACCTGGTGGTGAGCCTTTGTCTCCCCTGTGCTGAGGAGTAGGCTGGTCTTTCCTGGGCCTCCACGGCCAGGTGCAGTGTGCAGTGGCCAGTTGCTTAGATTCACCAGTTTGGGTCTGGTAACCAGGAGGGCCTGTGAACACCACAGCTCCTGCTCCCATGGGCAAAACAAGAGCACTTGTCAGGAACAACACAAAAGCTGGTGCATACCAAACGATGCTCCAGACTTTCCCTCTGTTTGTGAGGGCCCTTTAAATGGTGGTCTTCTCTCTCCGCCCGGGGACACTTCAGGGTGGATTGGGAATGCCATTCCCTGTTCTGGTAAATTACCCGGCCCTGCCCGTAAAGGCAAACCTGATGACATTGTTCTCCCCGCATCTGTCTGTCATCTGCTCCCTGCTCACTGGGACACACAGGAGGGAGACGAAACAAAGGTCGCTGTCCTACTCTTCAGTGCTCTCGAAGCCTGGGCTGCAGAGTCCTGCAGTTAGGGCAGAGGAGCTGAGAGCCCAGGAAGGACAGGCTGAGTCTTACAGAGTACTTGGAGGGCTGGGGGAGAGTGGGCAGCCCTGCCTGTCTGCCTCGGCGTAGCTTAGCTGAAGGCGACAGTCAGGACTTACGTTCCAGATATTTTTCTCTACTCATCCTTTAGGCTCCCTATCCAGTACAGAAGCAGGGTTGTTTGCTCCAGGTTTTACAAGTTTCTCTTCTTGAGGCCTGTGATGCCCGGTCCCTTTTTAGGGTACTGCAGGCCCAGGGTGTCTCTCAGCTTGGCTTCTTCAGAGTTCTGCAGGTTGATCAGGAAGCCAGGGGTTGCCTGGCTCAGCTCCATGCCCATGTTCCCCCTAATCCTTGCTCTTTCTAGAAACACTTGTTCTTTGGCTACCTCCTTCCTCTTCAAGGCCCTCGGTGAGAACCCTGTGCACTTGCAGCTGGTGGGGCCCCTCAGCGCTGTTCTCCACACCTACTGTCCTCGCCCTCTGTAGTAGGGCAGCTAGTTTGAGCTTTCTTTTGGGTGCTTGCTCACATTGTAGAAGTGGGTTCTGGTTTGAAAAGCTGAGTGTCAGAGCTGAGGCAGGGGGTGAATGCAAGAGTCAAGGCTGAATGAAAAATAAAAAAAAAGAAAAGGAAAGTGTGTCTGTTCCTAGGTATGGTGGAGGAGAAGGTCCTGAGCCAGACCATGTGAAGAGAAAGGAAAGGAGGAAGGGAGAGCCAGGAGAGTAAAAGAGTAGACAAAAAGGGCCAGGGAGCCAAAATGGCTGGATTATATAAGGAAGGGCAGTCCAGCTTCTGGGCTGGAGAAGTTAAGAATATGGGTCAGGGCATGCCAGCCATACCCTGTAACAGGTAGGGACTGAGGGATGCTGGGAGGCCTAGCTGCCAGGTCCACTTTGATATGTTAAATAGATACCTCAGCCATTTGTTAGGGTTTGCTCTCCTGGCTCTGCCCTGTTTGGAGGTTCAGCTTCTCAAAGGGGAGAATGTTCCAGGTGAACAGCCTTGATTATCTAGGTTGCTGGTTAAAATCAAGCCCACCAGCGGGACAGAACTCCTGTGCTTTTAGAACACTGCGGCTGGTCCACTCCATCCATCCCTGGAGGCTGGACTGGGCTGTCTGAGTTTGTCAGCTGCTACCAAGCAGGTTTGGCTCAGCCCCAGGAAGTTCTCTGTGCTGCTCTCTGGCTGAGCCCTCGGAGGATCCAGCTGGGAGCCACATCGCAAGAGGCTACTGGGTCCCGGGCCCTTGTACTACCCTGCTTGGAAAACCCATTCTCTTCCCGAAGAAGTGCAGGTGGGCTCTGGTGACTTCAGCTTTCACATGCTGTCCCAGGAGGTGGGACATGATGGGGTGGGGGTGGGGCATGGAGCACAGCTGTTAGTAGCCCCTCCCAGCTTTGCCTGGCTTAGCAGCTCTAGGGCACGCAAGAGGTTCTGTCCTGCAGATAAGCACTGTGGCAGATTTTAAAATACTTTTGAGAGCAGGTGACACTGAGAGCCTTATGGACTGTTCAGGACAGCTGAGACAGGCACTAAAAATCTCGGTTTCTGCCTCATTGACATTTGGCTGTGGTTTTTCTCTTGGTTCTACGTCACTGGTCTGGATAAGATACCAGCAGGCCTCATGGCTGCTCTATCCCTACTTTATTGTTGTGTGACCCTGTTCTGGCCTAGTGGGAGGGAGATCCTCAGGAAACTAGCTTAAAGTTGGGAGATCCAACTCCTGGCAGTCCCAGGCACAGTCCCTAGAAAGCCGTCACAAGGAAGTCCACTGAGCAACTTTCTTCTGTTTCTATTTCCATACATGTGGGGAGAGGACCAGTGTGGGCTGAGGGTGGCGGCCTGGAGAGGTCAACCTCAGGGTCATCATGCCAGGAGGGAGGGGTTGAGCATGCTGGAGAGCTGTGCTTCCATGTCCTGTCACAGGGGCAAGGCCTAAGCGAATCCTTTTGGGGGGACAGTAGAGGAGGGCCCCATGTAGGAGGAAGAAGAGCCAGGATTACAGTTCTTTGGGTGACTTTCTTATCTGGGCTGAGGCCACAGCCGCCTCGATGCATCTTTCCATTGTTTCCTTGGGCACAAGGGCATTAGTGTGAAGGACCAGCACCAGATGAACCCAAGATCACCTGGGATCTCTTGGGCTGGACCTGGGTGGGGACGTGCAAGGCAGTAATAGCCGTGGAGTGTTTGGCTATTCTCTAGTGAACGATGGGGTCGACTTTCCAGTGGCCCACTTGAAGGGCATTGTGTGTGCAGCTAGGGGTTGACATAGGGTGAAGGACCCCACTGTGAGGCTAGGGTGAGGGGCTCACACTGCGGGGCAAGGGACCTAGTCTTGGTGAGTAGCTTACTTTGTTGTGCTAAAGATTTATTCCTCTGTGGGTTATGGGGCTTTCACTGTGTGGTGAAGGATTCACTCTGGGCTAAGCAGGGTTGCTTAGCTCAACTTTTTGTTTGTTATAACAAAATGCCTTAAATCCAGGCATGGGCTGGGCATGGTCACACATGCCTTTAATCCCAACAAGTGAGTTCGAGACCAGCCTGATCTACAAAGAGAGTTCCAGGACAGTCAGAGCTGTTACACAGAGAAACCTTGTCTTGGAAAAACAAACAAACAAACAAATTCAGGCATGGTAGCATACAGTAGCAACCCCAGCATTTAGGAAGCTAAGGAGGAAGGCTTTCAAGTTCAAGGACAACTTGGGCTCTGTAGTGAGCTGTTGCCTCAAAACAACAGCTATAATAAAAAAAAAGTCCCAACTTGGGAACATGAGGGAGATCAGAAGTTGTTTCCTGTGCTCTGGAGACTGGGAGGTACAAAATCAAGGTGCTGGCCTCTGGTGAGGGTTGCACCTGGATGCTGCCTCCTTCTGGGGAGGAGTCCTGTGCCGTCTGTTCCACCTTATGTAGCAGATAACAATTCTCTGTATCCAGGCCTTTCCACAAGAGCGCCTAATCCATTAGTAAGGCAGAGCCCGGTGACTCAATTTCCTGCTAAAGACCACACTTTGGAACACTGCTGCATTGGGACTAAACTTTAACATGACTTTTTAGAAAGGACAAAAACATTCAAACCATCAGAGGGATTGAAAGTAGTAAATTTATTGTAGGCCTAAAGATCTCTGTGTTCTCCTGTGGGCCTGGCTTTGGAACGCAGATTCACATAAGTCCATTTTACAGTTCATGGAGCTTGCCTGCACATAGGGCGTGCAGCTGGCTCTTCAGAGGTTCAGTGGGAACATTGCTGAGCGACATGGCTGACAGGCCAGAGAGCTGGGTGAGCTCTTGCTGGCTTGGACTTGCATGGGCCCTGCCCCTTTGTTCCTGTGCTTTAGCTTGGGCCGCTCAGCAATGGTGGGAGGCAGTGGACTGTCTGCAGGCCTCCAGGTGTAACCCTGAGTGGACACTGCTGCTCTTTCGGTCAGTGGATCAGGTCAGCTCCAGAGAAGGGCCTGGGGCTTGGGGGTCTGCCACTGTGGTGCGAGTTAAGCAGGAAGGAAGGAGCCCCAGCTTGTCTCTCTATGCAATACAGATTTAGGGAAGTGAAAGCTGTAAAGGAGCTGCCGTGTGCCCCCTCATTTTACATCAGGGAACACCGTCAGGAGAGGGAAGGGCTTTCCCACCGACTGCAGCTGTCATTTGAAGCCTCGTGCCCTGAGCAGGGCCCTCACAGATCCGTGTGGCAAGTATGGGGGCAAGGTGCTAGAAATACAGATTTATTTTTCTGTATTTTCTGAAACATAGTCGAACCATGCTCATTTGGCTTAAATCCCCTAGAGCTATTTGGGAGAGGATGGTAGGTGGGCCGTGGGCAGAGAGTTAAATCTGGTATTAGTGGCTGTGCAGTTGGTTGTGTGCTACTGCAAAGTATCACTGCGGAGTGACTGAGCTGCACACCATCCCGTGAGCACAGGCATCTGCTCTCATGTAGGTAGGAACACTTGCCACAGGCCTCGACAAGGACAGAGGCTGGAGGCTGTCCTGGGGGCCCACAACTGTGTTCTAGGCAGTTGGGCCATTCCAGACCCTAGGCTGGGATTGGGGAAGCAGAGGAGAGAAATCTAAGGAGCTCTGACTGAGCCTGGGGCTTCAGCAGCGGAAGAAAGCTTCTGGGATGCAGCTCTTCTCCCTGTGTCTTGGGTGCACTCGGCCCTTGGCCTGTCACTTCGTCTTGGAGGAGTGTTTTGATAGTCAGTAGGGTCTTCTGTGGGGTTGGTTGGGCTCCTGGGAGGTGTAAGCGCCACGAACACAGGGACTAGTAACGTATGCACCACTAAGAAACCCAGAGTCACCTGGCCCTCTGTCACCTTCTGGCAGCCCAGAGTCAAGAGCTGGGTCAAGGTCGAGAAAGAGCCTCCCTGGGCAGCACCTCTTACACGGAGTTGTAATGTCCCTGTGGGTCACCACTTGGATATACCTGATGGGCTGGACTGAATTTCAGCACACAGGGTCAGAAGCCAGAGCATCTACACCAGAAGTCCCTTGGCCTCCTTGGGTCACCACATCTCTGATAGTCACTCACTCTGCTTTTTCTCCTCCTCAGGGAGTGTGTGTTGTGACAGCCCTGTTTTCACTGTAGATGGTGTGTCAGGGTACCTGGCTAGACTTCGGCCAGCATAGCTCTTAGGGCACCATAGTCAGCAATGAGGTCCCATAGAGTCTGGTAAGTGTGAGGAGAGCCCCGAGGTTTAGACAGGTTCCTTAAGGGAGAGTCACAGAGTGTGCAGCCTGCCTGCTTCCCTTTTCTTGTTTCACTGATGTTTGCTGTTCGAAGGAAATGGACAAAGAACTGGCCAGATGGCTTGTTGGTAAAGGCCCTTGTGCCAAGCCTGATGACCTAAGTTCTGTACCCAGAACCCATGTAGTAGAAGGAAAGAACCGACTCCTGCAAGTTGTTCTCCTACTTCTACACATGTGTCATGTGCATGCATGTGGATGTGTGTGCATGCTAAATAATTAAATAAAACGTAGGGGGAAAATGAACAGCATAGATCCTGAGGCTGGGAATTGGCAAGGGAGAGGAGCCGTGTGGTGAATGGACTGGGCGTGAGTTCAGCCTAGTACGACAGGGTGAGGAGAGAAGATAGGGTAGTTAACATGTGTAGCCAGTGTTCATGACAGGTTAAGAAAGATCACCTCACATAAATAAATAAACAAACAAATAAAACTTTAAGGAGGGAGAGAGGTGGGCCCCAGCTGAGCTTGTGGAGCACCTGCCAGGGTGTGGGCAGGAGTCAGGTAAGGGATGGGGGTTCCCAGCATGTGGGCCACTCTGCTGGGGGTGGGGGCTGGGTCAAGTTCTCAGTATGTGGGTCCCTCTGCTGCTGGGGCAGGGGCAGCTGGAATCTACATTGCTGCAGGCCCAGCAAGAGGTAATGCTGAGGTCACACTCAGCATCTCTGTGGAGACACCAGGGACAGGCCTAGCCTTGGGCGAGAAGGACTCCCCTGCAACCCTGCCTAGGGCTGGGCTCCAGTGCACCAGCATGACTAATCAGATGGAAGGAGTAGGCCGCCATGAAACTAGAACATACCGGATTTGATCACCCCCCAAGTTCCCTTGGCTTGGAAACCTCAGTTTCATTCACTTCCAAATAACTGATGGCCTGAAGAAGAACTTGAGTCAAAACCAACAAATTGAAAAGGAATGCTAGTGAAAGCGTTGCAGACTAGAAGTTTCTGGGATCTGGCTAAGGTGACATCACAGACAAATTTATAGCCTTAAACTTATCTAAAATGAAGGAAGATCGAAAATGACCGACAAGCTCAATGTTGGAGGCTCCAGAAGGAACACGGAGAAAGAGACCTTTGGGGCTCGGCTTTTGAGGAGCAGTGAAGGATCAAGTAGGCTGGACGTTGGCGAAGGCAGGCGAGGGCCTGGCAAGATCATCAGAGGTTAGCTTATCAGGCCTGAGAGTCCAGAGTGCACCCAGCACAGCAGTTCCATCTGCATAGTCAGTCTGAGAAGCACATCATGATGCGATTTTGTCATCAGGCAAACATCATAGCCTGTACTTTCTTAAACTGAGATGGCTACCATGGCACGGTGCTGCTTTCTGATGGGAGTACAGTGCCCTCAGTGCCTCAGGCGGCTTGCTTGGGCTCTGGGCAGGCTAGCAGAAGCCTCTGATGGCTGCTCTCCTTTCTAGGAATGCAAAGTGCCTTGCAGTCAGTCCTCTTAGTAGACAGGCGCTCTGTGAGCCCCACAGAGCCTCCAGGCTGCTTGCTCGTCAGTCCCTTAGTCTCCTGAGAGACAGGGCTCCAGGGAAAGCCCCAGAACTTGAGCACCTGCCCTCTGGCCCCAGGCCCCCTGTAAGCTGGGTGCATTTTCCAGTCAGCCTGCTGCTGTCACTGCTGACATCTCGCTCCCAGCTTGGCATCTGGTGCTTGAGTGATGACAGGCAAGGGGAGCGAGCCACCAGGTTGTGTTTGCTCCCTTCACGGCTGGCCCTTTTTGGAGCTCTTCCCATGAGTCCTGGGTGGGCAAAGGGCCTGTCTGCTTTTGAAACTTCGTGTACTAGTTTCCTTCCCCTTTCTTTTTTTCCCTCTTTGTTTTTCCCCTCAAAATGAAAAGCATTTTGTTGTCTTACTTTTTAATTATGGCATGCCAAAGTTAAAGATTTACAAGTATGAAAATGGTCAAGATAGTTAAGAATCAGGAAGATGTTCTTTGAAAGTGTATCACCACCCTCTGTCAGCCTGTAACCCCTTGCCAGCTGTCCATGGGAAGGGACAGTCCCCACTTCCACTCTGTACAGGCAGCCAGTGTTACTCAACGTGGAGTCACATGGTCCAGAATGCCTTGCACCTGGCATTTGACATTCATTGTTCATGGTTGTGTGTGGCCATTGTTCCCTCAATAAAAGTGGGTCCACTTTATCTTGGTTAGTGGTAGCTTAGAATTCCTAGGGGTGCCGGGGGTAGGGTACACCTGAGCCTGTGCCTCCACTTGTGCTGAGGAGGGAGGTGACAGGCAGGCACAGGCTTTGCATTGTGTCCTCTTAGGCTTTGTTTCCCCCAGCTTGGAGTGGTAAAGGCACACACTGTCCTCTGGGGATGCGATGGGTTAACCCAGGTGCAGGGCTCCGAGCCAGCGCAAGCAGGGCTCTTTCTGTCTCTCACTCCATTCTAAGTGCCTCTGAGAGGGAGAAGTATTAGTGGATTCTGGGTGCATGAGCAGGTGTGCACCCTCTCATCTCATGTGCCTGAGCCTGGAAGCACCGCCTGTCCCCTGGGGGAGGAGAAGCTGCTCACGCCGCTGAGGTCTCTTTCCAGCCTAAGCCAGGCCGCATCTTTCTAGCACTGAGTGCAGGGTGTGTCCTCGGGTTCCCCTTGTCTCTAGCCCCGGCTGTGTTGCTGAAGAGCTCTTGTGGGCAGTTCTTGTTACACTCTGGTGGTCTAGAGGAACTAAGGTGACCTTTGTGACAGACGTAAGAGAAAACCTTTGACCTGGTTTTGCCTGCAGAATGCCAGCACCAGCCATGGTAAATGTGCAGCTGAAAGGAAAGGGGAGACATTTGCATCCGTGGTTGTGACCAGATCCTTGCCTGGCATATGTATCTTTCCGGAACAGCTTCCAGGCATATGGGGAGGAATGTTCTTTCTCTATTGGGAGATCATGATCCCCTCCCAGCTGGTGTGCTCGTGGGAGAGCACTGCATAGCAAGTACTTGACAGTCCCCTTCAGATGGCCATTCTGACCTTTTGTACCTAGGAAGCTAGGGGAGCACCTTATCCTGCAAGGCTCAAACTTAAGGAAGATGGCATGCACATTGCAGGGACATTGGTGTCATTTTGGTCCACGCCCCAGCCACCTTCAGTGGTTCCCTCCCTGCTCAGCCTCCTCCCTGATGTTCTTGCCCCTGACGTCACCTTACTCATTTGAGCCACTGGCTTCTCTTTGGGGTTGCCACTTCTCTGGGCTGCAGCAGGGCAGTATTGGGCCTGCATCAGAGAGGCGAGTGCTGATCTTAGCCATGTGTCTCTGAGCTCTGCTTCTCATGGGCTAGCCATGGAAATGATGCCAGCCTGGCCAGCCTGCCAGTGTGAATGTCCCTCTCCCTCCTCTTCTCCTACCCTTGATCCCACAGCCCAGCCTCTGTTGAGATGTTTGGAAGCTGAGCCCCAGCAGTGTTGCTTGTACCTAACCACATGTAGGCTTCCTGGACAAAGGCCAGGGAGGTCTGGGTGCTGACTGAGTTGCTCAGACCAGTGTCTCGCTGCTGCTGCTGCTGCTGCTGCTGCTGCCATTCAGGAACTGTGCATTTAGACTCAGCGTGACCTTTGGGGAGGGTGCTGTAGGGTGTGTGTTGATAGGGTCATGTGGACCCCAGGCTGGCCTGGAATCGCTGATCTCCCTGCTTCCACGTCCCAAGTGCTGCGCTCACCGGTATGCCACCACGTCCAGCTGACCTTTGCTCTGTCTGTTCTGCTAGGGGCCTGCTACCACCGTTGCCTTTTCGAGAACGGGGGAGTATTTTGCTTCAGGAGGCTCTGATGAACAGGTAAGAAAGAATGGGCTAAGGACTCTGAGAAGCTCCCGCTCAGAACCCCACAGGAGATGGGGGTCATCTGGAGATGGCTGTGGTGGCTTTCAGTGACTATACCACGGAAGACACTGATGGCACTTGGGGTGGGGGTGCTCAGGGCCAAGGCATTTAATGTCCTCAAGCAAGTGTCCTTCAGGGACGACCTGTGGAAGCGTCTCTGACTGAAATGAGTTGAAAGGACTTTGAGCTAATTATCGTGGTGAAAAAGTTGAAGTTGTTCAGTTTTTCCCCCCTGATTACATAAACAGTGAAGAATTTACTGGATACTTATGCAGATCTGGTAATGTCGTCAGTGTGGCAAGAATTTCATAGCTCGTTTAGTTCTCCCGAGTCCTGTGGGACGAGTCTTCCTATTTTATTCCTATAGATGAGAAAGCAGTCCCAGCAGGTGGCAGAGACGGGGCAAGCACCAGGCTGTCTGACTGGGGAGCCTGTGCTCCAATGTCTGCTGCCTTTTGCTTCCCAGCCCTCTGCACATTTAAAGGGTCAGCGTTTCCTGTAGCCTTAGCTGCATAGAGGAAGTCCTGTCCCACCTCTTCACCCTTTGCTCCGAGGCTTCATCCGGTCGGCCCTGTGCCTCTTTGCCCAGACTGCTAAATGCCAAGGGCTTATCTGCAGGGGGAGGGGAGTGCTCTGACCTTGGTGTCAGCTCAGCCTGGCCTGGGAAAGATGTGCAGGCACTGCGGAGTGCACCTGTCAGCAGTCTCCCTTAGGACTCACACAGTCCCTTTTACCAAAACACTGTGGAGGAAAGAGTGGTAGCTGTGAACACAGTTGACCTGGTGGACTGCTGAGAACACTCACCCTCTGGGTGCTGGCCTGTCAGTTCTGGCTGCTCAGCCTAGACAAATCCTGTCGGCCTTCCATCAGTCCCAGCTGCAGTAAAATGTACTGATTTTCCAGTAAAGCAGCGGCTAGCTGAAGGTTCTTTGTCCACAGCTTGGATAAGAGCCAGCATGTATCTTCTCATCCTAGCACTAGGTCCTAGCTAGCAGCCAAAGAGGAGGAAGGTAGCAGAGATGCCTGAGCCTCCAGTGAATGTGAAAGCGGGAACTGTATGGCAGATGCTCATATTAACTGTGTAGTCGATGTACGTGCTAAGCAGCCATGGGAAAATGAAGTCATAGTGCAAGAGGCAACCTAGGGGAAAGCGTCCACCTGCTATGGACATCCTCAGACAGTGAGGCTGTCAACTCCCTAGACTTTTTACAATTTGCTCGTGTTTTTCTGAGGTGGCACTGGTGTTATCTCTACATTCACACTGGCCACTCTGAGTCTGGTAATGTTAAGTCTCCAGAGTTATACAAGGACCTTGTATGTGGGGTATGACTATGTCAACATTCTGTTTGTAAAGTGGTATATGTGGTACCCCATGTGGCCTTTTCTCTGGGAGCTATAAACAGTGAAACAGCTCCAGGAATGGTGGAGCGTCCACAAGAACCACGTTCGTTGTTACGTCCCAATGAGGCTGGTGTCTAGGGCACGTCAAGTCTTCATCTTGGGTGAGATAACGGTGGGTTTTCTGTTTGGTTTTCTGTGACCTCCACTGACTGCTGATCATGCTGCGTGATTCTTCTCTGATGGCCAAGCCAGCCTCCCTGAAAATGACCATGGAAGCACCTAGCCTCCCATGGCTTCTAGCCACCAGTAGGGAGTGCCCTTGCTCCCTGACAGGGTGACTCCCCAGGCTTTCTGAGGTGCCTTCAGCCATTTCCTGTCTAGGAAAGCACTGAGTGCAGTTCCTTATTTATTTGGAGTTGTAATCTTTAATTTTTTTTTATTTTTACTGCGAATGGCTGTTTTGCCTGTATGATGTTTGTGCATCACATTCCTGCGGTGCCTGTGGGGTCTGGAAGAGGACTTTGGAGCCCCTGGTACTGGAGTTACAGAGGTTGTTAGTAGCTATGCTGGGAACCAAACCTGGGCCCTCTGCAAGAGCAGCCAGTGCTCTTAACTGACCTAGCTCGCCAGACATAATTTGTTTTCTTTATTTGTTTGTGTATTTGTCTATTCATTTGTTTATTTTGAGGCAGGATCTCACTCTGAGTGCTGGGTGGCCTATAGACCAGTCTGGCCTTGAACTCAAGAGATTCACCTGCCTTTACTCTGATGCATGTGCCACCACACCTGGATAAGAGTGTGTTTTTTATCATTAAATTTATTGGGTGTAGGATAATGAGTGTGTTACCCTCTATTCCCTGGTCCCAGTGACTGTGTCACACTGTGTCCTGGGAGCTGGGAACTTTTCCAAGAAGAGGGCACAAGGCACAGGCTGAATCCCTTACTTCAAGCCTCACGGTAATAGGTTAGAGCCAGGACATCAGTCCAGCAGTGTGGCCTGGAGTTTATGTTCACTACTTCGCAGTGTCATGGGCAAGCCACCACACTCAAGAGCTTCCTTTTCAGAGAGACAGATGATGAACAAGGGCAGGGAACAAATGGGCTCAATAGAGACTCTGACGTTAGAACCTGTGGCTCTCTGATAGAGGGGCAAGCAGGTGCTAAGATCTAACCGTGCAATGTGGTGATGCTCCATCCTGCTGCCACATGCACCAGGCTGTCCCCAGAGCCTTCTCCTCAGGGCTATCAGACGGGAGCCACCGGGGCTCCCAGCTTTGGGGTTGATTTATGGGCCGTTCTCTCTCCTCATTCTCTGTACCACTGCTCTCGGCAGGTCATGGTTTGGAAGAGCAACTTTGACGCTGCTGTTTATGGAGCCGTGAAAGCGCAGAGGCCTCCATCTCTGGCCAGCTCTTCTGGGAATCTGGTAAGTGGCTTAGCAGTCAGGGCTTGAGCCGAGTAACATTGGGACTGTCGCAGTGCTCAGCACTGGGCTTGGAGATGAGGGGGTCTGGAAGCTTCTCTGTCATGAGAAAGGTCTACCAAATAACACCTTGTACCTTGCTTGACTCCCATCTAGAATGAGACAAGAAGGCTGCAGGGCAGCTGGAGGGCTAGGGTCCTGGCCCTTTTGGTGGAGGGTATTGTCATGGCAACGTGCTGCTGCTAGAGGGAGGCCTTCCCTGAACCAGAGGACCCAAGTACATGGTTCCTAGAGGGCTCAGGGCCCAAAGCCTCAGTTGGGACGAATGGGAAAACCCTGCTTTGGTTACTCTCACTTCTTCTTTTTTTTTTTTCCTTAAACCATGGAGAGGAAGTTCCTCAGCCACAAACCATTTTTAGTACCTTTGTTGGTAAAAGGGCATTCAGTGTTCCTAAAATAACTAATTAAAAAAAAAAAAAACTAATTTTGTAAAAATAAATATTTGGGAGAAAAATGATAATGGATAAGCTCATTAAATAGACCCCTATTCAGCTTTGGTTGAAATAATTTAAGATTGTAGGATCCCGAATGTTTTCAGCTTCTATGGCCACAGACCGTTTAAATCTCTCTTCCCTGGAAGGAAGGAGCACCATGGCCTTGGGCAGGAGGAAACTGGCCTGAACAACAGGAAGCAGCTCGCCCAACCCCCAGCAAGTCAAGGCTGGAACTCAGAATAGAACCAGGAAGCCTCCTGCTCTGTCCCGGGCTTACTGTGGCTGAATCTCTCCTACCACGTGTGTCCCCTGCCTCGCCACACTGCACCTATAGGTCTCCCGAGGCTCTCCCCTGGGCTGGCCACTGTGACTGGAGGCTTTGTCTCTCCTCAGGGTTTCTTTTTTTTTTTTTTCTGAGACAGGGTTTCTCTGTGTAGCCTTGGCTCTTCTGGACTCGCTTTGTAGACCAAGCTGGCCTCGAATTCACAGTGATCCTCCTGCCTCTGCCTCCCGAGTGCTGGGACTAAAGGCGTGTGTCACCACTGCCTGGCTTCCTCAGGGTTTCTAAGGGGCCCCGAGCTGTGGGCTAGTTGGGCAGTCTGGGTGGCACCGATGGTCTTGCTGCTGATTCCTTTTCTACCCAGAAGGCACTTTAAACTGCAAGGCTGGGACCCTGTGTGGGTCCTGCCATCTATACTGCAACTTTCTGGCTGTTGGGCACTTAGGGCGAGAGCAGCACTGCTGAGACCTCTGCACGTGCCCATCGCATGTGAGTGGCTGGTTCTTGTTGTAGCTCTCAGGTAGACTCTCAGACACACCCATGCTGTCTCCTCCGGAGCAAGTCTAAATAGCCATGCTGGGGTTATTTAGGCCGGTGGCAGGGACAGCTTGACAGCTCTTTCTTAGTCCAGGAGGGCACTGCTGTCTGCCCCTTGGGAATGGTTAGTGGCCATCAAGTGGAATAAAGGTCCACATCATCATCATCATCATAATTATTATAAAGAATTCCATGCATGTATTGAGCATATTTGTCCCATCCCCCACCCCCCCCATCTTCCCAAGCCTCCAATTCCGCAGTTGGCTCAGGGTACCCCACAGGCCGGTGAGTGTGCCTGAAGTGACACAGTCCTCTTAGAGTCATTGTTGATTGAGCTAAGAACTCTTTGTCCTAAGTCCCTTATAGAGCCTTGAGAGGACAAATAGGCCTCCTAGACTCCCCACCCTCAACACACACACACACACACACACACACTCTCCTAATGCTGCCTGAGAGGCTTCTCTGAAAGGGAAAAAGAAGAAGGCCAGGGTATTGTTATGCCTGGTTTTATTATGGGGCATATGCATGGATATGCCTATCATATATATGATAGATATTAACCCGATGAAATTGACAGTTTTACCATGTTTCAGTGTCTGTCTTAGTAAGCCATCAGCATCTACTTCCACCATTTTTTTCTCCTCCTAGGCTGGAGACAGCTCATTTTTGCAAAACTGATGGCTGTGCTCTCTCCTGAGGTAGGAAGGAAGGCTGGTTAGTGTGTTCTCACCCTTCTTTCCAGAGCCTTCCTGCCACTCAGACCACCTGGCTGGCCAGAGCGCTCGTTCTGCTCCTCACGGGAGCCCAGGAGCACCACTTTGTCCTGTGACCTGAGTCTGACAAGCTCCCGTGCTTTACTCCTGCCCACATGCCATCCTTCCAGAAACTCTGGGCTGCTCACCCTCAGCAGTTTGCATCTGGAGCAGTTAGTCTTTGAGTGTTTGCTGTCCCATGCACTGTGAGATCTTTAGCATCCCTGGCCTTTGCCCAGTAGCTGCCAGGAGCATCTTGTTCCCCAGTTGTGATAATCAGAAATGTCTTCAGATATCATCAGGTGTCACCATTGAGAGTCACCTCAAAACCTCCTTCTTCAGGGGAGCCCAGAAAGAAAGTGGTGGGAGGAGTAGAGTGAGGGCTGTGGGAGGCAGGAGACCGGGGACGGGGACTGCAGTAGGCTGCTCTGGGAGACTGTGCGAGGACTCCACTCAGGTGTCCATCTGGGATTCCCACCAGAAGGTGTGGACCAGAGCGCTAAGATGGTTTCTGTTAGTCCATTTTGTAAGATTGCTGTTTGGCCTTTCAGATTTCAGGGTCTCCTAGAGATGTTGGTAAACAATAAGAAAAGATCCTCCTTCGCCTTGAGCAACCTGATTTTCTTCAGACAGCATGTTTCTTGTCTTTTCTACACAAAGGCTACTGGGCTCAGAGATAATACCTGATGAGAGATTTCATGGCGGCCAGGGTGTTTGACTTTACAGTCACGACCCAGCTGTACTGTCACTCTGATGCCCTTTGTCCCTTCATCTCTGTCTCCAAATCACCTCAGGCACTGAAATAAGCTGGGCGCTCCTGGGTGTTCGGGGTTTTCAGGGAGTTTGTGAGGCCAAGTATGGTGAGGACCTGCTGCCCATGTGCTTTCTCCAGCGTGGCCACTGGAAGCTAGACCCTGCCTGGGCCCCGTGCTGCTCCCTCACCAGCAGAACCTGGCAAGGACAGCCTTGTGAGCCTGTGGAGGTCCCTTCACCCTTGAGCCCCTGCCTGCGACCCCTTGTCTGACCCCAGCATCAGTTCAGCTTTCAGATCCTGGAGAGAAGGCTGTCCTTAAACTCACTCCAGGCAGAGCTCTCTTCACTGCAGAGCTCTTCTCAACCTCCGGTTGAAATTCACAGCTTATTTTTAGGCACATTTCATGTTGAAAAGCAAAAGCCGTTTCCCAGCCATTCAGCATGAGAATAATGGGCCCCGTTTCCCTCTGTGCTTGGCTGAGCTGCGGAAGACTCTCAGGCCTCGTGGCTGGGGCACTTTCTCTGCCTGGAGGATTCCAGGCCATGCTGTGGGCCCAGAGTGGGCAGGAGTCTCCATGCTCCGCCCTGGAAGAAGCTTGGAAGGGCTGCTTTTGGGCAGATGAGTGCCTCCTGGGAGGGGGATGGGTGGGTACCCAGAGGGCTTCTCGGTAGCAGGGTATTTCAGGGCGCTGCTGCTTAGCCCTGTCCCCACTGTAGGCCTGCCCTCTGGTCTTACCCACCCTACTGCCCTCTGGACTTGAGGGTCCGTCCCCTAGTTAGAAGGACCCTGTGTCTTGGCTGATTTTGGAGCTAGCATCTTGCTCACCCCAAAGCTCAGCTTCTCCAGGACAGATTTCTACCATAGCTGAAGTACTTTTAAACTTTTTGGGGGGTGATGGGTGGAGGGATAGGACAAGTTAGACCAGGATCGGACTATGTAGACCAGGCTGACTTTGAACTTAGAGATCTGCCTGCCTCTTCCTGCATACTGGGATTAAAGACATCCACCACCATGCCCAGCCTCTTATGTCACTTCTAATTAACAAAGATGCATTCATTTGAATCTACCCTTATTTTTAAAGCCACAGTCAGAGGCCTATTACACAATCAAGAAGTTGTACTAGGTGGGGTAGGAGAGGAAGAACACCAAGTCCTAGGTGATTCAGTGAAACTGACAGAAAAAAGCCACCCCACTTCCTGGGTTCTCGGGGTTGGCTGCTCCAGGTTAGACATTAACCTGGATCTCTGGGGCTGAGGGCTTTCTCTCTGCTCACTTCTCAAGATTGCACTGGAAGGAGAAAAGCTCACCTGTGGTTAGGTGCTTGGCTTCTGGCTTCCGACCCACTGGTTATTGTATCCCGTCCCTGCCTTGTTAGGGCTGTGGCCCCAGCCAGTAGCCGGATCTCTGAGGTCTTGGTTCCTCCTCTGTCGACCATGGAGACACTGGGTCCTCCTTTTTTCATGAGATTTCACAGGTGGCATGCCAAGCAGCCCTTGGCCCTGTTCCTAGCACGTGGTGAGAGCTCATCAAGCTGTAGCTATTTCAAGACTGTTCCTTTTCCCTCTTCCTCTTCTGAAAGCTAGTCAGAGTGATCAAGTGTCCAAACCTGGGGTGAGGGGCATTGGACAAGGGTGTGGGGTGCACTGCTGACTGGGATCATTTTTGGAGCTGGCTCCTCCCTCAGGTGGGCCCTGTGAGGACTCGGGGAGGGTTTAAGATACTTGCCTAAGCCTTTAGACACTGCCCTTAGCCTGAGGCCTCTTTTTGTTGTTGTTGTTGTTGTTGTTGTTTTTCTGACAGAGTTTCTCTGTGTAGCCTTGGCTCCCCTGGACTCACTTTGTAGACAGGCTGGCTGTAATCCCAGCACTTGGAAGGCAGAGGCAGAGGCCTCCTTCTTGAGGCCACCTCTTCTGTCTTGTGCCTATGGTTCTGAGGACAGAGCTCTTAGTCACCTGCTATGCCTGGGTTTTGAGTACTTTCATGGCGTTCTGATTTTGGGTGCTAAGGGGGTCTGATTCCTGCTCCACAGATAACCTATACACTGAGGACCTAGGGGGTTCTAAGTCTTGTGGCGGTTTCTCAAGACCTAGCCTTTCCCCACAGGAGTCTCACCTAAGGAGCATAGAGGGACCCATTTCCACTGCCTCGAGGATTTTGTCTTGATGCCTTTCAGCTGTTAAACAAAATGCTGTAGACTAGGTAGCTTTTAAACAACAAAAGTTTATGGCTCACAGGTCTGGTGGCTGGGTAGTTCAGGCAGGGCACTAATGGCTGCTGGTGGGAGCCTGGTGGTGCAGCGGTAATTCCTTTCCACTGTGTCCTTTTGTAGTAGCCAGTGCTGGCTAAAATCCTGTTATAAGGGCACTAATCCTAATCATGATGGCTCCGTCCTTATGACCCAGTTACCCCCCAAAGACTTAATTCCAAATATGTTAGGGATTATGGTTCTAACATATAAATTTTATGGAGGACACAAATATTCAGGCTATTAGCAATTTGATTTCCCAACTTAGGTCTGTTTCTCAGAATACAAATTTCTGGTTTTGGCATTTGCTTTTTGTGGTGAGAAATAAGGATTCAAGCTGGGTATGATGGTACACTCCTGTAATCCCAACCCTTGGAAGGTGGTGGGAGGAAGATTGGAGGCCAGCCTGAGCTACAGGGGAGCCTGCCCCTCAAAAAGAAAACACTACTAAATAAAAAGAATTTCAAATTTAAAGGCATGCTTAGCAGGAGGGCCACCATTGAGGGTATTTGAAGCAGAATGAACCCCAGATTTACGTGTCTTAAAAAGGAACTTCTCTCTTCTCTATTTGTCCTCATTTCTGGCTCCTCCTCTTCCTCCTCCTCTTCCTTCTTCTTCTTTTTTTTTTTTTTTTTTTGTTTTGGTTTTTGGTTTTTGGTTTTTTTCAAGACAGAGTTTCTCTGTGTAGCCCTGGCTGTCCTGAACTTGCTTTGTAGACCAGGCTGGCCTCAAACTCACAGAGATCTGCCTGCCTCTGCCTCTGCCTCCCCATGTGCCACCACGTCTGGCTCTCTTTCTTCTTTGACTATTAAAGGGAATTCTTGGCTTTCTGTCTGCTGCTAGTGAGTCAGATGCCCAGCAGTTACTTGGAAAAGGGTTGACTTTACAGGGCCCATCCCCGCAACATATGAAGCTGCCCCGCCCTCTGGGTCCAGAGCATCTCTAATGGTCTAACACAGAGAGTCGAGATCTCTGTGTTATATGTTGTGCATCTGTATGGATGGAAGCGTGGTGGGAAATAGGGAAGCAGATCCTCTCCTGAAGGCCCCGTTCTTCCCTGTTTGGCTGTTGGGAGGTTTGCAGATCTCAGAGGGCTCTGAGGGGTAACTTGGGGACAGTGGAGATGTTAAGACTTACCTGGTGTGGCTCCTTGTACAATTCATCCGTGCCCTCTGCATGCAGAGGAGGAACCTAGACTTGGGTCATAGGACATGTTGGTGAATGGTTCTAGATCCTGTCGCGTGCAGGCCCTGGGGCTGGGTGCTTCATTCATTGTTTGAATGAAGAAGCAAGCAGTGTCTCCCCATTTCTCCTTCAGCATGCTCAGACCTAGGACAGATACAGATACCCAGGCTCAGCAGCCCTGGCTTTCTTGTCCTAGCGAGCCTCTGGAGTCTATGCTCCTACCATCTTTGGTCAAGTGTGATCATTAGTGCCTGCAGCCGCTGCTGCTTGTCCCTCTGCTGACGTGGGGTTGTGGATCTGGGCACAGTACAGGGGCTTTCAGGTGCCTTCATGGCATAAGGATGGAACTCTGACAAGGACAGAGTACGTTTGCACAAGGTGATATTTGCAGAATTCCATAAGCTGTGTTAGCTGTTGGGATCAAGACAGGGTTTATTCTTTTTTCTTTTTTTTTTTTTTAAATATTTATTTATTATTACTATACAGTGTTCTGCCTCCATGTACACCTGCACACTAGAAAAGGACATCAGATCACATTATAGATGGTTGTGAGCCACCATGTGGTTGCTGGGAATTGAACTCAGGACCTTTGGAAGAGCAGATGCCACTCCTAACATCTGAGCCATCTCTCCAGCCTGTTTCTTTCTGTCTTTTTTCCTTTCTTGTTTTTGGTTTTGTCAAGATGGGGTTTCTCTGTGTAGCCTTGGTGGCTGTCTTGAACTCACTTTGTAGACCAGGTTGGCCTCAAACTCACAGTGATCCGCCCGGCCTCTACCTCCCTGGGATTAAAGGCATGTGCCACCATGCCTGACTTTTTTTTTTTTTTTAAGATTTATTCGTTTATCATGTATACAATGCTCTGCCTGCATGTACACCTGCAGGCCAGAAGAGGGCATCAGATCACATTATATATGGTTGTGAGGTACCATGTGGTTGCTGGGAATTGAACTCAGGACCTTTAGAAGAACAGACAGTGCTCTTAACCTCTGAGCCATCTCTCCAGCCCTCCTCTTCCTCCTCCTCTTCCTCCTCCTCCTCCTCTTCCTTCTTCTTCATCTCCCTCTCCCTCTCCTTCTCCTTCTCCTTTTTCTTCTTTTATTTTTGAGAAAGAGTCTCACTATGTAATCCTGGCTAATGGCCTGGAAACCAGGCTGGCCTCGAACTCATAGAGATTTGCTCGCTTCTCATTGCTTCCCAAGTACTGGGATTAAAAGTATGCGCCACCATGCCCAGCCAAGACAGGCCCTTTAATATTTGACATTTATAGAAATCCACTCTTGAAAAAAAAATTGGCATTTATTATCATAAGCTCCTCCAACTAACTGGTTCTTAAACTCAAGCGTACGTCATAGCCCACATGGGTATGTTAAAACTTAACTGCTGGCTGGGCCGTCCCCAGGGTGTCTGGTTTGCTAGAGAGCTTACACTTCTAACACATTTCCAGGAGATACTGTTGCCACTAGAGCAGGGACCCACTCTGAAAACATTGCTCTATTGGGGGACAGCCTATCCAGCAGCATTTGGCATCCCAGGCAAGGAGTCATTTTCCATCTTAGACATTTCTGTGACTAGTAGAAGCTACAGCTTGGCAGAGACAATTGAAGAATTAGTGGAAAAAAGGGTGTAGGGGAAAGAAATGGGGCTCTGGCTTGAATATTAATAGTTTAGAGAAATTCCAGTGCTTTCCTATGGGTACCCATCAGTCTGTTTAGAACTAGGCAGGCAGGCGTAGAGTTTCCTTACCAGCAAACACTGTCAGTAAGGAAGATGCTGCCCTGGCATTGGCCTCTGCTAGCTTTGTCTTTCTCTCTTGCCTCTTGCCTGCCATTAAGTGCTCTGTCTGCAGTCTAAGTCACTTGTTCTTGAATCTCCATTTCCAGGCTATTGCTCTCTGCGCTGTCCTCAGTGTCTCCCGCCTCTCGCCGTATGGAAGCGGAGCTCTCTGTGGGAAGGCAGTTCCCATCCTCTGGAGAGCCTGCTTGCTCTTGCATCTGCATGAAGCCCAGAGCCCTCAGGGTCAGTTCTGCATGTTACAGGACTCACCTAGCACATAAGTCCAACCACACATTTTTGAGTTCTGCTAACTCCTTCGTGAGATGTTCCTTCTTGCTGTGGGCTCAGGGCTGTTGGTGGGCCCCACTTTTGCATGAGGGGAGATGGTTCTGAGTCAGACAACAGTGGGCAGCCAAACCATCGCGCTTTACTAAAAGGCACACACAGCTCTTAAACACCTGTTATCTCAGCAACTGCTGTGGCATTGCCACTTTGCTGATGGTTATAGCAGGCCACCTATAGCCCTGTCAGTCCACACTTGCAAGTCCCTTCTCTACGTAGAGCCAACAGAGGCCATGGAAGAATCTAGCCAGCTTTGAGTGCAAAGTAGGGAATGCTCGAGAACTAGGGCTTCAGGCACTTGAGACTCTTTCCCTGCTTTTCTTTTGGTTCTATTCTATTTTCTAAACACCCAGAAAGCTGAAAGTGGGAGAAACAGGCCCAGATGCTTGAGTCTAGCACTGCTTCTCTGGGGCACTGACACCTGCTCCCAGCACAGTTGCCCTCAGCTGTGGAGGCTCTTTCCAGATGGTACCTCCTTTGTACACTCTTTCTCATGTGTTCAAGAATGCTGGGGGGATTTTTTTTTTTGAGACAGGGTCTCTCTATATAACCCTGGCTGTCCTGAAACTCACTATGTAGACTAAGCTGGTCTTGAACTCATAGAGATCCATCTGCCTCTGTCTCCTGAGTGCTAGCATTAAAGTCCTTTTTAAATTATTTTTAAGTGTGTACGTGTGTGGTGTGTGTGTGTGTGTGTGTGTGTGTGTGTGTGTGTGTGTGTGTGTGTGTTGCAGTGCAAGTGTGGAAGTCAGAAGACAACTTTTGGGAGTGAGTTCTCTTCTTCCACTATGTGGGTCTTGAATTTGGGTCATCGAATTTGGTAGCAAGCACCTTTACTCACTGAGCCATCTCACCAGCCCTAGGAATTCTTCCAACACTCTTTTCCCAGAGCAGTCCCCTTCCCCGAGTAGCTCCCTTTCCCACCATCAGTTGTTCCCAGCCCTGGGGCTGAGCTTTGTTGTCCCTACAGCAGCCAGTTTGTGCCTGGGAAAGGATGCTCAGGAAATCAGGGTGTGGAGGACACACGTCTGGGGCCGTTGAGCCGTGGTTGAGTGTGTGAGCCTAGGGGCTGTCTTTGTTCCCTTCCTTGAGGTGTTTTTTCATGGTCACAGACTAAATGAAGAAAGTAACTTCCTGGTGTCATTTGTCCCTCTGGCACCCACTGATGTGGGTGTATGGGCAGCCAGCAGGCCACAGCGGGTGGGAGAGGCAGCGTGTCTGGACTAGAGCACCAGAACTTCTTTTCACTTGAAATGGAAAAACCCTTTCGCATTTTATATTTTCCAGATTGGCTAGTAGTGTTGACCATGTGGTGTAAGGGTGTTGGATAATACTTATGTTTATATTCTTATTGGTTACCATGGCAAAAAAAAATTTCAGAATAGATGGTTTCCATGGAGATTATCTTACAGCTAGTTTCTGTGAAGGTCTGGACACTGTGGGTTCAGTCAGTGAATACTCTTAACTGCCATCAGTGCCTTTCTCTGTGCAGTGCCAATGGCCCTGGCAGCCATTCTTTGGACTTGGGCACAGCCATCTGCCTCCCATGCTTGCAGGCCCTAGGACCTCGAAGGTGGTGGTGACCCTGTGGCTCTGCTTCCTGCTGGGGTTCCCCAGCATGGCGTCAGTGACAGCACTTGTTATCAAAGCAAACAAAATGTTCAGGTTAGCCCTGGAGTGGAGCAGATAGCATATCAACCCCCTGAGCCCTTCACCTGGTTTCTGTACGCCAACCTTGCGTCTTCTCCACACTCTTCAGAGGCCTCAGAGCATTTCTTTCATTCCAGATATAGCATTTACCCTAAAGAAGGATTCTCCTTGGCTATGTAACTGCAAGGCTCTTGTCACATTCAACAAAATTAGTGATCTCTTCAAAACAAATTTACTAGAACATGTTCATATTTCCCCCACATTGCATCAAGAATGTCATTTTAGGGCTGGAGAGATGGCTCAGTGGTTAAGAACACTGCTCTTCCAGAGGTCCTGAGTTCAATTCCCAGCAACCACATGGTGGCTCACAACCATCTGTAATGTGATCTGATGCCCTCTTCCCGACTGCAGGTGTCCATGCAGGCATAGCAGTGTATACATAATAAGTAAATATTTTTTAAAAAGTGCTGCTGCAAAAAAAAAAAAAAGAAAGAAAAAAAAAAAGAATGTCATTTTATGGGGCTGGGGCTCAGTTGCCTGAGTGCACAAAGTACTGGGTTTGATTTCTAGCACCAAATAAAAACAGGTACGTCAGCTGGGCGTGATCCCAGCACTCAAGAAGCAGGAGCAGGAGGCTCTCTGTCAGTTTGAGGCTAGCCTGGTCTACAAAGTAAGCCCAGGACAGCCAAGGCTATACAGAGAAACCCTGTCTCAGAAACAACAAACAACAACAGTAAAAAAGCCGGGCATTGTGGCTTGCACCTTTAATCGCAGGCAGAGGCAGGTGGATCACTTGAGTTCGAGGCCAGCCTGGTCTGCAAAGTGAGTATAAGAGAAACCCTGTCTTGAAAAATAAAAACAAACAAACAAGCTAACAAACAAAACCCAAGTATGCCTGTAATCCCTGACCTTGGGATCAGAGGCAGGAAGATCATAAACTCAAGGTCATCCTTAGCTTCATAGCAATTTCAAGGCAAGCTGGCTTACCCTATCTCAGAGAGAAGAAACATATATTGTTCGTGTGTGTGTGTGTGTGTGTGTGTGTGTGTGTGTTAGCCTTGGCTGTCCTGGACTCGCTTTGTAGACCAGGCTGGCCTCGAACTCACAGTGATCCACCTGCCTCTGCCTCCCAAGTGCTGGGATTAAAGGCATGCGCCACCACTGCCTGGCTTTTTAAAAAATTTTATGTGCATTGGTGTGAGGGTGTCAGATTACCTGGAGTTACAGACAGTTGTGAGCTGCCATGTGAGTACTGGGAATTGAACTCAGGTCCTTTGGAAGAGTAGACATTGACTGAGCCATCTCTCCAGCCACTGTGTATTGTTCTTTTGAGTAAGGATATAAATGCCCATATATATCATCCTATTGTCTGTACACTCCTCTCCGCCATGCCTGTAGTTCAGGGTAGAGGGTTCAGAGTCAGGCCAGGGGGAGGAGGAGCTCCTGGACCCAGTGTCCTCAGGAAAATCCGTCTCCTCCTGGAGCTAGGTGGGCAGGTAGGCAAGCTACTACTGCTAGGTGACCTGGGCCAGGTATCAGATAGGCACTGGCCCTTTGTAAGCCTGCAGTGGGAGAGGAGAGAGAAGGATGATGTAACTATAGTTCATTCTGCTGTCTGCAACTTCATTTTTCCAGGAAAAAAGAGAGGCCATGAGACCCCATGGGACATGGCCTCCCTGGGAAGCATGGGGCACTGGCAGAGGACTCTAGCTAATCTGAGGCCAGCTGCCTCTGCTGATTGGCTAGAGTCAGATCTGTATCTGTCTTCGCAGGCCTAGTTCACATACTTTTATGCTGTGCAAAATATGAATTAACTGAGCTTTAGTAGTGATGCCTGGGGTGTGGTCGGTGCCGCTGACACTCTGCATTGAACTAAGTGCAAGGAAAGTTTAAAATAGCCAGCCTTTGTTCCTGGAGTTTTAAAATTCAACTCCAGTAGTTCCAATGATCTGTCTTCAAGTGGATCTATAAATAAACTGCTACTGTTCCTCTTTGTCACCAGAAGCTTCCGAGTCTTCCAGAGACGTCTCTCTGCCGCTCGTCTTCTTAGATGCCTCTCATCTGTAGGGCAGCTGCAGCCATCAGCAAGCTGGGCTGACACATGGGCTTTGTAAAGACAGCAGCATGTTCCCTTTTAAAAACCCAGTTCCCCCCAAATTAACTACATAGGGAGAAATAATAGCTTTGCATTAGAGAGATGACAGTGCCCACTGATCTAGGTCAGAGCCATCAGCATTAGGTCTCGTCGGCACAAACCCTGCAGTGTTAAAATGTGTAACCTGAATCTAGTCACGTTACACATCAGGCAAACCCAAACGGAGAAATGGAGAGACACTTGAGAAAATAACTGACCGATACTCTTCAGAAGTATCTGTCATGAAAGACAAAAGAGGACAGAGGAACTGACACGGATTGCTGGAAGCTGAATAACTAATATAGGACGGGTGCAGAGGCTGGGGAAATGGGTCGGCGGGTAAAGCGCTCATGAGGACCCGAGTCTGGAACCCCAGCACTCATGTAAAAAGCCAGATGTGGCAGTGCATATCTGTAGTCCCAGTGATGGGGAAGCAGAGATAGGAAGGTCCCTGGAGCTCACTAGACACACCCACACATAGGCACAGGCACACATATACAGGCACACACACATGTGAAAATCCTGGATGGTGCTCTGTCTAGACTGGAGATGTGAGGGTATCAGCTGCAACAATTGGTGAAACTCTCTCTGGTTAGTGGTAGTTCCTAGTGTCCATCTCCTGGTCTAGTGACTCCTGTGGTTATGTAAGATGCTGACATAGGGGCAGGGAGCAATGGGAATTCTCTGTACTATTTGCATCTTTTCTATAAGTCTAAAATTAGTTCAAAGCAATTTAATCTTTTATTAAAAACCAACTACAGCCAACACTGGGGCTCTGTTAGAATTCTTAGTCTCCTCCCTCTCCCCTCCAGATGCTCACTACATGGAGGGCAGACATTTCTAGATCGCTCTGAGAGACTCAGGATAGCTGTGGTGGACCTTAAGGAATGTTTGTGAAGCTGACCTCAACAGGAGCTGCCTGCCCTGCCTGGAGGCCACTGTGTGTCCTGAAGGAGTAAGTCTTGGCCTGGCTGCTGAGCTACATTGTTTCCTTTTAAGAGAAAGGAAAGAAAGAAGGAAGGAAGGAACTCTGTCTCGAAAAGAAAAAGAAAGAAAGCAAGAGAGAGACCCTGTGGTCTGGCCACTCACCATTATTCTGGTTTATGTATAATATTAGCTTTGTTGGTTTAGCTTTTGAGACAGGGTCTTTTTTTTTTTTTTTTTTTTTTTTTTGAGACAGAGTTTCTCTGTGTAGCCTTGGCTGTCCTGGACTCACTTTGTAGACCAGGCTAGCCTTGAACTCACAGCAATCCACCTGCCTCTGCCTCCCGAGTGCTGGGATTAAAGGCGAGCGCCACCACGCCCGGCTAAACATTTATATTTGTGTGTGTGGTCTCCAGCACTGAATGTGTCGGTGAGAGGACAGCCTGCAGGCGTCGCTTCTCTCCATTCACCATGTGTGTTCCAGGCTTGGTGGCAAGCTGAGCCATGCGAGGATGCTCGGAGGTGTGTCTCTCATAGGTCCTATGCAAGAAAGTGGGCTTCACTGGGATGGGCCTACCACTCCCCAAAGCTCTTATGGACCAGGTTAAAGGACCTTCCCACTCCCTCTATGTGTCCTGACCCCCACCTTACCTTGCTGCCACCAACGTGTGGCTCTGACTGTGCTATGACAGTAATGGCCTGAAAAATGTCAATACCAAAAGGCTGGCTGTTGTTTCTTGCTCACTGGAACAAAGGCCAGTGAGCTCTGGGAATGTTCTAGTTGCATGATGGGCAGGGCCGGTTGCTTTCTCAGGCTTCTTTGCTTTACACTGCTCAGCCTTCTTAGTTTTATCCTGCTCCATGTCCCTCACCCCTGTGTATCATTTCAGGAGGACAGATCCCCTCACTTCTCGTGAGAGCAAATGTGAGCCCTGCCTGTCAGGGCATTCTCTCCTTGTTTTGAAGGCTCGCCACACCGGGAAATGCTTGCCGGCTTAACTTGGAAACTCTTGAAGAGCCAGGCTGGTCATGGGCCCAAGAGTCGCTGTCCCAGCCCTGGGGCAAGCGGAGTGGGGCTCTGTCCTTTGCCTGTTTATCATTTGCCCCATGCCCACAGGCCTGGGAGCAGTCCAGACATAATGGAATCACCTACGCTCCCTACCTCTCGGAGGGGAGTCATGGAGTGAAAAGATGTACCTTGTTGTCTTCGGTCCCCAAACCCAGATTGCACTGGGTCTGTGTGGCAAGGAGGGCCTGGCAACAACATGTTGATTAGGCCCATGGGTCCCTTGCCATCCGTGTTAAAGACGTGCTCAGCTTCTCAGCCGTGAGAGCCTAGCTGCAGTCAAGGTGGAGCCCTGAGGCTTGCCTGGGGTCTTTGGTTGCAGAGTCTTCCATTCAGCTTTGAGGCTGCTGCTTTGGTCTCAGACCTTGTCTGTCCTTGAACTTAAACACGACCCTGCGCCCTCTTCTCCCCAGAGCCTGGTGTGGGAAACAGGCATGTTCATAAATCTGGAAAGCCAGCCGCAGTAAGCAAACCCTAGGCTCGCGCTTGGCCGGACAGTGGCCAGACTGCCAAACAATCAGATGCTTTTAAGAAACCAGAGTTCCCCGTGGCTTCAGAGCTATGTTTAGAACCAGAAGTTTCTTCCTTTGTTGGGTTCCAAGCCGGAACCCTAAATTACAAGACATTAAGGCTATAGTATCTCTAGTCTGCAAATATGTGTGATTTAAAATAGCCCTGCAACTGTTAACTTCCGAGAGCAGCCAAGGGCCTGAGGTCAGGCTGAGACACCCCTGAGCACTTCTTGCTAAGTGAGGAGAGTGCAGTGGAAGATTGGCTGAAGAGATTTAACTATGGTGTGTGTGTGTGTGTGTGTGTGTGTGTGTGTGTGTGTGTGAGAGAGAGAGAGAGAGAGAGAGAGAGAGAGAGAGAGAGAGAGAGAGAGAGAGAGAGAGAGAGATCATGCATGCATCCATTCCTTCTAGTGTGGCTCTCAGCCTTTCTTCAGAAACGGTGATATGCAGCGACCAGGCAGGCTGTGCAAGGAGGAAATTAGTGAGAACCCAGCCCTAGGTCACACCAGCCTCCCCATTCTGGCTCTGCCTGAAGCCATGGGTCCATTCTAGAGTTTTAGTTTTAGGAACAGGCCGGGCAGAGGACAAGGTGCAGGGGGACCATTAAAAGAAAAGGAGAAATGTGCACTCTGAGCGAAAGTTACTCCTCACCCTTCCGCCCGCCCACCTGCAGGGCCCGTTCTGTTAGCTCAGCTCAGAAGCATCTTCCATCAGCGGCAGGCACTTCTGGCTTCTCGTCCACTGCATGCAGTCCTTGCTTGACTCTGCACGGATCCCCGTGTGGCTGAGGGCTGCTCGGGAAGCCCTGCCTGTGGAATCTGTTTCTTCCTCCCTTCCACTGGAATGAGGTGGTCTGCTTTACACACGTGGGCACTGGGTCACATATTGTCACATATTGATGGCAAGCCTCGTGGGCCTCTCACCTAGCTAGAGTCATCAGCCTGCAGTGTAGGCTCTCAGTGGCGCTCTGTCGGGAGGTGGTACTCTTCACTTTGAGTTCAGTTGGCAGTGATGGAAGGGCACATGTGATATGTTGGGCAGGTGGGCTCCTTGGGGCATTGTAGATTTAATCTTTTTTTTTTTTTTTTTTAAAGAAAGGTTTATTTATTATGTACACAGTACTCTACCTACGTGTAGGCCTGTAAACCAGAAGAGGGCACTAGATCTCATTATAGATGGTTGTGAACCACCATGTGGTTGCTGGGAATTGAACTCAGGACCTCTGGAAGAGCAGTCAGTGCTCTTAACCTCTGAGCCATCTCTCCCAGCCCCTGTGGATTTAATCTTTAGGGGGAGTTGATGAGCCTCTGATTACAAATAGTGATGCCCACCTTGAAAAAATGAGCAGAGCCAGATGTGGTGGTGCACACCTGTAATCTCAGCACTGGGCGAGGCAGAGGTAAGCGGGTCGCTATGAGTTCGAGGCCAAGGCCAACCTGTTCTATAAAGTGAGTCCAGGACAGCCAGGGCTACACAGAGAAACCCTGTCTCGGAAAAAAAAAGAAAAAGAAAAGGCAAGCAGTTCTGAGTCTTGGCAAACAGATCCAGTAGGTAACACCACAGCCCCACACATGATCAAGACACAGAATATTTCATTCCTTATAAAGTTTCCTTTTTGCATATAGAAGCAACTACTAATTGACTTGCTTGTTGTGGGTTTTTTTTTTCTGTGTTTTTGAGACAGGGTCTCACCATGCAGACTTGGCTGGCCTGGAACCTGCTGCTATGTAGAGCAGGCTGACCTCGAGTTCATGGAGATCTATCTGCCTCTGCCTCTGCTGAGAGAGTAAAGGTGTGCACCGTCACGCACAGCTGCTGTGAAGTGGGGTTTTGTTTGGGTTTTCTTTGCATATATGTATGAGTAATATGTAAACACCTGTGGGTATGTGTGTATGCAGTTGTGTGTGCACATACTTGTGGAGGCCAGAGGTTGACATTCAGTTATTGACTGAACCCAGAGCTTGCTGGTTCAGCTCGCCACCCTGCCCGTCTCCAGCACTGGGATTGAAGGCTGGCCGGCACACCTGCTCTCACTTACGGGGTCCTTGCATGCCAAGTCCTTTACCCTCCAAGCCACCCCTCCAGCCCCGCTCACTGGCTTGCTGTCTAAGTTAGTTTGTACTTCTTACTTACTTACAGTTTATGTACGTAGAATCATACAATTATCTACTCATTTGGTCTGGTTTCTTTCAACCTAAATATTTTGAGGTTGATTCATATTGTTGAATGTGTAAGTGGTTCATACTTTTTGCTGCGGAGGGGATTTAACTGAGTGGATATACCACAGTCTGTTTATCTACCTGAGGATAAACGTTGGGTTATTTTCTGTTATTTGGCCATTATAGGCAAGAACAGCAACAAAAGCTGCTGTGAACTTTCATATGCATATTTTTATGCATTTATGCTTCGATTTTTCTTAGAGTGTATGACTAGAACATAAGTAGGTATGATACAAAGCTTATACTAGCATAAGCTGTTTGTTTGTCTGTCTGTTTGTTTGTTTGTTTGTTTGTTTATTCTCTGTGTACCCTTGGCTGTCCTGGACTCGCTTTGTAGACCAGGCTGGCCTCAACTCACAGCGATCTGCCTGCTTCTACCTCCCAAGTGCTGGGATTAAAGGTGTGTGCCACCACGCCCGGCAAGTATAAGCTTTTAAGTAACTGTCCAATTGGCATGCGCTAGTCTATGTATGGAGAATCAAATCAAGGGCCTCATCATGCTAGGCAAGCACTCTGAGCTGTAGCCCTAACCTCAGCCTTTTTGGGGATTGATGGGAAAGTTTTCTTTCTATTTAAAAATTTATGTGTATGAGTGTGTTGCCTACATGTATATGTGTGTACATGCCTTGTGCCTGAGGGTATCAGAAGAGGGTGTCAAATCCCCTGAACCTAGAGTTAGGAATAGTTGTAAGCTACAGTGTGGGTGCTAGGAACAGAACCCAGATTCTCTGGAGGAGAACAAAAAAGCTTGATTCTTTTCGATTGTCCCCTTTTTCTTGTTGTGGTGAGATTGCTGCTTTCCTCCAACTCCCAGTCCCCTAGGCCCATTGTGTAGTCAGCCAACCTGGAGACCAGCCAGGAAATCAGCCCAGAGTGGTCTCTGTGACAAGGAGGACCTATAGGTTGTTGAGGTTTGTTTTTAATGAAGAGTCCTGGTTTGATTCCTCATGCGCCTAGGTAACTGGGCATCAGCCATCAATAGGGACTATAATGCATTCCCTGCTGTGTGTGAGATGGAGCCCAGTGTGGCACATGACAGGGAGAGGTGACAGAAACAGACACGCAGGCAAACACCCTGTGAACACACTGTGATAGCCTACAATCCTCCAGGGTGCCATGAGAAGTCACCTACAGATCCCAAGGGAAATTTCCCTGAAGTTAAGCAGCGGTGTCTCTGGAGATTCATCTTTCTTGTGGTTTGGGTATTAAATTATTTAATGTAAAGGGCATCGCGTGGAACTGTATGTGTGTGCTGATCTTTGTTGGGCGTTTACTTATGATACACTGGATGTATGCGTTTCTTTTCTGCTACTGTGGAAAAGTACCTACCAGAAGCAAGTTAAAGAAGCTAAAGTTTATTTTGGCTCACAGTTTGAGAGGGTACAATCCGTCGTGCTGGGAAGGCATGGTGGCAGAGCGTGAGGTGGCTGCGAGTCAGGAAGCAGCAAGAGGCAGATGCTAGAGTTCTGCTCAGTTCTCCTTTTAACTCAGCCTGGGCCCTCAACCTATGGGAGGGTCCCTCCTCTTCTGTTAAGCCTTTGAAAACACCTCCTAGTCAAGAGCAAAGGTGTGTCCCTGATGACTTTGGGTATCACACCCAGGAACCACCAAAGCCCCAAGGTGCTTTATGTTAAACTGTTGTGGTCATTCCTCTAAGACACTGCTTGGTCAATTTTAGCATCACCATTACCCGAGGCCCTGCCACTTCCCACCAGGCACTTAGCTCTCCCGCGTCTGCTCCCGTGCACCAGGCTCCACAGGAAATGCCGCAGCTCTTAAGTGTTGGAGTGCAGGTGACTGACTGTAGGGCTGTGAGGGCAGGCCCAGTGGCCCTTGGCTGCAGTGCAGACACGGAAGAGGTTTTGTCACAGGAACTTCACTGCTCCTGTCTGTTGGTTGGGCCCTTTGAGGCATCAAGTATTTGTGGAGGGCCTCTGTTCTCAGCTGGGCAGGCATTCCAGGACAGATGGGGAAGGCAGGGTGCAGAAACTGTTAAGGCTTGGGCGAGCTAGTGGCCTCCATAGAGATACTAAGGGGAAAGTGCACATCGAAGTCCTGCTGCAGTTGGTGTGACCTTTCACCCGTCACAGGCTGCCTGATACCCAGCAAGTGTGTGCTTTGAGATCAGATACCAGCTGGGTGATTTTGAGGAAGCACATAACCTGCCAGGGTGATCCTTCCTCAAAGAACACTTAGCCTGAGTGTCGTCTCTCTAGAAAATAATGAAACAGTCCCTTCTGTGAAGGACCTTTAAGGATTCAGTGAGGTGACGTTAAATTGGGCCTGCAGTAGGTGGCAGGTAAGCAGTGGTCAGCCTGGCCAGCCTCGGTGCTGTGATGCTGGGGTTTTGTTCTTTTGGCCTAGACCGTGACCTTAAGTTCACTGTGTAGCCCAGGCTGGCCTCACACTTGTGATCCTCCTACATCAGCTTCCGGGGTTGCTGGGGTTACAGGTACCACATTCAGCTTCCAGAAACCCCAAGTTCTTTGTTAACTTCCTTCCTTTTGTTTTCTTATTCTATATTTCTTTTAATTATAAATTTATTTTTAGGCCAGGCAGTGGTGGCACATGCCTTTAATCCCAGCACTCAGGAGACAGAGGCAGGTGGATCTCTGTCAGATCGAGGCCAGCCTGGTCTACAGAGCAAGTTCCAGTACAGCCAGGACTACACAAAGAAACCCTGTCTCAAACCATTTTTTAATTTTATTTATTATTATTATTATTATTATTATTATTAAGTGTGTGTGAGTACACTCGTCTGTGTATACCATAGCATGTGCATGGAGGATAGAAGACAAGTTCTGGCTCATTGGTTCTTTCCTTCCGCCATGGATTTGGGTTAAACTCAGCAAGCACTTGTCCTCACTAAGCCGTCCCCTGCCACTCTAAGTCTCCATATGTAGCCCAGGTCACCCTGGCATTCACAGCCCTATGCTTTAGCCTCCAAGCGCCAGGATTGTGTTTCTTTCCTCAGGTCCCTTTGTTGTGACATGAAGACAGCCCCTATGGAAGCATGGTATCCATGGAAACACATCCTCCCCCCCCCCCCAAGCCATTTCTCTAGCTTGGAGCACTGTGGCTCCAGTTCTTGCTGCTCCCTTGGATCTGCTCAGCTTCGACTGAGCAGGAGATTGCTAAAGTTGGCGCTCACTCCCCACCCCCACCTCGTCATCCTCTGCTGTCTCCAGAAGCTCCCTTCAGCACTGGCAGTTTCTGGGCTGCTCTGCAGAAACACTCAGAATTTCCATTCCCCTCTTCCCAGGCACCAGGCAGCACCAGTCTGGCCGTCCCCGTGAAGATGCCTGCTGTCGGTGTGTGTGTGAGTACACCAGTCTGTGTGTAAGCCTGTAACCTTCCCTCAGTAGACTGTTCTGGTGGAGCTGTGGGGACTCGGGCCTGGGGGAAGAGTGTGTCTGTCTGAAAGGAGTGCTCACAGGACTGAGAATATTTTTCAAGGCTTGATGGTGACTTCAGATGAGCTCATCGAAACCCATTGACCCCATTTTAGAGATGAGAAGGCAGAGGCACTAGCTGGTCAGTGGTGGAGCCTGGGGATCACTGTGGTGGGCCCAAGCTTTCATGGCAAGGCTGGTAGGCTTCTGAAGTACTTCCTTATGGAATAGGCTTCTGGGTAGGCACTGAGATATAAAGTACATTGGTCCCTAGATGGACCGAAAGAGGCCTGGTCCTCATAGCCAGGAGCTTAGCAAATGGCCGCATTACACAGCAGACAATGTCAGTAGTGGGCATGTGGGCACGCCACTGACTTTGTTCTAAAGAACATCCTCTGGCTCAGGCCTCACATTCAAGTTCTTCGGCCACTAGAGCTGGCATTTTTTATGTTCACACCAGTGTGTCCTTGAGAGTTTGTGGTTTATAAGATCAGAATTCTTCCCTAATAAAGAAAAATATTCGAGTAGGCACCCCGTGCTTGAACTGCCCTTGAATTCCTCCTTTGTCACTTGAATCCTCTCCTGGTCCATTCCTTTCGAGGGCTGTGATGTAACCCAGGTGAGCATGTCCAGGCCAGGCATCCTTCAGGCCTGGCATGTTCTGGGTTACTCTAAGAGGGAAGACTCTGCGGGGAGATGTAAGCACCCAGCTGATAGCGCGTCTATAGGCATCCCAGTGCTATCAGGGCTGGGTGGTACCCTAAGTGAGTCGCAGTTGTACTAGAGGTGGCTCAGGTATGCAGGCGCCAAGGAGCTCCTGACAGGGAGGGCAGGGTACTTTTTACAGAGAGATTGGAGCAGGTGAAAGGAAGCATCCATGGAGAGGAAAATGCGGCCTGAGTGCCAGGGCACAGAGCAAGAGGAGTGTAGAAGGAGGTGGACTGGATTGGACAGAGCCCCGAGGGTGACGTGGTACATCTGGAATGTCCACTAGACATTTGTGGGTCACCAAGGCATTGGGACCACG
Organism: Acomys minous; assembly: GCF_964271855.1. NCBI lineage: Eukaryota > Metazoa > Chordata > Mammalia > Rodentia > Muridae > Acomys > Acomys minous. The sequence goes on along the minus strand of NC_140495.1, from coordinate 16,825,755 downwards.
GCATCTGCTGACCTGCCTCCAGGCAGCAGTGCTCAGGGAATCCTCCTGCTCAACAAACACAGGCTGCTTCCTAGGGCAGTATAAGCCTTCATTTGAGTACAGAGAGGGCTCAACTTTTATGACTTGGGGGCTCAGTGACCCTTCAAGTCATAAAAACCCAAGTGCCTCCTATTCCTGGAGTCCTGTTTGAAACAAGCCAGCTGTGGCTGTCCTGTGGGTTCTGGCTCTGCCAGCCATCTGGGCAGAAGAGTCACACAGAGATCTTTGTTTTTCCAGGGGATTTGGGGCAGGGCCGGTTGGGACACCCTCTCTCATTTCTGGACTGCAGCTGCTAGGCCCTTAGGAAGGCGCTAGTGAAGCTTGGAGCAGCCCATGTTGGGAGGGCGGAGTTGAAGTCAGGCTGCCCAGGGGAAGAGGGACTTCAGAGCCGTGCAGCCTTCATGTCTTTGGCTCCTCCAAGATGCATCCTGGGTGGTGCCTAAGAGTGAAGAGTTAAGAGCTGGACCAGCTTCCCCAGGGACCTCTGAAAGCCCCCCTGACGACATCCAGGGGTCTACCTGCCCCTGTGCCCAGGCACCATCTAGTCTGGACTGCCGGGCACTCAATTCCACTTCCCCTTGGTCTCTGCTGAGAGGCTAGGCATGGTGTGTTAGGAGGGTGTGTCCTGTTTCCCTGCTGACTCTTAGGAGCCCTTTCCTCAGCTTTCCTGGCTTGTCAGATAATCCTCTGGAGATGCCCCTCTCCCCTTGTTTCCTTAACTACCAAATAGATTCTCAGACTGCTCTCTTCCTGTCTTTAGCCAGAAATGGATCTGCCTGGCCCACCAGGCAGAGACAACAGTCTGGAGTCAATGCAAAGCCAGCCCCAGGAGCCTGTCAGCATGCCCCAGGCACTGACTAGCACACTTGAGCACATCGTGGGCCAGCTGGACGTCCTCACACAGGTAGGGAGCACACCCCTCATCTGCGTTGATCTCGCATTTGAACCATTTGATGTCGGTTGGTAGGTACTGAGTTTTGTTTTCATGAGCAGGGTCACCTTGTGTGGCCTAGGTTGACCTTGAACTGGAAATCCTCTTACTCCAGCCTCCTGAGCACTGTGACAGGCGTGTGTCTGTCAGCATCCCTGGTAACTGCTGGGCTTTTAAAAATGGAAGTTCCAAGTGCCTCTGTGTTCCTCATGTGTGTGGTGGCTATCTTCAGCATGGTTTCTATTGCAGTAATGAAACATGACCAAAAAAGAAAAGAAGTTCGGGGAATGGGTTTATTTGGCTTGCACCTCCACATGGTAGTCCATCATTAGAGGAAGTCAGGACAGGAACTTGAAAGCAGGAGCTGATCCAGAGGCCATCAAGGAGTGCTGCTTATCAGCTTGTTCCTCATGGCTTGCTCAGCCTGCTTTCTTATAGAACCCAGGACCACCAGTCCAGGGGTGTCTCCACACACACACACAGAGGGCTGGGCCCTCCCCTATCAATCACTAAAGAAAATGCCCTGCTGGCTTGCCTGCAGCCTGGCCTTATGAAAGCATTTTCTTAATTGAGGTTCCCTCTTCCCAGATGACTAGAGCTTGTGTCAAGTTGACATAAAACTAGCCATGATAGTGGCTTACACCTTTGATTTTAGCAAGTGGGTGTCTGTGAGTTTGAGGCCAGCCTGGTTTACATATTAAGTTCTAGGCTAGCCAAGTCTACATAGTATGAGACTCTGTCTTTTAGAATAATGTTTCTGTGAATGTAAAGGTGGAGGTAGGGGAGAATGGACCTGTTTTCCAACCTACATTAATGAAATACCAGTGTCTCCCCTGGGATCTTGGCTTTAAACTGTGTAAGCCCCAGTCACTAAACTCCAAAATCACCACACAGGTTTCTGCCAGAGTTTGCTCACCGTGATGTGGCTGGGGCCAGAACAGTGCTTGGAGAGCAGTGCTGTTCACTCCTTCCGTTCTCGCCTGCCAGGGTGTTGGGAGCCGTGACTTGGAGTTTTTGCAAGCCTGGCTTTGAACCCAGTGCCACCTTTACTCCCAAGGTGCCCTTGGAACAGCCCCATTAGTTCTTTAAACTCTGGTGCCGTGGCCTGCAGTGCACAGATGGCCAGGGCACTTGGCCTCTCGTGTTTGTGGTAAGGGTTAGCGGACTTGAATCTCTGCAGAGTAGTTGGCTCGTGCCTGGTTCTAGGTGTCTGCTGAGTAAGGTTTACTGTGGCCCTGCCTGTGGTCTTCCTCAGTGAGGGAAATGTGGCTCCTGCTCTCTGGAGCTTAACTAACATTGGCAACTTGCAACTTATAGCATAGCAGCTTCAATAAGAGCAAAATACCCTGACAGGAGGTGGCCACTGCACTGGGTTATGCCCAGGGGAGCATCACATCTGAGGAACGCCCTGACAGAAGAGCAACCTGCCTGTGGAGGGACCAAGTAAACCCAGGGAGCCAACATGTGGCACAAGAGGACAGTGGGCAAGGCAGTGTTGAGAGACCTCTGTCTCCCTGGCGCCTTGGCCTTAGATGCCTGGCAGGGATCTAAGATTCCAGCATCCCGTGCTGGCTTGTAGTTAACAAGGCTGTGGGAGGGACACGTGGCCTGCTAGGAAGGGTTGTAAAAGCAGGGAGAGGCGAGCGATTGGGCCCTAGGTGAGGGATAGGAATGGCGCTGAAGCAGCCTGGGATCCTCCTGGCTCTGAACCTCAGACTAAGTGAGAAAAGCCACTCCACATTGTGTCACAGCGTTGGTAGAATGTCACTTTGGGCCCACAGATGCCAGCACCCATGGCAGAGGCTGAGTGGCTGGATGTCAGAGTTGGGGGACTCCAGAGCACAGTGCACAGACATCCTGGAAAGCCTGTTAACCCCTGAGAAGAAAGCCTGCTCTAAAGAGACGAGAGCAGTGTACCAAGTCTTTAAGATGAAAAACCCAGTTCGAGTCTGACAGAAACTTCCTCATGTCCTTCACAGCCTCATCAAGAGAGAGGTCGGGGAGGCCGAGTCATTAGGACTTTATAGGCTAAAATTGAAAAGTAAGTCTAAGAAGGTGACTAAAAATACGAGTACAGCACTGAAAACATTTCCTGCTGCTGAGTTAGGGGTGCACATGGAAGGTTTGTTTTGTGTTAGCAGTCAGGACTATGATAGTAGCTTTGTAAGAAACTCGTACCACAGAGTGAAGTGGTCTGCGACCAGGTATCTGAATGCCCCTAAGACACCTCGTCCTGCCTGACAAATCCACGTTGATCTTGTCCTCTGATGGTACCCGTGTATTCCTTGGGCCCAGTGTGTCCTGAGGAAGCTTGGATTCCATTAAGCCCTACACAAGGCTCATCCCAGACCGTGCTCTTTGGAAGCTTGGGCCTCAGCTGTTTTGTAGACAGGCCCTGACTGAAGCAGCCCTCTCCTGAGGCCTAAACCCAGGTAGGCACTGCCACCTTTCTTTTCAAGCCACCTGTTTAGCCGGCTCCCTGTTTAGTCTGTGAGTACTGGCCTTGGGTGCTACCCCCTTGACAGGTATTTCTCACTGTGTGCTTAATCCTAAAGCCCTCTGCTCTGATTCCTGCTACAGTGATGTCCGGATGAAGCATGCGCTGTGCTGTCTGAGAGTATGTACTACCCTTTCCCCCTCTTTAAGAAGTCTGCTTCCGCATGGCCTCCCAGAGGGAGATGGTACCTCCTGGATCCCTGCCACTTCAATCCTGCAGAGCATCCTTCCAGGGAGCCATGATACTGCAGTGGGCAGTGGGCAGGTCCTCTAGTGCCCATTAGAAAGGACCTTTTTCTTTTCTTCTCTTTCTTCCTTTCTTTTTTCCTGGAACTCGCACCACAGACCAGGCTGGCTTTGAATTCACAAATATCCTCCTGCCTTTGCCTCCAGAGTACTGGGGTTAAAGGTATGTGCCACCACCACATAGCTAAGATGCTAATTCTTTTTTTTTTTTTCTTTTTCTTTTTTTTTTTGGTGGGGGGAGTATTGTTGTTGTTGGTTGGTTGGTTGGTTTGGTTTGGTTTGGTTTTTCAAGACAGGGTTTCTCTGTTTAGCTTTGGCTGTCCTGGACTTGCTGTGTAGAGCAGGCTGGCCTGGAACTCACAGCAATCCACCTGCCTCTGCCTCCCAAATGCTAGGATTAAAGGCGTGCACTACCACACCCCACCTGAAGGTGCTAATTCTTAAAGCTGAATTCTTAGTTCATCCTGGCAATCCTGCACTTAGAATGCTGAGGCAAGAGGATCAACAGTGTAAGGCCAGCCTGGTCGTGTGTATGTGTGTGTGTGTGTGTATGTAGTTCAATGGGGCAAGACAAAAACATCTCAGCCCTCTCCAGGATGTCAACCCCCACCCTACCCCCAAAGCAGTCCTTCTTAAAGAAAAGTCCTGAAGTCAGGAAAGTGAACAGCCAACCTTAGGGCTCAGAGTGTGTCTGGCTTTACTGCAGCCTTACTTGGTGCTCTGGAGAAACTTAAGCCTCCTGTGCCTTGGTCTCCAGGCCTGGATTGCAATGCTGTTAGCAGCACCCTCCAGGCCTCGGGCAGTATAAAATGTGTCCACCTTGGAGCTCGTCAAGCAGTGCCCAGCGGTGCTGTGTGCCTCTGTCATGGTAGGAGCAGAGCCTTCTATATGGCAGCACCACAAGGCCTTCCTCCAGTCTACTACTGCCTCCTGAAGCTAGGCCTTCCCAGTGCTCAGAGAGCCGTTGCTCAGCCCTTCAGAGGAAGGGATGTTGCCCATGTGAAACCCAGTGCCATCCCTGAGAGGCCCCCTTGACTGACTCTGATGTGAGAGTCAGGCTTCAACAGGGAGCAGGCAGCTGGGGCCACTGGGAAAGCTACGAGTCGTGCATAAGGAGCCCTGCCAGTCAGGGCATGGAGGCCTTGGGTTGTCTGGCAGGAGTTACAGAACAGCAACCCAGGAGTGACGGGCACTGACAAGAGCGGAGCTGGAGCCTGGCCTGGCAGAAGCCAGAGGGATATGGGAGTGAGATAGACTTAGGCAAGACGCAGGCAGAGCTGTCACAGGCTTGCTCCTGGAAGCAACTTTCTAAAGCCTTGGAGCCAGACTTCACTGCGGGTCAAGGAAGTGGGTGGTGAGCTCAGCAAAACTAAGGCTTCTAGCCTCCCAAGCAAGTAAGCAAGGAGGAGGGTGACCCCCTGGGGCCAAGAGGCTATGCAGGTCTGTCAGAATCCCAACTGCCCTTGGGGTTTGTTTGTACAGCATGAGAAATCAGTTCTTTAACCCCACATTACCTGTTAGAAACTTCTCGTGCTTATAAAATGCACACATTATTGTTCAACATTGCATTTATGAGCCAGTGTAGTGGTGCAGGCCTTTAATCCCAGCACCAGGGAGGCAGAGGAAGTGGGTCTTTTTGTTGTTTGTTTGTTTGTCTGTCTGTTTGAGACAATGTTTCTCTATGTAGCCTTGAATGGCCTGGACTTGCTTTGTAGACCAGACTGGCCTTGAACTCACAGAGATCTGCCTCCCTGAGTGCTGGGATTACTGGCGTGTGCCATTGTGCCTGGCTAGGGAGGTGGATCTCTAAGTAGTCTACAGAGTTCCCAGACAGCCAGGGCTACACAGAGAAACCCTGTCTCGGGGGAAGGAAGAGGGGACATCACTTTTGAAATGACATTGCAAGGTGTGGAGCCCTTTGCTCCATTTCCTCTTGTCTGTATTCTTCCTGGTTGGCACAGTCTTCAGGCTGCCTCAGATTGTTTTAGATGGAAAGTCACTGAGCGCATCCTGATGCTTGGAAAAGCATCTTCCAGGGCTTTCCTTTGCACCCTCACTTGATCTTCCAATTTCCTAGCACTTAGCTTCTTGCCAGGTGCTGAGAAGGCCTCAGCAATGGCTTCACCTGGATCCAGCCTGGGGCTTGCCCAGCCTGTGGCTTTGGCAGGAAGCAGGTAATCCTGATCCTAGCCACTGTGGCAGAGCATCCCTGCATCCCTTGCTAAACGGTGTGGGACGTCTTCATCAAGAAGTTTCCTGCAGAACCAGCAAGGCAACTCATCGGTAAAGCAGCTACTGTGCATGCCTGGCAATCTCTGATGCCTGGAACCCACGAAAAAGTGAGGGGAGAAAACGGACTCCTCAGAGCCATTTTCTGATGTCTGTGCACATGCTGCGGACATTGTGCCCTCCCCTCAGTAATTAAAAAAATAGATAGATAGATTTTTTTTCTTTTTGGTTTTTCGAGACAGGGTTTCTCTGTGTAGCCTTGGCTGTCCTAGACTCACTTTGTAGACTAGGCTGACCTTAAACTCACAGCAATCCACCTGCCTCTGCCTCCCGAGTGCTGGGATTAAAGGCGTGTGCTTTAATAAATAATGTTTTAAAAAGATGTTTGAGGCTGGAGAGATGGCTTACCTGTTAAGGGAGTTTAAATCACAAATGCTGGGGACAAAGCCCAGTGGTAGCGCTTGCCCAGCATACACAGGTCCCTGACTTCCTACTACTGCCCACCAAAAACTTCCTGTAGAACAAACTTAACCTTCCTCAGGGCTCTGCAATCAGAGCCCAGAAGGCTGGACCCTGGGCCTGTCCACCCAGAATACACACACACACACACACACACACACACACACACACACTCTCTCTCTCTCTCTCTCTCTCTCTCTCTCTCTCTCTCTCTCTCTCTTCCCTGGCGTGTGCTCTTGGTGGGGAGAACTCACTCTTGCTACCCCTGTGAGCCCGCTACTCGAGGCTTCCCGTGCCCTCTGCTGAGCCCATGGCGGTTCCTGTCCCAGCTGGATGTCATGTTCCGAGTAGCCAGGACTCCCCAGCTTCGCTCATGCCCACCAAGTATGGAGAAGTTCTGCCTTGGGATTCAGGGATATTTCTTATCAAATGAGCCACCCGACTATAAAATGCCTCAGCACATCCACTCTCCTAGATTTGGAGGCAACCTGGATGTCTTGGACATTTGCTATCATTTCCATGGCCTCGGTTTTCTTCCTCCCTCCCTCCCTCTTGTCCTTTCTTTTTTCACTTTTTTTTAGTTTTTCATGATAGGGTTTCTCTGTGTAGCCCTGGCTGTCCTGGAACTCCCTCTGTAGATCAGGCTGGCCTAGAATTCAGATCCACCTACCTCTGTCTCCCTAGTGCGGAGATAAAAGGTGTGCACCACTGCCACCTGGCTCAGGTTTTGGTTTGGTTTGTTTTTTTTTTCTTTTTTCTTTTTCTTTTTTTTTTGGCGGGGGGGGCAGGTTGAGACAGGGTTTCTCTGTGTATTGGTTTTTTCTTTTTCTTATGAATGAGGATAGTCAAAAATGCTAGACTCCTCAGTTAACTGGCCCGGGGCAGCTCTGTGGTAAAGACTCGCCAGTCCAGTGTTGTATGAGGCACTGTGGGAAAGCCCTGGGATAGCCTGTAGCATGAGAGCCGTCCAGGGATCTGTAAGCTGCCAGGGAAGTGTAGGTGTCTGTCTAGGTTGGGGGGTGGGGTGCACGAGGGGTGACAATGGCAATGGGGTGAGGCTACTGAAAGTCAGGGATGAGGGGCCTGCGTGGTGGCACACTCCTTTAATCTCAGCACTCGGGAGGCAGAGGCAGGTGGATCGCTTGTCTCAAAACAAAGTAAAACAAACAACAATAACAACAACAAAAAAGAAACACCAACAAAGAATAAATTTTCAGTGCTAGAGAGATGGCTCAGCCATTAAGAGCCTGGCTGTCTTCCAAGAGGACATAGGTTTGGTCCCCAGCACCCGTGTGGCAGTTCACAATAACCTGTAACTCTCGTTCCAGAGGGTCTGGTGCCTTCTTTTGGCCTCCATGGACACCAGACACACGTGTGATACACAGACATACAAGCAGACAAAACACCCATATACATAAAATAAAAATAAGTAAATCTTAAGAAAACAGGAAGAAGTACCCACACCTTCCCCAGGCTAGTTGCCGCTGGCCTGGCATCTGAGACTGGTAAGCTAAGGAGCCGGGCCTGCACAGCACTTCCCACAGTGGCCTCCCAGGCCCCAGAAGCCTGCAGGGAAAAACCAGGGACAAGAGCAGAAAGGCTGGGGCTGGAGAGATGGCTCAGCGGTTAAGAAGCACTGACTGCTCTTCCAGAGGTCTTGAGTTCAATTCCCAGCAACCACATGGTGCCTCACAACATATATAATGTGATCTAATGTGCACTGTATAAATTTAAAAAAAAAAAAAAAAAGAGCAGAAAGGCCAGCGCTGTGGTCGAGCTTTCCATAGGGTGTAGCTCCTGGTGCAGCAGCGTCCACTCCTGCTGTTTCTGTACCACTGGCCACCTCCCTTTTCCATGTTGCCCTTCACAAACCACTGTGCTACCCAGTAACCCCCTTTCTGTCTTGTGAGGGGGGCTGCAGACATCAGCATCTCTGGTAGAGCCATGTCTTCCCTTGAGTGAAATCGGCTCTGCTGCCATGCTAGGCCGGTCCCTCATGGCAGGATCTGGAGGACTCAAGCCAGACCCTAGCGCTGCCAGACCTGTTTGCTTGATGTCAGGTACTGAGGGATGCCAGCACCAACTCTGTCCTTTCCTCTTGTGCCCCTGTATTGATGCTGGAAAGTTAGCTAGCAGGCAGGTAGAGTCTTGGTCCAGCTCAGCTCCCCATTGGCTCCCTTGTGTTCTGCTGGGGACTCAGAATCCTTCCTGAAGGGTTGCTGGGCCTCGCTACCCTCCTGCGCATTTGGGTTTCTCTTCAGGGTGGGGCGTGAAGATGTGGGCAGTGACCCGGGAGCCTGGGAGGCTTCTGTAAGCAGCCCAACACAGGCTCAGCCAGAGGCTTGGTGGTTTTGTTTCAGAAGCCGACAGCAAAGTTATTTTTGACTCCAGTTTCACATCTTGCTGCTTTTAAAAATACCAAGCCATGAAATTCTTGCAACTTTTTGCTCCAACTGTTTTTTTTTTTTTTTAAATAGTATGCAGTGCTTCAGGCCAGCCCCAGCCATGCTGTGATGTCACTGTCAGGTTCCTACGGCGTATAGAGACTGCTAGGCTCTGAGCTAAGACTTGAAATTTAAGCAAGAAGAACCAGGCCATGCCAGCTCTGTTGATTTGGGGCTCCTAGGCAGTTGAGTTTGCCAAATGTTCTGGTCCGATGTCATTCAACAAGGCAAGGGGTTTTGCTTGGTTTGGGGATTTAGATGCCGTAAACCACCCCTGTCCTGCCAAGCTTAATGAGCTGCTGGGTGAGTGTGTCCTTCCACACTAGTGGGAAAGGTGGGGTTGCTAGTCGGTGCCACTGTGCTGTGGGCCAAGCTGCCTGACTGCTTTGTGGGGCTTTCATGTCCTTCTTTGCCAGGCAGGCCAGCTGTTGTTCGTAGAAATAGACTCTGCATTTTAAAGTAGTTACACCGCTTTCCCTGTGGGTCTTCCTTCCCATGAAATTGCAAACCCAGTTTGTCAGGTAGGACAGAGCAAGGGTCCCGGTGCGGCGTTCTGGCGGTCCCTGCTTGCAGGAAGGCACTTGTTCGTCTCCACCAAGACCACCCTCTACATGCCAGCGCTTGCTAACAGTCACATCTAAGGTCCACACAGTCGGTCCAGAGTGAGTTCCTCCTCCTCCTCTCCATGGGAGCTACCCTTTCAGCACAGTCAGATTCAGAGCAGACTGAGCCCTGTCACTTGGGGCTTTGGAGACAAGAGACTCACTTGTCTCTCTGTTAAGAGGTTACTTCCTGGGAGACAAGGGACTCAGGACATTGTGCAATCTGTGGTGGGGACAGGCTTGATGCCTGCCTTGAGCGAGTTTCAGAGGCTCCGGGGAAGAATAAGAACATCTGTCTGGTCCCGGCTCTTCCTCCCCAGCCCTGTTGCTGGCTTTGGCTCCTGTGGCTTTACAATAGGGAACAGTGGGGGAGGCTATTCCCTCCTCAAGTACCAAGTCAAGGCAGTATGCAGCCTCCCCACATGGTACGCAGCTTATTAGCTGCACTCTAAAACTAGCTCGTGTTTGTTATTGCATGGGGGTGGGAGGGCTGGATGGCAGCTCTCTTGGGGATCTGGCAGACATCTCTTGCTTTCCTTCTTCCATCCTGTCTGCGGTTGTGGTGCAAAGTAACTCCCCCACCCCCATCCCCACACCAAAGAAGCTGCAGATTGAAATGGGCTGGGCAATGGCTGTGGTTACCTCTGGAGCCTGGGAATGTTCACGCTCGGTCATATGAGATTTCTTCTGAGGCTCCAAGCAGGCCTAGCGTAGTGGGGAGGGCTGGAAGATGGTAGGTAGGAGTTGGGGGCAGGGACATATGAGACGCATGCATGGAGCCTTCATCCAGGCCGGTGCAGCATGTGCTTAGGGATGGGTAAGGGGACTCCAGTATTTGCTCTTGTTCGTCTGGAGCCCTCTGAAGGAAGCGTCAAACACAAACCCAAGAACGGGCCTATGCGAGCTTTATGGCAGGCAGCTGCTGACAGGCCGATGCTGCTTTGAGATTAACCAAGCCACAGCTGAGCCTATGGCTGCTGGTGCTGTCTCTGCTGAAAGTTCCCTTACAGCAGAGCCAGGGAAACTGCCGTCAGGCCCACTACTCCCATCCATGCACTTTGATCCCAGCCTGGGCCGAGCACAAACCCTTTTCATACCTTGGGGGCTGGAGCAAGAAGAGATAGTAGAAGTCTTGAGCTTTGCCTAGCATGCCGACTAAAAATGTCTATTCCTCGTTCTGACCTGAGCCTAGCTGGTGCCTCTAGAAAACTCAGGGCAGTGAGGGAGCTTTTCCCTGGTGGGTCAGTGCAATCTTGGCAAGGCAGAGGAAGCTTATGAAAACCCACCCAGTTGACACATGCCCTTCTCTGTCCCTGCAGCTGTCCTGTTGGACAGGAGCTGCAGCCAGCTTGCCAGGTTACAGTGAGGTTTTGCAAGCCTCCCAGCTGCAGAACAGTCTCCCAGGCTTGGGGATGCAAAAGGTGGCCAAGGTTCACACCCCTACTTAGCTCCGTTAGACTCTGTGTAGCAAAACCACCGGAAAAGCATACCCAGCATCCTGTACCTTAGGTGCTGTCAGACACCTGGCTTCCCCAGTGGACCACACATGACTAGCGAAGCGAGCTGCCTAAACTCTGGTCCACGCTGGCAGGGCTGTGGCTTGGTCTCCTCTCTGCCTTGAGCAGGAGCATCTGGCCATACAGAGCGGCCAGTGGGCTCTTTTCTAGCTTCTCCTTTTAAGGAGGGATTGCTGTGAAGCCACGAGAAGGTAAATTACTCAAAATTCCTTAATCCAGTAGCTAATCCAATGATAGAAACTGGTGTTCCCTGTACTTCTCTAAGAAAGCTTATCCTCAGCAGAGATGGGGACTGGGGCAGGCGAAACGGTCGGGGAAATCCTATAGCCCTGAGATAATGTGAAACAGAGCGCGGACCGTGGGCTCCAGGAGCCAAAAGCTTGTGTTGCTCACAGCAGACTGTGGGCGGAGGGCAATGGCTAGAGACTGAGGGGTTCCTGTAGATTGCTGGGTGTTACGGGCCAGCTGTGTGATCCTGGGTACTTCAGCATTACAGATGTCATCGAAGGGGGGAGGCGTTCCATTCCTTCCCTCAGAGTTCAGGCCTCGAAGCTGTAAGTCATCACATCAGGGCTGAGGTAGCAAGAGGAGGGACCCACGGATTCTTTCACTCCAGCTCTGACTTTGATGTTCCCCATTTCCTGCTCTCCTAAAGCCCAGCATCGGGGTGAGGGGTAGGGGGCCTCCCTAGGCCAGCCAGAGGAGCGCCACTCTTGAGGTGGGGTAGCTAGTATCTATCACCCATCTCCCCCCCCTCCCTCCCCTTCAAGTTTGTCATATCCAGGGATTAAAGTGTAGTTACGTGCTGTTCAGCAGCCAGGCAGACTTATCACCAAAACTTGGGCTGCCCTTTGGTCTCAGGGAACTGCGTTCTTTACACTGTCGCACTCAGGACACAGCATTTGTCCATCATGTATTACCTGTGACTTAGAACAGGAAGACTTGAAACTTGTCCGTGAACAAGATTTATACAAGACCCTGCCTTTATGGTATGGACACTAGACAACGAAGTGACAGGCTGCTTGAAGGCCAGTGTTGGCGCCCTCAGAGTTGAAAGCCCCTGTGCAACAGATCATTAGATGTGGGGCATGACCAAAAAGGCCTGAGTGGTGGGAAGGACTGGGCTCAAACCAGCAGCCTGGCCCCCCAGGGAACTAAGTTGGCCCTCTAATCCCTAGCCACCTCGATATCAACAAGGCCGAGCTTCCTGTGTGTATGTGTGTGCACACATAGGGACATGTACCAAGATAGGGCTGGTGCTTGCCAGGGACAGGACAGAGCTGAGATGGGCTGCATACCCAGCGTCTCTGCTTTGATTTGATAGCTCACAAGACCTCACAGCACAGAGAGAGAGAGAGAGCACGCCTCCATTTATGGCATCTGTTTTAGATGTTGAGAATCTGAGTGGAGTCAAAACCATGCTACAGGGAAATTAATTCCACATTTTCTATCTTTAAAATGAACAAAGGAGTTAGATGTGTATAGCACAATCCAGGCCATGTTCTTGGAGCCAGCGGCCAGCCCCAGAACATTCCCCCAGACCTGCCACTTTTACCCACAGCGGTGTGCCAGGGTAACTCTGCCCCCCTTTTTTTTCTTTTACCTAGAGCGGCTAGCACCCCTTAGCCTCTAATAATTGAATTCTGTATTTGGTGGGGGAGGGTACTGGGGAACCCAAGACCCTCCAGAGAGACCTCCTGGGGGAGCCCAAATCAGCCACGGCCTGGGAATGATTAAGGGCTGCTTTCCATCAAAAGGGAGCTATAAGAAGCCACAGACCTCATGCGCCCCAGTGGCTCAGACCCTCTTGGGACTGACCACAGACCCTCTTTGGAACTTCAGTGAGTCCCCTCTGTGTCCAGGATATGCCTTGTATCCCAAAGCTGAGGGCGAGAGCTAGGGGCGTCATGTTGCCCACAGTGCTCCCTATTTCCAGCCCAACGGTATGTGCTTAATAAACATGAGCTGTTAAGTGGGTGCTACTTAGCTCTGAGAGCTGTATATTACACACCAGAAAACTGAAGCCCTAAGTCAAGTGACTTAGCCAAGGCCAGTCTGCAGGCTGGTCAAATTCAAATGTGAACACAGACTGTCAAAGTCTGGGGCCTGTTCTTCTGTCATACACGCTGAAGCTCCTCACTGAGAGCCTTGTGACATTTCCCAAGAGCTCACACCCCCTGCTGTAGCCATAACATGCTGAAAGGAACGGAAGGCAGGTCCCTAAGCATGAGCTGGGGCCAGGAGGGAATCCTGGGAGGGAAGTTGGATCTGGTCTTCAGAAAGCAGTAGTGACCTACCACACAAGGCCACAAATGCTATGTGAGTGTCACACAAAGGAGTCTGAAATCTTGGGTGGAAAAGGGATGTGTTGGAAACAGTGGGAAGGATGGGACTCAAGGGTGACCTAGGAAAGGGTATCGTCACCAGGAAGCTGAGATGTGGATGTCAGGGGACAGACCAGAGATTAAACTCCAGAGTATGGCAAGGGAGGTGTGGGTCCAGGCCCGGCTGGATATGGTGTGTCCTGGTGCAGAGGGAGCCCAGTAGAGCCTAGTGGCCACCTAAGTCTGTCAAGGAGTCCCTTCTCCACAGAACCCTCATGTCAAGGCGCTGCCATGGCTATATTGGTTGCTATGAGACAGCCAAGTGCTACCTTCTGCCCTTCGCTGCTGCCTTCTCCTAGCCAGAGTGGATCTCTGTCTTGCCCCATCAGACTAGGGAAGCTGTCCCAGGCCCCAGGCTTCCATGCTAGACTCCAGTTACTCCTCTCGCCCAGGCGGAAGGCTTGGCAGGTGTGTGCTGGAGGTTCGCATCCCACTTGACCTGGCTGCCTGGCCTAGCCACCGTGTCCACTTCTATGTTACCGGCTTTACAGCCCATGGAGCAGGCCCAAGAGGGCCCAGGGCTCTGCTCTGGCCAGGGTGGGCATTAGCTTCTGGGAAGAAGGGCCCCAGAGCTGAGTGGGGAGTAGGGGTAACTGAAGGAAGCCGCGGTGAGTCCTGCATGAGTGGAAGCTCTAAGGGTCTAGCCGTGTGTCTGGGAAGCAAGAGTGGCTGGCCCACCTGTGCCTAATAGCTCACTTCTTTCTTCCTGCTAAGACATCACTTTTAACCATCAGTGATGGCAGAGCATCTTTGTCAAAACTCAGCCCTTTCAGACCTGTGCTGGCCACAGCCATATCTAGAAGCCCTCAGGAACCAGAGACCCTTGTACTGCATGTGGTAATAAGAGCCGTTGGATATCCTGAGGTTGTCAAAGGGACCCTGTGAGTGTCCTGTGATCCTTCAGGCCCCTACTTCCACAGGAGAGGCATTCTTCATAGGTGGTAGTGACAGTGGCTGTGGAAAAAGTAGCTGCTAGATGGTTTGTGACTCTGTCCGCGTTCCCGTGGTCTGTGTTCTGAAGTGCCTTTCGTTCCTCTGCTAGTGGGACCAGGTAGGCAGGGGCCGGTCTTCGCTAGAGTTCATTCAACCACCAGCAGTTGCATAATAGTCCCAGCATCATATCACCCTCCCTGGTGGCACCTAGCCAGGCCTGTGGCTTAGTGACACAGCAACAGGAAACAGGAAGTGGGGACTTCCTCCTTCACTTCACTTCCCTTCCTGGCTGTAGATGCTGAGACCCCTACTCTAACTTCCTTCCTTCTTTCTTTCTTTTTCTCTTTGTTTTTTTTTTTTTTTTGGGGGGGGTGGATCTCTGAGAAAGAGTTTCTCTGTTTATCCCTGGCTGTCCTAGAACTCACTCTGTAGACCAGGCTGGCCTCAACTCAGAGATCCGCCTGCCTCTGCCTCTGCCTCTGGAGTGCTGGGATTAAAGGCGTGCGCCACCATCACCACCCCAGCCTTTATTTCTATTCTATATCTCTTCCTACCCAACTGCACTGGCCTCCTGACAGCTTCCCAGATGTCGCTTGGCCTTTCTACTCATCCTCTACTTGAGGAGCCCCGTGGCCTGCCTGTCTTGTAACATTTGTCAGTTTCCTGCCAAGATGGCACCCTCCCTCCCAGCACTGCCCGCCCACTGCAGCCTGAGTCCCACCCAGAGCAAGTGAGTTGTGTCAGGGCCACCATCCAGGGGGTCAGGCGTACACTGTGCTCTGCTCTCTTCTTCTTCTCAAACGCAAAGTGAAAAGTGGGAGAAGAGAAGAAATAAACAAAATTTCAAAAGAAAGAGTTGTAGAAAGATGCAGACAAGCCCACGCTGGGAAAACCAGGCCAGAGAGGGAAAGAGGCCAGGGAGCCTGTCGGAGGGGGAGGTCAGTGGTGAGGACACAGGAGACCAGGCAGCAGGTGGCATCAGAAGGAAGGGACAAGTAAAAGGCCTGCAACCCAGGGAGAGAGCATGTGGGTGTCAAAGGCTGTGTCACTACCTGAGGTGTGAGGGGCAACCAGACAAGTGGTACCTGACCTTTTTCACTGGTTCATCTTTTTTGAGAGGAGAAGTCTAGTCTCGGGATTCAGAGCTTTCTCACCCTTCCATAAAATGCCCAGAGAACTCTACTCTGAAACTGTGCAGAGCCTGTGAGCGTGGTGTGGCCACCTGGGAAGCCCTATAAGCTTGCCCTAGCTTCCCTTGGTACTCTCATGTGTCTGAATTCTAGTCACACCAGTCAGAGAGGCCAAGAGTCTCCCCTCAGCCACCTCAGGCCAACAGAGATAGCCAAGCCTGGGCTCTGTGCCACGCAGGGCATCTGATCTGGCCAGTGTGGGCTGTTGGTCGTGCTGAGGACAAGGCAGGAGCTGGATCCAGCTGTTCGGGGTCCCAGAGCTTTTGTGGGATCCTAGCAGGTTTTCCGCAGACGCCTCATGACTGTGCTGGGACAGAAGGCATCTATCAAAACCACCCTGACGCTGTGTTCCTCTGCCACTGGGGTAGGGGACCCAGGTGCCAGACATCTCAGGCTTGGCATTTTGGTGCAGTGTCTTTGAGAATCGCCATAGTTCTTAGGTGACTAAAAATAAAAGCTGTCACTTTAAAGTTAGTTCCTTTCAGACTGTTTAGAAGGCTCTTCAGTGTTACATAAAATGTCTTACTCGCCTCGAACTGTGAGTGAGAGAAGACGCACTTGCCCTGTGAATGTTGCCCTAACCGGAGACAGACCACTCTCTCCCCTCCCCTTGCAGGAAAATCAGGATGGAAATAGAATACCATTGTTGAGCCTATCCTAGGAGGATTTTCCTCCAGAAGCCCAGGATGAGTCACACTCGAAGCCCCACCTCCTGGCCCCAGCTCCTAGATCCTCATCTGCTGCCCAGATCCAAGGGATGGATGGCCCAGTCACTTCTCACTATGCCCTTGGTTTTCATCCCCAGCACCTTCCTACTTTCCCCCCATCAGGTCACCTAGGTTGGGCAGCCCCTCTCTGGCCATCTTCCACAGGGCATTCTCCTGAGCCCTGGCAGAGCCCTTGGCCCTCCTAGGCTGGATCCCCCTTTCCTATATCAAGAGCTTAGGGATGCACTGCCCTCCCCTCCTTTTCTGCCCCCTCCAGCTGTCCCAGGGTGAGGATTGACTCAGAAACACCTGTCGCTGTGCCTCCTCTCAGACCACCACAAGGCCTACTGGGCCCCTCGGACCTCACAAGGGACCTCACACTCCCTGTCTCTCCTGGGCTTTCTTCTTTAACCTGAGTCTCTGAGCGTGCTCTAATCCTGTCTGCTTTCACGGAGGGCTTCCCTTTACCCAGTCTGAGCCGCACCCACCCCTCACATCCTTGATTCCTCATTGCCTTCCCACAACTATGGAGCTGCTTCTAGACTATTCCCAGGCAGCAGCCAGATCATCTCACACCCTCTTCCTGCTGCTCTGAGGGTGAAGGGAAAGCTGCTTCAGCAGGATGTGGGACCTGAGGTCCTCTCTCCTTGATCTACAGTGTGGGCTCCTGTGCTTGTCTCTCTTGTCTGGTGAGCTCCTCCCCGACTCTTGCTCATGCTCACTTCCTGGGCAAAGCTTGAAGCCTTGCAAGGCAGCACAGCCTCTGCCCACTGACTCCTGGACAAGATTGCCCTTTTAACTTTAGCTCTTTTTTCTTTTTCTTCTTCCTTCCTTTTTAATTGTATATGCAAGATGCACACACATGAGCACACTCATATGCACACATGTGCACATACCGCAGCATGCATGTAAAGGTCAGAGGACAACTCTGGGGATTCAGTTCTTTCCTTAAACCATGAGAATCAAATTCAGAATGTCAGTCTTTTGTGGCTTACCTGGGGAGCCATCTCACCAACCCAACATTTACCATTTACCTTTTTCTTTTTTCTTTTTAGTTTTTCAAGATAGGGTTTCTCTGTGTAGCACTGCCTGTCCTGGACTCACTTCATAGACCAGGCTGGGCTTGAACTCACAGAGATCTGCCTGCCTCTGCCTCCTGAGTGCTGGGATCAAATGCGTGCGCCACTACCACCCAGCTCTTTTTCTTGTTCTTATGGCTTCTGCAACAATTCAAAGCCTAAGGGTTGAGGCAAATAAAAGACCATTTGCCTGAGCTTGGGGGAAGGGATGCCTGCAGTCTGAAAGCATATCTCAATGCTACCAGGTATGTGACAAAGCTGCTGGGTGGCCCTGAGGAAACTGGAGTTAGGAGCTCTGGAGGCTTCAGCCAGGACGGAAGGCAGCCGAGGATTAGCCTTCTCTTTGGGACTAGAAGTTGTTGTGACAGGTGCTCTCCCCCTCTGCCACCTGCGACTTGATCTGAGGGACTGGGCTGGGACTCTGCTCTTCTGGCCAGAGCAGAATAAGAGGCAGCGTGGATCACTGGGGCCCTGGAAGGCCAGTTCTCATCTGCTTTTGTATAATAGAAAGTCAAGGCTGGTGGACTGGGACTCCCAATATTGCAGGCATGCCTTTAAAGTCCCCCTCACACTCTGAGGGTAAGGTATGGCCTTATGTCCCTTCCAGCCAAATCAGACTCTCTGTGGCAGGAGGCTCCCCTGCAGGGGCAGTAAGAGAACAGTAACTGCTTTTGTCCTCTGGACACTGAGACAGTATATAAACACCAAACCCTCTGAGTGCCAGACACTGGTGTAGGCACGTGCTCATCACAGGTAAAAGTAAAGTGGCCTAAGGTTAGTCCTTCCAGGGAAGCCCCAGATGTGTTCTTTCCTCCGTCCTCTAGGTCCTGGCAAAGTGCTGTGACCTATGCAGACCCCTGCCAGGGGCTTGCTTAGCACACGTACACCGAGTATGTGTAATCTTGCTGCTCAGATGTCCTGGTGGGGCTTTTCCATTGCTGGGGAAACACTCTCCTTTGGAAGAAAAGCACATCGTGCACTGGAGATGCCCCAACTGGAGTTGTTAGAGTACGCAAAGCCCTAAGTTTGATACCCAACACCAACATAGGCATTAACCGGACATGGTGGTTGATGTATGCCTGTGATCCTGGCATTAGGAGGAGGAGGCAGGAGAAAAGTTCAAGGCCATCCTCAGCTTTATAGTGAGTTCAAGGCTAGGCTGGGCTTACAGGAGACCCTGTCCCAAATAAAAAGAAGAGGAAAAGTCTGGAATTTTTCAGGGGTTGGGTGACATACAATCTGCATTAATGTGAGCTGCAGTTTCACACTAAGATACCGCAGCGGAAGCCAAGAGCATGGTTTGCAGGGCCCAGCTCTATCGTGAGGATCCCTGTTCTCTATGAGAGTGAACTTGTGTGTTCTATTAGAGTAGGATCATTGAGGCAGAGGATGCCAGGCAGCACCCTAACATACAGCTATCTACACAGCCCCTCCTGCCCAAACCCGTGCTGAAGGTTCAAAACACAGGAAGATCAAGTGCGTCTTGCAACTGCCTGGTAGTTATCCCTGATGGTGACTGCCACCTGACGCCTTGGCAGAATAGTCTCTGGGCCAGAGCAGACCAGGAAAGTGTAGTGCAGATGCATAAGATGGCGTGACTCTTTAAGCTTGCCTGACAGGGACATAAGCTAGAGACTAATAGTTGAGGAGAATGCAGGTATGAGGGGCACACTATGAAGTATCCCTTGTCAGGCATGGTGTGCTTGTCTCTCACCCAGCACTGGAAGGGTTGAGGCAGGAGAATTGCCACAAGTTTGGAGTACATAATCAAGGCTACAAAGCAAGGAGTACCCCTGTAGAACTGTAAAGAAAAGTATCCCCAGTGAGCCCAGCACCCTCCATTAGTGAGTGGTTGTGAAACAGGAGATGCTTTTTTATTCAACTTAATTTAATATGAACAGATACATTTAATGACCGCATTCCTGCTGGGCTGAAGTACGGGCCTCCCTCCCATGGAACCAAGTGGAGGGCCCCAGGATTGCCATTGGCCCATCAGTCTACAGTCTTTGCGCTTGGAAACTGGGTTCCTGTTAAAAGTTTAAAAGAAAAAAAAAAAAAAAAAACAAACACACAGGCAGAAAAGGAAATGCCACCAGCCAGGCTCTCCCACTGTGGCCTTGAGTCCCGACTGTCTGTCGGAAAGGGGCTGGAAGAAGAGTGATTTTGGCAGTGTAAGTTTCACAGCAGCCAATGGAAACTTCCAGGAATGCTGCTCAGGCCAGCCGGGGCCTGTTTCCACTGCCACTTTTACGAGATGCAGACCCGGTCCTCGGTCCTCCGTCCTCTGCTGGCCAACTTTGGGGATGGGATGAGCTCTTCAGCCTAGCTCTGCCTCTGGGGGTCCAGTTCATGTTCCACAGGCAGTGATCCTTTTCAGGCCCTGTCCTATGAGTTTGGAAACAGAGACCTCCCATCCCCGGCCAGCTCATTCAGAAGGGGCAGCCATCAAATGAGCTCCCTCTGTGACAGCTGACATCCATGCAGGAAGCTGTGAGAATTTATGGATACATTGAAAGAGAGGCTCTCTCCCAAAATGTCTGTTGTACTAAATGTGTGAATGCTTCCTTTCTGTGGAATCAAGCTCTGGCCTTCATGGAGCCTCAGGGAACGAGACCCTTGAGAGACAGCTCTATTGAAGTTAACTGACCTGGCTAGTGCCTGTGGGAACCAAGCCTGCTGTGCTTACAGTGGCCTTGCCTGCAGTGACCTTATCCTCAGTGGCTGGTGTGGCCTTCATGTATGCAGTAAGCACTCCAGCAACCCTCAGCGATGGAAAGGAAGTGACCAGCAGACTCTGGGTCAGCCTAGCAAGTGCTAGGGTAGGTGTGATTGGTGGGACAGGCTAGGGTGGGTAGCCCCTCTGCAAAGTGTTCAGCTGCCCACTACTGACACCGCCCGAAGCCAGGCAAAGTAGACAGGTCTTCACAACCTTTGTGGGAGCCCTGTCTGTGAGACTGGTCTTGGTCCGTGAAGTACACATAGCCTCAGGTGACTAGATCTGCAGGTGGCCTTTTAGTGGTTCCATGAGGCATTGTCACTTGCCAGTGATCACCCTCGTCCTCACCTCCAGGTGGCACTGTCTTTCTCTGTCCCCATAGGACCCATTCAAGTAGAGCCCCCATCCTCTAGGTTTGGGCTGGGCTGAGAAGTGGGGGACAGGAACGACTGGACTCACTTCCCAGCTTTGTGCCTGCCAGCCTTGGGAAGAGTGCCCTGAGCACAGAGGGCAGGGCTGCGTCCTGGGCAGATACCAGACCAGGGCTCAAACTTCCTTATGCCATGGTTGTGTTGAGGGAATGACAGGCTGTGAGATCTGCCATCTGCCTGCCCTCAAGGCATCTCTTCCTGCCCACAAACTCTAGAGATGGGTGCAGAGGGCATGACAGGCCAGGCAGAGCCCGCTGATGGGAAGTGAGGCACCTGGCTTTTGGGGAGCAAGCTGAAGGGGCTGGTAGTGACCCCCAGGGCAGCAAGGTGGGCCCTCCATCTTGAGCCCAGCACCTTTTGTTTTGCAGACAGTGGCCATTCTGGAACAGCGGCTAACACTGACAGAAGACAAGCTGAAGAAATGCCTGGAGAACCAACAGCTAATCATGCAGAGAACGCCACCGTGATCAGGGGAGCAAGGATCAGGAGCTCAGTTGATCAGGGGGACAGCAGGCCAGGGATTTGTACCAGGACCTGAGTAAATAAATAAAGGGATTCCGCCCTGAGGGAGCCACATCTGTACTCAGGCTGGGATTGGGTGCTCCTCCCTCCCCCAATCAGATACAGGGTTTGTATCTGAAGCCTTTCTGACAGTGGGGAGCTCCCAGAGGGCAGAACCACACAGAAAGGAGACTTGAGACCCAGCTGGCAGGCCCACACTCAGGCTAACAAAAAGGAGCCACTTGAACTGTGTGTTTCCTCAGACTCTGAGATGGTGGCACTTTCTCAGGGCCTTGACAGGTTTTCCCTAGCCTCACCTTCAGCCCCTGACTGGCTTCTGAGTTGGCTGCCTGTTGCCTGGATGAGCCAAGACTTTTTCGCTCCACCTGAACCTCCCCTTAAGGAAGCCCCCAGGAGCCATCTAAGTCAGACCTTTCAGGAGGAGCAAGCTGGGTGGCATGGATAGGGCCTTTGTGATGGCTTTCATTTCTGTCACTTTTTTTTCACCAGAGCTTGTAGTTTCATCCTCTCTACATGCCTGAGAGCAAAGGAATCTGAAAATTAAAAACTTTGATTGACCTTGTGCAGGAATGGCTTGTTCTGGGTAAGAGCTAATCAGTTCTCCCACCCCAGGGTCCACAAAGGGAGAATCGCAGCAGCAGCGGGGGAGGGCTGCTCAGAGACCAAAGACACCCTTGTTTGCAACTGTTTAGGGGTACTGGGGCACAAGCCCCTGTGTACTACCCATATCCACCCAACTGGCTCCCAAAGCACATGGAAGCGCCAAGCACCCTGTTCCCATTCAGGGGTCCCTTCCTCCACATCTGGCCTGGGAAAGCCCGAGGGAGGGAGTGCTTTCTCTGAGTTGTTTGTGCCTTCAGCCTTGAGCATCTTGGGGTAACTTAGCCAACCAGGGAGATCCCTGTCCCCTCACACACTGCCCTGCCCTGGGTTGGGTCGCACTGCTAGAGCTTTCCCGAAAGCTGCCAGTGCCAGGTAGTTAATGTGGTCCCAGCCCTTGCAGCTTCTAGGAGAGGCAGAGCCTGAATGTCTGAGAGTTGAGGCTGGCAAGCGAGCCAACCTGTGTTGATTTCTGATAAGCTGTAAGTGTGGGAGGTCACCTCCTCCAGCCTGCTAGGTGAGGAAAGCTCAATCCCAGGGTCAGACCTTGGTCCTGCCCGCCCTCAGCTGCACCCCTCAATACTGTAGTCTAACCTATCTGAGGCTCTGATTGTTAGAGTTTTGAAGTAATGACCCCTGTCCCCTAGGTGCCGCACCCTGCCCTGTTGCCCTATCCAGCCCCGCTAGATGGCAGAGCCTGTTGTCAGAGACCACAGGTAGGGGAGAGCTGGGGCTCTCAGGATGCCCTGGGAAACGGCCTGGTGGCCTGCTCTGGCAGGAAAGCTGCTCA
The DNA here is from genome assembly GCF_964271855.1 of Acomys minous. NCBI lineage: Eukaryota > Metazoa > Chordata > Mammalia > Rodentia > Muridae > Acomys > Acomys minous. Next base: position 16,803,440 of record NC_140495.1, on the reverse strand, counting down.
GCTGCCTCAGAAGATAGTGAGCACTCCACCCCATGAGCCTTAGCTGGCAACCAACTCAAAGGGCGCTGCTGGTGGGGCCAGCCTTGTCACCCCCGCCCGTGCTGGGTCTACTCCCCATCCTGGGCTCTCTGGTGGAGGCAAGCCCATGTGGGAGCATATGCCTTCAATGCCTGCACTCAGGAAGCAGAGGCAGGCAGGTCTCTGAATCTGACCTGGTCTCACCGTGAGACCCTGTCTCAAAAGACAGGTAAGGGTGGGAGCAGAAGCTCAGCATTCAGCCCTCTCTGCTTTCTGACTGAGTACACAGCAACCAGCTGCTCACGCTGCCATGACTTCCCTACCGTGACGGATTGTGAACCAGATAAGCCTTCCCTTCCGGAAGTTGCTTTGGCCAAGTGTTTTGTCAAAGCAATGGAGAAAGTAAGAGAGTAGCCTTCCTGAGGTGTTTCTACAGCACACACACACACTCACACACCTTCCTTAGTAGAGCGTACAGTGTACAGTTTTCAGTACGCATGCATTTTACCACTGGGCTTCCTCAGCCCACATACACGGCTCTTGGAATGAACTGACTGATCTTTGCTTCCTTGCCCAGGCAGACTTAGGAAAGGTGGCCAAAACACCAGCACACATGGCAAGCCCACCTGCCCTCATCTTTGAGTACCGCCCTCCCAGGGGCATCTAACAGGTGGGATTCAAGAGCTCCAGAAGGCCTGTGGCCATCTCCACAGTCTCTGCCTTGGAACGCTCCCCCATTCTCCTGCCTTCTGTGCTGGGATCTTTGTCCTCTAAAGACTTTGCCATGGCTTATCGTTTGCTCCTGGCAGTGGGCGTCTGGGGCAGGGGCTGAGCAGCACAGTTGACATGGTGTTCCTCATCCACTGCCCCGGGTCCCGGCTCCGTGGTCTTGGAAAGTCCCCTCATATTTTCTAGCCTCTGTAAAATACTCAGTGGATGTGGATAGTATATGACTGTCTTATAGCCACGTCTCTTTCCTGCTGCTTGGCTCTTCGTGTCAAAGGGGACGGGGTTTCTTTGGCTCAGACTTGAGGTGGCCTTCATTTATTTCCCAGTCCAATCCTAGCTCTAGGGGCTGAGAGCATGAGGAGCTAAGAACTCCAAAGCCGCCACCTCTTCTGCCACCGTGAGGGCTAGCACAGGCTTGGGGGGTGGATATCGTGATTACCCAGAATTCCGGAAACCCAGCCCGCTGAGCAAGCCAGCACATGGTGAGTCACCCCGCCGTCCCAGCTCTGTCATTACCTTCATCTTCCTAATGATTTACTCAAGATAGGGCCCCCCGATGGCTTCAGCCTAAACTGGCCGTGTGTGACCATTGGAGGGGGACCAGAAGCACAGGGGTAGTGTCTCACCAAGCAGCCCCACTCCACCCTGGGCCACTAAAGAGAACCAGCGCTGAGCTGGCGGCAACGTCATTGCCCCCAGGGCATAATTTCACTTCCTCTGTACACTGCCGCCTGGGTATGGGGCTTGGTTCCTTTGCCTCGTTAACTAACCCTCCCCAGCTAGGGCACCCATGAGCGCTGTGGTCTCACGTCTGCCACAGCAACAAAGTGTCCCTCTAGAAATTTCACTTTGTCCTTTGGCCCAGGATGTGGGCCAGTCGTGACTATGTTGGGGGCTGGGTCTTGAGCCAGCCCAGAGTGCCTGCTGCTGCCCAGCTGCTATCAAGTGTGGGGAGCCAGCCCCTCCTGCATGTGGAAGCAATCTCCAGAGAACCTATTTATAGAGTAAGGGTAGGTGTTTCCACTAGGTGAGGCCACCAACCCGGGTGGCCTGAACCCCCACCTCTTCCCCCTACCCCACCCCTCCCACTTCTGCTGCCTGGAGAAGTCTGTTCACTGGGAGGAAGAGAGGAAACCCGTCTTCCTGCCTCTTCTTGTTCTCAGTCAGCCTCCACTTCTCTCTCTCAGGCACAGCGTGTGTTCGTGGAAGGGGTGCTTTAGTCTGTTCACTGGGTCCCCCGTGACAGAGGTTGAGCCTACAGGTTGGGGCTGTGATGCCACCACACACCAACACCCTGTTCCATCTCCACCTTCCAGATGGACATCAGCATTCAGTGATTTGGACTTCCCTAAGCTCCCAGGCCTGTGTGTGTCCCCTTTATCTCAGGGCATGCCCTAGCCGATGGTGGTACCTTTGCTTCTGGATGCTCAGCTGGCTCTCACAGCCCTCTGCCTTCCACCAGGCTTGGCCGGGCCTGGGGCCTTGCTGGGAGTTAGCAGATCTCTCCAGGACAACTCTGGTGCTCAAGAAATTGTTGCAGTGACCCAGCCCACACCCACACCGAGCCCCTCAGACTCCGCCCCCAGCCAAGGACGCATGCTCAGGGCAGGGCTGGGATCCTGCATGTGTTCCCATCTCCCTAGCCCTGCTCAGGGCTCGGAGTCTTGATCCCTTGGCAGCTGCTGCAGAATTTGCCCCTCAGAAGCTTCTAAAACGTGGAGCTGAGAAGCAGTGTAATTAGCACTCTGCCCCTCCAGGCAGCAGCTCACATGCACCCGCCTGCACCTCTGCCCGCTCTCTGGAAAGAAAAGGTACTTTCTGTCCCAGAAACCTGGCTGCTTGTGGACTCCGGCAGGAGCTGGGAGACTGCCCTCTGTTCTTAGGATGGTCCTGGAATGTGGGTTGTGACCATCTCCCCCGGAGTAGTTGGGACACACCTAGAGTCCGGCCAGTCTTGAGCTCCCACAAGGATGCTCACTGCCCTTTGAGAAGTGTCTAGACTCCTGTTGAGAAGCAGTGCCTCTGAGTGTAAGGGGATACAGTTCCACAGACCCCTGTGGTGGGAGTGGAAGCCTCAGGCAGGAATGCCAGGTGAGGACCAACCAACCTCTCCAAGAGTACAAGTCTGTTTCTCTCCTGCATCTTAACAGCAAGCCAGGCTGGGAGCCCAGGCTTTTCCAACGCCTGCCCTGGCAACACAGCACTCAAATTGCCAAAAGGTCAAGCTAAAGAAGAGTAAACAATAGAAAGCTGGTAAGAGGGCTCACGCCACTCCTGCGCAGCCTCCTTCAAAGACAAGCCGAGTGGGCCCCTCGTTCCCATCCCCCACGGTGTACCTCTAACTATTCAGTCCCAAGGCCCTTGCATCCACCATGCCCGCAGCCAGGAATGAGTACTTCACCTCTGACCCTCAGCCTCCTCACTGATAGCACAAAGTCCGATGGGGCTGTTGAGACAGTTCATGCACAGTTCCAGGAGCTGGGTTTGTCTGCAATGGAATAAAATCCACGGCCCAGGAAGTAGACAGGAACCCAAGAGTTGGGCCTGTATTATTGGTGCCCCCCCACGCCAGCCGGCCAGATCAGCCTCTGTTGACTGGCTAGGCTCAACTGGGGCTAGGCCAGTATTCTTAGGAGGGGTTCCACCGTGCCCCCATGATGCCTTTGTCCTCCACTACCCAAGGGCCGCACATCTTTTACTGGACTCCACCATCCACCACGTACCAGCAAGGCCAATCCAGGTGCCTCCACAGAACCCCATGTGCCAGGCCTTCCCATGCACTAGCCGAGAATGCTAGGGTGGGGTTCAGCCTGGTGATGAGTGCCTCAAACCACCAGGCCTAGTGGAAGGGCAGGACTTGAGAGAAGAGCTCTGTCACTAGTCACTGGAAGTGAGGAGGCTTTTGTCCCTATTCTCCTGCCCGCCAAGTTCTATACCCCCAGCCCCTGTGGTCCAGGACCCTAGACAAGCAGAGCCCGGGTTTAGGCTTTTTTCTATTTGAGAGAAAAGAGCAGCCTCCTGGAGCCCTCTTGCCCCACCCCCATCCCACCACTGGCCTGGGGCCTCCTGCGGGGGCCTGGGAGCCTGTCTGCCAATCTGCTGTGCAGTAGAGCTTCTGGGGACCGGGCTTGCCTTGGCTTCCTCCACAGCCACATGTTTCCAATCCCTTCCCAGGCCTCTCTCCCCTTCCCCAGGCCCTTCTCATTTCCTCTCTCCACCAGCCACTCCATGTGGAACTCATTAAGAGACCCTCAGGGCTCGTAACCCAACTCTGGCCTGGGCTCGGGGAGGCTGCTCTGTCCGCAGCCCCTCGTGCGCATGCGGAGGGGGATGCAGTCTCCCCACGCTTGCTCACCCCACATCATCCCTGTCTGGCTCTGAGGAGCTCTGAGCTGAGACCACAGAGAACTGGCCATGAGCAAGAGTGAGGCGTGAAGTGAAGGGAGTCGAGCCAGGCCACCTTGGCTCTTCCTGGTCTCTCCCTTGAAGTACCCCAGCCTCCTCAGTAGCTGGGCCAGGAGCTCTGATCCCAATGGGCAACTGGACCAGTGTAAAAAGCCAAGCCCAGGGTCCTTGATGGACAGACTTTGGGGGTTCTGAGCCACTGGTTTGATGGCCTTTAGCTTCCCACCTGAAAAATGGGAAATTCCAAGGAAGAAACCAGTGCTATTTAGAATAGCCATCAAGCAGCATAAAGCCACATTCTCTTGAAAATCCCATTCCATGGAGCTTATGGGGAAAAAGAAAAGAAAAAAAAAAAAATCTAGTGCTGATCCCTTTGATCACCAGAGTCTGGGAAATGCCGGATGAATATGTAGAGCGGGCAACCTCTCTGCAGGACTTGTCAGAGCCCTCAGTGCATTCCTATACAGTGTGTGACCACATGGCCCTTTGTATAGTGGGCCTTTCTAGGCCCACTTTGTATAGTTCTATGGAATCCATTCTGGAAAATACTATAGGTAAGCCAGTAAGGGGCCCTAACGAGAAAGGCTCCTGTGGACCTGAACAGTAATCGTCTGGCTCTTAGGAAAGGTGGACACTGAATGGTGGTGACAGCTAAGAATAGAGCAGCACTTGGGAGGCAGAGGCAGGCGGATTGCTGTGAGTTCGAGGCCAGCCTGGTCTAGAATAGAGCAGCACTCGGGAGGCAGAGGCAGGCAGATTGCTGTGAGTTCGAGGCCAGCCTGGTCTACAAAGTGAGTCTAGGACAGCCAAGGCTACACAGAGAAATTCTGTCTCAAAAAACAAAAAAACAAAACAAAACAAACAAAAAAAAAAAGAGCAGGAGCCCTTGGAGGTGGGGGACCACTACAGCAAGGCTAGAGGCTGAAGGATGCTTGAGTCAGGCCTTCCTGATCTTCCTCGTGGGAGAGCAGGCAAGTGGGTGGGACAGCATGGGTACTGAGGCCCAGGCCGGCGGGCAGGGCCTTTCCCATGCAGCGAGTGAGACCTGCATGGGCAGGCCCAGGGTGTTGGGAGTGTCCGTGCTGCCACCCCACGGCAACATGAGCCTGGGGATGGGGCAGCCACAGGCTCAAGGTTCGAAAGAGTCCCTTTGTCTCTGCTTCCCACCCAGTTGGGGCCAGCCTCTGCCCAGAGCCCACTACATGCTGGCACAGGTGCCCCACAGCCTCCTGGATCTCTGATCCAGAAGGCTGTCCCACCAGGGGCCTCCACTAACTTATGCCCGCTCTCCTGTCTGAACAGGAAGGCTAGGGCTTTCGCACACATGCACACCCTTTCTTCCTCATGGAGGGTTTGCGTGGCATCCTTCAACCCACTTTACAGAGAAAGAAACAGGTTGGGGAGAGGCAACAGTGGCTTGGGGTTGGAACCTGCTATCTTAGGTTTTCCAGTTTCCACCCCACCCCTTTTCACCCTTCCTCTGTCCTGGAAGTCACAGCACGGGGTCTGTACTTGATCTTGGCCAACAGAGTTTGGCCAGGCCAGGAAGACTCCTGCTTCATACAGGGCATGAAGAGAAAACAGTGTCTATGCTCAGCCAGCCCCCTTGCTTCTTCCGTATTTCCCACTAAGAACCTGCGAGGCTTCCCTCTTCCCTCTGGGAGTTAGTTAGGCAGATGGAGAGATGGAGGCCATAGACTGGAGCCCCACTTGGAGCCACCCAACCGACACCACAGTTGGGTCTTCTGGGCTTTCTGGATCTTTATGGGGCTCTTCGGGAGCTGCCTGTGAGTCCCACATCTCGGCAGAGCCTGGCCCTGAGGAATCCAGCTACATCTTGGCCTGAGCTACTGTACTGGGACGGTGGTTCTCAGCTGGCTGCTGTTTTCAGAATCTCTGCTGAGTGCCCCAGCTACAGTCCAACATTTCCTACCCTAGGTCCAGGCAGAATGTCATCCTGCCTGGAGATGGGAGGCCGAGCTATGTTTTGTTTTTCCTCCTCCTCTTCTTCCTTCTTTGGCCTCCTCTTCCTCCTCATTCTTCTTTTGGTTTTTTAAGACAGGGTCTCTCTGAGTAGTCTTGGCTGTCCTGGACTCAATTTGTAGACCAGGCTGGCCTCGAACTCAGAGGTCCACCTGCCTCTGCCTCCCCGAGTGCCGGGATTACAAGCGTGTGCTACCACACTTGACTCTCATCTTCTTCTTTATTTTTTATCTTTACAGTTTTGAGGAGACAGGATCTCACTATGTAGCTCTGGCTGTCCTGGAACTCACGACATAGACCAGGCTGGCCTCGAACTCACTGATATCAGAGAGCTACCTGCCTCTGCCTCCCGAGTACTGGGATTAAAGGTGTGCGCTACTCCGCCTGGCTCATATTCTCTTCTGACAGAGACTTCATCTTAACTGGATGCCAAGAGGAAGATGGGGCAGCTTCCAGCAAAACTACCCATCTTGTCCTCACGTTAGAGAATTCGCTGAACCTCTGCCCTCTCCCACAATCCTTTGCATGGGTCATGAGGATGGAGGGGGCCTTCCTTGGGACACATGCTGATGTGGCAGGAGGAGGATAGGATGTCCCCCAATCTGTTTCCTGGTGCCACCAACCTGGGGACAGACAGCCTAATGCCAGGACAGCCCAGCTTGTGTTAGATATACGAAGTGTGACACCTGGGACAGGACAGATGGTTCCCAGGCCATTTCCCTAGCATCATCACGGTCACTGTCATTGTCTCCATCAATGCCTCATAGGAGGGATTCCTGAAAAACAGGGCTGCCGCGTAGGCTGGGAGGGAGGGAAACAGACAGGCCCAGGCGATGCTAATGAGGCAATTAGGCCTAGCAGCTACAGAGAGACCTGCCCACCCAAGGCAAGCCCAACCCAGGCCCCTGGCACATCCGCCAGCCCAGGCCAGGTGCCTTGGGAATTCCTGGCCTGCTCCACCCTCCCAGCCTCAGAGGTGGGACTGTCTTTTACTCCTGCTTTCTGAATTCAACAACCATAGGCAAGTTTGGAAAGATATAACAAGGGGACTCCTAGCTTCATCGCTGCTTTTATTTGTTCTTTGGTTTTTGTTTGTTTGTTTGTTTTGTTTTGTTTTTGTTTTTGTTTTTATTGAGACAGGGTCTTTCTGTGTTAGCCTTGGCTGTCCTGGACTCGCTTTGTAGACCAGGCTGGCCTCAAACTCACTGCGATCCACCTGCCTTTGCCTCCCGAGTGCTGGGATTAAAGGTATATGCCACCACACCTGGCCTTCCATCACTACTTCTTAAAGTTGAGTTTGGGCAGGGAGGGAGTTAGCAGGGCCCAACCCATAGGTACTTCCTGGCAGAGGTAGCCATAAAAGGACCAGAAGCTTGATGCCACAAACCAAGGATGCCATGATGAACAGTAGCTAGGCACCCTGCTCCCCAAAGAGGTGCCACCTTAAGAGTGCACGGTGGCCTCATAGGAGTGCTGCCTCTAGCCAGGGACTGTCATAGAGGAGGGAAGGACAGAGTGGAATTCTGGGAAGGGGCTACTTCAAGATAGTGACCCCTGGTGTCTCTCTGCCCAGCCTACTTCTGAGGCCTGAGAAAAATTTTCAGCAGCCTACCTGATACCCCCAGGCTGTAGAGTGCTTCCCCTGGCTCTCCAGAGATGACTTCAGTGTCAGCAGTCGGGACATCTGGCTGAGTCAAAAGCTCTCCACACCCTTCCTTCAGGTTTAAGGGGTGATGGTTTGGGCCTGGAAACCAGGCTCAGGACCCTAAGAATTTGACATCCACAAAGAGGCTAGAGTTCTGGTTCAGCCTGTGGAAGAAGGGTATGCCATAACTGCTCCTGGCAAAGGAGGGAGGAGTTCTGACAGAAAGTTGAGGCTCTGCCATGGAGGAAAGCAGAGGTCCATGGCAGGGACCAGGGACTCCTACTGAGCAACTACAGGTAGGTCAGATGGGACATACTGAAGGCCACAGGGGGAATGGAGGTGAGAGGCTTCCAGAATCATACCATGTGGCAAGGGAGGCCCCAAAACATTTTAATTCACAGGAGCATATGCTATGGCTGACAATGTAGAAGCTTCCAGAAGCATGCTGGGGTGGGCTCTCAGCCTGACACGGCCACTTTGCAGGTATCTACTCTGGCCCAGAAGGGGACAGGTGGGTCGGGGGAAGAAAAAGAAGGTAGTCAAAGGAAAAAGCTGCAAAGTAAGTTCTAGCAGGCCAATAGATAAAGTTACCCCCAACCTCCCTTCCTTCCAGCCCCCCTTCTTCCCTCTCCCCAGCCCCTGTCTTCCTCCCAGCCACCACGCGCGCACACACACACACACACACACACACACACACACACACACACACACACACGCCGGAACCAGCAAAGGTGTCTGAGAAGAAGCAATATGGACTTTGTTGAGGTCTATCCAAAGGGAATGTGGCAGACACCTCAGACTCTAGGACCCAGAAGTGAAGTTCAGAGAGTCAAGGCCAGACCGGCCACAAGTGCTGGGGGTTGGTGAGGTGGACTATGCAGGGCAGCTGAGGCTGGCTAAGGCTGGGACACAGGGAACGTCTAGCTCACCATCATTCTCAGGCATCTGTGTGTAGGCAGCACTATGGGGTTGAAGGCAGGAAGTCTGTGTGGAGACTGGAGGGACCCATGGGACAAGCCAGAAAGCCCGGGCTATGGAGTAGGAAAAGAGTTTCTGTTACTACTGCCATGGTTTCTAGTCCTGGGTAGATTGCCTATGTTTGCCATAGAAGTAGAAAACAACCCTGCAGCCCCTCTATGGGGGTAAGTAGCTGCCTGTTGCCTCCCACTCCCAGTCTTCCCCCACTATGCTAGTCCTCTGACATGGGGTAGAGGGAGGTGGGGGGAGGGGGGTCACGGGGAGGGGGCGCAGAGGAGCCTGGAACAGCTGAGGATGCCTGGCAAAGAAAGAAGAGGCCTGAATTTCAGTCCGAACCCAGGCCTTGGCCACAACCTGACTCATCACCATGGGTCTCAGTTTCCTCAGTTTCTTCATCTGTCAAGCTGGCAGCGCTCCCAGCGCTGACACAAAGCCCAGATGCATGGCCAACAGGGACTATGTTAGACACAGCCAGATGTGCACCTGGCCAGTAAGCCCAAGGGGACTGGTGTGTGGGAACGCATACTGGGAGCCCCGGGCAGTTCTCCACCCTCTCCCGAGACCGCCCTTCCCACTTGCTCATGTTTGTATGTTTCCTTCCCATCACCTGGGCCACCATGACTCACCCCAGGCCCTGTGGGTACATGAGTAACTGGCTGGGACCGGTGCCAAGCCGGTGGGCAAGACGCTTCCCTTCTTGGACCTCAGTTTTCCCATCTGTAGAACGGTCAGAGCCCTGCTCTGCTTACCTCACTGAGGCATCTGGAACAATCGCAGGGCAGAGGAGGAGAAAGTAAGAGATGACCATGAAGAGAGGGCAGCACAGGCTTCATCTGCCCAGGGCTAAGCAGCCCAGGAGTCCCAGTGGCAGGCCTGGCTACTCCAAGTCTCCGGTTTGACACTGTGGGTGGCAGGACTCTGGTGATGAAAGAGACCAGGCCCAGCAGGATGAACTATCTTTTAGCGGGCAAAGGGTGGGACCTGCTGGACCCTATAAGGGAGAATTTGGAACTTTCAACAGACCCTACTATGGCCAAGCAGAAAAACTTCCTGAGCTGGGGGCCCCTCAGGAGCTAGAGATGTGGTTGGGCACTGTAGAATAGGCAATTCCAGCAGAGAGGATGGGACTCAAAGTGGGAAGCTTGAGAGTTCAAGGCCAGCCTTAGGTACAAAGGGAGACCCTTTCTCAAAAGCGAAACAGTCTAGAGATACAGCGCAGTGGCAGAGTGCTTGTCTATTGTGTAAGAGACCCTAAGTTCAACCCCCAGCACTTGGGAAGCAGGTGTGATGACAGGAGCACTGTGTCTGAACAGGGAGTGGAAGCAGGGTCGAGACGAATTGAGGGAAGCAGTGGGGAAAAAGAGGCCAGAGCGGGAATGGCAGCGAATAGAGTCTGCCACCAAGAAGGGATTTGTTTGTTGTTTGTTCGTTTGTTTTTGCAGTACCAGGGCATGAGTATGGAGTCAGAGAAGAACCTGTGAGTATTGGTTTCCCCTTTTCTCCTGTGAGTCCCAGGGATCGGACTCATATATCCAGGCTCAGCAGCAAGGGCCTGTACCTCATGAGCCATTTCACCAGCCTCTGCTTTGTATTTTTGAGCCAGAGTCTCACTAGTTGTTCACGCTATCCTTCGGTTTACTCTACGGTCTAGTCAGGCCTTGAGCTTGTGAGCCTCCTGGACAGCTGGAGACTACAAACTTGTGTCACCAGGCCTGGCTGCAAATAGGTTTTGTGTCCTTTTCCTATCACAAGTATTTGGCCTGGTAATGTTTGCTGTAAGGATTTTTGAAGTCAGGGTACGGCATAGCAAAAAGGGTTCCGCTATTGACTAGTAATGTCTGCTTGGGATAAAACATGGCTGACAGCCCCATGTGGATTCCTTCTCAGACTGGTCTCTGTAGATGGGGCCTGTGGCTGAGAAAGGTACACTCTTGGAGTGAGTAGTCATGGGGACTCTGATCTTATCTGAATGTCCATTATTCCGTCCATATCTTTCCTAGTGTGGAGCAGGCTTTCCAAAAGTGTTTGAGAAGGAGCAGGTGGGAGGCTGGCCCAAGACATGGCTCTTTCTCTCCCCCACACCCCCTGCTTTCTTAAGACAGCCTTGGGAGTCAGAGTCCCACAGATTTCCCAGGCCCTTGCTTCTGCCCTGTCATGTCTTGTGCTCTGGCCTGGAAATGGCCCTATCTCTTGCTATGGTTGTTTGTTCCCCCAAGGCTCTATGTTCTCACCTGCTCTGTCCACACATCTGGGCAGATGTGGCTCCCAGCTATCCTGTGCCCTAGGACTATCATCTGGGGCTAGGAGGAAGGTCTGGGGCAAGCCAAGAGTGGAAGCCTCTTCCTTCAAGAACTTCAAACCACTAAGACCCAATAGGAGATAGTAAACCTCTGGTGAGTTGGGGAAAAGCATGTTTCCCACTGGTTTGGTGGGACAGCCCCTCTGACTGGCCTGTCTGCCCCACCTAACAGGAGCAACAAGTCCCAGACAGGTGGACTGAGTATGTGTGTGCATATAACCATGTGTGCACATGCTGTCTATCTTCTTTTCTACATGCACTTAGGGCCTGTGAGCATATAAAAATCATAGGTAGATTCATGTCTTCGGACCTGTGTTGTGTGTTCCTGAGTGTATATGCGTGTGTAGATGCAAACATATGAGCATGTATACCAAGAGTTCTGTTCAGGACTAGTCTTCCACAGATCACTCCTGACCTGCTTGTCTGGACATCATCTACCCAGGTAGGTGACCTACCGAAGGGCTGAGCAAACTGTTCCAAGACTCCAGGATGAGCTAACTGAGTGAGTCTCCAACAGTGGCATGGGGGAGCTTGACTGTGGCCAGGGTGGCTGAGCCACCAGCAGCAGGAATCGTCGACTGCCCTGTGCCTCGCTGCCCTAACCCCTGCTCATTTCTAATAGGTGACGGTAGGTGGATCTGCTTTGAAGCCACTCTCTTGAAGCCACAGGACACACCTATAGTCCCAAAATTCAGGAGGCTGAAACAAGGATTCTAATTTGAAGCCAGCCTGGGCTACAACTGGGGCTACAAAAGAGAGGTCTTGTCTTAAAAAAGAAACACAAACAAGAAAAAAAAAAAGATAGATCCCAAAACATGATGGTCCATCTTGAAGATATCCACAGGCACCAGAGGGAGTCTGTTTCAAAGATGCTTAAACTAACTCAGCAGTGGGGTCACCAAGCTGCACATCGGGGAAGGTACACACCAGCTCATATCTGTTCTTGGGGGATCTGCAGCTCCTCCTAGAAAACAGAAAAAGGCAGGAAATGCGCCTCCATCTTGACCAGGCCTGTCCTGTTCTGTCACTCTGGGTTGGATGTCACAGACAGGGAAGACAGCTTCCAAGGTGCCCTCTGGGTTCCAGGTAATTAGGGAAGAGTCAGGGACAGAGGAAGTGGATGACCATAGGTGGCACTGGGCATCCAGGCTGAGGAAGTCTGTAGGGGGTGCAGACAGGATGGGGACAAGGGTCCTGGAAGCTCAAAGCAGCTAATCCGGACTGGAGGATCAGGGAAAAGATCAAAAAGAAGACAGGCTAGGGGCCAACCTGTCTGAGGTTTTTTTGTTTTTTGTTGTTTTGGTAGCCGATGGTTGCCTTGAAACGGTTTCCTCTGAGATTGAAACATTCTATCCTGCAGGGAAAGCTACTTAAGCAGGAAGGTAAACAACTCACAATAGCTTCAGGAAGTCCCTGACACCTACCACATTCACTAGGCCCCGCCCTGTCAGAGTAAGCAATAAAAACTGAGGGCATAGCTCGGAAGAGCAGAGCCAAGAAGCAAAGAAGACGTCTGAGTGAGAGCGGAGGAGCAGCTTCCTAGAAGAAGGCAGACGCCAGCTGAGCTGCGTGGAAGAGATTTAGAACAACTGAGTCACTTGGAAAAAACACTCTCCAGCCTTTTAAGCTGCCTCCGGGCTGTGCAGGGTGCTCCCAGTTCCCAGCGTTTGGGAGCTGTCACCCATGCTGGGGTGGGCTTTGGTGAGGCAACGTTCTGTCATTTCTGCTCCCGTAAGTAACCCCTCTCCCACATTCCTGTAAATAACCCCAATAAAAATCATAGTTCATCAAGTTGGGCTTTGGTGGTCTCCTTACCTTGGTCTGTCATGGCCTACCTATCTGGGATGAGTGCAAGTATGTGTTGCTATCTCCTGGGGAATCCCTGTCACACAACAATAGTCCAAGGGCCTAAAGCACCAAAGAGGCTCTGCCTGCAGAGTGCTAAAGTAGACCCATCTGCATCTCCACTTCTGAGGTCTGCTCACCTCAGGAGTGAAGACCTGTGAAGGAAGCCTTCCTCTGGTCTTCCTTTCCTTCAGGGACACCCTGGTAAGCTAGGCACTTCCGTGAGATGCAGGAGGGACTAAAAAGAAGGGGCCGCCAGGTTCCCAACAAGACAAACAAAACATCTCTTTCAAGGATCTTGTCACAGTATCTTTGAGGGAGGCTCCTAGGTACTGGATGTCCACTCAGAACCAAGGCCGTGTGACCTTCCTCCAGCCTTGGTTATGGAGGCCCTGAGCCTGCCAGCATCTCAGAGTCGTCTTCTCCTGCCATCTTATTCCCACAGTCAACCCCTCTCCACATGGTTCCCCTCATCCGAATTCTGCTTCATTTTCCATTCCTACTGAGTACACGCCAACTCTCACCCCAGAGCACCTCCAATTCCCACCATCCTGCAGGTGTAGGTCCCTTCGAGGGACTCCAGAGGGGAGAGTGACCAACCAGTGAGCCATCACAAGCTAACAGGAACATGGCAGGCCCTCTTAGTCTTTCTCTAGGGCGAGGGGTGGGACTGTGGGTGCATCCGAAAGGCATCTCTTTCAATTGAGCCATCACTGGGCAGAACACAGCTAATTTCCTACTTCCTATTCCCAGGCACAGAGCGGGGGACTCAGCTTTATCTGAGGACAACAGGAGACTTCTCGTTAATGTGACTCTGGCCTGTCCCTCTGGAGATGTCCCCCTGACAGCATGTTAGTAAATCATGGACTCATCTGAGGAGAGGCCACAAGCCCAGTCTTTCTCCTAAAGAAAAAAGGTCTGTGGGTTCGAGTCCCAGCACCACATGGTGACTCACAAATATCTGTAATTCTATTTCCAAGGGATCCTATGCCCTCTTCTGGCCTCTGGGTGGACATCAGGCACCCATGTGATACATGGACATACAAGTAGACAAAACACTTAAAAAAAATTTTTTTTTTAATTAAAAGAAGCCTGGAGGTAGTGGCACAGGCCTTTAATTCCAGCACTCGGGAGACAAAGGTACTGGGTGATCTCTGAGTCCAAGGCCAGCCTGGGTTACAGAGAGTTCCGGGACTGCCAAGACTACACAAAGAATCCCTGTCTCGAAACACACACACACACACACACACACACACACACACACACGGCATGGGCCACCACTGCCCGCCTGAATGAGCTCTTACATTGGCAAAACTGAGGCCGAGAAGGGAGAGCCACACTCAATACCACACATCAGCATGTGGCAGGACACACTGGGTCTTGACACTTGCGCACTCCGGAAGCTCTGTCTACAAGTACTGTCCAACAGTCCCAGGGCAGTACTCCCAAAAGGGTCTATCCTCCTTTACACCTACAATCTCCTTTAAGTGGGAGCTGGGGCCTGAAACTATAGCCTGACCAGACACCACTGTCACCCCATCCGGGGTTGGGGGCAAGGTGGTTCAGAGATGACGATCCGAGGACAGAGTGAGGGGCTAAGGTTCAGGTTGGGCCACCCTGACTGTCAAGAGAATGCACCCGGGACTTGGGAGGCACAACTCCCTCCAGGGAAAGACCACCTTCGTTTGGTCTAGAACGCGCGGTAAGTCGTGCGCACGCGCGCCGCCAGAGTCCAGCCGCTTTGTTTCAGCCCTACCTGCAGATCGATTTACCTCCTCAGCCCCGCCCGTCTGAGAGCCTACACACCATGCTCAGCGAGGCCCCGCCCACTTCCAGCTGGGTGGACCCGCCGCGGGACCCGCCTTCTTTCCCCACAGCCTCTTTCCCCGGTGATTGACTGTCGGCCGAGCGCGTGCCCGCCTACCGCGTAAGTCGATTGGTGCATGGAGAAGAGAGGTAGGTGAAGGAAAGCTGATTATGGAGCGCTTTCTCCCTCCTACCCGCCCCAGTGGGAAAGTCACGTGGCGCTTCACTCCGCGCTAGTCGCCACCGCACTTGCAAAATCTTTCTTAAAGAGCTAGCGTTTCCATACCTAGGGATGGTCCTATCAGAATTTTCCAGTTCTGCCTGCGGTGGATGACAGCGGTCTTTGACCCACCCTACCCCCCCCCATGTCACTTAGATGATGGTTCTCGAAGCAGACCTGCTGGGGTAAGACCCTCCAACTCAGGTCTGGAACCCATGGCCATCAAGGAGATGGTATGGTCACCTAAAACTGCGACCACCTAACACAGAGCACGACACGTAGTAGGAACTCAGTTTCCGTTTATTGAATGAACAAGACATCCGGCAATGAATGAGGATAACAGGCAAGAGGAGGGAAGACTGGTTCTGGGTGACCGCCCCCCCCCCCACGCCCCAATCTGGAGAAATTCTTCTTCTGTAAATGTTGGGTGGGGTCCCAGTGCAGCCTTCCTGCAAGGCACAGATTTAGGCGCTTAGCCAGAGGGGATCGCGAGGACGCCTTGGCTGGGCCCCTTGGGCAGGTAGTGGCCAGGTCCCGGCTAGGCGGGACCGCTAGAGCCGGCCGAGGGCGCTCCCGCGCAGCTTGCGGGGGAGGGGCTGCGGAGGTGCGGTGCCTTTAAGCCCCGGCGCCGGCCTCGCGGCCCCGCCTCCTGGAGGACGCCCGGGCGCGCGGCCGCCGGAGCCGCGGTTTAATTGGGGCTGTCAGGCCGCGGCACGCGCGGAGGGCCGGCCGGGCGGGACTGAGGCCGGAGGCTGGGAGGCCCGGGCGGCGGGCGCGCGGCTCGGCGGGAGGCGGGCGCCCGGAGACGCGGCGGGGGCCAGCGCGGCCGGGGCGCCGTCCCAGGGCTGGATTGCCCGGCCCCGGCCCCGGCCCCGAGCTCCCCATGAAAAACCAGCTCCGCGGGCCCCCAGTGCGGGTGCACATGTCGGCTTCGGGGGCGGCGGCGGCTGGGGGCACCCGGGCGGGTTCGGAGCCCGGTTCGGGATCTGGATCCGGCGCAGGCATCGGAGCGGGAGCGACGACAGGAGCGGGGGCCATGCCCTGCAAGAGCGCCGAGTGGCTGCAGGAGGAGCTGGAGGCGCGCGGTGGCGCGTCCCTGCTGCTGCTGGACTGCCGGCCGCACGAGCTCTTCGAGTCGTCGCACATCGAGACGGCCATCAACCTGGCCATCCCGGGTCTCATGCTGCGCCGCCTGCGCAAAGGCAACCTGCCCATCCGCTCCATCATTCCCAACCACGCCGACAAGGAGCGCTTCGCCACGCGCTGCAAGGCGGCCACCGTGCTGCTCTACGACGAGGCCACGGCTGAGTGGCAGCCCGAGCCCGGCGCTCCCGCCTCAGTTCTCGGCCTGCTGCTGCAGAAGCTGCGAGACGACGGCTGCCAGGCTTACTACCTCCAAGGTGAGGGCAGAACCTAGACCCCAGACGGGATTTGGGGCTGCGCCTCTGCTCCCTGGCGCCCTCGCTGCAGGCTATTTCCTTTCCGCTCGCTTTGCCAGGCCGGGCGCCACGTCGCCCCTGGCCCGAATCCGCCCTTCTGCGAGCCATCCCCCAAGGTGTGGGTTTAGCTAGGCACAAGGGACCCAGTCTCTGTCCTTTTTCTCGGTACCATTCGGTGGCTGAAACAAACTTATCCTTTCCTATTTATTTTTTCCCTGTTGATGGGGAGACAACAGCGGCACAGGCTCCAGCTGAGCTCCGAGGAGGTGGGGGAGAGCGCGCTGCTGGAACTCAGGAAGGAGCCCCATAGGCAGCTAGCCTGAAATTTGTGTCATTAGAACGTTAGGGCCGGGAAGGCACCTTTCACGTCCCCACCCACCCTCCTGTGCATGGGGGCCATTTATGTTTGTTCCTCTGGGATCCCACTATGGCCTCTACCAACCAGGATTGCGGCTTCTTGGAGGCACTTGGGCAGGCTGTGGGCAGTGGCCCAGGTGTGTGGGGGCGGGGTGCTCCTCAGTCTGCTGCCCTTGAGTTTATAGAAGGGGAGGCTGCGGGCCGGGGGGGCTAGTGGCTGCAGCCGGTGTTTCCAATTAACATTCCAAAATGGCCTCTTGCTGGCAGCAGACAGGCAGGGAGGGGAGGGGAGTCCTGCGGCACCCTCGGGTGCCGCAGGGCCATGCCTAGCTGCATGACGCTCCTTGTCGCTCCTGTCCTTGTATAGCCCCCACGGCCCCTCTCTTGGGGTCATACGCTGGTGGGGGGAGGGGCTGCTTGTGTTGAGGAAGGGTTCCAGAGAAAAGTGGATCGCTGGTACCCATTACTCCCACTTGCTGGGGGAAAGGACCAGCGGTGCCTTCACATCGTCCTCAAGTGTGGGTTCATGGGCTGTCTGCCTCTGACTGGCTCCTCTCGCCTTTGCTGACCTACAGGTGCTGGCCTGAGATGGGATTGTTGGCCTTTCTTTTAGCCGTTAGCCACTACTGAGCGCTCAGGTGTGTTAGGTAGATGTGGGAGCTACGGAAGAGCAATGAGCTGGGGCCTGTCCTCAGGTGCTCTGTGCCGAGTGGTGTGGCCAGTTTCCCTTAAGTGTTACGGTGCTGAGTCCAGCAATGGGAGAGGGCTCAGGGCTTAGGCCTCAGGTTCCCTATCCATGAGGTGTTAATAGATAGCAACAACACATGAGTGGGTACATGTGTAATGTGTCTGACATGGACATTTTGTGGCGTTTGGTGTGGGGAGTCCTGACCATTAACAGTCTTTCTGGCTGGCCCCTTTGGACTCACCAGACCCCCATCTTTCCCTGGCCACAGGTGGTTTCAACAAGTTCCAGACGGAATACTCGGAGCATTGTGAGACTAACGCGGACAGTTCGTCCTCCCCAAGCGGCTCACCACCCACCTCCGTGCTGGGCTTGGGGGGCCTGCGCATCAGCTCTGACTGCTCAGACGGCGAGTCAGACCGAGAGCTACCCAGCAGTGCCACTGAGTCGGATGGCAGCCCTGTGCCATCCAGCCAGCCAGCCTTTCCAGTCCAGATCCTGCCCTACCTCTACCTCGGCTGTGCCAAGGACTCTACCAACCTGGATGTACTTGGCAAGTACGGCATCAAATATATCCTCAATGTCACGCCCAACCTGCCCAATGCCTTTGAGCACGGTGGTGAGTTCACCTACAAGCAGATCCCCATCTCTGACCACTGGAGCCAGAACCTCTCTCAGTTCTTCCCTGAGGCCATCAGCTTCATTGGTAGGTGTCTTTGTCTGGGCAGAGTGGGTGGGTGAGCAAGGCAAGGTGTGTGAGGGACAATGGGTGTCGCCCCGGCCCAACTGGGTACCTCTGGGCCTGTCGAGACCTGTGTGTGCTTTGCATGTGCCAGCGTGTGCCTGTGGGTGTACCCATGCTTGCTGTGACTCACAGAGTCCCTCGGGCCCCTCTACCTGTTAGGACCTGAGCAAGCCCCTGAATCCTGGACTCCCCCAGTTCTCAGTCCCGTCTTGGGCTCTCTGTGGTCCGACTTATGTTTTTCTGGCATTGCTGTAGTTTTTGAGCGCAGCAAGCTGAAACATCACAGCTCACAGACTCCCACGGGTCTCACTTGCTCTGCATCACGCCTCGGCACATGTGTCTCTCTGCAGGATGGGGCTGTCACGATGCCTCTTTGGGCTTTATTGTGGATCTGAAAGGGCTAGAAGGTAGCCCCAGAGCCAGACTGGCAGCTTTGGGCATGTGATGCCCCCAGTGCCTGTATAAGAACCAGATGCTTTTAGCTGCCTACATAGAGAAAGGGGAGGCAGCTTGAGAAAGGCCCCTGGCCTCGGCCGACTCAGATTCCCTCTCCTGCTTCCTCCTTGGCCAGCTGGCCTGGAGGTCATCTCTTCTGGCCTCGAGTCTTAACCAGGCAGCCAGGAAAAGACACACGGGCTCAGGATAAACATAAACCCTGCGCTCTCTGAGCCTGGTGCTTCTGTTTCTGCCCAGCCTCCAGTGTCAGGGTGAGGGAGGACCTGGGCAGTGTTTTCCAGATTGATGGCCACTGTGTCCAGCTGAGGGCGTTTGGTGTCAGCTGGGCTGGGCTAACTTTAACAACAGGAAGTGGGAGGCTTCCCCGCCTCATCCGCTTACTGGGAACCAAAACTGGGTGCTTGGGCTGGGAGGAAGGAAGGAAGGAAGCTGAGGCCTCAGGGAGGGGTTGCCCAGAGCTTCCAGCCCTGCCCCGGGGGACAGAGCCAAGCACTCCGGGGGGTGCTGCCTCAGCATTTGGGCTCCCACAAAAGGAGGGTACAGAGAGAGGGGACCCCTGGTTGCTCAGGACTAAGCCCTGACTTGTGGATGGTTTTCTTTTAAAATATATTTTATTAATTTATTCATATTACATCTCAATTGTTATCCCATTCCTTGTATCCTCCCACTCCTCCCTCCCATTTTCCCCTTACTCCCCTCCCCCTGTATCATAGGGTATCAAGTCTCTTCTTGGTAGCCTGCTATCCTTCCTCTGAGTACCACCAGGCCTCCCCATCCAGGGGACGTGGTCAAATACGGGGCACCAGAGTTTGTGTGAAAATCAGACCCCACTCTCCACTCAGTTGTGGAGAATGTCCTGCCCATTGGCTAGATCCGGGTAGGAGGAGTGATGGTTTTATTCTTAAAAGCTCTCCTCCATTTCTGGTGAGAAGGAAGGAAACACAGGACGCAGGAGGGGTGGAAGGGATGGTTCCCATACATGACAAGAGGAGGAATCAGTGCCCTAGCCTCCCGTGAGGACTCAGACAGGACTGAACCGGACACTGAAAGCTCTTTAATGGTCCTACTATGGCCCCTGGGCCAGGGCGGGGGGGGGGGGGCTTTCCCCTTTCCCTCCACCTCTTAACCACATTTCAGTCAGACCACTTGACTCCTTATAGAGCCATATGTGTCTCCTCTCCTGTAGTCCTTCCCGCCCCTAGTATCAGAGCCATTGGCCAGCCCATCAGTTGTACTGTTTGCTTAGGAGTAGGTTCCCTCGGGTGAACCGAGATGAGGGGGAACTTGGCCAGGCCAGAGACAGTGAAGAATAACTCAGTATTTGTAGAGTCCATACTGTGTCTCAGGCAGAGGTGCCCTTGGTGGTCTTGGAGGAGGCTGCAAGGGACTGGCCGCGGCAGGAGATGTCCTCAGGAGCTGCAGTTAAGTCCTAGGGCACTGAGTGGGTAGTCTATGGCCATGCTGGGCCTGGCTGCCCACTTCTTTTCGCAGCCGCCTGCCCCAAGCTCACATCCCGCGATGTTCTGGGGGAGTCCCTGTGGGAGCGCGTGCCGAGTAGAAACACCCTCTGTGTGCACTTGCGCCTTTGTTTTTGCGTCTGTTTTCACATTGACACAGTGGGCTTTCTGGCTGTGGTGCCATCAAGAGGATGTGGGTGACACCCTCTGTACCACCTGTGGCCATGGTGGGCCTAGTAGTGATCCCAGTGGGGACAGTAGTTTGTGGTTGGTGAACTCTTCCCTGCCTCAGGTCCCTATGAAAGCACTGAGAATAGCCAGGCGGTGGTACTGGACATTTTTAATCCCAGCACTCTGGGAGGCAGGAGCAGGCGGATCTCTTAAGTTTGAGGCTAGCCTGGTCTACCAAGCGAGCTCAGGGATAAGGCAGGGCTATATGCAGAGCAACTCTGTCTCTATAAAGTCAGGCTGCCTAGAGGAGGACCCTGGTGGTCAGGGGCTCAGTTGTAGCCTGGTATTACCCTTCGCCAGCCCATTGGTGCT
Source organism: Acomys minous (assembly GCF_964271855.1). Lineage (NCBI taxonomy): Eukaryota > Metazoa > Chordata > Mammalia > Rodentia > Muridae > Acomys > Acomys minous. The sequence continues at coordinate 16,782,830 of NC_140495.1, read as the reverse complement.
GGGCTTTATCATCTGCCCACCTGTTTGGGAGGTTTCTTAGAGATGGCTCTGCTCTCTGACCCACGTCCCTGTGTTTCAGATGAAGCCCGCTCCAAGAAGTGTGGCGTCTTGGTGCACTGCCTAGCAGGCATCAGCCGCTCAGTGACAGTGACCGTAGCCTACCTGATGCAGAAGATGAACCTGTCCCTCAACGACGCCTATGACTTCGTTAAGAGGAAAAAGTCTAACATCTCGCCCAATTTCAACTTCATGGGGCAGCTGCTGGACTTCGAGCGGACGCTGGGGCTCAGCAGCCCGTGCGACAACCACACTCCCAGCGGGCAGCTCTACTTCTCCACGCCCACCAACCATAACCTGTTCCCGATCAACACGCTTGAGTCCACGTGAGGCCTGATGCACCACTGGGCGCAGCCACAGGGTCTCCCAGCCCTCCACAGGGCCTGGTGCGGGGGGGCCTAGCCTGCTGCCTCCCTGGCCTTGAAGAACCCACAGATGTCACCTGTGTCCAGAGAAGCAGGCTCAGCACCCGTGCCGTCCTGGGCCGGGCCCACAGCACTTGCCGGCGTGGCCTCAGCTTTCCAGACATGTGTTGCTGAAGTGGCCGTTGGCCTCAACTTTCAGACTTGGTGGCTTGGGGGCCAGCGTGGCCTTGTCTCTGCCCTAAGACATCCATTCTGCTGATGGCTAGCCATTCTGGCTATTTTTTTTTAAAGACATATCCACAGACATGAGTTTACTACTTTTGGCAGGTAAATCCAAGCTCCCTGGAGCAAAGAGTATTCAAGCTCTTCTTCATTTTTCTTTTTCTCTTCCTTTTTTTTTTTTTTTTAAACAAAAAGTGTTATTTTTCAGGCTAAATGCAACAGTGGATTGTATAAACCAATGTTTTGCCCCTTAATCTGAGAGAGAGAAAGATGTTCTCAGTTTCATTTCTTATTTCAAAAAGCAGCCATTGATGTATATTTTTTTTGTTTTCAGTGAGAAAGACAAACCCCATGTTCTTGACCAATGCATTTTTGCACGTGTGGGAAGCCTCTGTTTCCCCAGCAGGCCGTTCTTGAAGGGGGGTGCGGGGTGGGGGCTCTTGCACTCTGAGCATCAGGACCCCTGTCAGACCATCTTCTACCTGTGGCCCAGCCTAGCTCAGTGCAGCATTTGCGCAGGCGAGTTGCCATGAGTTGTGCTTGGTAGGCACTGGCGGTCTTTGCACCGTCTGCCCTCCTCCTGCCGACCTCTGAGGAAGAGTGTGGTTGGTGGTTTTTTAACATGTCCTGCTGGAGGTGGTGCATAGGGGAGTGCCAAGTGGTAGCATTAGCCATCTGGGCTCAGCCTCTAGAGGGCTGGGCCCTGGCCCTTTTATAGATGACCTGCCACTTCTACCATCATCATCTCTCTTAACTGGGAACAGAGGCCCCACAGTGCCTGAGTGAAGCGCAGGCGCAGGCGGTGGGACACCACCCTGCCTACCCAGTCCTTTTCTCTCATCTTCACCCTGGCCTGCGTCTAGCTCCACCCCCAGCCCCCTTGTCCAGGTGCACGCCTACCCAGGCCTAGGTTGTTGCCCATGCCTTTTCCCTGCAGGCAACTTACACCTGCTGCAACCCCAGGGGCTGGGGCAGGTGGGGCAAGGACAGGCCGGCGGGCATGTGAGGCCCTGTCTGCCACCCCGGTATCCATAGCACACAGCCACGGGTTCCATGACGCCCCCCCCCTCCAGTTTTATTGGTTCTCACCAAGCCCCACGATAGAAACAGCACCCACAGTGGGCAGTAACTGAGGCCACAGAAACTCTACCCGCCACATCTTACCTCACAGGGGTAGTTTTCAGGGGTTCTTTAGGGCAGCAGGTCAAAAATCTTGCCACAGTTGAGAAAGTGACAAAAAAAAAATCCATGCTGTACATGGTGTCTCTCTCTCTCTCTCTCTCTCTCTCTCTCTCTCTCTCTCTCTCTCTCTCTCTCTCTCTCTCTGCCCCACCCCCATCTCTGTCTCTCTCATTTTTAAACAAAATCTAGGAAGATGGATTAGAGTGTAAATGAGGGAATACCAGAGGGTGGCCACTTTTGCTTTAAGATCTTATGAAGGAAAGTTTGTGACCCAATATATATATATATAAATATATACATACACACACACATATATCCCGAGCCAGCAACGGGACTTTGTTTATATTGCAAATAAATATTATTTTTTCTTTAAATGGAGTCCTAGTGTTCAATAAGGGCCTGGGGAGGTAAGGCAGTAGTATTGCCTGTTTCCATAAGAGTGGGCCTGCCAGGAGGTGCTCAAATATAGGAGGTAGCATCTTAGAGCCAAGCAGTGGGGACACATACCTTTAATCCCAACCCTTGGAGGCAGAGGCAAGCAGATCTCTGAGATGTCTGAGGCTAGCCTGGTCTATAGGAGTTCAGGACAGCCAGGGCTACACAGAGAGACCCTGTCTTGAAAAACCTAAATAAATAAAGCCAAGCTCAGACACTGAACTCTGGCATGGTGAGCACTCTGTTTCTCTGGTGAGGGGATAGGCATGCTGGGGGCAGTTGTGCTCAGGCCACCGCTGGGTTCCCACTATAGCTGGGTGCGAGGAGGCTCTGCTGAGTGAGAGCCACAGTGGGCAACAGCCCCTTGTTGGAGACAGGTTATCCCCTGTGCCTTTGCCTGCATCCGATGGACACAGGTGCAAAGTGGGTAGGCAGGACCAGAGAGACAAGGACAGCTCCATGTGTCCCAGGACTTTCCCCCTCTTGTCCTGGTCCTTCTCTGACCATGTCTCATTTCTGCCCCAAATCTTAGAACACCAGAGCCATCCTCACAACTTGGCCTATGACAGAGGTCAAGTTCTGCCACATACAGGTGGGTTCAACTCTCTGCTGTGACTGACTGGCAGCCTGAATCCAGGGCTTGGGACTTGAGAGTAAACCTCCGCAGGTTGAGGGCCAGAAAAGTGGGGTTCTCCCAGTGTTGGCAGAGGGGCAATTACAACTCTTGGCTATCAGGGTTCCTCACGTCCTTCTGTGCCAGGGGCAGGCAGGGGTGGGTGTCTGAGAAGGCAGAGACTGCGCCTTTGTTCCTTCTCAGTGCCCTTGCTTGGGGCTGGGGAAGCCCGCGGGTGCCTGGCTGGGGGCTGGGCCCTTAATAGGCCGAGTAAGTGCCTGGCAGTGCCAGTGTGCTCAGGGACATTATGGGGGTGGAAACAGCAGTCACTTCCTGAGCAGACTCCTCAAGCTGAGGACTGAGGGCTTGAGAGTGCATGAAGGGGGCCAGCCGCATCACTTTCTAAACCATGAAATCTTGGGTGTTTTTGTTTTTTGAGACAGGGTTTCTCTGTGTAGTCCTGGCTGTCCTGGACTCGCTTTGTAGACCAGGCTGGCCTCAAACTCACAGTGATCCACCTGCCTCTGCCTCCCGTGTGCTGGGATTAAAAGTGTGCGCCACCACCGCCCGGCCTCAACCATGAACTCTTAAACCCAGTGCTCTATGTCTTTTTAGCCCACAGGCTCCTCGCTCTATGGAAATCCCACCTTCACACTGCTTGGCTAAGGCCAGCGGGGCAGTGGTCCAGATTATGTATGGCTGAGTAGCCGGACCCCTGGTTCCCTGGTTTGAAACCTTAGGTTAGGCCAAGCAGCTCCAGACCCCGGACTCCAGCCTCGTGGACTCTCACACTGTCATCCTGCGCTGGCGCAGCCAAATCCTGTCCATGGGTTCTGATCATTTCAAGCCCGCCCTTGGCTGAGCCCCCCAGACACTAGCCCCTGGGTACTTTGGGTGAACACTGGCTCTCACTCGGTCTCCTCACCTGTTCTACTCTGTCAATCTTTTTTTTTGTTTGTTTTTGTTTTGTTTTGCTGGTTTTTCGAGACAGGGTTTCTCTGTGTATCCTTGGCTGTCCCAGGCTGGTCTTGAACTCACAGAGATCCACCTGCCTCTGCCTCCCGAGTGCTGGGATTAAAGGCGTGCGCCACCACACCCAGCTACTCTTTCAATCTTTTGACCCTCCCCTAGGCCCTACAAGGTCCCTGTTTTTCTTCCTTCTCAGACTCTTCCCCCAGGATCCCAAAGAATTCCACCTCTTTGCCGCTTTTTAGCATTCTCTTGGGAGAAGGATCCAAGCCACTTACTCACTGGCACATTCATGCACCAGCCATTTCCTGTGCTGGCTGGGCAGTCCCAGGAATGGGAACATGCCCCAGGGAAAAGTTCTGTGATGTCAGGCTGGGTGGCAGGAATAATGGGGCCCTCAACTTGTCTTCTGATAAATGAATCAGATTGCAACAGCAAGAGTGACTAAGGCCGGACACCAAGAAGGACTTGAAGCCCTGTGGACTAGTCATCGTGAGGGGGTTGTGTGACAAGAAAGACCCCATAAAGGATGAACATTTTTCCCTAGGGTGGCCCTGCTCTGAGCCTGGGATGGCAAAGACCATCTTTAGGATAGGGGCCACTTCTACCTACCTGCTACCCTCAAGATCAGAAACCCTTATGCCTCTTGAATGGGGTGAGTTGGGGGTGGTAGCAGGCCGTGGTGGGACCTGCCCCCTCTGTGCAGCTGTTGCTGCACAGCAAACTTGGGTGCTGGGATTCTGAGTCTCAGTATGGCTATGCCTGGGCCCATCAGCACCTACACCAAACAGAAGCCACAGGGCCTGTGCGGGAGCCTGGCTTCTCTAAGGAGCATGTTAACACACAGCTCTGGCTCCCTGGTAAGGGAGAGCACCAGTTTCTGGCTCTTGACACTTTTCTCCACGCTTGTCCCGTGCACCACCAAAACGTAGCACTCCTCTAGCAGAGACTTCCTGAGACTTGTCCCATCTGATGTCAGAGATGGAGCAGATCCAAGGAAGCCTCAGACTCTTGAGGTACCCTCACAGTGGGGCAGAGGGGTACCACAGAGTAAGTCACTCCTCACTCTGCTACCAGTCTCTACTTGACGCCCTGCTGGAAATTTTTCTCCCTCAGGCTCTCTGAGAGGCCAGATACACACGCACACTCATGGGCACACATGAATGAGGCCTCCTCATGTCTCATGCTAAACAGGTCCAAGCAAGTCCTACAGACATGAAGGAGAGCCTGCCTCTGACTGTAACCTCCTCCCATCCTTTATGCCCCGAGTGACATCAGCACTTCTCAGACCTGGACATTAAACCCCAGCATTTAACAGCTCTCCGGGGCCTTATCCTCACTGTCTCTTGACTGAGCCACGTGAGTCCCTGTCAGGCCCCTCCCTAGGGCTTCTGTGGCATACCTCCAGGGACGGTATCCGCAATGGAGCTTCAGGGATCCATGTGCACTTCCACAGCCACACGCCCTCTCACCTGGGGTCCTGAAGACGAAACAACGGCAGCAGTTCCTTCCACATGGGGCCCAAGGGCCAGGACATCTCTTAGGGGGGCAAAAGGCCCCTTAGTGAGTTCCAGTTCAAGGTTGTCAGGGGTCTGTCATTGTCAGATGTCCTAGTTGCTGGGTGGGAAGCAGCCTGAAGAGCAGATGTACAGGTCAGAGGATGGTGGAGAGACTGGGCACTCGTTCAGGGTAAGTCAGAAGGGCCGGATCCCATGGCCCGGGAGCAGACAGCAAGAAGGCCTATCTTCTCCCCCAACAAGACTTGGCCCTGTGGGAATCGGCTGTCATGTGTGAGCAGAGGGTTCCTGCTTGACCAGCTCTGTGTCCAGGGCCTGAATCATGACTGGCAGCCTCATGGGTCCAAGCCTTAAGAGATGGTCCTTGGGGCCAGGCGTAACGGCACACACCTTTAATCCCAGCACTCAGAAGGCAGAGGCAGGTGGATTGCTGTGAGTTCGAGGCCAGCCTGGTCTACAAAGTGAGTCCAGGAGAGCCAAGGCTACACAGAGAAACCCTGTCTCAGAGAGAGAGAGAGAGAGAGAGAGAGAGAGAGAGAGAGAGAGAGAAGGTCCTTGGGGCTAGGAAGACAATATGGATTAGTCACAAGGACTTGAATTTTGACCCCCAGCATCCAAATAAATGCCACCCACTGCGGTGTGCACCTGTCATCCCAGCTAGGGAGGCAAAGACAAGAGCGACCCCTCAAGCTTGCTGGCCAGCCAGTCTAGCTGAATCTGTGCATAACTTCAGTGTTCGGGTAAAAGACGGTCTCAAAGCAAAGAGGCAGAAGAGCAACTGCAAAAGCCTTCTGGTCTGGCCACACATGTTCACATACACATGGACACACAGACACACACACACACACAGTCAGACAGACAGACACACACACACAAAATAGCTCTTAGCCAGAGCTTCTCATCTCTTCATCTCTTCTGAGGGAAGCTTGTGCCACCCGTCACTGGACTCCACGCTGAGCACCTACGGAGGCAGCATTTTTAAGGCTCTTCGTTCCTCTTCTGCTACCTCCCAGGAAAATGGACCTTGGTGACGCTGTTTACATAGGACCTCCCACCTCGCTGAAGGGTACCTTCCGGGGGACAGCCACTGCTAACCCACCCTCATAGAATCTTCACCCAGCCTAATGATAACACTGCCCTGGAGAGACTAGCTCAAACTCAAGACTCGCAGTCTTGTCCCAAGGACTGGACAGCCTGGCCCCAATACCAAGAAGGTGCCTAAGGGACACACACACACACACACACACACACACACACACACACACACACACACACACACACACACACACTTCCTAACCCTCTCACCCTTAGCTCAGCATCTCTGGGAGCCCTCTCTAGTCTTTCTAACCAAGACCTGCTTTCTACCTGGCCCTGCCTGCCTCTCTTCCTCCCTGAAGAGCTGACCGCTAGGTATAGTGTGTGTGAAGCATTGGGAGGAGCACAGGAGCGAAGCCTTTCTCATACCCTAGACCTCCCAGAACCCCAGAACCAGGACTCTTCCATACCCTGTCCCTGCAGGGGTTAGGGGAGGCTCAAGGATAACTGGCCCCGCCCAGTCGCTAGAAGTTCTGAGAGCCTAACTTCTGCCTTGTCCCTTCCACACCTCTGGACAGAGAGTCTGAGCGTGATTTCTGTACATCTGTGGTTCTTCTCTCTATTGGGCATCGTGCCCGGAAATGCCATTTCTGGGGCAAACACCTGTGCTCTGTTTTTTTGTTTTTGTTTTTTTTTACTTGGCCTCCACAGGGAAAGAACAGGACTATTTGGATTTCCTGCTGGCCTATTGTCGCTGACTTGTGAAAGCCGAAAAGTCAGCTGTCCCTGGCAAAAGCTAGAGACTTAGCTAATAAGCACCCCTCCTTGGCCAGAGCCCTGCCTGGCCTGCACTGCCCTTCCTGCTTGGCCCAGCCTGGGGGTTGTGCTGACTAGTGAGATCCGCAGCAGACCTAACTGCAGAAAGAGCAATGATATAATCACACCCCCGGCGTGGCCCTCGCTCTATGTCCCAGGTGTCCTGCAGGCTTAAGATGATAAACTCATTTGATCCTCCCTGAAGCCTTCAGAGGGAGAGGCTGGGGGCTAGCCTTGATGGGCAGACGAGGAAGCTGAGGCAAAGCATGTAGCCATGGTCAGGAAGATGTCACACTAGGTTCGGGCTGCTAGGTGAAGGGATCATCAGTGTTTGAGGGTTTGTTTGTTATGTGTTTATGTGGTCATACTGTACTTGGGCATCCTTGTGGAAGACAGAGGACAACTTGCAGGGGTCACCTCTTGTCTTCCATTATGTGGGTCCAGAGGCTAGAACTCAAGTTGTCGGGCATGGTGGCAAGCACGCTGACCCATCTCACTGGCTCCTAAAGGGACCTTTGGTCTTCATTCCCCTCCGAAGCCATAAGAACCCCCAGAAGCAGCTGAGGTAGAACACAGAGGCGCTGCCGAAGGGATGCGACTGTGCCTGTAGGTTACCGGGAGGGCGACAATCAGCAACCATGAGGGAAGTTTGGAAGTGTGGTGCCCGTGTGTCCCACCACAGTGTGTAAGCTGGAAGAGCAGGGGGCTCTAACAGGAAACCCATCCCGGGAAGCACCTCAGAGGAGACCACATCTTTCACTGAACCTGAACCTCCTGAGCATCCTGCCTCTAGCCCTTGCATGTGTGCATGCGTGTGTGAGTGCGAGTGTGTGTGTGTGCACGCACGCGTGCGTGTGCACGAATACCTTCTGGAATGTACGCCCATCCACCCTCCCTTGCAAGCAGCTCCCTCTTACCGGCCTCTCCTCTGAGCCCATCTCCAATGTACCCACCTCTAGGAAACCCTTCCCTCACGTCATTCTCCAAGTTGGGGGGGGGGGTCTCATGTCTCTTCTGTTTCCCATGGACCCCTGTGTAGTATCGACCCTGGGCCAGGCCCAGCTGGCCATCCCCTGGGCCACCTGGGGAACACGGTCAGCTCTGAGTCTATCCGTCCGTGTTTACCGTATGAGGTACCGCCTAGGTTCCGGAGGGCTTGCCCCCTTGCATCCCTCCCTGTGTTTGGGTGACCCAACCCTGCCTGTCCAGGCTAATAGTGTTGCTAGGAGGTGGCCCTAAGGACCCCCATGGTGCTGCTCCCCTGCCTCTGCCCACCCTGAATGCTACCCTGCCCTTGGCTACGCTCCAGCCAGAGAAGCTTCTGGTCACTCTTGTTCACAAAGATCTGCCATGGCCCCAGCTAAGTGGAGGGGTCTGGAGGCCACACTAATTGATTAATTAAACCCTCTCGGTTAATTAGCTACATCCCTTCAGGGAAAGAAGTCTAGAGCAGAGCCAAAAATCTAGTTGGGATTTGGGGGGGAGGGGTTCATTAGCTGGGGTCAGGCCCAGCCTGAGGCTTGGAGCGTGATGGCTGGCGAGGCAGTGGGGGGGGGGAACAGGGGCAGGGCTGGAGAGGTGTATAGAGGGGCTCTGGGCTCTGGAGCGAGCGATCTGGTCCACCTGGGGAAGGCAGAAGGGGACTTAAGCTTTGTCCTGGACCTGGAACACATCCCTGAGCGTAGTCACAAGGAGCTGGAGACTGGGGGACACTTAGTCCTAGCAGAAGAGAGAGAAGCATGGGGCGAGCCGCAGGAGCAGAGAGCTGACGATGCAGCTGGCAGGATAAAGCCTGCACAGGGCTGCGAGAATCCAGGTAATCTTGTCCGGTCCCCTCCCTCCCACCCCCAACTGCTGCTTCTATGCCTTGGGGGAGGCTTTGAAGAGCCAGCACCAGGGATATGAAATCTGAGTTGTGAGGGGCGGGTTTCAGCAAGTTTGAAGCAGAGGCAGTGCCTGAGCAGGTTTGGGTTGTAGAAAAGAGTTCAGGAGAGGGGCTTGGAGGGACAGGAGAAGGGTGGGAGCTGCGGCAAAGGGGCTTCGGATACAAGGACACCCATCAGGTCTGGGGACAGCAACAGATAAATTCCTACTGCGTTGCCTAGAGCCACCCAAGTTCTCCCACTGGTTGCCTTTCCTCCTCGGCAAGGTGCCAAGGGGGTGGCCGGTGGGGAGGACATGCCCCTGAGGCACAGCCCTGGGATACGAATGTCACTGGTAAGTTTCCTTGCCCCAAGACAAAACATCTTTTTACCTCCAAGCTCTGGTGGCACTTACAGGCACTGCGGTGCACCTGCCTATGAAGTGCCCAGCCCCCACGGATGAGCGTCCCATTCAGACCAGATTCTGAGCTGCAGAATACTGATTCCAGGGCCTCGGAAGAGACACCTGTGTCTAGCCTGGCCCAAGAAGAACAGGGTTTGGCCATGGGTCAGAGGCAGAAAGCCCAGGACATCCTGAGCAGCCACAGGCAGCAGGCAAGGGCTACAGCCTTGGCACAAAGCCTGCCCTGGGCTGGTCCTCCAGCTCCCTGAGTGGCTGCCCAAGTGGGAACAATGACCCTTTCACGTCACGCCTCCTCCAGTCACAGCAACTTTGGCGCCGGAGGACAAAGGGGCCGTTTCATCATTGCTGGGTTGGATCAACAGCCTGCCCGACGACGGAGCTCTACTGCCCCCCACCCAGCCAGGCCCAGGGCTCTGTCTGGTCCAGCCACATGGGTCTCAGAGACCCTCCTGAGTCTCATCTTCCTTCTCCTGGCTGACTATAAGAATGTTAGACCTGTAATCCCAGCACTTGGGAGGCAGAGGCAGGTGGATCGCTGTGAGTTCGAGGCCAGCCTGGTCTACAAAGTGATCTAGGACAGCCAAGGCTACACAGAAAGACCCTGTCTCGGAAAAAAAAGAAAGAAAAAAGAAAAAAAAGTAGCCTGGCAGTGGCGGCGCACACCTTTTTAATCCCAGCACTCGGGAGGCAGAGGCAGGTGGATCGCTGTGAGTTCGAGGCCAGCCTGGTCTACAAAGCAAGTCCAGGACAGCCAAGGCTACACAGAGAAACCCTGTCTGGAAAAACAAAAACAAAAACAACCAATCAACCAAACAAAAATACTAGACTTGCCTCAGAACCTAGCTCTCCCATGAGGGGAAAGAGTAGGACAATGGGCTATCAGGCTCCACTCAAGTTGGCCACACTAAGATGTGGCCTTTCATAACATGAAGTAGCCCAAGGCTCATTTGGGGGTTAGTCTTAGCCCACTGCGGATATCTGACTGCATAGAGAGGTTGGCTTGAGCCAAGCTTGGCCAAGGGGAGAAAGGATTAGAGGTCTGACCTTATTTTTTTGTGAGGAGACCCTTGTCTGAGAACCAACACACAAACTGTCCCACCACCACACTGCCTCCTGTGATCAGCAGTACAGTCCAGCCCTCTGGGGCCCCAGCTTCCCCCAAGGAGTCAGAGACTGTGGGACGCAGAACAAGTTGGGAATCTAAGCATGGTGATGTCCGCCTTTAATCCCAGCCCTCAGGGAGGCAGAGGCAGGCAGATCTCTGTGATTTCGAGGCCAGCCTGGTCTACAAAGTGAGTCCAGGACAGCCAAGGCTACACAGAGAAACCCTGTCTCAAAAAAACAAAAACAAAAACAAAAAAAAAACAGGTTGTGGTTCCATGAATCTTCAGGCCTGAAGACTACAATGGTTTTAATAGGTCACACGGGTCCAGGGACCCAGAGGTGAACAGAGGGAAAGGCAATGGGTCTGGGATCATAGGTGTTCACAAGCACACACTAAGCCATTCATTCAAGCAGCCTGTTCCAACAGGAGCACATCCTGCCCTTCTGCTCAGCATGGGCACAGGCTCAGGGCCCTAAGAGTGCAACACACTTGGAGAGTGGCCTCCCTGTGTTGAGGATGAATGACCTCTAGGGGCGCATATGTTTCACCATCGTCCCCACTTTGCAGGTCTGAGGTCATGGCTGGCTGAACCACACTGGCAGGGCTGGAAAGCCTCAGCAGCTAAGAGTGCAGACTGTGCTTGAGTTCGGTTCCCAGCATCCATACTGACAGCTTATAACCCCCTGTAATTCCAGCTCTTAGGAGATCGAATGCCAGCCTCCTTGGGCACCCACACATGTGTGCAAACTCCCTACCACATACACTTAATTAAAAAAAAAAAATCAAAAGCCAGGCGGTGATGGCTCACGCCTGTAATCCCAGCACTCCGGGAGGCAGAGGCAGGTGGCTATCTGTGAGTTTGAGGCCAGCCTGGTCTACAAAGTGAGTCCAGGACAGCCAAGGCTACACACAGAAACCCTGTCTCAAAAAACCATAAATAAATAAATAAATAAATATCAGTCTTTAAAATAAACATGCACATCGTGGCATAATCAGGGAAGGAGCTGGAACATGGGGCTAGGTTCAGGGTAGCCCCTGGCACTGAGCATCAGGATGGGGGGGAGGGTTGGGTTTTGTTGTTTTGTTTTTTGTTGTTTGTTCGTTTGATTTTTTGTTTTTTCGAGACAGGGTTTTTCTGTGTAGCCTTGGCTGTCCTGGACTCGCTTTGTAGACCAGGCTGGCCTCGAACTCACAGTGATCCACCTGCCTCTGCCTCCCAAGTGCTGTGTTGTTGGTTTTTTTGTTTTTGTTTTTTTTTTGGGGGGGGGGTTGTTTGTTTGTTTGTTTGGTTGGTTGGTTTTTTGAGACAGGGCTGTCCTGCACTCGCTTTATAGACCAGACTGGCCTCAAACTCACAGAGACCTGCCTACCTCTGTGCCTCCCCCAGTGGTGCCTGGCTGAGCAGCAGACGGATATGGAGGGCAAGCATGGAGTGTGTAGGTGTGGGAGACCTGCTGGGCTGGGCTGCTTCCTCAGTTCTTGCTGCCATAATCCCTGCAGGCCCGGCGGCCCTGCATGGGCATTGCCCATTTATCCTGCCCCACTTCCTCTGACTAAGACGAAAGAATCACCCCTCCAGGAGAGTGGAGCCCTGGCGTCGTCAGCAGGAAATGCCCAGCTCAGCCTTCCCCAGAGCCACGTGCCCTGGCATCCTCATCTGGGTTCCTGCCCAGGCCTCCTAGGAGCATAGGGTTGAAGGCACGGCCTTTCCTGAAGGTTGCTGAGCTCAGCCCGGGCCATCATTAGGCAGTCTGGGGTAGAAAGGGGTGCCCTGTCACACAAGGCTGGCCAAGAAATCTCCTGCCTCAGATACCTGTCTAGCTGACACCCTAGCTCTTAGGGCCTTAATGTCTAAGAACCCAGGGTCTTGGGAGGAAGATAAGTAGTGCCCAGCCCCCACAGCAGATGAACACACAAGCCCTGGCCTTTCAAGTACTTTCACTTCCAATTCCTCCGTGGTTCCATTCAGGAACAGGCATGAGAGGGCAAGATTGCCTCACTGCCCAGAGAAATGGGAGCCTAGCCTAGCAGACCATGGAGGCCAACCCATCCAGGATGCCTGGAGGATCAGGGTGGGACTTGCGCATTGGGCAGCTTCTAGATCAAGTAGGGCCTGTCCTAAACAGAGGCCACCAAAACTCACGGAGTGTCATTCTGAGAAGGCCACAAAGGCCAGTCGGCATAGAAGCTGGCCAGGGTGTCAAGGTGCTCTTAGAGGGCAAAGCCTGCCTAGGGCCCATGACAAACACTCAAGCTGAGGTTTATGTGGAGTGAGCTGACGGCATTTTCACAACTCAAAGCAGAAAATAGTACAGCCCTCGGGTGGACATGGGACAAACAGAAAGCCCCATATAGCAGCTGGGCCAGCAGCCTGCACCCCTGAAATTCCTTTGTGCCTCCCTCTGTATGTACCCATGCTGCTGGGGCCGGTCAGTAACTCCAGACTGTGTGAGTACTGCCCTCTCTGGGTTGTAACTGCAGGTCTTACACAATGTGTTCCTGCCCTCCTTAAAGGTTCTGGGCAGAATCAGAGATCTCAGATGAGCAAAGACGGTGAAAACGACTCAGTCTGGCTTGGCCATCAGACTGACCAGTAGCCCACCTTTAGAAGGGACTCTTGGTCAGGCCACTTAGTTTCTCACTTAAATGGGGACAATGAAGATCAGATGTGGGGTACCGTCGGGCCCCAGGAGACATGAAGTCAGCCCCTCCCAGGACAATACATAGAAGATGCTCAAAAGTTCCTAAAAAGGCTGTTTAGGGCCAACTGTGGTGGGCTTTCTGCCTATCCCAGACCATCACCCTAAGGGCAGATGGCACTGGATTGTGGCAGGGAATGGCTGCAGTGGCTTCTGGGTACCCATCAGTGCCTGTTGCTGTAAACCCAGACTGCAAAAGGCCTCTGCTGCTGAGAGAAGGGCGTTGCTCTGTTGGGGCTGTGCAAAGTGCAAATCCCTCCCCCCCCCCCCCCCCCCGCATAGCATCTGCCCCAGCTGGAGGCCTCTGAGGGACGAAGGTACTCTGGTGGCCCTGTAGAATGGTAAAAGGCCACTGAGCCTAGGGGCAGCACTAGAGGACTGTCCACCGGTGAAGGAAGGTGGTATTGGCTCTCTCTCCCCTGACAGTGATGGTCTGAGGAGTCCAGGGTCCTGAACCAGTGGCAGTGGGCTCCTCCCAGAAGGACTCTCTTTCCCTGACATCCGGGGCCCCCAGCGACCTGGCTGAAGACTTGGCTCAAGATCTCCAACCTACTCTATTATGTTCATGCTTACTGTGAGCACAGACACAGGGGCCAGTGTTCAATTAAATAGGGTGTGATGGGGGGACCCCTGAAGCCCCCAGCCCATGCCTGGACAGGAGGGATGGATTTGAACTGCTTTGGGCCTTGGCTCTAACCCAAGGTACAGACCTAGGAACCAGGCTGTCCTACGGGCCCCCGCTTAGGGTATCCGTCTGTGTCAGATACTGTCTCCTGCCTGAGATGAAGTCATCTCTTCCAGGGACAGATGAAGGCCCCGGCCAAGTCTCCCAAAGGAGGACATGAAGTGGGACGAGCTAAGAGAAGGGACCATGAGGCCATGGAGCCTGGGGATCAAGGCAGCAGGTCTTTCTATGTGGACCCTAGGTGGCCTCATCTCTAGTCACAGGTACTACTGAGCTACCAACATGGCAGTAGGTGGCTCAGTTGTACCTGGCTCAGCTCTCCCGAGCTGTCTTATAATTTCCCAGGAAGTTATGGTCACTTGAGCTGCCTTCTGAAAGCCATTTGGCCACTTGAGTCAAAAGATGTCAAAATATACGCAGCCTTTAACCCAGAAACCCCATCTATTCTACTGTGTCTGCCCCCAAGGAAATGCACAGAGAAGGGACGGGCAGCCTCTAACTTGCTCTGTGATGCCTGACCCATGTCAACCTGCCAGCTCTGTCCAGACTCCCTCACTGAGACTGTCCCCCCTACAGGCTTGGGGGGTCCCACTTCTGTGTTCTTCCCTGCCCATCCAGACAGGACATATGTTTCTCTGGAATACTGATGCCCACAGAGGCAGGAAATAGTGGGCTGCGAGTTTTAGCCGTTCTGTGCGCCAGGCTCTGCTCTAGGTAGGGACCAATCCACTCTGTCCTCATAACACTCCACCCTGTCCTCATAGCAAGGGTTTTATTCTCCCTGTCTTTCATGCAACAAAACCAAAGCATACAGGGAGGATAGGGCACAGAGCCAAGGAACTCAGCTGTAATCCTGCAGGCGGCAGAGGGAGTCCCAAGAGACATGGTGGCCAGGGAGGGTATGAAAGCCCCTCCAGCTGCCTCACAGCCTATCCCGAGTAGGTAGGACTATATAGCAAGTGCCGGAGGCAGAGGGTGATGGCTGCTTTTATCTCTCTCATCTCTGTCTGTCTCTCTCTGTGTCTGTCTGTCTGTCTGTCTGTCTGTCTCTCTCTGTATGTGTGTGTGTCTCTGTCTCTCCGTTTCTGTCTCTGTCTGTCTGTCTCTCTCTCTCTCTCTCTCCCCCCGCCCCATACACACCAAGCCCTGCTGTTCCCCTACAGCCTCTGCTGCAGTCTCTGGATGTGCCTGGAATCCCAACACTGAGTTGCAGAGATGTCTGGCCAGAGCTGCAAGGTCAGTCCCTCTCTTAGCACACACTACTGCAGCATCTGCCCGGGCCTCAGGGGACCCCGCCCTGCCCCCATCTTAGAGAAACAGAGAATGAGTCAACTCCTGTCCCACCTCCAGACCTGAGAGACTAGCATGAGAGAGAGAGAGAGAGAGAGAGAGAGAGAGAGAGAGAGAGAGAGAGAGAGAGAAGCAGGGTTCCTGCAGAGCCCGGGACCCATCTCTTCAAGGTAATGGCTGCTGAGCCACCTACAAGCGCTGTCCAGAGAGCTGACGGCACAGCCAAGCCCTTTCCTGGGAACCTCCCATTCAACAGAGAGCCACGTGAAACAGGCATCAGTTCCCCTCCATATGGTCTCTGAGCAGGGAACAGGGTCAGGATAGACAGATTGGAGCCCCAGCTGTGCCACCTACAGCTATGTGATTTGGGACACTTAACCCTCGTATGTCCCCGATTCCTATATGGAAAATGGGGAGAGGCTGAACAGAACCTAAGAAGTTTGGAAGAGGCAGGGTAGGACCTGATGTGACCAGGAAGGCTCCTGCCATTGCCACCTGAGCGTGGCCTTGGCCTGTTCAGGTTCTGCACAAAGGCTTTTGTGTGTGCATTGAATCATCACAAAAAATCCCATGAGCCACACCTATTCTCCTCAAGCATGTGGTATGCTTCATGGGTCACGGGTAGATGGGGTAGACAGGGCCAAGTCACCTTGTTGTGAGGACAGTGGTAGGGGTGAGGGAGATGTTGACTTGAAAGACAGGGTGTGGGGGAGGGGCCAGGAACGGGATTCAGATGGGCGGTACATGAAGATGGAAGGTCCTAGTATAGGCAGGTGCTAAGCCAGCTTGTTCAGAGCCCAGTGTTGGTTTTGGTCAACTTTCCAAAGGGCTGCAAAGGGGACTGTTGCTGGGATCCCATTCTTAGTGGACACCCGCGCCCTCCACCCTGCTGGCATGGCTGCCAGGCCTGGCCTTACCAGTGCTGTTGAGCCTGGTAAGGCTGAGACAGATGCGTTCAGGAGGTGACAGGCTTAGGCGGTTGATCCCCAGTAACCAGGCTTCTATCCAGACCCTGACTGCCCCTGGGGGGGGGCACCCAGATGCAGCTCCTGCCTTGCTCCCCCTCCCCCCAGTCCCAGCCCAGCAGAATGCTCAGCCACTGCTCTCCAGCCTGCACATGGAGCTGGCTAGGATCCCAGAGAAGTCACCAGCATGAATGGACTCCTTGCCCTGCCACCCCAGCCCCCACCCCCCAGATGAGGAAGAGCCAGCACCGAGACAACAGGAAGGAGGCCTGCTTCTGATCAACCCTGGCAGCTCCCTCCTTCCTATGGAGAAAGCGCCAGCTCCAGCCATAGACTCCAGGTCAAGGCTCAACCTTGCCGGCTCTGCCCTACACCCCACCAGGTAAGGATCAAAGTTAACGTGTTAGAGAGAGATCTCCATGGTCCCCTGCCCCGCCCTTTTGCTCCCCTCATCATATGAAACACTTCTTGGTCCACTAGACCTGACACTGGGCACCTGAGACCCCCCACACACACATACACTGTCAGGAACGGGGGAGGTCAAGGAAGACTGGTAGCAGCAAAATCTGGATGGAGGTGGTCAGCTGCCATTAGGCAAAGGAGGCTAAAGAGCAGAGCAACCTGGTAGCCAGGTGGTGGTGGTGGCAGTGGTGGCGGCAGCAGTGACAGCAGAGGCGGTGGCTACAGTGGTGCATGCCTTTAATCCCAGCACTCAGGGAGGCAAAGGGAGGTGGATCTCTGAGTTTAAGGCCAGCCTGGTCTATAAAGTGAGTCCAGGACAGCCACAGCCAGGGCTACACAGAGAAATCTTGTCTTGAAAAACCAAAAGAAGAAGAAGAAGAAGGAGAAGGAGAAGAAGAAAAGAAAAAGAGCAGCCTGAAGCCAGGCGGTGGTGGCGCATGCCTTTAATCCCAGCACTCGGGAGGCAGAGGCAGGCGAATCATTGTGAGTTCGAAGCCAGCCTGGTCTACAAAGCAAGTCCAGGATAGCCAAGGCTACACAGAGAAACAATGTCTTGAAAAACAAACCAACAAACCAACAAACAAAAACCAGAAAAAGAGCAGCCTGGTCATGACAGGGCTGAGGAGAGGACTTGTCTTGCTTGAGCCTTAGGCTTTAGGACCTGCTGGTGATCAAAGCCTAGCAGCCCTTGTGGCTGGTTCTCCAGCGTTCTGTGCCAACCCAGAGTCGCTCTGAGCCTCACCAAGCTGAGATGTACAGCACTGAGAATGGCAGGCTAAGGGCTCACAGAAACCAGTGGGTTCCAGCAGCCCCATCTCAGGCCAGTCCTTGGCAGCCCTCACTGCACTCAGGCCACAGATTACTGAGATGCAGCGCTATCAGATCTTGGCACCAGCATGGTCCAGCTGCGTGTTCGCAGGCGAGGCTGGATGAAATAAGTCGCAGTATTTAAGTGAAAGGAAACCAAAGAGGCTGCGATGAAAGGGGTTTGGCTGTGATGGGCCTGTAGTTGCCACTAGTTGTCCTATTTATTATTTTTATTTTTTTATTTTTTGGTGTTTCAAGACAGGGTTTCTCTGTGTAGCCTTGGCTGTCCTGGGCTTGCTTTGTAGACCAGGCTGGCCTAGAACTCACAGCGATCCACCTGCCTCTGCCTCCCAAGTGCTGGGATTAAAGGCGTGCGCCACCATATCAGGCTTATTTTGATTTTTTTATGCAAAGACTCCCTACGTAGTCCTGACTGTCCTGGAGCTCAATATGTAGAACAGGCCTGCACTGAACTCACAGAGATCCTCCTGTCTCTGCTCCTGCCCCTGCCCCTGCCCCTGCCCCCCGAGTGCTGAGTTAAACACCATGCCTAGCCTTGCTTCTCCATCTTCTCCATCCAGGTGCATAACCCCAAGGCCTCCACCCTCCCACACTCTCCCGTTCCCTGTCCCATTTGACAGATGGAGAAACTGAGCTAAGTATAATGCCCTGACTGTCTGAAGACCACGGGGAGTTTGTTGCAGAATCGACTTTGGCTTGCCTCACCTTGGTCTGCTGAGCCACAGGAAATAGTTAGGAAGGTGTTTATGCGAGTGGCAGAGACAGGAAGCCCCAAAGCCTTGACCCACTCCAGAAAGCCCTGGCTTTGAGCATGGACCTGTCTTCCTACAATGCAACTGGGCTCAGGACTGCTACTGGACACAGGCACCAAGGCCTGTGGCTCCTGTGTTCCTTCCTATTCAAGCTCAGCCCAAGACAAGCATGAAGCCCAGCTGGAGTGAGGCTCTGGTCATCACAGGTCAACCTCACCCCACACAGAGGCCCAGAGGTAGAAGAGGGCACCACGTATGACTTGTATCTGAGGCGTGTCAGAGGTAACAGGAAAGTGAGAGCACATGGGGGAGGCAGGGGGTGACAGAGAGGGAAGAGGAGGAGGATGGAGCCGAGGAGCAGGGAAGAGAAGGTTCTTAAGCTGCCATTCATGTCTGGGCCAGCCCTGGGGCCCTAGTCAGGATGTGTTCCAGGGAGGCCTCAGCTCTGTTCATTTCCCTTTGTCCACAGCAAGTATGTAGAGCCATGACAGACAGCAAGTGGTCCTTGGTGGTGTGTGTGGGTGTGGGTGTGTGTGTGGGGGGGTGTGGGGGTGTACATGTGCGCGAGCGCCCAAGTAGGTACAAAGAGGGCCCTGGGGGTGCTTCTGAGTTGTTTAAAAGTGGCGCTGTGTGGATGTGGTCAGTGCCACATCTGCCTTCAACTGGCATCACAGGTGTGCTACAGAGGGTTGATCCACATCACTGAAACCAGTTTTCCTTTGGCAACCAGCTTCCCAGTCCCACCACCAGCTCTTGTTCCCGTCTCATTGGCGTCCTGTGGAAGGAGCCTGAGCAGGGGACAGTAAATCTCCCAGGATACTACACCGGGGAGCTTGACGGCACAGCCTCCCTTACCGGGACTGTGCTCTTGAGCAGCGAGGTACCCCCTGGGGAGTGTCAGTCCCTCCGAGTGTGTGCACTGGTGCTCTGTGATGCTGGGCAGGGTTTAGCCCCTCTGGGCCTCAACTCTTCAGGGATTAATAATTGTGAAAATCTCCCAGGGTCATGAGACTTAATTAAACAAGAGAGTACTGCGGAAGCGGAGCTCAGCCAGAGCAGAATGCACTGTCCTCTAGGTTTCTTGAGTTGTCCTGTGATCACATGGCTGCCCTGT
Source organism: Acomys minous (assembly GCF_964271855.1). Classification (NCBI taxonomy): domain Eukaryota; kingdom Metazoa; phylum Chordata; class Mammalia; order Rodentia; family Muridae; genus Acomys; species Acomys minous. Next base: position 16,763,433 of record NC_140495.1, on the reverse strand, counting down.
CCCCTGAAGGAGCCCTACCTGCTCTGTCTGTCCCCTGCAGCCAGCATTTCACTCTACAAACAAACACTATACAAACTTCCTAAGGCTAAGAGTTTTCTGAGAAGGGTTTAGGACATGAAGTCCTTGTGTCCTAAAGACCGGAGGCTCGTGTCTCCCCATGGCTTATTGTCAGGTCACTCAAGCAGTGTCATGTAGCAAAAATAACCCTTTCCATGCCTTCCCGTCCATATGAGCCCATCCTGGGGGCCTGGGGCAGCGGACTAGCACCAATCCATCAGATCTGTGAGATTCCTTCTGCATGACTATAATGACTCCCAGCTCCCTTCTGAGGCCCAGGGACCTTTCCTATCCCAATCCAAACCTGCAGATTTTCCCAGTAAGGCCCAGGATGAGGAGGACACAGAATCACCTAGAAGTTAGCTGTGAGGCCTAGGCCTCTCCAGGCCTCTGCCACTTCTGTTGTCTTTCAGATGAACTCAAAGGGAAATATTTCTGGGTCAAGTCCTCCTGCCTGAATACCGGAACATGGAAGAAATTCAGACTTTCTCCCCCCAAGACTTTCCCTGGGTCTTGAGGTCTAGCCCCCTCTAACACCTGAATGCATAGTCCTTAGGGATGCCAGGAGAGGGGGGTGCCAAAGTGCTCACCGTAGGGGGATGATAAACCTGCCTCCTCTTCCTCCTCATCTCTGAAATCCAAGGCCGAGACTCAGCTGCCTGGCTTCCAAAGAGGGCACTGTCATTTTTTTTTTTATGGGGCATTCATGGAGACCCAGCAGATGATGGACATACGTGTCCCCAATAAGGAGCTTGTCATATGCTAGAAAGGTGGCTCAGTGGGTAATGGGGCTTACTGCCAACCCTGAAGTCCCAAGTTCACTATCCAGAGCCCACATAGTAAAAGGACAGAGGTGTCTCCTGCAAGCTGTCCTCTGACTTCCAAACATGCACGTGCATGGCCGATGCACATGCATGCACACACTATAGAGAAAAGGCTGTTATTGTTTATGCTCACATGTTTACTCCTCACTCACTTATTTGTTCACAAGGTTGTGGTGTGTTTCCCCCCTACCCTCTCTCTCTCAAGTCTTTCTTCCCAGGCAGTGGTGGCTCACACCTTTAATCCCAGCACTCAGGAGGCAGAAGCAGGTGGACCTGCTGTGAGTGCGAGGCCAGCCTGGTCTACAAAGTGAGTTTAAGACAGCCAAGGCTACACAGAGAAACCGTGTCTCGAAAAACAAAAAAACAAAACAAACCAACGAAAAGTCTTTCTTCCATAGTCCAGGCTGGCCTCGAACTCTGAATTCTCTTGCTTCAGCTTCCTGAGTGCTAGGACTAAAGGCCTGTGGGCACCACGTGTGGCTGTTCAAAAGCAATTAGTGAACACCCCTGAATGCCAGAGGAGGGAGGAGAGGCAGGCAGAACCCAGGCCACTCGGACAACCTAAGGTTGATAGCTTCTCACTGGGCAGAAGGACCCCAGAGCATCCTCTGCCCAGAGGGCTTGTTCTAGTCTCTGCCAGGCAGTGCCCAAGACCATGATGAGCTGACAGTGGTCCACTCTGGCTTGGAGCACTTCTCCATGTGCTCAGCCTGAAAACTCAATTAGACTACTTCCAAGAGATGGGGCCTGGGCCCAGTGACTTCTTCACCTACCCGGGCACTGTCTATGTTTGGTCCACACCATGGTGGGAACTGCACACAGGTCACATGAGGCACCTGTAATAAGTGCCCGGTAAGGTAAATCATGAGCTTTCTTTCCACCCTGGTCAGCAGGTCAAAGGGCAGGCCAGCCAAAACCAGACCTCAGTTTCCTGTAAGTCAGTGAGACAGAATCACCAGAGTTATGTTACTAGAGTTTAACCAAAAGGAAACAATTTGTATTGTTTTGTTTTTTCCAAGACTTTTTTTTTTCTCTTCTTCTTTTTTTCTATGTAGCCGTGGCTGTCCTGAACTCACTTTGTTAATCAGGCTGGCCTTGAACTCACAGAGATCTACCTGCCTCTGCCTCCCTGAGTGCTGGGATTACAGGCGTGCACCTCTGCACCCAGCTACAAAGAAACAATTTACCAAGGACCAGGTGCCTGTGGCCTGCAGTGGTGGGGGCAGGGTATCACAGCACTGGGCACCGGATGGGGGAGTGTTGAAGTGGGGCCCAGGGTGGAGACATGATTCCTCTGTGACCTCTGAGTGACTCCCGGTTATCTCCTGCAGACAGCTCGGTCCAGCTCTGCTCTCTGGCCACCGCTTATCTCTCCCTGATAAATGGCCCCGGTGTCCTTGTAGAGGAAGAGCTGTCTTCGTCCTTTAGAGCCCTTCCTGCCTGGCCTGGGAATAGCTGGGCAATGACCTGGGCCTCGGCATGTGGCCTCTGGCCTGCGAGTCTGCCAGGTTAGGACAGTGCTCTGTACCCAGGGCTGTCCCTAGATTATCCTGACGACCATGGTCCGAAAGGAGAGACAAGGTTTGGCCTTCCGGACTCTGACAGGAGCAAGGTCTGGTTCTGGCAAAATACTTTTCCTGCCCTCTCTCAGTGCCTATTCCCTGCACATAGTCTTGGGTTGTCAGACACACTGAGCAGCGCCCTGATAGTAGGGAGGAACTGGACGCTGCTTTAAATTGTGACCTGTACATGACTCTTAGCAACGACAGCAGGGGACTGGATCCCTCCAGTGCAGGATGAGAATGACATCTGTAGAAAAGAGAGGCCTGTGCCTGTCTCTGTGGAGTCCCTTGATCTTCACAGCAGTCTCAGGAGGGCCAGGCCCAGGCCCAGGCCCAGGCTGCCAACAGAATAGGAAGCTTCCAGAAGCCTGAAGACCCCAACCAGCCTGTCCCTCTGCAGACAGCACATGTTCAGAGAGCAAACAGGAGGAGAAATGTCTTCCCTCCCCTTTGATCAGAGAGACAAAGACCACTGATCCTGCTTCTCCTGGCTTAGCCTGATGCCCACATAGGCAAAGGCGGGTTTTTGTCTGTGTGGCCACGGACACAGCACTCACCCAGCCCACAGCATGTACTGGAACTTAAGGAAGCCTACTGCTGGCTGCATGCTGGCTCATATGCCTGGGTGTCTGAATATTTTATTCAAAAAACTTTTTTTTTTTTTGAGTTGTGAGATAGGGTCTAGCAAACTTACTATGGAGCCCAGGCAGGCCTTGAACCCCTGATTCTCCTGCCTCCACTTCCTAAATACTAATATTATAGATGTGTACCACCATGCCCAGCTTTGAATATGTTACTTTGTTTTGTTTTTTTTTTAATTTTTTTCTCACTCATTTCATAACGAAGTGCCACCACCTTAGCTGGCATCACTGCACAGCTGACCCCAAACCAGCCACAGGTGACACTGCCTGAGGACGGACCAGAAGCTTGTGTCTCCCCATGGGTTAGATTACCCAAGCCAGTGCCATGTAACAAAACCCCTTTCTGGACCTTCCAGTCTCAAACAGCCCAATTTGGAGTAACGGAGGGGCCCTCAGCCAGATTTTAAGGACACTGGGTCTGGTTTTAAGACAGCTTCACTTTTATACTCAACTCTAACCATTTCTTAGTTACTTGGCTGTTGCTGTGAAGAGGCACCATGGTCAAGGAAACTTGCAGAAGAAAGAGTTTATTGGGCTTACAGTTTTCGGAGGGCTATTGAGTGGAGCACAGCAGCCGGCAGGCATGGTGCTGGTGCTGGTGCGCTAGCTGTGCGCCACAAGCACAAGGCAGGGAGAGCAGTAACTGGGAATGGTGTGGGCTTTTGAAACCTCAAAGTACCTCTGACTCCAGCAACGCCCCTCCTCTAGCAAGGCCACACCTCCTAATCCTTCCCAAACGGTTCCACCAACTGGGGACCAAGTACTCAAATATATGAGCCTATGGGAGTCACTCTCGTCCAAATGCCACAAAGCACATCTGGAAACCTTCTCAAAGGATGGATATGGGTTAACACGGCCCTCTTACCAGTGTGGTGCACCTGAACTTGGCATTTTTTTTTGTTCCAGAAACAATGGTTTCTACATTTATTTACTCTATACTCACATATATTTAGTAAAAAAAAAACTCTGGACTTATTCTGTGGGTGAACTGATGAGCTATAGTAATAACCAAGATCATGGTATACTCTCTATAGTGGTGTCTGGTATCAATCACACACATACCCCTCTCTCTCTCTCTCTCTCTCTCTCTCTCTCTCTCTCTCTCTCTCTGAAGGATCTAATTACATGTTGAATGCTCTGTGAAACAGTGCAGGGAGCTGCAGGCCCAGGGACCTATTAAAGTCTTAGAAACCTAGGAACTGATCTGGGAGTGTAGAAAACAAGAAAATGGACCAGGTGTGCTGGCAACACCTTTTTGTTTGGTTTGTTTGGTTTGTTTGTTTGTTTTTGAGACAGGGTTTCTCTGTATAGCTCTGGCTGTCCTGGACCTCAATTTGTAGACCAGGCTGGCCTCAAACTCACAGAAATCTGCCTGCCTCTGCCTCCCAAGTGCTGGGGTTAAAGGTGTGCGCCACCACGCCTGGCCAACTGGCACACACCTTTAATTCCAGCACTAAGAAGGCAGAGACAGTAGACCTCTTGTGAGCTCCAGAACAGCCTGGTCTACATAGAGTGACTCTGTCTCAAAAAATCAAATAAATAAAAATAGAAGAAGAGAAAGAGGAGGTGGAAGAATGAAAAAAGAAAGAAAGAAAGAAGACGGGCAATGGTGCCCACTTGGGAGGCAGAGGCAGGCAGATCGCTGTGAGTTCGAGGCCAGCTGGTCTTCAAAGCAAGTCCAGGACAGCCAAGGCAACACAGAGAAACCTTGTCTCGAAAAACCAAAAAAAAAAAAAAAAAAAAAAAAAAAAAAAAAAAAAAAGAGAAAAAAGAGAGAGACCCTATCTTGAAAAACCAAAAAAAGAAAAAAAAAGAAAGAAAGAAAGAAAGAAAAGAAACAATCAATCAAACAAACAAAGCAAAATGGAGCAACTCACAAAATGGAGCCACTCTTGCCCAACATCCTGACATCATCAGCACATGCCGACAGAAGTGAGCAGCTGAGAGGAACCAGCGACACCCTGGGAGCAGTTGGCGCTCACCAATCAGAAGCAGGCCAACGAGTCTGCAGTTACAAGATAAGCCTCAGGAAAACCTAAAAACCCAGACTCTGGCGGCTCAACTGACTCTGGCCTCCAGCGTGCCTTAACACACACTAGTCATGAACACTAGCAACAAGGGGCCCTCTTAGTGATGGCATCACCCACCATGACATCCCGACTCTGGCCTGGCTCTCACTTTGTGACCATTGAGTATCCCGCACCCTGGCTGACATGGCCAAGCGCAACTGAAGCCATATACCAGCTAGCTTCTGTCACTCTCAAGTCAGCGCCCACTCACTCTCCTTCCCCTGCCAGTGGACGTGCTGTGCACTGGGCTCTCAGGCACGCAACCCACGTTAGATTTATTTGTTATGAGTTGTACCCCGTTCCCTTTTGTGTGTGAACAACAAACTGTGCATTTGAAAAAGACACCTGACTGTCTCCCTCCCTGTGGTGCCCAAGTCTTGTCTGAGGTGGGAGGAGACTAAGAACCCGGCTCTTGAGCAGGAAGTGGCAAGTAAAACAGGAAGGGAATATGGGGCGTTGTGTTGACACACGTGTTGTGTTTAATCTCAGCACTCAGGATGCAGAGGCAGGTGGAGCTCCGTGAGTTCAAGGCTAACCTGGTCTACACAGTGGGTTCCAGGACAGCCAGGGCTACATAGAGAGATCCTATCACATAACAAACAAAATAACAAAAAAGGAAGGGAACGGGTTCCTGACAGAAAGAAAAGCCCGGCAAAGGTAGACGGCCGGGGGACCATTAAAGCGGGAAAACATGGGCCCAATTGGAGGCAGGGAGGAAGCAGAGGAAGGGTGGCAGAACAGAGCACACAGGGCCACGTGGGGAGCTGTCTTAAGGATTTCTATCACTTTGACATCCTGACCCAAAAGCAAGTTTGAGAGGAAAAAGTTTCTTCAGCTTACCCTTCCACACTGCTGGTCATCACCAAAGGAAGTCAGGACAGCAACTCAAGCAGAGCAGGAACCGGCCGGAACCTGGAGGCGGGAGCAGATGCAGAGGCCAGGCAGGTGTGCCGCTTACTGGCTTGCTCCCCCTGGCCTGCTCAGCCTGCTTTTTTATAGAACCCGCCATGGGCTGGGCCCTCCCCTATTGCCCACTAATTGAGAAAACTCCTTTCAGCTGGATCTCATGGAGGCATTTCCTCAACTGAGGCTCCTTCTTCTCTGATGACTCTTTTTTTTTAATTAATTTATTCTTGTTACATCTCAATGGTTATCCCATCCCTTGTATCCTCCCATTCTTCCCTCCCTCCCATTTTCCCCTTATTCCCCTCCCCTATGACTGTTCCTGAGGGGAATTTTCTCCCCCTGTATATGTTCATAGGGTATCAAGTCTCTTCTTGGTATCGCTGATGACTCTTAGCTTGTGTCAAGTTGACACAAACCCAGCCAGTACGGGAGCCATGGTAGGTCAACCTGAAGGAGCAGGAGGCCAGGGGTGACTTTGAGAGGCTCCCCTCTGGTTGCCTTAAACGCATTACATAGCCTAGGTTGGCCCTGAACTTCCTGCTTCTGCCTCCCAAGTGCTGGGCTTATGGATGACTGTAATTATGCTAAACTGGCATCTAGTTAGTTTCTAAAAATCCAGAAGCCTCGCAAAGCCGGCCACACACAGCAGAGGCTGCCAGAGGAGCTCACTGATCAGGTGTCCATCTGCCTGATGAGGACCCGGAAGGCGTCCATCTGGCGGTGCCTCTACCTGTGAGTTGGTATCCACACGTTGGTCAGGCACCATTGGGCCAGCCCAGGCAGGATGTACACCGGTAACAAGCTAGGCATCCAGAAAGCAAGCTGGGCCCTTCTAATGCTCACACGCTGGCTGTCAGCTGGAGCAGCTCTCACCTGGAAGCCCGCAGCCATATGGCCAGGACTACCACACCATCCATCCCAGAGAATCAGTCTGGCAGCCAGAACCATGCAGGCTGTAGAACTCAGGGCCCTGTCCAGCCTCCACCTGTCCCCAGGCTTTCTCAGGCAGAGGAGGTAAAGGGACAAAGCTGCAGCCTGGGGGGGTGGGTGGGGGTGGGGGTGGGGCTGTAGGTTAGTTTGCAGGGAGCCATGGCTGGGCACTTAAAGGAGATTAGCCCCTTCATCCAGAAGGATGGTCCAAAGCTGACACTGGGCAAATTCACAAGTAGCCGAGGAGCAAGAGCTGTCTGGCAGGAGAGCTGTGTAAGAGGGGCAGATGCTAGAAGTGCCTCCTCGCTCTTCTCCATCCCACAGCCTTTGGTACTGGGGGGGGGGGAGCATGGGGGGAGGGATTTAGGGGGCTTCAGAAGCCAAGCCCTCCTGCCCTGCAGACAGACCCTATGATTGCGGTGTCTGTAGAGGAGAGCAGTGTGGGATTATCCCAGAGAGCCCTCTACACGCACGCACGCACGCACGCACGCACGCACGCACGCACGCACGCACGCACGCACGCACGCACGCACGCACACACCACTCTCCCATCTTGGTCTCTTCCTCCTCGGTTGCTGAGGAAATTCTGATTGACAAGGTCCCCAGATCTGAAGGAACCAGTGCTTCCAGCCACTCCTCCTGCCACTCCCCAACTCTGCCCCTGTGCTCTGCTCCCCTGAAAGTGCTTCCTCCGTCTTCCCCTGGTAAAGGACACGTTCACCTCTTGGACCTCACTTCCTTTGCCTCTTCTTTCGGGGAGTCCTCCCTAACCTCATCAGGAGTTCCCACACCACTTGCCCAGCCTCTGCCAAAGCTACTCTGCCCTGACCACATGACTGTCACCTTCGTTGCCACTCAGTGTCTGAGACCAGCCAGGTATCAGAAAGGGCATAAATGTCCTGTCCGAAATGCCTTTGAACTTGGGACTGGTCTTGACTGGACCTCTTGGCTCTAAGCTCACTGCTAAATATGTGCGGAGTGTGGGCTTGACCTGGATACTGACTGAGGCCTGGGACCTGGGAGCCCCCACATTGAGAAAGGGAGGGCAGGTATGTGTTTAGAAGTCTTTTGTAACATGGTCCTCACTTGGGAACCGGCCAGCTGAGGGCCTCTGAGAGCAGGAAGCAGGAAGGGAATTTAGCTTCTGTTCTCCCACCAGATCTCCAATTTCGAAGAGGCGCACCCTGTAATTTGGAAGACTAATTTGGTGTAGGGTTAGGAGACAGCACTGTGTACCAGCTGATGCCAAGCTCTTAGGGCCGTACTTCTTCCTGCCTATTGGCTTAAAGCCACGTCCAAGTGGTCTCCTCTGGTGGATACCCCACAACGGACAGGCTCTTCTGTGTAGTCAAGGCTAATCTTGAACTTGAGTCCTTCCTGACTCAGCCTGCTGGGATTGAAGGTGTGTATCATTGTTGACTTGCTTCCAGCATTTAAACATTTTTATCTCCTCCCCTGTAAATCCTCTGTGACTGTCAGGAGGCCAATTCAGGTCACCTGACTTTTTTTAAGTTATTCATTATTATGTATATAGTACTCTGCCTACATGCACACCTACAGGTCAGAAGAGGGCATCAGATTACATTATAGATGGTTGTGAGCCACCATGTGGTTGCTGGGAATTGAACTCAGGTCCTCTGGAAGAGCAGTCAGTGCCCTTAACTGCTGAGCCATCTCTCCAGTCCACAGGTCACCTGCCTTATGGGTGCCTGGTCCCCTCCCCATCAGGACATGGACTTGGTGAGCACAATTGCCTCTGTTTTGGCCCAGAGCCTTGCCCAGGGTCTTTCTTGGCAGAGCTGTGATATCTGATAGGCAGAGGCCAGTCCACTCATGACAGTGTGGCCCTGGGCCTCAGTTTGCTTGTCTGTGTGCCAGACACAGAACACTCATTAGTGAGCACTTGAGTGGCTGAAGAGCTGGCGTGGCCTGTGCAGTCCCAAACCCTCTAGTCGCCAAGCCCTACTCCCTTAAGGTGCGAGTGTCAGTGCAGGGCCACCAACCTTTGTATGACAAAACTAGGCAGAAGCCTGGGGAACGGAAAGGCAGATAAAAGCTAAAAGCTGTGACTCTGATGGAGTGTCGGGTGACAGGCTCAGGCAGAGTGGGACAAAAGACTCTTTGGAGTGGTCCCCTTAATGCATCAGTCCTTTCAGTTCAAGGACCCCAGGTGTCCTGGGGTAGCACACTCTTCCCATCCTGCACCCCCCTCCTCAGTTCACCCACACCCTAGCAACTCTGAAAATTCCTGCTAACTGGGCTCAAACCGTCTGTCGCTGGTGATTCACACACTCCGCTCTTCTTTCCTCTTCCTGGCTAATTATAGCTCTTGCGTGTTTTTCCTCCTGGAAAAAATGTCTTCTTAAAAAAAAAAAAAAAAAAAATATATATATATATATATATATATATATATATATATATATATATATATATATATATATATCCCCAAGCCAGTGGTAATTAATTTGGTGAGCCTCACTGTATGCATTTCAGACTGAGTTTGAGGACCAGCAGGTCCTAGGAGGGGGAGTTTGGGGGGGTAATATACTGAGCCACAGAAGGAGGGCTGATGTGGGACTTGGGGTACACATAAGGCTAAGCAGCAGAAGCTCAGCCCATCCCTCACAGGAACCATCATGGTTTTAGGGACCCTGGAGAACAGCAGTGATAGTATCAGTCCTGGACTCTGCCAAACAGTCTATCCTGAGCTTGAGGAACAAAGCGCCCGTCATAGGCATAGACATTTGCACCCTGGTACAAGCTGAAGTACGCCTGGATAGAGACGCAACGCTTTAGAAGAGGGTCCCACAGTCACCAGTGACCTAAATAGAGCTAGGCCCCCAGGGAAATTAAGCCCTCCAAGGGAACGGCCTTCCCTCGATTGCTTTTTGGGAATCCAGAGACTACCCTGGAACAGGGCACCATTAACACCCTTCAAGCTTCTCCGAAATGTCCGCCGGTGTCTGAGTGGGCAGCCTGGCATGGAAGAAGGGTCCCAAGAACACCTGTGAAAGGGGCCATCTGCGTCTGGACCAGAGAGCACCAGGCAGAGGCAGAGAGGAGGCGGAGAGCCATAGGCTGCCAGCAGAGACAGAGGGAGCCAGAACCAGACACAGGTCTGGGTCCAGGATTGAGAGAGAAAGATAAAACCTAGAAAGACAAGATAGGGGGGCCGGGCGTAGTGGCGCACGCCTTTAATCCCAGCACTCGGGAGGCAGAGGCAGGAGGATCGCTGTGAGTTGGAGGCCAACCTGGTCTACAAAGCTACTCCAGGATAGCCAAGGATACCCAGAGAAACCCTGTCTCGAAACACCTAAAAAAAAAGAAAAAAGAAAAGAAAGAAAGACAAGACAGACAGACAGACAGACAGAGAAGCTAGGAACAGGGACCCAGCAACAAGAGTAGCTGGAGTCCTAGACAGAGTGGCCGGGAGAGCTGGGATGGGCAGGAAGGCCAGGTCCTGTGTAGCGGTGGGATGGGTTCTGCCAGGGGTTTAGTGGCTAGGATAGGGGCCCAGACTGAGGACCACTGAGAAGAGAGTGAAGATTCAGGCCCAGTGCCTGGTAGGTTGGAGCTGCTGGGGAGGCTCCAAGGAGACAGGGCAGGCACGGCATTCCATCTCTGCCTTCAGTCATGAACTTAGTGCCTCCCTCCCGCCTTTATTGGTCCGGGAAGACTGGGGGATGTCACCAGGTGCACTCTGGCCTTGGATTTAGAAGAGCTAATGGCTGACTGGGAGGCAGAGGCAGGCTGATCTCTGTGAGTTCGAGGCCAGCCTGGCCTACAAAGTGGGTCCCTGACAGCCAGGACTACAAGGGAAAGAAATCCCATGCTAGGTGAGACTCCTCTAAGCCTTGCTCCGTGACTCCGTCATCTTCTTTTCACCCTAATATAGAGGTAAGACTGGCCTAGGAGCTTGGAAAATCCAGGCAAGGCTGGGACCTCACTTCCTGAACCGAGAAGCGCAACCAGGCCCAAGTCTCCTTTATACGCCGTTTCTCATCTGTCATCTCTGAGTTGAAGGCCAGCCTGGCCTACATACCAGGTTTCAAGCCAATGAGGGCTACTGAATGAGAACTTGTCTCAAAACAAACAACAAGCAGAAAGAAAAAAAGAAATATCTTCTCTCGGTCAGGGATAGTGGCATAGTCTGTGACCTTGGCCTTGGTAGGCTAAGGCAGGATAGTAAATTCAAGGGCAGCCTGGGCTACACAGCAGGTCCTAGTTTAACCTAGGGTACAAAGTAACGGTCTGTCGTTTTCTTTATTATTATTATTATTATTATTATTATTATTATTATTATTATTATTATTTTATTGAAATATTTTATTTTAGTTGGGTATGGTGGTACATGCCTTTAATCCCAGCACTCGGGAGGCAGAGGGAGGTGGAGAGCTGTGAGCTCAAGGCCAGCCTGGTCTACAAAGAGAGTCCAGGACAGCTAGGGCTTTATACAGAGAAACCCTGTCTCCAAAAAAACCCAAAACAAAACAAAAAGAAATGTGTGGTATAAACGTATGTATATCCTCTCTGCCAATGCTTTTTTAGCATAGTGTATGACTATGCTTCTTAGCCTGGGCGCATCATGGCAAGACCTGTATCTTGCTTTGATTCCTCAAGACAAAGCCTGTCGGATCCCCAGGACAAAACCTGATGCCCGCCTCAGACTTCAGAACAGGGTCTGTCACCTTCTCAAACTCCTCAGGACTCCCCGAGAGAGGGCTTATCTCCTCAGACTCCTCAGGATAGGCCCCATTGCTCTCTCAGATTTCTCAGGACAGGCCCTGTCTGCTCTCTCAGACACCTCAGGACAAAGCCTGTCTGCTCCTCAGGTCCTCCATCAGACTATCCAGAACAGGGGACGACCCCTCCCCCCAGCTCCAGCCCTGCCAGGCCCCTGGCAGCTGAGGAGGTGTTAACAGCTTGCTAACCACAGACGGACTGCCTCTGACTTCAGCCATCAGCTCCCTCAACTTCTCTGGACACCTGACGTGGCCTCCGCCTGGCCTGGGTCAGGGCCCAGTGCCCAGGACCTTTGAGCCAGGCAGCTGTCGGGATTTCCGGCACGAGGATTCTCTCAGCCACTTTCTTGTCTGGAATCTCCTGGCCAAGTCTGGGCTCTTCTGGGGTCTGTGTCTGAACTTTGGAGCGTCTGTCATTAGAAAGGAGAGGGATACAACAGAGAGCAGGTGGCCTTTGGTGGCCTTTAGCCCAGAAGGCTCAAGGACAGTGCTTGTGAGCCCCAGGAACGGGAGGGGATGGCTGCCAATTCTGGGTCAGGGCTTTACCCAGTGCGCAAGTCAGGAGGGCTGCAGACTCCTCACTGGTGGTCTGCGACACACGGTGGCTGGGCTTGTTTGTTTGTTTGTTTAATGGAAACAGATGGTTTTTTGTGATCCCAGAAAACTTAGTTTTGAAATGATGTATAACTAGGCACAGCACAGTTTGAGTCAATCTAGCTCACACTCTGGGTAGACCATGCCACCCACCTCAGCTTCTTTATCTGTAAAATGGGCTACGGTAATGTTTTTTTTTCCTTTCTTTTCTGTTTTGTTTGCTTGTTTGTTTGTCTGAGACAGGGTTTCTCTGTGTACACTTGGCTGTCCTCGAACTCAGAGATCTGCCTGCCTGTCTCCAGAGTGCTGGGATTAAAGGCGTGCGTCACTATGCCTGGCTTTCTTTCTTTTCTTTTCTTTTCTTTCTTTCTTTCTTTCTTTTTCTTTTTTTTTTTTTTTTTTTTTTTTCTTTAAGAGATGAGACAGGGTCTCCCCATGCCACACTGGCTGTCTTAGACCTCTCTCTGTAGACAAGGCTGTCCTCAAACTCACAGGGATCCGCCTGCCTCTGTCTCCCCAGTGCTGAGGTTAAAGGCATGTGCCATGCCAGAGGTTGGAAACCCAGACTCCACCTAGAGGCTCCAAACCTTTACCTGACTCCATCTTTCTCCTGCAAAGCACCTAACGGCTAAAGCTGCCAGGCATCCCTTAGCTACCGGCCTAAAGCCCACTGTAGTCCACAGAAAACCACACGAGCTCTCCGGGAAAGCGAACCCACATGGGCACTTAGACTCTGAGCTCTAGAGTGGATTCCCTGGTGGGAAGGAACATGGCCACGCCCCCTCCCTCCCAGCCTCCGCAGAAGGGGGAAAACTGTTGGCTGAGTGCCCGCTACACTCACGTGGAAGCCGGAGGCTGTTTCGAGTTCTTCCACTCCGGCCTCCCTGCCTTCCAAGCGATCCTGACCTTTGGCCCCAGCTCCTTCCACAAGATGAGGAGGAGGAGAGATGGCCACCCCCATCCCAGGCCGTTTTTAGCCCCCCTCGGAACTCGGCGTCCTCCCAGCGAGGGTGCGTGGGTCGCTGTGGGTATTAATAGCTTGGCTGGAGGAGGTGACAGGGACTCTCATAGCCAAACTCCAGAAGCTTCGCATCCCAGGCGGGCCAAGCAATCCGTCCTCCTGTCCCTACCTCCCCTCCTGGCTCTAAGCGTTGTCGTTTCTGTCCCCCAGGGGCTCCCATCCCCTCCCGCATGCCTCTAGCTGCTGCTTGGTTTGAACCTTCCTGTGATCCTTTTGGGCTAGAGGCCTGGTGGGTTGGTGGCTTGAGGCTGATCTATGACCTGCCTGTGGGTGATGAGAACAGAGAAGAGCCTGTCTCTGACGAGGCCTTTGCCTGCCCCCTTCCCTGTCCCCTGGCTGGCTGCTCCGTCCTGCCTGCCTCCTTCATCTTTGGTTCTGCTGGTGCTATGCTGGCTCGTCCCTCAAATGTCTGTCCATGTCCGTGCTCTGTTGAACATAGAGAAGAAGTGGGGAAACTGAGGCAGAAGAATGGGCGCCTGAGGAAAAGTGCCTGCACACTGTTGAAGTGGGTTGCTTCTCAAGGCAGCTTGGCAAAGAATGGCACTCTGGGCTGTGACTGGGGACACTGCCTCGGCCCAGTGTTGCTTCTAAGGCTATGCTATGAGGGCAGCCACACCTGTCTGGAGCATCCATCTTTACCTTCCGAGCACACCCTCCTCCTCACCCTGCAGCCTTCTGTTTTGGGGGGAGGGTTGAAGGATCTGGCAATACCTAAGGAGTACGGTCAACACTGGAGGTGACCCACAGTTCAGTGACTAGCAATGAAGACTTGGGGAGTAGAGGGCATAGTGAGGGCAGGAAAGCTGAGTTGGAGCCTCAGAAGTGGGACACCCTCCGCCCCCACCCTGCTCGCTTTCAAAAGTTGTATTCAAGGCCCAGCAAGGTGGCATACACACCTCTAATCCCAGCACTCAGGAGGCAGAGGCAGGTGGATCTCTGTGAGTTCGAGGTCAGCCCGGTCTACAGAATTGAGTCCAGGACAGACAGGACTGTTACACAGAGAAACCCTGTCTCAAAAAAACCAACACCCCTGCCTCCCAAAAAAGTTATATCCAACCCCAGAAGCCCCATCTTGTGTAATACAGGCCAGCCGATTTATTTCTAGGAAGAAATGGGAAAGTTTCTGAGTCTCTGAGGGACTGCTCCTCAGTCTGCAGCATCTGACTAACATAATTCTCTGACCCTTGACCTCTAACCTTACCTTAGTCTAAATCCCAACTTTGACCCCAGACTGCTTTCATCTCCGTCCTCATCAGATCTCAGTAGCATTCCTGCCCTCTGACCCCTGACTTCAGATCAAGTGTGGGCCCCTGCTGCCAAGCAAGGTGAAAGCTCAAAATCTCTGACCTCTGACCTCTGACCTCAGCTCCAATTTAAGACTCCTCTCTGAGGCTAGATGGATGCAGGATCTCTGACCTGCGACCTGACTGAACCTCAAGCCAGTGCCAGCCCTAGAGAGACAGGTGCCTTCCTCCCTTCCGGAACTTTCTATCCTTGGATCACCCAGGTCCCTAGCACCGGAGGAGGCTGTGTGCTCCTCACAGCCTCCTCACCCTGACTGAGCCTTGAAGCAAGATGACACTAGGGACATGTCACACCAGGTGATTTGTGACTTGGGAGAGCAGAGGCTGGAAGCAAATGCTATTTCTGGGATGGCTCTTAGTGGTTTAGAGTGAGGACAGAGCAAAACCCCACAGTGGGACAGGGAGAGGGAGGTGGCAGTTGGACTTCAGACACATAAATACTGCATGACGGGCTCTAGGGGCCCTTGGATAACCCGAGTCTGGGACAAAGCTGTCCTGGGGCAAAACGATAGGCATCCATACCCCAACCACAGGGAGAACAACCTGTACTAACACCCACCCTCAACTCCTGTACCTGTTTTTCTTTCACTATTTCTGGTGGCTCCGAGTGGAAATCGGGTATGAGTCCTGGTTCCCCTTCCTAGGAGCAATGAACTGATCCAAACTGCACAGCTTCAGCCCATAGTAGGCTCTGTGTTCCCATCTGGTAAGGTGGGACCCTATGCTACCTTCTTCATTTCAGGAGTTGACAAGTTCAAAATGCAACTGTGGAGGCAGTGAGGGTCTGTCCAGTACACATGGAGAGCTCAGGAGAGCTGGTCAGCTATGGTGGTACGCATCTGCAACTCCAGAACCCCAGAGGTGAAGGCAGGAGGGTCAGATCATGTCCGGTCTCAGCTACATGGTGAGTTTTGAGGCCAGCCTGGACTATATAAGATCCTGTCTTTCTTTAAAAAATAAAATAAAATAAAATAAAACAAAGAGAGCTAAAATTAACACTGACTATGAGGTGAAGACCCCACCCGCTGCTCTGCCTTGGGCACTCATCTTGCCCTCTGAGCCAAGGGCTCCCGAGAGACACACTTTGGAAACCTTGAATAAGAGTCTTGGCCTGGAGCAGACTCCTGAGCTGACAATTACAGGAGCTGGTGCGACATGGGATTTGTCCGCATGGAATTAGGTCACAGAACTCTTAAAAACCAAGAAACTAAAAAAGCCCCCCAAACTCAGTATCCTAGGGGACAATGCTCATCGCGTTTCCTGGGCCAAGCAAGAAGGGCACAAACTGACCAAGAAGAAATGGGCTCCTGCTTCCCAACAGCCTGGGCATGCTCACATCCTCCCTGGGTGGCCTGACGCATAAAGGGAGGGCTGAGGGCTCAGAGAAGGTGAGGGCTCCCTGGCTTCCCCATGGTCTTGTTTTATTTTTATTTATTTATTTGGTTTTCTGAGACAGGGTTTTTCTCAGTAGCATTGGCTGTCCTAGACTCACTTTGTAGACCAGGCTGGCCTTGAACTTATAGCAATCCACCTGCCTCTGCCTCCCAAGGGCACCACCACACCCCGGCGGTTTATTTTATTTTTAATTATGTGTGTATGTACACATCTGTGTAGGCTTTGTGCACATGGGTGCAGGTGCCTACAGACACCAGAAGAGGGCATCAGATCTGCTGGTGCTAGGAGCTGTAGGAGCAGTGTGTGCTCCTACTTGCTGACCCAGCTCTCCAGATCACTGTTATGGACTTGAATATCCCCCCCGCCCCTCCCCCCCTCCCCCCCCCCCCCCCCGTTTCCTGTGGCTTCTCCTCTGCCAGCTCTTGTGCCCTAATGGCCCAGCTTCTCTCAGATCACCTCCCCGGCCTGGCCACCCTCATCTGATCCTAGGATACCACACTTAGCTGGGTGAATCTTTGGGGGGCTGTCCTTTGCTACCTACCCCTGGTCTTCATGATAGCATGCTACAGGGTGGAATGCTGACACACTCGTGACCACAAGCCCTGTGCTCTCTGGCCTCCCCGCAAGTGCAGAGGTTATTACTGATCGGCCTGTAGGAAGAATGGGGAGCACTGGCCATGGGTGGGGACACCTACGGTACACCAGGGATTTACATACATGTCTAATCTGGGAACCCAAGGATCAGGCAGGGGAATTACATACCCAAGACCACTTTGCTGAAAGCGGGAAGGGAATTCTGAACTGCAGCTTGTGTCCTGAGAGGAGAGAGGGGGGGGGTGGGGGGGGGGGGGGCGAGTTATGCAGCAGCTGTCAAACAAGTTATGGTTTAATGGGCAGCAACAGAGACCTGTAGCCTGATCTCTGGAGCGGGGGTGGGTGGGTGGGGGTGGGGTGCTAGTCTTCACTATTGGCTGCCTAAACCCTTCCCCTTTGGTGCCAGTCCCGCATGACCTTTCTAGGTGGTTAATGAGGGCCCAGACACCACTCAGTAATTGGCCTCATTAGGCAGCTAGGGCTGCTCAGGGGATGGGGTGGCGGATGCTGGGGCCCTGTGGGGACAGGCCAGACAGCAGCCTGTTAATTACCTGAGAAATCAGACAATTAGGCTTTCTGCCACCGGCCTGGCCATGTCCTGCTGGCCCCTAATTACTGAACGGCTGCTGAGCCAGGCCAGGAGTGACCTGGATTTGGACGGGGGACCATCCCCTGCCGTGTCCCCCCACCTCCATTCTCTGCCTCCACCACAGGCTTGCAAAAGCTTGGGCTTGGCTATCTTTTTCGGGGACCTCTCCCTACAGACCCCTCCACCCCCACCTCTACTTCTTTCTCAGTCCTGGACCCTCTTGTCCTCTCTTCCCTGCCAAAGGCAGCTCTGAAAGACAGGAGCTGGATGCTGAGGCGTCCTCCATAATGGGATAAAGAGTGTGGGCTGCGGGACTAGGACCCGGAAGGGGGGGAATTCAAGAGGTGAGAGAGTGATAAAGAGATTGGAGGTCCCTCTGCGTGACTTCAAGGAAGATGTACTGAACTGTGCTCAGGAGTAGGGATGGCTAAGGACATAAAGTCTAACACTTTCCTGAGGGTCTGAGTGTTACCCCCCAAGAGCTAGGTGGGGCTAGATCTGTCCTTGGGGATCCCTTCCACACAGGAGTAAAAGACTTAAAGAGAACCTAAAGAAGCTAGGTATGGTGGCGTATACCTTTAACCCCAGCACTCGGGAGGCAGAGGCAGGCAGATCGCTGTGAGTTCGAGGCCAGCCTGGTCTACAAAGCGAGTCCAGGACAGACAAGGCTACACAGAGAAACCCTGTCTCCAACAAACAAACAAATAACAGAGGTGTGGGAGGAAACCGAAAGAGAACAAGATTACTGATGGACATCCTGTGGTTGGGGGAGGTGAAAGGGGAGGGTCATGTTTTGGGATGTTTTGGGAGCCTACCAAATATGGGGTGATCATGTTGAGTCCGGTAAGGACATCATTCCCCCCGCCCCGAGACAAAGTCTCTCTGTGTTAGCCTTGGCTGTCCTGGACTCAATTTGTAGACCAGGCTGGCCTCGAACTCACAGCAATCCACCTGCCTCTGCCTCCTGAGTGCTGGGATTAAAAGCATTCACCACCACGCCCGGCCCGGTAAGGTAAGGACATCTTAGTAGCCCATTTGGGGGCCTGGAGGTGGCTCTCAAGCAGCTGTTGTGCCCTAGGCAGTTGACTGGAGAAAGCCAGATGGGCTCTGCCCTGCAGTGGTGAGTGAGACACACTGGGGTGGCCCAATGGGCAGGGCAGAGAACGCCCACATCCTGTCAGTCAGGGTGTGAAGGAGGAAGTATGAGCATGGAGGAGCAGCTTGCAGGGAATACCTGGGCCGCTGCCTTCCACGCTAAGGCTGGTTCTATTGTGGAACTGGAAACTCCCATCCACTGTCTCCCTGAAGGACTGGAGGGGGGTGTCCCCAAAATTGCTGGCTACTCAGGAAGTCGCACCCAGCCCCGAGAGGTCAAGAAGCTAAGTTAACCGGGACACGCATTGACAGAAGCATAAAGGGCCTCATTCCGAGAGCCGCACAAGCCCAGGCGTCCTGGCACACAAGACGTGGGAGGCGGGCAGATCGGAAGTTCTAGGTTATCCTCGGCTACATGGCAAATTTGAGACCAGCCTGGGCTCCATGAAACCCTGTCTCCAAGAACAAGAAAAAGAAATGAAGTTAAAGTCACCTGGCAAGCTGGCTGGAGTGGGCCCCAGAGAGGCATCCCATGCCATCCTGGCCCAGCAGAGGCGGCACCATGGCAACACAGTAGGAGACAGGCAGGCAGGACTGCACTGAAATGGACGCTGGCATCTGAGAGTTGACAAAAGTCATGTGGATCCTTGTCTCTAAGTGCAAGTTCAGACCGATGGTGGGGTGGGTGGGGGTGGGGGGTCGGTCATCTGGAGGCCCTGTCCCCAGCCTCTTCCAGAGAGAAGTGCCAGGAAGCCTTTGTGAGCTTTCTCTCCACAGGGGCTGGCTCTTGAGACTCCTTGTGGCCAGGAGCCAGAGGCTGAGAGCTGAGGCTGAGCTGATTCTTCCTCCTTACCGGCTTGAGGGCAACCTCTGTGTAACCGTGCTGTGCTCTGCAATCCTCATGGCTTACGTACCCTGGTATTTCCCGATACACACATGTAGTACCCACCTCAGAGATGTGGGGCCTCGAGGCTTCTGCCAACTGTTTCCCAGAGAGTCAGCCCTGTGACATATGCACATATATATGCGCGCGCGCGCTCACTACACACACACACACACACTCATATATATACCCAACCTGTAGCCCTAACTGCCTGTTGGCCTCTGAGCCCAACTGGCTTGAAACACCACTATTCATTAGAACAGTTTGTGCCCTTGTGCCTTCGGGGCACCATTCCAGACACGTTGTCTCACGGATCTTACTCAAATGGTCACGTGCTTTCACCTATCTAACCTCCGAAGGCAGGCCAAGGTGCCGTGTGGGGCTTGGTGTACAACACACAGAGGGAGAGCTGTCAGAGTATGGTAGACAAATAGAGCGCATGTGTGTCACGGGGTGGAAATGGTGAATGAGTGACTTGTCCTACAACCCTTTGACAGGGTAGCATGCAAGGGCTGTCTTTTTTTTCTTTTTCTTCGTTTTTCGAGATAGGGTTTCTCTGTGTAGCCTTGCCTGTCCTGGGCTCACTTTGTAGACCAGGCTGGCCTCGAATTTACAGAGATCCACCTGCCTCTGTCTCCCAAGTGCTGGGATTAAAGGCGTGTGCCACCACCGCCTGGCTTGATCTGTCTGTCTGATCCCGCATTCCCTGTAGGATGGCTACACAATGGAGCACCTTCGATCTGTGCTCTCACTTCCTGATGACACTGGCCAGGGTAGATCACCAGGTCCTGTGTGAGAAAGAGCGTGTGTGTGTGTGTGTGTGTGTGTGTATGTGTGTGTGTGTGTGAGTGCATGTGCCTGTGTGTGTGCTCATGTGTGTGCCTGCAGGGCCCAAAACAGGTGATGTTCACCTGGATGGAGAAAGGAGGTGTTCCCTAGTCCAGAAGTCCCCCATGTGGTGTCACCTTTAGGGTCCAGAGCTGGCAGAGAGAGCAGCTGGGAAGGCCAGTGAGAGTGGAGAAGGGAGGAGCTAGACAGCATAATGGTTTCAGAGCCTCCAAACTACCACCCCAACTTGCTGTCCACCCTCTCCGAGCCTCAGCTCAGTCAGCCAGACCTAGGTAGAGCTGGCTTCTGCCAATCACTGACTGTGCCCCGAGGCAGCCTGCTTCCTGTGGACTCCTCAGCCTACTCAGCCAGAATCAGGTGAACATTGAGATAAATACAACAGTTCTCAGGATACAGAGTCCAGGCCTTGGAGGTTCCACAAATGATGGCCACTCTCTATCACCCCCATTTTCTAAAAGGAAAAACAGAGGCCTGGACGTAGGGTATGATCCTGAGGGCAGTGACAGGGCCAGGACTAACACTCTAGCTCTCCTGTACATGTGACAGCATGCTGACCACAGTGACTCCTGGTTTGAGGAAGGGGTCAGGTTCCTGGTAAGGCCCAGCAACTGAAATCTATGGTTTCATGTATAAAAAAAAAAGTCACTCGTGTTCAGTGACTCTGTCTATGTTGCCTCATAAACACGGTGTCTGGGTTACTTTCATGAGGGCTACCCTGAAAGGAGACTGTCCACACAGTTTGTCTAAAATCCTATTTGGAGAGGTCATTGTTGCTTCTTTTTTTGTTTGTTTGTTTTGTTTTTCGAGACAGGGTCTCTCTGTGTAGCCTTGCCTGTCCTGGACTCACTTTGTAGACCAGGCTGGCCTCAAACTCACAGCGATCCACCTGCCTCTGCCTCTCGAGGGCTGGGATTAAAGGCGTGTGCCACCACGCCCGGCTATCATTGCTTCTTAATGTTGAGCCCCGCCCCCACCTCTACACACTAAGCCTTCGGGATCACACTACCCAGGGCTATCTTGGGCCACACTCTTGGCCTAAAACATCTGCTGGATGTGGCTAGACACATGTCTTGCCTTTGAGGACATTGGACCAGGATGGCCAACACCTTCTTGGCTCACTCTCAGAGCTGCACCAAGGTACAAGCTGTTTCTGGAAGACTGTAACATGAGCTGGGCCTGGTGGGGTGTGCCCATGGCCCACAAGGCCCAGGGCAGCTCTCAGGGCAGTGACTGCAGGCTGCACAGCGAAGAAGCTCTGCCTTGGCCAGTCAGGCCTAGACCTCAGGAATAGCATTAGAAACTTATTCTTTGCTCACAAAAAGGACTAATTGCCATTAACCCTACCCCTCAGCTTTATGGAGCATGACAACTTTGTATTGTGTACCTCACAGTCCAGGAAGTATAACAGTATCACCTTTCCCAAGTGGTGACGGTTGCGGACTTGTATATGCCAGGGTCTGAGCAGCATGGGCGTCAGTAGAGGCTTCTCTCTGCTTTGGCAGTGACTCTGGGAGAAGAGGCCATCGTTAGTCTCCTTCCATAGATGAGGCTGTGAAAACTCAGAAAGGATGGTCCATGGTCTGCCATCACACATCCTTCCAACTAGGCTTAGCCTCAGCCCGTGAGCAGGTGCCATGGCTACCAGCAACACTATGGAAGGCACAGCTACCATTAGCAGATGGACCAGGAGCCCAGAGAGCCAGGCTGAGTAGCAGGGCAGCCAGGAGCCTCCCAGTATGGAGAAGGAGGTAGAGGTCACGATAGGAAGACATCCTGGTTGGACATCTTTCTCCCTTTGCCTACTCACCTGACATGGTTAAGAACTCTACATTCACCGGGCATGGTGGTGCACGCCTTTAATCCCAGCACTCGGGAGGCAGAGGCAGGCGGATCACTGTGAGTTCGAGGCCAGCCTGGTCTACAATGCAAGTCCAGGACAGCCAAGGCTACATGGGGAAACCCTGTCTTGAAAAAAAAACACCAAACCAAACCAAAACCCTCTTCGTTCTTGAGGTGTGACAGCAGAGGCAGCAAGGGCAGCGGCCGCTGGTAGACAGCCCTGGGGTGGGGGCTGGGGGCTGGGGTCGGCAGGGGCTGCACAAACTCCCAACTGTCTTGCAATAGTCTATGACTTGTTCCTGTCACTAAGAACAGACAAGGTGGCGCATGCCTTTAATCCCAGCACTCAGGAGGCAGAAGCAGGCGGATCATCACTGTGAGTTCGAGGCCAGCCTGGTCTACAAAGCAAGTCCAGGACAGCCAAGGCTACAGAGAGCAAACCCTGTCTCGAAAAACCAAAAAAAAAAAAAAAACAAAAAAACAAAAAAGAACTGACAAGCCATGGATGCTCCCATAATCCCTTCCAAATGCCTCACCGCTCTTGTCAGAGCAGAAAAGATCTCCAACTGAATCCCTGTCACAGCCTCCTCAGTGGATGGAGCGCTTGAGGCAGGCCGTCGCGTTCTCCCTCACAGCTCGGCAGCTAACGCAGAGACAATGTATGTGTGCAGAAGGCACAGGTGGTTGGCGGGATGGCTACACGAAGGGCTGGAGGACTCGATGGTGTGTGTAGCTCTCAAGGCTGCTGTAAGAGATTAGCACAAATGGAGTGGCTTGGAACAATGCAAATGCATTCTGGCAAGGGTTGTCTCCATAGGCTGGACTCTCCCAGGGCTGCATTCCAGACTCTCTCGGGGAGTATCCAGTTCCATGCCTTTCCAGGCTTCCCATTTTCTCATCTTCCGGCTCGGTTCTTTCATCTTTAGCCTCGGCCCTTCCACGCTATCATCTCTCCGCACCTCTCTTTCCACGCCCGTTTCGCCCGTTTCTCCTCTCCAAGACCCTCACGATTACATCAGGCCCACTCGGAAAATCCAAGAGAATCTCCCTATGGTGACTCCAGGTAATTAGCAAAGTTACATTCCATCTGCAACGTTAGTTGTCCTTTTGCCGTGTTAGGTAACAATTGTGGGTACTGGGGACTAGGACATCTTCCGGGAGCCGTTATTCTGCCACTCACAGATGTTGGATGTACGGATGGTGGGTTGAAGGATGGGTGCTCGCCAGACTGTGTGCCTGGAGTGGGGACCAGCAGCTTGAGACAGAGGATGCCGATTTCCTCCCGCCTTCTGTTTTCTGTTCAAGCCGCCAAAGAGCCCTAGGCCAGTGGAGGGAACTAGGCAGGCCTGCTCTTCTTCCCTTGTATTCTACCTCCCCACCTGACCCTGGCACCCCCAGACACGGAGAACTGCAGTCCACTGGCCAGCCTGACACTCCTAAGTTGTATTTAGACCTACTTATAGTGAGTGAAAAACTAGCCGGGCATGGTGGCGCGCGCCTTTAATCCCAGCACTCGGGAGGCAGAGGCAGGCGGATCACTGTGAGTTCGAGGTCAGCCTGGTCTACAAAGCAAGTCCAAGACAGCCAAGGCTACACACAGAAACTTTGTCCTGAAAAAACAAAAAACAAAACAAAACAAAACACAGCCCTCTTCCTTCTGCATGCTGTCTTCTCACGCTATTCTATCCCAGCAACAGAAAAAGTAACTAAGTCAGATAGTAGTGTGCTCGGCTTTAATCCCAGCATTTAGGAAGCAAGGGAAGCCTGAAGCCTGATCTCTGAGTTCCAGGCCAGTCTGGGTCTACAATATAAGTTCCAGGTTAGCCAGGACTGTTACACAGAGAAAGTCTGTCTGGCAAAAAAAAAAAAAAAAAAAAAACCAAAACAGAAAAGTAACTAATCCCAGTCACTAAATGTAACAGACTGGAGCTGTAGCGCCTACTGAATGTGAGAGCCAACATCTGAGCTGAGGCATCAAAACCAACTGACTCCCCTGGGACTTTGTAATAAGGTGAAGGAAGTCACACATTAACTATGTGTCTATCCCTTGCTGGTCTGTTTAATGTAACAGGATTGGTATAAAGCAACATCAGCAAGGGTCAAGGAATAATAGTATAACGGACACTTACACAGACCTAAGTAAAGACAAGACATGAACCCGCTTAGCTGGTGCACAAGTTCCTGAAGTCTAGGACTGGCGCTGTCCTGCTCACACCCGTGCCCTCCCAGCATTATGAAGAGAACTTGGCACCTGTGGGCTCCAGTAAGTGTCGGTGAGTGGAAGCTTCCCTGCTTCCCCCAGAGTGTCACAAATCGCTACTTGTCACTTCCTGGCCTTTTAAAAACAGTTCTATCATGTTTATAACAACTCCTAAAACTGTATTGTTTAGTTTTGTTTGGGGCTTTGAACTGAATATAGCCCCCTTGCAACTTGTTTACTTCCTCCCCATTAAAATGGTTTCCAAGCTGGTCAGTGGCGGTGCATATCTTTAATCCCAGCTCTCAGGAGGCAGAAGCAGGCAGATCTCTGAGTTCAAGGCCAGCCTGGTTTACAGAGTGAGTTCCAAGACAGGCAGAAAAGCCCTATCTCGAAAAAACAAAAACACAAACAAACAAACAAAGAAGAAAAGGGATTCACCCATGTGGCTAGAGGAGCTGCCGTTGCTCTCTGAATTCTGTCACTGCTATTCCTGGAGTTCCTAGTTTCTGCTTAGGAACAGTGCTGCTAAAAATGTCCCCAGAACTGGGATGGGTTGTTGTTCTCAGAGTTATCACCAGTCTTGTCCCCAATCAGGTGGACGGACTGGACGCACACTTTCTCTTCCTTTCCCTGGACCCTCTGCTTACACAGCCAGGTCCTAGCCATTGGGCTTTCGGAAACTCAAGCCAGTGGGGAGGGGGCGGGGCGGGTTGGCGGCACAGATGGAGGGACTGTGTCGCGTCAGAATCCATACCCATGCTGCCACCATAGACACATCAGTGAGTTCAGAACAGAAAGAAATAGAAAAAGGACACCCTATGCCCGGTGGTGCCGGGTTCAAGGGTCCTGCCTTTAGGTCACCTGAGCTCCTTTTCAGTAGCTCCAATGTCCTCATGAAGGGAGAATAGATAACCTCAGTACCGTCCCCTCAGGGATGCCACAGAGCACTAGAGGGTGCTCAGTGAAGGCTGGGGAGCTGATGTTAGCTCCTGCTTCTAGTTCACTCCAGTCAGCCCCTGAAGTGACCCACCCCTTTCCATGTGGGCCATGCTGCCCTCCTGCTGCGTAGCCTCGGGCTTGCCTTCCAGCCACTTGTGTTCCTTTCCCCCTCGTCTGTCCCTGTGGCCTCAGGTTTATGGAGCTGGGGAAGGCAGAGACGGAAGCACCGATAACATCACTGTAGGTAGACTAGTCTCAGCTGCCACCATGTACGACGCATGTCCCAGCCTCCAGACATCGCTGTCTACCCCCCCCCAAACCCCCGTCCTCCCCATCAGCCTTCTCTACCCAGGGGACTCCAGGTCTGACAAAGCCCCCACTGTCCTCTGAAGGGTGCTCACAGGACAGCCCCTGCAGCTGGCACCAAGGTCTGGTGGCAGTCGCCAGGAGCCTGGCACACCATAGATAGGTGAGACGTGGCCTGTACAGTGGGGACCGGGGTCGGGGTGGGGTGGGGCTGGAGGTGGGGGTGGGGTCCAGCACGTGATTTCACAGTCGCACCTATTTTTCAGATGAGGATGCTGGGTTCAGTGTCTCACACAAGGAACAAGACATACATCTAGATGCAGGCCTCTGCCTGATGCCTGGTAGGCCTGCATTCCAGGCAGAAAGCCAAGGAAAGAGAGCACAGTCGGGGGGCTGGGCTCCTGCTGTGTGTGTGTGTGTGTGTGTGTGTGTGTGTGAGAGAGAGAGAGAGAGAGAGAGAGAGAGAGAGAGAGAGAGAGAGAGAGAGAGAGAGAGAGAGAGAGAGAGAATATGAGTGTATGTGTGTGTGTGTGTGTGCACGCGTGTGCGTGTGTGTGGTCTTGGCCTTGTCCAAACAGTCTATGCTATTGGAAAGAGCCCCCATGCCACACTTCAGCCAGGCCGGTCACTCCAATACAAAAAAAAAGCATGGGCCAAAGCTACCTCCCTCCAGCCCTGCTCCAGAAGCTGGGTCCCAGGGGAGTAGACCTGGAGGCTGGAGGGAACTGAGAAGGGACCACGCGCCCTTCCGCAAACTGCACCCTTTCCCACCTGCCAGCACGCACTCTTCTCGGCTTCCTTTCAGGGAACCCCCTCCTGGCTGCTGCCACATTCCCTACAATGCCGCCCCCGCACTCCCCCCCAGGCCCCTCCTCTGCGCCAGGGTGGGAGCCGCAGCGATTCAAGTTATTTTTAGCCACACTGCCTCCTCCAGGAGATTCAAGTCAAGGGGAAGCCGCCCCCGCGCCTCCAGGAGCTGCTTGCGGAAAGCGACCGATTAAAACCAGTGCTGCGCGGGCTGGGTGCCAGGCGGGCAGCAGGCGGGGAGACAGTCCTCTCCCCTGCTGGCTCCCCGGTGCTTGGTGTGCTGCGTTAAGAGTGCCAGGGGTCCCCGTATGCCCTTTATTGCCACCTCTCAGCTGCTGGTCTTCAGCCTAAACCACAGGTTCCAGCCTCCATCCCAAACCACACCCTCATCCCAATCCATTCTAAGCAGTGCACAAAGAGGAAAGACAACCCTCCCATCAAGGGAGATCCAGAGGTAGGGGAAGGGAGCCTCTATTTTGCTTGTCTGGCTTTACGCTCCATCCATCCATCCATCCGTCCATCCATCCATCTGTCCATCCATACATCCGTCCATCCATCCATCCATCCATCCTTCCTTCCCTTTTTTCCCTCTCTTGTCTCTCTCTCTTTTTTTTTTTTTTTTTTTTTTTTTTTTTGGTTTTTTTTGAGACAAGGTTTCTCTGTGTAGCCTTAGCTGTCCTAGACTCGCTTTGTAGACCAGGCTGGCCTCGAACTCACAGCGATCCGCCTGCCTCTGCCTCCCGAGTGCTGGGATTAAAGGCGTGCGCCACCACGCCCGGCTCTTGTCTCTCTTTCAACAAGGTGTTCTTATATCAAACTTACTGATAACCTAGATTCACTGACTTTGGATCTTCCTTATCTGTTGAGCACTGTTGGGGTTACAGGCTCATACCACCATTGGAGGGCTCAACTCACCCTTTATCCTCTGAGTGAACTATCAGGTAGGATGAGAAGGCTCTGACTCTCTAGTTCCCAGCTCCTGGTCTTCAGGAGTTAACCAAGAGGCAAAGGGCAAAGCAACAGTCAGGCAGAAGGAGCAGAATAGGCTGAGGATGAACCAGGGCCAGAGAGCACCAGCATGTGCAAGTCACTGGGTCATCAGGGTCCTATAGACGCTTGGAAAGAATGGGTCTTGAGGGGCTGGAGAGATGGCTCAGAGGTTAAGAGCACTGTCTGCTATTCCAGAGGTCCTGAGTTCAATTCCCAGCAACCACATGGTGGCTCATAATCATCATCTGTAATGTGATCTGATGCCCTCTTCTGGCCTTCAGGTGTACATGGAGGCAGAGTGCTGTGTACATAATAATACATAAATGTTTAAAAAAAAAAAAAAAAAAAGAATGGGTCTTGAGACCTTACCGCCAGCCCCCATGGTGGGGTGGGGTATTTGCTCAAGGTGACAAGCTGCTGGAGGAGGATTCTAGCAATGAGTGCCTGAGAAGATGGAGAATTTCCTAGTAGCAAGAATGGGAGGACATCTTGGGGGTGAAAAGAACCCTGCACATCCCAGATACCACTGATGCCTCAGCTCCCTCTGCCTGAGAGCCATTTGCAGGAAAGGCAGCGGCTTCCTTCCCGACGCTGTCATCAGTGTCCACGCCCGGAAGAGCTCCCAGGTGTAGGTTCAACAGAGGAGAAACGAACCTCAGTTTTCTCTCTGCATCATGGGATTACAAAAAGTCTTGGTGAGAATATAGCCATGTCTGAGCTTAACCACCCAAAGCTTCCTGGATGCTGTCCCACAGGAAGGCTCCTTTCCCTGCCTGACCCTAGGTTATAGCTGAGCTCAGGAGCAAAAAAGACACGCCTCCCCCACGTACGCACAACACCAGCTCTCTGGTGATGATTCAAGGAAGTCTGGATCAGCTGGGCAAGCTGTGGGGACCACTTGTCCCATGTCCTGTCCAGCCTGCTATGTCTTTCCTTCCTCTGATCCCACCAGGCCTTTTCCCAAGAGGGTTCCCCAGGCCTCCTCTCCATCTACTGTGGTCCCTTTCGGCTCAACTGCTCCACTCTGAGTGTTGTGTTCCGCAGCCCCCAGCCTCTGTTCACAGCACTCTAGGTAGTGCCAGCAGTGACTCTGGCCTAACAGACTAAAATTTGGGACTTGCTGCTGACTGGGCATGTGGAGCCTAAGGGTGGCCCCATTGTGTCCCCAGCCTGTGTGAGGGAAATACAGAAGCAGGAAGGGAGGTTTAGCAGCCCCTGGGCAGTTAGTTGAGTGTCTTCCCCAGTGTCACCCAGTTGGAACATGAGTGGGCTGGGATGAGAAACTCAGTGCCCACTGCCATGTCCCCTCTGTTAGGGGAGAGGTGAGGCATTTAGGGGCATTCCTACACATCTCCTGCTTTTCCTGTATCAAGCACCGTATGTATCTTTCAGACCATAAGACGCATTTTTCCCCCTCAAAAGTGGGGGTGGAAATTAGGGTGCGCCTTATGGTCCGATTGCTGTTTTTACTGTTTTTCTTGTTTTTGTTTTGTTCTTTGGTTTTTTGAGACAGGGTTTCTCTGTGTAGTCTTGGCTGCTTTGTAGACCAGACTGGCCTCGAACTCAGAGATCCGCCTGCCTCTGCCTCCCAAGTGCTGGGATTAAAGGCGTGTGCCACCATGCCTGCCCGGCTTGTTTTTCTTGATTTACTCTAAAAACTGTGTGTGTCTTATGGTCAGGTGGGTCTTATGGTCCGAAAAATAAAATACGGTAGCCTCTGTGACCAGAGGCATGTTTCCTTCTCCTTGATTCAGCCCCATAATGCCTTTGGGTAGATGGCAGAGGCAAGCACCTCTTGGAAACCCGGATCTGGTGCAGATAGGCAAGCTTTCTGGGGCTCCCTAGGAGGAACTGCCAGACGAGGCTTTGCCCTGCTGTTTTCATCCTGTGGCCTTCCTTATTTGGCGTGCTTCAGCCCTTTCTTCCCTGCCTAACTTTGCCACATACTTCCCTCTAGCCAGGAGACCAGGGCCTTCTTGCCTGCCTCAGTTTCCCCACCCATAAGGCCCTGTTCCAGGCCTTGGTTCCCTAAGCTTGGCAAGGGGGAACTCCCAGGTTACAAGGCCTAGCAGAAGAGGGTAGGGACGCAGGGAGTCAGGGCTTGAAGTCTTTGGGCCATGACAGGCCCCTCATCCATTCAGAGGAATTCTTTGAAAGGTCACTTCATCCTGCCCTCTCTCCCCCTGCAAGAAGCCTTCTAGAAGATCCCCAGGGAGGGGCGGTCCTGGGAGGCAGTCGGAGCTTTATCCCCAGGGCTGCTTGGTTAGCAGAGTCCTCCCTCCCCCAGCCCCTGGCTAAAGAAGGGCCAGAGCTGGACGTTGGAGGTGGAGGTGGAGGTGGGGGGAGGGGGGGCGGGGGCGGGGACGGGACAGACAAGAGGGGAATCCAGACAAGAAGGGGTTACCAGCGAAAGGGGAACTGAAAGAGGGTTGTGGTTGCCAAGGCAACATGGCATTGCTGGGGCCAGTGGAGGCTGCTGGGGAGGGAAAGAAGGGTGTCCCTCTCAGCTCTCAGCTTCGTTCTTCCTGTTTTGATGTTCTTTGTTCAAAGAGTCGGCCTTAGCCTCCTTTTGTGTCTGGGGGGTGGGGGTGGGAGTGGGGAGCCACTTCAGCGATGGAGTCTGCCCAGCTGAGCTCACCTACTCCAACCCCTCTTTCCCACCTTCCTGACTGCTCTGTGTCTTTACTCTGAGCTTTTTGGTGCTTACCTGCCAGCTGCTCTTCCCAGACCAGCAACATGGCCCTGACCTGAGCTGGCAGGGGCCACGTCCCCATCCCAGGGACAGGCATACCTCCTTTCGGAGCCTGCTGAGGGCTGACAAGAGAGTCTGAGATACCACCCCCTCCTGCTCCCCCCCCCCACAACCCACTCCAGACATTAAGTGTCTACTGGCCAGAGAAGCCAGGGACTTTTTATGTCACCTGGATATCTTTGTCATTGGTATCCTTGCATGGCCTCATGGAAGACAAACCATTTTGTGTCCCGCTAGATCCTAGTGTGTGCCTGGACCACAATAACTCTCCTCAGGGCTGTGGGCCCCTCTAAAAGAACCCTGTTTCCCACAGCAGCTGTGTTGTGGGTGACCAGAACAGCTCTGTTGACCCCCAGCTGCTGTGATGTCTCCGGAGCCCACCCTCAGCCTCCAAGACACACAGCCTGGGCTCTGGGAGGCTTCCTGCTCATTCAGAGTTGGGTGCTGCCACACACTGAGCTTCGGGTGAGGGGAAACGCTGTTAGCTGGTGGACGTCAGAATTTAAACCTAACTATGTCTCAGGTTGAAGTCTGTCCCTTTAACTGTGGGAAGCCATGGCTTTGGGAAACCTGGAAGTGGCCCAGAGAAGCTGTGCCCAGCAGAGCCTACGAATTGACCTTTTCTTCTCTGGAGGAAGACATCTCACTACCACCTTAGGAGTCTTTAGTCCCGGGGAGACCTGAACTAACCCAAAGTCCAGGGGCTGTATGGGCAGATTTGCCAGCCAGAAAGGAATGAGGAGAAGCTTCTTCAGCCTAGATGGCTGCAGCATCTTCCTCAGGGAGGGAGCCCGGCTGGTGTCAGGCTGCCTGCTGCTGCTGCCCTTCATCTATGGTCCCATGCTGCCCCCTTGTGGACAATCTCACACTCTCCACGTGGGATACATTAGCCCTGAGCCAGATGTCTATAGGGATAATCAGCCCGGAACTGAAGGGTCTGCTGGCACTGGCAGATGCTGAGCTCCAGGCCAGTGTCGCATGCAGCACATCTCTCTCTCTCTCTCTCTCTCTCTCTCTCTCTCTCTCTCTCTCTCTCTCTCTCTCTCTCTCTCTCTCTCTCTCTCTCTCTCTCCTAGGGACTTTGAAAACCCAGGCTCTTGTCAGGAAGTAAATTTAAAAATTGTATTTCCAACTCTTAATTCCCTGTTTTTGTTTTTTGTTTATTTGTTTTGTTTTCTTTGCAGTTTCAGCTTCTGTTTCATGTCTTGTAGTAGGACATTGACTGCATGTAGGAGCAGACCGTGGCTTGGAAACAATTTGGGGGAGGTCAGGGTCTTTCCTACCCCAGGGTGACCCAGGATCACTCGTGTAGTCAGTGACAGCCAAGCATTTGTGAAATGTGTGCGTTTAGTTCTTCAGACGTTTACCAGGTGCCCACACACACTCAGGACTGTGAAAGATACTGCTTGTTAGTTTTTGTTTTTTAAGACAGGATTTCTCTGTGTAGCCTTGGCTGTCCTGGACTCACTTTGTAGACCAGGCTGTCTTCGAACTCACAACGATCCACCTGCCTCTGCCTCCCAAGTGCTGGGATTAAAGGCATGCGCCACCATGCCCAGCTTTTTTAAAAGGTTTTTTTTGTGTGTGTGTTTATTATATACACAGTGTTTTTGTCTTCATGTATGTCTGTGCGCCAGAAGAGGGCACCAGATCCCATTATAGATAGCTGTGAGCCACCATGTGGTTGCTGGGAATTGAACTCAGGACCTCTGGAAGAGCAGACAGTGCTCTTAACCTCTGAGCCACCTCTCCAGCCCCTGGGAAAGATACTGCTAAGGTTACTTGGCTGAGCTGGCTCCGTGAGATGTGGATGAGGAAAGGCTAAAGAAGGCCGTGTGTGTGGTTTAGATAGTTGGCATACAGACTGTTCAGTCCATGTTTGTCTGGCGCGTGTCTTGTCGTGCCTTAGTCCCTCTCCATTTCATGTCTAAGAAGAGACGGAGGGGTCTGTGCACTGCTGAGCTCGGCCAGTGTTCTGCTCAAAGACTATAGCTCAGAGAGAGGCACCATGGTCCAGGCCTCCATCTACATGGGCCGGAGTCAAGGCAGAAACCACTTACCCAAAGATAGTGTTGGCGTGGTGGCACACTCCTTTAATGCCAGCTCTTGGGAGGCAGAGGCAAGCCTGTTTCTGTGAGTTTGAGGACAATCTAGCCTAAATATCAAGTTCAAAGCCAGCTGGGGCTACATAAACAGACCCTGTCTCAGATATATAGATAGATAGGTAGGTTGGTAGATAGATAGATAGACCAAATCAATCAATCAATAAATAAGCGAAACAAGCCTCAAACAAGACACAAATAGAATGGAAGGGTGTTGACCACAGAGGGCCCTAGAGGATGGGTAAAGTTTTGTCTTTGTGCCTGAAGCACCTTTGTTATTATTTAATTCACCTCTTCTTCCTTTTTTTTTTTTTTTGTCTTTTTTTGGTTGTTGTTGTTTTGTTGTTGTTGTTGTTTTGAGACAGGGTTTCTCTGTGTAGCCTTGGCTGTCCTGGATTCACTTTATAGACCAGGCTGGCCTTGAACTCACAGTGATCCGTCTGCCTCTGCCTCCTGAGTGCTGGAATTAAAGGCGTGCGCCACCATGCTCGGCTCTATTGACCTCTTCTTACTTATCAATGTATTTATGTACTGTAAAGCTGGGGATAGAACCCAGGGCTTTGCATATTCTAGACTGGTGCTCTAATACTGACCTCTACCCTCCAACCCGAATTGTGTTTTTATATGTGTAAAATAAAATGAGGTTACAAATGATTTTCTTTCTTTCTTTCTTTCTTTCTTTCTTTCTTTCTTTCTTTCTTTCTTTCATGTATACAGGGTTCTGCATGCCAGAAGAGGGCACCAGATCTCATTATAGATGGTTGTGAGCCAGCATGTGGTTGCTGGAAATTGAACTCAGGACCCTTAGAAGAGCAGCCAGTACTGTAAGCCTCAGAGCCATCTCTCTAGCCCACAAAGGATTTTTTTAAATTTAATTTTAATTTTAATTTTTTTCTTTTCTTTTCTTTCTTTCTTTTTTTTTCAATAATTTATTTAATTTTATTTTTAGAGTGAGGGTGTCAGGGCCATTGGAACTGAAATTACAGACAGTTGTGAGCTGCCATGTGGTGGCTGGGAATTGAACCCGGGTCCTTTGGAAGAGCAGACAGGCAGACAGTGCTCTTACCCACTAAGCCATCTCTCCAGCCCTTTTTTTTTTTTTTTTTTTTTTTTTTTTTTTTTTGAGACAGGGTTTCTCTGTGTAGCTTTGGCCATCCTGGACTCACGTTGTAGACCAGGCTGGCCTCGAACTCACAGCGATCCACCAGCCTCTGCCTCCGAGTGCTGGGATTAAAGACGTGTGCCACCACGTCCGGCTCTTTTTTTTTTTTTTTTTTTTTTTTTTTTTGGTTTTTCAAGACAGGGTTTCTCTGTGTTAGCTTTGGCTGTCTTGGACTTGCTTTGTAGACCAGGCTGGCCTGGAATTCACAGTGATCCACCTGCCTCTGCCTCCCAAATGCTGGGATTAAAGGTGTGCACCACTACTGCCCAGCCTCACAAATGATTTTTTTAATTTTTAAATATTTAGATTTATTTGTACGATGAATATTTTGCTTGTATGTGTACCATGTGCGTGCCTGGTACCCACAGGAGTCAGAAGAGGTCATTGGACTCCCCTGGAGCTGGAATTACAGATGGTTATGAGGCATCATGTGAGTGCTAGGAAGCAGGTTCTCGGCAAGAGCAACAAGCGCTCTCTTTTACAGCTGAGCCAGCTCATCAGAGCTGTTACGAAGGGATTTCATGGCATGCAAAGATGTGTACACATTATGACAAGGTGTAACAAATTGAATGACAAAGGGGTTCCCTATAAGATTTCCCTTCTTTAAGAGCCCTGTCTGCTCTTCCAAAGGTCCTGAATTCAATTCCCAGCAATCACATGGTGGCTCACAACCACCTATACTGAGATCTGGTGTCCTCTGCTGGCATGCAAGTTCACAGTGCAGGCAGAGCACTGTATGAATAATAAATAAATCTTAAAAAGAAAAAAGATTTCCCTTATGAAGATACACAGGAGTAGAGAATGAAAAAAATAAACTGTTCCTAGAAAGGAAACTATTCTTGCACGCATGGGTAGCCTTATCACAGGTCTCCCCTAAAAGCTATGGTCAGGCTGGAGAAACAGATCAGTGGTTCAAGAGCACTGGCTGCTCTTCCAGGGGCTCTCAGTTCGGTTCCCATCAACCACATGGCCACTCACAACCATCCAACTCCAATTCCAGGGCACCTGGTGCCATCTTTGGACCTCCCTGGGCACCAGGTGTTGGGATTAAAGGTGTGCACCACCACATCCGGTATAAAGAAAATTAGAGGGGCAGGAGAGATGGCTCAGAGGTTAAGAGCACTGACTGCTCTCCTAGAGGTCCTGAGTTCGATTCCCAGCAACCACATGGTGGCTCATAACCATCTATAATGAGTTCTGGTGCCCTCTTCTGGCCTGCAGGTGTACATGCATGCAAAGCACCGTATACATAATAAACAAACACATATATAAATAAATAAATCTAAAAAAAGGAAAGAAAGAAAATTAGAAAAAAAAAGGAAAAAGAAAGAAAGGAAGGAAAGAAGGAAGATGTGGCCGGTTAGTGTTATCAAGTCACGAGTCCCTTGCACATGTCTCATTGAGTTATAGTCAAAGGAAGATCTTCCTTCTCCGCCTTCTTAGGCTGGTAGCTGGCATTTCACAATGGTCTCTTCCTGTCACAGCCCAGTGTCATAGCCATCCACCATCTTTGAATCTGCCTCTTCATCAGACTGTGGCTTTTCCATACTGTTCATTCTGCTACTACCAATGTTTTTAATTGTTATTTTTATTTTATGTGCACTAGTGTTTTGCTTGTATGTGAGTATCGGATCCCTTGGAACTGGAGTTACGGACAATTGCTGAGTACTGATGCTGGGAATTGAACCTGGTCCTCTGGAAGAACAGCCAGTGCTCTTAACCACTGAGCCACCTCTCCAGTCCCGTAAGGAGGTGTTAGAAAGACCGCCAGCTCACCTGGAAGATAAATGTGGATTTGCGCATGCCAGAGTGCACGTGTGAAGGTCAGAGGAGAGTTTGGGGGAGTTGGTTCTCTCCTTTCACCATTGGATCTGGGGTTTGAACTCAGGTCTTTAGGCTTGTGCAGAGGGCTTTACCTGCCCGTCCCAGCCCGGTTCCTTTAAAGCCCTCGCAATTTTCTTTGCTAAACCCCACCAAAAATAGTTACCTTTCATCCCTTTGTTCCAATGTCTGGCCTCCCCATTCCTGTTGACAGTGGATTCTGCTTGCAATGGCTGTTTCTAGGTTCTTGATGTCCTGTTTAAAGAAGTAAAGCTGTGCCGGGCGTGGTGGCGCATGCCTTTAATCCCAACACTCGGGAGGCAGAGGCAGGCGGGTCGCTGTGAGTTTGAGGCCAGCCTGGTCTACAAAGTGAGTCCAAGACAGTTAGGGCTATTACACACAGAGAAACCCTGTCTTGAAAAACAAAACAAAACAAAACAAAAGAATTAAAGCCCAAGAGATGCCCAGGGCTTGCTGTTTTGGGTCCAGGAGTAGGAGAAGTTGGTTGCTAAGGCAGGGTATGGGTCCTTCTTTTAAAAAAGTTACAGCTGTGTGTGGTAGCGCACACCTTTAATCCCAGCACTTGGGAGACAGGGGCAGGTGAATCTCTGTGAGTTCAAGGTCAGCCTAATCTACAAAGCAAGTTCAGATCAGCCAAGGCTACACAGAGAAACCCTCTCCCCCCCCAAAAAAAAAAAACAAGACAAGTTGAATAAACAAAACAAAACTAAAGGGCTAAGCAGTGTTGCATACCTTTGATCCCAGCACTCAGAGGCAGAGGCAGACAGATCTCTGAATTCAAGGCCTTCTTGGTCTACAGAGCAAGTTCTAAAACAAACAGGGCTATGCAGAGAAACCCTGTCTTGATTAAAAAAAAAAAAAAGCAATCAAGCAAACAAAACTGTTGATAGCCAGGTGTGATGTTGCGCACCTTTAATTTTAGCATTTGGCAGGCAGAGGCAGGTGGAGCTCTGTGAATGTGAAGCCAGCCTGGTCTACATAGTGAGTTCCAGGACAGCCAGAACTACATAGAGCCTGTCTCAAAAATAAAATAAAAAATGTAGTTAATGTGTGGTGGGTATCAGAAAGTTCTGAGCCAAAATGTGGGTGCTGAGAGGTAGAACTCAGGCCCCCCTGGAAGGGTAACCAGTGCACCTGAGTCTTCTCTCTAGAACCTCAATGGTTTTGTGTTTTGTTTTGCTTTTATTTTTTTATTTTTTATTTTTCCGAGACAGGGTTTCTCTGTGTAGCCTTGGCTGTTCTAGATTCGCTTTGTAGACCAGGCTGGCCTTGAACTCACAGCGATCCACTTGCCTCTGCCTCCCGAGTGCTGAGGGTTTTGTTTTGTTTTGATTGGTCTGTTGGTAGTATGTACACCTTTATGTGCTGAGCTTGTCCTTTCACATGATATATTTGTTACTCATCTTCAGGCCAGAAGAGGGCACCAGATCTCATTATCGATGGCTGTGAGCCACCATGTGGTTGCTGGGAATTGAACTCAGGACCTCTGGAAGATCAGACAGTGCTCTTAAACCTCTGAGCCAACTCTCGAGCCCACATATTTGTTATTCATAATATGCCTGTCCCATCATGCATAGGCATAAATGGGACATAGGGTGGTGGCCAGGCCTTTAGTCCCAGTACTCAGGGAGGCAGAGGCAGGTGGATTTCTGTGAGTTCAAGGCCAGCGTGGTCTACAAAGCAAGTTCAGGAATGCCAAGGTTACACAGGGAAAACCCTGTCTCGAAAAAATTAAAAGGGGTGGGAGAATAGTTTTCCTTAAAAATCCACTCGGAGGAGCTGGAGAGATGGCTCAGAGGTTAAGAGCAGTGTCTGTTCTTCCAGAGGTCCTGAGTTCAATTCCCAGCAGCCACATTTTGACTCACAACCATCTACAGTGAGATCTGGTGCCCTCTTCTGGTGTGCAGGCATACATGTGGGAAGAGCACTGTATACATACTTTTTTTTTTTTTAAGATTTATTTATTTATTATTTATCAGTGGTACACATATACCCCTGCAGGCCAGAAGAGGGCATCAGGCTACATTATAGATGGCTGTGAGCCACCATGTGGTTGCTGGGAATTGAACTCAGGACCTCTGGAAGAGCAGTCAGTGCTCTTAACCTCTGAGCCATCTCTCCAGCCCCTGTATACATACTTACATTTAAAAAAATTCCTAAAAAAAAAAAAAAGAACCCACTTGAAGCACACCATTTACCTTATTGTACTCAAAACTACACCATTGCTTCTAATTCTAGGACATGTTTCAAGATGTTTTTGACCAAAAAAAGAGGAGTTACTAGGAGGTTGCAGAGGAGCTATTAGAGCATCGAGCCGTTTAGAGGGAGGTGTGCATGTAGCTGATACAAGTTAAGTGCCTCGCTGGGGAAAGGCATGTGTGTAGCTAGAGCCACGTGCGGTCCTGGCTTGCTGAGGCAGCACTATGCTAGCCTGTGCCGCAGGCATGAACCCCTGAACTGTAGCCAGGCATATGACCCCCACTTCCTCCAGTGCTGCTTCTGCTCGCAAGCCCCTCACCCGTGCTTAGCCCCATGGACTCTGTTCCTGCAGAGACATCTTCCTGTCTGGCCTCAACCACTAACCTCTTGGCACTAAGTTACTGTTTAGCCCAAGGCCTTGTTTTCCATTTGCCCACTGCACCCCCTTCCTTTTCAGAAATGCCTGTGTAAGCTTCCCTCTGCCTGTCCTGCCTCCACCCCTTCCCACCCCCCTCTTTAACCTCAGCGATTCCACGGACATGCCTTACCTGGGACCACTCCTTTAGCAGGTGTTCACCACCCTACCACTCTCCGCCTATGTTGCCAGGCAGAGGAGCAATGAGGCTGGCAAACATGGTCCCAGACTCAGCGACGTGGCAAGGGACACCCAGGGGACAAATGATGTAAGTAGAGTCCAGAAAAGTTCCATGAAGGAAACAGAATGAAGGACACACTGGGGGAACGGGGTAGAGGCTCTCCATTTGACACCAGGTAGTCCAAGGGATGAGCACACCATCCAAAAAGCAGGGAGAGACGGACGCAGGCTCTGAGGCGGACCAGACATCTGTGGCTGGTGGGGAAGGCCAGGTGTTTGGAGACAGATACATGACAAAGAGAGTTGCCAAGGTCAGGAAGGTAAAGGATTTGTGTAAGGGGTGAAACTTGGAGAACCGTAAGGCTGGGCGGTGGTGGCGCACGCCTTTAATCCCAGCGCTGGGGAGGCAACTCTGTGAGTTCGAGGCCAGGTCTACAAAGAGAGTTCCAGGATAGCCAAGGCTACACAGATGAACCCTGTTTCGAAAAAACCAAACAAACCAAACCAAACAAAACAAAACAAAAAACCAGATAGTATCTGAGGCTGTGTGGTGGCAGCACACACCTTTAATCCCAATACCCAGGAGGCAGAGGCAGGCAGATCTCCAACTTTGAGGTCAGTCTGGTCTCCAGGACAGCCAAGACTACACAGAGAAACCCTGTCTCAAAAAACCAAACCCAATTAGTTAAGAGAGAGAGAGAAAGAGAGAGAGAGAGAGCGTATTTGCTACAAGTCTTTAAAAGGGATGGCCACAGAGGCTGAGGATGTGATTTGGTTCATACAGGGCCTGTCTGGCATGCTTGTTGCTGTGGCTTCTGATCTGCAGCTCTGCATGAAACCAGGGGTGGTGGCTCGTCCCGAAATCTCAGCATTCAGGAGGTGGAGGTAGGAGGATCAGAAATTCAAGGTCATCCTTAACTACATAGCAAGTTTGAGGCCAGCTCGGGGACACATGAGGCCCTCATCTCAAAATAAGTAAAAATGAAAAAGTTTAAAATATATGGGTAAAGGCCCTTGCCATCAGGCCTGACAACCCAAGTTTGTTTCCCGGGATCCAAATGGTGCAAAGGAGAGAAGTGACTCCCGGAAGTTATCCTCTGACTTCCAAATGTATGCCATGGTAGCATGGACACACACAGACACACACACAGACACACACAGACACACACACACACAGACACACACACACACAGACAGACAGACACACACACACACACAGACAGACAGACAGACACACACACACACACACAGACACACACACACACACACACACACACACAGACACACACACACACAGACACACACACACACACACACACACACACACACACACGAGTTAGATAGGTTGGAGAGATGGCTTGGTGGCTAAGAGCACTTGGTGCTATTCCAGAGAACGCATGTTCACTTCCCAGAACCCACATGGCGGCTACAGCCATCTATAACTCCAGTCCCAGAGGATCCAGTGTCTTCTTTTGGCCTCCCTGGGAGCCAGGCATGCACATGATGTGGACATCCATGCAGACAAAACACTCATATACTTAAATAAATACTTTTTAAAATAGATATAAAGGGACCTCAGAGCTCTCGGCTACGCGGAGCTTCACTGTAGGGGAAAGAGGCCGAGGAAAGAATTGCTGGGAAGCATCACTTTTTAGATCTCTCCCTGTCTCTGTTTGTTTCTTTCTCTGGCTCAGGGATTGAATCGAGAGCCTCCGGCATATTAGGCAAACATTTACCATGCTACCACAGTGGCTATATTGCCACTGTAAACCATCCAATCCTTCTTTTCTTTTCCTTTTTTTTTTTTTTTTTTTTTTGGTTTTTTTGTTTTGTTTTGTTTTGTTTTTTCGAGACAGAGCCTCTCTGTGTAGCCTTAGCTATCCTGGACTCACTTTGTAGACCAGGCCGGCCCCGCTGCCTCTGCCTCTTGAGTGCTGGAATTAAAGGCGTGCACCATCACACCCGGCTCCAATCTTTCTTTTTTTTTTAAGTCAGCTGGGTATGGTGCACATGCTTGTAATCCCAGCACTCAGGGAGGCAGAGGCAGGCAGCCTGGATTCAAGGCCAGCCTGGTCTACAAAGCGAGTCTAGGACAGCCAAGGCTACACAGAGGAGCCCTGTCTCAAAAAAAAAAAAATTTAAAAATCAGCCCTAATAATATTAGAGCTGGAGAAATGGCTCAGAGGTTAAGATCACTGTCTGCTCTCCTAGAGGTCCTGAGTTCAATTCCCAGCAACCACATGATGGCTCACAACCATCGATAATGTGATCTAATGTCCTCTTCTGGCCTGCAGGTGTACATGCAGGCAGAGCACTGTATACATAATAATCCCAGCACTTAAGGGGCTGAGGCAGGTGGATTGCTGTGAGTTTGAGGTCAGCCTGGTCTACAAAATGAGTTCAGGACAGTCAAAGCTACACAGAGAGACCCTGTCTCAAAAAAACAAAAAAACAAAACCCAACCAACCAACCAAATCACTATTATTGCCAGACGTGCTGGTGCATGCCTTTAATCCCAGCACTCTGGAGGCAGAGGCAGGGGGATGTCTGTGAGTTTGGGCCAGCCTGGTCTACAGAGTGAGTCCAGAATAGCCAAGGCTACACAGAGAAACCCTGTCTTGGGGGGAGAAAAAAAGAAAGAAAGAAAAACTAAGTAAGAAAAAAAATCATTATTATCGTGAGTCTGTATGCGGGTGTCTAAGGCAGTCAGAGGACAACTTTCATCAGTCTCTTCCTTCCACAATCGGATCCAGAGTTTGCATTCAGGCTTGAGCAGCAAGCATTCCTATCTGCTGAGCTGTCTATCTGAGCAGCACATTGCTTTTGCGTTTAGAGACAGGGTATCATGCTGCCCAGCCTAGTCTCAGCTATGTAGCTGAAGATGACCTTGAAGGCCTGATTCTTCTGCTTAACACTTAGGCTCTAAGCGCTGGGTGGATGTTGTGAGCCACCCTGCCTAGGGAAAAAAAAGTTGTTTTGTTTTGTTTGTTTTTAAAGAAAAAGGTCCTTTTACATAACCCTGGCTGTCCTGGGCTCACTACATAGACTGAAATCACAGAGGTCTGCCTGCCTCTGCCCCCTGGGTGCTGGCATATCCCGGTAGTATAACATTTTTTTGGAGACAAGGTCTAGCTCAGTTACTCAGGCAAATCTCCAACTCACAGTTCTCCCAAGATAACATAGAGAAACCCTGTCTCGAAAAACCAAACAAAAACAAAAACAAAAAAAACCCACAGATTCATCGCTCCCTAACATTCATTCCTCAAAGACTCCCTTAGCTTTCTGGGTCTGTAGAAGTCAAGCCCCAAGAGCGAAGTAGGCACTGGAGGAAGAGAAGGAAGAAAAAAGACAGATCCGGGGCTGGCCGGAGGCATGCTCCATGTCAGCACCATGCGGTTTTTGGTTGTTTGTATTGTTTTGTTTTGTTTTGCGAGACAGAGTTTCTCTGTGTAGCCTTAGCTGTCCAGAACTCGCTTTGTCGACCAGGCTGGACTTCCTGCCTCTGCCTCCCGAGTGCTGGGATTACAGGCGTGCGCCACAGCACCAGCTCAGCACCATGCTCTTAACCCCAGCAGCAGAAGGCTGCAGCCGGAGGATGGCGAGTTATAGCCCAGTCTAGGATACAGAACAGGAAAGACCCTGTCAAACAGAGGGGGGTGGAGTAAAGAAAACAAAGACATCTGTGGCGCTAAAGAAGGCGGGGCCAGGCTCTAACCCATCCCTTCTCGAGGCTTAGGCCCTTTCCAGCCTTGGAACCTTTTTCCCCGCCCCCGCGCCAGTACCGAGGGAAGCTTTTCCGTGGGACCTTCCGGTAGCGTCGGCCCTATTTCCCATGCTGCACTGCGGGCCTTCCTCTTTCTCTTCCGGTCCCAGGCGCTGCGGGAGGCGCCGGTTACCGTGAGTGTTGGCCGTGCGGCATCCGATGCCATCGGTGACTTCTGCGGGTCGCGGGGCGTGAGGATAGGGCGGACGGCCGCTTGGCTGTGGGACGTAGAGGCTGCCGGGCGGGGGTTGGTTCCCGGCCGTCCGCAGGGTGTGGATGGAGGGGAAAGCCACCCCGGGGACCGGCAAGCGTAGTCTCAGGACCTCGCTGCTCGCGTGTGAGAGGTGGGGCCGCGGCTGTCACTGCGGCGAGGACGCTGGATTTCGTAAATCGAAAGCGTCTGTTGCAGCCTCACTCTGTTTTCTTGATGATGCTTAGGCAGCTCAGGGCGGCAGAGGTGGCCCTGTCTGGGGAAGCCCCATCCTGACCTCAGTTCGTGTCTTTTCCTCCAGGTGCAGACATGGCCAAGTCCAAGAACCACACCACACACAACCAGTGTAAGTTACTTGGGCTCCAACTGGTGCCCGGACTCTGGCAAAGCTTGGTTTACGGTTGCTAGATGATAGCGAGACAGACAGACAGACAGACACACACACACACACACACACACACACACACACACACACACACTTTTCCCCCTTCAGGTGAGCATGAAGCTGATTTTGTATTTAGCTGGTTGTGAGATTACAGATTTGGGGGAGGCAGGAGCTTGCTTAAGCCCTCAGTGCTTTGCACTGGGCCCTGAGTGTTTTCTCAAAACTCACAAGCCCGGGCCAGCTGTGATGTTAGGCGGAATTATTAGAAGCCGGCTCTTTGATCTGTAAATGTTTCTTGTTACCCTACAGCCCGCAAATGGCACAGAAATGGCATCAAGAAACCCCGGTCACAACGATATGAGTCTCTTAAGGGGGTGAGTGAGTACACTGGGTCTGTACACCACGGTCCAGGGCCTGCTGTACAGTCCTGATATTACCCACTTCAGCTTCTGGGTAATTGGGGTTTTGTTTGTTTGTTTGTTTGGTTTTCCGAGACAGGGTCTCTCCATGTTAGCCTTGGCTGCCCTGGACTCACTTTGTAGACAAGGCTGACCTTGACCTCAAAGCGATCCACCTTCTGCCTTCTGAGTGCTGGGATAAAAGGCGTGCGCCACCACACCCAGTTGCTTCTGGCTGTTTGGGGGGGGGGTTTGAGACAGGGTTTCTCTGTGGAGCCCTGGGTGTCCTCGAACTCAGATCTGCCTGCCTCTGCTTCCTGGATTGCTGGTCTTAAGGGCATTGACTACACTGTCTAGCTCATCTGATTACTTTTTTTTTTTTAACCTTTATTTTAGGTTCATTGGTGTTTTGCCTGCATGTGTGTCTGTGTTAGAGATTTTGGAATT
Source organism: Acomys minous (assembly GCF_964271855.1). Classification (NCBI taxonomy): domain Eukaryota; kingdom Metazoa; phylum Chordata; class Mammalia; order Rodentia; family Muridae; genus Acomys; species Acomys minous. The sequence goes on along the minus strand of NC_140495.1, from coordinate 16,720,441 downwards.
ACAGACAGTTGTGAGCTGCCATGGGGGTACTGGGATTTGAACCCCTGGAAGAGCAGTCAGTGCCCTTAACCACTGAGGCATCTCTCCAGCCCTCTGGTTACTCTTAGCTGCCCTTTGATGTAATGATGTCCCAGTACTTTTCTGCTCCTTTTTTTTCTGCTGCCAGACTCATAGCAAAGCTTTCCTTGACCTTCCCAGTCCCTGGTGTAATTTGCTCCTGAGACTGAAAACTGCTTCCTTTGCTTAGCAGAACCCATGGGGGGGGGGTTGTGTACCTTATGGTCTGCCTCTTTTGTGCCACCTAGTTCTGTACATTTAATACCACCTAGTACTAGGCTGGGGACCACTTCTCTGCATATTAGGTGGGTTCTGGGGGGAATAGCTAAGCCTGCACCTGGTCTGTTTGTTGCCTGCATCCTTGCTTTCTGGTGTGACTCTGATGGAGTGGGCTTGGTATTTGAGGTGAGGAGGTGGCCATAGGGGAATGTCACGCTTTACAACCCTTTCCTGGGTAAGGATTACAGTGTCGCCCTTGCAGATCGTGTTACATGCTGCCACATACATCTTCTCTATTTGCCAGGTGGACCCCAAGTTCCTGAGGAACATGCGCTTTGCCAAGAAGCACAACAAGAAAGGCCTGAAGAAGATGCAGGCAAACAACGCAAAGGCAATGAGTGCCCGTGCAGAGGCCATTAAGGCCCTTGTGAAGCCTAAGGCCGTTAAGCCCAAGATGCCAAAGGGCCCCAGCCGCAAACTCAGCCGGCTCGCTTTCATCGCTCATCCCAAGCTTGGGAAGAAGATTCGAAGCTACATGAACAAGGGTCGTAGGCTGTACCAACCACGGCCCAAGGTTCAAACCAAGGCGAAAGCCACAGCTAAGACCCAGGCTGCAGCCCCAGCTCAGGCTCCCAAAGCTGCCCAGGCCCCTGTGAAGGCCCCATAGAAAAGGCTTCTGCCTATGTGAAGACAGATGGACTGGTGTGACACATCCACCTACACACTATTTACAGATGACCAGTGTCCTATGCTGTTTTTACAAATAAACATGAGGCAAGCTCTGTTAACGTGTGTCTGTCATGGGCCTAGGGTAGAATTGCTGCCCTCTGGTATGGGGGAAGATTTCAGCCTCTTGAATGAAAAAGGGGCAGGGAGGGGGTGGAGTCAGGTAGGGGCACCCCAGAGCTGAGGGAGTGGAAGAAGTCTTAAATAACTAGTGTTCTGGATGGGGATTCATAAGTGGAACTCAGAAGACAACTTATGTTTGGACCATCCTGGGGAAGCCGTCCTGTCAGCCTGGCATGGGACCTTTCTGCTTTATATTTCTTGGTGTGTGAGGTGGGTGCTGTGATGGGAGTGTAAATTAGGACGTCTGGGATTAGAACTCACTGCAATCAGGATTAGCAGTAAGTGCCTTTACCAGCCTACTGAGCCAACTTGGCCATGACAGTTGTGCTTTAGCCTCCCAGAGTGTAAGAACCACTATTCCAGCTTCCTGTAGGGTCTTGGGTTTGGAGACAGTTTCTGTATGTAGCCTGCCTGTCCTGAACTCACTTTCTAGACCAGGATAGTCTCAGCGATTGCCTGCCTCTGCCTCCTGAGTGCTGGGACGCGCCACCACTGCCTGATCCATCTGGTAGGATCTTAGCCTTCAGTGCAAAAAGTAAGCGGCTGGTGTTTCCGAGGCATTCTGTAAAACAGTGGGTCCTTTCCAGTACAGCTAACCTTCACAACTAGCCTTACTCCAACCTTGGGCCCTTTGGTGACTCTAAGGGATGCTGAGATGCTGCAGGTTTAGCCCATGATAGGGTAGCTCTGAGGTGTATGTTGGTCTCCTTGCTACCTATGCATGGGATCTGATCACATAGGTGAGGAGGGCCGGAGAGGCAGCCTTGTCTTTTAGGACCTTAGGCAAGGTTCAGTGTGCAAGGGTTCAAAGTGCTGGCCCTTGGTAGGTTACACGCCAGGGTTTGGAGTTTCTACAACTACATAAAAAGCTCCATCTCGCCTGTCTTGTACTCACGGGATTTTGATGGGTGCTTAGTGCACCATCTCTCCAGCCCCTCGGTATCCTCTTGTGATGAGAACAGTCTCTTGACAAAGGAGCAGGGCTCTCCAGCTGTGCACAGATGTGTGGTACTGAATGTTGTGCCATGCCAAGAGGGACAGAGCAGTTTGGGACATTAGGAAAGGTCCCAAACCCAGGCTCACTTTCCCCACCTGTGAACTGGAGATGCTAACAAATCCCCAGAGAAAAGTCTCCATCCGTGATTGTCCACAGTATAAAGAACACCCCATCCAATACTGGCTTTATTATTGGGTGGGGGGGGCAACAGAGCCTTGGCAGTGGTTGGGCTAAAAGCTGCTAGGATTGGAAGGCATGGGCTCAGCTTTCACCAGGCAGGGCGGGCACACTAGCCAGCACAGAGAGTAGGCGTGTATATATGTCAACCCCACGTAGGAACACCGCCTCGTGCAGCCGCTCGTCGTGGTCATGCAGCAGCACCGGGGTGTGGTTCATGGGCGAGAAGCCCAGCGCTGGGATCCCCACCTGCACGGGTGATAAGGCACTGTTAGGGGAAAGGCAGCCTTAAGACTCCCCGCTGCTGGCACTGCCCTGTGGGTGAGTAGCTCACCGCTCGGATATAGCGGCTGTCAGTGGCAGCAGGAAAGATCTCTGGCTCCAGAGTGAGGTTCCTGCAGGGGAAGAGCCTGGTAAATGGGGAAGAAGGCAGAGGGAAAGCCAGAGGGGGGCACACAGGATGGTGGGAAAGGGGGGAGTCGACAGGAAGCAGAGGGGTCTGGTGTGATCTGGCCACTGGTCGATGCTCACATTTCCTTGCAGGCCCCACTGAAAGCTGCCCACCAGGGATCTGATTCGTCCGTGTGTGTGATTCGGGGCTCTGTAAACTTCTGCAGAGGGGAGGAAATGGCAGGGTAAGGACTAGGACGTGAGGCTCTACTTGTAGAATGTGCTGTGCTTGGCACAGGGCACACCCAGCCACCCACCTGCCAGGCTTCCCAGTGGCCAGCACAGCCCCGGGGCCTCTTCCAGTCTTTCAACTGCCCTAGGTCTGTCTGGGTCTCTTCCTCATTCCTCATTTTCGTCTACTCAACTCTTGCTTCAGATCCTAGCCCAAATGCTTGTTACTCGGGTGCCCTGGGCCGCAGAGAGGCAGAATATAGCTTCTCGGAATACAAGGTCCCACTTTCCTAGGCTACATGTGTGCATAATCGCATAATCTTACCAGTGCTCAAATTCACTATATAGACCAAGCTGGCCTCAAACTCACAGAGATCTGCCTGCTTCTGCCTCTAGAGTGCTGGAATTAAGAGTGCATCTCACTCCACCTTGCATTTGTATTGTCTCCTCCCCCCCCCCACCCCCCCCCCAGCCTCCCCATCTCCCCCAAGCTGAGGACCAAACCCCAGGGCCTTGTGCTTGCTAGGCAAGTGCTCTACCACTGAGCTAAATCCCCAACCCCTTGCCTTTGTACTGTATTGTAGCCTTGCTGGCCTTGATCCTCACACCTCCACCTCTGAGTGCTGGGATTGATTATAGGCACGTGCCACATTTCCTGCTTTATGAGGTGCTGGTAATCAAACCTAGGGCTTCATGCACAACAGGCAAATACTGAGTCGATGGAGTCACACTCCAAATCTCCCGACAAAGCAAGCAAACATTTGTGCCTCCCCACTCCACGCTGTAGGGAACATGAGGCAAGACCCTCACTTTATCCCTCACAAAATATCTCTTACAGCTAAGGAAAGAGCCACGTGTGTGCAGCAGCACCAGGCACATACTCCTACGTTGCCAGTAAACCCAGACTCCTGTGGCCCCGATGCTCCCTCACCATAGGTCCCAAGTCAGTACCTGAGCAAACTCAAAGGTGACCCCCTCGCCCGCTTCTTGGCACCAGCTCTGCAGCTGCTTCTCGAAGGCCTGACGGAAGGGACATGAGCTGAGCCTCTAGGACAGGTCTGAGAACCCCCCAGGCCCTCTCCCTCAAACCTGGGGGGAGGCGGTGGTACCTTCATGTCTACATCTGGTGCCACTCGGAAGTCAAAGCTGGCGCTCATGGTAGCAGGTACCACATTATAGGCCACGCCACCTTCTAGCTTAGTCAGATTCACTGAAGTCACGGCCCCTTCCTTCAGGTGAGGGTTCGCCTGCAGCCTGCATTGGTGCAGCGGGGAGCGGGGAGGCAGAGGACAGGCAGATAGGAGAAGGTAGGTAGCACAAGGATAGTCTCCTTCCTGGCTCACACAGCCTTCCGGAGCCACCCACACACACACTGCCCCCCTGCTGGGCTGCCTTACCTCTGCTTTTCTTTCTCCCGGAAAGCCAAGATGGAGCTTATAACCTTATGCTAGGAGGGTATGAGTGAGGTGACATGTGAGAGTGGCCCTGGGACGGAACGCCCCCTCCCCTGAGTGCCCAGACTCCCCACGGGCTACACACCAATTTCTCTGCTGCTGTATCCTCAATGAAGCGTGAGCCATGGCCTGGCTTCCCAGTGCTGGTAACCCGTATCCCTGGGAGGGAGAGAGTTTTTCATCAAGAGAGAGCTGGAGACACCGTCAGCCCTCCAGTGGGCCTAGGTCTTTTCCAGATTCTGAACTCTCGAGTCCATGGCAGAGAGCAGGATCCTGGCAACAGTTAAAAGCTTGCCCTCAGAACCCAGGAAAGACAGAGCTGGGAGGCAAAAGTCTCGATGCCTCAGGCATCAACTTCTAAGAGACCCTGTGCTGTGCCAGGGTCTTACTGGCTGAGTTTCCACCTGGCTAGAAGTGGCCATTGATGGGTGAGATGAAGCCATTAACTAGGAGTGACCATGTGAAGCTACACAGCATAGGGAAAGGGTGGTACACAGTGGGACTGGTTGCTTTCGTCAGCTGACCTAGGGGATGGCTATAGGGACAGAGGCAGCAAGTGACCCACCCCCACCCCCTGCACCCACACCCACACCCACACACCCAACCCATACTTACACCAAGGGCTCCGCTCACTATAAAAGACAGTGAAGGCATCTGTGGGGTTGGCCAGGCCTGAGGGAGAAAGTAGGGTGCACAGGGTGGAGTGACTCAGCTTCCCCCTGCAGCCTCCCTACACCTGGGAAGCTTGCCAACCTGCTCACCCTCATCCAGGGCAAAGCCTGCCCGCAGAGCCTGGAACTCAGGCCGCTTCACAAACAGCTCCATCCCTTTGTGACCTCCGACCTCCTCATCTGTAAAAACCAGGGACGGGGTTAGGTGAGATGCTGCACAACGCAGCTTCCTTCTCAAAGATGCCCCTCCCCAAGCCCCTCCTACCAGGCACAAAGGTCATGTGGATGGTTCTAAGGAAGCGGCGGCCCTCACTCTTCAGCCTCCTCACAGCCTCCAGGTACCTAAGGGAGCAGAGGCCAAGTGCTAAGGCTGCGTATGGTGTAGTCTTGTGGCCTAGATGCTTTCCTGCCATATATCTCAGGGCCCCCAGAGAACTCCCTGCCCTTTTCTGGGCCTGTTTCCCCATCCATAAATAGCCATGACAGTAATTTCTGCTTTAGATATTAAGTCATGATAATTGCTGCTTGGCTTGGGATTTTTTTTTTCAACATATCTCTGTGCTCTCGCAGAACCCAGAAGGCCAGCAGGGGTCTGGGGATACAGGATACTCACTGGATGCTAACACTCTTCATGTCCTGGGCGCCCCTGGCATAGATGTAGCCCTCAGAATCCTTGAAGGCTTCAAAGGGGTCATGATGCCAATGTTCCTGGGGGCAGAGGTGGGAAGGGGGGACCCGCCATAGAATTGAAATGGTGAGACAGATAGAAGGCTAAAGAAAACAGCTACTTGGTCAGGTGTGGTGGCACACACCTTTAATCCCAGCACTTGGGAGGCAGAGGCAGGCAGATCCTTGTGAGTTCAAGGCCAGCCTGGTCTACAAGGAGAGTTCTAGGATAGCCAGGGCTATTATACGGAGAAACCCTATCTCAGAAGAAGAAGAAGAAGAAGAGGAGGAGGAGGAGGAGGAGGAGGAGGAGGAGGAGGAGGAAGAGGAGGAGAAGAAAGAAAACAGCTACCTGATTTCCAACCCCTATTTGCCTCCTGCCTTCACCCGCTTCCTAGCAGGCTGTTTGTAAGGAACCATGCCATAGGAATGTTAAGTTAGTGGTGGATAAATCAGGCATGGCAGAGCACTCAGCACTTGAGAGGCAGAGGCAGGTGGGATCTCTGAGTTTGAGGCCATCCCGCTCTACAGAGTGAGTTCCAGGACAGCCAGGACTACATAATCCTGTCTCTTTCTCAGGGGAAGAAAAAAACCAAAACAAAAAACAAAAAAGCCAAAATAGAGTGGTGCAATGGGCACCGTGGGTCCCTGGGGAATCATGCGTCTACACTGTGTCTGTCCTCCAGGCCTGCACACAAGCCTCCATGCATACCTTGAAGACGGGTACCACATCTGTGTGGGAGTTTAGCAAGATGGAGGGGAGTGAAGGGTTGGTGCCGGGCCAGGTCAGCACAGTGATCACATAGCCAGGCACCACCTGCAGAGAGAGTCAGGGCAGGAAGCAGTCACCACCAGGTGGCCAGGTGGCCCCAGCCCGTGGCCCCACTCTGTTCATGGCCTCAGACTCACCTCTATTTTCTGACAGCTCAGCCCCAGCTTTTGAGCTTGTTCCTCAAAGAAGGCGATGGCAGCTCCTGGGAAAACAGAGAGCCTTGGTACGGCGTTTGCTGGTACCCGCCAGCCCAGAGATGTTAGCCCCAAAGACATCTGTGTCCCCAAGGAACGCGGTGTTCTTGGCCTGGCAGTGATACTCCGGGAAGGGCAGGTGCTATCTCCCTTAAAGATAGAGAACTCAGAGATAAAGAGGCTCACCCAAAGTCCCTCAGCTTGTAAAATCGTAGGACAGGATTGCAACCCATGCACACACAGCACAAGGTTCCCAGCCACCAAGCCAGATTCCCTAAGGCCTGTGGCATTTGTCTAACTTTGGTAGATTGGGGGGAAGGCGGAATGAGGTGTCTCTTTTTGACTGCCTCAGTCTCCCTACACCACTCTGGCCTTTGAGGGGTGAGGTGAAGCCGTTCCTTCCTTAACCAGCTGCCAGGAGTAACCATGAGGAAGCTAAGCTCCACAGCATAGGAAAAGGGGTGGTGGTGGTGAACAGTGGAACCCCAGTGGAACGCGTTGCAGCTATGGGAAGGGAGGCAGAAGAAACAGTAGAGTGGAGGTCCGCTGGGTGGCAACTGTTAAAGACAGTGCATAGCATCCTCCCAGCCCGTGAGGCCCCATCACAAGCCCCTGCATTCTCACCATAGTCAGGATTGGGCTGCACAGTGCAGATGCGCAGGTACTGGCGGAAGAGCGTCACGGAGGGGTGCTCGGACTCGGGACCCTTGGTGGTCATGGCGCCGCGTGCTGGCATGGGCAAAGTGAGTAGCTAATTACCACTCTCCTCTCCCGCCCCCTAGCAGCTGGGGCCCGGTGGACTGTGCCTGCACCCTGGCCTTTGCAATGTTGTTCCTACTAGGAGGAGGATCCCTTAGTTTGACTCCCCTATTCTGTGCCAGGCGCTGTGCTGGCTGCTTTCTAAACATTTCCTCATTTAATGCCCAAAAGAGTGCCAGGAAGTAAGTTTGTGCCTCTGAGTGCCCACTTGATATGAGACAAAGCTAAGGCTCAGAGCCAGCTAAGGAAGTAGAACTCGATTTGAACGAGACATTGACTCCCTACACCCTCCTCAAAATATTTCTCCCAAAGGCCGGGCTCTCACGCCACAGAGTCACTGAGCCCCAGACCCAACAACCCCTCCCCTAACGTCCCCTAACCTTGCTCTCTCCAGGTCTCGGTCCTGTGCTGTCCTCTCTCAGGGCCCTCTCGAAACTGCGGCCGGGACTCTAGAGTCCACCGAGGTCGCAATCTCAAAACCACCCGGGGCCACCCACCACGTGGCCAGGGCAGGGTGGAGGGGCGGAGACCGAGGATTGTAAGGGCTGTCCCAGTTCCCGAGGCGGAGTCGGCGCCGTTGTCCCTGCCTGGCTCCGCGTGGGGCCTGTGCTGGGTAACTGGAAGCTTGGATCTGGGTCCACCTCCTGGGTCCTCCTAGCTGAGGCCAGCTCCTCCCTCCGCACGCCCCGCCCTGGAACCTGGACAGCAAGCCCAGGATAGTCCCGCCCCCAGAGGACCCGCCTCCCCCTGCAGCCTCCGGATAGGACGAAAAAAGAGGGCGGGGCCTGGCGCTAAAAGTCGCCGCCGCAGCTGCGTTGATGCTCATCTGCTCTCTAGGTGTCGAGCTGTAAAGTGCATCCTGTCCCCTCTGTCCTCTTCTTGCCTCCACTCCTATAGGAGGCCCTCCCAGATTGCCTCATTCCTCCTGTAGTGAGGTTTTGTTTAATGTCTGCTCTTCCCACCCCGTGAGTTCCAGGATGCTAATGTGCCAATGGGGTTCTAACCCTGGCCAGGAGAGTGGGCGTCTCGGCAAAGTGCCATAACCATAAATGAAAGATAAATGCCCGGATGGGAGAATGTGTGACTCTGTGAACGTGATTCGGCGTGGCCACATCTGTGTAACGGTGGATACAACCATGTGTGTGACTTAAGAGTCTGAAATGGTGAAGGTGCCAGGCGCCATGTCCTACCGGATGAATCAAGTATAATTGTGACATCTCTCGGTATGGGAGATGGGGAAAGAGCACCTTGGCTGACCCTACGCTGAACCCTAATCTCCTCGGCCTCCAGCAAAGAGAGAAACAGAGGCATTGCTGTTCCTCTGGCCAGCAGCAAGCGGTTTGTAACTGTAGCTGCCCACTTGTGCACCTAGCTGCTCTTTGTACTCCTGGCAAGATTTGCCCTCTGTTCCAGAGGCTGAGGCAGCTTGGGGAGGGGAAGGGGCAGAAGACTTCAACCCTGGGACCAAGGGAGCAGTCGGGGAGGATGAAGGAGGGATCCATCCCACCCTCCTGGGGTTGAAGTCCTTATTATTAGGGGAACAAGGAAACAAGCTGGTTTGTGGTTCAACGACACACACTGTTTTAATTCTTAAACCACACCCTATCTCCACCTTCATGTACTCTGCTTTCCTCTCTAGCACCCTCAGTCCTACGTCACCAGGTATTTCACTTAACCACATCCAAACCCCCTGCAGATACCGTCACAGAGAAGGGAGCCCAGATTACGAGGAAGCAGTACACTCGCATTTATACAGACTTGGCTCTCACTCCCAGCTTCCCCACACAAGTCAGGAACAATGTCGCTTTCCAGGCAAGACAAAAAAAAAAGGCTTGTTCTTTATTGTGCCTGTGGAATGAAATCTAAAGTCCTGGCTGGCCTTGATCCTCTGTCGTCCCCCGATTCCTGGCCAGGGACTGCCACCCTGGAAGAGGAAGGAGAGGGTCTAGACCCTTCAAGGTCAGTCCTGGGAAGTGAGTCCATTCAAGGCAAATGGTCAAGGAAAGAAAGAAGGGCGAGGTGGAAGGCTTCCGGCTTGTGCAGGTAGCAGGCGTGCCCCGCATTGGGCAGCTTTACCACAGAGTGGTTGGGCAGGTGGTGGAGCTGCTGAAGTGACTCCCGTGCCAAGGTGTGGTCCAATTCCCCATACAGGATAAGAGTTGGGGTCTGCAGGGCAAGGCCAGAACTTGCTGATCCCGGGGCTTGGTGAGGACCCGACCCACAAGCTATTCGTTTGTGGAGTCCTGTCTCCACACACACACTACCTCTTCCGTCCAACTGCAGGGACCAGCCCCTCTAAGACCACCCCCCACCCCCACATGACACAAACCAGGGGCAGGGTGCCAGGAACTTTGCAGATCACTGTCTAAGTACCTTCACAGCCCAGAACTGTTCCTGTGTGTAATTCCGGGTGGAGGTGGGTGCGATGGGCACAAATCCATGTAGCCGGTGGTGGCTTCGCATCAAGAAGGGTAGGGCGTAGCTGCCACTCAGCGAGGGGCTCACCAATACAGCATTCTGCACATGAAGGTCCTGCAGCACTCGCTCCAGCAACTCTGCGCGCCCTGCCTCTGTCCTCGCCTCCTTTGAAGGTGCTGAGTTCCCAAAACCTGGGGGCAGCAGCAGGTGCTACCTGAGAGGAGCTAGGAAGTGCTCAGGACTTCCTGCCTACCACAGTGGGGGGCGGGGGGGGGGGAGAGATGAGGACATAGCACATTCTATTCCAGCTACTTGCAGAAGCAAGGTTTTATAATATAATAGGCCCATTAGAAAAACACGTCTTTCCAGCAAGTGACTTGGCTCAGTGGATAAGAAACACCTGCTGCACTTACCTGGATGACTGGGATCTGGTCCCTGGAACCCACCTGACCCACGTGACCTTTTAAGCTGATAACAGCCAGTGTTAGGAAGATGTGAGGAATGGACACCTAAGTGACTGACGGGTAAGTCCATGGAGCCTTCCGAAAGGTAACATAGTATTTATATAGAGTATATCCCCTGACCCATCAATTGTCCTTAATGAGCAGACAAAACCTGCCCATGCCTCCCATGGTCCACTCTGCAGCATTAACAGCAGAGAAGAAGGTTTGCAGGACCTGGCTTCATCCACAAGCCATGATGTTAGCCTGAGAAGTTAAGGTGTAAATCTATTCATTAAGGAGACAGGACACTAATACTCCCAACCCCATTACACAACCTGAATGTTGTCCCTGTCTGTCTGTCTGTCTGTCTGTCTTTCTCTTTATAGGCCAGCCTCTGTATGAGCCTGGGCCTTGCATATGCTAGGCCAGAAGCTCTACCAGTGAATTATATTCCCAGGCCTTTTTTTCTCCCTTTTTATCTTGGGACAGGGTCTCTACTAAGTTACCAGGCCTCCCTTGAACTCACTCTGTAGTCTAGGTGGGCCTTAAATCTGGGATCCTCCTGCCTCAGCCTCCTGAGTAGCTGCAGTTACAGGACTGTAGTACCAGGCCCATGTGTACATGGAAAGGCTTGGAAGTGGGGCTGTTACTCTCAGCTGTTTAGAGAGGAAAGAGGGGAGCCATTGCTTCCTAAGGACATCACTTTAAACTTATTTTTATTATTTTTAATTTATATGTGTATTCCTGCATGTATATGAGTTTATGTATATGAGGTCAGGTTCCCTCTGAGTCCAGAAGAGGGCACTGGGTCCCCTGGAGCTGGAATCACAGGCTGTTGTGAGCTGCCTGGCAGGGGTATTAGAAAACAAACTCAAATTCTCTGCAAGAAAGCTCATGCTCAACTGCTGAGCCATCTCTCTAGTCCCCGGGCACTCCCTACCCACCCACCCACAGACCCCCACCCAACCCCCACTTTGTGTGTGTGTGTTTTTTTTTTGAGACAGGGTTTTTCTGTGTAGCCTTGGCTGTCCTGGACTCGTATGTAGACCAGGCTGGTCTTGAACTCACAGAGATCCACCTGCCTCTTGCTCCCGAGTGCTGGGATTATAGCCGTGTATACCACCACCCGGCTCCAGCTCCCATTTTTCAGTTTTAATTAGAAGAATGCTAGCACGGGGGCCGGGGGTGCAGCTCAGTGGTTGAGTGCCTGCCTAGCACTCTTGAGGCCCTGGGTTCAATCCACAGTACTAGAAATAACAACAAACCCAGAGGGTCGCATAGCCCGCGTGTACAGGTGAAAGGGAAAGAGAGGCTGGGAGGTTTAGTGAGTGGGTAACGGGGGCTGCTGCCAAGCCTGACAATCTGAGGTTGATTCCTGGAACCCACAAGGAGGAAGGAGAGAACCAACTTTCACAAGTTATCTGCTGACTTCCACAGGTGTGCCGCCCCCCAAATGGGGAGGGGAAGCCACAGGAATTATAGTCACGGGCTGGAGAGATGGCTCAGAGGTTAAGAGTACTGGCTGCTCTTCCAGAGGTCGTGAGTTCAATTCCCAGCGACCACATGGTGGCTCACAACCATCTACAGTGGGATCTGATGCCCTCTTGTGGAGTGCAGGTGTATATGCAGGCTGAGCACTGTATATGTAATAAATAAATCTTTAAAAAAAAAAAAAGAATTATAGTCACAAAAAGCACAGTGAAATAAATGCTCTCTGATGGTTGCTCATAAAACGGATCACTTTTCTGTTTTCTCTGTGACATGCAATAACTCACACTGTAGTTTTCACGGTAGAAAATACAAACGGGTTTTTATTGTGGTGCCTTCCTGTGACCTGCAACTGGTTTGTCTGGACATGGGAGCCACATGGCCCTGTTTTGCCACCCTTCCAATTCTCTCTTCGGGTGACTGTTCCTGTTCCTGCTGGCTGTCAACCCCCTCTAAACTTGAATGTGGGGGTACTTACCTGGAAGATCAATGGCCACAGCCCGGTAGCCCCTCTTTGACAGTAGCTGCAGTGTGCCCAGCTGCTCCCATGTGCGCGAATTAAATGCCTTTCCGTGGAGAAACATGACCTGTGCCCTGCAGACCACATGGGAGAACATGTGGTATGAGATCCTGGGCGGTCAACCATCCCTTCTTCCCAGGCGTCTGTCACTGCCCTCCTAGGCTCTCATCCTCGGGAGTTGGACCAGGGGTCCCTTCCGTCAAGCCCTTGGGTGATCACTCACCTACGTGCCTGCTGGATTGGCAGCGCCTCACGGTAAAAGATTTGAGAGTTGCCTCTGGTGAGTCCGGCCAGGACTGTGACATTGGAGCCTCTCCGGAGCTGGGAAGTCTGCTCAGGTGGGCCAGGCAGCCCCACATACAGCAGAAGCATGAGTATCAGGCCTAGCCCCACCAGGGCAGCCTGGTACCGGCTCATGAAGATCTGTACCGCAGAGCCTGGAGGAGAAAAAGGAAGAGATAGGCCGAGGAAGACCTCAACACCCGCCGCCCTTTCTCTTGCTCTGTGAGAGTGTCTATATCCTCATCCCCAGCTAAGTCTCAGGCCAGGGCAAAGGTCTGGGACACCCCACTATGGAAAGCAGTGCACGAGAGGTCCATCTGGCATAGTCATATTTAGTGGCCACCATCATCTCTCTGTTAGCTAAACCAGCTCTTCTAGCCATGGCCTCTGGGCTTGGCTCTCTACATTAACCACTCAGAGGCCACAGAAAATAGAGAGCAGATGTGATCATGGTTCCCTGACATGAAGGATTTCAGGCTCTGGGTGAATTCTCTGTCACTGCAGCAACAGTAAGGGAACTGGGACCCGGGGCTAGTTCCTCAAACACCAGGCCACATGTGTTTTTGGAAGAAAACAGTGTATTGGCAGGAGATGGATGGACCGGATTCTCAGTGGTGGACGGAGGAGGGAAGGCTGCTAAAGGTCAAAGTGTGCAAAGAAACCCCCGCTGAGGGCGTGCCTGCAAATGATTCTCTTTCCTCACAATGAATAAACTACTGCTAAAACCACAATGTGCTGTGCAATAGGAGGGAACAGGTCACGGTCACGCCGACCACTATGGGACACACAGTTCACAGAGAATGCTGAGGCTGAGGCAAAGGTGTGAGAGAGTGGGGGGGCAGGGAGGACGGAGCTCCTAGAAACAGGAGGGGAGCACGGAAGCCAGAAAGAATATTCCCCAACCTGCCACCTCCCACCTCCCTTCTGCTAACGGATCTTCTTCATGGTCTCCTCCAGTGTGGGGCCTTTGTTAGCCGGGGCAGGTGGTCCTGGTTGGAGGGTTCCCCTCCGCCATGAGTCCAGTAACTTGAGATAACTTCCTGGTACCTGTTCGAGCTTCCTGTGCCGGTGGGGCTGGGATGTCCCTGTCATCATTTATCGGGCCTACGGTGAACATGCCTGTCTTGTTCTGGGATTCTGGGTGCATTTTTATTGTGTACACTGAGTGTATGGTAGCCAGGGCTAGGAGCTGGGGCCCCGCCTTGGGCCACACCCACCTCCGCAGACTCTGTGGAGCTCCTCTGGAGGCCTCACTCTCTAGCTCCGAGGGCAGGCAGTATGTGGGCAGCTGCAGATCCTCCAGTGCTGATGGAAAATCAGGAGGCAGGCGGAGAGAGAGCACGCTTTTCTTCCTAACCTGTGGCAGCCGAGGATGCCTGCCTCCAGCGCACCTTTAGCTCAGGTTCCCAAGGGGTGGAGCATCCAGGACGGACCACTCTTAGTGGTCTACCAGAGGTGAACCTGTGTTGCTTTCGGGGGGGGGGGGAGAGATGGTCATTCGTTGCCATGGCAACTCAGGATGCCCAAGACTAGACAATGGTAGGGGTTCTGATGCAGATTGCTCTGCAGGTGGAGGAGGGTAAGGAGTTAAGCTGTCTTGCTCTGGTTACTGGAATGCTCCTCGACCACAACACACAGGTGTATGCACACTCACACAGACCGAAGAGTCTTGCTTCCACACACTTTTCAAGAAGCTATTATTTCCTCCCACCCCCACCTCCAAGCAACCACACAGTGGCTCACAACCATCTATAATGAGATCTGGTGCCCTCTTCTGGCCGGCAGGTGTACATGCAGGCACAACATTGTATACATAATAAATAAATAAATCTTAAACAAAAAAGAAACTATCCCCTAAATGTACAGCAGCCTCTTTGCACACACATTGGCCTAAGCATAATCAGTCTCTTATAATAATAACATTCACAGAATCCCATGCACTGTTTATGTTAACAGTCTCCTCTGAGATCAAAATATTTATGCTGCAGGGGAGCTCCTTAAGCAGGGAGGTGAATATGACTGGTCTTTGCTACTTTGTGGGTTCTTCTTTTTCTCACCCTTTATTCCCCCTTTCACCCCCTATCACTAGATAGGAGAGAAAGGAGGATAAGTAAGAGGGGAGGGAGAGAGATCCCTGAATGCCCTGAATCTAATTTCTTCCCCCCCCCCCCCCCCCCGCTTTGAGCATGACTACTAACAAAGCACAACCAACCCCACCTATTGGGGTGCTAGTGTTTAAATACCCTCTGAAAAGTTCCCAGAATTCCAAAGGTCATACAATCAAAAAACTATCTACAGCTGGCAAAACCATGCCTCTGCTAGAACACAAGGCAAACCATAGTCAGCTGCTGTAGTCAGCTCAAAGCAGCCCCACATCCCCACACCTGAGATCAACATGAAAACATTTTCTTATAACATTTCTGTGGTTTTTTTTTAAAAAAAAATTATTTTAAGTGCATTGGTTGAGTGTGTCAGATCCCTTGGAACTGGAGTTACAGTTGTGAGCTGGCATGTAGATGCTGGGTCCATTTGTAAGAGCAGACAGTGCTCTTAACCACTGAGACATCTCTCCAGCCCCATTTCCCATTTCTCCCTCTCTCTCTCTCTCTCTCTCTCTCTCTCTCTCTCTCTCTCTCTCTCGTGTGTGTGTGTGTGTGTGTGTGTGTGTGTGTGTGTGTGTGTGTGTGTTTGGTTTTTCAAGACAGGGTTTCTTCTATAGTCCTGGCTGTCCTGGACTCGCTTTGTAGACCAGGCTGGCCTCCAACTCACAGAGATCCGCCTGCCTCTGCCGCCAGTGTTGGAATTAAAGGCGTGTACCACCACCACCTGGCCCACTTCTGTGGGTTTGTTGTTGTTGTTGTTGACATTTCTGTGTTTTTATTTATTTTTATTTTTTATTTTGTTTTTTCGAGACAGGGTATTTGTGTGTAGCCTTGGCTGTCCTGGACTTGCTTTGTAGACCACGATGGCCTCGAACTCACAGAGATCCACCTGCCTCTGCCTCCCGAGTGCTGGGATTAAAGGCCATGCCCGGCTCTGTGTATTTTTAAAGAAACCAAAAGTTCCAGACTTCTCACTACAGGTGAACCAAAAATTAGCTTTAAGAACTCCCTGAAACTGACCAGATTCAGCAGACACTTCCCTGTAAGAGTAAACAATAAAAGCTGAGAGTCCCTCTCAGACCAGATACCGCTAAGCTGCAAAGACCCAGAGGGCAGACCAGCTCCCTGAGGAGAGAAACCAGCTGGGCTGCCTGGGAGGGGTTTGAACCAACTAAGGCACTTGGGAAGGACGCTGTCCAACTTGTTGAACTGCAGGCAGGCTGTGCAGTGTGCTCCAAGTTCCCAGCTTCCGTGTGAACTGACACCCGTTGGCTGGCATATTAGTGTCCTGCCTCTTGGCTGCCTAGCAACCTCTGACATCATCACAGGCCACCCACCACCAGGTGTGTGCCCCTGCCCTGGATATAAAAGGACAAACCCACCTTGTGTTTCTTTCTCTTACCTCTCTCACTCTCTTGCACTTTCCTTTCTTTTTTAGTTTTTAGGGTTTTGTTTTGTTTTTTGGTTTTTTTTGGTTTTTCTTTTGGTTTTTTGTTTTTTGAGACAGGGTTTCTCTGTGTCGCCTTGGCTTTCCTGGACTCACTCTGTAGACCAGGTTGGCCTTGAACTCACCAGCGATCTGCCTATCTCTGCCTCCCCAGTGCCCGGTCTCTTGCCCTTTCTAAGGAGTGTTCCCTTTCCCTTTCTCTCTCTCCCACTGTCTCTCTGCCCTCATGGCCCACTCAGAACCTAACTCCTCCCCACCTCCCTCCCCCAAATAAAATCTCTCCATATTCATATAGGTTTCGTGGCATTTCATTTTTAATCATTACATCACCCATGCTGGGGTGGGCTTTGTGATGTCTTTGAGACATTTCTGCTTCTGCTGTAAGTAACACCAATAAAAAGTGGTTCACTAAGTAGGACTTTGGTGGTATCCGTACTTCGTCTGTCATGGGCTCTGTATCTGAAGATGAGTAGAGAGGTGTGCTTTGTCGCTCCAGGAAAAGTTTTGTCACACAACAGTTATCAGGAAGGCAGAGATAACTGGACATATGTGAGTTCAAAATCATATATAAGCCACACATCATGGCCCATGGCTTGAATCACAGCACCAGGAGACAGAGTCAGGAGATCTCTGTGAGTTTAAGGCTAGCCTGGTCTACATAGGGAGTTCTGGGTCAGCTAGGGTTATAGAGAGAGAGACACTGTTGCTTTTCTCCTTTTTAAAATATTTGTTTATTATTTATACTGTATTCTGCCTATACATGTGCCTGCACACCAGAAGAGGGCACCAGACCTCATTACAGATGGTTGTGAGCCACCATTGCTGGGAATTGAACTCAGGACCTCTGGAAGAGCAGCCAGTGCTCTTAACCTCGACCTCTCCAACCCGAGAAACACTGTTTCAAAAAACAAAACCAACCGATCCAGAGGCATGGAAGCTACAGAGACTTGAGACAGCGGCATTACGGGTTGAATGAAGATGGGTAGACCCTGTCTTCAAGCAAGCAAACAGAACCAACGCCCACAAAACCACATGCAGACCCTCAGAGTCTTCAAGTACAAAAACCACACCCAACCCTTAAGCCACACACACACACACACACACACACACACACACACACACGCACACACACACCACACACACACACCCCCCACACACACGCACACACACACACACACGCACGCGCACACCCCCCCCACACACACACCCCACACACACACACCACACACACCACACACACACACCACACACACACACCACACACACACCACACGCACACACACACACACACGCACACCACACACGCGCGCACACACACACACACACACACACACACACACACACACACACACGGCTCTGGCCTCAGAGACACCACTGCGTGGAGTTGGGAGAGGGATAGATGAAAACCTGAGAGCTCTGGCTACATAGCAAGGCCCTGTCACAAACAACAAAAACCCAGCAACAACAACAATAACAACAAAGACAAGTGTCCAAAGTTGTGATGCTGCTGAGGCAGGAGTATTGGATGTTCAAGATTATATATAGTAAATAGACTCTGAACCAAAATACTTAAGGGGCCTGTGTGACGGCTCAGTGGATAAAGGCAGACAAGGTCTAACATCCTGAGGTCCATATTCAGGACCCATAGGATGAAAGGAAAGAAACCGTTCCCAAGACTGTCCTCTGACGTCCACACGCTGCATTGTATATGTTCGCCACGCCCCCCTCCGTAAATAAAGTACTAAACCGGGCAGAGTTACAGGTAAAGGCATCTGCTGCTAAGCCTGACAATCTGGCTTAATTTACGTGGTGAAAAGGATGAACGGACTCCAGCAACTTGTTTTCTTTGAACTCCCATGTGCCCCCCCCCCACCTCAGTATAAATAAATGTTGAGAGAGAGAGAGAGAGAGAGAGAGAGAGAGAGAGAGAGAGAGAGAGAGAGAGAGAGACCGACCCAGCGAAAGACAAACTACTAGCAAGCAAGACCTGGGGGCAGGCGGGGAAAGAACGCACCAGCTGAGGGACACACATCAATGCTCAAAAGAAATACACAGAGATAAACACAGAAAAGAGACATGCAAGCAGGCAGACAGGAGAACACCTCCCCCCACTAACCCCCATCCTCTAATTCCCGGCCCTCCCCGCACCCGTCCCGCTAAAGCGAAGAGAAGCACCTATACCCAGACCTTCAAGAACACACTTGGCGCGCACACAGCACAGGAACACTGCACACGTGTTACTCAGCGCTTGCGCCTTCCGAAGGACTCCGCCCCAAACGGCGGGGACAAGGTTGACGGATCCCCGAACCACCTGCAGGCCTCCTTCGCCGGCGACACTCACCGAGTCGACAGGGTGACTAGGAGGGCTCCGGTGAGGCGGGGCCTGGCCTAGGCGGAACCAACAGCCAAACGGCCCCAGTGGCTGTGGCACTGGCCCCAGTTTAGCAATCAACGGGCCAAAGTCGGGCCACCCAGGCGCGCTTGCGCAGTACGCAGCTGCAGGCTCTGCCTGGTTACCAAGGGAGGATTTGGGGCGGTGCCCCAAAGCACAGAGGCCCGCCCCCGTTAGGCCCAGATTATCGGAATTGTTATTGGCCTGAGGCCTGAGAGCCTTTGCAGGTGTTTGTTTCAAAATGTTTAGGAAAGGACTCGCTGCATAAGGATGTCATAGGACTTAAGGACGGGTCAAGCCTCAGAAGAATTCCCGGCACCAGAAGTCTCCTAGTGTGAATGCCAGGTGATGTTATTGTTATCGTGCAGCTCCAGGCTTTTGCCCAAGCATTTTTTTTTCTCTTTTCTTGTTCTTTCCTTTTTTCTTTTTCCTTTTGGTTTTTTGGTTTTTTTGAGACAGGGTTTCTCTGTGTAGCCTTGGCTGTCCTGGACTCACTTTGTAGACCAGGCTGGCCTCGAACTCACAGCCATCCACTTGCCTCTGCCTCCCGAGGGCTGAGATTAAAGGCGTGCACCACCACCATCGGCTTTGTTTTGTTTTTCGAGACAGGGTTTCTCTGTGTAGCCTTGGCTGTCTTGGACTCTCTTTGTAGACCAGGCTGGCCTCGAACTCACAGAAAATCTGCCTACCTCTGCCCACCGCCCCCCCCACCCCCACCCCACCGCCTGAGTGCTGGATTAAAGGCGCATGCCACCATCATCTGGCCTCCCAAGCACTTTCCTTACTTGCCCATTCCCCTGCCTGGTCAGAGCCGGAGGTGACCTCTGAGCCTAGTCCGATCAGGACGCCTGTTACTGTTTGGCAACCTGCGATCCACCTTCTGGTTTGCCCCAGGCTCAGGCCTCTGCATTGCAACCAGGCCCCGGAGCAGGGAGGCCATGAAGGGCGCCAAAAAAATTCACTACTGATTGGTACCCTGCCAAGGTTGGCATTAACCGGACTCATTCTATAGGCTCGGAACAGACTCCCATGCCACCTGGCTGAACTTTGGCAGAGCCTTATGCTCAGATGTGTAGGATGTCAGCTTCATGACAGGTGCACAACTCGTCCTGAACTGTCCTGACTCGGGGTGAGGGCGGGGGTGGGAGCCGGACAGCAGAGATACCAGAAATAGCTTTCACGCTCAAGGCAGGCCACTTCCGTGTGGGGCAGATCGCTGAGGATGTCAAGGTCTCTCCTTCAACGCTGCTCTTGGGCACATGGGGACGGGGTGGCGGGGGTGGGGGGGGGTGGGCTTGGGGAAACAAGTTCTATCGGAGAAAAACGAAGGGTTAAGGCGTGCACGAGCCTAGTGGTAGCTGTGACCAAGAGAGGGCGCCCAGAACGCCCACGCCTGTCCCCACCTCCCTGCCCAGCCCCTTTCCAATTTCTCTTCCCCTACTCGCCAACCGCACGCGCCATTTCCCTGCGGAAGCCCGCGCACATTCCCAGGTACCACCCGGCGCTCTTTTCTTTGCATCTCTACTCAGAACCCACCTGCCCCAAGTCTTCTCCTCTCTGGCTCTCCCGGTCACCTCTCTCTGGGCTGCCCCTCCTTCCCGAGCTTCCTCCAGACAGACCCAGGGATTCGGTACTGTGCTGCGCCAGAGGACCGAGGGAGCCTTGGCAGCGCGGGTGACCGCAGCGTCGGGTTGGGCTCCAGTGGCCAGCGCGCCGAGCACCCGGCGTTCCTGGCAGTCGGGAACTCCAAAGTCCTTGCCGACCGACTGGCGCATGTGTTCCTGCCTCTGGAAAAAGGGCCTTCATCCCAAACAAACTTGGTCTCACTCTTAACCTGTGTTGCTAGTTCAGCCACTGTAAGATAGTGCTGGTGTAGGTGAGGCTAATAAAGACGGTATTTACCCTCGATTGGACACTTACTATGTTCTAGGCATGTATCAGGCTCATTTTTTTTGCATGGATAATCCTACCCATTGTCTATGAACTAGTATTGAATAGTCACAGATTTTAGTTTTTAATACCAGCAGATACCTTAACTGGTGGAGACATCTGCCTGGATTCTTCACTTTTTTGCATAGTCCTTTCTTTTCTTTTTTCTTTGTTGTTGTTTCAAGACAGGGTTTCTCGGTGAAACCCTGGCTCTCTTGGAACTCACTCTGTAGATCAGGCGGCCTTGATCTGCACCTGCCTCTGCCTCCCGAGTGCCGGAACTGAAGGCGTGCACCACCACCGCCCGGCAGTTTTTCTTAAAGTTCTTAAGTGACTTTCCTAAGTCTGCCATATTTCTGTTAAGACAGTTGAAATTCAACATCACACCACTGAGGGGAAAGGACAGAAGTAACACCTGCTTCTTCCTACCCCATTTCCGACCCTAGAGACCTTTAGCTACCTAAGTGCTCCCTGCTGCCCCCAGGCAGGATGTTCGCTCAGTCCTCATCAGCCTGCCTTTGAACTGCAGGCACCATCACCATCGGGCATGGCCAGTGTGGACCAGCGTGAGGGCACCATCCAGGTGCAGGGCCAGGGCCTCTTCTTCAGAGAGGCGAAGCCTGGCAGCGGGCAGGCTGCTCGCTTCTCTGTGCTGTTGTTGCACGGTATCCGCTTCTCCTCTGAAACCTGGCACAACCTGGGTACTCTGCGTAAGCTGGCTGAGGCTGGCTACAGGGCTGTGGCCATTGATCTGCCAGGTACTTCTGGGGGTAGGCTTCTGGGCCAGGGTTGGGGGGGGGGAACTTGAAGATGGAGGAGGACTCAAAAAATTTAGCCAGCCTGGGCCCTGGGTTTGACCGAGTTAGGTACATAGTGCACGGACCTTTGAACTCGTTTAGTCTTGCTCTAGCAGGGTCGATACACTGCTCAGCTGCTTTACACTGTTGCTGGGCCTGTCTCTGGGTTTCACTTCCCTTATTGTAACGGTAGGTACCACACTCCTGCTGGTGACCGTCTCTGATGGGCACGGAACGAGGTTATCTGTGTGGATGTGTTAGCTAGTACTGGACAGGTAGTAATGGTTGCTGAGCTGATTGGAAGTACCTTGACAGAGCCATACTCACAGGCTGGTGGGAACAGTGACAATTGAGTCTTCCAGAGCCTTGGGAGACACGGGTAGGGCCTGACGGATGGCTAAGTACCTGGTCACTTATTTCCAAGCAGAGTCCTTGAGCTGGGCACTGAAGGAGGTGGGAATGGCTCCCAGATTGCCTGTCATAACCTGGATCACCAGGCCCCACCCCTTAGAGTGTGTCACGTGAGGAATTGGAGGCATAGCCTATCTGACAGGATCTAATCCCCTCACGGGGCCAAAGCCAAAGCCGATATGGTTTCAGGTTTACAGCCTGGCCAGGCTTGCTTCCAACAGTGGGTTGGGCTGAGCTTCAGGGTGAAGTCTACACTAACTAATGTTGCTTGCGCAGGGGTGGGGTGGGCAGCTGCAGCGGCGGCTTGGGGGCTGACTGGTCCTAGTGGAGCAGCACTGTTGTTGTCAATTCAGGACTAGGTGCCTTTTAAACTGTTACCTTAATTTTCACAAGTTTAAATGGCAGGTGCATTCCTTGTCCCCGTTTTAAACAGAATTGGGAGACTGGGCAGCTGAGGAGGGCCGAAAGGCCATTACCTCTGGTCGTCTTCATAGGACCAGTGGAGAACTGGGACTCAGGTCTAGGCCTGATAGACTTCAGAGTGTTTCAGGACACTGTTAGTCCTACAAAGAATTGTCACATTCTTGCCACAGATTTAATACACTGGGGCTGTGGGAGTGAATGGTTGTTCCATGAACTTAGGCACAGAGAGACTGACTTAGGGGCACTTGCAAGAGGAAGGAACCTTTCCCATTCACTGTCTTTGTCTCTCTCCAACACTGAATCCCCCTCAGGTCTTGGGCGTTCCAAGGAAGCAGCAGCTCCTGCTCCTATTGGAGAACTGGCTCCCGGCGGCTTCCTAGCAGCTGTGGTGGATGCCTTGCAGCTGGGACCCCCAGTTGTGATCAGCCCATCATTAAGTGGCATGTATGCACTGCCCTTCCTTGTGGCCCCTGGATCCCAACTCCGGGGCTATGTACCAGTGGCTCCCATCTGCACGGACAAGATCAGTGCCGCTGACTATGCCAGTGTTAAGGTGCGTGTGTGTGTGTGTGTGTGTGTGTGTGTGTGTGATGGCACGTCAGGGGCAAGGCAGGGTCCATCTCTGGGTCTTCTTCATCTGGGAGCTGGGTAACCAACTGGGTGGTTTCTGGGGAGGTCTGACCACCTGACTCATTTTGGCTGACTTAGCCTGTTACTAGGCCGACCCTTGTATAAAACTGTACCAGGGCTGGGCAGTGGTGGCGCACGCCTGTAATCCCAGCACTTGGGAGGCAGAGGCAGGTGGATCGCTGTGAGTTCGAGGCTAGCCCTGGTCTACAAAGTGAGTCCTGGACAGCCAAGACTACACAGAGAAACCCTGTCTCATAAAACCAAAATAACAAAACAAAAAACTGTACCAGGGAAGATACAAACCCATGTCCCCACCTGCTAGGTTGGCTTGTCTCTCCTCCTCAGGTGGGCTGGAAGTGCTGGTGTGGCAAGCCCCTTGATACTTTCCTCCTTTCCTTCCTCTCAGACCCCAGCTCTGATTGTGTATGGAGACCAGGACCCCATGGGCTCTTCCAGCTTTCAACACCTGAAGCAGCTGCCCAACCACAGAGTGCTGGTCATGGAAGGGGCGGGGCATCCCTGTTACCTGGACAAGCCGGACCAGTGGCATACAGGGCTGCTGGATTTCCTGCAGGGGCTAGCATGAAACATAGTCCTGCCCGCTCTGGGATCTCTCGCTGTCTTCTCCTGGTCTCTGGCTTGTGCATCACCGGGAACAGGTCTGTCTATACATCTGTCTGGGGGTTCCTGTCGTTTCTGCTTTTCTCTTGCACTGGCAGATCGGATTAAGGAGTTGAAAATCAAATGGTAAGGCCTCGGATTCAAGGGAAGAAATCTGATTGTGGGTAGGGTAATGCATGAACTTCTACAGGTTCCTTTGCTTGGCTTTTTCACTTCTGCCTCTCTTTCCACTGCACCTCCTTCTTCAGGGGCTCCCCCACCCCTCACAGGCCACAGATGACATACACACACACATACATGTATGAATGCTTGTTTAGATGGGTCCCATACCCAAACAGACCCCTTCCTTTGAAAGCAGCACACAAGGTCCACGTTACTGGGCTGACACTCACTTTCCTATGCAGCTTTGCATCACATGCTTGCTATGGGTACCTGTGCAGTCTCCGGGTTTGTAAGAGACTGGCTTGCTGAGATAAGGATGTGGCCAGCCCTAGATTTCTCCTACCTATAAGTTGCAACTGGTCCCAGGCCAGAATTGCTTCCTCAGAAGAGGAGGTGCACCCCTCTGCCTTTCAATTCTCCCCAGTTTTCTCTTCCCCTTCTTTTTTTTGGGGGGGGGGCCTGCACGTCTCCCCGGGTCATCAAGCATGAATCTTCTCAGCCAAGCCTGTTTCCTGCTATGAGGTTTGGGAGTCGGATGGGGAGACCGACTGTGGAGGCCCCTGAAATAAAGTGATGCAATTAGACCCTCACATGCTTTTGCTGTCTCCGGAGCGCCGCCCCGCCCCCTCCCCCTTGGGACTGCCACTGTGGGCTCCTCCCCCACCCTGGCGGGACCAGATGGTCCCCCTGCCCTTTGTCCACTAGGCCAGATGGAGGGAAAGGAAGATTGGATTCCCCTCCCCACCCACACACATCCAGGTGCCAAGAGGCTGAGCTGAGGGGGGAGGTGGAGGTCAGTGGGACCCGCATGAGCCGATTACTGAAAGGGGGAGACTATCTGCTCTGGGGTGGGGGAGGGGAAGCCTCAATTACCCCACCCCCCACCCCCCCCACACTCCTATCTCTTTCCTAGTAAAGGATTTAATGGCGCTCCATCCCTTACAACCCTTGCTCCAAAAGGAATTTGGCCAGTAGATTTGAGGGATCACGGGACCGGGTGCTAAAGGGCCACACACAGCTCTCAGGCCCCTCCTCCGGCTGGTAGGGTAACCTGTCCTGGGCGGATGTGCGGAAGCCGTAGGTGGCGGGTCTTGGTGGGCTGGACCCCGGAGTAAAGGATGGCTATGAAAGCGAGAGTCGGGACAGGGCGGAGGGCCGTGGGACAGAAGCCGGGAGGCGCGGCCTGGGTTGAGATGAAGGCTACGGGGAGCTGGGTAGAAGCGCTGGGCGGGAAGAACGGGCCAGGCGAGAGCCGCACGGGGAGGATCCCGGGGCCCCGGTGAGCTGCAGGGGAAGGGTCTAACGCTCCCTCCCGGAAGCGGTGGCCGCTCGGGGCGCCGGACCGCGCGGAGCGGGGCGGGGCGGGGCGGGGCGGGCGGCTGCGGCACTAGGGCTGCTGGGGCGGGCCCGCCGCGCTGTAATCGGATCCGGGGAGGGGGCGGGGCGGGGCCGGGCCAGGCGGGCCGGGGGGGTGGGGGTGGGGGGGCGCGGAGCCGGGCTCCGGGCCGGCCGGGCTCCGCGCCTGTCAAACCCCTCATTGTTCGCAGCTGATGTCACTCGCAGTTGTGAGCGGCCGCCTTTCCCGGGGACAATGTGGGACTGAGCGGCCCAGCCGCCGCTGCCGCCGCCGCCGCAGAACAACCCCAGCGAGGTAAGGCGCGGGGCCGGGCGGGGCACCGCGGGCCATGAAGTTTGGGGGTTCGCTTGGCGCGGGGGGTGGGGGTGGGGGACGGCGCGGGAAATCCGCTCCAGTGTGCACCCGACCGCGGTCCTGGGGGCACCGCGAGGAACACGTTCCCTGTCCAATACGGCCGAGGCCTGCACAGGTGGGGGGCGTTGGTTTTCCAGGGGAACACCCCACTTCAGGGAGGGGTTTCTTGGACTTTAGGTACCAGGTTTGAGGCTCCCATCCTATTTGCAGTTTCTGTCCTTTGAGCTTGCTCTTAGTTCTGGACCTCGTGCCCCGGGTCCTCTGCAGCTCCTGGCTCACACACACCCCTTACTGTTTTCTGCAGCCCTTGCAGGAGCCAGACACAAACCTCCGCGGCCTAGGGTGGATGGAGATGATAGTTGGGAGCACAAAGTGTTCTTCCCTCTCCTGTGTCTCTTTATCTCCACCTCTGACCTAGCTTCTTGTCTGGGGTTCTGTGGGGTGAAGGTGAAGAGGCTCTGCCACTTAACTTTAACCTGGCCCTCATGCGTACATGGCCAGGAGAGGGAGGTGCCCACCTCCTCACTCGCCTAAACCAGGCCCGCCATCTTGAGACCTGTGGCACCCCGGGGGCCCCGCCCCACCCTGGCCCCCAAGGGAATGATCTTCAAGGGGATGTACGTTGGTCCATTTACACCCCTTCTCACAGAATGGGTGGCTGTGAGTCCCCACCAAGCTAAGGATGGTTACCTTTTTGCTGGACCAATAAGACATGTGTCCCCCAGGGTCCTGTCTTCCTCATATAAAGAGCTCTTTAGAGCCCAAGCTTTGGTCAGGAGTTGATCTCTGGCTCTTCACTGTTCAGTGGGGTCACCCTGGTGGCCTCAGGGCCAACACCTGGGGGGGGGGGTGTCTATTGTTTCTCCACTTGAGAACATTATCATCCTCTAGGTCCTGGAAACCCCCTCAACTTTCAAAGAACCCCTGTCCCAGCCCCCACCCCCAGCCTTCATCAGCATGCAGGCTCAGGCTGCCCAAACACAAGGGGGATTGTTCTCTTTGCATGCCCAGGGTGGGGGGCTGGGAGCTCGGCCCACACACCCTGGCAGGCCCAGCCCGCAGAGGCGCTGGCTTGCCCCACCCTATGTCCACCCTCCTCCTCTCCTCACTGATCTCCTCCGGCCTCCATCACCACTGCTTAGCTCTTGAGGGAAAGGGCTGTGAGCTGTGCAGGTAGACCCACAGGGTCTGCTGACCTGCCCTCTGCCTCCCATGCGGTCAGTCTTCCAAACAACTCCCTTCCTCCTTAGGCCTCGGCTTCCTCTCTTGATTGGTGAGGTTTTTTCCAGTTGTGATTGGCTGAGCCCACCTCAGTGCTGTGAAACGGATGGCAGCATTCCAGCATTTCTCCTACCAGCTCCTCTTCCTGCTAAGGGACCCACTCTGCTTTCTCTCTGGTCTCTCAGATCCCTCACTTTCAACAACATGCCCAGGAAGCCTCTGGGCTTGGGAAATCCAGAAAGCAGGGGCTGGGATGCTGAGACGGACCTTGCAATTCTGACCAGGCATGTCCTGACTCTACCAACATATGCTTAGTCCCTCAGCCCCAGGATTCTGAGGTGCGATGGTCTCCGACAACGTTCCAAGGCCTGTAAGCCCTAACTCGTCCCCGAATCTCCCAGAGCCACATCCTGTCTCAAATTTCCTATTCTCCTGTAGCAGAAAGATAGGCTCAGAAATGTCCACTGGGCCTCCTTGGACTTGTAGCCATGTCTTTGAGAGAAGCACAGAGGCCAGAAGAATTTCATTTGATTTGTAGGGTTGGGGTGGGCTCCATGGAGGAGGAGGCATTTGAGGAGAATTTTGCCAGAGAGGGAAGGGGATAAGGATTTCAAGCTGGAATTGTCAGCCAGCAAGGCAAAGGCTCTGTCTGAGGCCTGGAGGTGCTAGGCCTCTTTGGTGGCCTGGTTTGTATGAGGGATAGGGTGGGGATGTAGCAAGAGACTTTGTGCAGGGGCAAGAGACCATGGAAGCCTCCATTGCCGGCACGTAGAGGTCAGCTTTATCCCCTGGGTCCTAGGGATCATGGGTGGGTGGTTGTCGAATAGCAGTGAGCATTACAGGCTTCAGAATGGAGAATAGCAATTAGAGAGCTCTTTCAACTTGGAGAGACAGTACCAGCGAGCGGGTCCTGAGCCTGCCTTGGTTTCCCTTGGCTATGGAAATTCTTGGGAGGCTCTAAGGAGGGGATAGCATTGCTGGCACCCACTGGTTTAGCAGCTTCTAATCCATCCCTTTTCCTCTTCCCTGCCGTTTTATAAGACAGGCTTGAATCAAGAAACCAGAGCCTGGAATTGCACCCTTAGTCCTTCCATCCCCCCCCCCCCCCATCCATTTCCAAACTAGGGGTGATTGGCCATCCTGGGAGGCAAGAAAGGCTGAGGCTGGGGCCTACGGGTCTGAGGATGCTGGGCAGTTTTGAGGAGACCAGGCTAATCAGCAAGGGTGAGCATGCCTAGGGTAGGAGATGGACAGGGGAGTCGGGAGCTCTCACGGCTGTCAACCCCCTCCCCAAGGTCCAGTGGCTGACGTCCTGCCACACCCTGCCACGCCTGATGCTTACCCATTCCCCAGCATCATCGGGTGTGGCCAGTACGGCTGTTTTTGGAGTAAGGATCGGAGGAGACTCTGCTATATAGGTTAGGGTTGCTAAGGGGAACATGGTGAGCGTGCAGGATGGGGTGAAGTTGGAGACTGGAGTCCTCCAGCTTACCCCAGCCCAGGTGGGTCCACAGAATCTAGTGGTCCAGACACACCGGGCAATAGAACAGAGGGAATCCCCCAAGGGGCGGGCCAGTCAGCTTGGTTCAACTGGCACCAGGAGCCCTCCCCTGCCCTGGATTGTTCTTGCACTAGAACAAAAGCCAGGGAGGACACTTGATCCTTGCATGTGGGGGGAGCTGGCTAAGCCCCCCGGCCCTTTGATTGGGCAGCTGTCATGGGAGAGAGACAGCTGGGGGGGGAGGGGCAGGAAGGGGGCAGCCACCATCGCTTACACAGCTGTCACCCCCACCCTCCCCAGCCCCTCCAGCCTGAGTGGCAGGAAGCCAGGCTCAGAAGGAGTAGGCACTTGGTCTGGGGAGGGGGTCTGGGAAGCAAGACGGAAGGGCTTCTCCCCCCCCCCCTCCTGCCGCCGCCCCCTAGGTCAGAGGCTTGGTCTGAGTGTGGGATGTTCTGCCAGGGAGCTCTGCTGCCCAGAGGGGGCTGGGCACCCTCAGAGGTGAGCTGGAGGTCAGTGTGACATGATGTGTGGCTGCCACGTGGGTGGCCCAGCAGAGACCTGGGGCCCACCAGACTGAAACAGCAAGATGCTCCTTCAAACTGCAGGGAAAGTGGGGTGAGGGGGGCCTCTGGTAATGAATGTCCAGTGGGGCTACTTAAGCTTGGGGTTCTGGGAGGATGGGCAGAAGCTTTATTCTTTCCAAAAGATAGGAAAGACTTGAGCGTCTCTCGGAACAGGGTCACAGAGATACCAACATCTCTCCCTAAACTCCAACTCCCCAAACAGTGCAGGTGGGTAACTCCAGATCCAGGCCTGGGAAGAACTAGGCCAGGGTTACCTATTGAATTTGGGGCAGTGGGTCTCTGCTGCAGACCCAGGCATCTCCGTGACAAGACTAGCAATTCCGCCCACATTGCGCTTTCCCTGGGGGGGCGGGGGGGGGGCGGGCGTCACATGAAGTGAGAAGATGAGGGGATTGCTTTTCGATCACCCAGTTAGAGTCCACGAAATTCTGGAGCTTAAGATTCTATGACCCCAGAAAAGCCACCAGTCTTTCCAAACATGATAAACAGCCACAGGTCAGGCAGGGCCTCCCCCGGGCCACCAAAGCATAAACTCCACTTCAGAAAGGGACTAGCAGACCCAGACTAGAACAGGTACAGATGGGACACAGATGGAACCTTGGCCAGTCCTGCACTAGCTTGGACCCTGTTTTTCCCTCTACACCTCTTCTTTCTTGTGACCTTGGGCAGGTTCCAGACCCTTCGGTGTAGCAAATTCATCTGCTCCCGTCACTGGCGTGTCCGAGCACCCTCTCTAGCCCGGCTCTGAACTGAGCCCTGGGGACACAAGGAGAAGGTGGCAGCTCTGGCTCCGGTTCTAAGGGGCTCCCAGGCTTGGCTGTCCAGGGAGACAGAAACAACTCACGTCATCACAGGCGCTTTGATGGGGGAAGTGCAGGCAGCCAGGGGAATGTCCAGCAAGGGCAGCCAGCTTGGCCAGGATGCCCAAAGAACACAGGCCCTGAATCTATTGCTGGGCTCCACCCTTGGTGCTGAGTCTATGGCAGAATTCAAGTGGAAGAAGTGGGCATCCGGGAAAAGGCACTTAGGAACAAGGTCGCCATCCCGATTCTCCCCACTGCAAGGAGGAAAGGTGACCACGGTTCGGTACAGTGGCTCATTCAGGTATCTGAGAGAAGCCAGGTTGGGAATGCCCCATCCATGCCAAACCCAAACTCTGGCTAGCATGAGACATTTGAGAGGAGGGCTTTGGGCAGGGCTCTGAAACCTTGGCCCTTATGTCAGGACAGGTCAGAGGGGCTGGCTAAGGTGTCTGAGTTCTCCAAATGCTCCCATTGGGAACACTTATACTTTGCCCCAACACCCTTCTGGGCAGAAGGAATTTCTTTGGTTAGTGATGTCTGGGCCCAGACCCTTTGTTGGCCCCAGTTCGTTCCTGTCTGTTGTCTGTCCTCCTTGAGTTCTGGTCCCCAGTGAGCTCACCATCAAGGCTGGGCCTTGGCGGGAGACAGCCGCCCCGCTGAAGGATTTCTGAGGAGGATTAAGGTTTCAGGATTAAGTTGAAGCATGAAAAGGGGTCGGGTGGGGAGGGTTGGCGGGTGGGGAGGGTTGGCGGGTGGGGAGGGTTGGCGGGTGGGGAGGGTTGGCGACTGGGCTAATCCCGGCAGCTAATCTCAGGCTCGGCCGTGTTCCATCCGCTAATGGCCTTGACATTCCTGCAGCCCACCAAATCCTCCTTTTGCCCATTACCCAGTCCCAAGGAGACAGATCCTCTCTGCTGTATGTGGAAATTGAAATTGAGCCCCCAGAGACCCAGTGACACGTTTCTGGTACAGCGGTGTGTTCAAGATGGGAAGTGTGGCCAGTGTCTACAGTTCTTACCTCCAGTGCACAGAGGAAATGGATCAGAAATAGCACTGTGGAGCTTTACCCTCATGTCAGTGATGAGTAGATCAGACCCAGAGCTGTCTGCAGTGACCCTCTCCTCTAAGGACCCCTGGTCCACGGGAAATCGCCTCAAGGGCTCCTGCCTCAAACCTTTGCCAGGCTCTAGTTTCCTCTTTGGCCTCTTCTCTAGCCTTGTTAAGCCCTGGCCTCTGGAAGCAGGTGCCTCAAATGTTTAGAATAAACTTCTCTTTCTATTATTTGAAGATGAAGGTCTTACTACATAGCCCAGGCTAGCCCTGAGTGAGAGCCTCCTGCCTTTGCCTGGGTGCATCCTGGGTTTATAGGTCTGTGCTACTGTGCCTAGCCCAGAGTAAACTTTTTCTTTCTTTCTTTTCTTTTCTTTTTTTTTTTTCTTTTTTTTTTTTTTGGTTTTTCGAAACAAGGTTTCTCTGTGTAGCCTTGGCTGTCCTGGACTCACTTTGTAGACCAGGCTGGCCTGGAACTCACAGTGATCCACCTGCCTCAGCCTCCCGAGTGCTGGGATTAAAGGCGTACGTTGCCACCACCACCACCACCCGGCTCAGAGTAAACTTTTAACCTTAACTCCACAGTATCCACAGGGATCTTCTCTTCCAAGTCAGGGAGGAAGCTGTCCTGTGGTTTCTCACAAACATCCAGACCTCTTCATTCACCTGTTTCTCCTCCCGTTCTAGTGCTCAGGCCTAGGCCAGCATGTGTTCTAGGCAAACATTCATGCGCTGGGCTGTAATCCCCTACCATCCTTCTAATAGCTGGGCGGAAGGGAACACCAGTCAGGGAAATTGGGTATCTATCATGTGACTGTCTTGTTCTAACTCTCAGACATTTCGAGTGTAGGATTCAGTATTTATTTTCTTTTTGTTTTGTTTGCTTTGTTTTGTTTCTCGAGACAGGGTTTCTCTTTGTAGCCCTGGCTGTCCTGGACTCACTCTGTAATTCAGGCTGGCCTCGGACTCACAGAGATCTGCCTGCCTCTGCCTCCCTCAGCTTCTGAGAGTGCTGGGATTAAAAGGTGTGTGCCACCATGCCTGGCTGTCAGCAATTATTTTCTGGGTTGGGTGACTAAGGCCCAGAAGGGTTAAATGACCAGGATTACACAGCCAGGAAGATGCACACAAATACACTGGTCAGAGGGACGTTTGGAACTCAAGGCCCATGCTATCTCCCTCCTCTCTGAGTTTGGCTAGCCTGGCTTGGGAGTTCCCACGTAAGTGGCAGCGTATAACTAGGGCTTCTCTGAGATGCTCCTTTCTGCCGCCCTGTCCAGAGCCAGCTGAGCCACAGCGTGGACACACTCCCAGGCCGCCGCTGTGGCCCCAGCCCCGCCCACCCGACAGGATGAGCAGCTCAGATGCGGGGCTGGAGGAGGAGCCAGAGCTTAGCATCACCCTCACGCTGCGGATGCTGATGCATGGGAAGGTGAGTGGGTAGGGCTGGTACAGGTCTCAGTCCTGCTTCCCTGTCTGTGAGTGACAGGAGGCACTGGCCTGGGGCATTCGTACCCATCTGAGTCCACTCTTGTCTTTGCAGGAGGTGGGCAGCATCATTGGGAAGGTACGTGTCGGGTTCTGCTCTGTATATTCCTCCTCAACTTGGGTCTTAGCCCTGGGAAAGAGGTGACCACTTAGGAATCTTGGTTTTGTCTCCCACAGAAGGGAGAGACTGTAAAGCGAATCCGGGAGCAGGTAAAGCTGGGGGTCCGGGGAGGAGCCCATGGCTCTGATGTGGACGGGAGGGGAGGGGGAGGTTTTCCTCTGAATCACCCCAACTATGCGATAAACACGTGTCCAGAAGGATGCCAGCTTTTACTCTTGACTGGGGCCTGGTGAGAGGGGCGGGCAGACAGATCCCTGCCCCCACAGTGGGGAAGATACCTGCTGCCCAGTGCTTGTCCCACACCCGCAGAGCAGTGCCCGGATCACCATCTCCGAGGGCTCCTGCCCTGAGCGAATCACTACCATCACTGGCTCCACAGCTGCTGTCTTCCACGCGGTCTCCATGATTGCCTTCAAGCTGGATGAGGTTCGCGCCTAGCTGCGGTGGGAGTCTGAGGGTGGCTGCCTGTGAGAAACCCGACCCTGGTCTCCAGATCGTGGCCGTGGGGGAGGGAAGGTCAAGTCCAAGGCCAGTGTTCTCCTGTAGGAGGTCTAGGGAGGAGGTGCTCTCCTTATCCTTCCTCAGGAAAGTACTTGAGGGAGGGCGGGTAGTAGTGAGGGCATTCCTGGGTGACTCACTGTCCCCACTGCCTCAGGACCTTTGTGCTGCTCCCGCAAATGGTGGCAGTGTCTCCAGGCCTCCAGTGACCTTGCGCCTCGTCATCCCCGCCAGCCAGTGTGGATCACTGATTGGGAAGGCAGGCACAAAAATCAAGGAGATCCGAGAGGTGAGCAGAGATAACTACCCATGAGGGCACGTCTTCTATCCTTCAGTAGGAGAGGGAACTCGGGCTCCCGGGGCGCTCTAGGCTCTTGTAGCCTTTCTCTTGGCTATTGGAGTCCACAGAAGTGGTTACTGTTTTCTGTTTGTAGACTACAGGGGCCCAGGTGCAGGTGGCAGGGGACCTGTTACCTAATTCCACAGAGCGTGCCGTCACCGTGTCTGGGGTGCCTGATGCCATCATCCTGTGTGTGCGCCAGATCTGTGCTGTTATCCTGGAGGTGCTTCCTGGGGTGGGGTGGGGTGGGGTGGGGAGGGCAAGGCCCTGGGTGCTTGTCCAACCCATTCAGATCTTACGGCTGTAACATGGGGTTGGGGGGGGGCAGGCAGAGCTACAGGCATGGGTTGATTCTAAGCTTTAGGGCCTTCTAGGATACAGCCCTTGAGAGCCATGGGTATGCCTTAAGGCTGTTGGGTTCTTGGGGAGGCCCGAGAGGACCCTGACAAAGCTGCTCAATTTGTGCCTTCCAGTCCCCACCCAAAGGAGCCACTATCCCGTATCATCCAAGCCTCTCCCTAGGTACTGTCCTCCTCTCTGCGAACCAGGTGAGGGAAACATCGTGACAGGCTTGAAAGCCTCGCTAGAGAAGGGGAACCAAGGTGGGGGAGGGAGTGGAATAAAGAATTGGGGCGGGGGGACCTGAGGGGGGAGCGAAGATGACCTGACTAAACTGTCCTGACCTGTTATAGTGACCGACACCCACCCACCCCCACCTTTTCAACCGCTTTGTCGTCACAGGGTTTCTCTGTCCAGGGTCAGTATGGAGCAGTGAGCCCTGCAGAGGTGAGTGACCCACAGCTTGAGACACCCCATGCTGAACTGTCCTCCGTCCCCCCCTACCCCCCCCCCCCCGCTAACCTCTGACCCTGTTCTCTGGCCCAGGTCACCAAGCTCCAGCAGCTCTCAGGCCATGCAATTCCCTTTGCCTCTCCCAGTGTGGTGCCAGGTAAGCCGTTCCTGCGGAAGGAGACAGCCAGGAGCTGGGCAGCCCTGGCGGTGGATGTGGGGGACCCATAGACACCCAGAACCACGCTCAGCTCTTTCCTTCTGCCTCAGGACTGGATCCCAGCACACAGACCAGCTCGCAGGAGTTCCTGGTTCCCAATGATGTGAGTAGAAGTCGAGGGGCTGGAGGCTTGGTGAAGGGATCCAGGGGTCTAGACCTTGCTCAGGGTTAAATTCTGCCTTCCCTCTAGCTGATTGGCTGTGTGATCGGGCGCCAGGGCAGCAAGATCAGTGAGATCCGCCAGATGTCAGGGGCACATATTAAGATTGGGAACCAAGCAGAGGGTGCTGGGGAACGGCATGTGACCATCACCGGCTCACCGGTCTCCATTGCCCTGGCTCAGTACCTCATCACTGCCTGGTGAGCATGGAGTGGGCAGTGGGCAGACACAGGCGGGGAGGAAGGGATAACCTCTGGACCAGTCCCCCGCTGCTCCTCAGCCCCTTCGTCTTTTCCTGTGGTGTTACTCTCCCCAAGTCATCGCTGCTGCCTCATTTACTTCTGTATCCATCCCTCATACCCTATCTCACCATTGTTGGTTTTACCTGGGTCTTCTCTCCTGTCTGTCCTCTTAACCCGATATGTCTGCTTGTGTTTTCTGCCCTCCCTCCCCTTGTGACTTTCCTTCCCCCAAACACACCCACCCCATACCACTGTTCTCCAATTTACCCTCCTATCCTTTGGCTGACTTCATGGCCCCCTGTCTTACCCCCACCTTTCCCTTCATCTCCCCCCCCCTCCCCCTGTACCCCTCTCTCCAGTCTAGAGACGGCCAAGTCTACCTCTGGGGGGACGCCTGGCTCAGCCCCCGCAGACCTGCCCACCCCTTTCTCGCCACCCCTGACGGCCCTGCCCACAGCTCCCCCAGGCCTGCTGGGTGCACCTTATGCCATCTCCCTCTCCAACTTCATCGGCCTCAAGCCTGTGCCCTTCTTGGCTCTACCACCTGCTTCCCCAGGGCCACCGCCGGGCTTGGCGGCCTACACTGCCAAGATGGCAGCGGCCAATGGGAGCAAGAAAGCTGAACGGCAGAAATTCTCCCCCTACTGAGGCCGGCTGAGGCACAGGCGGGGGCAGGCAGGACCGCCAGCAGGGGCTGCCTCCACATCCTTCCTGCCCAAGGAGACTCCGCCATGGGGTCTTAAGCGCCAGTAATGCCAGACGCATGGATGCACCCCCTCACCCTGCCCCGTCTTTGGAGTTCCTCCTCAGAGAGGGGACAGTTTCTGGCCCAGGGTTCTAGGAGCTATGGCAGTCCCAGGGCAGGGGCTCCACCCCTTCAGACCTATGCTTGGATGCAGGGCAAGGCTGGGGCTTCCTCAGTGCTCTGCCATGGGAGGCCGCTCGTGTCCTCTCCATCCCTTTGGGCTTTTTGCCTGCTGCCCCAGTGGGAATTGGAGGAGAGTGAGGGGTGGCTGGGGCCAAGCTTCTCTCCATCCCTTGCAGATCCTGCTGCTTTACCCTTTTGACTGGAATAGACTGGCTGGGCTTGTCAGGGGGCAACCCAAAGCAAGGGCTCTGCCTGTAGCCGGGGGAGTGGCCTGGGGGCAGGGGCCCGGTTCTCAGCAGCAGACACTCTGTACAGTTTTTTCAATCCCTGTTTTTGAATAAATATTCTCAGCGACCAGAAAACCGTGAACTAATACTGGTGTTGGGGTGACAAAACTGCTGGCGGGAAGGGTGTAGCCGAAACCCCAAAGAGCCCCAGTCTGTGAATCCACCAGCCCTAGTCCTCATGGCAGCTCTGGGGTGAAATCGCAGGACCCTTTGGAGGGCACGTGTTAGTCTCCGGCCTTTAGCACCAAGCCAGTCGGGCTGCTTTGTGAGGAGCCTGCGTGATGACTGTCCAGCTTCTCCATGGCACAGATGGCAGGGAAATCTTCTGCATGTCTCTCCAGAGTGGTCCTGATGTACTGTGACCCAGACCCTGTCCAACTTGGCTCATCCTTTTGGCTGTGAGCTCGTAGGACCCCTCTTCTCTGTGACCATGCCTGCCTTTTCCCTATCTGGACCAGGGAGGGGTCCTTAGGAGATGATGGCACAGGGTACAGATGGGAAAACTGAGCCCAAGGAAAGGTAGGATTGAGTACAAGACCACACAGGTAGTGCTGGGCCCAGAATCAGGCACCCAAGAAACCTTCCCAGGCTGAGTACCACTCTGTCTCCTGTTTCAGAGCCAGCAGTCCTGGCAGAGTACCTGCCACAACTGGAGTTGGGGGTAGATGTGCCCTACTGATCCCAACCTCCGTTCCCCAATTCGGGAGAAATCTCTCAGGTGGCCTCTGATACACTCGAGCTCTGTGCTGCCAATTCTCCGGGCTGTTCTGGTGCCTCCGAAGGGCCTACGGAAGGGTCCTTGCGGAGTCCCTGGAGGCGCTGAAGGAGTGTCCGAGGGTGCCAGGCCTGTGGCGGGCAGGTTTTCGGGGGCCGAGCCAGCGCTCGGCGGGTGAGGCGGCCCAGCGCCAAGCGCACCGGGCGCTGCAGCAGGCCGTAGAGGAAAGGATGAGCCGCGAAGGCGGAGTAGGCTACCCAGGTGACAGCCGCCTCCGCCGCTGCGGCGCGCGCTGCGGGCGCCAAGCACGCGCAGCCATAAGGCAGCCAGCAGGCTGCAAACTGGCCCACTGCCAGGGCTGGGGCTAGGGCCGCCTTGCCACCGGGCAGACGTGGCCGGAGGGATGGCAAGAAGGAGAGGCGGCTGTCCAGAGAGTCAGAGCGGAGCCGGGTCCCGCGCGGGGGCCTCAGGGCAGCTCGCCGCGCCACCAGGAAGATGCTACCGTAGGCGGCCAGCAGCAGGAGAGCGGGCAGCGCGAAGGCCAGCAGCGCCCAGAGTGGCCGGAAGGGCCCGAGACCCCCGGCCAGGACCGAGCAACGAGCGGGAGCCGGAGGTGGCGCGGGGGGTGGCCCGAGCAAGGAGAGCGCGCCCAGGAGCGCGGCCGCCGACCACACCGCGGTGAGCACCAGCGCCGGCGCCGGCCGCGCGCCTGGCCGCAGCGGGTGCACTATGAGGCGGTAGCGCGCCAGGCCGAGCGCGGCCACACCGAGCGTGCAGGCGGGAAGCAGCGCGGCCGAGAGAAATCGCGCCGCCCGGCACGAGGAAGGGTCCAGGGGCATACTGCCCAGCCCCGGTGGCGCGGCTAGCAGGCCCAGAGGCATGATGGAGGCGGCCGCAAGCAGGTCTACAACGCACAGGTGCGCCAGGTAGAAGGCATCTTGCAGCCCCGGCGTGCGCAGCACCACCACGAGCAGCGCGCCGTTGCCCAACACGGCCCCCACCTCTACGAGAACCGCCAGGATAAACCCCACCGAGCCCGCGAGTTCGGTGGCACCCGAGCTGCTGGCCATCTGAGCGCTCAAGCTTCACTGGGGAGAGCGAAATGGAGCCTCCGACTCCAAGATACCCATCACCTGTCCCATGCTCCTCAGGGCCCCTCACCTCGTAGGCTGCCCAGGAGGTGACTCCGACGCCCAGGCTGCCATCTTCTTATGGGGTTTAGTGGGCCCTATGGGTGGATGCAAGGCTGAGCTTGGCTCAGCTTTCTCCCCCTGCCCTAGCCCAGCTCCAGCAGCTCAGCCTCTGTGGAGATGGTACCGGCTGTCACTCTGATGCTTCCCTTTGGAGACACACACAACTAGAAGGGAGGGGCAGGGCCTGGTGCCAGCCCCCTTGGTCCTAGCAGCTGCCAGCTGGAGACTGGAGGCCCTTCTGTGAAACTGCCTGAGGGCACAGCTTACTGAGCCTAGATGGTTCCTTGACTTGCTCAAGGGTGGGACATCTTGCTCAGGGGAGGTCTGAGGAAGGAAAGGGGAAAAAAAAAATCTTGGCATGGCAAGGAGTGACTGCTCAGCCAATGCTACCTTGGCCCCTTACCTTGTGGAGTAAATGTGAGGAGGAGGAGGAGGAGGAGGAGGAGGAGGAGGAGGAGGAGGAGGAGGAGGAGGCGGCGGCCTTAGCAGAGAAACATGCTTGGTTGGGCTTGTATTTTCACTGCTGGCAAATCATCTCTCTTCTAAAATGTACCCTGCATATGCATTAGGAAACCACTCCTTCCCGACCCCAGCCCGCAGCTTCAGCCAACACAGTCTCCACATAAAACTCAGTCCTGGCCAGTCAGTGTGTGTGTCATTCCTGCCGCTGGCCCCACCCCCCACCCCCACCCCAACAGACACACCAAGGAGGTGGCTCCTTGCAGATCTTGGCAAACTCCTCAGAATAGAGTCTCCCATCTCTCTAGCTTTCCTTTCTCCTACACCCACTCCAATTTGTCAAGGTCCTGGGACTCCAGTCATTTCGTATCACCAAGACCATCGCCTCCTCCCTGCCGGCACTGCTGCCCGCCCAGAATGTCACACACAGCAGCCTCCTAAGTGGCCTGGCCTTGGCTCCTTCACCTCAGACTGCTTTCCTGATTTCTGGCACCGTCCTTTCTAGGCTTCTCTGTGGGGGGATAGTCAGCCAATGGGAGTTAGCAGCAGAAGATTGGAGAATGGGAGGAGAAAGGAAGGCAGGATGTTTCCCCTCTGCTGTTTAACCTGGACCTCTCCAGCCCTCTGTGGAAGACAGCCTCTTGCCCTGTAGCTATGGCTTCCTTCATGGGGTCTCTTCTCTGCTCTTATTCTTTCTTTCTTTCTATTTTTTTTCTCAAGACAGGGTTTTTCTGTGTAGCCTTAGCTGTCCTAGACTCGCTCTGTAGACCAGGCTGGCCTCGAACTCACAGCGATCTGCCTGCCTCTGCCTCCCCAGTGCTGGGATTAAAGGCATGCGCCACCGCGCCCAGCCATCCGTGCTCTTATTCTTGTAAGATGAACCTGGCCCCATAATCCCTCTGGGTGGTGGGTGGAGATGGCTTCCCCACTGTTGCTCATCTCTGGGTTGCCTCACTGTCTCCCGTTGGGCAGTTTCTGTTCTGTGTCCAGTTCCCCTGGTTTTCCATTATCTAGTGCGATTTCCTGTCTTGCTCACTGGATTTTTCACCGACTTGTTCCCTACAGTCCACTCTTAGCAGTGGCTGAAGTGGATCCTTAAAAAAAAAACAAAACAAAACAAAAAACACACACACAAAAAAAACCCAGGTGGCATCATGGAACCTGTTCCTTCTGTCCCAAAGCACCCGAGCTCCTCCCTGCAGCGAGGCGGCCTCCATCAGCTCTCTTCGGCTCGCCTCCCACCTCTCCTCCTCCTTCTTGCCCTGCATGCTTCCTGGCACAGTAGCCACTTGCTAGTCTGTGTCTCTCACCTGGCAAACTGCTCTCCCGGGTCTTTGCATTGCTGCTCTCTCTACCTGCCCGGGCCTCGCTCCCTGCTTTGCTGTAGTTTATTTGTTTATCATTTTTGAGGCAGGAACTAATATAGTCTAGGCTGGCCTCAAACTCATCTTGTAGCTAAGGATGGTACTAAGTTTCTAGCTCTACTGCCTTTGCTCCCCTGAGTGCTAGGACTCCAGACGTATGCTACTGTATCTAATTTTTGTACTGTCGTTTACTTCAGTTTTCTACTCACAAGGGAGGCCTGCCTTGACCATCTATTCTAAAAGCATCCCAGATTCGGCTCACATTAATCCGTTTACCCTGCTTTAGTGCTCTTGCAGGCACTGTCCCGATATTCTGTTTCATAGACGTGTGCGCCATCATTTGGGCTGGAAGAGCAGGGCCCTTGTCTGCCTCTTGCTTGGAGCAGTGCCTCCAAGGTCATCAGAAGAACAAGCTCAGCATCACTTCCTCTCTAGAGATCAGGCTCCAGCCTCTCGGTGTGACTCACTCCACCCTGGAATCGGATAGGTCACAGCCCAGTTTTTCCATCATTCAGGCGAGAAGCTTGGGGGTCCAGAGAAGGGTGGCCTGCGCTTCAGCACACACAGCCAGGGCTCTGGTCACCTGCCTCCTCCAGCTCGCTTCACACCAACATCCCTTTCCCATCTTTGGATGTGGTGTTTGCCTCCTCCAGAGGGTGCAGCTGGATCTTTGGGGTTTTCATTCAGAGTGCGGGGGTGGGGGTGTGGGGAGTGGGGAGTGGGAAATCCCTCTTCTCTCTGCTCTGCTAAGCCTGCAGGCTTGGGACAGCATCTTCAGCCTCCACAACCCAGGGAAGCTCAGCAGAGCCCATTGGAACAGCCAATGAGAAAAGGAGTCTAGAGAAGGCAATGAAGGGGTGGGATCTGTTGGGGGAGGGGTGGGAACATACTCCCTCCCAAGTCACTAGACTTTTTTATTTTTTATTTTTCCAAGACAAGGTTTCTCTGTGTAACCTTGGTTGGTCTGGAATCTCTTTGTAGACCAGGCTGGCCTCAAACTCAGAGATCTGCCTGCCTCTGCCGATGATTAAAGCTTGTGCCACCACGCCCGGCCCCAAATCATTATACTTAATTAAAAAAAAAAAAAAAGTAGAAGTCAGATGTGGTGACGCATGCCTTTAATCCACGCACTTGGGAGGCAGAGGCAGGCGGATTTCTGAGTTCAAGGCTGCCCTGATCTACATAATAGTCATAGTGGGCTTCTGGTCTCTGTGGGCACCAGGCACACAAGTGACACATAGACATAAAACGCAGGCAAGACACCCATACACAGAAAATAAAATCTAAAGAGTCACTGTATGAAACAACGGCCCCCAGTCTTCCGAATGTCCAAATGGGCTGGGTGTGTCGACACACACCTGCAGCCGCAGCGCTTAGAAAGACGAGAGTTCAAGGGCAGCCTAGGCTATATAGGAAGACCGTGTCTCAAAAAGAGTTGAAGTTATGAAAGAGAAAAAAAAAATGGTTGAGAAAGATGATCTGATTAAAAGAGATACAACAGGTTGGGTGTGTTGGAGCCCGCCTTTAATCCCAGCACTCGGGAAGCAGAGGCAGGTGGATTACTGAGGTCTACAAAGCGAGTCCAGGACAGCCAAGCCTACACAGAGAAACCCAGACAAAACCAATCCTCCCCTCCCCCCCACTCCGGCAAAAAAGAGAGAGAGAGAGAGAGACACAGCAGAAAGCAACATATGACCCACAGATGGGACCTTGACCTTGCTTTCTGGCACCTGCACCCCAGGCTAGGACAGGGACATCCAAACGACAGCTGTCAGTCTCTGAGGATTGCAGAGCTGTGCCCCTCTGATACAGACACCAGGACACACAGGGGTGCCTGGTTCCCCCTGGCAATGCTTAAGCTAGGAAGACACAGCATCAGATGAGTTTCCAAATGACAAGTTTCTGAGTTGATGGTGAGGCTCCTCCTCGGACGCTCGGTTATTAAAGGAGGCGGGTGCTACGGGGATGACCTTGAGTGGGCAGGACTGTGTGTGGCCATTATCGGCTCATGTGAGCATACACTTCTGGGTGTGTAGCCGGAGTTGTACGCACAGGGCCACCATGGAGAGAAAGCCCGTGGCCACTGCAGCAAGACAGGCTGAGGCGAGAGGTTCGTGATTAACAAAGCTGCCTGTGAGCGCAGGATGTACCTCAGTGTCCGAGCATCTCCCTTAACACGCCCGAGGCCTCGTGATCACAGAAACGGAAATAAAAGAAAAGAAAACGCCCCAATAGGCTGGGGATTAGGGACAGGATCCAACCCCTTTTAGCCTGTGCCCCTTTAAATATCACTTTAGAGCCGGGTGTGGTGGCACATGCCTTTAATCCCAGCACTCGGGAGGCAGAGGCAGGCGGATCGCTGTGAGTTCGAGGCCAGCCTGGTCTACAAAGTAAGTCTAGGACAGCCAAGGCTACACAGAGAAACCCTGTCTCGAAAAACGAAAAAAAAAAAAAATATATATATATCACTTTAGGAGGCAAGATTCTGGGGCCACAGCCATGACCAGGCTAGCTGGAATTGGAGGGTGCTGGGAATCACTCTTCTAGATATGGGTGTATATGTTGGGGGCTGGCAGGAAGAGGTAAAATGGATCCAGCAACCCTACTACTCCAAAGGAAATGAAATGTGTAGGTAGAATTTTTCTTTTTTTTCCCTTTTTTTCTCTCTTTCTTTCTCACAATAGCCAACATACAAATCATCCTAAATGTCCCTTGATGGGTGAATAAGCAAAGAAAATGTGGTGTGGACATAATACTGGAATACTACTCAGTCTTAAAAAAGGAAGGGCGGGCTGTTGTTGAAACAACATGGAGACCCTGTGGGACATCATGTTAAGGCAACCAGGCACCGAAAGACAAACACCACATGTCACCTACCTGTGGAGCCAAAAGAAGTTGGACTCACGGAAGTAAAGAGGGAAGCGGCTTAGAAAGGTGTGTACACAAAATTCAGTCAGACAGGAGACATGAGCTCAAGAATCGATTGCACAAGCCGGGCGTGGTGGTGCACGCCTTTAATCCCAGCACTCGGGAGACAGAGGCAGGCGGATCACTGTGAGTTTGAGGCCAGCCTGGTCTACAAAGCGAGTCTAGGACAGGCAAGGCTACACAGAGAAACCTTGTCTCAAAAAAACCAAAAACCAAACCAAACCAAACAAACAAACAAAAAAGAATCTATTGCACAACTCAGAGACCACAGATAATGACAATGCATAGCCATTCTTCACTTTATGGTGGTGACACAGTCTCAGGAACATGTTACCATGTGGCCTGTCATTGTGTGTAGATTATGTTTACACAGACTGAGAAGATATCAGTATCACTAGGTGATATAAACTTAGATTATGCAGTCCATCATTGACCAGAGCATTGGCTTTTATACTTTTGAGGCACGGTTACACTCTGTAGCTCAGGCTAGCCTCGAACTCACTATTTAGCCCAGGCTGACGTTGAACTCACAGTGATTCTCCTGCCTCAGCCTCCCAAGTACTGGGAGCACAGGCATGAATCGTCTTTGTCTGCTTCAAAACATTGTTACTTGGTTTTGGCTCGTGACTGTAATTTTTTTTCCTTTGAGACATGTCTTCCTATGTAGCCCAGGCTGGCCTCCAAATCTCAGGGTAAAGAGTTTTCCTTGCCTCTGCCTCCTGAGTAGCTGAGGCAATAGGTGTGTGCCAATGTGCCTGGCCTGTACTCTATTCCTGGGAGGCACACAGAGTGCTATGAGAGTCAGAGGGAGGAGAGTGAAAATTGTGGTCCAGCCTAGCAGGACCTGGGGACGGCAAGCAGCTCAGAGGTGAATCTCCAGCAGGTAGCGCAGACGACACTGACTCTCCTTGTAGATGAGGTACTCGCTCTGGCTAAAGCTGGAGCTTTTGAATGATGGGCAGGGCACAGGCCGACCTTGTGGCACCACCACCCGATGCCCATCCAGCTCCAGTTCAATGTCCCGCCTGGGATCTGCAAGGGATGGAGGGCCAAGGGGGTCACTGATGCCTGGGGCTAGCCACGGCTTGTTCCCTGTCACCTGCTACTTGCTACAGGGAAATGCCATCTCATCCCCCATCTTCCTCTGGGAAAGCCCTAGGCTAGCGCTTAGCCTCTTTACAGCCCTCTTAGCCACCCTGGAGAGATCTGTCGAATCTGTGGGTGTTTGTTGTTGACACGGAATCAGTTCCTCAAGAAAGGCTGCATGTCCTTGCCTCTCCTACAGTCTACTCTCTCTGCTGTCTTTCTGGAAAAAAACGCCTCCAGTCCCTTATGTCAACCCCACTGGAGACCTGCCCAATTATCTGGGGCTCACCAGGCTCTGTCTGGCCTCGGGCGATGACACTGTCAAAGCCAGGGGGTGGACTCTTCAGGCTAGGATCATCGGTGGTGATGTGGTGCTCTTTGCCGAGGGCCACCTCGCCCAGGAACATGTAGCCCACCTGGTGGCCCCCACAGTGCATGGCAGTAACTAGAAGACACAAGAGACTTGGTGGCAGAAGGAAGCAGCTCAGGCCCCCGACCCCCATCTCTCCTGAAGTGGCAATGCAGCCCGAGGGAGCACTGCCATCTTCCAGCACTTCTCACCCTGGCCTGCTCCCTGCCACTTCAGCTGCTACCCTGACCCATCTCTCTCTCTCTCTCTCTCTCTCTCTCTCTCTCTCTCTCTCTCTCTCACACACACACACACACACACACACACACACATACACACACATACTCGCCCCCATGGCACCCCAGCCTGGGACCTAGGAAGGGGCATCTCTCATTGGCCTACTCTGTTCACTTTGTCACTGGCATCCCTTGGGCCCCACCATGGACTTTTTAAAAATTTATT
Source organism: Acomys minous (assembly GCF_964271855.1). Lineage (NCBI taxonomy): Eukaryota > Metazoa > Chordata > Mammalia > Rodentia > Muridae > Acomys > Acomys minous. The sequence goes on along the minus strand of NC_140495.1, from coordinate 16,676,501 downwards.
ATTATTATTATTATTATTATTATTATTATTATTATTATTATTATTATTATTATTATTATTATTATTATTAATGTATTTTACCAAGGACTCTTTTGATTGGCTCTCTGGAGGCGCCACAGCCAGTCTTTCTTGGGATACTCTGTCCTCTTGGTAGACTTCCTTGTTCACCACGAACTTCAGCCCCATTTGTTTCTGTTTAGACCCTCTCTTGCTTTTCTGGAGTGGTAGGTGATGGTGACCTCCAGTGATGTGGTCACCACGGGCTGATGATGTCACTAAGCTGAGGTCACCCTAACCATGAACTTGGAAGTCACTGGAGATACCTCTGACCTTCTTCCGCATGCTACCATAGTGCCCCCCGAGCCCGCTGATGGTTCTCTCTTCTCATTTCTGTAGCCCCGGGGCCAGAGCCAGTGCCCATAGGAGGAGGGAGAGAGGGAGGGAGGGATGAGGGGAGTGAGGAAGAGAAAGAAAGACAGAGAGACGGAGACAGAGACAGGGAGAGACAGAGTGACAGAGACAGAGAGATGGGGACAGAGACAGAGAGAGACAGACAGCAAGACAGAGAGAGAGAGACAGAGAGACACAGAGAACAGCCATCCTCCACTCCTCTGTCACCCTCTCTACTGCTCCAGCTCCTGAGGCTCTTTGATGTGCACATCCCCCTGGACTCTTCTTGGCTCTGGAGAAGGCTCCCTTGATGGCCCCATGTTCCCCTTTACCTGACACTGCTGTGAAGGTCCACACAGAACACTCTGGCAAGGCCTGGCCCACATAGCCTCTCTCCTCCCCTTCAAGATTTCTTTTTTTACTTCTCAGAGTCTGTTTGCTGCTCTCGTCCTATTTGTCCTGCCTCTTCCTCAACTGCCAGGTGCTTCTTCAGAGTCTCTGTGGCCTGGAACACCTCACCGTGTACTCTGGTCAGGAATGCTTTTAGGATTCATCTCCCAGGACTCGGTCCAGTCCATCTTGGTGTTCCACCCCACCCCACCCCACCCCCCAGGTCTTGACACAGGGGCACCTCACCATAGCTGGCTGACTTGCTGTTCTCTGAGGCAAAATAGATGCCCTTGCCAACACGACCACCCGAGTGTGGCATGATTCGGAGCCCACTGGTGAGGATAGCAGCCACCACGGCCACATTGGTGCCGTGCCACAGCAGCCTCCGATTGCTCAGTTCGGAGTGGGCCTGGAACCTGTCTTCCTGCGTTGGGGTTGTGGGGAGGGGGGAGGGGAGGCAGAAAATGATAGCAACATTCCACATGAGGGTTTATAGGTGTCCCTCCTTCTTCTTGGGGTAGCTTAGGGCCCCACAGGTCACTGGCATACACCCAGCCTGCTGGAAACTGGTCAGAGTTGCTAAGCCAGTTTAGCAAGGGACAGATAAGTGAATGTTATCCCCAGAAGGGCCAGGGTGGTGATACATGGGGTGACTCATCCTTACCTCTCCTTCTCGGTTCACTTTCCATACATGTTGTAGAGTTGGGCATCTGTAGTGGTTACCAGTCTGTTCCAGGTAGGTCTCTACTGCCTGTGGAGAACAGATGCTGGTGGGAGGAGACTAGTGCCCTGTGGTCCTCCCGCTCCAGAGTTCTCCTCAGGTCTGGGCACGCAGGAGAGAATGCTGGGAACCAGGGCTCCCTGGGTACCTCAAGGGCAGGCGGGCAGAGCTCACTTTGTACTCGGGTCCTCCAGAGTCCAGCAGCTGAAGCTGGCACCTGAGGAGCTGGTAGTCCCGGTCCAGTGGGTGCAGCACCTCTTCCACTTTCTCCTCCCCGGGGGCTGTCTGCAAGGTCTGGGCCAGCTCGATGTCCGCTAGCACCTAAGAAAATGGGCTCTGGGGGCTTCTCTGCTTAGTGGACATCCTCTCCGATGATGTGACGACAGACACCCCACCTGTCCGTCCCCACCCCATCTCTCCGTCTGGCTTTCCCCTCCCTTGGCTCTCGGCCTGTCCCTCTGGGCCTTGTGGCCAGCTGCTCCCCTCCTCTTTGCCCGGTCTGTCTGGTCTCCTCAGCGCTCGCCAGCCCTTTACCAGCAGCATGTCCTTCTTGGCTCGAAGAATCTCAGGGGAGTTGATGGGCGGGGGCCAGGTGCGGCCGAAGTTGTGCGGGATGAGCGTGTAGAAGCTGGAGGACAGCTCCTCTAGGCGCTGGCTGCCACCGGTGGGGCTTTGCATGGCCTCCTCTAGAGCCTCTAGGGCCTCGAAGCCCCGAGCGATCTGCTGTTTGCTCAACTTTCCCAAGGGCATTTTCTTCAGATCTGGGGGGTGAAGGGAAGGGCTTCAGCCCTATAGCTCCTGATATGGGGGGGGGAGCCCTGTCACCTTGCTCAGAGCTCCTCCTCACCCAGGTTCATGAGGCTCATCGCGTCCTTGAACATCTCTTTGCTGAATATGTTGGTGATAAGCATCTGAGTGGCGGGGTCTAAGGAGCAGGGCTTCACCACAGCCCTCACGGGGCCTCCGTCCACCTGAAGAGAGAAGGCCTGCATGGGCAGGATGCCCTCACAGGGAGCAGGACAGGAGAGGCCAGAGAGGGAGGCTGGCACTGGAGGGTGTGTTGCCAAGGCAGGCGGTCCCTTCCCTCTTCTTCACCCACCTTCACCACAGCCTCTTGGGTCTCCGCTTCTCCCTGCGTCTCGATAAGTGTGTACTTGCTGGGATGGGCCACGAAGTGGTCCCGCTCCTCCCATTTATTTTTAGTCTTCTCCCAAAATTTCTTCTTAAAGTCCTTCTTTGCATCCTCCAGGCAGGCGAAGTGGTTCGTCTTGCTCTGGCCCACTTCTCCCTGCAAGTGACAACAACTTTCAGGGGTGTGCCCATGACAAAAATGTTTGCTGGTCCCTGAGCTGAGCTGGTCGCCTCTGGACAGCTGAAGGTGAAGGTGAAAGTGGCGCAGTCAGCAGCAGTGGCCCTTCGGACAGCCTTGAAGTGTGTGCAGAGTGGGGGGGTGGGGTGGAGGGGGAGGGGCGGGCAGTGGAGGGGGGCAGCAATGGTGACGGGCCACTCACCACTCTGCCCCAGCGGTTCCAGCACAAGAAGCTGCTGTCGTCCTTGAGCAGCTGGATGATGTAGAATTTGTTGTTGTTGGTGCTGATGTTGGTCTGGTTCAGGGTACAGTCATAGTCCTCATAGACCTGTGTGGGGCGAGTCCGGCAAGGCGGCTTGGCTGGGCAAGATGGGCTGGGTGTGCACACTGGGGGACATCAGAGGGGACCCTGTTTTGGTACCCAGTGACCCTGCCCTTGGGGACACGGCCTGACTGGACATGACGAAGCCCTGCTGTACCCGTGGGAATTTGGAGAGGGTGCAGCTGCTTTCTGAGGGGGGAGGGGAGGCAGGAGTGGGGGAATCTGAAAAAGGCCCAGTTCTGCCCTGAGGGGTGAGTTTGAGAGGAACACCAGATGAGAGTCTTGGGGAAACTGAGTCACACCCCTTCCTTGAGTGTGATGCAAGAGGCACCACCCTAGTGTCTGATGGTCAGACGTGGCACACCTTGATGTGATGGATTATGTCCCACCCTTGTGGTCTTAAGAAGACATGTAAGCAACCCGTGGCTTCCCTAGAGGCTGAGCTACTGAGCTAGAACGGAGAACCTGAGTCAGAGAAGGCTGTGGTCTGAACATGGGCGCAGCTTACCTGAATTCCGGGGTTACCACTGAATGGACATGTGGGGTCCACACGGATGATGCGCTTATCCGCAGGAGCTGCTCGGAGAGCCTCAGCGGTGGACCGGAAGCTATCCTCCTCCCCTGTCCCCGGTCGCTTCTTCTTGGAGCCCTCCGTCTGCGCTGAAGACTTTCGTTTTGGAGCCATGGCTAGCTTGGGGCAAGAAGTAGGGAACGCTTCACAGATTCCCCACTTCCAAAAAATGCACTTTGTACCTCAGATATGCCCTCTCCCCAGGTTGCAAATACAAGGTTAGAGCTTGTCCCAATCTGGCCACCCTGGGGATAGGAAGAAGTTGGCTCCCTAACCCTTGCCAGCTCAGCCAGTCCAGTATGCCCTGAGGCAGCTGAAAAAGTGAAAGAAAAGAAGGATCAGCCCTCCCACTTCTGGGCACCTCCCTTTCTAGAACATTTCCTCCTCCTGTCAGCCATTGTGGATCTGGCAAGGTGTTGGGGCTGAATCATCGGAGGTATAGAGAAGGGGTGGGGGGTGTGAGGGGGGGAGCAGGGCTCTACAAGCAGCCCTTCCGCAGCCAGATCTACCTTCCTAGAGTTTGGTGGCGTAGAAGCCACTGGCTAATGGTTCTGAGTTCTGGGGGTGCCAGCCAAGGTTTCAGATAAGTGGCCTTCAGCTGCCCGAGATCACAAGCCACTTTAACACACCCTTCCCTTCCCTGCCCTGCCCTGCAGAAGACTCCAGGGCATGGCCACAGGACACTCACCCAAAAGAAACAGGATCCCGGAAGAGGTAGCTGTCACCCAGCCCGCCGGTATCGGGAATGCTGAGTGCTCCTCCTAAGAAAGTTTAGTGACCTTTCACGAGCCCTCGCCTTGTCTTTGGTAGGGATTTCCCAGCAACCACCAGAAAAGGGGGAAAGAACTTGGGGGTGGTGTAGAATTTCACTCATTTGGTCACTAGTGGGTGAGTCAGAGGCTGGGCAGGCCGAACTTGGTAGCCCGTCCTATGGTGGAAGAGAGGACACTAATGTAAGACACATCCAAAACCTCAGGGATTGACACATCCTTCATGCGGCTTTGACTAGGCGCAGGCAGCACGTATCCGTTATTTGCCTGGTGACACTGGCTCTGGGTTCAGATACTGCTTGCTTCTCTCCGACCTGCCTGGATTCCACTCCCTGTGTTTTCAGAGTTTAGAGCCTGGCTGTGTTAGCTTTATCCTCCCGGCAGATGGGAGGGGCGGGGGCGGGCGGGGAGTGCCGGGATCACTCTGACAACGAAGAAGCCCTCACCTCTGGCTCCCCCCAGTGGCTATAAGATGTAAGCGCAAGCAATGTCCTCTTGGCTCCATCCTTCTCTTGGTGGCAGCAGTGCGCAAGCGCCACAAGCCTACGCCGGAAACCAGCCCGAGAGACTTGCTTCCTACTCCAGCCTGGAGCGGGAGCCTATGGGAGCTCTTGGAGGCGTGGCCAATGCTTCGGCCCAATAGGCGATTGGAGGAGTGACAGGATCCTCTGAAGGGTCCAATGGAGCTGCGGAAGGCGGGGCCCGCCGCGCCGTGAGAACCTATCAGGGCTCCGGGTCTTGCCATGCGGCCCGGGTTTAGCAGCCATGTGAGTTTCCCTCCCCAACCCCAGCGGCACCTTGATGAGCAATATGTCGACCACCGTTGCAGCTCGTAAGCGGGCAAAGCCGGCCCCCGGGCCCGGGGCCTCTGCAGGGGCCGGCAAGAGGCGGCGAAAGGTGAGCATGGCGTTTCCTTGGGCTCGACCGATCTCGCGACTGGCACAACCATCATTCCATCCCAGGGCCCCCATCGGGGCTCATCCCTTCGCCTAGCCCCATCTGGAGGCAGCGTCGATCTTTTTCTTCCACCCGCCGAATCCTGGAAAGCCTTCCACCACTTGGCCAGGGCTAGGAGCCACTGCTTTGCTCTGTCCTGGGGCTCTTGACCAAGACAGGCTCGTCTTGTTTCCAGGCCGACTCTGCTGGGGCCAGAGGCAAGTCTAAGGGCGGCGGCAAAATGAATGAAGAGATTTCCAGCGATTCTGAGACCGAGAGGTGAGCTGATTTCCACCAAGTGGAAAGGTAAACTGAGGCTCATGGTGACCAGGACGACTCAGTGAGACTGGTAACAGAGCTGGGCGGAGAACTCGGGGCTGCCTTTGGCTTGAGATCCTGGGTCTTTCCTCTGATATCTGGCAGTGAGATGTTTTTCATTTCTGATGTGTCTGTGGAGAGGACCCTGGGCCCTTGAGGGAGAGCTTGAGACCTTTTTTTTGGCCTCATGACAAGGAGGCAGGCGCAGGGCTGGATTGATTAAGAGGCAATGGGAGAAGGGTTCAGAACACACCTGCCGCTTCATTCCATCTTCACACAGTAGCCCAGTTAGTGGTGTCTTGGACTGCTTTTTGAGATGAGGTCTCTGTTGCCCAAGGGGGGCTTGACTTCCTGGCTTCAAATGGATCCTACAGCTTCGGCTTTCTAAATAGTTAAGAATGCAGAGTGTATGGTCACATACCTAGCCTTTCTAACATCAGACAGCTGGTTTCACTGTTGGGGAGCACGTGAGCAGGCAAGTGGAGAGCAGTGTTGTAGGGAGGTGTGCATCTTGCTGGCAAGTGTTCGGAGAACAAAAGAGGCTTTTTAAAAAAACAGACTGGAGAGACGGGGAGGAGTGTCATGGAGGGCTTTCGCAGGCATTCGGGGACCAGAGACAAGTCTGGGGGTGTAAGTCGGCCGGTGTGGGAGGGAGAAAAGATAAAAGGGCATGTGATACCTGCATATAGGTTTGACGGAGGAGGGCTGAACACTTCCCTCATTTCAGCAGGTGAAGGAGATGGCTACAAGGTTTCCAAAGACTTGGGACAGGCTGTCATCCTTAGGGAATCCTGGAACCTCCCATATAAACTGGATTTTGCAATTCTGTCCCCCTACGTCTGCCCCCAGACAGGGTTTTTCTGTGCAGCAGTTGTCCTGGAACTCACTCTGTAGACCAGGCTATCTTTGAACTCAAGAGATCAGCCTGTTTTCTGCCTCCTGAATACAAGGATTACAGGCCTGACTAGCAGTTCTTCCAAAAGTAAATATGTGTTGCCTTCATTTGCTCAGAGAAATGATCTCTTTCTTTTTTTAATTTTATTTTTTGTTTTCGAGACATGGTTTCCTCTGTGTAGGCTTGGCTGTCGCGTAGTTGCTTTGTAGACCAGGCTGGCCTTGAACTCACATCGATCCGCCTGCCTCTGCCTCCCAAGTGCTGGGATTAAAGGAGTGCACCACCATGCCTGGCTAGAGGCAAGGTTTTTCTTTCTTTCTTTCTTTCTTTTTTTTGGTTGGTTTTGTTGTTGTTGTTGTTGTTGTTTTTCTTGAAACAGGGTTTCTCTGTGTAGTCTTGGCTGTCCTAGACTCACTTTGTAGACCAGGCTGGCCTTGAACTCAACAGCGATCCACCTGTCTGCCTCCCGAGTGCTGGGATTAAAGGCATGCACCACCATGCCCGGCGATGCAAGGTTTTTCCATGTAGCTATAGCTGTCCTGGAACTAGTTATATAGACCAGGTTGGCCTCAAACTCAAAGATACCCGCCTGCTTCTGTCTCCAGGACATATGCTAAACATTTTAAGTTTCTTGTTTGTTTTTGTATGTATGTATGTGTGTATGTATGTATGTATGTGTACACGCATGAGTTTGTATGCACTACCTTCGTGTAGATGCCCAGGGAAGACTGAGGACATTGGACCCCCTGCAACCATAGTGACAGGTGGTTGTGAGCCATCTGATGAGGGTGATGGGGATCGAACCCAGGTTCTCTGAAAGAACAGCAAGAGCTTTTAACCGATGAGCCATCTTTCCACCCCACTTTTAAGTATTTTAAGTTGTATTATGGAATGAATGTATTAGCTGCAGAAGCATCACTCAGTTTTCTTCTACTGATCTTCTAACATGGGCAAAATAAAAATAAATGTACATGCATTACATTCAGGGATGAAATAACTTTTCTTTTGGTTTTCAAGGCAAGGTTTCTCTGTGTAGCCTTGGCTGTCCTAGACTTGCTTTGCAGACCAGGCTGGCCTTGAATTCACAGCTAAGCAACTGCCTCTGCCTCCTGAGTGCTGGGATTAAAGGTGTGCACCACTACTCCTTTTTTTTTTTTTTAATTAATTTGTTTATTTTTGAAAAAGAGTTTCTCTGTGTTGCCTTGGCTGTCCTGGACTGCTTTGTAGACCAGGCTGGCCTCAAACTCAGTGATCATCCTGCCTCTGCCTCCCTGAGTGCTTAAAGGTGTGCACCACCACATCTGGCTTAGTTTTCTTTCAAAAGGTACTTTTTAACAAAAAGTGATACTGGGAGCCAGGCATGATGGTGCGTGGCTGTAATCCCAGCACTTGAGAGGCAGAGGCAGGTGGATCAGAGGCAGGTGGGTCGGAGCACTGTGAGCTTGAGGCCTGCCTGGTCTACAAAGCGAGTCTAGGATAGCCAAGGCTACACAGAGAAACCCTGTTTCGAAAAACCAAAAAAATAAAAAAGTGATGCTGGATGTGGTGGTAGACACCTTTAACCCTTCACTTGGGAGGCAGAGGCAGGTGGACTTATGAGTTTGAGGCCAGTCTGGTCTATAGAGCAAGTTTCCGGGCAGCCAGGGCTACATGGAGAAACCATGCCTTGGAAAACAAAAGAAAACAAAGCAGAGTTACTAAATCCAGTTTATAATGTCTTGGCAACAAGGATCTTTACATGCAGAGCCATTGCACCACTACTCGCATTTGCTTTTCTGTGTGTAGGTCCTTAAAAATCAGACCGATTGGTTTGAGCAAACTCTGGGGCATGGTCTGGCCTTGACCTTTCTGATGCATATTTTTTTTTTTGTTTTTGGGTAGGGGCCTATTTTATAGCTCTGGCTGGCTTGTAACTTGCTATGTAAACCAGGCTGGTCTTGACTCAGTGAGATCTGCCTGTCCCTGCCCCCAAGTGCCGGGCTATGCCCCACCACACTGGGTTTCCTGACGGGTTTTAAGGCCCCTTCTGGTGGAAGTCCTGGGCCAGGGCGCTGGGGGACAGAGTGGCTAGCAGACCTCGTGTGTCTGCTGGCTTGTGATCAGAAGGACTGGGCCGCCCTGGACTCTCTGCGTGGGAGTTCTCAGCATCTACCTCAAACTCCCAGGAACAGACCAAAGCTGGACCTGTGTTTGAGTGAAGGGAATGTCCTCAGCTGGCCCAGGGGCCGGAGCTTAGAAGAAGGGACAGCAAGAAATTCATCAGCACATGTCTAAGTCACTACCGTGTAGGATTCACTTCGAACCCTCAGGGTATAAGGAGGATGCTGAGGCCGAGAGCCTAGCGTATCCCCAGCATGTCTGTCCCTTGGGTTCTGCTGGGCCTGTCTCAGAGTGGTTGGCATCCTGACATTTGCCTTTTCTGTTTTCTATGGTGGAGTTCCTGTTTTTGGTACCCTGGGCCTTTCTCCTTTAGTTTGGGAAGCTCAGTAAAAGGAAAGGACCAGTTCTTGACACCTTGTACATCTGACAATGACTTTTTTTGTTTCTGTTTTTTAAGATTTTATTTATTGTATATGAGTGCTCTATCTGCATGTATACCTGTATGCCAGAAGAGGGCATCAGATCACGTTATAGATGGTTGTGAGCCACCATGTGGTTGCTGGGGATTGAACTCAGGACCCCTGGAAGAGCATGTGGCACCCTTAACCACTGAGCCATCTCTCCAGTCCCCTGACAATGACATTTTAGCAAGGAGTTTTAGAGATTGTCTCATTGCCGCTCGGGCTGACCTTGACCCTGTGGCAGTCTCCTTGTCTTAGCCTTCCAAATTCTAGGATTTTAGGGGTGCCACTGTGCCTGGCTTGACGATGTGGTTTTGGGGGCCGGTGCTTGAACTCAAGACCTTGCTCTGTCACTGAGCCCTGCCCATGGGCACACCTTCATCTGCCGCTGTTTTATCCAGGCACCTCCTCTCTCCCCCTCCCCCAATGCTGGCTATTCAATTCAAGCATGCTTCACTTACTCAGCCCCTGAGCTACTGTAAGTCTACCCCCTGTGGCCCCCTTCCCCCTTTTTTTTTCTCTTTCCTTTGAGACAGGATTTCTCTGTGTGCCCTGGCTGTCCTGGACTCACTCTGTAGACCAGGCTGGCCTCGAACTCATAGAGATCCGCCTGCCTCTGCCTTCCTGAGTGCTGGCATTAAAGGTGTGGGTCACTATGCCTCTGGTTAGGCCTACCATTTTTTACTTCTGATCTTTTGCATACAATCTGGTTTCTTAGAAGCTTGTGGAACCTTCTCTTTCTCTTCTTGAAGTTCTGTAATCATTTCCTGGTATGAGGGGGCACTGGCTATTTTTACCCTTTTGCTGGATACCGAGTGGAGCCTTTCAGTGGGTGGAGTCACATCCTTCAGTTTTCTCCGTAGTGTCACTGGCCCCGAGGGTTGCCAAGGGCAAGGCTGGCATTGAGGAAGCACAGTTCTAGCCGCCAGATGAGGGGCGCCCATCCCCTTAGACTCTGCCCCTGTTTCCCACAGCTTGGCTCCGAGGAAAACAGAAGAAGAGGAGGACGAGGAGCTGGAGGAGACTGCACAGGAGAAGAAGCTACGCTTGGCCAAGCTCTACCTTGAGCAGCTCAGGCAGCAAGGTGAGCTGGAGGGCTGCTGGAGGGCTGGATGAAGGTCAGCGTGCCTGCCAGAGCCTGCCTCCTGCCCCTGTTGTGGCCCCAGCCATCTGATGGGTCAGCCACATAGGCTCACACTGCTAGTGCCAGCGCAGACAGTGTGATGGTGTCGGCTACTTTGCGGAGGGAGGGTGGCTAGGATCTCCATTGGGCCAGTATTCCCTGGGACAGAGTAGACCTGTATGGAGCTAAGGCCAGTCTGATCAAAGCCAGAAAAGGGCTGGGTAGTTTCCCCTTCCCTCTGTGAAGCATTGGGAGCTTCCTATAAGATAGCCCTGGGGTAGAGAGCTAGGCATGGGACGGAAGGAGCGAAGGGGACCTCAGTTTTGGATTACGTGGACTGGTCTGTCCCGCAGAGGAGGAGAAGGCTGAAGCCCGCGCATTCGAGGAGGATCAGGTGGCGGGGCGCCTGAAGGAGGATGTGGTGAGTGTGGAGGGCATGATGTCAATGTGGCGGGAGGCTGGCCCTTGTCCCAGGTCCTCACTCCTCTTTTCTCCCCTTGCAGCTCGAGCAGAGAGGCAGGTTGCAGAAGTCAGTGGCAAAGGAGGTGAGTGTGCAGGGCTCCTCGGTGAGAGAGGGTCAGCGTACTCTCCTGGGTTGGTAGGCAGTTGGCTTAGTGCTGCTCGGGCTATTGGAGTCTTTGTAGAATACAGCGGACACCTAGGCAGATATAGTCGGTTAAGGAGGGGTCTTACCCCGGTAGCCTTGGGTCCTGTGTTCCTTCTGGCTAGGGTAGGTGGGGAAGATTGGTTGTGGTGGGACGTGTCTTTTTTTTTTTTTTTTTTTTAAAGATTTATTTATTTACACAGTATTCTGCCCACGTGTGTGCCTGCACGCCAGAAGAGAGCACTAGATCTCATTATAGATGGTTTTGAGCCACCATGTGGTTGCTGGGAATTGAACTCACGGCCTTTGGAAGAACAGACAGTGCTCTTAACCTCTGAGCCATCTCTCCAGCCCGGGATGTGTCTTTATAGTTCCATCTTCAGTGATCCATTCCCTGTCTGCCCAGATCCAGGCCCCAGCTCCCACCGACATCCGAGTCTTGCGGGGCCACCAGCTCTCCATCACCTGTTTGGTTATCACGCCTGATGACCTGGCCATCTTCTCCGCCGCCAAAGACTGTACCATCATTAAGTGTGAGTGAGACCTTGAAGGTGTGTGTCTGAGGTAGAGCCCCGATGATGGAAGCTTCTGGAAGCAGCTTTGTGAGTGACAGTCAAAGCTTCTGAACAGCTGTAGGGCTTCTGAGTTTCTTGTGGCAAAGACAGGACAATGGTAGGAACCGAGGCGTCAAATGGGCAATTGGAGTAGAAGGTGTTTGAGGCTCTGCACTGACTGGGATGGAGCCCTTGGTCCTTCTAGCCCTCCACACCTGAGCATAGTTCTTACCTTCCCACCATCCTCAGAGGAAGCAATCGTGCCAGCAGTTCCAGTGCACTTTTTCTCCCCCTCAAAACAGGGTTTCTCTGTGTAGCCTTGGCTGTCCTGGGCTTTGTAGACCAGGCTGGCCTTGAACTCACAGTGATCCACGTCTGGCCCCAGTACATTTTTCTTCCTCTTCCTCTTCCTCCCCTCCTCTTCCTCTTCTTGCACTTTCTTCTTCCTTCTCCTCTTCCTCTTAGTCTTTTAATGCTTTTATTTATTTTGTGTGTGTGGTGTGTACGTCTGCCACAGCTCACATGTAGAGATGTCAGAAGATAACCTGTGGCAGTCGAGCGGGTTCCTGGGATTGAACTCGGGTCCTTGCCCATTGCAAGTGGTCCCCACTGAGCAGTACCTCCACTCTCCAAGCCACTTTTGAGTTCTTCTCTTTTGGGGGTCATAGCTGCCATGAGGGACTGTTGCCTTCGTTTTTGTTTTGTTTTGTTTTGTTTTTTTTTTTTTGGTTTTTCGAGACAGGGTTTCTCTGTGTAGCCTTGGTTGTCCTGGACTCACTTTGTAGACCAGGCTGGCCTCGAACTCACAGCGATCCGCCTGCCTCTGCCTCCCGAGTGCTGGGATTAAAGGCGTGTGCCACCACGCCTGGCTCCTTCGTTTGGCAGATGAGACCAAGGTGACTTGCGCAGCGGGAGCCTCTGACCCAAGTTCAGACCTCCTCCCGTGACCCCTTGTCCGTGCTGCCTGTTCGTACTGGGGGAGGGGAGGTTGCTAAGCAGCCAGCTGTATCCCCCATCCCAGTAACCTCTTCCTCTCCTGGTGGCAGGGAGCGTAGAGAGTGGGCGGAAGCTGCGTGTGATACCTCGAGCCCAGAAGGGTACCCAAGGGCAGCCCACGGGCCACAGCAGCCACATCCTCTGCATGGCCATCTCCTCTGATGGCAAGTATCTCGTAAGACTAGGTTGGCCCCGTGGGCAGGTGGGATGTTTGGGTGTGTGGTGTGTCCCTGTGGCCATTTATCTTCCTTCCCACAGGCCTCTGGTGACCGTAGCAAGCTCATTCTAATTTGGGAGGCCCAGAGCTGCCAGCACCTGTACACCTTCACGGGACACCGGGACGCTGTGTCGGTGAGGTTCTGGGCCAGTGACCACTTGTCTAGCATGGGACACCTGCTGAGCTTGTGCACCTGGTGATAAGCTCCCCCATACCCCCCGCCCCCCACTGTCAGGGGACCTCCACTCTGGGCGGTGTGTGAAGGGCATGAGTGGGACGGAGGGAGACCAGGTTCAGCCGATACAGGGCCCCACGGGGGGCCTGAGGGGTGTGTAGCTAGCTGTTTGAGGCCAGGCAAGCATGTTCCTGGTTCCACACAGGGCCTTATGTAATTAATGCTCTCAGTGCTGGGGGAGCAGGCTCCAGGGTCACGTGACTTACTTTCAGGAGAGCTTCTCTTCTCTGGGCCTGCCCTCTGTTTCCTCTGCTTTAGTTCAGACTCTTGTCCTTTCTCCATTCACTCTAGGGACTGGCCTTCCGAAGAGGTACCCACCAGCTCTACAGCACTTCGCATGACCGCTCTGTAAAGGTGTGGAACGTAGCAGAAAACTCCTATGTGGAGACCCTGTGAGTGTGCTCAGGCAGACAGCGTGGCGCCTGTGGGTTCCCCTGTAGGCACGAGGTCACGTGTGACCCTCCCTTCCTGCTCTGTTCTTTCTCTCCAGGTTCGGGCACCAGGATGCTGTGGCTGCTTTGGATGCCCTGAGCCGAGAATGCTGTGTGACAGCTGGGGGTCGGGATGGGACCGTGCGTGTGTGGAAGATCCCTGAGGAATCCCAGCTTGTCTTCTATGGCCACCAGTAAGGCAGTCTGCTGTGCTGTTTCGGGGCTCTATGGGCTGGTGAGGGGGCTGGACCTTGGTCCCTCACAGCATCTCTTCCTAGGGGTTCCATTGACTGTGTCCATCTGATCAACGAGGAGCACATGGTGTCGGGTGCGGACGACGGGTAAGAGTTGTCTTTCTGACATGTCTGAGCACTGCAGCTGCCTGTGAGTGCTTCTGGCCTGCCAGGCTCTGGACTGACCTGGACTTAATTTATGGATGCATTTTGGATCATTGATCTTATCCACGCCCTCAGCTATGGTCCTATGCGCTTGGTCCTCCGTGCCCTGTGCCTTCTGTCCAGCTGCTCTGGCCCCTCAGACTGTCTTCCCCACCCACAGCTCTGTAGCCTTGTGGGGCCTCTCCAAGAAACGGCCACTTGCCCTCCAGCGTGAAGCCCACGGGCTGCATGGGGAGCCGGGCCTGGAGCAGCCCTTCTGGGTATCATCCGTGGCAGCCCTGCTCAATACAGACCTTGTGGCCACAGGTGCGTGTCCTGTGAGGTGGGGGAGAGGGGGGCGCAGCAGAGTGAGTTGGTATAGGGGTAGCTCATTGGCTCTCTCTCCTCCAAGGCTCCCACAATGCCTGCGTGCGGCTTTGGCAGTGTGGAGAGGGCTTCCGGCAGCTCGACCCTCTCTGTGACATCCCCCTGGTAAGTGAGCTTAGATGTCTTTGCCAGACTCTGGAGGGCCCTGAAAGGAGCAATTTCTCATCCAGAGGAGTCTCTTCAGGGCAAGGCCACTTACTGTCACAGACCTAGCAGGGACTCCCTCTTGCCTTCTTTTCCATCCCCCCACACCTCCCTGCCCTGCTAACCCTGGCTCTGTGTACCAGCTTGAGAATAGCATGGTGGGGGGGGGGGGCCTGGACTGGGGTTGGCTCTGTGTGGCTGGTGCTGGCTTGAGAACCAGGCTGGGCTGTGTGGAATTGATTATCCACACCATGGGGTGACCTGTTGGATTGTCTCTGGGTATGTCAGTGACAGCTTGGGTCAGGATGGCTGCCCTGATGCCAGGAGCCAGACCCAAGGCAGCTTTTGACACGCTTGAAGGGCACTGTCTCCTTAATCCTTACCATCTTTCTGCTCGCCTGGTGCTCCGCTTCCCCAGGAGGAAAGGGTTGGTCCACCTAACCAGGTGCAGGAGGCAGCAGGCCTTCCCACCAAACTCTTGACTGTAAAAGTGGGGGTTTTCTTTGCCTGCTCAGCTCCCAAATTATGACATGGAGACCAATTATATCATTAAAACCTAAGGCACTGTAGCTGGGCAGATGATATTCTGACCCACCTAGGCTGCCCTGGCCCACTTCCCAGCCACGTGGCCTGTTACCTTACATCTTAGTCTCCCTCTGGCACCTTGTTCATCTGACTCTTTCCTGGTGCCTCCTCTCTGGTCCCCACCTGAGTGCCCCTCTATCTTTCTGGGCCCCGGAAATCCCGCCTTAACTTTCCTGGCCAGCTCTTTATTAACCAATCAAAGGTGATGGAGAACAATTTTACACAACATTGAAACAGGAGATGCTTCATAAAAATAACAGTGCCAAAGTCCAACCTGTAGCCAGATCTCTGGGTAAAGAAATCAGTATTTGAGCCAGGTGTGGAGGCGCACGCCTGTAATCCTAGCACTCTGGGAGGCAGAAGCAGGCAGATGTCTGTGAGTTCGAGGCCAGCACACAAAAATATCCTTCAACACTTGACTGATGTCAGGAGCTGGTGAGGAGCGCCCTGATGTCTTACTGTGTCCCCTCTCTCTCAGGTTGGTTTTATCAACAGCCTCAAGTTCTCCAGTGCTGGGGACTTCTTGGTGGCAGGAGTGGGACAGGAGCACAGGTAGGTGATGGGAGGTGGGGCTGAGGGCAAGGAGGCACAGGCCAGATGGGAAGTGTAGAGCGGGTGTCTCCGGTCTGTCTCGCTGATGGATCATTCATTCCCCATAGGCTTGGCCGATGGTGGAGGATCAAAGAGGCTCGCAACTCAGTCTGCATCATCCCGCTCCGCAGGGCCCCCGCACCCCCTGTTGCAGGCTCCTGACGCTGTCCTTATTTAAGTGCTTTTCAGGCCCCACCCCCTTTTTGTATTAAAGCCTCTTATTTTAGACCTTGTTCTTCTGGCTTCTGGAGGGGAGAGCGGGAGGGTGTGTGTGTGTGTGTGTGTGTGTGTGTGTGTGTGTGTGAGAGAGAGAGAGAGAGAGAGAGAGAGAGAGAGAGAGAGAGAGAGAGAGAGAGAGAGAGAGACCTGGGAAGGCTGGAACTCTTGCAAGCTCTCAGCTGAAGGCTGACCCTCCCTCCTCTCCCCCCACCCCCACCCTGCCCCAGCTGGGTGGGGACCTCAGCTGGCTCTTGCTTGACCTCATCAGCCTGCTGCTCTCAAGACTCTGGGCTGATAGGGGTCAGAGGCTGCTCCCCCACAGCCAGGACACTGTGGCTTTCCAATCCTGCGTGAAGGCTCAAGCTGGGATCTGAGGACCAAACGGAAGAAGAGAGAGACTACAGGCGGCCCCTGGAGTGGGAGTGTGTGCTTGGGGACAAGGTCGGAAGTGGGGAAGAGGTTTTCAGTCTGAGGAGCGTTAGGCAAGGGCCCTGCTGGGGAGGTGGGTCAAAGAATACTTTTGCATGTTGGGTGACTCACCCTGATCTGGGGTGCAGCAGTGGATGAGAGGAGACCGGGGAGGTAGAGAGTAGGACAGATGGCAGGTGTCCTCCGGGGCTTTTTTTTTTTTTTGAGACGTGACATTGAAATCTAAAAAGTGATGGGGAGACCATGCAAGGACAGGGGGAAGCCGTGAGGATTGGGAGCTAAGGGACCGGTTCTGGGTCACATGAAAAAGATGACCAGGCTGATGAGATGGCTCAGTAGGTGATGGCACTTGCCGCCAAGCCTGACAACCTGAGTTTGAGCCTCAGAACTCAGATGGTAGGAGAGAACTGACCCCCGAAAGTTGCATTCTGACTTACACGCACACGTGCCATGGCACATGCCATCTTGATAGATAAATAAATAAGTAAACAAGTAGATGACATAAGCATCTGGCTGCAGGGGTGGTGAGCTGGAGAGCTTGTTAGGGGTGGGGAAGGGAGGCCAGCCAGCAAGCTGCAGTAGTACTGTTATAGGCAAGATGGTGGGGGTGATACAGGGATGGCAGCAGAGGCAGGGGAGGGCACAGCTGTGTTCGGGGTGGGGGCTGGGCTCGCGGATCTTGCCGATGGATGCACTGGGATGGCCAGAGATGACTTGCGCACTGAGGTGAGGACAACTAAGTGGGCGCTGGAGCAGGGTTTTGGTTTTTGGTTTTTTTTTTTTTTAATATTTTATTTATGTAGGGGTAATAGGATAGCCAGAGAATAGAGTGCTGGGGAAGACAGGTTCAGTAGGCAGATAGCTGGATTCCAGGTCAGATGGGAGAGGGTCCCAGGAGCAACCAGGCTACAGCTCCGTGGGAAACAGAGGAAGAAGTCAGAAAGGAAAAGCAAGTATGGCGTGGGTCTGCCTTTGGGTTTTCCCACTCCCCCGACTGAAGTGCTGCCTGTGGGTTGTGAGTACTTAGCCTCCGTGTGTCCATGCCATTTGGGGTTGAGCATGAGTTGTGACAGAGGAAATGCGGGGGGTGGGCACGGCTCCCCATGGGCTTTCTGGACCCTGGAAATGAAGGTCTTGGAGTCGGGCTCATCGGTGCAGAAGCAGCTCCTCCACGTTGCTCTCCCCCGGGGCGGGTGACTGAGATGGTGTTTTGTCTGGGCTCACTGCACAAGCCCCGGTGTCCTGGGAAGGGAGGGAGAAGCCAGACCTCCGCTTAATTTCCAGCCTGTGCCTCTCGCCCCACCCCAAACTCGGCCACAACTGCCTTTTCCTTTCCAGTCTGTAAGTTTGGTAGGATATGAAGAATTCCCCTTTCAAAGAAAAGTGGTCTCATACTCTGGATTCTATACGGAGGTTGTGTAGATGGTTCCTGTCTTTCTTTTGAGACTTTCAAATCTAGACTGGATGAATCTTAGAGGACCAGTAAGTACTCAGGTGATTCCATGGAACAGAGCGCTTGGCTAGGCACTGAGACACCTACATTGGCTAGTGGAGAAGACACTTTTCTCTCTGGCGGCCTCTTTAGCACCGTGATTAATGCCACCTGGTCTTGTAGTCCTCCCAGTCCTGCAGAGCTGTGTGGCTGCCATCGTCAGTGTGGGCACCTTCACCGACGCCCACGAACACAGCCATGAGAATTCCCTATGGCCATTCGTCAGAGGACATGCTTTTGTTCCTGAAGTCAACCTGCGAAGGTGCAGACTTCAAAGTCACCCGGAGCGTCAGCAACAGTTCCCGAAAACAAAGCACTGAGTTCTAGGCTTGGGAGACCAGAGGGTATTCAATTCATTGCCCCATGTTCTCAGAAATAAAAGTTGGGCTCATTCTTCTTAAAGCCGTTTTGAAAATCTGTATATGTTCTTTTTATTTCTGTGTAAGCCTGTATGCCTGGATGTCATGTGAGTGGAGTGCCCTTGGAGGCCAGCAGAGGACAACGGTCCTTTGGGGCTGGAGTCACAGGCTGTAATGAATTGCCCAATGTGGGCCCTGGGATCCGAACTCAGGTCTTTGCAAGAACAGGTGTTCTGTTTTCATAGCTGAGCCATATCCAGCTTCTTAAAAATGTTTTGGTTTTGTTGTTGTTTTGAGGGGTGGTGGTTCAAAACAGGGTTTCTCTGTGTAACAACCTTGGTTGTCCTGGAACTCACTTTGTAGACTAGGCTGGCCACAAACTCACAGAGATCTGCCTGCCTCTGTCTCCTGTGTGCCACCGCTACCTGGCTCCTTTAATGTGTGTGTGTGTGTGTGTTTAAATAGTTTTCAGGGCTGGAGAGATGCCTCAGTAGTTAAGAGCATTGGCTGCTCTTCCAGGACCTGAGTTCAATTCCCAGCACCCACATGGTCTCAGCTCACAACTGTCTAACTCAGGAGGTCTCACACACAAGCAGGCAGAGCACCAATGTACATAAAAAAATTAATAGTTTTTCTTCAGAATTATAAACTCTCCCAAATGTCTCTTATTTCTTGTTTTCCTCACATTCTCACCCAGAATGACACTCAAGTATCCGAGTCACACTAGGTAATTATTCCACTCTAGAGGGAGCTGGAGAGATGGCTCAGTGGATAAGAGCGTTGTCTGCCCTTCCAAGGGTCCTAAGTTCAATTCCCAGCAACCACATGGTGGCTCACAACCTTCTATACAGGAATCTAGTGCCCCCTTCTGGCCTGCAGGTGTATATGCAGATAGAGCGTTCATATATAAAATAAATAAAATCTTTAAAAGAAAAATTTTAGGTGGTGGTGCACGCCTTTAATCCCAGCACTCGAGAGGCAGAGGCAGGTGGATCTCTGTGAGTTTGAGGCCAGCCTGGTCTACAAAGTGAGTTCAGGACAGCCAGGGTTACACAGAGAGAAACCCTGTCTCGAAAAACAAAAAACTTACTCCACCCTAGAACCACCAGCACCCTGTAGGTGTCTTGATCGTGATCTCAGTGTTTCCCTAGAACATAAAGTTTCTCCTCCACTGTGTTAGTACAGCTCATTGCCAATGTCGGATGGCCTCTGGTAAGGTGCTTATGGCAGGTGGCAGCAGCATATGTGTGAGCGAGATTACGGCACCCAGAAATTCTCATGTAAACCCTGCAATAGCCCCTCCCCCCCATTTGTGAGAGAGAAAGGAGATAAAAACAACTGAGGCAAGTGCATCTTTAACTTTGCACCTACAACCTGCCTCACATCTCCCTCACCTCATTCACGTCACACTGACACTTCACACCTCACATGACCCCTCTTCAGGGTAGTCCCTTAGTCTCCTGTACTAACCATATACATTCTGAAAGCACTGCCCAGTGACCCCTGGGACATGACTCTGAATGGACTCGGGGCCTCACGCTATCAAGATGGGTCTCTTTGGGAGGTGGGAAGACCAGCAGAAGGGGCTCCCCCTGTGGAGCAGCTGCCTTTTACCTGTCTGGGTGCGTCCCTGCCGTCTTGAAGGGCAGAAGAAGAAAGAGGATACTGAACCCAGAACTGGGATGAAGCCCATGCTGGTTCTTGGGGTGTCCTGGGCACTGAGTGGGTGGGTCAGGCCAGCCATCCCCTGCCTTTGGCGTGGCTGACAGTTTGCATAAATGCCTTTCACCTGCCAGGCATTCCTGTTCAGATATGTATATTGTTATGTTCTTAATTTGCATAAATGTAGTCACGGTGAGCTACAGTTTCTTTACTTACAGATACATTTCATTAGATAACTTTCTTTTTTCTTTTTTCTTTTTTTCCTTTTTTTAGTATTTTGAGACAGTTTCATTTTTATTTTTTGAGACTAGCTCAGGCTGGCTTTGACCCCAAAGTCTCAGCCTCCTGAGCGCTGGAATTACAGGCATGAGCCACCACGTCTGACTTGACTCACACTTTTTAATGCTTATATAGTATTTGAAGGTATAAGCAGTCTAAGCACACCACCCTGATGTGCCCCATCTTGTCTGAAGGTGGTGAGGAGACTACAAACCATTTGCAAGGACCCTGCGGTTTGAGGCTGCAGTCCTCCTAGTCCAGATAGCCTTCCTGAGCTTGATCTTAGATGGAGAACTCCCTCTCTCCAGCACGGCCTCCTACTTTCTACCTGACCTCACCTGGAGACTGTTTTTAGACTTAAGATGCCCCTAACCACAACTGATATATGGCCCTTAACACAGCTCCCTGCTAGCTCTCCCTTCCCTGCACCTATGTGACAATTAGGTACTGTGTTCCCGTTCATATGATAGGAGCATGCTGCCTAATGCAAATCAAGCATCCTTGACGTGCCTGGTTTCAACCAATTATGTACACCTATCCTGGGACACCCCCGCCCACTCCCCAAGGACTATATAGCTTTTGTTCTCCCCAAATAAAGTTGAACTATCTCCCTGAAGTGGCTCCCACAGGGTCATTCTCTGTCGTGCTCATGGCCTTCTGAGCCCTGTGCCTTGCCTTCTTCTCCTCCCACCTTCATGGGGTGGTGGCCAACAACGACAGCCCCCACCCCAGGGAAGAGGAGACCCGTAATTAAATATATCTTCCATTGATGATTATGCAAAAGTGCAAATGAAGTGTTATTGCCAATGGTTCATTATACACCTTTATATCTGTGGACCAGTGATTCTGGTGATTTGGCTTTGAAGCCAGCAGGGCTCTGGGCATTTATGGCAGAAGAAGAAGAAGAAGAAGAAGAAGAAGAAGAAGAAGAAGAAGAAGAAGAAGAAGAAGAAGAGAAAAGAAAGAAAAAGAAAGAAGAAAAGAAAAAGAAGAAGAAAGAAGAAGGACAACACTCTCCCTTTTCCTTGGAAGGAATTCAACTGCTGCCTGAGTCACAGCTGCCCTTGTGACATCATGGGACACCCTCCTTTGCTCTCTGTTCAGCCAACACTGGAGCAGCAGAGACCTGAGGGGATTTGAACCATCTACACCCAGTTCATGTGTGAACCATGGTAAGCAAGAGAAGGCAGACACATTATGCTTGTAATGTGTGTCCCCATAGATGTCTCACAACGAGGGGACCCTCTGATAGCTCAAGAGTCTGAGAAACAGCCAGGCGGGGATAGTATACACCTTTAATCACAGCACACGGGAGGCAGAGGCAGGTGGATCTGAGTTTGAGGCCAGCCCGGTCTACAGAGTAAGTTCAGGACATCCAAGGCTACACAGAGAAACCCTGTTTGGAAAATAACTAGGAAATAAAAAGTCTGGGAAGCTCTGGGAGTCAGGGATGTGTGGGGTACAGAACAGTGAGGGAGAGGTGGCACCCCTAACTTCTGTAATTGCTGACTACAGGGTGAGCGGCAGCCAAAGCCTGAAGACTCGAGTGCATCCACTGACAGTGTTTCTGAGGAGGAGCAGCAGTTGGTTGGTCTAGCCTCAGAAACGAAGAAGGCAAAGGTGGGCAAGGCAGCTTGGCCTCGGCGTCTCTGGCCCTTGCTGTTTGCATGGTACAGAGCTCAGAGCGGGAGCAGATGGTTTGCCCTTAGTTCCCTTCTGTCCCATTTCACTTCCAGGCTAAAATTCTGGTTCAGAAAAGGAAGCAGTTTTAATGTCGGTGTGAAATTGGGAAGACGATGACTGCTCAGACCAAGGGACGGGGGCCGAGTCTGGGAACGTGTTTGTGGAACGTAATAGCTAAGATGTAGGGATGTTTGCTTAGAGCTGTGTGTGTGTGTGTGTGTGTGTGTGTGTGTGTGTGTGTGTGTGTGTGTGTGTATGCTTCTGCACACTTGTCTGCCTGCCAGCTAAGATGAGAAGTGTGAAAGCCATGAGGAAGACAAACCAGGCCCGATGGTGCACACCAATAATCCCGGCACTTGGGAGGCGGAAGCACTAGGAAAGAGGTTACATAGACCTTGTCTCAACCCCGATCCCCACCCACCCCACCGCACCTACCCCACCCCCGAGCCCGTGTGTGCACCCACACAGGATGGGGACAGGGTGGGAAGAGAAAGGTAGAGGGAATAGGAACGAGACGATGAGAGACTGGACCTACACGAGTTGGAGAAAACTCAACCCGAGGATTCAGCAGGAGGAGGGAGAAGGGTGGAGGCGAGGGTGCGTCAAGGAAGAGAGGGACACGTGAACAAAGGGCACCGGGTTCTCTGGAAGTTCTAACGGGGAAGGGACCTGGTCCAGGGGAGCGGGGCGGGCTCAGCCAGGACATAACCGTTTCATGTGGATACGGGTCCCAGGTTTTGCTCTCAGCCTGTTAACCTAGTCCGTGGGGGGGGGGGGGGGGGGAGAAGCTGGAGTGCCAGGGCCAAGACTCAAGGAACAAAGTGAGCTGCTAGTGGCCCAAAGCCAGGACGTGACAGTGGCAGGACACTTAATCCAATATTCTGCATCGAGTCAGTGTCCTGACCGAGGCTATGAATTTCACCGGGAAAAGAGGGAGGGGCAGTTACGGATACGAAATCAGGGCTTTTCTCCGCACCTCCTTGTGCTGAAGTGGATGAGGAAATTCACTGAGTGTCCCCTCTTTTTTCTTGCAAGTTCCCCAAAAACCAGGAAACCGCCGAAAAGACCCCAGCTGTAAAGATCCAAGCTTGGTGGCGCGGCACACTGGTACGTCGGGCGCTGTTGCACGCAGCCCTCAGCGCCTGGATCATCCAATGCTGGTGGCGGCTGATACTGCCAAAGATTCTGGAGAAGAGGCGGCAGTCGCTCCTGGGTACCTTCCAAGAGCAGCAGTGGGCAGTGGTCAGGTTGCAGTCCTGGATCCGCATGTGGCGAATCCGCAGGCGATACTGCCAAGTGCTTAATGCTGTCCGAGTCATTCAGACTCACTGGAGGGGCCACACTTGCACTTCAGGCGGTGTCATCAAGGGCCGATACCGAATTACGGCCAGACAGCTGCATCTTGAGCTGGAGATCTTGCTGGGCTCCGGGCCTTGTATAGTGTCTGAGTGCATTCCCTTACCGTTAAAGCAGTGAGGCGGTACTACGCGCAGTTTCTCTGTTTGACAAGTTTCAGGGGGGCATGATGGGAGATACTTAGCGTTTTGTATACTAGCTCCGAGGAAGTGGCAACCCTGGGGGTTTTGTCTCCTTGCTGGACTGGCTATCATCCTCATCCTCGGCTTCTGAGTCTAATTTGACACTCAAACTGGAAACTGTCAAGGGAGTCCCACCAAATTCGTTTTTTTTTTGTTTTTTGTTTTTTGTTTTTTTTGGTTTTGGGTGTGGTTTTTCAAGACAGTGTTTCTCTGTGTGGGCCTGGCTGTCCTGGAACTCACTGTGTAGACCAGGCTGGCCTCAAATTCAAAGATCCACCTGCCTCTGCTTCCCGAGTGCTGGGATGAAGGATGAGTGCCACCCCTCCCAGCCCCACCGGATTCTTATTCCCACTTCTCCCTTGAGCCCAGAGGAGACCAGGTTCAGCTTTCTCCACATTTGGCCAATGGAGGAGGCTCTGCAGCTGTGAGTGTCCGGACCTCAGATGATACAGACCCAGGAGCTGAGGAAGTCTTTGTTTTCCTCTGCAAGGGATGATTCGGAGAATTATAGACTCTCTGAATGTCTCTTCCTGTGACATGCTTTCACACACACACACACACACACACACACACACACACACACACAGATGTAGACACACACAGACATACACACATACACATACACATACACATACAGACACACAGAAACACACAACAGACACACATACGGACATACACACATACATGCACACAGACACACACATACAGAGAAACACATAAAGACATACATACACACACAGACACACACCCAGAAACGCATACAGAAACATACACACACTCACACACACACACACATATACACACACATCCAGACAGATACACACACATATACATACACTTTCACACACACACACACACACACACACACACACACACACACACACACACAGTAAATGAAAGGGAAATATAAGAGTGAAATTAATGTCCTCAGTGGAGGGAAGAGGTTGCGTTAGGCATGAGATAACCACCATCAAAGAGCCATTAGAAAGGAACATGATAGGCCATTAACTGATGGGAAAAGCAGAGAGGACACACCAAGTGCAGGCTCATGAGTCTAACATTTGATGTGGAAGACCCCTTGGATTGTAGTCCAAAAGGGCAGAGAAATGTAAAGATTAGAAAAACAGCACCTCCCTTCCCAAAACAAAAGGCAGAGATGGACCAGTGCGGAGGTTCCAGGCACAGCCGAGTCCCTGGGGGGGGGGGGGGGAAGGTGAGGAAGGATGTCATTAAAGCATAGACAAGATTCCTAATGGGACTCACTGGCCCAAAAAAGATGGAGACAGATGGCGCTCCACACCAGTCACAGCACAAGGTCATAAAGAGATAAACAGGTTACCTATCCAGCAACCGTGTATCAGATTGGCATGGGTGCTCTCAACAGCAATGTGGGATGAGGGAAGAGTGTGGAGTGACCCCGTGCTCTGAAAGAGATCAAGGAGCCCTGAATGACCCCCAAATGCCACTCAAGTAGAACAAAGTGCAAAGCACTTTTTCTTTAGGCTGTGGGGGCGAGGGTGCTCATGTAGCTCATCTTAAGGCTAGCCACCTTTAATCCCAGCACTCGGGAGGCAGAGGCAGGTGGATCGCTGTGAGTTCGAAGCCAGCCTGGTTTACAAAGTGAGTCCAGGACAGCCAAGGCTACACAGAGAAACCCTGTCTCCAAACCCCTCCCCCCACCAAAAAGACTAGCCATGTATCTGGAGATGACCTTTGTACTGGTTGGCTTTGTGTGTCAACTTGACACGAGCTACAGTCATAGAGGAAGGAGCATCAGTAGAGGAAATGCCTCCATGGGATCCAGCAGTAAGGCGTTTTCTCCATTAGTGATCAACGAGGAAGGGCCCAGCCCATGGCGGGCAGTGCCATCCCTGGGCTGGCGGTCCTGGGTTCTGCAGGAAAACAGGCTGAGCAAGCCATGGGAAAGAAGGCAGTAGGCAGCATCCCTCCATGGCCCCTGCCTCAGCTCCTGCCTCCAGCATCCTGCCCTGCCTCACTCCTGACTTCCTTTAGTGCTGTGGAAATGTAAACGGAATAAACCCTTTCCTCCCTGACTTGCTTCTTGGTCATGTTTTGTCACAGCAACAGAAACTAAGACAACCTCGAACTTAGTCCTTCCCTAACCTTCCCCACTAGCCCCACTTTTTGTTTTGTTTTTTCAGTTTTTCGATACAGGGTTTCCTGTGTTAACCTTGGCTGTCCTGGACAGCTCTGTAGACCAGGCAGGCCTCGAGAATAAATCTCAGGTCTATCCTTGTGCAAGGAAGCATTTTACTTTTTCTCCCCAGGCCATCTCTGAAAGTATTTCTGGAGAGTTAACTCTGCGACATAGGCAAGCCCAGGAACATGATCATGACATAATAAGCATCAATGAACAGATGTGACTAAGATTTATTGTCACAACCAAACAAGATCTCTCTATATGTAGATTGCTATAAAACAGGAGTGCAGTCTCACATGACACCAACACAGGAGGTTGCTGGAGGCAGTGGGGAGCAATGGGACTCTGGGCTAAAGCTCCCCCACCTCCCCACTGACACAGGGTTTCTCTGTGTAGCCTTGGATGCCCTGAAACTTGCTCTGTAGACCAGGCTGACCTGGAACTCACAGAGATCCACTTGCCTCTGCCTCCCGACTGCTGGGATTAAAGGCGTGCGCCACCACGCTCAGCTTTAAGGTTTCCTTAAGTCTCTGTCGACTATCACGTTTCTGGTATGGGATTAGCAATGCTTTCTCGTGTGTGTACATGAGCATGTGTGTGCAGGTGACCGCAAAGACAAGAAGAGGAAGTCAGATCCTTGGAGCTAGAGTGACAGGCAGTTGTGCGCTGCCTGATGTGGGTTCTTTGGAAGAGCATCAAGTGTTCCTAACTACGGAGACACCTCTCTGGACCCAAGCCGACTTATAAAAAAAATACATTGCTTCAAGAGTATTATCTTGGGGCTGGAGAGATGGCTCAGCGGTTAAGAGCACTGGCTGATCTTCCAGAGGTCCTGAGTTCAATTCCCAGCAACCACATGGTGGCTCCCAACCATCTATAATGTGATCTAATGCCCTGTTCCGGTGTGCATGAAGACAGTGTACTCATATACATAAAATAAATAAATCTTTAAAAAAAAAAGAATATCTTGATGGAAAAATTAACTAACGTATCTTCATATCAAGACCAAAATAAGGTAATACAAAAAAATACAAAATTACCAATATACTTTATGCACACAAGAGGCAAAAAGTCAATAGAATATTAGCAAATCTAATTTTAACAGCATATACTAAATATTAAGTCTATATTATATATTGCATGTCCACACATACACCATGACTTAGTAGGCTTTATATCAGATATGCAGTTTCAATATTTGAAAACCAATCATTGTGACTTACTGTAATATTTGGGAATATTTAGCTTGTGTGTGCAATGCAATGGGGGCTGAAAGTTAATATTTTATTTCCTCTCCTCACAATCAGCTGCAAAGTTGAATGTGATGGTTTATGCCTGTAACCCCAGAACCTGGAAGAGGGAGACAGGCAGATCAAGAGTTCAAGGTCATCTTTAGCTTTACAAGTTCAAGGTCATCCTGCGCTTCCTGAGACTCTGTCTCAAAAGAGAAACAACAGAACCCTAAAACCACAGTGGAAAAAATCCATAAGAAATGCTTCTCTTGGGCCAGGAAAGATGGCGCATCCCTTTAATCCCAGCACTCGGGAGGCAGAGGCAGGGTCATCTCTGAGTTCAAGGCCAGCCTGGTCTACAGAGTAAGTTCCAGGACAGCCAGGGCTACAAAAAGAAACCCTGTCTCAAAACAAAACAAAACAAAACAAATTAAAAAAAATTCTTGCCTTGAGTGAAATATTACATATTTCACCTTTGAATTTTTTTTTAACATACATCTATGGTGTAAAACATTTGGTACCGCCAAACACATACACATCCATGAACATCCTATGTATATTGAGAATGCTCATCACTTGGGAGACAGTTCTATTAGACACCCCTTTTGATGGTTCCCTTAAATGTGTCATCACATCGTGGATTATTTCCATGCGAAGTGTGAATGGTTGGCCTTCAGTTGCTTGATAAATGCATCTAGACATGGAAACTACTCTCATATTTGCATGGAAAAACTGACCCACACTGGCTGCTGTTCCTATCATCTGAGCTTGGAATATACTCAGTGCAGATTTGGGTACAAGTGGATGCCTCACTTTTTTTTTTTGTTTGTTTGTTTTTTGTTTTTTTGAGACAGGGTTTTTCTGTGTAGCCTTGGTCATCCTGGACTCACTTTGTAGACCAGGCTGGCCTCGAACTCACATCGATCCTCCTGCCTCTGCCTCCCGAGTGCTGGGATTAAAGGCATGCGCCACCACGCCCGGCTGTGGATGCCTCACTTGTTTCAACTTTTGGTAGTGTAGGATGCACACAGCAAAGCCTGACATTACATGGGATTCAAAATTACTTCTTTTCACTATGACTTTGCCGGAGCACGAATGTTAGCTACAAGCCCCATGGTTTTGCTTTTTCTTCCCCTTTAAATATTATTTATTTTTATGTGCATTATTGGATGCATATCTGGATGAGGGTGCCAGATACCCTATAACTGGAGTTGTGAGCTGCCATGTGGGTGCCGGGAATTGAACCTGGGCCCTCTGGGAGACCAGCCAGTGCTTTTAACCACTTAGCCATCTCTTTAGGCCCCCATGGGTTTACTTTTTAAGTTTTGGGTTTAATTCATCAAGAAACACAAAGATGTGGGAAGAGAAAAAGATCTTTGTTATTATTTTGTTTTATGTGTATGGGAAAGTTGCCTGCGTGTGTGCCTGTGCCTGGTGCCCACAGAGGCCAGAGGAAGACATTGGATCTTCTAGAACTGAAGAAGCAGGTGGTTGTGAGCCGCCATGAGGCTGTTTGGGATCCAACCTGGTCCTTTGGAAGAATAAGTCAGTGATCTTAACCACTGAGCCATTTTTTTTCCCAGCCCCAGAGAAAAAGGTCTTTAAAAGGAAGAAGAAGAAGAGGTGAATAGAATATGTGTGACTTGAAACCAGAAGATGTCTACAGGAAGTGGGACCAGCTGGAGGGGACAGGGGGACAGGGGTGGTGAAGGCAAATTAACAAGAGCAAAGACCTGGTGTGGTGCACACGAATAGTCATGTACTTGGGCAGGAAAATGAGAGATTCAAGGACAGTCTCAGGTACTTACTGAGTCTGAGAGCAGCCTGGGCTACCCAGGCCCTGTCTCAAAAAACAAAAACAAACGAGCCCCCTCCCCCAAGAAAACCAAGAACAGGATTGGGGCCCAGTTGAAAGAGTGCTTGCAAGCTCCATGATCATAAAGACTTGAATCCAGTCCCTTAGTGCCCATTTAAAAGCTAGGAGTGAGGGGACTGGAGAGATGGCTCAGAGGTTAAGGGCACTGGCTGCTCTTCCAAAGGTCCTGAGTTCAATTCCCAGCAACCACCTGGTGGCTCACAACCATCTATAGTGAAGGCATACATGCAGGCATATATAAATAATAAATAAATCTCTTTAAAGAGCCAGGATTCAGGCAGGCATGGTGGTGCCTACCTTTAATTCCAGTGCTCGAGAAGCAGAGGCAGGCAGAGATCTCTGAGTTCAAGGCCAGCCTGGTCTACAAAGAGAGGCCAGGACTATAAGAGAAACCCTGTCTTGAAAAACCAAAAACCAGGAGTGGTGACCCAGGCTTGTTACTCCAGCACTGGGGCTGGATAGCCTGTTAGCCTAGCCGAATCAGAGAGCTCCAGGCCAACGAAAATCTAAAGACAGAAAAAAAAAAAAAAAAAAAAAAAAAGGCACGGCTCAGCAGGTAAAAGTGGTTGTCTTAACAACCCGAGTTCCACCCCCAGAATTAGTGTAGAAGAGCCAAATGCAGAGGTGTGCATATGTAATCCCAGTATTCCTACTGGGAGATGGGAGGCAGAGACAGGAGAATGTCCTAGAAGCTCATGGGTCAGATAGCCTAGAGCATGTAGCATGGTAGAAACAGAGAGACCCTATCTCAACAAAGTGGAAGGAGAGAGCTGACTACACACACACACATGTATGCACACACACACACACACATGCATACACACATGCGCGCGCACACACACAATGGGGGAGACTTAGGCAGAGTGGTGCACACCTTTGATCCCAGCACTTTGGAGGCAGAGGTAGGTGGATCTCTGGGTCCCAGGCCAGCCAGGACTATACAGTGAAATTCTGTCCTGGCACCCACACCGTGGCTCACAACTGTCTATAACTGTAGTCCTATGGGATCTGATGCCGCCTTCTGGTGTCCAGTTGTACAGGCAGACAAAACACCTTTATACATAAAATCAATCAATAAATTAAAAAACAAAACAAAACAACAACCCAAAATAATCCTCCTTCCCCCAAAACAAGACAACAATGAAAATCTAATTAAATAGCAACAACACAACCGAAGGAAGACGGCTTCTGAGGAGTTAGACCTAAAGTTGACCTACAGCTTTTATACATGCATGTACATCTGGTGCACATACATGTGCCCCTGTGTGCGCATGCACACACACACACAAACACACACACACACACCAAATCTCCTCACAAGAACAAAGTATGTATGAAAATGCCAAAGGAAACCTATTACTTTGCATACTAATCTTATTATATATTTTTATAATTTTAAAAATAAGATTTATTTATTTATGCATCTGGATGTTTTGCCTGTTGTATGCCTGTGCACCGCTTGTGGAAGTCAGAAGAAGGCGTCAGACGCCCAGAATTACAGCCAGTTGTGAGCTGCCATGTGGGGCCTCTGTAAGAGCAGCCAGTGCCTTTTTTTTTTAAACCCCTGAGCTATCTCCCCAGCCCCTTCCCTCACGCTAATTTTAAAAAATTCTAAAAAACCAAAAACTCTAAAAAAAAAAAAAAAAAAAAAAAAAAAGGAAAAGAAACATGAAGGTACCAGAACACAACTTCTCTTCAGTGTTGGGTTCTAGTAGCTACAGATGGATTTTTTTCTCACTCAGAAAATTTGAATCTTGGTTCAGTCAAATATTCCCACTGCTAAGCCACGGAACCCCGGGGTGGTTGGGCAGGGTAGCTCATCCAGTTTCTGACAAACATTAGTGGAATTGAGATGCCTAAGTCGATGATGCCAAGTAGTTTCCTAGTGGCATGCGACACGGAAGATTCCACGATTGTCTGTAGCATTTCTGTTAATGGATACGGACACAGTGAGAAGCCGGAGGCTTTAAGCACTGCGCACACTTGTTTGTTTGTGGTGCTGAGATCAAATCCCCCGGGGCCTTGCACAGGCTAAGGCAAGCATTCTGTCCTCAAGTGTCAGCCCGAGGCTTTCATTTCTTGAGCTTGTTCCCCCCCCCCCCACCTCACTTTTTGTCCCACTCCTATTTTCATTGCTATGGGGCTTAGCACTTCTAGGAAGAGTCCACGTCAAGTGGTGTTGGATTTTTTCCCCTTGCCTACTTCAACAGATATTCTCACATATATTTGTTTCGCACTTACTATTTATAGAGACTCCTTCGCAACCACTTCAAAGCTGGTGTTTGTCCTGACAGTGACAACAGCTGCGCTGTGTTGGTATGTCTGTCAACTCATTAAGAGCCAAAGAAAACCACTTGAAAACATGCTCCTTGTTTTGAAATTGACTATTGATGTTTCCCCCTCATGTCTTCAATTCTCCGAGCAGCTATTTTTTACTGAAAGGCTAATAATGCCTTTTTTTTTTTTTCTGGACACATTTGTTCAGCTGCGGCAATCAAACTGATTTAATTAAGCTTACTCCCGGTGATGGCGTTCCTTGTTTGGTTAGCAAATGAACCGGTATGGAAATTCATTTTCTTTGCAGTCTCATTTTCACATTTTAGTTTTTGAAAGGTTCTTCTGTGAAGAGATATGACATTGAGTATTTCCAACCTGTGTGTCTGTATACGATGTGCATCCAGTACCCTTGGAGGCCAGAAGAGGGTGTTGGAGTCACATAGATGGTTGTGAGTCACCATGTGCGTGCTGGGAATTGAAGCCAGCTCCTCTCTGGAAGAGCAGCCAGTTCTTGTAAACACAGAGCCATCCCTCCAGCCCTTTATCTTAGTTTCTTTTTCTTTTCTTTTCTTTCTTTCTTTCTTTCTTTTTTTTTTTTTTTGTGACTATGATAAAATCTCTTGCATAAAGCCCTTTAAGGATGAAAGAGGTTATTTGAGGGGCTGGAGAGATGGCTCAGAGGTTAAGAGCACTGACTGCTCTTCCAGAGTTCAATTCACAGCAACCACATGGTGGCTCACAACCATCTATAATGAGATCTGACGCCCTCTTCTGGCCTGCAGGCTATTCTGGCTCCCAGTTCAAGGCACAGTGCATCACTGCGAGGAAGTCAAGGCAGCAGGTCCCATTGCGTCTAAAAATCAAGAAGTAATGGATTAAGGCGAGCTGCTCTTCAGTTCCTCTGACTCCTTAACACAGGAGGGGACTCCCTCGCCTAGAGAATGGTCCTGCCCTAAACTAAGATGGCAGCCAGAGACCCATCTCCGAGGTGATTCTAGATTCTGTCATGTTGACAACACTAACTTTCACACCGATGTACAGTGATGGCCAAAGAAACTCCGTTTTATGCCAGGTATCCATCTTGGTAGCCACTAGCCACTTGCCTGACTCCAGTCCCTGGAAGATCAGTGACCCTCCCCAACCCAAAAATGTACAGTTGTGACTACCTACCTGTTATATGACTATGCAAATACCCAGAGATTGCTTTGAGTTGTCTTAACACCTAAACTTGGTATAACAGATCAGTTTTTGCTTGCTTGTGTAGGCATGGTGGTGCAAGCCTTTAATCCTAACACTGGGGAGGTAGAGGCAGGCAGATCTCTGTGGGTTCGAGGCCAGCTTGGTCTACAAAGTGAGTTCCAGGACAGCTAGGGTTGTTACACAGAGGAACCCTGCCTTGAAAAAACAAAACAAAACAAACAAACAAACAAACAAACAAACAAAAATCCTTTCTTTAATCCCTTTCTAATGGCACTCTCAAATCTGGCTCAGAGATTGTTCATTGTTCATTATCCTTCTCTTCTTCCTCTTCCTCTTCCTCCTCCTCCTTCGACCGAGCTTCTCTTGTAATCTTGGCTGTCCTGGAGTCAGTTTGTAGACCAGACTGGCCTTGAACTCACAGAGCTCCACCTGCTGCTGCATTCTGAGTGCTGGGATTAAAGGCGTGAGCCATCATGCCTGGCTTGATGACAAATTCTTTTAGCACAACTCTAGTGCTATTGTGTAATGTTTTGCCATTATTTTATAAGTATGACTATCTTTTCTTCTTGGCTTGATTTAAAAAAAAAAGATCTATTTATTTATTATTTATATTCTCCCTGCATGTGAGCCAGCAGTCCAGAAAAGGGCACTAGATCTCCTTAGAGACAGTTATGAGCCACCATGTGGTTGCTGGGAATTGAACTCAGGACCTTGGGAAGAACAGCCAGTGCTCTTAACCATCTTTCCAGCCCCTTTGTTTTTATGTTTTTTTATAATGTTATTTTTATTATTTATTTATTTTAGGTTTATTTATTTATTTTATGTATATGAATGGTCTATCTACATATACACCTGCAGGCCAGAAGAGGGCACCAGATCTCATTATGGGTGGTTGTGAGCCACCATGTTGTTGCTGGGAATTGAACTCAGGACCTTTGGAAGGTGCAGCCAGCGCCCTTAACCTCTGAGCCATCTCTCCAGCCCCTCCACTGTGGACTTTCATCTTCTGTTAAAAAAAAAAAAAATCCCTGCAATTTCAAGCTCTGTCTGATAGAAAACTCCAGAGTCTAGGGAAGACAGGTGCATATTAGAGTCGAGAGCAAGAATTCCATCAAACTTAAAGCCATGCAATGATCTGGAAATGTCAGCCTCCATCTTACCAAGATGTGCAAGTAATGAAAAAACACCACCATGCCAGCAGGGATAATGAGTCTTTAACCTTAGGAGGTGACCTACTGGAAGGTACCTTGCTTCCCAGGTACAATGGTCATGGCCTAAAAGTGCAACCAGAGAACAAGACCTCCCAGAGGCAAGGGTCTAGATCACCATCTCTCTCTCCTCTTGGCAGCCCGGGAAGAGATGCCCTCTGGGACAAGACCTTTTTGGACACAAGGTTCCATATAGTTCAGCCTGGCTGAGGAGACCAGAAACTGCTGCTTCTTCTTACCTCCCATCAGAAGAGCTGGGAATACAGGTATCCCATACCCAGCCAAAGAAGACATTTGTGTGTGTGTGTGTGTGTGTGTGTGTGTGTGTGTGTGTGTGTGTGTACGTACATGCACAAGTGCATGGTCGTATGCAGGCACATGAGTATGCACATATATTTTGTGCCTGCGGAGGTCTTGGAGGACAACCCTGGGTGTGATTCCTTAGCTGATGCCCACTTTTTTATTTATTGTTTTTTGTTTCATTTTTGGTTTTTTTGAGACAGCTCTGGCTGTCCTGGAACTCACTCTGTAGTCCAGGATAGTCTTGAACTCACAGAGATCTGCCTGCCTCTGCCTCCCAAGTGCTTAGGATTAAAGGCGTACACCACCACCGCCCTGCCTCACTTTTTTTAAATTTTGATACAAGGTCTCTCGTTGGCCTGTCGCTCACAGAATGGGCTAGGCTGTCTGGTAAGAAAGCCCAGGCATTTTTTTTGTCTCTTCTACCTCAGCAGCCCTGGGGTTACACACATGAGCTTCTGAGCCCAGTTACATTATGCAGGTTCTAGGGATCACACAGCCAGCACTTTAATAGCTGAACTCTATTTCTAGCCCAAAGGCATTATTAATTTTTAAAAATTATTTTATGTGATAGGCATTTGCCTGCTTGTACGTCTGTGCACAACATGTGTGTAGTGCTCACGGAAGCCAGGAAAGGGTATTGGCTTCTCTGGAACTGGAGTTACACATGGATGTGAGGCAGCCTATGAGTACTGGGGATTGAACCCAGGTCCCCTGGACAAGCACCCAG
Organism: Acomys minous; assembly: GCF_964271855.1. Lineage (NCBI taxonomy): Eukaryota > Metazoa > Chordata > Mammalia > Rodentia > Muridae > Acomys > Acomys minous. The sequence continues at coordinate 16,642,429 of NC_140495.1, read as the reverse complement.
GGCTCTTAACCGCCGAGCCATCTCTCCAGCCACAAAGCAGCTTTCTGAAGGCACGAAAGCATACTGTGGCTGTTGTTGGTCTTCCTGGTACTCAGATGGAAGGGTGTCATGGGACTCAGAAGCCCAGGAACCACATAGCTCTGGAGTGGGACAGTGTCCCAATGTCACCCTGAGACACGGGAGCCCAGGAACCACATCGTTTGAGAGGAAGCCTTCTCTGGAGACACACTGCAGCTCCCAAGGGAGGGTTACCCCAAACCCCGGATGAGCTGAGGAGCTTAGAAGCCTGAGCCCCGCTCCTTCTCCAGCCCTTACAGCCCCCAAGGACTCGAGTGTGTAAAGAGGTGCATTATGGGGACTTGTAGATGGGGTGTAGTGGCTCCTCCCTTCATAGCCAATGACATCACACAGGGAGGGGCCGAGAACACTGGTGGTTGGAAGGCCTGGTGGTACTTATGCCATAGGTGCCCTTATGACATCATCACTCTCCTATGTACTCACTATGCTGAATTGGAGCTAGAGGAGTGCAGACCGGAGGGTGATGGGAACATCTAGCCCCTAACCATGGGTAATTCATAGTCTCTAGAGTGTTGAATGCTTTATAAGAGTGCGGTCAGCCCACTGCCCTCAGGCAGCACGCGGATAAGCATAACCAAAAACGTGGCCCCATATGAAATTGTAATCTTCCTTAAAATGCTGTGAGATTTGTGTGACTGATTTTGTTCTGTAACTCAATCATGTGGGTGTGTTTTTTTTTTTTTCCCTCGTGTGAACTTTGTAGATGATAATGCCAAAAGTTTGGACACACTCGATAGGGTATGGTAAATGTCTCCTAGTTACCGCAGGAAAGAATTCCCCCTCCAGGTCTTGTGTTGTACCAAAGGCCAGAAATAACTGGGTGTGGTGGTCCATGGCTTTTTTTTTTGGTTGTTTTTTGTTGTTGTTGTTGTTGTTTTTTTGAGACAGAGTCTCTCTGTGTAGCCTTGGCTGTCCTGGACTCACGTTGTAGACCAGGCTGGCCTCGAACTCAGTGATCTGCCTGTCTCTGCCTTCCAAGTGCTGGGATTAAAGGCGTGCGCCACCACGCCCGGCGGTCCATGGCTTTAATCCAGTGCTTGGGAAGGCAGAATCAGGAGGATTTCTACGAGTTCAAGGCCAGTCTGAACTGGATAGCCAGAGTTACATAGTGAGACCCTATTACATACAAACAAACAAATAAACAAGAAAGGCCAGAAATGGAGTTGATTTAGTACCAGGGAAAACATTTTTTATCTTCTCCCTTATTTTCCCTCTAAATACAAAAAGAGTTTAACATTTTTATTTATTATTTTTGGTTTTTTGTGACAGGGTTTCTCTGTTACACAGAAGCCTGACTGTCCTGGACTCTCTTTGTAGACTAGGCTGGCCTCAAACTCACAGAGATCCACCTGCCTCTGCCTCTGCCTCCTGAGGCGAGTGCCACCATGACCAGCCTGAGTTTTTTAAATTATTATCACAACAAGATAAAAGTAATCCAAATGTTCTGGAAGCTGAGGCAGACAAATTGCTACAAGTTTGAGGCTAGCCAGGGCTACATAGTGAGTTTCAAATCATTAAAATGAAGAAACATTGTAAATATGTTATGTGCTGTGTATGTGCACCCGTGTATGTTTGCAACGCTGTATGTGCTAACTAAAGTTTAAGCTGTTGATAACATGGGTGGGTGACAATTCTCTGATAGGTAGTTGAACAGAAGGTTCTGGATCCCAGGGAGGTGGTCCTGCACAAGTGAATCTTAAAAGCATTTGACTTAGCCGGGAGGGCGTGGTGGCACACACCTGTAATCCCAGCACTCTGGGAAGCAGAGGCAGGAGGATCGCTGTGAGTTCGAGACTAGCCTGGTCTACAAAGCCAGTCTAGGACAGCCAAGGCTACACAGAGAAACCCTGTCTTCAAGAACAACCAACCAAACAAAAAGAAACAAAAAGGGTTTTATTTCTAGACTGACCGTGTAGGCTTATGGAAAACTGGGGGAGGTAGCTAGGTCAGATGTGCTCCCATTTTTACGGACAGGCAAATGTCCAGATAACTCAGAGGTCAGGTTGATGTATCCATGCCAAATTAACCTGCATGTACCAGAGGCAGGCCAACCTAGCCGTGGCCCTGCAGGGTTCTACAGCTCAGGAATTTCTTTGAGAGAAGATCATAGAGAATCAGGATTCCTGTCTGGCACACCTGGAGCTTCCTAAGCGTCCTAAGCGATCTGTTCTCTTTTGCAAGGCCCAGAGCAGACTACCGCCATGGAAAAAACATCTGCAGCTGTGCTCATCCAAGCATGGTGGCGCGGCACACTGCTGCGCCGCTCGCTGCTGCATGCCGCTCTCAACGCGTGGATCATTCAATCCTGGTGGAGAAAGATACTGGCGACGATGCAGGAGGAGAGACGGCGGGCGGCTCTGGAGTTGTATGCTCAAAACACATGGGCAGCTGTCAAGTTACAGTCCTGGTTCCGAATGTGGCGCGTTCACCAACGATACTGTCGACTGCTCAATGCAGTTCGCATCATCCAGGTTTACTGGCGTTGGCACAGTTGTCACACTCGTGGCTTTATCCAGGGCGACTACGAAATCAAAGAAAACAAACTGAATATTGAACTTGAAATTTCCCTGGGCTCACAGGCTTGCAAGGTGCAGCAGTGCATAACCCTACCAATAAAAGAGTGATCAGGTCTGCCAAACCGTGTTCTCTATTCTCTGTCAGAAGCATTTCCAAGTCACTATTAGAGGCAGCATGGCTCTAATCACACAGGTGCCTGGCGAATCAGCTTTGAGGGACACTAAAGAGAACTCAGTGATGGAGGATGAGGATCAGGGATGGATTAGCAATGTCTGCCACGGGGAGGGGAGTTAGGATTTCAGGGTTGCCAGGTGCCTTTCAGTTCCGGGGTGAACATATAATTGGTCTCGCTTGACAACACAATATGGAAGCCTGTCTTTTGGGATTTTGTGTTCGCTACAAAATTTTAAGACTTTTTTTTTTTTTTAAAAATCACAGGTGAGACGGGCGTGGTGGCGCACGCCTTTAATCCCAGCACTCAGGAGGCAGAGGCAGGCGGATCACTGAGTTCGAGGCCAGCCTGGTCTACAAAGCGAGTCTAGGACAGCCAAGGCTACACAGAGAAACCTTGTCTCAAAAAATCAAAAAAAAAAAAAAATCACCAGTGAAAATATGACACAAACTCACCATTTAAAACTAGATTGAAAAATGTACTTACATTGTGCAATTGTCACATCTTGCATAATGTTCATCTTGCAAAGCTGAAATTTTCTACCCATGAAATAGTAATTATTTGAGAAATTTTCTCAGTCCTTGACCACTTGTTATCTGTCTGTCTGTATTCAACTTGCCTCCGGCTTTCTGGAGAGCCCAGAGAACTCATACAATACCTATGTTGTCGTGACTGGCTTGTTGCAGTTCCCCCAAGTTCATGTTGTAGCACGAGTTGAAAGGGAAAATCTTTAATTAGCATTAAAGCAACCAGAACAGCAGAGCTCTCTAACTCATAAGTGCAGGTCGACAGGTATGCTAGCCCAAGGTCCCAGATGATAAGTCACAAAGAATGCGGAGATAGGAGACAAAGGCCTATTGAGTGTTCCAGGGACCGGCTGGCCATAAAAGATAGGGAGGATACACAAGGACAAATTCCTGAGAGAAACAGGTACCGGACATGATCAAGTGAGTAATGAGCCAAGACCCCTCATCCGATCTTATGGTGTCTGCTTAATCCCCCCTTGAGGCCCGCACACAATGTTCCAGGTTTGAGTTTAACCAGATGTGTCGTTAGCTCAGATAAACATCTACCCTCGGGTTCCAAGAAAAACAGGAACCAAGGACTGTTCCCATGTGATTAAGTCTGAGCTTACCCCAGATCTGCCTACGCAATTTGCTGATGTTCAAATATTTGAAACAACCAATCGTGTGTGGCCGCGCCAAAACTTCCCACTCCCCCCGACCCTTGCCCATATAAACCCCTAACCCCTGGGCTTCTGGGTCGACCCCTCTGTCTCCTGCGTGAGATACGTGTTGACCTGGAGCTCCGCCAATAAACTACCTCGTGTGTTTACAGCAAGACGGTCGTTTGTGTGTCTTTGGGTGCGCACCATCCCAAGGCTTGAGTGAGGGTCTCCCTTTGGGGGTCTTTCAGTGTCAGGTTTCCTGTTTGAAGGCTGCGTAACAGCCCAGAGAATACCTATATTGCCTTGTATTCATCTGCTGCCTGATATGTGCCACTCTGCCTTTTGGGAGTTTGAACAATGAGGATATGGTCACAGATGGACAAATAGCCTTTTTCCTTCTTTTAAAGGATCACAGGTGTAAATCACCACACTTAGTTGTGGGGTTGTTTGCCTTTTTTTGTTTGCTTGTTTTGAGACAGGGTTTCTCTGTGTAGCCCTGGCTGCCCTGAACTTGCTTTGTAGACTAGGTTGGCCTCAAACTCCGCCTGCTGTGGGAAGGAGTGTAAGCTTTGTCACAGGTGAAAGCAGTCTTGGTGGGCTTTGCCGTTGGACACACCATGGATACTCCCTGAGATTAACCTTGAGATAGAGTGGGTGGAGCCATCCTGGGCCTGGAATTCAGGGAGCAGACTAGGGGACTCTACCTGGACTATTGTGTTTCTAATCGACCCTCATGGATGGGGAAGAGGGTCAGCAAACAGGCTGGACCAGCGCCCAGGCCAGAGACACCTAGAGACCTGTCCCTTTAACTTTTTTTCCCCTCTTGTGTAAGATAGTTGGGTTGTATAATACAGTTTAATTGTTAAGAAACAGAGCCAATAGTCTGCCTCTGCCTCCTCAGTGCTGGAGTTACGGGTGTGCACCACTGCACCTAGCGAACCCCAATGAACTGTAAAAATCTGTTTTTAATATGGTATGGCTCAATCTTTGAACCTAGAGCTTTCCATTTACTGTAAACAAGACTGGTGTGTTTTGTTTTGTTTTTTTATTCAGCCCCCCCCCCCTTTTAATCCAAAGCTTTCTGTAAACAGGTCAAGAGGCTGACAGGGATTAAAGGAGGGACCTTGGGTAAAGGGTATTTGAGACAGACTGTGGGAGGGGGACAGGGAGGGACGGGGTAGGGGGAAAGGGAAGAGGAAGAGGAAGCAGAGGAGGAGGAGGAAGCAGAAGCGGGAGCTTTTGTATTTTTTCTGTGCCTTTTTCCTTCTGGGATGTTGTTGCCTGAGTAGGAAGGTCAGCTGGGTGCTTACTTGGCCTCTGTGAACTAGCAAGTTTTCACCTCCACCTGCCCCACCCCACCCCAAATCTGGCTCCTGAGTCGTCTTTGGTAAATGGAACGATTGGAATTTTGTTTTTAAAACAACAGAGGAAGGAAGGAGTGATAGCACCCTGTTTGGGCGAGGCGACTGTGAAGAATGAACCGGGGTGGGGTTGGGGGTGCTGAGTGTCTTTTCCTACTTGTTCTCAGGGTCACCTCCTTGCTTGTTGAGCTGTCCTGCCCCAGGCCCGCCCCCCAGCACTATGGCCAAACTCCTATCCTCACTTGGAGCCACAATATGATGCCCTCATTCAGGGGCTGGCATTTGCTTCCGGGGCTTTCCCAGAGAGGAAACCGAGGTACTCTAGAGATCCCAGTCAACCCTGACTCTAGACCCCAGACTCGGTCTGTACGAGCAGGTGTCAAGAGTTTTCAAGGGGGTGTAGCTCACTCACCTTCCGAACAGTGGTGGGGAGAAAGGAGTGGGAATTAAGACTTCGAGCTGTGTCATAGGTCAGGTCAGGTTGGGACCTGGTTGCTGTTTTGGTGACTGAGCGGCACGTGACCATTACCGTTCCAACACACAGACACAGGAAGACCTCACGTGGTTCTTTGTGAGGGACACCAGGAGCCACGGAGGCCCAAGTCTAAAGGCTTCCAATCAGCTGTGAACGCAAACACGCACAAAGCACTTAGGGCTTTATTGGGAACCAAAGACACAGCTTCTTTCCTAGTCAGCCCTCAGTGGTCAATGATCTCAATGTGGAACTGCAGATGAGTGGCCGTGATCACGCAGTGACCCCGCAGTAAAGAACAGGACTGGCAGTTGTGGTATTTCCAGTGGCCCTGAATGATGTAGATGGCACTGAGCACCTGGCAGTAGCGCCAGTGGACCCGCCACATCCGAATCAGAGACTGGAGCTTGACCACCGCTTGCTCTTCGTGTGAGTAGTCAAGCAGCATTTTTCTCCGCTTCTTCTCCAGGATCCGCCTGAGTATCAGCCGCCACCAGCACTGGATGATCCAGGCTCTGAGGGCTGCGTGGAGCAGTGTCCTGCGCACCAGGGTGCCACGCCACCAGGCCTGGAGCCGAATGGCTGCTCTCTTTTTGTTTTTTAACTTTTTCTAGACAGAGATAAGAGAGATTTACTCAGGGACCTTTTTTTTTTTTTTTTTGCTACCAACTTCCAGCATCATCACCTGTCTGGGCTGTCTTAACATTGGCTCTTCCTCAGAGTGTTTGGGGGGGGGGGAATCTAGCAGAACTCTGACAAGGAGCCAGGAGACCTGTTAAGGACCCCTCATCTCCCTCGCAGTGTCACACAGTTCCTCTCCTTTTCGTCCCCTGTATGCTGCTCTTGATCTCCTTGTGTGGAGGAGGGATGGCCTTAAATTTTTGTTCCTCCTGCATCTGTCTCCCAAGGGCTAGGATTACACGAGTGTACCTCCACTTTTGGCCCCTAGCATTCTTTGCTTGCCTATCTCACTGCTTGCTGCCTGGGCCAAGGTGTTCTGGGGATGAGAGGGGCTTTGCTAGTCACTCCACATCTTCAGGGCTCGCTGGTTTGGGAACATTTGCTATCCTAATGCATTTGCCTGTTTTTGTTTTTATTTTTTATTTTCTTTTGTCATTGACTCATGTCCCAGAACACACCATCTGATTGCTCTCTGCGATGATCATGCATTTTGATTTCATGATAGGGTTTGTAGCACTTCCTACGTATTCTACAACCAGCCTTTCTGTGTGTGTAGAACATTCTGCTTGACTCAGAGTACCCGTGTTGTTGACTTCTAGCCCCAAGCAGTTTTTGACAGGTTTCCCTCTTTCCAGCCACTAGGTCACAGTCAGATCCAGAGTCCAGGCTGAGAAGGAAATGGGAACTGAGCAGACACTGACTTGACTCTCGGTCATTTTAGACTCAGATGTGTACGAGGCAGGATCCCACAGCCCCGGGACACAGGTACAAAATGGTCTGGAGTTCCTAACTCACTTGGTTCTCTTACCTTTTGTTTCTTCTGCCTTTGGATAGTTTTCTCTTCATCTTCACATAAAAGGGCAACTAAACTGCTCTTGGACTGTCACCAAAATTAAATGAGAAATACATACATGAGTAAAAGCATTCTTTTCGATGGCGCTGTGCAAAACCACCCCATTGCTTTAGTATTCCCTCTTTTCCTTAGACGGGTGAAGTCCAAGATGATACTCACCCACACCCTTATTCTAATCACCTGCTAGATGTGGTCATGACCCTTACACAGACTGTAAGCACCATAGCCAACCTGCATCTAGATGGTTCATTAGCCTTGGCTTGCCTGCTTCCCAGTGTCTGGTACGAGTGATGTGGGGCAGCTGAGAGGGCAGGGATGGAATTAACCATGGCTTTTGTGGTATAGAATTAAAATATCTGCCTCAGACTCTCTACTTACACATTACATGTGCCCTACTTTCCCTCCTCTCTTAAGTCCTTTCTCCTCCCAGTGGTCCCTCTTTCTAGCTTCCTCACCTTGACAGGCCTTCCAAAGAAAACCACACAAACCTAAAAATTCAAGGTTAGGCTCTGCATATGAGGCAACATGCACCTGTCTTTCTGAGCCTGGGTTGCCTCACTCAGTAGAACACTTTCTATCTATTTATTTATTGGTTTCTCGGGACAGGGTTTCTCTGTTTAGCCTTGGCTGTCCTGGACTCACTTGTGGACCAGGTTGGCCTCGAGCTCACAAAGATCCACCTGCCTCTACTTCCCAAGTGCTGAGATTAAAGGTATGCGTCACCACGCCCAGCTAGAACACTTTCTAATTCCATCCATTTACCCATAAGTCTTATAATTTAACTTTTCTACAGTGGAATAACATTCAGTTCCCTGTATATGCAACATTTTCATTATCCATCGTCGGTTAGTGGGCATCTAGGCTGACTGCTTCCTAGCTAAGCTTCCAGGACAGCCAAGGCTACACAGAGAAACCCTGTCTCAAAAAACCAACCAACCAACCAACCAACCAAACAAGAATATTGATGACTATGGGTGTACAAGTATCTCTGTAAGTCAGAACTAGAAGTTCCAGTCTAGTGTTCATAATGCTCATAGAGTTTATGCATACTACTTGGGGAGAAAATTAATCCATAGTCTTGTCCAGCTGTGAACTCTGCAGGCTATAAAAACAACTGATCTGACTGGTACAAGAGTGGCACAAAGCCGGGAGTGGTGGCAGCGCACGCCTTTAATCCCAGCACTCGGGAGGCAGAGGCAGGTGGATCGCTGTGAGTTCGAGGCCAGCCTGGTCTACAAAGCGAGTTCAGGACAGCCAAGACTACACAGAGAGACCCTGTCTCAAAAATCCAAAAAAAAAAAAAAAAGTGGCACAAATATTATTATTGGAGTAACCCAACTACTTTCAGATTAGCTTTTAAGTCCATTCTACAAGAATGGAACCTGTGTCTGGCATTGTTGAACTCAGCAAGAGCCCAGGGAATGCTAGTTCCTAGGCCCTAGGGGAGAACCTAGTAATATTATTCTGCCAAATGGTCATGGTAATAAATGTCCCCCAAGCTCTTATTTTTATACCCATAGATTAGGGTAGCTTTCAATCTTTATTAAAGATGATTCTTTTTATAGTAGATGGAGATTAATACAGAGACCCAGAACCCATTGAGAAGGCATTTAAAGATCTATCACAAATAGGCACTAAGAACCAATAGATCCAATCTTTAAAAACTTTGGTGGTGCATGCCTGTAATCCCAGCACTCAGAGGCAGGCAGATCCCTGTGAGTTCGAGGCCAGCCTGGTCTACAAAACAAGTCCAGGACAGCCAAGGCTACCCAGAGAAACCCTGTCTTCAAAAACCAAAACAAAATCCTCTGCTGGGCTCATGCCTTTAATCTCAGCACTTGGGAGGCAGAGGCAGGTGGATCACTGTAAGTTTGAGGCCAGCATGGTCTTCAAAGTGAGTCTAGGACAGCCAAGGCTACACAGAGAAACCCTGTCTTTAAAAAAAGAAATAAAAACAAACAACCCAACAACAACAAAAAACAAAAAAAAAACTTAGAAATTCAGATGTTGCTTATTAAAAATTATCCCAAAAGATAAGAATTTCACAGGGGGCTGGCCAGGGTGGCTGGAAGAAAGACAGCCAAGCACCTGTCCTGGGTACCACTATGATGGATGAATGAGATGGGAAAGATGGAGTACATGGTGGAGAGAGGAAAGATAAAGAGAAGCCAAGAGGTTCATACACTGTGGGGAAAGGTGGACCTGGAGGCTTGACAGTAGTGAGGAACAGGCATAAATGAGGAGGCTGTGATGAGGTCCCTGCCCGGGCAGCCACCAAGGGCCATGTGGGGTCCATGGTCCTGCTGTAGCTGAGGTCGCTGTTGATGTCTGTGGCCTGAGTTACCACCAAAGGCCAAGTGGTCTGGGCTGCTACCAGAGACCATGTGGATATTTAAGGGCTGTGTTGTCACATGGGGACATGCTGATCTGAGTGGCCTGGGGCCATGGGGCCATCCTGGCCCATGCTGCTGCCCGGGGGCCTTGTCTGGGTCCTTGGTTCTATGGCTGCTGGGGTCTGTGTTGATGTCTCAGGTTCATTTTTACCACCAAAGGCCATGCAGATGTCCCTGGTCTGAGCTGCTGCCTGAGGCACTGTGACAAACTGGTGTTGCCCCTTCCCAGTCACCACATTCAGGAGAGGGGTCCCTGTCCCTAGTCTGCCTTGGGGTGACTTGGGCAAGAGAGAGAAGCCCTCCCCCACCTCATCCCTTGACACCTGTGGCAGGTGGGAGAGCTGGCGCTGAGGTCATGAGAGCTGCCCCTGTCCCTCACTGGCTGCAGCACTCAGGAGAGTGGCCCCTGCACCTTGTCTGGGCAGCACAGTAAAGCTGGCCTTGGTGGTAAAGGTGAGAGCGTGAGAGCGAGGGATTTGCCCCTGTCCCTTGCCAGCTGCGGCATTGGGTGAGCTAGCCTGGGCAGGGCTGGAGAGCTTGCCCTGGTGGTGCAGGCACAGGAGAGCTGCCGGGCTCACCAACTCAGCTACCTCCCAGGCCCAGATCCAGGGCTTTGAGTTGGCCCACCCCAACATCTACCCCATGTATGATCTGCTGGAGCATGTGGAAGGGCTGGTCCTACAGATCCAAAGCTGCAGGATCTCACAGGGCAATAACGGGGTGTCTGAGAAGAGAGCCTGTGAGGATCCAGTATTGCTGGGGTAGCAGAAGCCAGAGGTGTAGAAGCAGACCAATGGCTCATTGCAATGAACATTTGCAAGTAAAGATTTGTGAAGAAAAGGGTATACTGTAGGACACACTATAGCTTCTACCTCAAGGTTTTTTTTTTTTTTACTATCTTCTTTTCTTTTCTTTTAGGGAGAGCTTGCAAGAGCAAAGCGTGAATACAAAGGAATGGAAAGATGAGTGGAATTAAGGTGCATGGTTGAAATTCACAAAGAATCAATAAAAATATTTGTTGTTGTTGTTGTTGTTTTGTTTTTTGAGACAGGGCTTCTCTGTGTAGCCTTGGCTGTCCCGGACTCGCTTTGTAGACCAGGCTGGCCTCAAACAGAGATCCGCCTGCCTCTGCCTCCCGAGTGCTGGGATTACAGGTGTGCAGCACTGTGCCCAGATCAATAAAAAGGTTTTTAAAAAGAGGATTCCCCAGGGACAGCTGGGCTTGGTGGCAGACACCTGTAAGCCCAGCACTTTTGTGTTTCGGATTAGAATCACGCAGGTATCCGTTGCATCTGGAGTCTCTCACCGGATGTTTTCATTGTTTATCCGTGTTGCAGTACGCATCGGTACTTGATAATTTTCTATTGCTACATCATATTTCACTGCATGGACATGCCACATTCTATTCATATGCCCACCCTTTCATGGGCATTTGTACTATTTGATTTTAATCTTTGGGTTATTATGAATAATGCATCTATAAATATCCATGTACAATTTTTTTTTGTAAATAGCCTTTCTTGCTTTTGTGTGTGTGTGTGTGTGTGTGTGTGTGTGTGTGTGTGTTTTTTGAGACAGGGTTTTTCTGTGTAGTCTTGACTGTTCTGGACTCTTTTGTGGTCTAGGTTGGTCTGAACGCACAGAGATCCACCTGCCTCTGCCTCCCTGAGTGCTGGGATTACAGGTGTGTGCTACTGTGCCTGGCTTGGGAATAGCCTTTCATTTCTCTATACCCAGGGGCTCATGGTTAACTCTCTAATCACTGGGGAGCAGAGGCTTTGCTTTCCATAGGGATCAGCCATTTACATCTTCTGCTAGTGTGTGTGAGCTCTTAGTCTATATTCCTGTCAGCACTTGTTACTATCTGATGTTTTGATTAGTTATCCTACTGGGTGTGTAAGGGGTATCATTTTGAAGATTTTAGTATTATTTTTAGATTATCGGGGGAGGGGAGGAGGACGGAATGATTTGGGAGGTGTTAGGGGAAGGAGTGGGGAGTATATATAATTGAAAAACAAGGTATAAAATTCTCAAAGAATTAATAAAAATACTGTTTCTCCCTTCCCTCTTGTAACTCTGCTTTTTGTCATATATATATGTATTTAATCCCCGCCCCCAAGACAGGGTTTCTCTGTGTATCCTTGACTGTCCTGGACTCGCTTGGTAGACCAGGCTGGCCTCAAGCTCACAGTGATCCACCTGCCTCTGCCTCCCAAGTGCTGGCATTAAAGGAGTGTGCCACCACCGCCTGGCCATATATATATATATATAATTTTTTAAAAACTTAATGTTCTTATTAATTATTTTGGAATTTCACATAATCGCCCCAATCACATTCACTTCCTGGTCCACCCCCACTTTTGTAACCTCCCGCAAAATAAAAGAAGAAAAATAAAAAAATAAAATACCAAGTCCAATTTGTGTTGCTCATATACTCCCTGGAGCATGCTAACACTCCCAGTGGCCAGCCCCTTAAAGAAACTGAGTCCTGGGCTGGAGAGATGACTCAGAGCACTAGCTGGTCTTTCAGAGGTCCTGAGTTCAATTCCCAGCAACCACATGGTGGATCACAACCATCTACACTGAGATCTGGTGTCCTTTTCTGGCAGACAGGCACACACGCAGGCAGAACATAATAAATAAAAATCTGAGTGAGAGAGAGAGAGAGAGAGAGAGAGAGAGAGAGAGAGAGAGAGGAGAAACTGAGTCCCTCCCCCACCACACCCCTGTCAGAAGCCATAAACCATGAAGAGCTACACTTCTGTATCCTTATCACAAATTTTAAGGGTTCTCTTCAATGGCTTCCTGTCTAGACTTTGTGTGTGGGGGATGGGGAAGGGGTCATCCCAGAAGCCTTCTATGTCTATGAGTCTGCAGTCATCAATGCCACTGAAAAAGAAGCTTTCTTTGGTCGTCAGTGGCAGCACGGATCATGGGCTTGCTTCCACATGGTTCCGGTTACAGAAGACACTCTGGACATCAACATGGATTCAGGTGGCCACACAGACCATGGACACTCCCACGGCCTTCAGTGGTAACATGGACATTAACACGGTCCTTGGCCACAGCACAGACCATGGACACCATCATGGTCTGTGCCATGGACAGCAACACAACCCCCCCCCCACCCACAGCAAAGCGCATGCATTTTTATTTTTTATTTTATTTTTTATTTTTTATTTTTTGGTTTTTCGAGACAGGGTCTCTCTGTGTTAGCCTTGGCTGTCCTGGACTCTCTTTGTAGACCAGGCTGGCCTCGAACTCACAGCGATCCGCCCGCCTCTGCCTCCCGAGTGCTGGGATTAAAGGCGTGCGCCACCACGCCCGGCCGCGCATGCATTTTTAAACCTAGGTTCTGCATGCTTAGAAGAGAAGATGTATTTAAATTTTTTTGAGGCAAACTCTGCCTGTCCTGGAACTATCTACGTCGACCAGGCTGGCCTCAGACTCTCAGAGATTCATCTGTCTCTGCCCGTTGAGTACTGAGATTAAAGGCATCTAAAACACCTGATGTATTTTTTTTTTTAACATTTTTGAGATTAATGCTGATAAATATATTTTGTGTGCTTATTGGATATTTGTGTGTCTTAGGAGAAATGTTTGGTTTTTAGGTATTTTGCCTACTTTAATTTATTCATTGTATATTTTTTGAGGCATTAAAAGAATTTTAAAATACAGTAACACGGGGCCAGCGAGATTGCTAAGTGGGTAGAGGCACTCGCATACAGGGCTGGTGATCTGAGATTCATCCCTGAATCCACAAGGTGGCACTAGAGAACTGAGTCCCCAGCTCTGGAGGCTGTCCTCTGACCACAAGGAGGCAGGCTGTCAGTGGGCACCTGGCACACACCCACAGACGCCTAACAACGATAATAAACGATTAAATGATTAAAAATTAAGTTGCAATTAAGAATAAAAATTATATATATATATAATATTTATATTTATAGGAAATAAACACATTTAAAAAATAGCAGTGCCATCAAAGCACAGAAAGCAGACTTTAGAGCAATAGCTCCAAAAGCTATTTTGAGTAAGCAAGCGTTCCAAGCCAGGTGATGTGGCATTCACCTTTAATCCGGGTACTAGGGAGGCAGAGGCGGGCAGATTTGTGAGTTTCAAGGCCAGCCTGATCTACATAGCGAATGCCAGGATATCCAGAGCTGTATTGAGAGTCTGTCTTAAAAAACAACAACAAAAAGCATTCCTGGGCCACATTGGTCATCGAGTTATTACTGTTAGTCCCGGGTATGCCTTGTGCTTATAACCAACGTGTGCTGTGTCCTTCCGCCATGCCACTGGGTGAGACATTTTTGTGGCGAAGGTCAAGGACAAGACAAGATGGTTCCACCGTATCAGGTCTCTGTGCTCATCAAGTTCTGCGGACACTCCGCTCTGGTCCTCGGCATGGCCTACGGCGCCAAACGCTACAGTTCCCGAAAACCCGAGGCAGAGGAGGAGAGGAGCTGCAGAGGAAAAGAGCCGACATGAGCTGAACCGCATTGAGAAAGAGAACTGGCGGACGCACACGACGACAGCGTTCTCAGGTGAGGCGCTAGGGAGCTTGTCTTTAGTCACTGAGGATGAATAAAGCTTTGTTATGTGAAAAAAATTTTTTTTAAAATCACTTGTAGAGCAACTGAGCCAGGGATCTGCCCCCCCCCTTTTTTTTTCGAGACAGAGTTTCTCTGTGTAGCCTTGGCTGTCCTGGACTCGCGTTGGAGACCAGGCTGGCCTCGAACTCACAGAGATCCGCCTACCTCTGCCTCCCGAGTGCTGGGATTAAAGGCATGCGCCACCACACCCGGCTTCTTTGTCCCTTTTTAAAAATTAAAAATCTTTAAACATTTTTTTCAGACATGTGTATTATATTTACAGCTACTTGCCTTCTCTTTTCCCACCAACCCTCCCTGTGTCCTTCTACTTTGTTCTTTCTCAAATTCATGACTTCTTTTTCTTTGTTACATATGTATTTATATATATATATATTTGTCATATATTTATGAATATTTAATTCATATGAATTATGATGTGAATATATTAATAAATATGAATACGAATATATTCGTATGAATATGAATAATATGAATATATTAATAAATACAACATACTGAGGCCGTTTAGTGTTGCTTGTATGTATACTTTTTTTGGCTAAGCACTTAGTATTGGATAACCAATTAGGGAGCTTATGCCTGAGGAAGATGATTTTTCCCTCTCTGTCATTAATTTCCATAGCTTTTTGTCTAGAGATGGGCCTTGTGAGATTTTCCCTTAAAGCCACAATAGTCTGGGGACAGGGAAGAGTAGGCAGAAACAACAAAAGACAGCAACAGAGGTTGAGGCAGGAGAGGGGGGGACAAAGAGGAAGGAAGGAATCCTGCTGCAGAGATGCACCCCAGACTGCCCTTCTCAGTGTGGGAATGTGCCATTCGCAAACTGGACACATCCACAGGCTTGAGGGGGATTAGTCTATGGCGGTCCTCCCGGGCATCAGACTCCTCCCTCCTGTCAGGGTCAGCCTGTGGAGGTCCTCCCGGGCATCAGACTCCTCCCTCCTGTCAGGGTCAGCCTGTGGAGGTCCTCCCGGGCATCAGACTCCTCCCTCCTGTCAGGGTCAGCCTGTGGAGGTCCTCCCGGGCATCAGACTCCTCCCTCCTGTCAGGGTCAGCCTGTGAGGTCTTCCCAGGCATCAGACTCCTCCCTCTGTCAGGGTCAGCCTGTGGAGATCCTCTTGGGCATCAGACTCCTCCCTCCTGTCAGGGTCAGCCTGTGGAGATCCTCCCGGGCATCAGACTCCTCCCTCTGTCAGGGTCAGCCTGTGGAGATCCTCTTGGGCATCAGACTCCTCCCTCTGTCAGGGTCAGCCTGTGAGGTCTTCCCAGGCATCAGACTCCTCCCTCCTGTGGGCTGAGGTCAGGATTTCAGACCCAGTCAGGGTTTTTAACAGGACTCATTAGGACTCTTCCCATTGGAGTGTGATGAGGACTACCCAGGCCAGGGTCTTTTCAAAGATCAGGATCATGATATAAAGGGTACAGTGTCTGACCCAGCCGTATACAGAAGAGCGGTCTCAAGTTCGCCAAAAATTCCCTCACCAAGACACATTGACAGCATGCATTTCCACAGAGGCACACAGCAGGCACGCAGTGGCTCTCAGGAGAAGTCGATGAAGGCTCCAGTTAACAAGGGTCCTCTTCCATGAGATCTGCTGGGTGAGCATTTGTCAAGTGGATGGACGGTGTCCTTATGGCTTGTTTGGAAGTGCCTGAGAAACAGACCCTCCATGGTCATTGTCTTGGTGACTGTTCTGTTGCTGTGAAGAGACACCGTGGCCGTGGGCAACTCTTATAAAGGAAAGCATTTAGCTGGGGCTTCTTTACAGATTCAGAAGCTTATCCAATTATCCGCGTGGCAGGGAACATGGCGGCACGCAGGCAGACACGGTGCTGGAGAAATTGAGAGTTCGGCATCTGGATTCCCAGGCAGCAGGGAGAGACAGTGAACCTGGCACTGGCTTTTGAAACATCAAAGCCCACCCTTAGTAATATAACAGTAACCTTCCTCCAACCAGGAAGTCCCACCTACCCCAACAAGGCCACACCTCCTCCTCCTAATCCTTTCAAGTAGTGCCACTCCCTAAGCATTCAAAAACATGAGCTTATGGGGGCCTTTTTTTTTTTCCTGGTTTTTGAGACAGGGTTTCTTGTAGCCCTGGCTGTCCTGGACTTGGCTTTGTAGACCAGGCTGGCCTCGAACTCACAGAGATCTGCTTGCCACTGCCTTTCAAGTGCTGGGATTAAAGAGGGACCATTCTTATTCAAACTAGCACATTCATCGTTCATAATTTAGATCTGTGATCTATGAAACATTTGAGCATCAGTGTGCTTAAGATCACCTTACCCAGAGGCCTCTGGGTAAGATACAGGGACTGTATGAGCGTGCTGCCCTCCCCACCAGTCCCATGGGAGGCCCTCCAGGCAGTCCACAGCTGGTGTTCAGGGCTGGCCTTCGTCTGGTGAGCCTGGCAGGGAGGTGACAGGCCCAGCCTCGCTGCCACCTAGCCTAAGTCTTGACCCAGGGGCTCCAGCCAGGCTCATCAGAATTTTATCATGAGTTGTTATATACTAGACACAAGTTCATGATCTGATGTTGTGCCACTGTGAGACAGTTTCTTTCACTCTGTGGGTAGACTTCCTGAGAGGGTGTGACACACCAAGCACGAAAGACTTGAGCTTGGATCCCTACCACCTACATTAAAACAAAACAAAAAAAACAAAACCAAAACCAAAAAACAGTATGGTGGCACACACCTGCACTCCTGCTGCTGGGGAGGCAAAGCTTGGTAGATCCCAGGCGGTGTACATAGGAATAAAGTATGTCCTTTGGATATGTCCCCGGAAGCATGGTTCTGGGTCATATGGTAGTTCTATTTTTATTTTTTTTAAAGGCTCTTCCATATTGTTTCCCATATGGCTGTCCCAATTTCCCTCAACACCCTTGCCCACACTTTTCGTCCCTTGTCTTTTGGATGATAACCATCCTAACAGATGTCAGGTAGTGGTTCATTGTAGTTTTGATCTTTATTTCCCAGAAGGCTGGTGATGCTGACTACCTTTTCACGTACCTGTCGGCCAGCTATGTGTTTCCTCTGAGGGGGGAAAAATGTCTCTTTAGGTCTTTTGCCTACTTTTAACTTTCTTCCCCACACCCTGTCTGATTTTTAAAATCAGAAAGTGTGTGCCTACAACTTTTTCATTCACAGCTCACTTAGCCTGTTCAGTCTCTTGTGGTTCTGTATGTATTTTAGTTGGGATCTTTTTTTAAATGCTTAGAACTTTCCCATTATACTTTGAAATGTTGACTTAAAAAAAAACCCCTCTCAGTTTTAGAAATATTGTTTTAAGGGTGAAGTGTCACTTCAGGAACTTGAGAAAGAATTCTAATATTGTATAAAACTTAAAAAATAGAAAGAGCTGCAATAAAAGGCACACCAAGCAGTTAAATTTATCTCCTCACAGTTAAAACAAAATTGATGTTATTTAGTAAGGAGCAATTGAGTGTCTTGGCATCATTACAGATAAAAGTTTTTAAAAGCCTATGGAGGGTTTGCTGGGTTCATAACTAGGCTGACGGGCTCTTGCATGTAGCCTGCAGCCTGACAGAGGTATGAAAGGGGAATGAAATGTCTGCCACAGGACTGTGTTTGAATGCGTGTCCCCCAGCTGGTGGAGCTCTTTGGAAGGCTGTGGCGTGGGTCTTAGCTGGAGGTGGTAGGTCCATAGGGATGAGTCTTTGAAGGTGGTAGCCTGGCTCCTGATTCAGGTTGTTTTTTCTGCATCCTGTTTTGCGGGATGGAAGCAAGTTTCTAGCACACAGTCCCCCCTGCCAGGACCTGCCCTGCCCTGCCCTGCCCTGCCCTGCCCTGATGTACTAAAACGATGAGACCGAAAAATAAACCGTAAAATAGGGTCTCTTTCTCTCTCTATAGCCTAGACTGGTCTTGAACTTAAAATCCTCCTGTCTCTACCTCCTTAGTTCCAGGATTACAGGTATGCCACACCATGCCTGACTTTTTTTTTTTTTTAAGCTTTCTGGGGGAAAAATCATAACCTAAGCTGTATCTCCAATTACTGCAGTACAATATGTGCCCTGAGAAGCATCCGTTCAGTTTGAGACATCACTAGGGTAGCCTAGCATTCAGCTTTGTCTGTTTGACGGTCTAATTCATGACCAGTGTGGCCAGAAAGCTACATAGCTATACTAGATCAATGCTACCGTCTTTGAACTTGAATCAAAACTCAATGAGTGATAGCTCTGCTGAGGAAATAAACTGCAGCCATTTAACTGATATAGTATCAACATTTTTATTTTATTTTACATTTTCAGATAATTCAAGGCCACTCCTAGCTTCCTGTTTCCACCTCCCATATGCTAAGACTACAGACATGTGTATCTAGCTCAATATTTTATTATTACTACTATTACTGTTTTTTAATTTTTTATTTATTTTTATTTTATATGCATTGGTGTTTTGTCTGCATGTATGTCTGTGTGAAGATGTCAGATCTTGGAGTTACAGACAGTTGTGAGCTGCCATGTGGGTGCTGGGAATTGAACCCTGGTTCTCTGGGAGAGCAGTCAGTGCTCTTAACTGCTAAGCCATCTCTCCAGCCCTACTATTACTATTAAAACCTCACTATGTAGTTCTGGCTGTCCTGGAATTCACTATGTAGACTAGGCTGGCCTGGAACTCAGAGATCTGTCTACCTCTGCCTCCCAAGTGCTAGGATTAGAAGCATGCACCCCTATACCCACCTCTATTTTTGAATAATTTTTAGGGCGCAGAAAAAAATATTTTAATAAACTATTAGCCGTACAAAATATTTATAACA
Organism: Acomys minous; assembly: GCF_964271855.1. NCBI lineage: Eukaryota > Metazoa > Chordata > Mammalia > Rodentia > Muridae > Acomys > Acomys minous. The sequence continues at coordinate 16,623,342 of NC_140495.1, read as the reverse complement.
TAGATAAAATATGTCACAGGGCATTTCTAGAATACAGCTTTATCTACAATATGAATTTTACCTTTACCAAAAAAAAAAAAAAAAATCCCTGTCTGGGTACCCTTTGTGCAGGAGACAGAAAGGTAAAGTCTTGGGTGTAGATTTTCCTGCCTGAATCAGTTTTTCCCTATGAGTCTCTAGGCTGTGTCAGAAAATGTACAGAATGCCAAAGATACTAGCATCACATTTGCATTTTCTTTGAAAGTAGCTATAACATAGACATCTCATTCTCTGGGTTTGGGAGGCAACTCAGTCCCCTCACAAGTATGAGGACCCGAACTCCCATAAATAAAAGCCAACTGTGGTGAGGTGTGCCTGCAACTCCAGTGATAATGAAACGGGAGGCGGAGATCATGCGTGCACTCACTCATACAAACAGACACAGACACACACAGACACAGACAGACACACACAGAGACACACACAAACACACACACAGACACACCCACCCAACCACAGACACACATACAGACAGAGACACACAGACACACACAGATGCTCACACACACACACACACACACACACAAATCCTAAAAGAAAAAACAGGGGCGAGGGAGATGGCTCAGTGGGTAAAACGCTCGAAGTTCAAGCCTGTGGACCAGAGCTTTGGCCACCAGCACACAGGCACATGAGGGTATGGAGGTGCATCTGTGACCCTAGTGCTGGGACAGCAGAGATGGGTGGGTCCCTGGAACTCACTGGCCAGTCTGTTTAGCCAGTGCATGAGCCTCACCTTCATGGAGAGACCCTGTCTCAAAAATATAAGGTGGAGTGATAAAGTTACCTAATGCCAGCCTCTTGCTTCGCACCTGCACACACAAATAAAAATGTAAGGACATAATGAAATAGCAATTCTTTATTTTAAAAAAAGGATTAGTAGCCAGGCAGGGTGGCCCACGCTTGTAATCCCAGAACTTGGGGAGGCAGTGGCAGGCGGATCTCTGTGAGTTCCAGGCCACCCTGGTCTACAAAGTGAGTCCAGGACAGCCAGAGCTGTTACATAGAGAAACCCTGTCTTGTAAAACCAAAATAATAATAATAATAATAATAATAATAATAATAATAATAATAATAGGTAGGGAGGGTGGGAATAGAAAGATAAGAGCAAGGGGATTACAATTGGGATATAATGTGAATAAGATAATAAAATAAATAAATCTAATAAAAATAATAGTAAATAAATTAAATTAAAATTAAATTTAAAAAAGGATGAGTGAGGTTGCTAGTGAGGTATATCATCCAGGAAGAACAAATGAGCATGGTCTGATTTGGAATACCTTCCCTTTTCTAAAAAGTCTTCATTATATTGGTGTAACTGAAGCTGAGAGTGTTTCTCATTTCTCTCTGTGTTGTGATAAAAATAGCACTTACACAGTTTTAAAGAGTGTTATCATAGAGCAGCTAAATAGTAAAAATCAGCCGCACATGGTGGCATACATCTTTAATCCCAGCTCTCAGGGAGGCAGAGGCAGGTGGATCTCTGAGTTCAAGGCCATCCTGTCTATAAAGTCCAGGATAGCAAAGGCTACACAGAGAAACCCTGTCTAGGAAAAAAAAAAAAAAAACAAAACGCCCCCCCCCAAATTAATGACTAAGTATGTACACTGAGTTTTTTAGAGGCCGAATCATTAAGAAGAAACTTTCATAAAAAGAAAAAAAATTAAATTTTCTTGCTTTAAAAAAGTTAGTATATAATGTAATTCATTATATTATGGCACACTATGGTGTTATTTTTTTTCAGTGTGTGTGTGTGTGTGTGTGTGTAGAGATTAGAGGATTTGCAGGAATCAGTTCTTTCCTTCTACCCATGTGAGTCTTGGGATTAAACTTGGGTTGTGAAGCTTGCCAGCAAATGCCTTTACCCGATGAACCATCTCACGGGCCTCAGGTTGAGGTATAAAGAACTTTGCTGGATCAATAGTTAGACTAGCATCTTGGTCAGAAAGAACACGAAAAGTGGTACAGCCTGGCCTCGGTGAGGAGGGCTCTGATAGCTTTAGGTCAACAAGGCCCATGAAGGTATGAAGAGCTATCAACCGAATCCTGCAAATCTCCACATGGACAAGGTGTGTAAATCTGGCAGGAGACAATCTCTGGACCTTCAGTGTTCTGAGGTACGGTAAACACAACGTGCAGTGGCTCTGTGCAGTTTGTCTTTTCTCAGTACCCTTATACGCTTCTGCCTTTCAAGGCTTGTACTCTGGATTCCCCTCTTCTTTGCACCCTTCAACACCCCCCACTCCCACATACTCCCCCCCCCATCCCCCCCACCCCCCCCCATCCCCCCCCCCCCCGCCACATAATGGAGTTCGCCTCAGAGCAAGTTTGTTACTTTTCTTTTAACATGACAAAACACTGTGAACAAGGCAACTTACATATATATATATATATATATATATATATATATATATATATATATATTTTAAAAAAGCATTTAATTTGAGGACTTGTGGTTCCAGAGGGCTAGAGTCCATTAACTTGGTAGAGAGCATGGTGGCCGAAGGCAGGCCTGGCACTGGAGCAGTAGCCGAGAGCTCATACCTGACCCACAAGTGTGTGGCAGAGAGAGCTAACTGGGAAATCTGAAACCTCAAAGCCTGCCCCCAGTGGCACCTCTCCTCCAACAAAGCCACACCTCCCCATCCTTCCCAAACAGTTCCACCACCTGGGGACTAAGCATTCCAGTCTGTGAGCCTATGAGAGCCAGTCTCATCCAAACCACAATATTGGGTTGGAGAATCCACAGCCTCGCCTCACTTCCTGTTTCTCTCCCTGCTTCCTGTTTGTGGCAGAAGATGAGATTTTTCAGCTTCCAGCTTGTCACGATGTCTGCCGCTTGCTGCTACGCTTCCCCCATGCCGTGGTAAACTCCTTATCCCTCTGGAACTGTAAGCCCAAATAAACTCTTTCTTCTAGAAGTGACTTGGGGACATTGTGTTTTATCACAACAGAAAAGTAACTAATATAGTGGCCATCATTGTGATCTTATTCTATGGTATTTTCATCATTCAAAACAAAAACAAAAGCCACCACCAACAAAACCCCTGTGGCAGCCACTTCTTTCCCGCTGACGCTAGCAGCTACTGGTTTATTTATAACTCTATAATTTCCCTCGCTTGGGCCTTTTATATAAATTTTATATAATTCTGCAATATGTGCCCTTTTTTTTCCTTTCACTTAACATAATGTTTTCAAAGTCTGGAACTTCTTCAGTTTTTCACATGTATTCTCTGTCTTCCTCCCGGTGTGAAAGTGTACGTGTGCCACACGTTTTCTAAGAATTTTGTGCAGTGCATTTTGGTCACATCCACTCCCTCACTCCTCCTAGGTCCTTTCAGCGGACTTGCTGTGTCCTTCGCCACCTCCAGGTACTATTGATGCTGCCTATATGCTCTCAGATGTGCAGCCGTCACTGGAGGGCAGTTAACTCTCCAGCCCCTCCCTTCCCCCTAGCAGGTGACAACTGTCAATAGCTCTTTAGCTAGAGGTGGGACTCCATGCTGGCCCCCCACCCCAGATGCTGGACTCTTGTCTGGTACAGGTTTTTTTGCATGGTGTCTTAGCTGCTGTGAACTCACACGTGCAACTGCTCTGCTGTGTTCAGAAACACTGCTTACTGCTTGACATCTATTACCTCTGGGTCTTACAATTCTCCTGCCCCTGCTTCTGCAGTCATCCCTGAGCCTTGGGAGGAGGGGCTATGCCCTTTTCACTTGTGAGTTTCTGTGTGAATTGCTTTCCACTGCAAGAAAGCAGCTTCTCTGATGAGGGTTGATAGATGCACCGATCTAGGGGGTGTAACAACAAGCTACCAGGAGTCAGTTTAACTCCATGTCCGTTTAGTGGAGTGGTAGCGGTGGGGTCTCCTGTAGGGCCTATGGCTTGCCTAGCCACGAGTCCATGGCCCCGGCAATGGTGCCAGATATGGGTGTTAACTTGTGAAGTGGGCCTTAAGTTCAGTAAGAAAGAGGGCGGTTGCTCACACAATACGCGTGCACTCGTGGCGCCTCCCGGCAGACCAGTCGTTGTTGTATCTCACAGGGTTCACAGCTAGGGCAGATTGATGATTCCTACTTTTCTCCTCCCAGCACCCTGAAGGCTAGGCAGTGTCAGCCTGACACCTCTGTGTCCTATGACTCAAGGTGTTTGGCATCTTTAGCCACAGGGTCTTAACCACCAAGTTATGGAGGTAACCAGGAGCACTGGCAATATCCTGCGACATCTGGGGTCCATGGGACTCATTTGCCAACAGCTTCAAAAGATGCAACACATTCTCAGCTTCGGGCTTTTGTTATCCTGTTGCGTCTACGAGGGCAATTCTCCTCTATAATAAGGTCATTCTATTTAAACTCTTTATATGTGTACGTATTTTTAGAGAGCTTCTACAACAGTAGGCTTCCATATGCCTTTTTTCAAAATGTCTGTAGTGTTAGTTGCCCCTCCTGTATTATCTCCTCTGTCTCCTCTTTCCTCTAGTATGGCCTCCCAGGGAATAACCTGTGGGAGTCAGTTCTCTTCTTCCAACGCGTGGATTCTGGGAGTTGAGCTCAGATCAGGCTTAGAGGCAAGTGCGCTTACCCACTGAGCCACACCCCAGCCCACTCCCCATACCCACTTTTTGACAAGGTTTCACCATGTAGCCCAGGTTTGGCCTGCCTGACTCAGCTTTGTAAACACTGGGACCAGAGGCACGATACCACATCACCACATCTGGCTTCCATTTAGGTCTCTGAGGAACTGACAAACTCTTTCCTCCCAACTGACAAGACTTTTAACTCATCTGGTGCCCAGTGGTAAAACAAGACAGAGGGCTAGGCTCATTCAAAGGTGGAAAGAGGGGGCCATTGGGATGAAAAAAATAGAAAAATACAGAGAGACAAGAGCAGGAGAGTGGCGCAGCTGAGAGCAAGCCATTGGTTAGGTCTGTCTCTGAGGAGTTCCAATTAGACTTTACAAGAGCTTCGCCTACTGCCTAAGAATCAGCAAGGGCCAGATAAGATATTGGGCCTAATGTTGCTCAGTCTCTCTTCATAAAAAGCCTTGCTGTACAAGCTGTAATATTCTGACCTCTCTCCTAGAAGGGGGGGACGCAAGAAAATGACAATAAATCAGAGGCTGTACTACTTCTGTGCTATGAGGAGGTGCTCATAAGTGCTTACACCAAGTGCTTTTGGCGTGAGAAGCTCAGTCCCTTTTCATTCCCGACTTCAAAAGACAGGCATGGTCCCTGGGTTGCGTAATGGGATACCCGGCTCTGCGTTTCCTGGTTTGGAGGTGGCAGGCCCTGAGGTGATGGAAAAGGTCTTCCCCCTTCGAAGAGGAAAAGGGATAGAGTCTGAACCCCTGGAGCAGGGGTGTCCCTGTAGCATGACAATCACAGAGACTCACAAGACCAGGTCAGGTATTTATTTAGGCGTTGAAGCCAATTCTTTGTGCTGCAGGCCTTTAGATGGATAGGATTTCAATGTGGAACTCTGGCTGCTTGGAAACAACTTTATATTGAACCTGCAAAATGTCATCCTTCTGGAAGGTAAGGCAGCTATCCAGGGACTGGACCACACAGAGCGTGTTGCATATCTTACTGAAATACCGACGGCACTGCAACATGCGAACCCAGGCCTGGAGCCTGACAGCCGCCTCTTCCTCGATGACATATATCCTCAGCAGGACCAGCCGCCTTTTAAGAATGTGCTTGTACAGGACGCTCCTCCACCAGCACTGAATCACCCAGGCACTGAGGGCAGCAACCAGCAGACTTTGCCTCACCAGGAATCCGCGCCACAAGGCCTGGATCTTATTGGCTGCTTCGTTCTTTTTTTGGTAGCATAGTAGTTTTGCATGATGGCGCTAACCAGGCAAAGGATAGGATGCTCAGTGGATGGGGATACAGGAGAGATAGGTAGAGTCTTTTGTCTCCACCTCTGGTTCATTCATGGCTATGGCTATAGCTACTCATCTAAGCCACAGTGGCCTCCTCTATAAAGTGAGGTACATTTGTGTTGTGGTGTTCACAGGGGACTCGGGGAAAGACTTTCTGACCCTGAAGACCTCATGAGGTCCTTATAAGGACCAGGGACCATTACAAACAAAGTCTCAGTTCTGAACCAGCCCACAATTCTGCTCGGTACTCCCTTTCACCTCTCTCAGTCATGCCTGCCCATGGCAACACTTGCATCTCCTACTTCCCACTGCTCTGTGACTCACCTTCCTGCGTCCCGTGCACAGACCACTCAGGATAGGGAGGGGGTTTGAAGAACAAGAGAGCACTACTGAGCCAATTGTGTGGGAGTGAAGATGGCACCTCCATGTCTACAAACCCTGAGGTCAAGGTTCCGGGGACTGTGATTCACTTATGGTCCTGGGTTGCACCTACCTTCCGTTGCATCCTTTTCTCATGTAGATGAAGTTCAAGGTTAGACTTCTGCAATTAAAATGGGGAGTCATAGGTAAAAGCCAGCACCCCCTGGAAAACTCCCAGATGCCCAATCCCCAGTCTTCTCAGGGTTCCCTAGAGTAGCTTGGGACTTCCCTCTGCCAAGTAGCACACCCCCTCCCTCCGCCTGTGCCCCGCAACCCTAGCCCAGTGTGAATACCACAGTCTTACACAACATTGAGAGCCCATGGTGGAGAACAGGGGCTCAGGTGATCATTCCCCCTTGGTTGCTGCTCATTCAACGCCAGCAGGCCCAGGATGGCTGATGGGAGAGATGGCCGTGATGTCATAAGGGCAACTGTGACCCAGAGACCAGACTGTCTTCTCCAGTATCACAGGTATTGGATAGAGAAGAAACATCTTTCTGTTTCTAGCCGGGGATGGGCTGGAGTTCTTAGGGTGTAAATATGTCCTATGCCAGGGATGAGCATGATTTGGCTACATTGGGGACATTCTGTCATTGGCCACGGAGGACAGTAGCTCGTGTTGTGACAAGAAGATACATGTGCCTCTTCCCCTCCTATTCTCTGCCTTTCCCTTGGGATGATGGGAAACTCCTTCTTTTGATGGGTGCAGAATATGTGGAGTGTCTTATTCATCTGTTTATTGCTGTGGAAAAACACTTGGGAATTTTTAAAGGAGGAGGAAAGATTTAAAAAAAAATTTTTTTTTGAGACAGGGTATCTCTGTGTTAGCCTTGGCTGTCCTGGACTCGCTTTGTAGACCAGGCTCGCCTTGAACTCACAGTGATCCACCTGCCTCTGCCTCCCAAGTGCTGGGATTAAAGGCGTGTACCACCACTGCCTGGCTAGATTTCTTTTAAAAAACTCTCAAGTGATGTATTTTATTTCATGTGTGTGAGTGTTTTGCCTGCATGTATGTCTGAGTGGCACACATGTGCCTGGTGCCTGTGGATGTCAGAAGAAGGCACCGAGTTCCCTGGCACTGGAGTTAAAGATGCTTGTAAACTCCCACGTAGGTGCTGGGAATCAAACCTGGGTCCTCTGAGAGAGCAGTAAGTGCTCTTAACTGCTGAGTTATGCACTGGCTAGTTTTATGTCACCTGGACACAAACTACAATCAATTGAGGAGGGAGCCTCAGTTGAGAAAATGCCTCCATAAGATTAGGCTGCAGGCAAGTCTGTGGGGCACTTTCTTAGTAATTGATATAGGAGGAGCTCAGCCTATGGTGGGTGGTGCCATCCCTGGGCTGGTGGGCCTGGGCTCTATAAGATATAAAAGTATCTTTTACTCACCTGCTGTAATTGTTTCCGAAGCTTACTGCCTTTGTCTGCTACCCTAGGCCTAGTCCTGGAAGCTTCTAACCTCTGTACAATCTAATCTAGGCCTAGAATGTTTTCAGCCTCTGAGACTTACTGCTGAATACGCTCACCCTTTCTAGTTCTTTCTGAAACTCTTGCTGGCTGGTTCAACTCAGTCGTCTGGCTCAAACTCCTCTCCAAGCTGACTGATTCAATCTGGCTTCTCTCTCAGCCTGACTGAATTGCTGTGCTTGGCCTCAGACTATCTCTAGCAATCTGTTCGAATCTTCTGGCTCCTTCTCATTCTCTGGCTCTGTCTTCACCCGTGTGTAGCTTATTCTTCCTTCAACCTGTCTCTGTGTTATTGGGATAATCTCTTGTGTACTGAGCAAAGGGTGTCTGTGTATTTGATTCCTGTACCAGCAGAGAGCTGAGCACAAACTGGACTTTATAATTGTTATTTTAAAAAAGGAATGTATTTATTTCTATTTTTTATGTACATCGGTGTTTTGACTGCAGGCATGTCTGTGTGGGGTGTCAGATCCCCTGGAACAGAAGTTATAGTTATGAGCTGCCATGTGGGTGCTGGGAATCGAACCCCAGTCCTCTAGAAGAGTAGCCAGTGCTCTTAACTGCTGAGCCATCTCTCCAGCACCTGGTGTTATTATTCATATGAGGCGTCACCTGTCTCAGTTTTTTGTAAACATCGTCTACATCTCCTTCTGATTGGTTTAATAAAGAGCTGAATGGCCTATAGCAGAGCAGGAGAGAACAGGCGGGACACCCGACAGAGGTAGGAACTCTGGGAAAGGATCAGGCAAGGGAATTGGTCAACTAGATGCAGAGAAGAAACAGTGCCCTGGGCCTGAGAGAGTGAGAGGTAACAGATCACACGGCACAACATAGATTATGAAAGCCAGGCTCTATTTATTTATTTATTTATTTATTTTGAGACAGGATTTCTCTATGTAGCCTTGGCTGCCCTGGACTCATTTCGCAGACCACGCTGGCCTCGAACTCACAATGATCCCACCTGCCTCTGCCTCCCAAGTGCTGGGATTAAAGGCGTGATGGCTCAAGCTTTCATGTTAATAAAAGGTCTCTATGCTATTACTTGGGCAGCTGGCGGGTTGTGACAGTGGGCTGATTCGGTATAGCTGTCCCAGTAAAACTGCCTCCTCTCCCTCTCTCTGTGCTGCTCTCTCTTAAGTAGCCTCTCTTTCCTGTCTGTGCTCATGAGAGTTGGGCATCTCCTATTCTGTCGAGTCTTTTCCTCATTCGCCACTTTGTCTGTCACTCAATTAGACATCACTTTCAAACATGCGTTTCCTTCTACAAACTAACTTTACCATCGCTGTTTGGTGCTCTTGCTTTTCTCTCTCTCTCTCTCTCTCTCTCTTCCACCCTTGCATGGTGGCCAAGAGCTGCTCCCAACGAACCTACATTTATATACTTTAACTTGCCTTGCATGAGAAGCAGTCCAGCGTGCTCATTCCTGCCACTCCTCCTTAGTGCCTCACTTTTTTTTTTTAATTATAGGAAAAGGGAGGAATGTTAGTTCACAAGCCAATCCATTACCTGGCTTCTAGGTTGCCTAGCAACGTGACTCATCACCTGTCACCTAGAGGGGCACTGGATAAAATATCAACCACTTATCAGCTATCCTCACTCTCTTAGTTTTCTTTCTCTCTCTCTTCTCTCTCTTCTCTTTCTCTTCTCTCTCTCTCTCTCTCTCTCTCTCTCTCTCTCTCTCTCTCTCTCCTCTCTCTTACTTTGCTCTCTCTCCTCCTTCCCTGTCTGTCTCTCTCTCCCTCTGTCTATCTGTCTGTCTCTCCCTCCACCTATGCTCTTCCACTGTCTATTTCTCTCCCTCACCCCTGCCGCTGCCTCCATACAATAAACTTCTTTGTAGCAGATCTGTTGTGTGACCTCTATATGTATATATTACAACAGCATTTCAGCCAGATCACACAGACCTAGGTCTTTGGATGTGATCAAAGCAGCTATGTTGCTGGATTAAAATCCCTCTACAATAAGAAAGCAGGCGGAGCAAGTCATGATGAGCAAGCCAGTAAGCAGCATCCCTTTGTGGCCTCAGCATTAACTCCTGCCTCCAGGTTCCTGTCATGTTTGAGTTCCTGTCCTGGCTTTCTTAATGATGAATGTGATATGGAAGCATAAGCCAAGCCTTTCCTCTCCAACGTGCTTTTGGCATGGTGTTTTATTGCAGCAACAGCAACCCTAACTAAGAAATTGGTACCAGGATAGAGGGGGCATTGCTGTGACAGACCTGACCATGTTGTTTTTGGGAGGATTGTGGAAGGACTTCGGAACTTTGAGTAGAAAAGCCATTGAGTGTTGAGAGCTCAGTGAGCTGGTCTGTAGGAGCTTGGAAGACTGAGTTAGTTCAGTGACCCGGAGTCAGGTGTGATTAACAAGAGACCAGCACCATTGACGTGAAACCTTTGCATCCCTGGGGCGTTTGATGCCGGTCATCTGGAGCTGACCAGCAGTGGTGATGAAGAAGAGACCAGCATCACTGAGGTGAAATCTTCTGGGAAGTGTTTCCTGAGCGTCAGCATACAGACTATGTGTTCCATAGGCAGTCAAGGTTTTACCTCACACGGGCAGCAGAACTTGGTAGTATGAGTCACCCAGATGGTACTGGATTTAAAGGAATTAAGGGGTTACAGAGAGCAGCTGAGGACTTGGCACTGTGAGGGGCCAGGAGAAGCCATTGGAAAAGATGCAGCTTCAGCGGGCAGTTGAAGGCCCAGGAGTGAAGGGGTCATAGAGAAAAGTTGAGGATTGGCACTATGAAGAGAGCCCAGAAGAGGCTATTGGTGAAAGTGCAGCCCAACTGTAGCAGGAGCTTCCAATGTTTGAGATGCCAGTACCATTGCATAACCACCAAGAACAGCAACAGCAGTGCAGTGGAGCCAACCCGGGCCTAGAAGACCAATTGTGTGTGCTGTAGAGGGTGGAGCCAGGGAAGTGGCCCAAGCCCTTTGGAGGAGCCCAGAAGATGGTGAGTGGATCTCAGACATTGGACATTGAGTTATTTACACAGTTAGACTTTGGTTTTGCTTTGCTTTGATTGTGTTTGTGTCCTGGTTCTATCTTCTTGAGATAAGAAAGTATTTCAAGGCATTGCTCATTCTCTTTTGACTTAGGCCAGGTTGGGCCCCTGCCCAGGCAACCTTGGTCTGACTCTCCCTCACTCCTGCACCAGGTGGTCTGTCAGTTAGTGCAGGCCATGTGACTTATGTGACAATGACCTTTGATGGCTATGTGTGGGCCACTCTCTAATTTATCCTTTTCTATTTTTCTTTTCTTTTCTTTTCTTTTCTTTTCTTTTCTTTTCTTTTCTATTTTTCAAATCAGTTTTTAAGTTGACATCCACAACAATGGGCTTCATGAAGGCATGTTCATATAGTCATGTTGTTATGCCCAAATTTTTGGGGGACTCCCGGAACAGACCACCCAAGAGCCGAGTCCAAATGCAACAGCAAGGAAGTCTTTAATGCAGGTTCGAACCTGGGCCACCCTCCCATGCACTGGCACAGCAGATGCAGGGAAGTGGCCTCGAGTCTCAATTGAGAGGGGTTTTTATAGGTTTTAGACAAAGAAATGGGTTTTACAGTATGTGATTAGATGGCACTTGGGCAGAAAAGCCGTAAGCAGGGAGTTTCAAGCCTTGGTGTTTCGTGGTTGGGTAATAGGCGTAGGGGCAAATTGGCCTATAGAAAAGCAGTCATGGGGCATTAGGAACTTTGGCCTGGCTTCTCCTAATTGGTTCTTGCTATGTGCCAGACCACCTGCTGGTCAGCTTGACCAGCAGAGAGTATATTTGGACTTTCCCAAGGTGAGCTGATTGTGTTGCTAGGGAATATCTTTCTATTTAGACTAGTTTGCGTTTTTTTCTGGAATCTGGGTTCAGCCCTTGGCTAGGTTTAACACAAAACAGAGTTTCTTTTTCGAAACGGAGTTTGTCTGGTCCTTACAATGTCATCATACTTTGTTCTAATTTTCCCTCCTCCCCAATGTCCTCTCCTACGCCCCATGTCCCTTTTGCTGGCTAACAGACCCCTGCATCCCTGAAGTTGGCTTCTAGTGTGAGGTTCATCCCTAAACAGTCTCCTATTCTGCTTTTCATGTCTCATGTACTCACCACCCTGTCTTTCCTCGACGCTGCTCAAAGATCACTACCCTCTTCCTCTTCCCCCTTTCTGTTCTTTCATCCCACTCCACACGCAACCACGTGTTCATGTGATGATCAATACCTCACAGAAATAGCTTAGGAAAACAAAGTTCGTTGCTCTCTCAGGCCATGGAGAAAGGTTCTTCTGTGTCCTTGGGATCACAGGGGAGTTTCCAGGTGTGGTGAGAAGGCAGCTGAGAGAATCAAGGAGAGAGCTTGGGTCCAATCTTATTAGTGTTTCCCTGGAAAGCTCAGACAGGGCAGGCAAACAGTTTAGGACTGGCTAGGTGGAAGAGTTGGAACCTTCAGGGGCAGAACTGTACAAGGTCCTGCCACAGAGCCCTGCATCCTTGAAGTTAGCTTCTAGTGTGAGGTCATGCACTAGTCAGGGCTCCAATACAACTTATAGAATGAGTCTCTCTGTCTCTCTGTCTCTCTGTCTCTCTGTCTCTGTCTCTGTCTCTCTGTCTCTCTGTCTCTATATATATATATAATTTATAGGAATGGTTTATAGGCCGAAGTCCTTAATCCAACAATGGCAGCCTGTGAATGGAATGGAAAGTCCAAGAACCCAGTAGTTGCTCAGTTCCCAAGGCTGGACATCTCAGTTGGTTTTTACTATATGCTAGAATTCCAAGTAATGAGTTCCAGTGCCAGTGAAGTAATGGATGTGCTAGCAGGACAAAGGCAAGCAGGCAAAAAACAAAAGCTTCCTTATTCCACGTCCTTTACAGACTTCCAGCAGAAGGTGTGGTAATTTGGGAAAACAGCTGGTTAAAGAGTAACTGCTGCATTACTGATAAATTGAATCAATATTTATTATTATTATTATTATTATTATTATTATTATTATTATTATTATTATTATTGGTTTTTCAAGACAGGGTTTCTCTGTGTAGCCTTGTCTGTCCTGGACTCACTTTGTAGAACAGGCTGGCCTTGAACTCACAGCGATCCGCCTGCCTCTGCTTCCCGAGTGCTGGGATTAAAGGCGTGTGCCACTACGCCCGGCATCAATATTAATTATTAATATTTGTTCTAGGGATAAGAACTTGGTACCTAGGGCAGCAGAGTTAGGAGCTAGAGCCAATAGGAGGGTAGTCAGGGAAAGTTATGTAAACCAGGAGGGGACCTGTACCCAGCTTCTGTGCAAAGATAAACCTGAGTAAAGAGAGCTTCAATAGAGGATCCCCCAGGGATCGGGCAGCAAGGGAAAAGTTCTGAGATGGGAGCAAGCTTGGGGGTGTTCTGCTTGAAATGTCTGATGATGGCAGAGTGACTAGGTAAGACACGAACTATGAACCCAGAAAAGGAATGGATAAACTCTGGGCCTTAATCCAAATCTTGATACCCACGGAGTGTAAATATGTTTTTTCCCCTTTTTGACAATGCACACAATTTGTCTTTCTTTATAGTCTCCTCTAATTGCAAGAGCCAGAGGCACTGTCGTGACCAGGGTGGGGCTGTAATGCTTCCAGGGATGAACTGATTGTTGATATGTATTAAATACAAGGAAGATATTCCTCTATACATGCATCCTAGTGGCTGGAGAGGAACGGGTCAACAGTTAAGAGCACTGGCTGCTCTTCTAGAAGACCTAGGATCAATTCCAAACATCCATATGGTGTTTCACAACCATCTGTAACTAGTTCCACGGGATCAGATGCTCTCTTCTGGCATCTGAGGGCACCAGGCACGAAAGCAATACACATACACAGTGCGGGCAAAACACCCATACACATGGGAGAAAACGTTTAAAATCTCATTTATAAAAGTTTACCCTCAGCCCCTGTGATGGCTGCTGTTCTTGGCTGTCAACTGGACTACATCTGTAATGAACTAAAAAACCCCAAGTCCCTGGGTACACCTGTGAGGAGTTTTAGACAATTGGGTCCTTTGAGAAAGGAAGACCCACCCTAAATCTGAGCCACGACTTCTTGGGGGCAGCCTACATAAAGCACAAGGAAGAAGGAAGCTTTTGCCCTTTTGCCTGCTTGCCTTTACGATCGAGCCTCTAGCATTACAGCCCGCTCCTTCAGGATTCCAACATTACACTGGACCCACCTTCCGCTACCCATAATATTTTTTGCCTATATATTTATACTCTTTGCCTGAGTTTTATCCTAATGTCACTGAAATCAAAGTTCCTTCCTGTCCAGCGCCACAGGAAGGACAGCTAGAAAGTGCAAGGACCAGGCCACACCAAACAAGGTAATGTGGACAATGGGGATGTTGAAGGGTGAGCTCAACCATGAGACTCAGGAGACATTTAAATGGACATTGGTGGGCCTCTGGACTTGGCCACACAACACCCAAACTCTGTAACACCAATACTGCGAACCAGCAGACATTGCTAATCAATCACAGATCCTAATCATGTAAACTTGAGGTTATCACATTCCCTGACCTCAGGGAATGCAGTCTCTCCTGATCCTCCAGGGCACACTCTGCCAGTCATTTTCCCGACCCACTGATGAGACTAGACCTTGTCTAACAAAGACCCAGAGACACCTATTAGGAGCAACCCTGGTCAGTTCTTTATTGGGAAAGGAACGCAGTCTGAGATCCGACAAATTTGTGATTCAAAAAAGATATCAACCTGAAGTTTCAGCTGGCCTCTTGAGATCTCATAGGAGCCCTGGATCATGTTATGATTTTTACAAACGTAGTGATGGTTCTTGGGCTCTGGCGCTTTGCAGACAGCATTGCACCAGTTGAGGTAACGCTTCCGGGTGAGCCACATTCGCACCCAGGACTGCAGCTTCACAGCTGCGTAGTCTTGCTTCTGTCTGTTTTGCATCTCCTCCTTCAGCTGCTTCTCCTGCAGCCTGGCCAGTGTTTTCCTCCACCAGCACTGAATGATCCAAGCGCTGAGGGCAGCGTGCAGCAGCGCCCGGCGCACCTGTGTGCCTCGCCACCAAGCCTGGATCTTTATGCCTGCTGTCACGACGTTAGCAGGCAGCTGCTATATTTTGAAGGGAAGTCGTTGCATAGAAAAAGAAAGGACACTCAGGAAACGGTCTTCAGACACCCCAGCCTCAGGATGCTCTGGGAAACCAAGAAGGTTCTCAGAGGTCAGGAAAGGCATTCAGCCCCTTCTTTCTGTCTTTTGCTTTGTTTGTTTTTTGATTTATTGAGAAGAGTTTCTCTCTGTGTAGTCCTGGCTACCTGCCCCTGCTTTCTGAGTGCTGGGATTAAAGGTGTGTGCCTGCCTGCCTGCCTGCCTGGTCTTTTCCTGTCATGTTTGCCTGTTTGTTTGTTTTTTCCGAGACAGGGTTTCTCTGTGTAGCCTTGGCTGTCCTGGACTCCCTTTGTAGACCAGGCTGGCCTCGAACTCACAGTGATCCACCTGCCTCTGCCTCCCGAGTGTTGGGATTAAAGGCGTGCGCCACCATGCCTGGCTTCTGTTGTGTTTATTAATGGATATACATGTGTCTCCTTTAGTCTCAATGTCCCCCATTTATAGAATGGGGTACATCTGCTCTTGCTGTCTCTGCTGGCTTGGCCAGGTTAGGACAATAGCTCTATGTTCTATAGAATGCTCTTGGATCTAATTGGCCACTGGGCCCCCTTGACCTCTTCCTCCAGACACGCCTCCCTTCAGCCTGAATCCAACATGTTCTTTAAACACACCCCATGTCCAAGTTTCACACAGTCCTATTCACACTGTCTGGGACTTGTCCTCCCCACTACACCAATCTTTGTAGCTCAGTCACCAGGCTCTCTAAAAGCCAACAAGCCAACTGGTTAAGACAAGGCTAAGCAAGCCCTATTCATAGCAGCATTGGGGGAGGGTAACTGCCCCAGTTAGCTGGGACAGTTGTGGTGGTTTCTGGTGCTTGTTCAGAGTGATGGTTTCACTCAGACCTTTTATTCACACATGTACCATGCTTGGAGCATAAATCCCACGACTATCCTATGGTACAGGCCACAAAACCAAACAACAAACAGACAAGCAGAATCCCATCATCAGTTGGGTGAGGTGGATCAAGAGATGTGTTAGAACAGAGGTCCCCCCACCATTGGTACCCAACACCACCTACCTCTGCCTGGTGTGGATGCTTGGCTTTCCCAGTCTTACGTCTCTTAAGTATGGCTCCATCTGCTTTTGCAGCTTTGGTTTTCTTATCTTCAGTTTGCTTCTATAATCAGCGTCAAAGGGCAAAGCAGTCAGATTGTTCTGTGTCCAAGTCAGTACTGATTCTTTTTGTTTCTTTGTTTGTTTGTTTTTTGTTTTTTGTTTTTGTTTTTTTTGTTTTTTTTTGGTTTTCGAGACAAGGTTTCTCTGTGTAGCCTTGGCTGTCCTGGATTCACTTTGTAGACCAGGCTGGCCTCGAACTCACAGAGATCCGCTTGCCTCTGCCTCCCGAGTGCTGGGATTAAAGGCATGCGACACTAGCGCCCAGATGTCAGTACCAATTCTAATGCACACCCAACCGCTTTGCTCGGCCAGCAAGCCTGCCCAATCCTGACTGCCGGTGGCAACCTACCTTCCCCTCCATACAGCGTGTTTGCTGACTTCAATCTGATTTTTCTAAAGCACCTCGGCAAAACCCTTGGTCAGTGGTGGGGTTCCCCTAGAGCACTGTGTGCTGTTCCTCCACCCCCTCACCCCCACCCCCTCACCCCCACAACTCCATTCTCTTCGCTTCCTTTCTCATGAGACCACACTTGCCCAACTTTGGAGCCTCTGGATCTTCTGTTCTGTGGGATAAGTAGACTGTTGGGGATCCGATGTCAGTGTCCTGGTGAGGATGTGACACCAGACCCTGCCGCTAAGGCTCCTTGAGCCAGCCTCAGTCCTTGTGGAGACTGACCCTCTTTTCGTCAGCCACGCAGAGTCCATTGGTCCAACTGGAGTTCAACCAGCACCTCTGTAGCCCAAATCCAAGCAGCCCCCGGACCCGCTGCTTCTGGGCTTGGATGATTGAGTCAACTCTGTGTGTGTGTGTGTGTGTGTGTGTGTGTGTGTGTGTGTACATACACTTTCACCTATTTTCTTTGTCTTGTCACATTTGCACAGCTGCCTTCTGTCTTTTAGGGATTCCACATCATTGTTGCCTATGGATTGTTCCTTCTCACATTCTTTTTAAAGGTGCACTAGATAGATGATATTCTTCTTCTGCTATTCCCAGGAGCATGCAGAGGGAGAGTGAGGTCAACGCCTGTGCTCAGCATTTGGATCCAGTGTCTGTTGGGCATTCTGCTTTTTGTTTTTGTTTTCTTGAGTTTCTGGATGTTTTATGTTTCCTTTGAAGTGAGAGACCCTGAAGCACATTTTAGCCAGTGCCTGAGAATTGTCGTCTGCAGATGGCTTGTGTCTTGCTTGTTTGCTTCATAAAAAAAAATAAAAATAAAAAATAATCTAGAAGTGGAGTTTCTCCTCATCTCTCACCTTTTAATTCCCTTTCCTCTTTGAACTGAAAAATCAATAGGCTGGGCATTAAACACAGCTGGACAAAGAAGAGCCCATCTTAAACAAAGCCGGTAAGGACGTCAAACCAGGTGATGGAGGCGTTGGTGTAGGAGGGCGCCCTGCAGGGAACCCCGGCCAAGATAGGTCAGGTCCACAGAGGGGAGTCCAAGTTCCCAGCTTTAACATGTATCACACCATTGGGATGAGGAGGTCTTCTGTGATCTGCAGGAAGTCAACGTGACCTAAGCAGGGTTGCACAGAGAGGCTGGTACTTTCTGTGCCTAGGTGGATGAAGGTGGTACTTGCCTGGGTCAGCAGGCCAATGTGGAGGCGGGAATCTCATCCCACTGAGGTCAGAGTTCACATGGGGATGTTGCCTGGCACAGTGCTGGGGCCCGAGTCGGGGAGAAGAGCATCAGTGTGGAGGATGGCAGGGCATGGTGATGAGGGAGGGACGGAGCCGGGCAGGGTAGCCACAGAGAGGGACACCTGATGCGGGGTATCAGAGCCTCAGGGGGGTGAGAGAGGGTGGTGGCACAAGACTAGGACGGCACAGATGTGACCATGGAAGGAGGTCATGAGGGGGGAGAGGGAGCCACCACATAGAAGTCACTCTGGGTAGTTATTACTGATTGCTGTGTCTGTTCTTTCCCTGCTTAATTCCTCACAATTCACGGTTGTTATTACAAAAAGAGTGATCTGCGCCGGGTGGTGCGCCTTTAATCCCAGCACTCAGGAGGCAGAGGCAGGTGGATTGCTGTGAGTTCAAGGCCAGCCTGGTCTACAAAGTGAGTCTAGGACAGCCAGGACAACACAGAGAGACCCTGTCTCAAAATAAATAAATAAATAAATAAATAAATAAAAATAAATAAACAAATAAAACAAAACAAGAGTGATCTGCAAAGGACTGCCCGTTTCTTAAAGGATTGCCTATGTTGTGAAACTGTGGTCTGTGCTGCAAGCCCAGACCCAGCTGACTGACGTAGGATGGAAGCTAAAGTCACCAGTGGTTTGTGAGCCTCGTCAGCTGATTCTGGAGGGGACTCTATGCACCTTAGAAAATCTAAGGGGGTGGGCGGGGTCAAAAAGGGAGATTTGCACTATTCTTCATATTTTTGCAAAAAGTGATTAGCAGGATGTCCAGTGGGAATGCCGGAACCAAACACGTGGGCCTCTAGCACGCCCTTTCCTAGTGTTTCTGAGGACACAGGAGAGACTGGTGGGGTTCTGCCGGTCCCTTTGTCTTGCCCATGGCTATGGGCCACAGTGTCCTTGTCTATCAAGTGGGGTTACATTGTCACATGGGCTTCCCAGGGGGAACTGGGAGGAGACAACTGCGACTCGGCCCTGAGCCCAGGATGCTGTTCGCTGATGGGCACACAGTGTCCTCGCCATCCAGGGTCTCCTTCAGCCCATGTCTACCTTCCCATTTCTCGCCACCCTGGCTGTCACTTTCCTTGTGCTCTCAGGAGGGGCTTTAGGAGCCAGATCAATGGGGCCAGAGCTGGCTCCTCGAAGTCCAGGGCCCCTGAGAGCAGTGGGCTTTGATGTCTCCGCTTTTCTCACCTACCTTCAGTTGCCTCTTGTTTTTTGCTTTTTCTGTCTTTTCTGCTGTTTCCTTTTCGTTACCTTGACCAGAGTCCTGCAGTCAGAATTGGGCTGGTAAGATAGTCTGAATGAGAATAGCCCCCAGAGGTTCATAGATTCGAATGCTTGGGCACTACTTGAAAAGATTTAAAGATGTGGCCTAGTTGGAGGAAGAGGTGTCACTAGGGGTGAGCTTTGGGGTTTCAAAAAGCCCATTGTAAGCCCAGAGTCTGTCTGTCTGTCTGTCTGTCTGTCTGTCTGTCTCTCCCTTTCCCCCCTCCCCCTCCCTCCTTCTCTCTCTCCCTCCTTCTTTCTCTCCCTCCCTCCCCCTCTTTCTTCCTCTCCCTTTCTTTCCCTCTCTCTCTCTCCCCTCCTCCACCTACAGATCCAGATGTAGAACTCCGAGCTGCTTCCCCAGCGCCACGCCTGCCTGTGAGCTGCCATGCTTCCCACTATGATGACAATGCACTGACCCTCAGACGCCACAAACAAGCATCAGTTGAATGCTCTTTTTTTTTTTTTTAAATCAGAGTTTCTGTGGTTGTGGTGTCTCTTCACACCAATACAACAGTGACAACGACAGTTGGGTCACCAACGAAGACTAGTTTCTCTGAGGTGTGTCTAATGCCCCAGCTCTGTCGTCTATTCCTGAATCCCACAGAGTCATCCAGGGCTTCCTTCCGTCAAAGGCTAAGTCTCCACCCCAGGGAAGGTGAGTATGACAGACGGTGACACAACCCTGACTGACCATGGTGGGAGGGACGGGGTTCTGATGTTCACTCCCCGCTTGACATTTGCTCCTTTAGCTTCAGTGGGAGCAGGACAGGTGCTAACGGAGCAGGTGCCCATGATGTCACAAGGATATCTGTGACTCATGGGCCAGGTTGTCTTCTCCTAGCTCAGAGATGCTTGGTAGTGAGGAAGCAAGCACATGACCATCACCCTCCTGCAGGGATGGGAGACGGCAGGGTATGTACCGTTTTACTACTCCAGTGATGACTGCTGTGCTGACCAGGGCCCATCCTGTCACTAGTCATTGCGGAGAATGGCTCATGTCACAGGAAGGGACATGGGCCTTCCTACCCTACTACCTCTGTGGTGGACTGTCTTCTCAGTTAGGTATCAGTCCTTGGGTCGGGAGTTCTCGAAGTGTTGGTGGACAAAGATAGGCGAGTGACGAACAGAAAAACAAACACCGAGGTGCTGTTTGATTCTGAGTGTAATTTGGAGACTAGCGAGCCAGGTTTATATACACATTTTTAAATGGGGGTGTTCACATGTGGTCACACCCCTCTTGACATTTGCTCCTTTATAGCTTCTCAGTTGGGAAGTCAAATGGATCCTGCCATTGAACACCATAGTTCATAGGAAAAATAAACATCAGTGAGTTTAAAGGACTTACTTTTAAGTTTGAAAAAACTTAAAATGTAATTACATAACTTCCCCCCTCCCTTCCTTCCCTCTAACCTCTCCCTTGTCCCCTTACAAACCTCTCTCATATTCCCCCTCAGCCCCTCTCAAATTGGTAGCCCCTTTGTCTTTATAATTGTTACACACACAAACACATATGAATGCATAGGTGCAGAAATACAGCCTGCCCTTCAGTGTTATATGTGTATGTGTGGTTTCAGGGCTGAGCACTTGGTATTGGATAACCAACCGGGGCCTCATCCCCTGGAGGGAGGTATTCTCTCCCCTTCTCTTAGCAATCACTAGTTGCCTATAGTTGTTTGTATAGGGGTGGGGCCCCAGGAGAGTCCCCCCCCCCCTTCTGAGTTAGCATGTCCATTGGTGGTGTGCTGGCTCAGGTCTTCTTTAGGCCGCTCTGTTGTTGAGATTGAGGTAGCACGGGTGTGGCCTCGCATCATTTCTAGGAAACAGTTTCCTAGCAGATGTCCTGGTCCTCTGGCTCCTACCATCTTTACTTCTCATCTTCCATGAAGCTCCCTGAGCGTTGGGTGCAGGAGCTGGGTTGTAGATACATCCATCGGGCATCCCGTGATCAGTCAGTCTGTGTTTTGTCCACTTGTGGCTTTCTGTAACGGTCTCTGTCTGCTGCAAAAGGACACGGGTCCTTGATGAGGAGTGAGCGCTGCCTTTATCTGTGGGTATAAGATAAGTTTTAGAACGTGGTCAGTAGTT
This sequence comes from Acomys minous, assembly GCF_964271855.1. Lineage (NCBI taxonomy): Eukaryota > Metazoa > Chordata > Mammalia > Rodentia > Muridae > Acomys > Acomys minous. Next base: position 16,602,262 of record NC_140495.1, on the reverse strand, counting down.
ACACTGGTTCGCAAAGTGTAGTATGTGGGGGGATGTTAATTCAGAGCATGGTTGTTCTGGCAGGAGATCAAGTGAGAACTTCCTGAACCCCAGCCCTCTGTTGAAGAAGTTTTGCTAAAACCCTTCCCCAGAAAGCCGTCTGCCTTTTTCACCTTTCCACCGCCGTCTGTTAGGCCACAGGCAGCATTGATTTTCTTTTGAGCTTTGTTGACATTTTGTTATAGCATTTGCATTAGCATCGTGGACACAGTTGTTCACATTTGCTCAATGGTTCTGAGGAAATAATGAAAACAACCAGTGCCTCCTGCCCGATTCCTGCTGGCATCTTTCCCCGTCGCTCAGTCTCTTTTAACTACGGTTTTCACCCCGATATAAACCTCACTAACATGCTGAGTTGAAAACTATATTTTCCAATTTTAAATGCTCCCTGCTGAGTTTTTCCTGTGTGGATGAAGACTCAGTCTGCTCCTACTCTGTCTGCCCTGCTCTCTGCGTATAATGCCCCCTTTTTTGTAATAGTTCAATATTACATCATTGTGACTGCCCTTGACTTAGAAATGGTACCTCAGGTATCCGTACATAGCCTTTCCAAAGCTTACCTTTTGTTTTCTTGGAGCTAGGGAATGCCTTGCTTTTCCTAATTTACCCTCAGACTTTTTTTTTTTTTTTTTTTTTTTTTTTTTTTTGGCAAATGAGGATTAATCGAAGAATGTTTTTCTCTCTCTTCATCTTTTTTTTCGAGATAGGGTCTCTCTGTGTTAGTCTTGGCTGTCCTGGACTCACTTTGTAGACCAGGCTGGCCTCGAACTCACAGCAATCCGCCTGTTTCTGCCTCCCGAGAGCTGGGATTAAAGGTGTGCGCCCAACTCTCTCCCTTCATCCTTTGTCACTCATTGGCACCAGCTGTTCCCGTACTAACTGCCAAACTGCCAGGGTCTTCCGTCTTTGTTTTCTCCTCTTCTCTCGGCTGGCTCTCCTGCAGCGCACTGGATTCCTGGTGGAGCAGGCAGGTTTTTCAACAGCTCCTCTGGAGGTGGAGATACAGGGCTCTCTTCATGTGCCCCTCCGCCTTTGACTTTGCAGGGCCCTCCTCAACATCCCATCCCACAAGTTCCCGTAATATCACCGTCACCAAGCTAATATGTGCTACGCCCTCCCCCCCCCCCCCCCCCCCGCTCTTCTCTGGTGCAACAACTGCCGATTCCTGCATTTACCTGTCTTTTCAAGGTTCCTGATCCCCAGGTTTATCTCTATGAGCCTGAAGAACCTGCTTTACACTTGAGATGAGTCCGCTTACGGGACTGCATCTCGCTGTCTCGCAGTCTCGATGGGTGCCACGGAAGCGCCTGCAGCAGCCTCCATCCAAACACACCATCTGGCAGCAACCTCCCGGACAGGCTTGACCAGGGACGGCTTCCACACAGACAGTCTTGAGTCTCTTCAAATAGCAGATCACCTCCTTTGTAGGAGTGTCCTATAAAACCTGGGAGCTCTGGGCTTACCGACTGCTGAACGTGGAGGGACTTGCGTTGTGTTGGGGGATGGATGTTGCTTCTATGTTAATGAATCTGGGCTGCTGAAACAAGACAAAACAACTGCTCCAAGATCTCCCATGAGATCTCCGGGCACGCTATTTTCCCAACACCCATACCCCACGGTACTCAAACCCTCTGGCAGCTTGGCTTCTTCCCTCTGCTTGGCCCTGTACAGGCCATTGGAGCTCTCTACTCCTGGGATCCTGCCTCATCCAATTTCTAAAACGGCAGATGAGTAGCATTACAGCAATCACTGCCAATCGGGTTCTGGTTCAATACCAAACCGTTCTCAACATGAAAGGCGATGGCTACGATGACCCCTCTCCTTTATAAAACAAAATGCAAGAGTTGTGAGGCATGCTGGGGGCCGTGCCATCAGGGAAACCGGCACGGAGCTAGAGACCTAGCCAAACCCCAAAAATCTCAATCCTGAGACTGGCAGAAGTAAGGATCTTTCTCTCCCGGTTCTGTGTCAACCTCAGCTCCCTACCTCCGCAGCTCTCAAGGTAGTCACAGTAGCCTAGCACCTGGAATTCCTCTGCATGTAGATAAAAATCCGCCCCACCCCATCTCAGCCCCAGCCAATGAGATGCGCCCACCCTGAAAACCCCGCCTCGTTTCCTAAGGTTCACATAGCCCTTGTTCAACCCGAATAAACCGCTCAAGCTGTTTCATCAAGTATCTCTAAGAGTTACCGTGTCACTCTCGGGGAGAGCTCCACGCTAAAAGGCTGTAACATTTGAAGAGTTGTTTTGGAGAAGTCTTCCCCTCTCCGGGCGTTCCCGGCAGAACTGAGACCCTCGGAACTCACATCGTTGGGCTTTGTTCCTTTGGTCAGGTGCCTGTACACTCCGGTGTCTGGCCGTGCTGAGGGGAACACACGGACCCCAGGCTGACCTGCATCCTGCAGACTCATTTGTTCCGGCTCTGCTTCATCCTTGGCCAATTTTATTTTGTTTCAATTTTCAAATTAAAATATTAAACAGAGTCAAGTTGGGCTCAGTAATCGGGAAGGCAGAGGCAGGCGAATCTCTGCGAGCTCAAGGGGTCTGGTCTGCCAAAGGGAGTCCAGGACAGCCAAGGCTACAAAAACAAAATATGAAACAGTCTCACTATCTAGCCCTGACTGGTCTGGAACATATTACATAGACCAAGCTGGCCTGGAACCCACAAAGATCTGCCTGCCTCTGCTTCCTAGGTGCTGGGATTAAAGATGTGTGCCACCATGCTTTTTAGATTATTAAAGTTTAGATTAAAATAACTTCTCTTCAGAATTTAAAGACTTTGTTCCAGTTTCTTCTTCAAATCTTGTCTTTGTCTCTTTCCTCTGTCTGTGAGACATGACCTAATTTCCTCCTCTGGAAATAGTTAAACTTTCCTGTATCGCTGATATTCTGAAAGTACAAAATGAAACCTATGGAGACAGGACTTAATTTTTTGTACATTTATTGTGTTGGATTATTCTTAGCCATTTGGTTTCTCTCTCTCTCTCTCTCTCTCTCTCTCTCTCTCTCTCTCTCTCTCTCTCTGTGTGTGTGTGTGTGTGTGTGTGTGAGAGAGAGAGAGAGAGAGAGAGAGAGAGAGAGAGAGAGAGAGAGAGAGAAAGAGGATTTCTCTGTGTATCCTTGGCTGTCCTGGACTCACTTTGTAGACCAGGCTGGCCTTGAACTCACGGAGATCCACTGTTAGGTCCTACTGCAATATATTATTAATCACACACCTGCCTCAGCCTCCTGAGGGTTGAGACTTAAAGGTGTGCACTACCGTGACTGGCTGTGACCAGCTATAAATTCATTTTATTTAGCTCTGAGAAACACTGAATTTTTGATAGTCCAAATCTTGAATTTTTCTCTTTTTCTACTTTTAGAAAGTTTTTATTACATGCAAGATGCATTCTCCAAATTTCTAGGCTTAGTTTTTGTCTGTTCTGTAGGTTTTTTTTTTGTCTTTTTTCTACTTTCTGAGTTTTAATATATTTTTTAAAAAGCACTCTCATCCTCTGAGTCCTTTAAGTGAATGTTTTTGGTTGTGCATAAAATGAGTTTCATAAAATGAGCCCCACACATGTGCACCATTGCGTTTTGCTCAGATTCACCGCTAGCACACTCCTGCCAGTCTCCCTCCTTCCAGATAGTCTCTATTCCACTTTCATGTTGTGTGCGTGCATGTGTGTGCGCATGTGTGTGCACATGTGTGTGCATGTGTGCATGCATGTGTGTGCACATGTGTGTGTGCATGCATGTGTGTGCACATGTGTGTGCATGTGTGCATGCATGTGTGTGCACATGTGTGTGCATGTGTGTGTGTGTGTGTGTGTGTGTGTGTGTGTGTGTGTGGTGTTTGCCACACTCAGCACATGAAGGTCAGAGGACAGCGTGTGAGAGTCAGTTCTCTACAACCATGTGAGTTCTGGGAATCACACTGAGGTCATCAGATAGTGGCAAGACCCTTTACCGGCTGAACCATCTCTCTGGTCCTATATGTTGATTTTTTCCCCTCATGCTACTTGGTGGAAATGTGTTTTCTGGTGGAGCCTTTAGACTGTCCTTCTCTTCCCACTGATTTCCCTTCCTTTTCCCAACTGGTTGCCTTTCTACATGTATATTTGTCTGTCTTTTTGTTGGTTTGGGTAGGAACCAGGCCCGACTGGGCTGCCTGCCTGTCTTGCTGTTTCATGTCCTGTTTCTAGCAGCTTCCATGTCTGTGTTTATCTTGGTTAGCTAGTCATGTTTACTGCTCTGAGAATGCGCCCCTCCTTTCCTCGAGACCTTTCCTCCTGTGTGCGATCACTTCTTGAGGGATTTCACCTGGGAGGAGGATTCCTGTTTGGCTGCCTATAGAAGGCTCTTTGGAACTCTGGAGAAGAAGAATAAACCGCTGTTGCGGCTGCTGCTGCTGCTGCGGCTGCTGCTCTCTTAGCACAAAGGACCCGCTGTGTTATTGTGTGTGTGTATGTGTGTGTGTGTGTGTGTGTGTGTGTGTGTGTGTGTGTATGTGTGTGTGTGTATGAGTTAAATCTGCAGTCCCTTACCCTTGACTCGGTACCTCGGTGGTGTGGGCGCCACAGGTTTGTTTTTGTTTAATTAGGGTTATTCACAGGCACATAGGTAAAAGATTATTTACCAGAAAACAGGTAACTTATCAGTGGCTACACCTCCGAGGAAAATGTGTCTTACTCTCCCAAAAACCATTAACTGCGTCTAGATCTTTGGAGGTGATGCTTCTGAGCCTTGTACCCCAAGTACCCATTAGCTATAAGTGCTCAGGGATGGGGAGGGAGAATGAGCCAGTCCTCTCTCCGTGATGACAAGTGGACGGGCCTGGCCTTGTGCAGGTGATCACAGCTGCTGAGGGGTCCAGAGTGCACAGCTGTAGCTGGGTGTGCTGGTGCACAGCTTTTAATCCCAGCACAGGAAGGCAGAGCAGAGGCAGAGGCAGGTGAATCTCTGTGAGTTCCAGGCAAACCAAAGCTATATAATGAAACCTTGTCTCGAAACACCAAAAGAAGAAGAAAAAAAGAACAGAGAGTAGAAATGCTTTTCTTGTTCTTTCTTTCTTTTTTTTCTTATTAATGGAAATGCGTTTTACAGTTCTCTTTTAGCATGTCTTTGGCTCTAGGTTTGTCGTATACGGCCTTTATTGTGTTGAGAAATAATCCCACCACTTCTAGTCTCTTCAGGATTGCTCCTGAGTAATAAAAAGAGATGGTGGAATTTGTCAAAGTGTTTTTCTGCATCTATTGAGATGATCATTTGGTTTCTTTTCCTTGGATTTATTTATGTGAAATTACATTTATTAATATATGCATGTAAAACTGTCCCCTCTATTTTTTTTTTTAGAATGAAGTGAATTTGATCACAGTAAATTATGTTTTGTTGTGCTTTTGAACTTGGCTTGGAAGTATTTTACTGAGAGAAAATTAATCTAGCTTGGCCCGTGATCACCCCGCCCCCTTCCCCTCATTTCTGCATCTTTATCTGGTTTTGTTGTCAGGTTAATACTGACTTCATACAAGGAGAGTGCCTCGAGTGAATTTCTCTGTTTTAGCAAAGAAGAATAAGAGGAGGAAAGGGAAGGGAGGAGAAGACTGAAGGAAAGGAAGAAGCAGAGAGATGGGTGTGATGATTCAGAGACAGCTGTGTTTACTGGGTCGAGTGGGTGACTTTCAGGTATGTTGAGCTATGTGGGAAGTTACTCCTAAGGGCTAGGGATCGATCCATAGTGGAACCACAAATCCAGGTCCTGCGAAGAGTCTTGAATCGTGTATTTGTTCACTAAAGAAACACTTACTGAGGCTATAGCAGTGTCTCCCCCGGCAACGGGCCAATAGCTACCTTGTTGATGTTGTAGTTCTTAAATCAGGGGCAGAGCAGAAGGCTGTGCTCCTTTGTTCATTCTAGCTGATGCCCTGGCATGTGGCCAAAGCGTTTTCATGCCTAGGTAAGACTCATAAAAAATAAAATCAAACCAAACCAAACCGAGGCAGCGCAGCATGGGAGGAGAAAGACAAACGGAGGCCTGCGGACCACCATGCCACCCACAGACCTGCCCTCCAGGGCATGACACAGCCAAGCCATAGACACCTGCTTGCCACCACACCACGCAGCACAGGTGGAGGATGTCACCCAGGGGCCCACCAGTCACATGGCCAGCCTGCATCGAGAGCTGCCACATGTGCAAGTGAGCCACTCAGAGCCATGTCTTTGTGATACACAGCAGCAGGGGGCAGTGTAGATGCCCACGGCTCATATTATCACTAGAGAACACAGGAGTGTCCAGGAGCCGTGCAGAACTGGCCCCACCCCTCAATGGATGTGGTGCTTTGGAGAGCTGGCCCCATCTCTCTCTGGTGGTGACACCTGAGAGGGTGGGCTCTGTGCCTCGCTCAGGCAGCACACGGCCTTGGTGTCCCATGGACCTTTCCTTTTTCCATTGTCTATTTTTACTTAATCTTTGTCACCGACTGGTGATTCCAGGTCCTCTGCCTTGCCTGCAAGCCTGACCCCTGTCCTGCTTGTGACCCATTCTATTGGTGAAACTTTCAAGGAGCTTCGCACTTGGCTTCTTACATTTCCAGCATTTCAGCTGTATTTTCTTTACCACTTCTGTCTCTTTATTGTGTTTTATTTTCACATCTTGTGCTGATCTCCTCGCTCCATTCATCTGGCTATGTTCTCTCAGACATTGACTCTATGGAGGAAAGAAAGCGGGAACGGAGGGGAAAAAATCCACAGACTAGTGATTAGTGTTGGGCCGACAGAGAACAAGTAGGGGAGCAGAAGAGAAGTGGAGGGGGACGCTAGCCACAAGAGCTGAGGTGCTTTTGACGAAAGGGAGAGTGAAAAGAAGGGATCGCGGAGCATAGAACGCCACTCTCAGGAAGCTGAAACACGGAGACCTTATAAAGCAGGCCAGTCTGCGGGGCTTTGAGAGTGGAAAGGGGAAAAGGAGACAGGAGAGAGAAGAAGGAGGGAGGGGAGGAGGAAGAAGAGGAGGAGGGAGAGGAGGAGGAAGAGGTAGAGGGGGAGGAGGAGGGGGAAGGAGGAGGAGCAGGTGGGGGAGGAGGGGAGTTGGGGGGGGCAAGATGGAGGAGGAACAGGAGGAAGAGGAGGAGGCAATGCAAGAACAGAGCAGGACCAACCTCGGCTGCTAACTTGCCACTGAGTGTTAAAGGAGCTGCGGATGTAAGGAGAGCGAGCTGAGCGGGGCGTAGTGTATGAATGCTATCCTGCCTGTTTGCTGGATTCAGTCCTGACTTCCCTTCCCTGGCACCCAGAAGTCCGCCTCACCTCTGGGCATCCCTTCATGAATGAGCCAGTGCACACAGTGCTTCCAGTGTCCCTTAAACTCCCAAATGGTTGGCACTAGAGGGGTGATGGCTATCGTTTGTTGTATGGATGCTACTTTATTTTCTATTTTGATCTTTTATTAAATTTGTCCTCTGTCAGTTTCATACACACATATCCCACATTGAAGATGTTCCTTGGAGCGATTGGGTTTCAGATGCTGGTCAGGTCAGTAGGTTTAAACCGGTTCATTAAGGACTGGAAAAATAGCTCAGTGGTTAAGAGCATTTGCTGCTTGTGCAGAGGGCCTAGCTTTAGGTCTCAACATCCACATGGTGGCTCATAACCAGAGGATTTGACGCCCTCTTCTGCACACATGTTGCAAATGGATATGCACACAGGAACATACCTATACACAAAAAAAGAAAATTTAATTTAATTAAAAAAAACTCACTAAACAGGATCATGGTCACTTTGAAGCAGGAAAATACAGAAAAAACACATAGTTGTAAGGTACAGTGTACAACGCTTTGATAACTAAGGATCTCATTTTGTGTTGAATCTCAAGTCTCTCAGAACCGAGGGGAAAGCAGAGGGAACTGCCCTGCGTTACCTGTGAGGTCTGCAGCCTTCTTGTTGCATGGAGACTTACAAAAGGGGGCTGGGGGCAGGAGGTGGCCCACATCAAAATAAGCCAGAATTTCCTTTCTCAGAAATCTTTTTGGGTAATGGAGTGGTCCTCAGGCGCTTTCGGGCTTGAGGCACTGAAGCTGTGGCTGGCTCTGTCACTTCCCATGACTCGTTTCCCCTACTTTAGTAAGGACAAAGAGGAAGAAGAGATGAGATAGAGGAGCAGGAGCAAACACCTACAGAGAAGGCAGTTTGCCAGGCGTGGTGGCGCACGCCTTTAATCCCAGCACTCGGGAGGCAGAGGCAGGCGAATCGCTGTGAGTTCGAGGCCAGCCTGGTCTACAAAGCGAGTCTAGGACAGCCAAGGCTACACAGAGAAATCCTGTCTTGAAAAACAAAAAACAAGAGAGAGAGAGAGAGAGAGAGAGAGAGAGAGAGAGAGAGAAAGAGAGAGAGAGAGTTCAGAGGAGCTGAGACAACTACGCCTATTGCCGTCGATTGGCAGACAGAATTGTCCGGGAGTGGTTAGGGAGTTATTCCTAAGGAGGAGGCTTTTATCCGTGGTGGAAGCACAAATCCAGGTCCTGGGTAGAATCAGGAATTGTGTATTCATGTGCTGAAGAAATGCTTATTTAGACCATAAAAGGTAAGTGCAACCCGATTAAAGTCATTTTCAAATACCTGAATAGACAGGCGTTTATTCAAATCGATACTCTACAAATGGCCACTATTCATCTAGGGGTGCTCAAAACCCATAGTCACTGAGCAGGAAACACCACGCTAGCCCAATAGGATGGCAGTAATTTGAAAGGCTGACAGTATTTTTTTTTTTTTTTGAAAAAAGGCGGAACTCTTGTGCATGGCTGGTGGGATTGTAAACTGCAGATTGTTCATGGTGACATTATTCATAAGAGGCCCAAATGCAAGCGATCTGACCATCGAGGAATGAGTGTAAAACTGGGATACACACACACACACACACACACACACACACACACACGTATCGGAATATTATACAGTAGGTGATGTACATGGATGATCTGTAGTGCTGTGATTTTTGTTGTTGCTGTTAAACACACACAAGATTGCATGAGAGGGAGAGAGAAGAGAAGGTGGGGGCGGAGAGAGGAGAGGAAATAGGGAGTGGTCAGCCATGCAGCCACAAGCAGCACAGAAGACTCTCACACAAAGCTTATTGCACTCAAAAGTCCACGGGCAGGAAGTGTAGATAGACATGCCACGCTGCGCTGGGTTGGATGAGGAGGCAACGGACAGGCACTTAGGAGCCGACTGTGGAGGAGACGGAGCCCTCGGCAGCAGGCATTTTGTGAGGACCTCGCGTAGGGCCCTGCCCCCTTGCAGTGTCAGTTGGCTGTTTAATGGGAGGTCTGCAGACTTTAAGATTATAGCACCTCATGAGAACTTTGCATCCGGGATATCAGGGTTGCCAGCGAGAGTCCAAAGGCGGTGGCTGGGAGAGCTGCACAAACCAGGAAGACAGAGGAGGCCCCTCCAAGGGGCTTTTGTGCAGAGACAAAGCTGAATAAAGGCAGCACGCAGGAGAGAACGCCCTACGGCACCGATTTTCAATCTTCTTAACTCTAGGGCCCTTTAACACAGTTCCCCATGTTGTGGTGACCGCAACCATAAAATTGTTTTGTTGATACTTTTGTTTTTGTTGTTGTTCACTTGTTTTTGTTTGTTTGTTTGTTTTTTCAAGATGAGGCTTCTCTGTGTAGCCTTGGCTGTCCTGGAACTAGCTCTGTGGACGAGACAGGCCTTGAATTCATAGAGATCTGCCCGCCCTTGCCTCCTGAGTGGGCGCTTCCACACCCAGCTGTGTCGTGATTTCATAACTGCATTTTTTGCTAACTTTGTTTGTTTTAACTTTATGTGCATCGGTGTTTTGCCTGCTTGTACGGTCAGTGTTAGATCCTGAAGTTACAAACAGCTGTGAGCTGCCACGTGGGTGCTGGGAATTGAACCCGGGTCCTCTGGAAGAACCACCAGTGCTCTTGGCCCCTGAGCCATCTCTCAGCCCTTTTGCTACAGTTATAAGTCGTAAGCATAATAATATGAGACTCCCCAAAGGGCTATGACCCACAGGGTGAGAGCCGTTGCCCTGGGGGATCACGAGACAAGCTGTGGATTCTGAATGGGAACAAGGTTGACATGCTCTGCCTGAGCCGCTTAGTGACTGGCCCAGTGCCCAAGAGGACACTGGGAGAGTCTGAAGGACCATGGTGAGGAAGGGCTGTCAAATATGTTCTAAGTAGGTGAGTGGGGTGGGGGGGGGGCGGCTTGAGAGGATCGAAGAGGAGACAATGGCATATCCAAACAGCTAAAGGGAGCAGGCATCCTGCGGTGTCCCTGGTGACTCTTAGCCCCAGCTCTCCAGCTGCGTAGGTGCTGCTGAATCACACACAGCACTGTTGTGGTCCAGGGCTCTCGCATCCTTTGCCCCTGGGAGTTCAGACGCATACTGCTGCTGCTGCTGGTGGTCACAGAGCAAGCTGCTGTGGTGCTTGTGTGTGCGGTCATTGTGTGGACTGGCTGCTGGACAGACAAAGACCCAGAGACGTGTATGTGTTAGAAGGACCTGATCAGTTCTTTATTGGCAAGGATATGCAGTCTGATATACGACACACCTGAGACCCCAGAAAGATGTCAAGCTGAAGACGTAGCTGGTCCCCTATAATCTCATAGCTGCCCTGGAAGAAGCCACGGGTGTGGCACTTATGCCAGCGCCATGACATCTGGATGATGCGTGTGGCATAGCACAGACGGCAGTAATTCTGGCGGGCTTGCAGCATTCGGACCCACGACTGAATGGTGACACAGGCCCTTGTTTCCAGCGCCATCCAGTGAAGAGCCTTCAGCCGTCTCTCCTCCAGCTTTTGGGCCAGTATCTTTCTCCACCAGCACTGAATGACCCACGCACTGAGAGCGGCCTTGAGCAGTGTGCGTCGCACCAGTGTGCCTCGCCACCAGGCCTGGATCTTTCTGGCCTTTAGTGCTTTTTGTGGAGATGGCTGTTGTGGGGTGTAAGGTGAAGAATGGTTTCAGTTTTCCAGGGGTGGAGCCACTGGTAAGTTACCTTTAATTATGGTATGTGAACAAACTTTTCCTCATGCAGACACACACACACACACACACACACACACACACACACACAGATATGAAAGTAAGGGACTTAGGAGAGGGTAAGAGATAGGGATTAAGAGGGAGAAGGTGATCAGAGTACATTGTGTGTGTGTGTGTGTGTGTGTGTGTGTGTCCTAGGTGTGGTAATCCCAGCACATGGTAGGCAGAAGCATGTGGATTTCTGTGAGTTTGAGGCTAGCCTGGTCTACAAAGAGGGTCCAGGATAGCGAGGGCTCTGTGTAACGGAGAAATTCTATCTCAAAAACAAACAAACAAACAAAAATAAATAAACAAAATAAAGATATATTCTCAGAAGATGCCCTGATCCTTCCTTTGTCACTAACCATGGCATCCTCTCAAGCTCATGAGCACTGAGCAGGGCAGCAAAATGAGCCTTGAAAGCAGGAAGGTATCAACCTCTGGTCTCCTCTGTCCTATCAGCTAATGAGGAAACATCACCTTAACCTCTGGGTCCCTTATGTCCCCATTTATAGAATGCAGTACATTTACTCTTGCTAAGTTTATATATATATATATATATATATATATATATATATATATATATATATATATATATATGCATGCATGTGTGTTGTGCCTGAATGTATGTTTGCACCATGTGTGCCTAGTGTCCTCAGAGGTCAGAAAAAGGCCATCAAGTCCCCTGGAGACGGAGCTACAGATAGTTATGAGCTGCCAGGCGGGTGCTGTAAACTGAACCCAATTCCCCTGCAAGAGCAGCCAGTTCTCTTAACCGCTGAGCCATCTCTCCAGCCCCTCGCAGCCGCTTGCACCTGGTTTTGAATCTGATTGGCTAGTTTAGAGCAAGAACCTTGCAGTTTATTGGCTCTTTCTGGGAAGGACCACATACCGAAGCTGGGGTGGCCTAGCAGGAAGTCCCAGGAAACTGGCGTTCTCCTTCTTCTCTACCCCAGCCCACAGCCTGCCCCCTCCTCCCCTCCCCTCCCCCTCCCCCACCCCCGCACCCCCGTCACTTCCTAATATTAAATTCTCTCCTCAGGCAACTTGGGGTCCTGACCTCATCCTTTTCTCATTTCCACTTCCCAAACTTTAAACCTCACTCAAGTTAGCACAATTATACATTCACGTACATGCACACACATGTGAGTACAAATACCCACTCTTACACAACCCTGGGTGTAAGAGTGCTTCTGTTGAGCTATGTTCCCCAAACACAGATCTCACCACCCCCACCCCCCCAGCTCCCCAGCGTCATCTGGCTCCACTCTCACCCTCTTGGCCTCCCCCCATGTCAGTCAGCATGTCTCAGGCTGAGAAGGAAACTGTAAGAAGATGGTCAAAGAAAAGTAAGCCCCATTCGACCCAGCTTTGGATAGGCAAAACTGTGTTCTCGGCTTCTGACGGCGACCATCTCTGGGTGATGGTTAGCATCCTGACCCCTTGCTCACACAGGTTTAAATGTTCACACAACAGGAACCTCATGACCGTCCTAGGTTGTGGGACATGGCAAAGACCAGCATAAATCTGGGTGACATAGGTCAGAGATGGGGCGGATCAGGCGTTACCTCTAACCTCGAGGGCCTTACACAACCTACCTTTGGGGAGGGCGGATGTTTGACCTTCTTTTTTTTTTTCGGTTGCTTTTCTGTTACTGGTTCTGTTTGCTCTTGGATTACATAGACTGTTTTGACTGCGATTTCACAGCGTTCCCCTTTCTATAACCAGAGTGAAAGGAGAAATTCGTGAGTGGGTTATTCGAACAATTATATAGCCATTTTAACACATGCCCAGTTTCCTCAGTTGCCCAGCGTGCTCTAGGCACAGAACTTATTTCCTGATGAAATTGAAATCAGCCTTCTGTAGCCTACAACTTACCCCGCAGAGAGAGCCCATGTTTGGAGACAGGTGGTTCAAGTCTCCGAGATCTGCAATACCTTACATTCCCCCCATGGCTGGGGTTACGATGGAGCCGTCATTTCAGGTCTACACTCCTCCAGCCACGAGGACTGGCAAGAAGAGTGAGCGAAGGAAGCCAGTGGTGACGTCATAAGGGCGCCTGTGATGCAGGAATCAGAATGGTTTCGGAGAGCTGGGTGGGGTCCCCTTCAATCCTTCAGAAATTCCAAGCGTCGTGCAAAAGATAAGGCGCAAGCAACACTGGTTCATTTGAATAAGGCTGGAAAATGTTAGTTATTTTGACTTTATTGAAATGATCAAAATTAGCAGTCTGACATATCAACAGGGTTTCAATACATGGGTTTCCACAGTGGATCTAAGCAATGAGCCTGTGACAAAACGCATAACAGGTGCTTTGCAGAAGGAGATTCCTGAACAGCTCTTGAAAATATATCTGTCCTAGGGAAATGTAAGATGCACAGGTGTCCTTAAATGGGGGCAGAGACAGAAAGCAATAACAGCCCTTCCCTCCTGTTCGTAGAAGTGTGACCCAGACTACCGAGGAAGATGGTTTGGCAGTTTCCATTTTCACCCTAGAACTCAAGGTCCCACTCCTGGGCACAGATGACTCACAATGTGTGTGCACAAGCTGAAGTTTGTAGTGCAGACGGGACAGTGCTTGCCTAGCAGGCAGGAAGCCCTGGACCCAATGCCCAGCGTTGTATAAACTGGATGTGGGTGCACATGCCTGTCACCTCACTACCTCGGAGGCAGAGACAATGTAGGCCCCTCCATTCTCAGCAACATATGCCAAGTGTGAGCCTATATCAGCCATACTAAACACTATCCTAAAGCTACACACACACACACACACACACACACACACACACACACACACACGCACGCACATACACGGCTGGCAAGATGTCTCAGTCATATGCCTGTCATACAAGTCTAAGGATCTGAGTTCAAGACCCAGATCCCATGACAAGGTGGAAGGAGAAAACTGACTCCAAAAAGTTGTCCCATGACATCCACATGTGCACCATAACAGGCACATGTGGGGAAATGTCTTCACAGATGTCCTTGGCAGTTTTATTTTTATCAAATCAGCTGTAATTAACAAGATATCAGAACTACTAAAGTGATTTTTTTGTTTTGTTTTGTTTTGTTACTGGGACAATTGGTACTACTGGTCAGCTGGAGCTAAAAAATCACCACTGATTAAGAAGAGACCAGCATCCCTGAGGTGAAATCTTCTGGGAAGTGTTTTCTCAGAGCACAGGGAAGCTGTTCCAGAGTCGGTTGGTTATACCTTACGTTGTGGCAGGCCGACTTGGTAATGTGTAAGAGTCACCCGTCACCCAGGTGGCACTGGCTGTTTTTGGGTTTTGTTTTTTTAAATTACAAAGCTACTTTTAATACTTTGGGGTGTGCCCCACAGGAATAAAAAACACTGGGAAGGGGTGACCCCCCTCACCCCCAGGAGTGGCCCTTGGGGAGAGAGGCTGCCTGAGGGGAAGGAAGGACAAAAGGAACCCGCTGCAGACTCAGGGCAAAGGGGATGCCATCGGCGCTGGGACCTGTGAGCACTACAGGAAGAAACTCGAGCATGGTGGGACTGCTCCAGGCACACAGGCGGAGGGCAAGAGGGTTGGGCACGAAGCCCCAAAGTGACTTGGGTTCCTCCCCCTTCTCGTTTGCCTTTTTCTGCTTCTGCTGCATGATCTCCGAGTCCCTGGGGGGTAGAGATGATGGGCGCTTTCCCTTATCCTTAACCGAGTCGCTCTGCTGGTGGGCGAGCTCTTGCTGGTTACCGCGGGTCATGGAGACCGCAGTGGCTCCGACCTGCCTCCTTTGCGTCCCCTCATTCGGGCCGGCCGACGTCGCAGACCAACACTGGTTTTTAAAGCATGAAGGGGTCGTGGAGAGCCCCAGAGGCTTGGAATTGTGAGAGGCCAGGAGAAGCCATTGGTGAAGGTGCAGCCTCAGTGGCAGTTGAAGGCCCAGAGTTATAGGGGTCTTAAAGAGAAGTTGAGGCTCGGCACCATGAAAAGAGATCGTAAGACGGTGAATGTGCGGCCCAGTGGCAGCAAGGGACCCCAGCTTTTTGGAGATGCCAGGACCACAGGATGACCACTAAGAACTGCAGCAACAGTGGTGTGGAACCAGCTGGAGCCTAGAAGACCCGCTGTGTGTGCTGCAGAGGGCCGAGCTGCAGAAGTGACCCCCCCAAGCCCTTTGCAGGAGTCCAAAAGATTGTGAGTGGATCCCAGACATTGGACGGTTAGAGTTGGGTTTTGCTTTGCTTTGATCGTGACTGTGTCCTGTTTTTCCGTCTTGAAGAGAGCATTTTACTGGGACCCACGGTTGAGAGACTTTGAATTTTAAAAGACTTTGCATATTTTAAAGGGGTTGAAAATTTAATGTGTTTGAATTTGTAAGGACGGTGGGACTTTTAGAGCTATTTCTGTTTCTAATGTGAGATCTTGGGGATGAATCAGAAAGGAAGGGTTGTGGCTTAGTAGTGATGCGTTTGTGTGCCAAGTTGACAAGGGGTCAGTTGTACTGGTTGATTTTGTGTGTCAACTTTAGCTTGGTGTTCTCGTGTGTGTGTGTGTGTGTGTGTGTGTGTGTGTGTGTGTGTGTGTGTGTGTGTGTGTGTGCCCAGCCTTTTAACATGAGTAAGAAGACGTGAACTCATGTCCTTATTCACATAAGGCAAGCACTGTACCTACAGAGCTATCTCCTAAGCAGATAGTCTTTATAAAAGTTCCTTTGTACGATTTTTCTGTAGCAACACAAATGGGCAAACACACTGCTGCTGCTGGTGTCCTTTTTCCCTGAGGCTTTCACGGTTTGGGGGCTCATTGCCCAGTGACTGTTTGGAGGCAGTACTGGATATTTGCTGGGTCTTTGCACATAAAACATTTTCCCCTTACAATGGATAACATTTGGGGTGCATTTATAATTCTATGCTTAAAAGAGATTTCTCCAGGAAGTTGGGGTGCTGGTTCTCCATCTCTGCTGTGGCTGCTGAGAGTCTGACTAACTCCCCAGGAGGGAACTACTGGCTATATTTTTTCTTCACACATTCCAGCATCTCATAATGTGTTAGGTTCCATCTGTTTTCAGTCAGTGTGGTTCAGCTGGCTGGCTGGCTGCTGGCTTATGCTGGTTTCCCTAAAGAATCTCTTTCAGACCTCCTGATCAATAGCAGGAAATTCTCTCTGCAATAACTTCCTCTCTGAGGAGCACACATGTGACCAACACTGGAAGGCCAGGTCCTTCCATTTTTGTGGAGTGAGCTGTCAGGAATATATGGTCTCTAGGGCAGGGGCCAATTTGTCACTCTGCACCAGGCTCTTCTGTGTTTCCCCAAGCCGAACACAACTCCTTAGAGTGACTGTGCTGTGACGAAGCCCCATGACCAAGGACATTTATAGGATGAAATGGTTATTTAGGTGTATGGTTCCAGAGGGACAGGATCTGTCGCCATCGTGTGACATGAGAGACACGGCCGGCTTCGGGAACAGCTGAGAATTCACACCTCCAACCTCAAGGAGGAAGCAGAGCAGGCACATTGGGACTGGCACAGGGCTTTGAGGATTCAAAGCTTACCCTCAGTGATACGGGCAAGCCACTCTTCCTAAATCTCCCACACACAGTGCCACCAACTAGGGACCAAGCAATCATAGATCTGAGCCTATGAGGGGGTGGAGGGCATTTTCATTCAAACCACTACATTCCATTCCTTTCTGGCTCCCAGAAACTCACAATCATATCATAGTGCCAAATTCATTTAGTCCAGCTGCCAACGTCTCCATAAGCCTTCCCAGTCTCAATTCAGTTTAGAAGTCTGGAGAGTCAAGGCAGTCTCTTAATTGCAAGCTCCAATGAAATAAAAAAAAAATTTAAAAAAGCAAATTACATACTTCCAACATATAATGGCACACAATACACACTACTATTCCAAAAGCATAGTGAGAAAATACTAGGCCACAATGAATGAAAAAACAAAAACAAAAAAAACAGAAAGGAAAGAAAGACCCAACTGCTCCTAAGGGTTTGAGGTTTTTATTATAGATATAAAGAAGAATACAGCTAGAGGCAGGGCCAGAGACATTTGGAAGAGTCCGGAGTGGACATGGCCAGCAACCTGAGCCAGGCCATGTGAGGTAACAGGGGATGTGAGAGAGGAGGACCTGAAGACCAAGAGTGATAGCCAAGACCCAAGAGGTAAAAAGGGCAGGTGTAGCCAAATTGGCTGGGTTATATAGAAAAGAGCAGCTGTGGGAAGGGCAGCCCAGCTCCTGAGCTGGGGAGTTCAGGGTAAGGGGTTGAGGATGCCAGACAGGAGAACCCTGTAACAGGTAGGGGAAACCCTAGTGGCTAGAGTCCACTTTGATATGTTAACAGGCACCTCAGCCATTTGTCCTGGGTTTGAGACCTAAAACACAGCAAGACCAAACCTTAGCAGGGCAAAGGGCAAATTGTAGCTCTATGTCTGGTATCAATGGGCTTAGATAGCCTCACATTTCCAACTTTGCTGCCCGCGACATATATTTCTGTGCTCTTGGCCTGCTTCTACTATGTGCCCATCTCTCTCTCTTTGGCAGCTATGCCCACACCCACGGCACGCCCAATGTCTTTAGGTCTCCAATGCAACTCAGGCCTCAGCTCCATAGCCTCATATAGTGGCCTCCCAGGCCGCTTGCCCTCTCAGGGCCCTCATGAAGGACTGCCCTGCCACATGTCGCACGGTATTGGGTTTTCTCAAACTGCATTAGATCCTATGACCCCTTTCTTCTTGACTCCTTGCCACATGGGCAGCATTGCTGATTTTGGCAACCAGCTTGGAACGGAGGCTGGGCCCTTGGGTCACATTTGCAGCAGCTTTCGTTTGCTGTTTTTAGGAGCAGAAACTTCTTTATGCCTTTCCCTTTCAGGAGTTGGTAGGTTAGCTAGGAGGGGTCTTTCTCTGAGAGCACCGTTTATTGTAATACAGATCAGGTGCTTAAAATCTCATCTCTTTTAGCACAGATCTTGGCTGCAACATCTAGTTTCCCTGGTGCTTTTTTTTTTTTTTTTAACTTCTTCAAAAGGTACATCTTACATTTTTTTCTCCACTTGCTCTTTTTCACTGTAGACCTGTCTAAGCAAGAATACCAATAGCTACCTGACAGAGTCAATATTAGGCGGTTGAAATCTTCACCAAAGAAATCAGTCCATTTCTTTTAAACTTAGCCTCAGGCAAGTTCTCAGGACTGGAAAAGAAATCAGCCACTTTTATTTATTTATTGTCAAAATATCACAGGAGCAGACTCCAGCCTGTTGTCCCTCCCGAAGCCTCTTGAGCTGGGCCTCCACAGTCCACATTGTTCTCTTCACTGTTTTCTAAGCGTCTGCTAGCATGTCCCATGAAGCTCTGCTTAGGGCAGTTCAACCGCTTTTCTACTCCAGAGTTTCAAAGTCTTCCACTTTCCTCAAGAGACAGCACGGTCAGCTCTCTCACAGAAACATGCCACTCGTGGTACCAATTTCTGTCTGCGCTTGGGCTTCTATTGCCATGACAAAACACCTTGACCAAAAGCAACTTGGAGAGGAAAGGGTTAATGTCCTCTTCCTGTCTCTCAAATCACGTGTGTCACTGAGGAAAGTCAGGACAGGGAGCTGGAGGGGGAAACTGAAGCCCAAAGCTGTGGCAGATCACTGCTTGATTGCTTCTCATCTGTGATTTTCTCATCCTGCTTTCTTATACAACCTAGGGCCACCTGTACAGGGTGGACTGGACCCTCCCACATCAATCATTAAGAAAAACAATACCCCACAGACCTACTCACAGGCCAATCTAGGAAAGTACCAATTCAGTTAAGATTCCCTCTTCCCAGATACGTCTGAGATTGTGTCAAGTTGGCAAGGCCCAATATCACATCAACAGCACTTTAAAAAAAATTTTTTTTTTTTTTTTGGTGTGTGGTAAAAAATAATGAGGCAGATTTTACTCAGGACTGAGAATCTTCTTCTACAGAAGAAAAATATGGCAGGATTTATGTCAAGCTAGAGCTCCTAAGGGAAAACTGATAGGAAGCCAAATTGTGTGCTAAGGAGTTTCTGAAGGGCTTTCAAGCCCGAGGAGCCATTCGTGGAAGACACCTATGATAGAACAACACAGGTGAAGATGACCAAGCCTGCCCCGGGGGTTGGCAATTACACTCCTAGACTAAGGAGAGTACATTTCCCTCCAGCAGAAGGGATGCTAGAGATGGAGCTGGTTTGCCCAGTTGGGAACTCCTCCAACAACCAGGTATGGTGAATGAGAGGCAGTGGCTACTACAGCCACAGCCACAGCCACAGCCACAGCCACAGCCACAGCCACAGCCACAGCTACAGCTACAGCTACAGCACCAACCCGGGCCACTCTGACCCAGGGAGCTAGCAGGTGCAGAGGAGAGAAAGACCATGTTCCCCTTTGGTCCTGGGTGAAAAGTCTGAGCAGATTAAATGATGCCTAGTGAGTCTGTCAGGTGTGGAGAAATGCAGAGAGGCTCAGTGGAAGATGTAGCATTGCAGCTCTGAAGGGAATGGGAGCCAAAGAATACCCACAAAGTCACACCACACTATAAACATCACACAAAGATTTATTGGGAGGCCGGGCGGGTGGTGCACACCTGTAATCCCAGCACCCAGGAGGCAAAGGTGGGCAGATCACTGTGAGTTCGAAGCCAGCCTGGTCTACAAAGTGAGTTCAGGACAGCCAAGGCTACACAGAGAAACCTGGGGACAGAGCTTTCCAGTGTGGGGATTGGTGGGATATTGAGTTCTGGGGAGGGGGCACAGTTGGTAAAGCCCTTGCTGTGCAAACAGGAGGACCTGCCTTTGGATCCCCAGCAATGACAATGACACGTATTCGATCGCAGCACTGAAGAGAGAGATGCAGGCAGATCCCTGGAACCCACTACCCTGTCAGCCATGCTGAGTCACTGAGCAAGCGAGAGAGCTGAGAGTTAAGATGGGAGACAGTGCAAGATCCTTTGGCAAAAAAAAAAAAAAAAAAAAAAAAAAAAAAGGTGGGCAGCAACTAAGAAGACACCTAACCTGGATGTCTGGCTTTCATATGCCCACACAGGCATCTGCACATGGAAACACCACACACACACACACACACACACACACACACACACACACACACACACCACAAACAACAGCATTTGACAAAAAACAATAGCCTTTCACACATCAACAGTTCTCAATTGTTTTTTTAAAAATAATTTATTTTTAGTGCATTGGTGTTTTGCCTGCGTGTATGTCTGTGTAAGGGTGTCGTATCTTGGAGTTGAACCCGGGTCCTCTGAAAGAGCAGTGAGTGCTCTTAACCGCTGAGCCATCTCTCCAGCCCCCTGTTCTCAATCTTATTCAACAGAGGGCTACAGGTTATAGCCAGTGTAATAGGTCAAGAAAAGTAAAGAGCATGCTTACCATAACGTAAGAAAGAAAATCATCTTTTCATATGACATAATTGCATATGCAGAAAACCCCATGTGATGTACAGAAATAAAACAAAAACTTCTAGAACTAGTGAGTGAATTCACCGAAGTCAAGGAGGCAAGACAAACAAAAAGTCAATTTTATTTTTACCTTGAATGAGCAAATGGTTCCACCAAATTTTAATGCCATCTATATCTTTAGTACAGTGAAAAATACATACAGAACTTGTATGGTGAACACTACAAAACACAGATGGTAAGAAGTTTGGTGAAGATCTAAATAAGGAGAGACAAGGCATGCCAGTTGGAAGACTTGACAGAATAAATATGTTAATTTCCTTGCATCCACAGGTGCCTACTGACTCTTATTCGCCACTGTCCCGGCAGGAGGGCTGGTGGATTTTATTGCAGCCTAAGGCGGGTAGGAGTCTATGCTGCCCACTCTGCCTTGGATGGCATGGATCACAGTGGGCTGTAGGGCATTTGATTGGAGTAGAGCCATTAGGAACTAATGGTTTTTATCTTGGTCTGCATTTTTCTGGTTTTTCTGGCTAATGAAGGCTTTGGGGAGGAGGTGGCTTCTTAACCATGTGTGTTTCTGGCTTCTTCAGCGCCAAGTCTAAGTTGAAATCAAGGCAAGGAAGCTGACCCTCTTCAGTGTTTACTCAACAGGTTGCTACAAGTGACAGCCACTGGAATAAGGCAAGAAAAATAAATAAAGGGTACCAAAGAAATGCCGGGGAATTTACCTTGGGTACTGGGATTTTGGGGGGAGGGGCAGATTCTGAGGCCCCTAGCCATTTTAATTTATTCTCTCAACCTTTCAGTGTGTGTGTGTGTGTGTGTGTGTTTGTGTGTGTATGTATGCATGCACACATAATGTCCAGGGTTTTAATATTCACTTACCTCTTCTCTAGGGAATAAGCCCCAGTTAATGGTCTAGTAACATCTAAAGGGCTACAGAGGTGGTGAAACACTAAACCGAAGGCAAAGAGAGCTCTTCAGAGCTCATGGGAACGGAGAAGAGTCAGCTAGCCCCAGTGTGAAAACAGAACCTCTCTTCCGAGGTTTGTCTTTCCGCCTCAGCTCAGGTCCAGTCTCAGGACTAGAGACACACTCATCTACCCTCTGGCACTGGCCTGGGGATTTCTTTAAATGCATATGCCAGGAAATGCTAAGGCATTGGAAACTTTCCGCCTTGCTTCCTGACACATGCTGTGTGACTCCAGCAGCAGGTGCCACCTACCTGGGAGATAGTTTCACCAGGTGGAGCCTTCTCCTCGGCCCTGCCCCCTTCAGGCTCCAAACCCCAGGTAGCAGATGTTTGTAAAGGTTATATGCGCTCCCCCAACTTAAGGCTCTCATTTCATTTCCAATTTGTGTTTGGATCATTTGTAGAGCAGAAAGAATGAGTCACTGGAGCTCATGGAGCACTTGGCTTGGCTTGGCCCTTCGGGGTTCCGCTCCGAATTTCGTGCGAAATTCCAGGCACAGTGACCGTAACTATCCAGTGAGAGCAGGCACAGCTCTCATGACAATGGCACAGGGTTTTGCTGCTTTGAGTAAAAGAGGTGGAAGCTGTTCTAAAATGCCCAAAGAAGAGAGACCCTCTGACAAAGAACCCAGGCAAAGCTGTGAGCCTAAGCTGGGTGTGATGAAATATGCCTGCCATCACAGCACTCTCGAGGCAGAGTCAGGGAGGCATGAATTTGAGGCCAGCTTGGATGCACAGTCAGAGCCAGGGACCTGGAGAGATGGCTCAGAGGTTAAGAGCGCTGGCTGCTCTTCCAGAGGTCCTGAGTTCAATTTCCAGCAACCACATGGTGGCTCATAACCATCTATAATGTGATCTGATGCCCTCTTCTGGCATGCAGATGTATGTGCAGGCAAGAGCACTGTATACATAAAATAAGTAAATAAATCTTTTTTAAAAACCAGAAAATAAAATCCCAGGGTCTAGAGAGATGGCTGAATGCTTAAGAGTGTGTGGAGTGTGTGCTGCTCTTGTAGAAGACCCAAGTTCAGTTCGCAGCATCCACATCAGGATATACTGCCTGGGTCTCCACGTTTGGGAGATGCTACTTTCTCTCTCTCTCTCTCTCTCTCTGTCTCTCTGCCTCTGTCTCTGTCTCTCTGTCTCTCTGTCTCTCTGTCTCTCTCTGTCTCTCTCTCTCTCTCTCTCTCTCTGTCTCTCTCTCTCTCTCTCTCTCTCTATATATATATATATATATATATGCATATACAATAAAAATAGTGTTGAAGCTGGGTGGTGGTGACACACACCTTTAATTGCAGCACTTAGGAGGCAGAGGCAGGTGGATTGCTGTGAGTTCGAGGCTGGTTTGATCTACAAAATTAGTCCAGGACAGCCAGGGCTACACAGAGAAAAGGGGGGGGGGTGAAACAAACAAAAGAGGGCTCACTGACTGGAGTTCAGGTCCCAGCAGGCACATCAGTTGGTTCACAGCCACCTGTAACTGCAACTTCAAGGGACCGTGATGTCCTCTTCTGGTCTCCTCAGATATTCCTATGCACATACCTACTATACACACATGATGACACATGCCTACATACATTAATAAGTCTAAAAGCAAGACAAAACTCAAAGGTCTTGGGCTAAATTTCTGCAGTGTGGTGTTGGGTATCAGACTGAGCCTTGAACCTGGAAACATACCACAGCTGGTCTGGAGACCACCACCCTCACACAGAGAAGAGGCTTGGGGCTCCAGGAAGCTTCCCTCACTTGCAAAGCTGGGGAGACCCCTTTCCCACTGACACATCCCATCTGAGGCAGGCCCAGCAGAGGCTGGCAGTCTGAGGAAAGAGCATCACAGCTTGACCATGACCTCCAGTCATACCCCGCTTGTGTGTGCACCCCAGCTGCCCCTCTCCACTCCCAAGCCATGCCCGCTTCTCTCAGGGAGTGGCCAGCGCAGGGAGAGAAGCCTTGATGCTCAGCCTCAGGGGACACAGGCAGCAGTCACAGCTGCTGCCTCTCCACTCAGCTCTGGCCTTCCCCAGGGCTGTCTCTGGAAGACAGCCTCCCCCACAAGCCCAAGGGACACATGTGTGTGCTGCTGCTGCTCCACTGAGGTGTGCTGTCCTCCTGGCCCCCTGCCAAGCCCCGTGCTGGCCCTCAGGGTCCTATGGCTCAGGCTGTGGAATCCCTGTTTTCCCAGTTGCCTCTGCTGCAGCCAGGCCCTCTGGAGCTAAACTCTGAATGGAGGTGTTTAGGCAGGAGCCGCAGAAGAGAGAAGCTGAAGGTCTGCATTCTCTTGGGGAGGTGGGTGGGTGGGTGGGGGGATGGAATTCCAATAGGCTCCTTCCTGTGTCTGTCTCTTTTAGCATCTCAGTCCGCCTGAGTCCTAGGATATGTTTCAGACAGAAGCCTTGCCCAGCCTGCCGTTGGGGAGCAACAAACAGCCTAGGGTGGCCTCAGCCTGGCCAAGTTTGCTGATTAGCTGGATTTTCTCAGAGCCAGGCCTCCGTGCCAAGGTGTCTCTGTTTCAAGTGCATCTGGCTTGCTGTCGCTGCAGACTGAGCAGATGTGATGGGAAGGGAGGAGGGGCTGATTACACTGTCTGGGCCTCTGACTGCCTCTAAGGCTGCGTTTGACAGCTCAAAAATAGGCCCAGTGGTAGGCTTAAACAAACCCTTCCCCCTCCAAAACAAAACAAAAACCCAAAAAACAAAAACCCAGCCCTCAGAAATACATCCCTGTCAACCCTCTGGAATCTGTGAATGTGTTTAACTTACGGATCCTACAAAGAAAAGGAGTTTATCCTGGATCGTCTGGGTGTGGCCTGAATATAGCCACATATTTTCCTCTATGAAGGAGACCAGGGCTTGGACTAGGGAAATGGCTGAGTGCGAAGGAGCCCTGCTGCTCAAGCAGGAAGACCAAGTCCAAATCCCTAGAATCCACACAAAAGCCCAAACGTGGTCGCCTGTACCTGCAGCCCCAGCGCTGTGGGGCAACGGGGAAACAAGAGGGTTTTTGGTTTGCTGGCTGCCAAGCTAACTCCGCGTTCAGTGAGAGACCCTGTCTCAAAGGAATAAAAGAGGAGTGTTGATGAAGCTAGATGCTCAGTATCCCAGTATCCCCCTCCGGGGTCTATGCATGTGTGGGCACCGGCACCCACACAGAGATGCACACACACACACACACACACACACACACACACACACACACACACACAGACACACACACACACACACAAAGGAGGAGGCAGAGGGAGTCTTGAGAAAAAGAAGAGAAGCAGATATGGAAATATGAAGATAGAAAATAATATGAAAATAGAGTGAGAACTGGAGGATGTGCCCGCCCCCCAGAAGCTAGACATGGCAGGATAAGCTCTTCCCCTAGAGTTTTAGGGGCGCCAGTGCCTGCAGAGCCCTTAGTTTCAGACTCTAGTCTGCACAACTATAACAACGTGTTTCTGTTGCTTTTAGCCACCAAGTGCATGGTGATCTGTCACAACAGGCACATAAATCAGCACATTCCTTACCGTGTATAGTCGCAGAGAGGTCCGGACAGAAGATGAGGTACAATCACAAATGGAGATGCCCCGTCCCTGACAGTTGGTATGAGGTTCTGGCATGAACGGGGATGTCCAGCCATTAGTAACACAGAGACACACAGGAATATCTATATGCTGGGCAAACGTCCACCCTCTGTGAGGAGGTCCACCCGTGTGTGGGGACATCCGACCATGGGTCATTAGCATCGGCTCCCTCTACGGGTGGGTTGTTCAGTAAGAGAAGGTCCAACTACTGGGACGATACTGAACGGAGATCAGGGCTGCCCAGCTTCGGGTATAAAGAGGAAGGCAAGCCAGTACACGCGGAAGAGGCAAACAGGAGAGGTAGCCTTCACTTTTCTCCTGCTTGGCTACCAACTCCCCGCCCAATGGGTGGATATGGTTACAACCCCCAAACAATAGTAAGCTCCTTTAGCTTGCTTCTAGTTGGTGGTGGTGGTGGTGGGGGGTGACAATATGAGATCAAGAGTCACCACAGCCCAGGGATTAAGAAACTGGTCACGGCTGAATCTTCTCCAAGAAGAGAACTTCATGGAAAAGGATGCTGCAGTTGGCCCATTTCTTGCCTGTCAAAATTACACACGTGCCTGTAATTTCAGCACTCAGGAGGCAAGGAGATGGAGAGTTGGAGCCAGCCTGGGCTACTTGGGGAATTCAAGGCTAGCCCGAGCTATATAATAAATCAAAACAAAGTATAAACCTACAAAAAAAAAAGATGACAAAAATAAGCTAGCGACCTAAGTATAAATATGTGCCCCTAATCCCATCACTCCCGCGTGGTCCGTGTGGAGTCCCATCCTTGTACCACGTTAACAAAAACAGGGAAGGCTAAGATAAAATAACCCCTGCCCAGCGCCTACTCCCAGCTCATCTCGACCGTGTCTCGTGTTGGTCTGGACCCTCATATTTGAGTCTAGTCTTTTTGTCCCCTGTCATCTTTCAAGCATAGATAAATTTCAAGACTTTCAAGATTGCATACACAAAGGAGGTCGGGTGGGTGTTGTGAGAAAGTTTTGATTCCCACAGTTTCCATCCCGAAGCCCTTGTTCCTTACTACAGTGTGAGCTAATGGAAGAGATTCAGGGGGCTGCATGCTTGTGCCCATCACTGGGGGCTGGTACCTCAACTTTTCAGAGGGGTGGAAATATTTCAAGATTATCAGTGACAGCTGGGAATCTAACTGAGGTCATCTGGAAGAGCAGCCAGTGCTCAACTAGCTGCAAAGGCATTTCTCCAGCCCCTCTGTCCTGGTATTTTTTTTTTTCCGAGACAGGGTTTCTCTGTGTATTCTTAGCTGTCCTGGACTCACTTTGTAGACTAGGCTGGCCTCGAACTCACAGTGATCCGCCTGCCTTTGCCTCCCCAGTGCTGTGATTAAAGGCGTGTGCCACTACCTGTTTTTTTGTTTTTTGTTTTTTTTTTCCAAGACAAGGTTTTTCTCTGTAACAGCCCTGGCTGTCCTGGACTTACTTTTGTAGACCAGGCTGGCCTGGAACTCACAACAATCTGCCTGCCCCTGCCTCCCGAGTGCTGGGATTAAAGGCATGCGCCACCACGCCCAGCTGTCCTGGTATTTTTTTTTTTTAAGTTTTTGTGTTACCTTGTTTTATTTTGACCTTTTAAAATATTATACAAATCTGTCTGATGTATTCAACCTGCTTTTTAATCACTACATTTTACCTATTGCACAGGTGCTAATTATTAATCTCTTTGGGACTATTTCTGTCTCTAGTCTTAGAGTCAGTTCTGGCCCATCACCAGCAGACTGTGTTGGCAGGCTAAGCCCAATCACTACAGGCTTTAATGAGCACTGGGTTTCCTCAGCCTAGTAGAAAAAAAAAAAAAGGCCAATTTGTGTGGCAGCTTCCATCTCCTCAGAAGCCCTGCAACCCCGCACACATCCAGACTCATCACCTTTCTCTTTCTGGAGTGTGCACCGTTTGGTTTCCCACTGGCCACTTATGTCCTTCTAGGCGACAGGCCTGTGGTCAGCATTAAAACCATATCCCTCCATAGTGATCAGGAAGGTTTTCTGCCAAGACAGACAGGAGCTTCAGGGTGTGTGGTTGAGGGCGACATTGCCACAGCAAAGCCATTTTTCGGCAACTCCATCCCCGACTCACATATCTAGCTAAGGATTCCCAGGACCCCAGGGCACTCCATCAGAGACTCTAATGATTGTACAGTCTGAGACCTAAGAGGTCCATTTTATATATTTGGGGTAACATTGAGAGTGACAGTTAACGTGACTCCTGACCAAGTATCTACAAGCAAGCCAGTAAATATAGCAGCGCTCTAGATGTAACCAAAGATACTGGCTACAGTCCTCCCCCCCCCCCAACACACACACACCTCAGCCAGACACCAGCAAGCCCAGGGCAATGCCTTCATGCACCTCATACACGAAAGCTCAAGACAACGAGCAATCTGAGAGCCATACAGAGGGGTCTATGCAAACCGTAACAGAATCACACCAGCGACCCCACAGCTGTCCTCATTCTGTCCCCTCAAATGCACACACATACTGTTGCTTGCTGTCTGCGGGGTGGTTTTGAGACCTTCTAGAGTGGAATGTCTCATTGGTCAGTGAGGGGCAGCTGCAGCATGACTGAGGTGGCCACGGTGTTCCTCACATAGGCTGGACGTGGCCCCGAGTCAGGGCTAGATGTGGTCCTCTCCCCGGGTAGCTGCTCAATGCTTTCCCTTTTTCAACCCCTACTGAAGCTTCCTCGGCCATGTGGAGAAAACTGAGTCCTCCGCTCCATCCTAGCCTGCTCCATCCCCCCACCCCACCCCACCCCACCCCACCCCACCGCTTGGTGCTTGGTTGGTTCTTCTCTGACCCAGCACTGTCTGCAGCTTCTGGAATATTGCTCATATGGGCACTGCTGTGTCCCCAACCCCTACCATGGTGTCTGGCACATAGTTGGCGCTTACTAAGTAAGTATTGAGTGAAGAAATCTTGTCTAAGCCAGTTAAATAAGTCAACCGTCATGCCCTTAGCCCAAGCCGCTAAGCCACAGGTCATGGACGACACACGGCTCTACTTGGTGGAGAGGGTGTGGTCATGGTTTCTAAGCAACACAAACCTCAGCACTTGTATTCTGGCCAGGGGAAGGGGGGTTGTTCATTTATTCAGAAAGTACTGAAACCCTGTTGTAGGCAAATGTCACCGGCAAATAGGAGCACTGGCAAAACCTTTCCCTAATATCGACCGAGGCCACCTTCCTGTGGGTGGCAGGCCACTGTGTGAATGATTGTCCTGTGTTCTGGTTCCCTCTGGCTCCATTTCTGTGGAGCCCAAAAGCAACTCAGGGGAGAGAAAGGTTTATTTTAGGCCACAACCCCAAGCCACAGCCCAGCACTGCAGAAAGTCAGGGCAGGAATTTGAAGGCGGCCCTGCTTGCACCACACGGCATCACCACCAACCAACAAGGTCTTCTTTCGCAGCAAGTAAGTGTGACAGGAACCATGGAGACTACAACTGGCTGCTTCACAGACAGGTTTGTTCTCAGCTGGATTCTTAGACACTTCAGGACCTTGTCCAGGGAATGGTGCCGCCCACGGTGAACCGGCCCCTCCTACACCAATTAGCGACTAAGATATCCCATACAGACATGTCTGCAGGCCAATCTGATCTAGGCAACTCTTCCACTGAGGTTCCCTTAGATGACTCTGGGCTAAGTTGACATTTAAAGCTAAGCAAGACCCCATGCTTTGGGGGAAATGGCCATTTGTTTTTGCCACGAGCCAATAAAGGGCACACCATCCTGTCTGAACAATGGTAACACTTACCGGCGTGGGCCCACTGTCCACAAAGATTCAAATAAAATCCCAGGCCCTGTTAAAAATTAGGAAGGGCAAACAAACGAAAAATCCTGCTGCTGCTGCTATTTTTGTCTCCTCTAGAGGGCGCTCCTCGCCAGCCAAATCAAGACGTTGGGAAATGCATGTTTAGAATGTCTTCCTTTTTTATGTGGTTTTGTCAAAAGCAAAACTGTTTACCTATTAAAATTCAGAGTTGATGACAAAAATATATTGTGTAAAATTCTCAAAGAATAAATAAGAGCATAAAAGGAAACATTAGGAAAAAACAAACAAAAACAAAAACAAAAACTCAAGCTGGGCAGTTGGCGGCACATGCCTTTGTTCCCAGAAAACTGGAAGCAGAGGTAGGCTGATCCCTGAGATTGGGGCCAGCCTGGTCTACAGAGCGAGTTCAAGGACAACCAGGGCCAAACAGAGAAACCCTGTCTCAAAAACCAAAGCAAAACAAATCAATCAATCAACCAAACAAATGAAAAGCTCTCTTAGCTGAATGCTCAAAATTTTGGAAATACAATTTCCCCCCAACAGCTGCGTTGGTTTATTTGCTTTAAAATATTTTTAGCCAAGCAGTGGTGGCGCACACCTTTAATTCCAGCACTTGAGAGGCAGGGACAGGCAGATCTCTGAGTTTGAGGCCAGCCTGGTCTACAGAGAGAATTCTAGGCCAGCCAGGGCTACACAGAGAAACCCTGTATTTTAAAAAAATGGGACCAAGCATGGTGGTCTTTAACCTCAGCACTCAAGAAGCAGAAGCAGGTGGATCTCTGTGAGTTCAAGGTCTGCCTGATATGCACAGTGAATTTCAGGATAGCAAAGGCTACATTCTATGACTCTGTCTATTTGTCTGTCTGTCTATCTACCTGTCTGCCTGTTTGTCTGTCTGTCTATCTGTCTGTCTGTCTGTCTCTCTCTCTCTCTCTTCACACACACACACACACACACACACACACACACACCCTAACAATTGGAAATAAGATGATAAATATTGAAATCTAAGAAGCGGATTTCTTTTTTTTTTTTTTTTTTTTTTTTTTTTTTTGGTTTTTCGAGACAGGGTTTCTCTGTGTAGCCTTGACTGTCCTGGACTCACTTTGTAGACCAGGTTGGCCTCGAACTCACAGCAATCCGCCTGCCTCTGCCTCCCGAGTGCTGGGATTAAAGGTGTGCACCACCACGCCCGGCCTAAGAAGCGGATTTCTAATTACTTACAGACAATGAGAATCCACTCATATAATCTCATGAAAATACTTAACACGGATCTAAGCAACGCTTTCTTGCTGGTTTGCGGAACAGCCGATTATTAATAGGAAACATGAAATCTTCTACTCAAATTTCAATAAAAGCCTTTTCACAGTCGGCAGATGCTGGTGGAAGGCCAATGTCATGAATCAGGAAGCAGAACCGGTGACGCTGTGCTCCCCGGAGTCCCTCGAAGTCTGAATGAAGGGCCGCCCCAGACCCGGCAGCCCTAACAGTTAATACAGGAGGCAACTAAGTCTAAACTGCAGACCACCAGATCCCTTTAGGTCAGAGGTTAAAGCAAGACATCCCAAATAGAAAGGAAAAGAGACACCAACTTTCTAGTCCAAACCATGAGCAGAAAGTTCCACAGAAAAAGAAAGAAGCTAGAGAAAAATATCCTGAACATATGCATCCATAAAAATTAAAAAAAAAAAAAAGGAAAGGAACATAAGGAACATATTGGTGACAGGTCCTCTGTGTTGGCGAGGGTGGAAAGAAATAAACAGCATTAAGGATTACAGCTCAGAATTTCAACTGGCAAAAAGTCTTTGGAAAACAGTTTGACACTATCCAACAAGAGTGAAACTGCAAAGACCCACTGGGATTTTCCCCACAGAAGTAGTCTCAGCAGGGCGTGGTGATGCATACCAGCTACTTGGGAGCTTGAAGCAGGTGGATCATAAGTTCAACCTAACAAGAGGAAAAATGAGTGCATCCTCCACACTAAAATCAAATTAAGAAATACAGACAAGGGGCTGGAGACATGGCTCAGTGGTTAAGAGCGCTGCCTGCTCTTCCAGAGGTCCTGAGTTCAATTCCCAGCAACCACATGGTGGCTCACAACCGTCTGTAATGTGATCTGATGCCCTCTTCTGCAGATAAAGCACTTATATGCAATAAATAAAATAAATAAATCTTTTTTAAAAAAAAAGAGAGAGAAGTACAGACAAAGGAGGTGACCAGATGTTTCTACACATAGAAATATTGGCCCCTGAATGCATGGTGGTTTCAAACACTGAAGGAGAGTAAAATGTAGATTGGCCATTGTTAGTAATCACAAGCAACACATGCCTCTGAGTATGACATAAACATATGCAAGTAATATTCAGTCCCCACCAACTGTTAGGAAGTATGGTGACCAGGCCCAGAAAGCAGGCAGGTCAGCAGAAGTCGTGTATCCATGGTGACAGATAACACTGTCACTGGGATGACTGTTCAGGTTGCACCCACCAATGAAGAGAGTGTGGTCCTGGTGCTCTGGATCCCAAGCTTAGACCAGAACCCCCTCACCGGCACATCTGATTGGTTAAACCTGGTCGCTTGTTCGCTGAAGTACCAGAGCAGCTGGGGAAAACGAAGACCTGGCATTTCAGATATATAACTGGAGACAGACTGTCTCTTAGCAACACAGGTAAGGTGAGGAGTCCCCACCACATGGGGAAGGGCTCGAGCATCAGGTAGGTAAAACACGGCCAAGGTCTACTGTTGTAACCGTAGAAATATATCAATGCAATCTGCTATGTTAACAGGTCAAAACCAAACACCGTGTAATCCTCGCCACAGTTGTGAAAAGTCGTTCTTTTAGAAAAAAAAAAATGGACCTTAACATGTTTATTAAAACTTTATCAGCTGGGCGTGGTGGCCCACGCCTTTAATCCCAGCACTCGGGAGGCAGAGGCAGGCGGATCGATATGAGTTCGAGGCCAGCCTGGTCTACAAAGCGAGTCCAGGACAGCCAAGGCTACACAGAGAAACCCTGTCTTGAAAAACCAAAACAAACAAACAAATGAACAAAAAAAACCAAAAAAACTTTATCATAAAGGCTGGGTGGAGAGAGGGAGGGAGAGAGAAAAAGAAAATCCAGAAAAGCTACTAAGAACTTTAGGTCTTTCCAGTAGAGTGTGAGCACTTTCTTGCCCACAGAGTGTTAAGATAGGTCCCATGCATTTGGCTACCACAGGATACTTTGGAGCAATACAAAAGCTGTTTTTTGGTTTTTGTTTTGGTTTTTCAAGATAGGGGTTCTCTGTGTAACAGCTCTGGCTGTTGTCCTGGAGCTCACTTTGTAGACCAAGCTGGCCTCGAACTCACAGAGATCCACCTGCTTCTGCCTCCCCAAGTGCTGGGATTAAAGGCGTGCACTACCACTCCCAGCCTAAAAGTAGTTTTATAAGTATTTTTTGGTGACCATTTCCTATAAAATCACAACAAAATAATTTAAAATTTAATGACTTTCCTCACTGAAAGTGAAAACCCTGATAGATGACAAAACCCAAGTGAAATTTCAAAAGCCCATGAATATAAAACAAACCCTTTTGGTTGGTCCTGGAAACTGGAGAACTGGCAGGAACATCACCCTCAAATGCTTCCAGTATTGTGAAAGAAAGACAAAAAAACTCAGGACTTGTCATTAAAAAAAAAAAAAAAAGAATGGGAACAAGGAGATAAAAGTAGTCTTTAGTTAATGAAATGGAAAACAACAGAAATTTCAGGAAACATTAATTAAACTCAAAAGCGGATTGTCTGCAAAGATCAATAAACTGTGTGAGCCAGATTAAAGAATGAGAGAGGGGTAAAAATACGGAATATAGGAAGTGAAAACTAAGATATCGCTGCAATTGTGCTGAAATTAAAATGATATTAAAAGGCTATTTGGGGCAAATTTACAGCAAGCCAAGTGTGAAGGCTCTGAGGAAGCTGACGATTTTCCAGCAAATGCACAGCCACCGATGACAAGCCAAGAAAAATGAAAACTGGCTGTCGTCACACAGATCGTCCTGTTGTATCTTAAGTATTGCTCTAGGGCTGGAGAGGTAGCTCAGTGGTTAAGAGCACTGGCTGCTCTTCCAGAGGTCCTGAGTTCAATTCCCAGCAACCACATGGTGGCTCACAACTATCTGTAACTCCAGGGTCAGGGCATCTGGCATCCTCTTCTGATCTCTGTGAGCATCAGGCTCACATGTGGTGCACAGAAATACATATAGGAAAACACCTATACACTATATCTGTCTGTCTGTCTGTCTGTCTGTCTGTCTGTCTGTCTATCTATCTACCTTTCTTACCTACCTACCTATGAGCATTAGGCTAGACTTGACCCATGGTATTTTTGCTGCCCTTGGCAGTAGGAAACCTCACTATAGATCACAGAAGCAAAGATAGGGACTGAGGCTTTGCAAAGTAGACTCCAATGATGGATCCAAAGAACAAGACATGGAAAGCGAAACTAAGGAGCCGAGCGTGGTGGCACATATCTATAACCCCTGCCCTTGCTCAGCCGGGCAGTGGTGGTGCACGCCTTTAATCCCAGCACTTGGGAGGCAGAGGCAGGCGGATCGCTGTGAGTTTGAGGCCAGTCTGGTCAGCAAAGGCTACGCAGAGAAACATTGTCTCGAAAAACTAGGAAAAAAAAAAAAAGAGTTGCCTTGGTCATGGTGTCTCTCCACAGCAATAAAACCCCAGACACCCCAGTTCCTGGAATTTCTGACTTAAAGAGCAACATTAGGAAGAGCTCCAGCCAGGGGTGGCCAGGAGCCACCAGCAAGACTCTAGCATGTTCTTTTACCTCAAAACACAATAAGACATCTTTCCACATGTGCCCAACCAGGGCTCACCAGACAGCCTTTCTTGCTAATGGCGTTTCCCGTTCTTGCTACCATTCTGTTACCATGGAGATTGGAGTGCTGGTGGCAGAGAGTAACTGAGAGGAGTCTGCGATAGGCAGCTCCAGTGGCAGCCTCAGGACCTTGACCACCTTAGTCTTGTGATTATGAAAGAGTTTCTTGGATGCGGCCTGCCCACAGCAGGTCCCTCCTTCCAGGTGCCCACTAGCAGAGATCAAACCTGAGGGCTCACGGATACTAGGGAGCATGTATCACTGAGTGATAGTCCCAGCCCTTACCCCCCTTTCTTTTCAGGTAGGACCCCCCCTAATCTCCCCAGGCTGCCTTGATCTTGTGAACCCCCTGCCTTAGCTTCCTGAGTACAAGGGATTACAGGGCCATGCCACCAGGCCCAGGCCCTTCTAGTTTTATTTTTGTTTTTTCAAGACAAGGTTTCATTGGGTAGCCTTGGCTATCCTGGACTCACTTTGTAGACCAGCTGGCCTTGAGCTCAAAGAGATCTGTCTGCCTCTGCCTCCCAAGTGCTGGGATTACAGTTATACATCACCATGCCTGGTTTTTTTTTTTTTCCGAGACAGGGTTTCTCTGTGTAGTCTTGGCTGTCCTGGACTCACTTTTGTAGACCACGCTGGCCTGAAACTCACAGCAATCTGCCTGCCTCTGCCTCCCAAGTGCTGGGATTACAGGCGTGCACCACCATGTCCGGCCTTTGGCTTCTAACTTTTAAGTTTTGAAGAACTTGCGAGTCCAGGCAGAAGCCTGGAAACTAAGAAAGAAAAACATAGCTATAGCTATGTGTGGTGGTTCATGCTTGTAATAATCTTGGTTTTTGGAGTGTGGATATGGGAGTTCAAGGTCAGCCTAGGCTACCCCAAGATTTAAAAAAGAATGAAAACAATAGAGAAGGGGAAAAAACCCATACATTTCAGCTATATCAAAATGTAAAGGCTTCATTGGAAACATTTTTTTACCATCAAAGCAAAAAACAAAACACAGAGAGGGGGGAATTACCAGGTAGTTGATGGGTGTAGGCTTGATGTCTAGTGTTAGAGTTGTCACAGAATAAAGCCACAACCAAATAGGAAACTGGCCAAAGGGATTCCAATAGAGGAGCACATATTTTATCAATCAACCTAGAAAAATGTGCTCAATCTGTTCTGAGAATGCGATGTAGAGTGACTGTGTGGAATCTTTCCACCCTCCGCCTTGAGATGAGTCCTGGCAAGTGTGACAATAAGTAGTCCTGGCAGAGATGTGTGTTCTCAGACATGGGTGGCGGAGGAGCGGGAGTTAGCACAGCTTTATAAAAGAGCAATGTGAGCCTGGTGTGGTAGCACATGTCTGTAGCCCTATCATTTGGGAAGCTGAGGCAGGAGCACAGAGAGTTTGAGGCTAGCCTGGGCTACATAGCCTAGAGACCAGACAGACAACCTGGGATCATCCAATAAAGCTCGATAAGCCCATAATCTTTGATGTGAAAGCCACTCTTCCCTATAGAGGCCCGGATGTGTGCTAACATATACAAAGGCTATTCACACCGTGCAATGCACACTGCAGTGGAAAATAGAGACAACGAAGAAAGGAAAACCCACCAGGAAGGAAGTGGATGGATAAACCACGCTGTTCCCAGTCCATGGAGTATTAATTCTCCGTGGAAAGGATGGAGAGCTTCATCTTTAACTTTTGAGCTTCCTGCCTCAGTTTCTCAAAGCAGATGGAGATGACGGGCCTGTGGCATCGGGCCCCACCCTTTCTGGTTTTACACCTACGAGTCTGTCTCCGATTTGGTGCTAATGTTTTCTGCAGTATTTTGAGGAAGGCGAGACTCAAAAACTAAGATTTAATTTATTGTGACAAAGATAACTTCCCTGTTACGGTTTAGACGTAGAAGGTCCCCCAAAAGCACATGTGTTTGAACACTCCCCGGACGGTTGGGCTGCTTGGGGATAGTGCGGAGCCTTCCGGAGCCTCCCTGGATGGAGTGGTGCTTGGGGCCTTGACGCCTGTAGCCGCCCAGCCTGGCTGCCTCTCCTGCCTCTGCTTCTTGATCCTCAGAGACGTAAGGGCGCGGCCTCCCTCTTTGAGGCCATGACAGATTGTACCTTCCAACCCTGGACAAACCCATCCTCCCTGAAGTCGCTTCTTATACGGTATTGGTTGCACTGATAAAAGTTACCGATGCACCTCCCATGTATAAGATGACTGGCAGGTTTGATTATAGAGGCGACAGAGAAAGTCATAGAAAGTTAACCAACAACTACTAATGTGTGTGTGTGTGTGTGTGTGTGTGTGTGTGTGTGTGTGAGAGAGAGAGAGAGAGAGAGAGAGAGAGAGAGAGAGAGAGAGAGACAGAGAGAGAGACAGAGAGAGAGACAGAGAGAGAGACAGAGAGACAGAGAGAGAGAGACAGAGAGAGACAGAGACAGAGAGAGAGAGAGACAGAGAGAGAGAGAGAGAGAGAGAGAGAGAGAGAGAGAGAGAGAGAGAATAGTAAGAGGTGAGTGGTGAGAAGGAAGGAGGGAAAAGGAGCACAGAGGATAACTACTGAGGTGGCACTGCACTGAAGCCATTGTAGCCCAAACCAAAGGGACTAAGCCTAGTGTGGGAAGACCCCATAGAGGACCGTCTACTGTCCCTGTCCCATCTTTTCACACCTCGTAGAAAGGCTCCTGGGAGGGGCTGAGGGAGGGAGGCCCGCACACAGATGCTAGCACTGTAAGTCCTGGGAATAGTCTATGGGCATACATTAAAAACTACAAAGGCTTTGCACCTCTAGCTAAGCCAGCTCACCAGGGCCTGACCTCACCCGCCTGCCTAAATGAGACAACCAGAGCAAATCCATGCGTTTAGAAAGGAACACTTTCTGTTGTTATTGTTGTTTGGTTTTTTTGAGATAGGGTTTCTCTGTGTAGCTCCAGCAGTCCTGGAACTCGCTCTGTAGACCAGGCTGGCCTCAAACGCACAGAGATTCGCCTGCCTCTGCCTCTCAGAGTGCTGGGATTACAGGCGTGCGCCACTGCCCCCAGCAGAAACTTTTAAGACATTAATGCTTGAGAGAGAATCGGTGAAGCTCATGGTCTTGGGAGAGTTTCCAGGCCTGGGCACAGGAAAGGGGAAACAGCTGGGCTCCCTGCCTTAAGGTCAAGGAGCCAGGAGCCCAGGGGAGCCAAAGAGGCTGGAATTTACATGTGGGAAAGGAGAAAGCTGCGGGGAGAGAAACGTTTGCAGGTCTTTAAACAATCATTACTTGAGTATTCAGTAGTGTGTTATGCAGACCTGCCTGAAACTACCTGAGACCAGGTTAAAAAAAATAGTTACTGAGGGCTAGAGAGATGGCTCAGAGGTTAAGAGCACCGTCTGCTTTTCCGAAGGTCCCGAGTTCAATTCCCAGCAACCACATGGTGGCTTACAACCACCTATAATGAGATCTGGTGCCTTCTTGTGGTGGGCAGGCACACGTGTGGGCAGAATACTGTATAAATAATAAATAAATCTTAAAAAAAAAGAAATCCCCTAGTTCCCTATTTAAAAAAAATAGTTACTGAGTACAGGGTCTTGTGCCCACACAGGGCCAGGAACAGCACCCAGGACAGGTGTGTGGGGTGCCAGACAAAGCAGGGTTTCTTAAATTTTTCTAACTCATAACCCCTTTCACCCCCAAAAACTTTTAAGTAACCCTGGATATTAGGTGTTTAAAAATAGATGTACAAAGAAATTATTTACCAATAATCATAAAGAAATGCATTTTAAATATAATGTATGTACATACAATTTTATCATATATCATAGCAAATTTGAATGCTAGTGAGATGGGGATGCTTATGTGGTTTTGCTAAGGTGTTAAATCTGGGCAGAATATCTGACCCTGTGGGATGAAGGCCATTGTGACTGTCCTCCAGAGCTGGCCAATATTTAGAACTTAAAATCATTATGTGAACAGTAGCACATAAATACAAAGCACAAAACAGCAAATGTTCATGGATCTCTCAGAAATTATTGGAAATTCTGCCCTCATCTCAAGCCAAAATTCATCTAATGATTTTTTTTTTGTAATGAGAGTCAAGCCAGCCACTAAAATGGCAATTTCCCAAATTAAACATTCTAACATAATATGCTCCAAAGATGTACTGAGTTGATACATGCTGAAGAATGACTGTAGGGAAATATTCAATATTTGGTTTTGTTTCTGTAAGAGCAGAAAACTCAATGTACGATAAAAACACCACAGCCCATACATAGTACACCAGTCTCCACTCCTGGGCCTAGGCACCTCGGGCTGTGTTTGATGCTGTTGCCTGGTGACGTTGCCAGTGGCGGGGTTTAGGGCCAGATATTTCCAGGCTCTTAGTGTCTGATCCAAAGAATTGAAAATCAGGACAGGGCTCATGCAGAACTGAGAAAGGAGACAGACGATTTCATTTGAAGCAGGGCAATAGTGCAGGTTCTAGAGAGACGCACCACCAAGACTGACAGGGGGCACATGAGTGAGCACACACAATGGCTTTGGATATTGTTCATGGCTTCCTTTTATGGGTTCAGGAGGAGGGGCTTGTTACTAAGGGGAGTAGCTTGTGTGGTTTTCTTTTTTTTTAATTGCTAAATGGCGTAATAGTTTCTCTACTGAACATGTTCCTTCCCATAATACATCTGGCTTTGACTACATACATGCCCAGTTGACTATAGGCATAAGATGGTAAGCCAGCTCAAGCCAGACTGGTGTTTCTTTTTTTTTTTTTAATGGAATTTTCATTTTTTCCCCTTTATTAATTTATTCTTGTTACATCTCAATGGTTAGCCCATCCCTTGTATCCTCCCATTCTTCCCTCCCTCCCATTTTCCCCTTATTCCCTTCCCCTATGACTGTTCCTGAGGGGGATTACCTCCCCCTGTATATGCTCATAGGGTATCAAGTCTCTTCTTGGTCAGACTGGTGTTTCTATTCTTCATGCCTAGGTACCTTAGGAATGCCCTTGAATAGACACGGTCTGTCTTATAACATTGTGCAAAGATGGTCTAATGTGCGTGGGTCCCAGAGGGCTCTGAGATTGCTAGGCGCACTGTTTGAGGATGAGGATGTGTGCGTAGTATACACAGATGAAGGAACTGGAGTGTCCAGTGCACTATTACAAGACAGGGGTGTGTGCGTGTAATCCCAACCCAAATGGGGGTCCCATGTACTAAGCTTTCCCCTGTGCTTGGCTGCCACACAGTGTGACAGCACACGCAGTGCAAAGCACACCAATGCTGCATGCTCAGAGCCAACGCTGCAGTCAAGCTGTGCAACACAACACGGGTAAGCTCTGCCAAAACACCTTGGGTTTCTGAACTAAGTTTTGGTCACTGCACCTTCAATAACCACCTCTTCTTACTAAATGTTGCAAAATTCTACCATTCAATTCCATGGGGTCATGGCCTACAGCTTTAAAAAAAAAGCCTGCTACGGTGCTCAGAAAGGCCTCTCTGAGCCTTTCTGGAAGACTAAACATGACTCTTGCTTTTCCTTAATAAAGTTTAGAAGCCAGATCTAAAAGGATCAAACTGTTTTCAAGTATCTTCATTGTATCCCATGGGGAAAAAAAAAACCCAAGAGTATTTATAGGGACACAAAAATATCTAGCATCCAACAAAGTAAAATTCTCATTGACTGGCAGCCAACCAAAAAAAAAAAAAATCACTGGGCAAAGAAATGGGAAAATACCACCCGTATTTGGGGGGTGGGATAGTAATCAATCAAAACTGACCCAGATACCAGACTTGGAAAGCAAGGACATTAAAGCAGTTACTGTAACTGCACTCCATATGGTCAAAGGCTTAAATATAGAGACATGGGAGATATTTTTAAAGATCCATATTGAACTCCTAGAAATGAAAATGACAGTGTCTGAGATGAAAAATATAACTGGCAGATTAACAAGTTAGAAAAGATAGGAGAGTGAGAGGAGGAAAGGGAGGGAGGGAGGGAAGGAGTGGGGCGGGAAGCCGAGCCAGCTTTCTGACGCAAACACCTGCAGAGGAAGGGTTTATTTCAGCTCACACGTTCGGAGGTTTCAGCCTACAGTCTGTTAGTCCCTTGCGGATGGGTCTGTGACAAGCAGCCATGGTGGACGTGTATGTACGCAGCGAATGCAACCACTTACGTCATAGCAGGGAGATGCAAGAGAAAGAGCAGGAGACCATGGCCTTCCAACCTGCTTGAAGGCCTGCCCCCCAGGGACCTAAACCCTCTCACTAGGTGAAGCCCCCACAATCTTCCCAGCCTGACCATGTGGACATTTGGGGAGCACTTAGCCAGACCATAGCAAAAGGAATTAGAAAAAAAAAAATTGCTTGCTAAATAATATGGCTGAGATGTTTCCAAACTGATGGAATTTTTGCTATTTAAATTTTTTTTATTTAATTAAAACATAACTATATCGTTCTCCTCTATCCCTTCAGTTTCTGTCCCCTTCCAAATCCAAGGCCTCCTCCTCTTGAACCACTGTTGTTACATACACGTACAAACAAACCAACATATACATACAAACTGCTGCATCTGTTCAGTGTTGCCTGCACGTGTGTGGTTCTAGGGCTAAGCACTTGGTACTGGGAAATCTCTTAGGGGTCTCATCCTGCTGAAGACTAACCCGCCCTTTCTCAGCAGGCATTAGGTGCGTAGCTCTTCCTCCAGGGATGGGGCCTCTGTGAGACTCTGAGACTTTCACCATCTATACTGGATGTCACCGTTGTTGGAATTGTTCAAGTCTCGTTCAGGCAGTCATGTTGTCGAGACTTCCCTGTCATATCTAGAAGGCGTATTTGCTAGCAGATCTCCTAGCCCTCTGCTCTTACAGTCTCTCTGCCTCCTTTTTCCCAGATGTTTTCGGAGTCGTAGGTGTAGCGCTGTGTTGCAGAGGTTATCCATTGGGGCTGGGAACCTCACAGTCTGGTGTTCTATGCATTTTGACTAGTCGTGGCTATTAGTGTACAGGCAATCCCGTTAGCCTGCCTTTCAGGGTCCCCGTAGTCTCTGACATCATCGCCTGCCGCCACCTCCTGCCGCCACTGCCTCTGACGTCATCACCCGCCGCCACCGCCAGGTGCACTGCCGGATAAAAAGGATCTGCCCAGCACCCTATGGTCTCTTTCTCTTACTCTCTTACTCACTCTCTCCCGTCTCCCTCAGTCTCTTTCTCTCTGGGTCACGAGTGCCTTCCTCTCTCTCCCTCGCTGATCCCTCTCTGTTCTCCCCTCCTCCTTTTCCACGATAAACCTCTTTTAAACCAGATATGTTGCAGTGGCCTTAATCATAATTTGAATAATGACTTTCTGTAGTGGTCTCCTGCTGCTGCAAAAAGAGGCACTTTGGATGAGGGGTTGATTTTGAACTCACAGACTCAAGGGCTCCAGGGAAAACCAAGCACAAGAAGCAAGAACACCAGTGTGCACTAGGGCTTCTGCCACCAGTCACGTTCATGAGCCCCAGACATGCGCACGGCTTTCGGGCATGCACATGAACATCAGGCATGTGCATGAGCTTCAAACATATGTACACAAGCTTCAGGCATGTGCATGAACTTAGATATGGCTTCTCCAGTCCCGGTCATGATGGCTACCTCAGTACACAACCATCTGGGTAAGACACTCCGGGATTCCTGACTCACAGGGGCTGTTAGGCAGCAGTTGTTAGTCATCACACACACACACACACACACACACACACACACACACACACACACACACACGCCTTTTTAAAAAAGTAATTTCTGTCCTGACATGCTGGGAAAAAAAAAAACAATTTTATGGTTAACATTTACTTTCAAAAAGCCACAACACTGAGGATACAGCTCTGAACGGGGGTACGTTTTCAGTATTCATGAGCCCCTGGGTTTGGTCTCCAGGACTTGAAATAAAAATCCCTCTCCTAAAACAGGAAACACTGTCCAAAACTGTCAGAGTCAATTTCCTTGGAAAGGGGGGACCAGTCAAAAGATTAAAGCAGCTGGTTGAGTGCTTAATGAGGAAAAACCAAACAAGGTAAACCTCGAATCTTGATTAGACAGCTTGGTGGTGTGTTTAACTTACCCCAGACCCGTCTCTACCTCACTCCCAGCTCAGTGGGAGCCCTCAAAGACCACAGCAGAGGCTCAGTGCTTCCTGACTGGACCTTACTCTGAAAGACTTGTGGTCACTCCCTGCAGGGTTTGCCTTTATTTAGCCAGACTCCACTGAGCGGCTGCCCAGGGGTGTTTGTGGAAATCACTGGAAACGAATCCATTAGCCACTGCCTCCTGGCATGAACAGTAACAGCAGAGTAAACAAACCAACCAAAACCGCTGTGAGGAAAAGCCCAGGAAAGGAGACTTTTTTTTTTTGGAGGACACAGGCTTTGAACAACTCCCACATGCCTGGCATTGTAGAAGACAGATGCAGAAGAGATCTGAGGAGGTCCTTCCGGTAGGAATGACACAGCAAAGGTTGCTGATGGGCATTGGAAGTAGAACACGCATGTGGGTAGAGCCATTCTCAGAGTCCATAAGGTTATAAAGGAAGATCCCAGCGCCTGGGGCACGCTACTGAGAAGCCACAGATATGTAAACTTGGCCGACTCCATGACAGGCTTCAGTCTTGCTAGGCCTAAGTTCACATTCGTCAGGAGTGAGGAGAACCTCAGAAAAAGGAGCAACCAATCAGAGACAGCCAAGACATCTGGCCTGGGGAAGATAAGGTGGCTTAACTGCTGGGCCCTCAGACTCCTGCCTGATCGGAGCCAATCCCAATCCAGGTCAGGTAGCCACAGTAGAAACTCCCCTTTCTGCCCTTAAAAGAGGCCTGTAAGGGGCTAGAGAGATGGCTCAATGGGTAAGAGCCCTGGTTATTCTTCCAGAGGTCCTGAGTTCAATTCCCAGCAACCACATGTGGCTCA
The DNA here is from genome assembly GCF_964271855.1 of Acomys minous. Taxonomy (NCBI): domain Eukaryota; kingdom Metazoa; phylum Chordata; class Mammalia; order Rodentia; family Muridae; genus Acomys; species Acomys minous. The sequence continues at coordinate 16,559,669 of NC_140495.1, read as the reverse complement.
CAACCATCTATAGTGAGATCTAACGCCCTCTTCTGGCATGCAGGTGAACATGGAGGCAGAACACTGTATACATAATAAATAATAAATCTTAAAAAAAAAAAAAAAGAGGCCTGTAAGATTCCCTCAGGGTTGTCTCCATTTTGCATGAGTGAATGACCCCAGCATGCTGGAATTCTCTGCAGAATAAACACTCTTTGTTGTTTGCGTACTCCTTGAGCCTGGGGAGTTTTCTTCAGCGAGTTCCGGACCCTAACATTACCTCTCTGTGAGCTGTTGGCCAGAGTCCGCTGAGGCTCACAAAACAGTACAAACTATTGTTACCGTTCATTCTTACCCACCAGAACTAGATGACAAGACACTACAGTTGAAGACACCACGTGCTTTGGTTGCAGAGCACAGAGCAACTAAGCTGGAACTGACCTGGAAGCTTCCTCCACGCTGGCTAGTATTTGTGGTATCAGAAGGTGCTCTGACAGCCTCTGCAGGGAAATATCAGTTTTACTCAGCTGTGAACCCTGCAGGCTCAACTACGGAGCTAACTAACCAAAGTGTGCTCCAGAGTGCAATAGTGGTACACGAGTTTTATGAGGTTAGCCAGCTACTTTCTGTTTGAGTTTGAGGCAATGCTTCATGGGAAGCGATTTGAATGTTGATCTGGCACTGTAGACCTGGTCTGTGACTGGGGAGGGCCGAGGTCCTAGGAGAGGATGGATGCTACTGCTGTTGCTTTGCTAAATGACACGATGCACCTGAAAATTGCCGTCTCAACAGTTATGTTTACGCCCTTAGATCAGGGCTGCTGTCAGCTTTGGGAAGAGAAGCTTTTTTTTTTTTTTTTGGTCATGGGCCCCACTACCACAGAGGTTCATAATTAGCCAGAGGGTTGAGACTTAAGATGCTGTTGAATTCGCAGCCCTAAATGGGCCATCTACACCACTCCCTCTAAGGCACAGGGAACACCACGGAAGAAGGGCACAAAGAGCGTAGGAGCCAGAGGAAGGGCTATGTGGAAGGCTGTCTTCCTGGCATGATACGATCGATCGGCTCCACTCTTGAGCCTTCAGCATCTCTGATTACTGCGGGAGACTTTCATGAGATAGGGCCAACCAGTATTCGGTATGGAGTGGGCAGGAGCTTACAAGGTCCTGCTCCTCCCGGGGGACCAATGTTAATGGTTGCCGGGAGAGGACAAAACGTTTTCTTCAGTGGTGTAGCCATGGGTAAGCTGCCTGTGGTCTTGTAAATAACCAGTAGCCAGTGCTCCTGTGGGTGACCCTACCTCTTTTAAAGAGACCCCACATCCAAAGGCCCTGTGCTGGGATAAGAGCTTACAGGCAGTTTTCTGGCCCACCAAACTGGGCTCGTTGCTTCCCCGTCTTCCGGTTAGGTGGACTGTACAATTATTGAACTTAAAGCAATCCACTTCCTGTTCCCTGTACAGACCGCTAGCCTGTGTGCTCGCTTCTGCCTCTCTGTGCCCCTCTCCCTCTCCCTCCACTTCACCGGTCTACGCAGAAGCTTTTGCCTCTTCTTCATCCATCACTTAGTGACCTACAGAGACACTTCTCTCCCAACTCCCTGACCAGGATGTATCTATAAGTCATCAACCTTTTAACTAGTTTCCTATGTGGCAGTATGTGTTTAAATCTACACCTTCCGTCTAAAGAACCAAGAGCTACTCCAGGCCAGATTTTTGCCTATACTCCAGGAGACAATGAGAGCAGGCTTACAGCACCAGAGTGATGGCCAATGGGGACAGAAGCAGGACACTTGTGAGACAAGAGCTGCAGAGGCATCTGCCGGGACAAACGGCTTCTTCTGAAGGGCTCCCAGTCATAGCCCAACAAAAAAGATGATAGGCCTGGCTGCTGGACAAGCACAGTTCCTATGAAAGGCATACTATAAAGGCATGTACCACCGGGTGTGGTGGCACACACACCTTTAATCCCAGCACTCGGGAGGCAGAGGCAGGTGGATGGCTGTGAGTTCGAGGCCAGTCTAGTCTACAAAGCAAGTCTAGGACAGCCAAGGCTACACAGAGAAACCATGTCTCACAAAAAAATAAAAAATAAATAAAAATAAAAATAAAAAAGGCATGGAACTAGCTCTCTTTCCTTCCCCTCAGGGCAGAATGCTGGATGCCCTGGTGCTGCAGAACAGAGAGTCCCCTGCTGTGACCACTTTGTGGAAGCAGGTGCAGTTCACTTGTCGATGCAGAACATTTTCACTGATTCTTGGATGGTCACAAATGACTTACATATCTGGTCAACCCAGTGTGATGGAGAGAAATCCTTACACAGGCAGGCCCATCTTTGTGGGATGCCTCCATTTGAAGAGATGTGACCAAATGGCCAATCATAAAGGCTATGTGACGCTAAGGAGGCCTTTGTTGCATTAGAGAGCCTGGAGGAGCCATAGATATGGGTGGACCAGAGACGGTGGTATCTTGGATACCTGTGAGAGGGTCAGCCTTACAAGCAAACATTTCTTTAAGGATGGTGATGTAGGTACGAGCCTTCGTGACATTCCAGGAGACAAATGCTTCTTTATTCAGGGTGTACAATTCTCACTGGCCCCTCTGCCCATAGGCTTCTGGCCCTGGACTGCCAAAATCCTTGATGTCTAGTAGATGTCCTTTTTTTTTTTTAAATTAGGCTTTAACTATATTAAATTCTAAGCCATACTGTCACCATTCTCCTCACTGTAATTGTGTAAGCACAGCCACAGAGCCCATATTGGTAATTTGGCAGTAATCAGTAACCTCCCCATGGGGAGTATTATCTTTATATTTTCCAACAGTTTCTCTTATAATATAACAGTTGTTAGATTATTATCCATTGGTCACCAAACTGGGGACAGGTGGAAAGCTATGGCCACCTTATAAGAGAGGAACCTTTTCCAGAAGGCAACCCTACCATGCTGCTGCTCCTACCCACTGAAATCCTTGTGTATAGTGGATTCCATGGGGCTTCATCCAAACTGGACTTTCCCACGAGTTAAAAAGAACCACAACACAGTGCCCAGAGACGCAGCATGTATCCAGTGCCTTTGACCTCCCGTTATAGTCAACCAGCCAAGGCCCTCTTACTTCCGTTCCCCGTTAGGACATATCCATGCCAGCAAAGATGAGCTGCTTTTATTCCCACAAGTATGTTGCTTTTGTTGGCAGGTGGTGAAGTGAGCATCCAGCGCTATCCATTCAAGCTATCGAGATGATACAGATTTAACAAACACACGAATCTATCGTAGCATAGCCTTGTGTTGACGTGACATTTGCATGAGATTCTGGCCCAGATGGCCGGCGTCAGATGGCTGAATTGTGCTATGTGTTCCTGTGTCTGTGTACCTGCGTGCCTATCTGCGTGTCTACATTGTATGTCTGCATAACAGGGGAAGGGGTCCGTGCCATGTAAGAACAACCTGCTGCGGGTATAAATAATTCTGGCCAAGCACAAGCTAATCTAACAGTTGGAGGCTCAGCAAGTACAGATATTAATAACATCACTCCCACCCTGGCTCTGAGTAAAGAATGTGACCTGTTCTCTTTGGCTCAACCCTACATAATGGGGTGAATGGCTGTGTACAACATTTCGGCTCATAGCAAGTGTCTTCATATTATTTGTTTAGTTATGATGTTTCCGAAGGCCGAATGTCTCCACCGTTCACACAGTGGTCACCATCATTGACAAGGTCTGATGCCGAAGCATCAAGGGGCCACCGTGTTCTCTGGCTTCTGGTTAACTTTCAGACTCTGCAGAAAGTAAAGGGTACTATAAAGTTCTTCATAGCTGTAAGGCGGCAGAGAGCCAAAGAACGTCCCCAAGCGTACATGGAGCCCTTCTGCAAGTCCTGGGAGCTGGGGTCCATGCTCCTCTGCCTTAGCTCCAGGCCTTAAGGAAAGTCTCTGTCACAAGGTGATCACTAAGATAACAGAGCGAAGACATTGTTCTCCACACTCAACAAAGCACGCAGGTCTTTTTTTTTTTTTTTTGGTTTTTCGAGACAGGGTTTCTCTGTGTAGCCTTGACTGTCCTGGACTCGCTTTGTAGACCAGGCTGGCCTCGAACTCACAGCGATCCGCCTGCCTCTGCCTCCCGAGTGCTGGGATTAAAGGCGTGCGCCACCACGCCCGGCAAGCACGCAGGTCTTATAAGATTATTTCGGGAAATTTACTAAAAAAAAATCAGTGATAACATACTCTAGGCAAGGAGGGTGATCTTTTAGAATTCTCTCTCTCTCTCTCTCTCTCTCTCTCTCTCTCTCTCTCTCTCTCTCTCACACACACACACACACACACACACACACACACACACGGGGGGCGGTGGAAGACAGTGTGCAAGTGAGAAATAAGTAAATAGATGTATATTAAAAACAGAATCAGCTAAGAAGCTGGCTCATGGTGTATGTACATACATGCACACATGCATGCACACACACACACACACACACACACACACACACACACACACCTATAAATCCCAGTAGTAAGTATGCCAGCCTGGGCTACACTGTAAGTTCTAGCCTAGCTGGGGATGATGGGGGGCAGGGGGGATGGCCTCACTAACAAGCATGGGGATTTGAGTTCACACACCCAGCATCTGTGAGAAAACTGGCACAGTGACACACATCTGAGACCCCAGTGCTGGGACTCACAGACAGGAGGCTCTCTGGAGACTCACCAGACAGACAGCCTAGCCAATCAGTGAGCTCAGAAAAGCATCAGGTAGGGACGTCTTTCTCTCCTCAAAGCTACTCAACAATGTCCTGAAACGTAAGCAAGGAAGCGAACTAAAACAGACCCTCTCTATCTGGAGATGACAGGGCCTTGTGTACAGAAATCCAGGAGCATCTAAGGAAGTACTGGGACGGATAAATTGGCTCAACAAACCTGCGAGCTGGAAGTCGAACACGGAGAACTCATTTGCATTTCTACATGTGGAGAGCCACAGAGTCCTTTGTGGACCCCCGCCTCCACATGGCGCCCGGCATGCAGCCGGAGCCACCTCGATTTAAACAACCCCTTATTTGAAAAAGGCCCGCTGCTCGCGAGCCTATCAGAGCGTGCGACGTGTCTTGGTGTGATTGGCTGGTTGAGTGATATAAATGAGTGTGAGGGGAGTGGCTTGGGGGGATTTTCACCGAAGAGAAGTAGAAAGGCCTGAATAAAGCTGCTTAGTAGAAGAACCGGTGGTAGTGTCTTTCTTGCCGGTCAAGCGAGGCGCGACATCTACATGCTAGCAATAAATGATGCAGAAATGAAATTAAGAAAACAATGCTATAAATAAGAGCACTGGAAAAGAATAAAATTGTATGGAGTAAATTTAACCACGCAGGAGCAGAACCTGTATCCGGAAAAGCGTATCGCACTGTGGGAAGAAAGCAAAGAGGATCTAGTATGTGCAAACATATCCCGAGTTCACAGGTAGAAAAGTCATCTGTAAAGTCAATGTGTTCTTATTAAAATTTTCACTGTAGCCGGACGTGGTGGCACATATCTTTAATCCCAGCACTCGGGAGGCAGAAGCAGGTGGATCGCTGTGAGTTCGAGGCCAGCCTGATCTACAAAGTGAGTCCAGGACAGCCAAGGCTACACAGAGAAACACTGTCTCAAAACAAAACAAAACAAAACAAAACAAAACAGCCAACCGACAACAACCAAACAACCAAACAACAACAACAACAACAAAAAACCTACAGGTAGTGGAAGTTGCTCTTCCTTTATTAAATTTTTTTTTGGAGGGGTTTTCAAGACAGGATTTCTCTGTGTACTGTTAGCTGTCCTAGACTTACTTTTAGACCAAGCTGGTCTTGAACTCACAGTGATCCACCTGCCTCTGCCTCCCAAGTGCTGGGATTACAGGTGTGCACCACCACACCTGGTTCCTTGATTACTTTTTAAGGCTAACATGCAAAGTAATGGATGTATTATTACATTGTCATACATATTCGTGCTCTAAGTTATTTAAATGACTTTAGTAGGAAAATCAGGTTTGCATGTGCATGGCATAGAGGATGTGTTTGAAGGCAAATTTCATAAGGAATTGACTTTCCACCTTTTAATGTTTCTGTATATCAAAATTTTAGCAAAAATAAAAATAAAACAAAAGCCGGGCACAGTGGCACACACCTGGGGAAGCAAAGACAGGCAGATCACTGTGAGTTCGAGGGCAGCCTGGTCTACAAAGTGAGTCCAGGATAGCCAAGGCTACACAGAGAAACCCTGTCTCGAAAAAGAAAAAAAAAAAATCAGGGGTTCATTTCACCTCTTGCCTTAGTCCTTTTTTGTTGTTGCTGTAGTAAAGGACCCAGAGCCAGATAATTTTATGAAGAGAGAAGTTGACCTAACTCACACTTGGTGAGATTCAAGGGCCTGGCTCATGGTGGATGGCATCTGAGTGGTGGAGTTGTTGGGAAAGCCAGAGGGCAATTCAGAAACCAATTCCATTTTTAACAGCTCTGCCTGGGATCTTTTCAGGATTCCTGCTCCATTGATCCATTTGTAGGGCAGCGCCTCAATAACAAGACCTCTCTCTAAGACCTTGCTCTTAAATGTCTCATTGCCTGGCACCACCGTCTTAGGGACCAAGTTTACAACACACAAACTTCCTAAAAGTTGGAGCACCCTGGAACCGTGGGGCCAGACCACAGCACTCTCCAGCACACCTGCTGCCACCGTGGAACTGAAAAATGATGTGACCTTAAAGGGACAGGTGAGGTTTTTGGGTTTTTTTTTTTTTTCAAGTTCATCCAAAGAGGAGACAAAGCCAGGATACCATGGCAACAGGATGAAGCCGAGAGGTCCATAAGGAAAAGTGGGGAGTGAAGTGGCATTTGGGTCACAGCAACCTGGCCTCATGGGCTGAGTCCAGGAAGATGGTCATGTCCATGGCTGTCTCCTCTGTGTGATCCGTTCGAGAGAGATGAACTTCTGATGACAGCGCTGGGAGTTTGCTACAAAGACAAATGCCTTTGGGATGATTGGCGACTGTGCTCTGTTCACCCAGCTAGGCAGCCATTAACAGAAGAAAGGTGAGTTCTTTGAACAGGATGCAAAGAAGTTTGCTTGGTTGGACCTGAAACCGGTCCAGATGGACAGTTTCATGCTGGTACACGAGGCAGCAGGACCCTCAAATACATAAACAGGAGCTGTGGATGGTGTATGGTCCTATAGCCATTTACACTAAAAAAAAAAAAAAAGCCTGTGCAAAAAAGGGAGCAATCACACTGAAGCCAGAACAGCCTTCCGAACCCCAAAGGGCTTGCACCATCTCTGTATTGCTTTTTCCTTTGTTCCTGGCTCACTGGGCTCCAATCCCAGTCCTGAGCCTTGGAAATGCAGTACTTGGTGAGCTCCCAGGAGATCCGGGCCACAATGGCATGCTCCCAGCGTGAAGAGACAGATCCAGGACCTGAAGCTTATAGCATCTAGAGGGCCACTTTTCAGAAGAGTACAAAGCATACAAAATTGCAGATACAAAGCTAAGCGAACATTTAGAACAGAAAATCACTCCCAATCACCAGCTTTTGAGCGTCGGTCGGCAGCTCATGCCCATGATGTCTCTTTTTGTTGGCTGCCTCTGTGATATTTTCCTACATCTTAAGCTGCGTGTACTTTGAGTTCTCCTCCATTTTATATCATTTTCTGAAAAAAATTTATCATTGACACCTGGCATGCTTAAAGCATGAGATATTTCTTTATATTACTACTCTTTTTCCTGGGCTTGGCCCAATAATCAGAGATTCTGAGAACTCTTTTAAAAATCGTGTGTGTGTGTGTGTGTGTGTGTGTGTGTGTGTGTGTGTAAGCTGCTTGCACATGTGGATGCCAGAGGTCAACTTCTTCTTTTTTACAAAGATTTATTTATTATGTATACAGATCTCATTATAGATGGTTGTGAGCCAACATATGGTTGCTGGGATTTGAACTCATGACCTCTGGAAGAGCAGTCAATGCTCCTAACCTCTGAACCATCTCTCCAACCCCCCCCTTTTTTTTTTTACTTATTTTTGTATCTGTTTATTATGTATACAGCATTCTGCCTCTATGCCAGAAGAGAGCACCAGATCTCATTATGGATGGTGTGAGCTACCACTTGGTTGCTAGGAATTGAACTCCTGACCTTTGGAAGATCAAGCAGTGCTCTTAACTTCTGAGCCATCTCTCCAGCCCCCAGAGATCAACTTTTTTTTTCTTTTACTTCTTAAGATGCCTTCCTTAGTCCCTGAATCCTCCCTTTAAGACAGAGCCTCTCCCTGAAGCAGAAGCTCACCATGCTCACCATTTCAGCTAGGCTGGATTACCAGTGAGCGCTAAGGATTCCCCTGTCTTTAGCCATTCTCCCAGCTATGGGTTTATGGGTGCATGCCACTATGCCCAGCATTTTACATGGGAAGAGAGGACCCATCTCAGGTCCTTATGTCTGCATGATCACTTTACCCACTGAACTCAATCTTCAGTCCCAATCTTGATAAATTCTATTTTTACAAAACTCCCATCAGTAAAAGAAAAAAAAAATGACTGGAGATATAGCTCAGCAGTGGAGTGCTTGACTAGCATGTGGAAGGCTCTGGGTTTAGTCTCCAGTTTAAAAAAAAAAAAAGGTGGGGGCTGGAGAGATGGCTCAGAGGTTAAGAGCACTGCCTGCTCTTCTAAAGGTCCTGAGTTCAATTCCCAGCAACCACATGATGGCTCAAACCATCTAGAATGAGATCTGGTGCCCTCTTCTGGCCTGCAGGCGTACATGCAGGCAAAGCATTATACGTAATATATAAATGACTGAATAAATAAATAAATAAAGTTCATACTTGTACTATTGCATGACTGAATAAATAAATAAATAAGGTGAAGAAAAAAAACAGTCATATGCGTTCATACTTGTACTATTGCATTGCCACGTATGTTTTCAACAACGAAGAAGTTCAGTTTTAGTCAAACACTGATAAGGGCTCAGCAATTAAGAACACTTACTGCTCTTGCAGAGGACCCAGGTTTGGTTCCCAGCACCCACATGGCAGCTCACACTACCTGCAGCTCAAGTCTCAGGGGATCAGATGCCTTCTTCTGGCCTACATAGGTCCCTACATGCACATGGTACACATATATTCACTCAGGCGCACACATTTAAAAATAAATAAAAATTTAAAAATATTTATGAAAATAGAATCTTCAGCTTGGGGGAATCACGTGCCTGGCGTCAGGAAGAACTTTCTCCAGTAAGTTTCTGGCTCTCTGTTTTCCAAACTCTTACTTTTCCTTTCCAACCCACACACTTTTGGTGCCAGGTTCTTAGGGACACGTTGATGTCACAATAGTAGCACCTCTGTCCTTAACGCCTTCATACTGTGACATGGGGTGAGTGAACACAGCAGCTGCAGAGTGACAGGGGTGGCAGAAGTCCCTGCTCACACGGGCAGCTGCAGTGAACACAGGGCTGTGCTGTTGATCCAAACCGGCCCTGTTCCAGCTCAGCCTCCCCTTCACCCCAAAGAGGCTGTCTTTCCATAGACATCGCCAGGAGGCATGACAGAGGAGGCTAGAGAAGAGACCGAGGCCCTGTCTAACCAAAGCTAAGAAATGTAGACAAAAATGTTCATTTCTATTGCTTCACATTGCCTGGGACTCTTCCAGAAGCCTTGACACTGGAGCCTTCCCAAACCTACAACGGCTGTGAGTGGCCCTAACCTCACACCACCTTACCTGAAAGTTTCCTAACTCCACTGCTACCAGGAGGTCCCAGGGAGGGGAGTACTTGAATTTAAAAAAAAAACAAAAAAAAAAACCAGCAGGCAGACAGGGCCTGTGAGAAGGCTCCTGTGAAGGTGGGTGGAGTCCAATGATGGGCAAGTGACTAATAGTTGAGGGCGGGGCCGAAAACCAGGCTAGCCTAAATGACAGACAAGTGGACTCTAAAGACCAGGGCCATGGATGTACAAACTGTGAGTACAGCCCTTTCAGAAGGGACCTGCCCAGCGGATAATGAGCAGTGTGTAAATGTAAGTAGGTGCCTTAATTGGGGTTTCTATTTCTGTGATGAAACACGCTCTGACCAAAAAGCAAGGTGGGGGAGGAAAGGGTTTATTCGGCTTACACTTCCAGATCTTAGTCCATCATGGGAGGAAGTCAGGACAGGAATTCAAGCAGGGCTGGAGCCTGGAGGCAGGGGCTGCTGGAGAGGGGTTGCTGACTGACTGGCTTGCTTCACGTGGCTTGCTCAGCCTGCTTTCTTACAGAACTCGAGACCACCAGGCCAGGGATGGCACCTCCCGCCATGGCCTGGGTCTCCCTGTTGATCACTAATTGAGAAAACGCCTTACAGCTGGATTTCAGAGGCCCTGTCCTCGGCTGACGCTCTTTTCTTTTTGATGCCTCTTGCTTGTATCAAGTTAACAACACAGAATCAGTCAGTACAGTGGGGGGTTGAAAAATAAGATGAATGGGGGGGGCGGAACAGTCTAGAGTCAAGACGGCAGGACAGCCCAGGCCAGGTCCCCTTCCCTCCCAAGTACCAAGTAGGGAGATGACTGGCACAGAGCTCCACTGAACATCTCCCTGTTTTTTTCCTCCCCTCCCCCCAACCCCGCCCCACCCAATCAGTTAGAGAAGACAGTCATAAGGATTCAGTCATGGTGGCGTGGCAACATGGTCCGCCGAGCGCTACTGCACGCAGCACTTGGAGCATGGGCCATCCAGTGCTGGTGGAGGTCAATGCAAACCAAGATGTTGGAGCAAAGGCGGCGCTTGGCACTGAAGCTCTACACCTGCCAGGAATGGGCAGTGGTGAAGGTGCAGGCGCAGGTTCGCATGTGGCAGGCCCGCAGACGGTTCCTCCAGACGCGCCGAGCGGCCTGCACCATCCAGTCACGCTGGCGTTGGCATGCCAGGCAAACCCGAGGCAAGATCCAGGGCCACTATGAGGTCAGGGCCAGCCAGCTGGCGCTTGATATCGAAATCCTTATGGCCTAGGGTGCCGGCAAAGCCAGGGGGGCTGGATCTCCCTCCCAATAAAGACACTTACTGACCAGAGACTCACCCTGCGGATATTGCAGCCACAGAGAACTGCAGCCCCTACCTTCCATTCAGAAAGATTCCCTGGTACGGAGCAGTGTCCCTGCCTGCAGAGACCCATCCTAGGCCCTTGCTCCTAATGTCATACTTGGTCCTTCTTGCACAAAGGGACTGCAAGGCTCAGGCCACGTGTTGATGGGTTGGGGTCCCCTCCACCGTGGGAGTAAGCCATTGACTTCTCTCTTCTGCGGCTCCTGCCTAACTAAACACATCCATTCAGAGTTCAGCTCCAGAGGGCCTGGCTGTGGCAGGGCCAACTGGGGAAAACAGGGATTCCACAGCCTGAGCCATAGGACCCTGAGGGCCAGCACGGGGCTTGGCAGGGGGCCAGGAGGACAGCACACCTCAGTGGAGCAGCAGCAGGACACACATGTGTCCCTCGGGCTTGTGGGGGAGGCTGTCTTCCAGAGACAGCCCTCGGGAAGGCCAGAGCTGAGTGGAGAGGCAGCAGCTGTGACTGCTGCCCGTGTCCCCTGAGGCTGAGCATCAAGGCTTCTCTCTCCGCGCTGGCCACTCCCTGAGAGAATCGGGCATGGCTTGGGAGTGGAGAGGGGCAGCTGGGGTGCACACACAAGCGGGGTTATGACTGGAGGCCATGGCCTTGGCCTCATAGCCTTCAAATTCTGCTGTCCTCAGAAGCAGCTGTGCTGATCCTTCCTCAGACTGCCAGCCTCTGCTGGGCCAGCTGCAGAGGCTGCTGCCCGCCTTAGCTTTGCCTGGTCTTGGTTCATCTCATCATTTCTGCGTTGTTTCTAAGCTTAAGGTGCCTTTCACCTGGATCCCTCAGGAGTCTAAATCTTCATCCTAAAAAAAAAAAATAAATAAAAATCTGAGGTCTAGAGGCTGGAGAGATGGCTCAGCTGTTAAGAGCACTGACTGCTTTTCCAGAGGACCTAGGTTCGATTTCCAGCACCCACATGGCAGCTCACAACTGCCGGTAACTCCAAGATCTGACACCCACAGACACATGGGCAGGCAAAACACCAAGCGTATAAAATAAAAATAAATTATTTTTAAAAATCCTGAGGTCTACCTCTCCCCAGGACCTGTGGGTGGTTGGCCCTGCATGGGGAGTAGGAGGGGCAGCTGGTGGGTGTGCAGGAGGCACAGGGGTCTTCATGCATCGTTGCTGGAGAAAGTTTGTTCCAATCCCAACTCCCCCTGTGTGAGGCAAAGTGTGTGTGCATTCGGAAGTGTGTATGCATACATGCATGTGAGTGCATATGTGTGTCTGTCTGTGTATTCCTGTGTGTTTGCATGTGCAAATGTGTATATGTGCTCATTGGGGGGGGTGTGCGTGCGCACGCATATATGTGCCTGTGTATTCACGTATGTGTGTTTGCATGTGCAAGTGCGTATGTGTATATGTGCTTGTGTGTGTGTGTGTGTGTGTATGCATACATGTGTATCTGTACATCTTTGTGTCTGGGTCTGTATCTGTGTCTGAGTAGTAGTAGCAGTTGCTTCCAGATTAGCAAAGGCTCAGAGTTCAGTTCGTCCTCATCACCTCCAGTAGCTACAGACGGCAGTGATGTATCTGGGCATCTGACCTTCTGAATGGATGATGTCATTCTTCCAAGGGACCTCCCAACCACCTCCAGGCACAGCTCTCTTCCCACTCTTCACAGCCACGAGTGAGGTGAGATGGGTAAGGCATGAAGCTGAGAGTGACGGAAGTTCTTCTAGTCTGGCCTTGCTGTTGCCGTCCCAACAGTGAGAAGCATTTAAAACCTGGGCTGTCAAGGGTTGAAGACTCTGATCCTCCTTCAGAGAGAACATTGGTCTCTCCCAAGCCATTAAAAAAAAAATACCCCATGCAGCCCGAGATTCTCCCTTAAGTTTGCCGGTGTCAGGCCTGGGCATCAACTGGCCACAACTGGGAATAGCTGAGTTCAATGCTTTTCAACGAGCCTGTGCAATCTGACCTGGAGACCTGGAATTTATATAGAATTCCAATGTGAAGCACGCAGGCTCAGGGTCATCAAGGCTTCAAGCTCTGCATTGACCCAAGAGTGCCAAGGGAAGTGAGGCTCAGGAGGGAGGCCCACCCTGGGTCAGAAACGTTTGGCAGCAGAAAGACACAGCTCTTCCTGGTTCGGGTGCTGTGGAGGGGGCAGTAACAGCATAGACAGGACTTCTTGTTCTACAGGGCGTAGAGAGGGAAGATGAAAGCATACCAGTCCAAACAGCAGAGGCTCAAAGGCTAGACCCGGAAGGATGAAGACCCAAGGAATTAACTACCGCATCTGGTGCCCTGCCAGTGCTCAGAGGTCCTGAGGAACAACACACAGTCTGGGACTATAAGGGTGTGCTGGATGGCTCATGCCTTTAATCCCAGCACTTGAGAGGCAGAGGTAGACAGATCACTGTGAGTTTGAGGCCAGTCTGGTCTACAAAGCAAATCCAGGACAGCCAAGGCTGACATGGAGAAACCCAGTCTCAAAACAAAAACAAAAACAAAACAAACAAATAACAACAAAAACTAAGGGTGTGTTGGAGAGTCCCAAAGCAGAGGAATTGAAAGGATAGAGCAGTGACTGAGGAGGGAGGCTCCTCTTTGGCAGTCAGACCTGTGGCCGATGTCAGGTGTTCAAACAAGCCACCTTTCCTCAGCGGGGCTGGGGTTAAGGGATAGACATTTAAAGGCAGACCCCACAACCCCCTGAAGTTCCTTACCATTGCTGAGAGCCGAACCCCATAAAGAATGCCTCTTGAGAACATATGTGCTGAAACACTTAGTGGAGAGAAAAGGTACGTTTGCAGCTTCGGGACAGGGGTGAGCCCAAGGGTGCACTGGGAGGACCTGGAACCTCACTGGTGTTCCTTCCCTTGGTGACATATGCATTACTAAGAGGTATACGCCCCAGGTTGCCCTCCTTTTAGTAGAGAGAGCTATTAACCCTCAGACTGGCTCAGACTATAGGATTCTTAAGTAAGTAAAGTATCCTGCACATTGAAGGCCCCTCATGCAATGGCTCCTCGGATGGCATTTCCATCTCTTTGCCCCCAGAGTCTCAGGTTTCTCCCCTGATACAACTCCAAGGTCACCACTCTTATCTCTTGCTTTTCTGTATCACACATACCAATCCAGGGTGAGGTGGTCGCAGCCACTGCCATGTCATCCCAGGTACATTGACTGGATGGAACACGATCCCCATGCGCACCCCATCAGGGTGGAAATGTTTGGTGTCCAGACAGGAGCCTTCGGTCAGGCTGAGGTGTGTGGTTCAGCCGGCAGAGTGCTTGTTAGCATGCACAAAGCCCCGGGTTTGGCCCCTCAGTACCACAAAAGCTGGGCATGGTAGCGCGTGCCCATCCCGGAACTCGGGAAGTGGAAGGAAGGAAGGAGGATCAAAAGAGTTCAAGGCCGGGCACGAAGCAGGTCCTAAGTTATATGAGACATTAAATAAACAACGTCTTTGGTCAGCTATGCCTCTGAAAATTGAGTTTGTCTGATGAAACATCTAGAAACAAATAGAGAGGATCTAGAGTATACTCAAAGGGCAAAAGGTTTCTGGCCACCGCCATAGCTGTGCTTGTGAATTCATGTGACAACGAAAGACTCAGCACAGAACCGGACATTAAAGAGAGTGACTGAGCGTTAAAGGGACACCGCTAGGAAATAGATTGGGGAAGCTGGGACTTCTGATCCAAAGGAAGTTATTATCGTCGCTGGGGCCCAGGACATGACAGGAGGTAGAGAGTGTAAGGGGAGAGCAGAAAATATCCTGGCCACACAGGGAGGAACACGATCCAATCCACAGACAGAGTAGGAGGAAGGTGAGAGGCTACTACAGGCCCTGCCTGCTCCTTCCTCCCTGGGAAATCAGAGTGTATAACCTGGGAATTGTGTGGCACAGAGGTTGCACAGTGGCCAGGTCTTGGGGCTGGGAGCTGCCCTCATGAACCTAGAATCCTCCTCCCTTATAGGACATAAGAGCCATGATACCTAGACTCCCAAGACATGAGAGGAAAAAAGATGCCGTAAGGATTTGTGGTCAAAAGAGACCTGTGACGTGGCCAAAGAGCTAAACAGAATATGCACACCTCACCACCTGAGGCCATGAGCAGTATAGGGCTAGGTGGCGGCGGTGCCGCACGCCTTTAATCGCAGCACTTGGGTGACAGAGGCAGGCAGATCTCTGTGGGTTTGAGGCCAGCCTCTTCTACAGAGGGAGCTCCAGGACAGCCAGGGATACACAGAGAAACTCTGTCTTGAAAAACAAACAGACCTTTTGGGGCTGGAAAGATTGCTCAGCAGTTAAGAGCACTTCCAGAGGTCCTGAGTTCAATTCTCGGCAACCACATGGTGGCTCATGACCATCTATAATGGCATCTGATGCCCTCTTCTGGTATGTAGGCGTACATGAAGATAAAGCATTCATATACATAAAAATACATAAATAATTTTTAAATTTTTATTTATTTATTATGGATACAGTATTCTTCCAGAGTCTGTGCCTAGATGTCAGAAGACAGCACCAGATCTCATTATAGATAGTTGTGAGCCTCCATGTGGTTGCTGGGAATTGAACTCAGGACATTTGGAAGAACAGCCAGTGCTCTTAACCTCTGAGACATCTTTCCATCCCCCAATATTTTTTATTTGTTTTTGAGGACAGGGTCTCTCTGTGTAGCCTCGGCTGTCCTGGACTCACTTTGTAGACCAGGCCGGCCTTGAACTCACAATGATCTGCTTGCCTCTGCCTTCCAAGTGCTAGGATTAAAGGCGCGTGCTACCATGCCCGGCTTCCCCCTTTTTTTTTTTTTTTTAAAGAAAGAGCAAGAGTGGTGGTGCATGCCTTCAATCCTAGCACTTGGGAGACAAAGGCAGGTGGATCTCTACCAAAAAAGAAAGAAAGAAAAAAAATGGGAGTGAAGTGGGAGGCACCAGAGTTTCACCTGCTGGAGTGGGCAGAGAAGAACATGGCGTCTGGGAGAGATGCAGGGCCAACTGTAAGAACCAACCCAAGAAGGGGAAATCAGGACTTGAATGGTTAACGTGGTCAACTGCTGGACTTAGGGCCACAAAGGAGACACATCTCTGGATGTGTCTGTGCTGCTGTTTCTAGAGAGGTCTTACTAAGGAGGGAAACTCCACGCTGAGTGCGGACAGCACCACCTCAGGAGCGGGAGGCTGTGGACTGAACAGGAAGGAGAAGGTGAGTATCGGGTGAGCTCAGCTCCCTCAGCTTCCCAACTGCAGACACAACGTGACCAGACACATCGCTTCCTCTGCGGTGCACTGCCCACCGTGACGACTGGTGCCTCTCAGACTGAGAGCCAAAAGAAGTACTTCCTCCTCTAAGCTGCCTTTGTCAGGAATTTTGTCACAAAACAAGGAAAGTGACTAATACAGGGGATGTGAGTTAGACACAAGTGGCCATGAGTTGGTGGTGGCTGAAGTTGGGGAGGCCTCCTCACCCCACTTCTGAAATGTTTAAAGCTTCCACACACAAAAAAATTGAACGGTGAACAGAAACCCCCAAATCACTGACTGAAAACAAAGCAGAAACTCGTTTTCCCCTCCCAAAAAATGAAACGCAGGCACAGCAAGTTCAGAGAGTAGGCGCCCCATATGGTGTCTGCAGGGTCCCATTCCGTCCTTGTGGCCCATGGTTCCTCTCGGATAAATCCAAGACCTCTTGCTGTCCAAGTGACTCCCGTAGTTTCAGCACCCATGTTATGCTTTAGGAAAAAGAAGAGGAAGGGCAAAAGGAGAAACTGCTTGTATCCAGAGTTAATTCCTTTAAAGACCTTGCCTATGAGCCACACATGCCCGGCTACCTCCTCTTAGGATACATTGGCTAGAACTGTTACATGACCCTCCGAGCCACGCGGACTGCCATTGCCACCATGACTGAACTCCGGCTAACAGGCTAGCTTCTGCTGTGACCCAGCCCTGCGTTTCTCCTCACACATAGCCTGTTGGGCTTCAAGCAGCAGCTCTCCTGCACGTGTTTGTTCGGTGTTCCTGGTCACTCCTCCCCACGCCATGCCGGTGTGTGGGCATGCCAGCTCCTGTGACTGTACTCACGCTAATGGGAAGGGAGGGGTGGAAAAAAAGAACTTGCCAATTCTTACCTGTCATTTGGAAATGACACATTTCACGTCTACTTTCCAGTTAGCGCGTGTGTGTGCATGCGTGTGCGTGCATGGTGGTGGTGGTGGTTGTGTCCTCTTCTTCTTCTTCTTCTTCTTCTTCTTCTTCTTCTTCTTCTTCTTCTTCTTCTTCTTTTTCTTCTTCTTTTTCTTCTTCTTCTTCTTCTTCATCATCATCTCCTTCTTCTTCTTCCTCTTCTTCTTCCTCCTCTTCCTCTTCCCCTTTCTTGTCTTTTTCTAGGCATGTGTTCATGTGGGTATGTGCATGTGTACATGCAAACATACGTGGAGACCAGAAGTCAGTGTTAGGTACCTTCCTCAATTGTCGTCCTTATTGTTGAGATGGAGCCTCTCTCTGAGCCTGGCCAAAGAGCTCTGGAGATCCACCTGCTCCCATTACTGGAGCTACAGAGCCATAGGTACTGGGGGTCTGAGCTCAGGACCTCACAGTCACGCAGAAGACACTTCACCGACTGAGCCATCTCCCAAATCTCTTTTCGAGTGCTGGGGCTTAAACCTGCATGATGAGTATAACCTGTGTCTCTGGCCTCTTTATCCCCACTTTACTGGCTCAGTTAGGAGAAATGAATTATCAGCTTCCTGTGTGGCTGGAGAAAACAAGAATGCTTGTGAACAGATCGGTGTCCCTAAGCAGATTATCAACCTCTACTAAAATGAAGAAAAGGTGAAAGAAAGAAAAAAAAAACCCAAATGGGAATTAGACTGTATTCACTGGAAATGGGTAAAACTCATCTATTAACAGAACCACGTCTTGTTTTTTTTTTTTTTTAATCTAACCATATGTTGTTTATAATGGACACACCTGAAATTGAAGGAAGCTGTAGGCTGAAACTAAAGATCTGAAAGGTAACACAGGAAGAAGCCTGTCTTAGAACACATTTAGTAATCTCTCGAGACAGAAGAAAATGAAGACAAACCAATTACTCTCATCCCCCAAAGCTCGCACAGTCGTGAAGAGCAGGCGAGGAGCCACCAGGATAAGGGAGGACCATCTAGCTGGGTGTGGTGGCGCACGCCTCTAATCCCAGCACTCGGGAGGCAGAGGCAGGCGGATCGCTGTGAGTTCGAGGCCAGCCTGGTCTACAAAGTGAGTCCGGGACAGCCAGGGCTACACAGAGAAACCCTGTTTCATAAACAAATAAACAAACAAAAAAGAGAGAGAGGACCATCTCCTAGAAAAGGGAATGCAAGTATTGATGAAGACTGAGATGGGAGGAAGCTGAAGAACAAAGCATCGCAGACGGGCAAGAGGGAATGCTGCCAAGGCCGAAATGCCGTGCCTGGTTCCAGAACTGGGCTTCCAAGCATTACGCCACCTGATTCTTCAATGGGACTTGTAAGGGCCCTGATTAATATTTTTATTTTAAGAAACATACACAAACTCAGGGAAACACGAACACGTGCCTTTAAAGGGTAAAATGAGCACCGAAGGCCATGGCATCCTTTACCGCCAAGATAGGTTTTATGGGGGCTGGAGAGATGGCTCAGTGGTTAAAGGTTCTTGCTGCTCTTGCAGAGGACTGGAGCTCAGTTCCCAGCACCCACATCATTTAAGAGCCACCTGTACATGTGTAACCCCAATGCCCTCTTCTGGACACTGTATGCATGTGCACACATGTGGCATAGACACACACACACACACACACACACACACAGACACAAAGGAAAATTAGAGTTTGACAAGACAGGATCTACAATGTGCAGCTGACTCTAAATATTAGAGTGGAAAGCGTCACAGCGCAGCACAGCGCTCTGTGACAAGGCATGGCCTGACAAGTGTGTTACAAGAAGAGAATCGGGGCATTTTCAATGATAAATATAGACATAAAAATCCAAATAAGACACCAGCCAATTCCAACCACAATTCCAGGAAATCAAGGATGGAAACACTGAAAACTCTATCCCCACAGCTGACGGGAGGGGGCAGATGGTAAGGTTAACTTTATAAAACTGTGTGTGTTTCTCAGTTTCTCTCTTAACCGGGCTATCACACCCTCTTATATTTGTTTAATAATAAGCTTCACATCACAATAACTGAGCAGTTATTACTCTATTCTTAACCCTCTAAGCTAATTTGGTTTCCTCCCAGAGCACATCCCAGAGAGGTTTGCACCTTGCAGCTTTCTCTGTGCCAGCTTCCTCTTTTGATTGCTCTTGGACCTCTCTGTCTGTGGCTCAATCCCTTAGTTCCTCCTTGCAGTCCAGCCCTATTCTCTCCCCTGCTCAGCGACTGGCTGTAAGCTGATTTATTGGCATATCAGGGGACAACTGGCGAGCACTGTTTACGAAACACGGAGACAGGAGATTCTCAGAATGAAGATTGCAATAAGAGGTACAGAGATTAGCATTTGAATCACACAATAACCTTATGCGTATAGGCAGACACAGCGGTAACGCAGGAGGCTCAGGCAGGAGTTCAAAGTCAATCTGGGACTAGATAGTGCGATCATGTTTTTGTTTGTTTGTTTGTTTTAACAGACAAATAAGGAACCAGGTGTGGTGGCTCATGCCTGCAAGACCAGCACTTCAGAGGCTGATGCAGGAGGATTTTCATGAATTTGAGTTCAGCTGGTATTACAAAGTGGTGTAGGAAGCTGGGAGGTGGTGGCACACGCCTTTAATCCCAGCACTAAGGAGGTAGAGGCAGGTAGATCCCCCATGAGTTTGAGGCCAGCCTGGTCTACAGAGTGAGTTCCAGGACAACTAGGGCTACACAGAGAAGCCCTATTTCAAAAAGAAAAAAAAAAAGACAAATTGGCAAGGAGTAGTTTTTTTTATTGCTAATCTTGTCAGATTAATTATATTGAGATATGCTTAGGAGATTTTATTATTATTATCATTATTATTATTATTATTATTGTTGTTGTTGTTGTTGTTGTTGTTGTTACTATGTGTGTGTTATGTGGTAAAGGGCTGTCCTTGTGTCAGAATTGGTTCTCTCCTTTCACCATGGTATCTGGGGTTTGAAGTCAGGTCCATGTGGTCTGCACAGCAAGCTCTTTCACCCCCTGAGCCATCTCAATGGCTTGCCTGGGGAATCAATAAACCATGCTTCTAGGTGCACTTACGTGCAAATCTCCTATGCTATTCAACTCTTCTTTGCTGTGACAAAAATGGAATAAACAACCCAAAAGTCCTGGCCATGATGATACAGCAAGTTAAGTTCGAGTCCATCTCAGGCTCCACAGAACACTGTCCCGAAAACAAAGCAAAACAGAAACATACGCAGCAATCTCTGATGTGCGTAGGCTTAACAACAGAGCATCAAAGTACATGAGGCAAAAGCTGAGGGACCGGCCAGGGAAAAGATGAATCCACAGTATTAGACTCCAGGGCTTAAACACTCATCTATCCAGGAGAGCCAGAACCAGGAGTGAAAAGGGCAGAGTGAACTCAACAGCTTATCAACCGAATGTAATCAGCCAGAAGCCTCCGCCAGTACAGCTAAGCTAGAGAAAAGACATGAAGGGCTTTGGAAGCAGGAAGGAAGAAAAAGAACAGTCTCTGCTTGCAGGCAATGCCATCTTATATACAAAACCCCCCAAAACAGCCAACCAAAAAAAAACCCTGGGAGACTTATAAACGGGTGCAGTAAAGTTTTGCAGGCTACTGTATGGAGGGAGGGTGCCCTGCCTGTGGTGTATAGCCCCCCCCCCCCACTGAGCACAGGATGAGCTGGCCAGTGGGCAGGGTGTCCCTCTCCTCCACTGCCACTCCCTGAGTGCTCAGTGAAGAAAATAGACTTCCTCCAC
Source organism: Acomys minous (assembly GCF_964271855.1). Classification (NCBI taxonomy): domain Eukaryota; kingdom Metazoa; phylum Chordata; class Mammalia; order Rodentia; family Muridae; genus Acomys; species Acomys minous. The sequence continues at coordinate 16,538,729 of NC_140495.1, read as the reverse complement.
AGGCAAGAGTGTGCAAGTGTCTCCACATCTCTTCTGGGAGCTCCGAGCACGCTTCTGAAGTCAACATATGAGCGTTTCTAGTCGCTAACGGTGAATTCCTGCCCAAAGCCCGCTGCACTATCATACCACATGTATTTAGGGAGAAGTTTTCAAATATGTATTCATGTTCATGTTATATGTACGTGTGAGATTTCCTGAGTGTGTGCATAGGCATCCCAGTGCGCCTGTACCTGACTGTTGACCAAAAGAGGGAGTTGGACAGTTTCGAGTCACCATGTGGGTGCTGGGAACCGATGTGGGTCTTCTGAAAGAAAAGTAAGTGTTCTAAAGCCACTAGGCCATCTCTCCAACTCCTAGGATTAATTTGGTTTTTAATTCTAGGCATATTGGTGTTTTGCCTGCATGTAGGTCTTATATACCACGTGGCCTCCTACTACCCTCAGAGGCTAAAAGAGGGCATCAGATTCCCTGAAAATGGAGTTACAGATAGTTTTGAGGTGCCATGTGGAGACTGGGATTTGAACCCAGGTCCTCTGGAAGAGCAGCCAGTGCTCCTAATCACCGAGCCAACTTTCCAGCCTCGCTAGGAGTACTTTTAATCAAAGAAGTTGAAGACCAATACATTGAAAACCATAAAACATTGATCAAAGAGATTTCTGACAGAAAGGGAAAGATAATCCAAGCCATGGTCAATAATTTAAAAGAATTCATATTAAAATACCCTCCCGAGCGGAAATAGTCCACAGGTGCAGTGCTACTCCCTACACGGGCCAGGCCGTTCCCACAGACTCAGGAAAGGAACATTCTAAACCTCACAGGAAACTACAAAAGACCCTGAACTCCCAAGGTTATCTTGATCAAAAAGAACAAAGCTAGAGGCATCACAGTGCCTGAATTTAAAAATCTTTCAGGCGAGAGAAATCACAACAGTATGGTACCAGCATAAAAGCACAAATAGTCGAACAGAATAGAGGCCTCAAAATACATTTGCATAGCAAGAAAGCAAATGACTTGATTCCCTTTAAAATTTTTAAAATTTATTTGGTGTGTGTGTGTGTGTATATGAGGGGTGGGTGGGTGGGAGAGAGAGAGAGAGAGAGAGAGAGAGAGAGAGAGAGAGAGAGAGAGGAGAGAGGGAGAGAGAGAGGAGAGGGAGGAGAGAGAGAGAGAGAGAGAGAGAGAGAGAGAGAGAGAGAGAGAGGAGAGGGAGGAGAGAGAGACAGAGAGAGAGAGAGAGAGAGAGAGAGAGAGAGAGAGAAGGAGGGAGGGAGGGAGGGAGGGAGGGAGCCCATGCATGGGTAAGATGACCATGCTCATGGCCTGACGTTGATGCTGAGTGGCCTTCCTCTTCCTCTGTCATTCTCCAACCTGTTTTCTGAGACAGCGTCTCTCACTGAACTTAGAACTCATTGATGCAGAGAGACCAGCTGGCCAGCAGCCCACAGGGGTCCTCCTGTCTCTGCCTCCCCAGCACTGAGATTACAGCTAGGCACTAACGTACCTAGCTTTTTACAGGAGTGCCAGGGATCTGAACTCAGGTCCTTGTGTTAGCTCAGCAACCACTTCACCAACTGAACCAACCCCCTCAAATAACTTGATTTTTAAAACGAGCAAAGGCCATGACTAGATAGTTCCCAGACGAAAGCGTAACAGGCAGGCTGGGGAGATGGCTCAGCCGTTAAAGGCTAGGCTCGCAACCCAAACATAGCCATCTATAGTGAAAACGTAACCACTACCAAACTTCACTAATCATCAAGGAAATGCAAACGAAAACCAGAGTTACTGCCTCATACATGTTAGAGTGGCGCATAAAAGCGTAATGAGAGCCAGTGAGGGAGAGGTTAACAGATTCCTCATACACTGTTGGTGGGAACACTGCTGTGGAAAAATGGAACCATATATAGATTCAGCAATATAACATCTCAGAGTATACCCAAGGGAAATAAAATTAGCACATCGAAGAGCTATCTGAAGGCCAGGAATGGTGGCACACATCTGTGATCCTAGCATTCGAGAAGCTGAGACAGGAGGATCTCTGTGAGTTCGAGGGCAGCCAGAGTGACAGTGAGATCCTGTTTTTGAGAAAGGAAGGAAGGAAGGAAGGAGAAGAAAAGAAGAAAGAAAAACCAAAACCAACCAAACAAAAGAATAAGAGAAGGTAGGCGGGAGGAGGCTCCCGATCCTGCGTTGTGTTCACTGAAGCACTATTTACAAGATAGGAAATTAACCTAACTACCTACAAATGAATAGTAAATGTGCTTTTCCAGTGAGATGTTTATAGACAATAGGCTGCTATTCAGCCACAAGCAGGAACGAGATTCTGCTGTTTGTTACAATGGAGATGAGCCTGGTGCACATCTAAATGCAAGGGACTAGTCAGACAAAGAGGACCACGGCAGGACCTCATCTGTAAGTGGAATCTAAAACAGGGAAAGCAAATAGAAGCAGAAGACGTGGTGATGCTTGTCTGTAAGCCTGGCACTTGGGAGGTGGAGCCAGGAGGAGCCAGAGCTTAAAGTCAACCTTGGCTGCACAGCAAGTTTAGGCCAGCTTGGGCAACAGGAGATCCAGTCTCAAAGACAAAGCAAAGCAAGACAAAACAAAATAAAAAGTCTTTTAAAAAAATCTCCAAGAAGCAGAGTAAAATGGTTACAGCCAGGGCTTGGGGCTGGCAGTAGGGGGAGGAGAAACTGTTGTTTAAAGTGTAGGCAGGGGGGCTGGAGAGTTGGCTCAGAGGTTAAGAGCACTGACTGCTCTTCCAAAGGTCCTGAGTTCAATTCCCAGCAACCACATGGTGGCTCATAGCTATCTATATTGTGATCTGGTGCCCTCTTCTAGCCTGCAGGTGTACACGCAAACAGAACATTGTATACATAATAAATAAATCTTTAAAAATAAATAAATAAAAACAAAGTGTAGGCAGTTTCGGTTTGAGCATGTTATAGTCGATGAGAATGTATCATCCCTTCCAAGACTGCTGAGAGAGGTCTTCCAAACCTCACACACAGGAGGATAATTATGTGGTGTGTTGAAACATAGTTGAAGTGGTAATTTTTTGTCATTTATAATTTACCACAATTTCAAGAATCAATTGTGCATTAACGCACTAGCAGAAAACAACTGGAAAAAGTGTGATGGCCGTGGAACCGCTACAGTGGGAACTAGAAAATAGCACTGGAGTTAAGGCCGAAATAAAGAAGCCGGCATGCCAAGCCCGGAAACTGAATGACAGTACTGTTAAGATTACCGTTGTCTATAAATTCATTTCCCCTCCCCCCCCCCAAAGTTGGAAGGGCTGGTGTGAAAATTTATGTTGAAATGGAAAGACCTGGAAAGACCAAAGGAGTCTTGGGCAGAGAAAGGAGAAAGCCAAAGAGCCTGAGCCTTCCTCATCTGGAGACTTACTCTAAAGCTGTAGGATTTTGACACAGTGATGTCTCTTGGGATAAACATGTAAACCATCGAGACACAACAGAGTCTGCCCGAGCCACGTGAGGCACCTCAGTCAGCAAACGCTGGAGGAACTGAGGATTTGTGCCACTGAGACTAACATTGACTCCCACCTCGTGACATACCAAGAGACTAATTCATGAAAGACCAAAACCATGAAGGGAAATGAATAAGAAAAAAAAAAAACTCTCCAGTCTCTCGAAGGAATCAGAAGAGGAGTGGCAGTGTGAAGACGGAAGCCCCTTCCTCCACAGTGGTGATGTCCCAGCCTGCCTCACTCCCACGGTTGACTGTGGCAGCACTGCCAAAATGACAGGCCGGGGGGGCCCCAGGACCTGTGCCCTGTGTGTGTGGACCTGAGAGTATCAGGGCACCCCCAGTGTGCCCCTGAAGGTGAGTCATTCCTTCAAGACAGCAAGAAGGTTGACAACGAGTCAAACTCCGGAGACTGAAGGAATGTTTACCATCAAATGTCACACCAGCTCTTTTCTTAGGCTTAGAGGGCTCCTTCTGGGAGGGAAACATCTTTTGTGGTGAAGAAATGTATGTAAAGTTCAAGAATTCCTTCCAATTTTACTTCAGATTCATTTTCTTCAATTAGAGTCAAGTAAAATTACATCTACTAAAAAAAATAGACATATGGCATGATCCCATTTTTATGAGAGTATTTCTATCTCTCCTATCTGTAAAAATGCATAGAAATATGTCTAGCATGCTGTACCAGAAATGTTAATGACGGTTATATTTGAATCATGAAACTTGAGGTAATACTTTAATTTTCTTTTTTGTACTTTTATGCAAGGCTTAAACTGTTTACATGGAGCATATACTGGAAAAAAGTGGGTTTTCTTTAAAAAAAAAAAAAAAGCAACCCTAGGAATGGTGGAGCATCCTTTAATCCTAGCACTTAGGAGAGAGAGAGGTAGGCAGATCTCTGAGTTCAAGACTAGCCTGGCCTACATAGAGAATTCCAGGACAGTCAGGGCTACATAATGAGATGCTGTCTCCATCATCATCATCATCATCATCATCATCATCATCATCCCCATGCCATCACCACCACCATTACCACCACTGTCACCACCATCATCATCCCCATCCATCACAACCATCTTCACCACCACCATCACCATCATCATCATCATCACCACCATCATCTCTGTTGAGACTTGGGGTGGAGACAGTTTCAGAGGGTTTTGAGGCCCTTGGCAAAACCTCTTTTCCCTTCCCGCCCGTGAGCTTCCCACTAGCAGAGGAGGCAAGACAGGTTAGTTGGAATGGGACAGCATGGGGAAGGTGTGTGCACCTGAGTGCCACTCAGGGACATGTTCTCCCAGGACGCTGGGGGTGGAAGGGTTTGGATCTTATCCCTGACTCCATGTCATTCTCTCTGGCCCTCATGCCTTTGCCCAGCACATCGTCACACCCCTCCTTGGATAGAAATGGTGCCTTAAGGCTACGCTCCTGGACAGGGGTAGAATGTGGGGGAAGCATCCATCATCAGAACTGCCCTTGTGATGCACCCATCCCCCTACTCTGCCATACCAAGACTCGGGGTACTAGAGATGCCTGAGTCACTGTTCCACAAGTTCCACGACTTACGGTTTGGTACGATACATGTCCACAAGATAGAATGAAGGGCCTCCCTGCTGTTGTCACAGGACCAGAGCAAGGGTCGGATACAGGAGAGATGTAGAGCTGGGAGGGTCTTTGAACAAAGCCATCAGTGAAACACCGACACACGCAAACTCTGGCTCTTGGAGATGCAATGGTGCCATTCAGGCGGTCAGCTCACCATGGTGGACAATTCCGGGGATGAATCACAAACGTTTGGTATATGTCGTCCTCAGACCCCAGAATGAACAGGCTACATTGAGGACTCCGTGTTGAGCATAAACAAACCCATCAGAGCCCTGTGCTCCTGTCCTTTTTCAAAGAGAGATGCCAAGCTCTGCGGGAGGTGGGATGTGGGATGTAGCATTGGAGACATAAACCCAGGCCACTGAGGACTGGAAGTGGGACTTGGAGTGAGAGATGGCAAGGCGTGGTCTTCCTAATCTGTGGTAAGAGTTGGCGGGCAAACACCAGGCTTCACTGCCCCGGGCTAGGGAGATAGTTTGGCCAGGGAAGTGTTAGTGACGCAAGCATGTAGGTCTGTGTTCCTTAGCCCAGGCAACAAGCCAGTGTGGTGGCTGCACTTGTAATCCCAGCAGTAGGAGCACTGAGCCAGGCAGGTCCTGGGACTCACCAGCCTATTGTCAGTGATTTTTTTTTTTTAGGTTAAGTTGTCCCACCCCCCAAACAAGATGGACACTTCCTGAGGAATGACATCTAAAGTGACTTATGACCTCAGCACGCATGTACACGTGCGTGCTCTCACATGCACGCACAAAGATTCACTGCCGCAATACTACAGGGTGGGGAGGGGGTGGCCACCGACTATAATCACAAAGCCTGTACCCACCAGCGCAGGGGAAGAAGGGTGTAGTGGGCACGTGAGAGAACTGGGCCCTAGGAATTCTCCACCTATTTCTTGTGTTTTTCTCCAGATTCCTAGACCTCTGGCTCTTCTTCCCTTTAGATGGTGGCACCAACAGACAGATTCTCCACCATAAGGTAGCCTTTGCTTAGCTGTGTGCCCAGGCCTAATATATATCAGGACTAATTACCATTAAAACCAATATTATTTTTTATTTTATTGCTTTAAAAGGAAAACCCCTGAGTGATACCAACAAGGGCACTCAGCTTTCCCGGGAGTTCAGAGTGAAATGGAATCCACTGTCGATGGAGGATGGCAGGAAGACTCAGGAAAAGTAACAACAACAACAACAACAAATGTTGGAAACCGAGATCGCTGCTCCCAGCACCATGGTGGCTGTTCCCTGGGAATGGGCCTGCGTTCTCTGGGACTAGCACCTCTATTCTGGCTGTTCTAAATGTCTCAGCATTATGAACAGATGAAAATACAAGAGTCCTAGATTAAATGAGAAAAAGTTATTTTGTCTAAAAAACAAAGACTTTTACTATAGGTATTTTGCAAACACGGTGTGGGACATATATCTATACTTGAAAGAAAGAAAGAAAGAAAGAAAGAAAGAAAGAAAGAAAGAAAGAAAGAGAGAGAAAGAAAGAAAGAAAGAAAGAAAAAAAGAGGAAATGTTTTCTGTTTATGACCTCCACAGCTAGCTGAAAAGACCATTTTTCTATCGTGTTAGCTGAGAAGAAGCCATCCCTGAAGTTTTCTTTTTCTCTTCTTTTGTTGTGTTTGTTTTTCAAGACAGTGTTTCTCTGTGTAGCCTTGGCTGTCCTGGACTAGTTTTATAGACCAGGCTGGCCTCGAACTCACAGTGATCCGCCTGCCTCTGCCTCCCGAGTGTTGGGATTATAGAGGTGTGCAACGCCACGCCTGGCTTGAAGTTTTTTGTTTTTGTTTTTTTTTATCTTTGTTTCTACTTTTCTGCTTGTTTTATTAAATTTGTTTATTCATTCACTTTACATCCAGATGGCAGCCCCCTCCCTCCTCTTCTTCTGGCCCCACCCTCCTGTGTTTCTACTTTAAAAAATTGTTAACCCACATTTTCCGGAGACTCACCAGCCCACTGATGCAAATTAGTTCACTTGAAAAAATAAATGTCTCTGGCTGGTTTTCTCACCCAGGACTTTGTCCCTGTGAGCTACCGATGCCCTGCCTGGAGTAGCCCTGTTCTTCCAGCCCAGCGCCCTCTAGGCACTGGGAGGCTGCTGAGGCCTGCCCAGGGAGCAGAAGCTGGGCCTTGGAGCCCTCTACTGGTTAGTTTCAGATGGCAAATATGGGAGACGCCTGATGAATGCCAAAAGCTCTCCACAGACTCTTTTCTGGTGACATCCACAGATGGCCTCTCCAGCCCCACCCCTTCCTTGTGGGCCCCTTTCTGGTTTCGTGTGCACCTGTGAACAGGCAACATCCACTCCCATGCCTGCTAGTGTTTCCCTTTTGTATCAAATACTCACCTTGGCTCTGGCTTGTCCGAATTCCAGTCAGCCAGTCAGGAAAGGTCCACTGTCAGTGCGCCCCTTCTCACCCTGTCCTGTAGGTGGATCAGTGAGGGAAACCATCTCCTAGAGGACCAGATCACTCTAGAGGGTGCTGGCCATCCATCAGTGGCTCCTTTCAGGGAGAACAGTTGACCCCTCTCAGCCTCCATACCAAGGCCTTGGTGGCTGCACTGGGCACAGCCCAGAATCTACACACAAATAGTGTGACAAATAGTGAAAAATAGTGGAACTCTGAAGGAAATTCCCCAAGTCAGAAGGTTTTTTTGTTGTTGTTGTTTTGTTTGTTTTAATAATGGGGCCGGTGAGATGGCTCAACGGTTAAGAGTACTAGCTGCTTTTCCTGAGGATTGGGGTTTAATTCCCAGCACCCACAGGGCAACTCACAACCATCGGTAACTCCAGTCCCAGGGGATCTGACACCCTCTTCTGGCCTCTGTGGGCACTGCATGCATGTGGTACAGAAGACCTACATGCACACCTTTAATCCCAGCACTTGGGAGGCAGTGGCAGGTGGATCTCTATGAGTTTAAAGCCAGCCTGGACCACATAGTGAGTTCCAGGTCAACCAAGGGCTACACAGGAAGTAGAGAGACCTTGGCTCTAACCAATCCCTGCCAGCAAAAAACAATGACAAACAAAAAAGAAATCCTATATAGAGGCAAAGTACCATGTACACACACACACACACACACACACACACACACACACACACACACACACACACACACACACTTCACAACAAAAGACACGGGCTGGAGATGGAGCTCAGTTAGTAGCATGCTGCCTTGCATAACACACACAACCCCCCCCCACACACACACACATAAGAACCAAGGAGAGGCCAGGCGTGGTGGCGCACGCCTTTAATCCCAGCACTTGGGAGGCAGAGGCAGGTGGATCGCTGTGAGTTTGAGGCCAGCCTGGTCTACAAAGCGAGTCTAGGACAGCCAAGGCTACACAGAGAAACCCTGTCTCAAAAAACAAAACAAAACAAACAAACAGAACCAAGCAGCGGGATGCACCCCTATCCCAGGCCTTGGGAGGTGGAGGCAGGCAGGCCAGAAGTTTAAAAGTCATCCTCGGCTACACAGCAAGTTTGAGTCCAGCTTGGTATACATGAGAACCTGTCTATAAAAAAAAATTTTTTTTAAAAAAATGTTTAAATAAAGACACTTTATTTACAGATAATACAAAATAAACCACAGGACAAAACTACTGGGTAAGGATGGGAGGGGACGATCCCCATAGTAACCATCCACTCTGTCCCAGAGTAACTTATAAAAAAATTAAAAAGGCCTGGGCCAGGGGCTGCACCGGAAGCACCTTTGCATGGGGTTGGGTCTGCTGTCCTCAGCCACATTGCTCTAGAGCACAGTAGACACGACTCTCTCCCTTCTGAGTCCCAGGCCTGGAGAATAACGAGGCATAGCTACAAGGACAGTTAGTGGCCATTGCAGAGGCTCCCCAGCTAAGGACTCTGCCTTCTGACCTAAAGGGCTGGGGAATCCAGTAGGTGGGGAAGTGACTCTGGGGGCAGGCATGGGGTGGGCATTATTGCAGTGCTCCAGCCAACTTCCTCCTGGCCATGGTGGAAGAGGGTCTACACTGGGTTCGGGAGCAGCCATGTCAGGGCAGGAGTGTGGGGAATCTTCAAAGCGACGATGTTGTCGAGTCTACCACCTCACGGCCGTTGCAGACAGTGGGAACAAACTGGGATCCAGACCCTAGGGAAAGGTAGCCAGAGGTTGGGACTGACCCCCAAGAGGCCGCAAGAGAAGTAGGATCCTCTATAGGGGACCATCCGCCCATGCCTCTCTCTTTGTCCAGTGTCATCTTGAGAGTATCCCGTTCCTGGAGAAGGACTCTCAGCATCCTGGGGAATGGACTTCATGCCTGAGAGCTGGGTAGGAGAGGGGACCCCACCCTCCCCCGGGCAGAGGAGGGTATAAGATGCTAACCTTGACCAAGGTTGGCGCTGGCCCTGGGAGCAGCACTGCCAAAGCGGCTGGTAGGTGTCCGGTGGCTCACCACGTTCTTCTGTGGCTGGAAAAGGATGATGTGCAGCTTGGGTGCAAAGAGGCAGCCGAGCACCACAGAGCCACTGAGGCTGACTGACACGCACATGGTAGTGGTCTGCACCTGTGAGAGGAGAGTGAACAGAGCATGCGCAGGTCACAGAGGATATTCCAAATGCCTGGGGTAGGAGGTGGGGGTGGCGGTCTCTGACCGCTGCCTAAGCTGAGGCAGGGAAAGATGCTTAAGTATCCACTGAAGAGTCCTTTGGGCAAGCCTCAGAGAAAGACGCCCACAATCCCAGCGTCAGTCCTGGTTAATTATTTTCTGAAGCACACCAGAATCCCGGCTGTGCTGTGAACTTGAAAGGGTGCTTGTGCGCATGAAGGTGTATGCATGCAAGGGGTGTGGGTACGGAGTACATCTGTGTAGATGCACGCATATCAGTGTGGGTGCGTTGTGCGGTCGTGAGTATGCAGAGAGGAGTGTGGGCAAGTATTTGTGGCTGGGAGGGGATGTATGTGTGGGCAGGATGTGTGCATGTTCTAGGTGCTCCAGGATGTGTGCGCACACACTTGTAGATGCATAAGGGGCTGTGTGTGCATCTTCAAGTATTCCGGCATGTGTGTTTATACACAGGTGCGTGCATGCACGGTTGACCACTGTGTATCTCTGGTGAGTCTTTAGCTGCCTATGACTGGCATGCAAATGCAAATCATATGCAAATGAAGGCTGAGTCAGAGCCGATTGCCTCCCCAGCCTTGGCCTCCACTACCCAAGCAGGTGGCCCAGCAGGTGCATGCAGAGCAGCCAAGCCCAGCAATTTCCCCCGCCCCCAGCAGCTCACTACCACACCTCTGTCTTTGGGAAAGGACCCACAGCGGGGCTTTGGACAGTTTTCCTGTTCCTTTCATCAGCCATCAGTTTAGAGCCTGCTCTGGACTCCCTGGCTCAGTGACTGGAGTATGGGGCTAACTCTACGTCATCACTTAAGCTGGAGAGCTGGGGCATTTGAGTCACGAGGATCAACCAAGATGATCCTCTTCTTCGGAGCTCAGCTCACCCTCCTCTCTTCTCCTCAGAGAGACCTCCCCGCCATCTCATCTGAAGAAGCTGTTGCCTGTCGGAGCTGAGGACACCCCCTTGAGACTCTCAGTGCCAGGTGGAACCGTCTGCTTGAAAGCCACCAACTGGAGCACAGTTGTCACCTACTGTAGTTTTTCCTCAGCCCTCTTCCCCTCCCCTTGCTGCTCTTCACTCATCGACCGTCCCGTCCTCCGTCTCCAAACGACCCTCCACTAGAATAACAACGTCCAGCCTCCATACTCTGGGACGTATTAATCCAACTCCAACTTCTCCCGGGTTAAGGGATGGCATCAGTCCCCTGACACCGCCCCCCGCGACCTCCCCCCCCCCCCCCCGCTCAAGTTCCCACCTCCCGGGACATTTCTCCCTTAAACCTTTCATTGGGGGGGGGTCCATTTGATGTCTTGGAACTTTGGACTTAGCAGTAGATGAAGTGAGAGAGGAGGCAAGCGTGGGTCCAGTGTCCCACCCGCTCCTACTTTTGTAAAAGACACTCACCCGGTAATCACTGGAGGTGACGTAGAAGATGGGAAGGAATGCCAGCCAGATGATGCAGGTGGTGTACATGGTGAAGCCGATGAACTTGGCTTCATTGAAGTTCTCCGGGCACTTCCGGGTCTTGAAGGCGTAGAGCGTGCAGAGAGCGATGAGGAGCACGTTGTAGGCCAGTGAGCCGAGCATGCTGGCGTCCCGGTGGTTACAGCGCAACGTCACTACTTCCCGCCGTTCGGGGGCCGTTTCCTTGCCTATGCCCGGTGCCTCCACCACCAGCCAGGCAGCCACGATGAGCAGCTGGCCTGAGATAAGTGCCAGGCAGATGGCCACCTGTGAGGCGGGACTGATGAAGCGCGGCCGCTGGGCACCCTCCCGGGCCCCGCCAAAGATGCGAGCGATGCGGTTGGTCTTGGTGAGGAGGGCTGAGTAGCAGACGGAGAAGGCGGTGCCTAACCCGAGGCGCCGTAAGGTACACACGGCCGTGGACGGCTTGGCGATGAAGATGAAAGTCATACAGTAGCAGAGGAGGACACCTCCCAGCAGAATGTAGCAAAGCTCCCGACCAGAGGCCTTCACCACAGGTGTGGCATTATGTCTCACAAAGACACCCAACACAAAGAGGGTGGCGAGGGCACCTAAGCAGGCAATGGTGACGGGTCCCACTGCCCAGGCATCACCCCAGTGGATGTACTCCTGGGGCAGCTCAAAGCAGCCAGTCAGACTGGCATTAGGCCAGTAGCCCAGACCACAGTCAGCACAGGTGAATTCATCCAGCCGGTACTCATAGGGCTGACAGGGGATGCAGAGCCAGCAGCAGACCTCACCCGGCTGCACGCTCTTCACCTCATTCTGAAGGCAGGGCTCACTACAGCGAGAGGCAGGAAGAGGACCAGCTAACGGGGAGGCCCACGGGATGAGGCTAGTGTCCAGGGTCAGACCTTCTGCCCAGTAGCCTACCTTCTGGTAGCGATAGCGCCCACTGCCTGCCCGCAGATAGGTAAAGATGTTGTAGCGGCCAATGCCGTCACCAAAGCGGTCAAAGCGGACCTCGTTGTGTGTATCCGCTGGGCGGAAGGGGGCTGGGGATGGAGGAGAGGAGGAAGAGAAGGTTAGACTGGTGAGTTACTCTGATGTGACCTCAACCTTCACGCTCAGAGGGAACCTGAATCCCAGAGCACAGGCTACCTCGCTCCAACACTGAAGTCCATTTTATTTTATTTTATTTTTAAAGATTTATTTATTTTAAAAAATAAAAAAAAAAAATTAAAAAAGATTTACTCATTTATTTTATGTATATGAGTGCTCTATCTGCATATACATCTGTATGTCAGAAGAGGGCATCAGATTATATTATAGATGGTTGTGAGCCACCATGTTGTGGTTGCTGGGAATTGAACTCAGGATCTTTGGAAGAGCAGCCAGTGCTCTTAACCTCTGAGCCATCTCTCCAGGCCCAAAGCCCATTTTATTTTAACCCCAGCTACTTTTCTAAAAGAAACTATGACCGTAGACTCCAACATCAAACCTCAGTCTCTCCTACCCTAAGCCCCAACTGTGCTTGTACCAACCCCGTTAGGCCTTAATCTTTAAACTTGAACTTTATAACAACATACAACAGAGCTCTCTCCCAAAAAACTTAACAGAGACCCCAAAGTCAAAGCCGGCCACAACAGTTCACTATACTCACCCCAGCACAGGTCAGGCCTAACTGGTCCACTTGAACCAGAGCCTTCCGCAGGATGGCCACTGCCACTCTCTATCCCTTGACTTCCTGTCATCTAGCCAGGCTCAGGAGCCAGGACTACAGCCACCCCAGGCCCCAGTGAGAAACTGGGGTTCCAGCCAGGTGCTGAAGGTGAGTGAGGGTTCCAGCCAGGAGCAGAAGGTGAGCGAGCAATGCTGCCTAGATTCCAATCTCTGTCCACCTGGCCCCTATTCCTTCTACTTAGACTCCGAGTTCTCACAAATCTAACTCTACCCAACCAAGCCCAGCAAGCTACAAATGGCTTTTCTCCAACGTCAAGTCCATGAGACCCCAGACTTTAGCTTTAACACCATGCCTGATCCAATCATAGCTCTGGGGCCAATCTTAGTGGAACTACATTCAACACAGGTTCTACGGCTAAAGAGCTAGCTAACCCCACACCAGAGGAAAAAAATATGTATGTTTCGCTTTTGAGAGTTTCTCACTCTGTAGCCCAGGTTATCCCTGAGTTCACAGTCATCCTCTTACATGAGCCCCCTCATTCTGGGATTATAGGCATGAGGCACTATACTTAGCAAAAACAAAACAAAACATTTATTTTAATCATTCAGTTATGGGCTTGTGAGAGGGCTCGGGCACTTGCTGTCAAGCCTAATGAGCCAAGTTGGATTCCTGGGACATGAATGATCATTTAACCCAACAGGAAGATGAGTGAAGGTTACTTGAAAGTTCTATGCCATTTTGGATAAGGGATCAACACCCTCCTCACACTTTGGTACCCACAAAGGTCCTAGACATACCCTCCCCATCACCAGGATGCTGAGGACAACTTTCCCTGTCTGTGACTGACTCTACGCTCGGTCAGGACTGGCAGCTTCCCCTACAGCACGCCCAAAGAGTCTTTCCTGAAGCCAAGCATGGCGGTTCTAAGGCTCTTGCTCTTCTTAAAGCAGGTAATTTGATTTTTGCTTTGAGAGCACTTGGGCTACTCTGAAGATGAGGACAAGTGTGGCGGTGCACACCTGTAGTTGCAGCACTCGGGAGGCTGAGGCAGGAGAACTGCCATGAGAATTGTATCCTGGGCTACAAGCCTAGGCGACATAGTATGACCTACATGGGTTAAAAGCCCCTTCAAGCTTAATAAGAGAAGTTTCCCCTAAACCATAGGGGAGTCTTCCTTGTGGCTCACCCTCAACCTACCCTGACTGTGACTCTCGCTCTGCCTGAGAATTGCTTGGGTTCCCCTGGCCAGATAAGAGCCAAAAACAAGAGGGTAACGTCCAAGCGGTAGCCAGGGATCCTGGAGGCAGGACCAGTCCAGATTCCCCTTTCTGGAAGAGTCTCAGAAAGTGAAACCTCAGCTCTCTTGCCACCTGGGGTCCTCTGGTTGTGGTCCTTCTGTCCTGACCGACATAGTCCCTGACTGTCCTTGCGTTACATCCCGTTTTCTTAACCAAGTAATAAAACCCGAAGGCCAGCAGGTTAGCGGGCACTGGCCAGCATCATTACCATCAAACTTGACATTGAGCACGAAGTCTTTGTAGAGGCGGCGCCCGTTGACAGGCCTCATGGCGTCACAGAGGCGGGTGGTGTTGGGGCAGAGGGCACGGTGCATGTTATGCAGAGCGTGGGCCATGGCATACACTGCGTTGACCACAAACATGATCTTAGACTCCTGTTCAAAGGGCACAGCCCGCAGAGAGTGGGCCGCACAGTCCCGCTGCCGGAAGCTGCAGTGAAACCTTTCCTCCCAGAACTCACGGAACCAAGGGTTCCGACTGTTGTTCCAGGGATCCAAGCTCTGGAAGTAGGAGGCAAAGTCACTAATGGGGTAGGAGGCCAGCTCAATGGTGATGGCCCCCTCGGCAGCCCCTTCACTGCCCGCCACCACGCTCTCCAGGGCCCCCCAGCCGTCGCTGGCCACCCAGGTGAAGCTGGCGTTGAGGCGCTGGGTGGCCGCAAGCAGCTCTCGGGCATCCTCGGACCGGGTAAAGAGCACAGCGACACGGGCGCTGGGCTTCTGCAGCAGGGCTCGCACCACACCCTCGAAGGCTGCACGGCTCATGGCACGGCCCACCTTCTCCGAAGTAGCCACGCAGATGTTGCGTGCCCGAGCCTCCAGCTCAAAGGCCTCAATGCCTGTTTCACCGTAGTCGCCCTCGGATGCCACCGTAGACACGTACGTCCAGTTGAAAAAGCGGAGGATCTCAGCCATGGCCTTGGCCTGGAAGAAGTCTGGGGGCACAGTGCGAGCGAAGTAATCATAGCGGGACTTGTCACTCAGCTTGGCACTGGTGGAGGCATAGCTGATCTGTGGGATCTGGAACAGCCGCAGGAGATTGGCCACCTGGGCAAAAGTAGGGAGCGTAAAGGTCAGAGACCAGAGGAAGCAAGCACTAGTGTCAGGCGCATTCCCCCCATACCTATGGAACCTGGGGACCTAGTACCCACAGGTCAGTTCTGAGGGTCCCTGTCTAAAAACCTTGAATTTGAACTTGATGTGTCTTCTGCCTGGGGATAGAGGGTCTCTCCTCCCCTATGTCTTGAGTGTGTGTGTGTGGGGGGGGGTCAGGGGAGCCCAGTGGGGATGAGCTGCACCTGAACCAGATACAAGGCAGGGGAACCAAGGAAGGCCTGGAGCGCAGAGAGATTGGCACGTAGCTGCACCAGCTTAGAGAAGCATAAGAAAGCATGTGGGATAGTCAGAGATGCCAATCTCAGCCAGGTGTGGTGGCACAGGCCCGTAATGAAGCACTCAGGGAGGCAGAGGCAGAGGTAGAGGTAGGGGGATCGCTGTGAGTTTGAGGCCAGCCTAGTCTACCACGTGAGTCCAGGACAGCCAAGGCTACACAGACAGAAACCCTGTCTCAAACAAAAGCAAAAACAAAAGGTGCCAATCTCTCTCTGTTTGGGTGCAGGTGGCTCTTCTTTAGTGCTCATTTTCATGGGAGGTTGGTGGAATGTCACCCCAGGAAGAAAGGCCTAGATGCAAGGGTCCCATGGCCCTGGAAGCCCAAGCTGGTCTCCACTGGTTGCCTAAGCCTGAAATGAACCAGGCTCCCCACTCTACTACTGACTGCCTAACACCCCACTTCTTAGCCCTGGGTCCCTATGGCTATGAGAATGGGGTTCATCCGAGAGGTTGGAGGGTGGTGGGTAAATAAAAGTGCAGGTCCTACAGGAGATGCCTAAGACCCTGTACTTGGGATATAGTTCTCCCGTGGTCTCGCAAACTATCTATCTTCTCACACATTTTCTTCCTCCGTGCCCCTCTAACAGAAATCTCCCTGAGCCTTGGGTCCTCGTGCTGGAACCACAAGGTGCTGAGCAGTTGAAAATGATCCATGTGAAGGCTCCAGTGTCTAGCATGTGGGAGCTGACAGGAATATGTGCGAGATAGAGGGGATGGAATGAGAGCGACTTATTAACAGGCCAGGAGAAAAAAACAAAACAAAACAAAACAAAACCAAAAAACCAAAAAACCACCAGACTCTGAAGGTTGGTCCCACTAGAGAAGGAGGTGGCTTTGGATGGCAAAGTGACTATCCTTCCAGAGACAAGCATGGGGCCTGTAGAAAACTGGGTGAGAGGGAGTTGCTGGTAAAGCACCCTAGATTCTCCTGAAGACAGACATAGGAGGCTACCCACACATCCCTGTCAAAGCCAGGGCTACAGATACAGATCCCGGCGTAGCCACGCCTACCTAAGCAGCCACCTAACCACCTCCAGTGGCAAGACAGATAATTTAGCTTCCACCTGCACCCCGTGGCTCCTGATTTGGTTTCATCTCTCCTAAAGCATCATCCCAGGTCAGCGGTCTAAGTCCCACTTCGGTGGCAATGACCTCTGCCAGTCTCCTAAGGAGACTGAGGCCCTTACCAAGAACCGCTTTCCCCCACCCCCGCTCCTGCCTCCTCTCCCCACCCAAGTTCTGCTCTCTGCACCTATACTAGACACAGACAGGAGAGGACCTGGGCGAGAGGGGACCCAGTCAGGAAGGGAGAAGATCCCACCTAGGCCAAAGCAGCCATGTGAGCCCAGGGTGCAGTCCAGACAACACAGAGGGAAGTCACTGGATCCACAGCTGGAGCCTAGCAGGCAGGGCACCCTCTGCTGACCCCTCGTGGAAGAACAGGCGGCGGCGGCGGCGGCGGCGGTGCCCCTCGCCTTCTCCCTCCCTCAGATTCTGCATCACCTGAAGATCGCGGGGTACCCTCCCCATCTACACTCTCACCCAACTTCTCTCCCTCCTGGGTTCCCCCACTTTGTTCCTTTGGCTGTCCCTGGCTTGCATCTGTCTTTTCTGTCAAATCCAGACAGAAATGATCTGACAGGCTAGGTTGAGAGCCCTGACTTCGTGCTCTGTGCTACCCGCGTTGATTTATGAGCTGCTTCGCTCTGGAGCTGTTTCCTTGTCTCTGACATGGGGCAACACTGACAGCAGCTCACACTGACTATGCCCTTATAACCTGCCAGGCTCCGTGATACATGCTCATTATCTCATTAAATTTCTACTACGAAACCTAAAAGTAGAAAGTGTTAATAATCCTGTTTTATAAAGAGGAAGCTGGGGCGTAGAAAAAGAAAGGAAGAAAGAAAGAAAGAAAGAAAGAAAGAAAGAAAGAAAGAGCGAACCTGCCCATAGTCGTGCAGTTTGTACAATGGGGAGCCAGAATTCAGTACTGAAGGCTGATTTCAGAGGCTGCTTCATAAGCTTTGGGGGACATTTAATATCGTGTGTGTGTGTGTGTGTGTGTGTGTGTGTGTGTGTGTGTGTGTAACAGGATGGTTCTGTTTTCTCTCCTTTCCCCTGAGAAGACTCTCATATTCTCTAGCAACCAGCCCTATTATATGGCCAGGGGACTTTCTTGCCCTTTTAGCAGAAACTACTGAAAGAAAGATGCCCCTCCCACTGCACCCATCCAGGGAGTCCCTACTCATCGGGAATGTTGGTCCCCCCTTTCCACCCTCCCTTCCTAATACCCATTGGAGTGGCTTCCACATACCTGGATGGAGACATCACTGTAGGAGCCACCAATGACACCGGTGATGGCTGTGGGAGCATCGCTATGGGTGGCATAGGAGCCGTCAGGACAGATGTGGCGTGAGCCATCAGCACCACGACTGAGTGAGGCACGCACGAAGTCCAGCGCCTGCTCGAGGGCGTGCGTATCCTTGGAGCAGCTGTCCAGGATGTGTGCACCCAAGCGCACACCAGGCAGCAGGTGGGGGTCACGGTTGATGCGGTCCAGTGCAAAAAGCATGGCCTCTAGGCGCTGTATGCCACGGTGCTCGTTAACAGGACCACACTCCTCTGCTGGGCCTCCCTTCTGGTGCACTGGGAACAGCCCACCCAGCACCAGGTCCCCCTCCAGGGTCAGAACCTTCTTGGCTGGGCCCTCAGCCACAGCACCCCACAGCAGCAGCAGTGGGAGAAACCCAAGCAGTGATCCCATGGCCCCAAAAAGGATGGTTAGGTCCAGCAGACCAGGGTCTTCAAGGGATGAGGACAGAAGCAGCAAAGGCAAAGAGAGAAGGAAACAGGGGCCAGGAAAAGGACAGACAGGAAGAGAGAAGGGGCCAGCTCCTGCAGAGAGATAGAGAGACAGACACAGGGAAGAGTGGAACCAGAGAACACCCGCCCCCTTTTATTTCCAGCTTCCCCTCTGGCTCTGTTCCTCCCCGCAGCCCCTTCCCAGGGACTCAGGAGTCATGAGGCAGGTGATGTCACTAACTCAGCTGAGAAGCTCCTGGGCTACCCCCATAGGTTTGTCTCTCAGCTTTGCCCTAATCTTGGCTAGAGATAGGTTCTGTGCCCCTCAGATGGGCCTCAGCAGAGGGCAGGGAGGATGGGAGTGAGGGCCCAGGCAGAGAGCGGGAGGAGATCCAGCCATTGCCAAATCCCACACAAACCAAAGGGCCTATACAAACCCACCCAGGAGATCAATCCTGTAGTAGCTGAGGCCAAGGCAGTGACACACTCAGGGGTCTGGGCTTGGATTTCCAGAGTGGGGGGCATTGGAAGGCCCACCACAGGGAGGAAGCGTCTCTATGGGATAGTTTCCAGCCCAAGAGAAACTAAAACCCAGGTGAACACACCCAGGGTCCTAGACTCTGGTTTTTTTTTTTTTTTTAATTTTTAAAGGGACAGCCCCCAAAGTCTCCTGGTTGAGAAAGGAATGGAGACCCTCGTCCCAGTGAGACAGCAAGGTGGAGGGACTGGCCCCAGAGAAGGTACCGTATAATTAAAGGTCGTCAGTCAGCAGAGTAAATAGGTACAGGATATATATTGTGTGTCACAGATGGGCGACAGCTAATCTGGTGAGACCTCTGAACGGAGCCGAGTTGTGGACGCCCTAGCTTTAGGTAGGAAGCTGGAGACCTAGTGTCTGTTTCTCTTCACTCACTTCAAGCCCGGCAGTCATTTCCAGCCTTCCCTTTCTCAGCCTTTGACCGACCTCAGAGGCCCCCTCCCGTCCCCTTTACCCTGCACCATACCATCTGTACCTAATCGCCCAGCCCTACCCAGGCAGGCTCTTGAGATCATGCAGACTGGGAGAGGGAGGCATCTTTCCTCAGGATTGAGAAGGAAACTACAGCTAAAGAGGACAGCAACTAGTTCAAGGACCATCCCCCGCCCCCGTCCTGGCCACAGAGACTAAGGCTTCTCACAGGACTAGTTTCCTGCTGGTGTCAGGGCAGGGCAGGAGGACCCCAAAGAAGCAGCTCAGGCAGCCAAATAGGAGAGAGAATCAGAGGTGAAGACTAACACAGATGGGGCAGAAACCCAGGGGAGGCCCTAATGGAAGCTGAGGCAGGGAAGCGGGGCAGAACCAGGGAGTCCAGCAGCGGAGGGGGCAGAACCACAGAAATCTGACGAGAGGGCAAGCGAGCCTGAGAGGCTGAAACAAAGACAGAGGCACAGACAGAAAGAAGGACCGGAGGACGCTGGAGCAGGAGGAACTGGAAAGCGCGGTGCAGGGCGTGCGTTCTCTTGGGAAGAAAGGTGGGGTGCCCGGGACGGTCTTCCCGCTTCCCGGAGCTCCCAGAAAGCGCTGTCTGGACGCCTCGGCCCGGGTGCTCCAGAACTCGAGGACCCGCGGGGCCCCCGGGATGGTGGGGTCAGGGCTAAAAAGGTTGGCGGTGACCGCGGCACCACAGGCTAACCCTACCTGGCGCGCCCAGCTCTGGCGCGGGGCTCCGGGTTCCCGCTTGCTGGCTCTCTCGCTGGCTCTGGCGCTCTCCGCACGCCCGCCCTGCCGCTTTCAATAGCCGCCTGCCCCGCCCCCGGCCCCGGCCCGCCCCCAGCCCCTCCTCCGTTCCTCAGGACTCCTGGTCCAACCCCCACCCCACCCCACCCCCGCCCCAATTCGGCCTGCCCCTCCCGCTTTGCCGGACCTCTCCGGGGTTCCTAAGCACAGTGCCTCCAGCAGCCTCACGCAGATTCCGCTCTTGACAGGTCCGCAGGGCCTGGAGCTGTCCACCGTGTGGTGCTGAATCCCCAGGCGCTCCCACTCAGCGCTGGAGCAGGTGCCTCTCAGCCCCCTCTGCCCCTTAGTCAGACTGGAACAGGGTGTGAGGCACTGGCCTGGGAAGGTCACTGAGCTCGCAGAATGAGCATAGTGTTATGGGTTCATATATGCCACAGAGTAAGAGGTGGACCCTGGGGTTGAGAGCGAGCACTAGGTAAAGAGATACCTAGAAAGGTGGAGTGCTTGGCTGCTTGTCCCAAGTCTGCCTGTTTTCCCATCCATTCTCTCCACTTAGTGACTGCAGCTCAGTCTACACAGTAAGTAGACAGGCCCCATGTGAGAGCTAAGGCCTGAGTCACTAGGAAGAAAAGATTAGGAGGGGGAGGTCAGAGGATGGGGCCTCCCCTTCCTTCCCGCAGATGACCTTTAAAGCTACTGCCCCTCCCCCATAAATCTCCACTCCTATGAGCAAAGGGCTTCTATGTTAGAGGTATCAGGCCATGGGGTTAGAGGGGCTTCAGGGCAAAGGACCTGCTGAGCCGGGGGTTAGGGGTTAGAAGGGCAGCGAGTGGGGAGTTAGAAGGAAGGGGAGGTGGCTGAGGAAAGGCTCCAGGAATCGGCTGCTGCGTGGGAGGGCTCGGGAGCCGGAGCCTGAGCAGGAGCCTGAGCAGAGGGAGGACAGCTCTGAGAAGATGCTCTTGACTCTTCCCTCCCACAGCAGGATGGGGAAGGACACCCCTGGGCAGGGGGTGGTGGATATGCTCTGTAGTGCCAGACTGTGCTGAAGGATGTGGGGAGGTCCGTGCTCAGCTCTGGTCCTTCAGCCCCAGCATTCATAGACCCTAATAAGCCCCTAGGGCATAGCATCCCCACCCCAAGGCCCGAGCACTGACCTGTGTTCCACAGGTGTCAGTGGAAGCAAGGTCATCTCAGATATGTGCGTGCCATGCCATGCCCAGGCCCCTTGGGTACCTCCTACATGGGCATGTGGCATTTGGGGGAGGGCGATGACAAAAATAGGCCTTTTCCCTGGACACAGAAACAGGATGCCCCATTGCTCTGTAAAGACCACAGCTTTTAAACAAAACAGACACACATCAAAAGCCCAAACAGACAAGCCCAACTGCTAATGGGAGACAAGGTGGCAGCAGGATGAGGGTTCGGAGCTGTCAGACAAGGCTGGGGGAGACAGACACATTGTCCTCCAGATCAGGCTCTGCCACCGGCTGCTCTTACCCTGTGGCTGGCTCAGAGCGACTGCTCCCTGGGGCGAGTGAGTGATGGGCCAGGCTTCTGGAGCAGAGGGGTTGACAGCAGGAGGTGCTGAGGTGAGAAACTACACAGAGATCCCAGCCATTCTTCGAGCCCACTCGCCAAGGCTGCCTCACCAAAAATACAGGATTTTGTACACAGATGTTGATGTCCACAGAAGCAGCACAAGAGGCCGGTCACATGGTCTGCAGGAAGCAAGCTGTACTATATCCCACTACAGCACAGGTGCAGGACACTCAGCTATGCAGCCACTGCTCCTGGCTGGACACACAAGGACATACTTCACCAAACAGGCATAGCTGTACACATGTACACAGATTTTATTTTATATATATATATAAATGCAGCCATAACTATGCATGTGAACACCCCAAAACCTGTTTACATACACATAAACATACAACTGCACACATGGACTTGGCCACATAGCCACACCAGTGGATACATGGGCTTGGACACACAGCCACACAAGCATGCCCACCCCAACACTGCTGTAATCATAGACACACAGCTACACCCACAGCTTTATACATGGAGACACAGTAAAACACTTTACACATAAGCACACACCATACACACAGAGACACACAGCCACACCTGCTGTCTGTATACCAAACCCACATAAATGCTTCCATGTAGCTAGCTTCACATATCCCTGTAAATGTAATCACATAAACAAATAACAGCATCAGCATCATATGCAAATACCCCAACAGCCATCCACACACATACGCAGCCAAGCCCAACCAGTCACATCCTGAAGCTCACATGGACACGGCCTCACCCATGGTCTCCATGCACACACCCTCCCGGGGAACAAAGGCACTGGCAGGCCCACCAGGGATGTCTTCACCTGCTGGGGAGGTCCCAGCATGAGCACAGGCACACTTAAGCTACAGACACAGAGGCATTTGTCTTGCTGTGAGTTCTCTACTCCTGAGACCTGGAGGGCACTCCTTGCTCCGCTATCCAGCAGCAAGGAGAGCCCCTGGGGCTGCTGCACTGCAGGAGCGACTCTCAGCTGCTGTGATGAAGCAGGGAACGAAGAGTCTCCACATCCCTCTGGTCAGAGTGTTCAGCCATGTCCTTTTCAGGTTTGGGAGCTGCTGCCCATCCCCAGTCTATCCAGAGACTCCCCAAGATACAACAAACAAATGCACAACTTGGATCCAGGTGAAACAAGAAAGTAATTCACTTTATTCTGTTATTCTGGGTTCTGGAGGCTCCAATATGAGTCTGCAAAAAGTCAGCAGCCCATGAGGCTGGTGAGGATAACAGTCTCTGGCTCCTTCGGCCCTGGGAGCCAGAAGGACAGTGAGGAGGTTTAGGCTTAGGGTAGGAGAACTCAGGCTCCTGGTACTCCCAGCCCAAGCTAGGCAGGTTAAGGAAAAGGAGGGCTGGAGAGTTTGCTCAGTTCCTTAGCAAATGCACCACAGCGGGCTGAGGGCTTGTGGCTACTCCTCACCCCTCTCAGGGGTGCTGAGCTCCCGAGTAGGCCCCAGAGGCTTGGCTTCAGGGCTCAGCCGGGGTTCCCCCAAGGGTCCCTCGCCCTCCAGGTCCAGCTCCTCAAAGGATGAGCCGCTGGCACCCGATTCACTGTAGCTGTGCTCGCTGCGGTTATCGCCGTCATCCCAGCCACGGTTGCTTGCCCCAGGAGAAAGTGTGGTGGCTGAAGTCTCCCGGCTACCAGGGCGAGCCTCCAGGCTTACAGAACTTGTATCACTTGTGTCCGCTCCTGTGTCCAGGAGAAGGGAGCACTGGTTAGCCAACTACCACGTATTACCAACTGTACCTTCTCTTCAGGGCCAGGACAAGGAACTGAGCACGCACATCCTCATGAATAATACAGCCACCCTGGCTCAAGAGGCCCATTCCAGCCGCCCCCTGCCCTCTGCCCTCTGCCCTCCGCCCTGGCTGGGGCTGCACTGATAGAGCCAAGGGAATTTTCAGGGTGGAAGAGAGCGCAGGAGAGAGGAGCAGCTGGCTAAGCACTTCTCTCCTTACCCTAAATTAGCTCCCGTCCCTGCACTTTCACAAAGCCACTGACCCCCTACCCCCACATCCATTAAGGGCCACTCAGCCCCAGGGTGAGGAGCTGAGGGTAGAACAAAGGAGACCCAAATACCATTCATCCTAACCCTGAGTGGTTTGTCCAGGGACAGCTACAGAACACTGCCCAGGAGGCCGGAGGGCTGAAGAAAGGGCCAAGAGAACCATTCTGCAGACCATGCCCCCACAAAGCCTCCTCAAGGGGCTGTGGTATGCAGGACGCCAGCTGCCTCCTGGATCCCCACACAAAGGAGGAGCTGAAGCAAGAGGATGAAGAAATCCCGAGAACCACTCAACCAGTCGAAAGGAAGGAGAGCTAGGACGGATCAAACACTTCCAGGATTTTCTCATGTGCCTGAGTCAACCCAATGGTGCCCCTACCCACCAAGTCCTCACTCCAGCCGCTGGTGCTCTCTAGTCTGCCCCCGCTACCCCTAGTCTACCTTACAAGCGGTCCTCCGTACGGCCCGGCAGGAGCCACCCCTTGGCCCCTCTCTACAGGCCAGAGGCACTCAACGCAGGTGGCAGGTGGAAGGAGAGCTAAGAGCAGGGGCCACCACGTGCAGGACTCCAGACAGGGGACAGCCAACATGTCATCTGAAGAACAAGTGAAGACTGACAGCTGTCAAAGCCGTTAAACATCATGGAAGGTGAGGGTGGGCTGGCTTTCCCAGCTCCTGTCTCTATGGTTAATAAGGTCCTGAGCCAGGAGCAGTTTGGGGACTCTTGGTATCTGCATTGGCCTATAGCTGTCCCGTGAGCCTCAGCTGGGGCATAGGATGGTAAGGGTAAAACAATACGAGGGTCGGCTCCACTAATCCATTCTGCCTTCTGGGCCCTACTAGCAAAGGTGAGGTAAGCCCTAAAGTGTAGGCTTGCTGGCCCTGGCTCTCCCTTGCTGGGGCCTCTGGTATGGCTCCCACAGTAGAAGCACACCAGGAGAGCAGTGGGTTATGAGTCGTCCCACTAACCCAGGGGCAGGACCTTAGTTCCTCACTCACTCACAGTGTCCCAAGGGCTGCAGGTTGGAAAGGCACAAAGGAGAGGGATAATTTCTCCCTGACTCCATTACTGTCAAGTCCTGTCTACCTACCTAATGGCTCACCCAAGACCCTTCCCTTCCCACTCCCGGGTTAAAGTGATCAGAGGACAATGCCCAGGGGTACGTCCTGCATCTGCAGCCCAGGTTCAGAACATCAGATGGAGACGGCTGCTAGAGACGGATGGACACTATTTACAAAGGAGCTCTTCCAGGCAGAGGAGTGGTGCCCCTACAGCCCTACAGAAGGAGGTCCCCGGAAAGAGGACCCCAGCAAGGTAAGGAGCACCTAAATCCCTAGGGCTGCTGGGCGGAGGGGATGTGAAGCTACCACCTTTACCCAGCCCCTCCTCCTTCCTCTGCCAACAGCCAATGCAAGGAGATCAAATATTCATCGCTTCTGTGGAGCTAAATAATACATCAATGTAATAACAGGCACAAGGCAGCTAATCACCCCCTTTCACCTCCCAGTCCAAGTCAGGGCCCCAGCAGGGAGGCGAGGAGGGACAGGCCCAGCCTCGGGTGGCCAGGCACCCACCATGCACTGCTGTGTAAGTGGCATGCACCTGGAGAGTGGATGCCCTGGGTGTCAGGACAGCATCTGTCAGAAGTGGGCAGATCCCATAGCACCCACAGTTAGGAGTAGGCGGGCAGGATGGTGGGGAGGACAGGCCAAGGACCTCAGGGGTGTGGGAGCTGTGGCTGCAGCCAGCTGTATGTAGTGAGTGCCAAGCCGTCCTTTAACACTCCTGGCAGGCAGTATTTGGGAGGGAAGGGAACTAGGTGGGTGGGCCAAGGAGGAAGGAAGCAGAGGAAGGTTGTAGGAAGGTCAACGCACTCCTTTCGACTCCGGGGGCTGCCTGGGCTTGCTGACCTTGTGCCATGTCCAGTGCCCACAGTAGGGGCACAAAGAGTATCTGCCGGGCACTACCAGGCAGAAGGGAGCAGTACCCCATGGAGGTAATTAACTGGCAGATGAAGTTAACTGTGTTGGACACAAGCCCCAAGGGAGAGGAGACTGCTTCCCAGTACCCTCCCCGCATCAACCCCTGCCAACACATGTCTCTCTAGAGTGACCTTGGCCGCTGAAGACTGGATGGGCAGAAAGACTTCCAGAGAAGTAAAGGAGACGGACAGTGCCTTTCCCCACAGTCCTGTACTTCCCATAGACTTTCTGAGTCACATGACAGAACAGTCAAGGGTTGGGGCCCCTAGAATTACCTGGCATGTTACCAGTAGGGTTCCTTGCCCATGGGTGTCACACAAGATCATGGCAAGGTGGTGGAATCAGGCAAATGGCTTGTGGGCCTGAACCTGGGACATTCTAGCCACCAGCATGGGCTAGCTCTGAGGGCAAGGGCTCCAGAAGGGAGTCCTATGCTGGAGATAGGAGAATGCCCTGCTTCCTTCCTTACCTTCAGCCCTAGGTGAGTCTCACTTCTTGATGAGCCCCCACCCAGATGCCTTGCAACCAGATGCCCAGGATGGTAAGTATTCCTACTACATTTGAAGGGAATTCAGACAAGGTCTTGATACCTGGAAAACGGGTGTGGATCCACATCTATGTGGATATACATGTCTGGGAACACGCAATTCTACATGTGGGTCCTGGCATAAGGTATCACCTTCCTTCCTTTGCCAAGTAGAGACTACCTACACTGACAGCTCTGAACGAGGAGCTGCCTTACCTGTGCCCTTAGAGGTGCAGGAGAGGGACTCCAGGCGGGGCCCACCCTCTTTCTTCCACCTTTGGTACCTGTGCCATCCATCTGGGTGTCACTGGCCTCCACAAGCTCCCGGCATTTCCGCTCTGTCTCCTTCACCTCTGGCACGTAGAAATCTCCTTGCCGTGCCAGTGGGCACATGAAATGGATCTGGTCTTGCTGGTAGATCTCCAGCCGAGGGTGAGCACACAGCTTCCGCTCCTGCGGGTATTGCAAAATGTGAAATAAGGACTGTAGGGTCCCCACCAACTTGTCCCATGGGAAACCTGGCAAGTGTCCACCGCCTATGCCATCACAGGTCTCTTCCAAGTTTCAACCCCCTACTGAAGGGGACAAGTGAGGAGCCCTCCAAGAGCGGGGCCCTACACACCAGGAGCAATGGTCTCATGACCAAGAATCCTCAGATTAGCGTTCTAAGCCAGACGCTAAACCATCCCAGAAGCCTGGCCCTGCTAATCCTGTGTGTGTGTGTGTGTGTGTGTGTGGGACTGAATAACTGGTCTCACAGAGCACAGAGCAAGAACCCATAACTATGGCCCTTAGGCAGTTAAGCAAAGGTATGACTTTTCATCCTAGAACTTTCTGGCCTGACCCTTTCTCTCCCCTAAACAACGCTGACTGACACAAAGATATCAGATGAGGTCAGTGGCCCTGAAGCTGAGGCCTCCAGCCCCTGCCTACATATGCATAGACAAACTGCTTTTACCCAATTCCCATGGCTAGGTCTATGTCAAATTCTGGAACTATCAAATATGGCTCCTGAACTTCCTTACACCTGAGCCCAGGGTTTCTGCCAAAGAAGGAAAAAGCAGAATCTGAGCTGGAGGGAAGGTAGGACATGAGGTGACACTGGACATTACCTAATAGGCTAAAGTTCCAGCTTCTAGGGCCCAAGTTCTGACAGGCATTCTGCTCCCCTTTGCCTATTTCTTACCCCCTAGTGCATCAAAGCAGCAGACACATGCCAGAGCTACCCTAAGAACAGGGAGCAAGCGCCTCTCGATCCAGAATCTGCCCTCCCTCTCCTGTGATGGGGCGCAATTACCCACCAAGACAACTGTGAGGCCCCTGCCCTGTCACTGCTCACCTGCCAACCTTCACAACATGGCTATTTATAGCACCTGCCAGGCTCTCACCGTGAGCTCTAAAATGAGCCTTCCACTTAACAGTAATGAGAGACTTATTGCCTGGTTTGGAGAAGCCACTCCAGGACTCCACTTGTCCGCATGCCTGGCCAACTCAAAGGTTGAGGAACATCCTCCAATTAAAAAGAGCCCATGGATGGGAAAATGAACGGATAAGAAGTCTGAAAGGAGGTCCTAGCTAAGACCCTCAGTGCCAGCTAGAGAGACAGTATATCCAGGAGGCCAGACGGAGGTAGGTGGCCCAGCCTAGGTCGGCAGCAGCTCAGATTCAATCTCCATAAAAATACAGGCAAAGCCTTTCTTCTTTTTTTTTTTTTTTTTTTTTTGGTTTTTCGAGACAGGGTTTCTCTGTGTAGTCTTGGCTGTCCTAGACTCGCTTTGTAGTCCAGGCTGGCCTCGAACTCACAGCGATCCGCCTATCTCTGCCTCCCAAGTGCTGGGATTAAAGGCGTGCGCCACCACGCCCGGCCTTCCTCTTGAGTATCAATGCACCTAAACACAGAGGACAACACCCTAACCCTGATGTTTCTGAGGTCAGTGAAATACAGTCCTTATTTTTACTAGTTTTGACTCTACTCTTTCATGCCAATCTGGTTGCTCTCCAGGCCTCCTCCACATCCAGTCTCATGTCATTTCTATATATACCTTTTAGCCTTTTGTTTTGTTTTTGATGGTGGCCTTTGTTTCTGAACATGTTCACTAAGGCCCCAGTTCCCAGGAGAAGCCTGAGGACAACGACTGTCAGGGGACAGATCACACAGTCAAAGCCAGCACCTGATGGCTGAGGTCTGGCAAACCTGAGGGTGCCAGAGCCATGAGGGCTCCCGGAAGAAGGTCCAGTTCCTTCCCAAGTAGTTAAAAAGAATGAAGGGGCTCCTAAGTACAGTCAGAGCATGACCCTCACCAACGTCAAACTCTGATCATTTGGGAGGTTCAACTGACCGGATCAGAATGACTAGTGGCCATCTCAAGTCCAACAGTAAAGTCTGTGTCCATCCAAAGACTCCAGAGACAAGGAGGCTCAGACCCCAGCCCTGAGCCTTACCAAACTCATCCTACCTCCAACTTTCCTTCTGGAAGAGTCTGACAGTAATAAGGAAGAAGGGGTAGTGCTCTTTCCACCCTCTCTTCTAGGCTGGGCATCAGGGTGGGCAGCACCAGGCAGCCACCCTGTGCCACCTGTTCTGCCAGCCCCCTCATTGGCAGGCAGCTCTGTGGCTGCTCTGCGCATCTGCCTCCTCCGGAGAGCCCAGCTCTGAAGTTGCCTGGCTGTGGACAGCCTGTTACCATGGAAACTGCATCCTCCATCCTTGCCATCGCCTTCATCTCAAAGCCATCGGGAGAACAGAGGGAAGGGGGAGACAGAGGATGGAGAGCAAACTGTGGCCCAGCTTCAGTTCTCTGCCCACCCCTACCTCTTCACAGCCTCCTACACAGGGAGCAGAGCACCAACTGGCCCGGCCTGCTTCAGGCCTGGATCCAGCAGTGGCCCACCTCTTGCTACCTAACAGTCCTGGCCCTCTCTGCTGGAGTAAAGCATGAAGCTAATTAAAATCCCATTGCCTGCTCAACCCCAAATCGCGGTAACACATACTGGGTCCTGTCAAAACTCAGACTCAGGAGCAGAAGAGAAGGGGCAAGAAGGTGGCAAACAGTTAAAACCACTTTACCCCTTGTAGCTGTCCCTGCAGTCCTTCTAGGAGACCACTCTCCCCTCCGTGCTCTGCTCGCCAAACAGGAATGAGCCTAACGGGAACTAGGACTAAAGAGCAAGGGTGCAGAACCAGCATACTCCCTGTCCCTGAGTGATCAGGCAGAGAGAATAAGCCTTTGCCCTGTCGGCCAGGTGCAGCCTCCAGGGAAGAGAAGATGGCCATGGGCTTGCTCCTAGGTCTTCACTGTACAGCAGGAGTTGCTGCCCAAACAGCATGTCGATGAGCCAGGAGATATTGGAAAATCATTGGAGGAAAGTGAGGCCAGCTGCTTCTCCCTTGGCTAGCCCCAGGGAGCCCTTGGAGAGCAGACTGCCAATGGCCAAGGACACCAGCTCAATGCCACAACAACCTGGTATTGCTGGGAAAGGGAGCCTGGATAGGCCTGAAGCCCCAGTCAGCCTGGAAAACCATAGGCCAAGAAGCTAGAAAGAGGCAGAAGCAATCATCCCTCTTGGCCATGGGGCTATTGGTCATCTGAAAAACTCTCACCCTAGGGCAGCTCACTCTCCCTACAAACACACACACAGACCCACACAGCCTACTCCACCAAACGGGAGAGTCCTTCAGCCAACCATGCCAAGGTTTTCACAGGAACTGCTAGAACCTGGGTCCAGGAGTGCTAGTCCTTTAAACAGAAATGAGGAAGGGAGACTTGAGTCGTTAGAGTACCCCTCACTCTCACTCTGCCCTCCCCTAACACAGACTGCCTACCCAAAACTTCACCTCACAACATTACACAAGGCTACCATCTTTAGCCTCATCTCAGCCACCTTGGGAACTTACGCATCGCCTCAGGCTAAGTCCTCTTGGGCAAGAGTAAGTATATGCCTACATCACCCAGGGCTCCACAAGGCGCTGGGCTTTTTTTCTCTCAAGGTAGATCTTTCGGAATTCAGGGGTAGGGAGGTAAGAGAGAGGAACTTAACAGTTGACATCTACTGCTGTTCTCTCAGAGTATCAGCCAATGTGCTGGCTTCAGCTAGAGGTGTGGAGGGCAAGGAACAGAAGCAGGCAGGCCAGACTAGAAACAGGAGAATCTATCTCCCGGGTGCTCAAGGCCTACATCTGCTTAGAGCTAAGTGGCAAATGCCTCAAATGGGGAAGCCATGGATGCAGGTCAAGGACTGGGTCACACATCTCTTCCCTAAGCTCCAGGCCTGATGCATCCTTTTTACCTCTTGCTTTACTGGGCCTCTTTGCTCACCCTTTGCTGACCACTTTTAGACACCCCTCTGTACCAAGCTGGACAACCACGCAGCCACATAGGCAGCCAGCAGCTGTTGCATCCCACCCGAGGTGGCAGCTTCTCCTCGCTGGGGGAAGTGATGCATGCTCATTTTTAATTACATAGACACCGATAGGCTACCGCCTGCACACAGCGGTCCTCACAAGTGGGGGCTCAGACCCTGGAGGTCCCTCAGGCAGCCAGTCTGCATTGCGTGTGCAAAGTGCTTGGGGGAGGCACAGCAGGGAAGCTGCAGCACATTGTTATTATTCTGCCCAGGAACTTCCGTCAAACGTCCCTCTCCATGGCTCCCCCTCTAATCTCCACCAGACTTCACAATAGCTTCTGGCCCAGAACCTAAACCCGTGTCACGTCCTGGGGAACCCCAATGCCAGCAGGGATGGACTATTGAAGGGCTAGAGGAATATTTTCTTCCCTTCCCTCCCTTCCCCTCCTCACACCACCGTACCCTTGTTCAAAGCCTTGAAAAAATACAAACAAAGGAGACAGGGAGGGGGGAAGGGACAGAGGTAGCAAAGAAAGCCCCAGACCGGTATCTAGAATCCTAGCCTAAGCGACTGACAAATAGGTGGGTTCTTCTTGGCCTCTCAGTGTCTCCAATTATATATATAAAATAAACAATAAAACTTTAAGAGAAGTGAGAACTAGGAAAAACAAAACACCATTATTTAAAGACAAGGTACTGCTTATGTGGAAAACCACAAAAGAACGGGTGATGGATGGGCCTACCATAAACATCAGTAAACACAAAGCTCACTGAAGGACGGCCCATTTCTTTGTGCGCCAGACAACAAATTAGAAAAACACAACAGAAACAAGAAATCAAGACCTTCTTAGAATTAGGTTTATCCTGGGGCCAACCTGGGAGCCTCCTACTGGCAGGGGATGACAGAGGAGCTAGGCAGGCTGGGCCAAGCCTGGGCAAGAGCCTGGGGAAGACTGTAAAAGGGGGAAAGTGTGAAGAAGCAAGGTGGGGAGTGGGGTGCTGTGCCTGGCACCCCAGCCTGCTGTGCCTACTGCTGCTGTTGCCTGAAGACTTTTCATTTTCACCTCAGAGCCGGCAGCTTGCCACACAATTTACACTTCTGTTCATCTCCCCGGTGCCACCCAGGCCCTAACTTCCCAGGTGGCTCATGGAGGGGGTGCTCCATGCCAGTCAGGTATTAGGATGTGCTGGTGACTAAGGAGCAGAGAAATTATGACTGCCTAGAAGCAGGTACATGGGGCATAGATCCTCATATATACTGCTACGTGGACAGACTAGGAAGCCTTGGGCTTGCAGCCATGTCCAGGCTTTCCTTCTTCTCGGACACAAATGGCCAATATGAAACCCTAGTTCAGCCCTGCTCTAGGCTTTCTGTTCCCTATGGAAAGGGGCAGAGGGCTAGGGAGCCTAGGATGAGTATCCCATGGGCACTCAGCCAGAACTCTGGGTGGGTCAGCCACAGGGTACCAGGGCTCTACCTTCCAAACTGGATGCTCCTGATGATAGCCCTCCTACGAGAGCTTACACGGTCTACCCTTTCTCCAAGATTCAGCCACTCTGCAGTATTTATGTAGTCAAGGACCTTGAGCCATGCTTAGCTCACAAGCTGATAAAAAACGTTGCTGACTGATTATCCAGCAGCAGGAAGGCTGCTCAGTGCAGATGGAGTCATGAAGCCAAGTACCTGGAAGCCAGAAGTCAGGAAACACCAGAGGGTAAGGATATGTGGGTAAATGGGGTAGAGAAAATGAAAGAGGGGAGAGGAGAGAAGGCAGCATTCCAACTGGCACTCTGACCCCTTCTCCACCTCTCAGGGAAGGTCTTCCTTCCTGCCTGATTAGACTCCTTATCAGCGAGTGTCATCAAAGGGCACCCTCATTCTGTTCCATGAAAAAGTTCCCTCCTCTGAATCTTGTCTTCTCCCTAGTCCCAAATCCCAAGCTTTCTGGAGGAGACCAACAGAATTCTTCCTTGGTAAGTCCCATCTGCCTAGGAAAGGTGTATTCTCTCTGAATTGGTGATGGTCCAAGTAAGTAGCAGCATCTAGACAGCCTCAGCCCCGAGGTCCTACAGGGCTGCCAGGCGACAACACCCACGCTGGGCTCCCACACCACCCCAGCAAAAGCTGGCTTTGTATTTTCATTCCTGGGCGGGCGGGGGGGGGGGGGGACGGAAGGGATAAACCCAGAGATCCTAAAGAGGGAGACGTCTAGCATGCCGTGGTCCCTGCGTACCTCAAGCTGCAGAGATCGTTCCCTGAGGGGTACCAGGAGAGCCTTTGCATGTGGGAAGGTCTCTTTTGTTTCAGTTTTCAGCTTGGGGTGGCTGGAAATAAACAGCTACCACCACTCTCAGCTAACTTCTTTTTCTCTTACTTACTCTGGCTTTAGCTATGACCTCCAGTTCTTCCTTGTCATCTACCAGCACCTAAGTGTCCTGCTCTGAATCCCAGCCTGGACACTGTCTCTCAGATGGCATACCTCTTGCCTTGATGGCAGATACTCAGATAACATCTGTGGCTCTGCGGTATTTGCAGGAGCCAGCCTGATCTTTTGGACATAAACTCTAGCGCTCCTCCTGGGCACTCTAGCCTCAGCTGGATTCTGCTGGACCTGTCTCCCCTACTAAACAACACTGCCTATCTATCCTTACCCCATCACCAAATGGCTGCTTGTGCCTCTCCCTCCCCTTCCCACCCCCACACTCCCAGACATGGCTGAGCTCTCAACAGGGAAACGGGAAGGCTCTGGGAGCTTGTCACCTATCTTATGCCCCGCTCTCCATGACGGAGCTGGCCAATCAGCAGGCTGTAGCTCTGCCAGGTGACCTGGCTCTACAGACCCGGTGAGAGAATCCCAGGAATGGAGCAGCCTCAACCACACTGATGGTGAGGACATCAAGTCCAATAAGGTGCCTGGAGCAGCTGTGCTCAAAGCAGCTGCAAGGCCACCATTAATGAGTGCCTGCTGGGAAAATGGGCAGGCGGACCAGCAGCCTCAGGCTCCAACACAACCACCCCTGCTGAAGACTGAGTGTCAAGCTGGCGCATGTTACTGTCATCCCAGGCCCATGCCAAGTATAGCCCAAGTTCACAAGTCTTCTGCTCTCAGTTCCACTCCACTCATGGCTGCATTCAGCCAGGCTTCATCCCCTGACCTTAGGTAACCTCCCCTTCTCTACGTGGGCATACTTGCTTTAATGAAGAAACCATGATTGTTTTCTAAGTAATCGCCACGCTCAGAACAGTGCCATCCAAAGGAAGGCTCAGCAAATAACTCTGAACAAGAGACTAAGCTGAGATGTCAAGAAGCCTCCACCCTACCCTTTGATTTTTGGTGCTACAGAAGGAAATGGCCTGCGTATGCTAAGCACATGCCCCATGCTGGGCCATACCACTGCCTAGCTCCTTACTAAAATAAAGCTTGAAACTCTGTCATATTAGCAGGGCCAAAGTGGTAGCCAAGGAGAGATGACCAGATCTCAAATTTCCCACAGGGCTCCCTCAACCCACAGCCAGTGCCTATAGATCTCCACTGGTGTTCTGGACCCAGCCTTACCCACTAACTCCCTCCCTCAGAGATGATGAGGCAGGCTAAGGAGACACAAATACAGGGTTCGGAGTGGAGCCTAATGGGCAGAACCAAGGTTCTGAATAGGCTGCTATAAGCTCCATCCAGTTCACTGGGCTGACTCCCTTCCACAGGCACCACCAACTATCCCCACCACTTAAAAGAGTTCCGTTCCGTTACCTCAGCTTGAGACAGACAAGCCTCCATTCAGCTCCAGTCTCGAATCAGAGTGATGCTTCTCCAGAAACAAATGGTGTCCCTTTGCTCTACTTACACCGCAGCTACACGGCATCTTCAGAATCCAGAATAGTCATGTGCCTGGCAGGGGTGGAGGGGGGATCTTCCCAGTGGTTCATCTCAACTAGTACAGAAGTTTGCAAACCAGCTGAGGCTCAGAAACCCTCTTCCAGACAAAAGGCTAAGACGTCCACTGCATTAAAGAACCCTTAGGCTTTGCTATTACAGTTGAAACAGGAGGGATCCATGCTGCCAGCCACAGGCTACCTCAGTACAGCCTTTAGCTCCCACCCCAGAGCAGTGTGAGAAGCATGGCCTGTGTTGCCTCTCACTCTTAAGCCCCTGTCAGAGCCACCCAACCAATGCATTTGTCCCAGGGCACAGTCCCCCCGTAAGGATCCCTACCACCTTTTCTGGCAACTCCTCCTGTATATGTCTTCCCAACACTATAGCGAAATGACTACATCTGATTTCTGGGGCCTGCCTACTACCAGCCATAGTATGAGCAGCCCCATTTTCATAAAGTTGGGAGAAGATGCTTATGTAATTTTTTGTTTTACAAGGGCCTCCCCTGGGAACACCTGACTATAAAAGATCCTTGGGAAAGGGGTTTATGGAAAAGATTCTGGACTTTCCTGAAGGGGAATAGCATGGGGCAGGGTAGACAAGTGGCTCGGTCAAGTATAATCTCTGAATGATCCCTATCAACTGCTATAGCCAGTCATGAGCCATGGCCCATGCCAGGGACCTTTCGTACACAATCCCACACACAGGAACCTATTCTCACCATTCAGTCCTGAGGCTGCGAGTGACTGATGCCTTCCTTGGACACTTAAAAATGTTAGTTTTTAAGTGAATTTGGGGGCCTTTGCTCATTGCTCTAGGCTTATATCTGAACCATATCTTTTCTGTAGTCTTGTAATTTTAGGAAGTTCAGTTTCCTCCTGCAGCTGCAAGAAGATGCCTCTTGCCCCAGAGACTACCTCCCTGTACTTCAATGAAATAGCCTGGCCAAGGTGGGACATCCTCTACATACATAGCTGGTCACATGGTACCCAGGTAGCCCTTACACAGGCTGTCCCAGAGCATTCAGACTTGGGGTTTCTAGTAGTATTTCTGAAGGCAGGAATTCCAGCTTCTACAGCTCCGTCTGCCAGGTTGCCAAGCTGAGGAAGGCTGGCCAGAGACTGTTACGCAGATTGCAAATCACCTAACCCACAACCCCCCATCTTAACCTCTGTGGCAGCAGGTGAGACTGCCAAGCCAGTGTCTGTCTGTCTGCCTGCCTGCCTGCCTGTCTCTGTCTCTCTGTCTCTCTCTGTGTGTGTGTGTGTGTCTCTCTCTCTCTCTCTCTCTCTCTCTCACACACACACACATTGCAGCAGCACACCCAGATGAGCCTTCCTCACTCTTCATGAAAGAGTGCTGATGGCCGCTGTCATTTCATCTGAATAACGTTCACAGCAATCTGGAATCCAGAGAGGACAGTAAGCGAGAGAGAGAGAGAGAGAGAGAGAGAGAGAGACAGACAGACAGACAGACAGACACACACACACACACACACACACAGAGAGAGACAGAGAGAGAGAGACAGAGAGAGAAAGAGAGAGAGATGGACAGACAGACAGACAGAGAGGTGTGTGTGTGTGTACACACACAAAGTCAATAGCAGTCAATGGGGTTGGGAGAGTCACAAGCGCTAGAAATCTCATTAGTAGCCTTTCTCTGACCACAGGGCAGGGGCAAGAATGCAGGGGTGGGAGGCAGCCTCACTCTCTGTTCTGCCTCTTATGCTGAGAGGCACAGGGCTACCTCCTGTAGATTACAGGTTGTGGCCATCCAGCCTTTTTCATCTCCCCCTCATCTTAGTTCTCCAGAACCCAAAGTCAGACTTAAGCACAGGACAAGGATGACCCTCCCTCACCCAGCTAAACCCCCGGCTTTTTCTCCCTGCCCCCACCCTTGGAAAATAGAGACCAGAGCACAGCTAACAGGCTCCCACAGGAGGAGGAGGAGGGAGGGCTTTCATCAAAAAGATGACGTCAAAACCAGCCAACTTGTGAAGCAGTCAGGGGCCGGGAAATTTGGACAAAGGTGTCTAAAAATAAACGCCTGAAGCCAGGAAAAAGCTTTGGTGGCTGAGTCGCTTGCCACCATACCACACGCCATGCACCCTGTTCTGAGCTCTGGAACCCAGGAAATGTCTTCCTGACGATGCTCCTCCAGATCAGCCATCAAGACTGAGTATGACGTAGACAAAACAAGATGGAAAACACTACACACCAGCTCTCCCAGGGGTGAAATGAATGGTGAAGCCTTGAGGTACCGTGCAGAACAGGCCTAGGACATTTGTGTCTCACTTCCTGCCACCTTGCCAGCCCTTCCCATCTCCACTCCAGCCTGGGCCCCCAGAAGCACACCTTCTCCAGCAGAGCTCCAGGCCACTCCCTTCCAGCTCACAAAGGAAACATGGCCGTGGCTGTGTCCTCCCTAGTCTCTGACCTACCGCCACAACAGACATCACTGCCACTCAGTCATTCCCACACCACATGCAGGCATCCAGCAGCTCCACTGTCAGCTCACAGAGCCAGTTTTCCACAAACCACGTACTCTTTTAGATTGCCACAGTCCAGTGGAGAGCAGCACTATGCTTTTAAGAACCTTAAGAAAGAACAGTCTCTGTGACACCCCCACAGCGTCCCTCCTCTAACAGCCAGCTCAGCTTTAGTCCAACAGTTTTACCACAAAACAGACTACCAGCCTCTGCGCTGCTTCTGTGTTGTTAAAGTCACTGGCCCAGCGACTTATGGCATAGAAGAAAGTAAGGCTGGCAACCCAATCTGTCTGAGGGAAGGAGAAGGGGCCGCTAGCCTGGGGATGTTTCCACTCTGATCCTGACTGCATTCCGGGCCCCACAACCGACGCTCGGGGATGGGCAGCCCACCTTGAACACACGGCTTCCACTGAACACTGCACTGACTGTTAGACTTCTTTGGGTTTTTGTTTGGTTTGGTTGGTTGATTCAATACTGCTGGATTGAATCTAGGGCCCCATACAGCCTTCAAGCTTTCTACCACTGATACACAGAGACACAGAGAGAAATATATTTATATTTCTTTGAGACAAGACCTCTTTATGTAACCCAGGTGGGCCTCAAACTCTAGGTCTTTCTGCGTCAGCATCCCAAGACGCTGGGATTACAGGAGTGTGCCACCATATCCCCTACTACACTCAGATCAAATCTGTGCCCCTTGCCAGGAGTGGGGTGGAGCATACCTGTCATCTGAGAACTTAGGAGGTAGAAAAAGGAGAATCAGACACTCAAGGGTAACCTCAGCTAGCTACATGATACCCTGCCTCGGGATGGGAGATGGGGAGCCAACAAAACCAAAAACCCCAAGCAAGCCCATTGTGCTCACAATCACCTGCACCGCCTGTAACAACAGTTTTACCTTCTGTGCAAAGGCTCTCCTAGGACTCCACCCTGACGTGACCTGCTATCTTTAACCACCCTGCCTAAGTGGGTCCCCTGACCCAGCTTATTTCCTAGCATTTATCCCATATTTATCTTTAACCCTAATTGTACATGACTCTTTCACACACTAGTCTTCACACTGTGCCCTCAAGAGCACTCAGCACAGAGATGCTCTGTAAACAATTACTTCTAAGCCCTAACTATAATCCTTTCCTTAGCTCCCAGGCCTCTCATATCCGAAGGAGGAGTGTAGACAGGACAAGTTTTCAAAATGTTTGTAGACAGAGAAGCCAACATTACTTCCTTCCAGGTTATAAATGAAGGAAGCAGAGCCTGCCACTGCTGTTCAAGTCCTGGGGATGGGTTGGCAGGGGGACACTGGCAAAAGTAGTAACAAAAGACCAGGGTGACATATGGCCACTGAAAACTCTTTTTTTTTTTTTTTTTTTTTTTTTTGGTTTTTTGAGACAGGGTTTCTCTGTGTAGCCTTGACTGTCCTGGACTCGCTTTGTAGGCCAGGCTGTCCTCGAACTCACAGCAATCCGCCTGCCTCTGCCTCCCGAGTGCTGGGATTAAAGGCGTGCGCCACCATGCAGGTTAGGGACAGGGTGAGGACAAAGACAGAACCAATCTGACCACATCACGGTTCTGAACAAGCTCCTGCAGATGGTCTGACCCCAAGATCTTAAGTATCTGAAAGAGATGCCAAAAGTCTCTGGCAACTTCTCTAGCTACCTAGGTGCCTGATCCACGACGGCCTCAGAAAGTGGCTCACTTCAAACCACTTGTCCCTCACATCCTGGGCAGTCCTCTCAGTTCCCACCCAAGGGACCCGAGTGTCCACCCTCCACACACTACACCCATGTCTCACCTTGATGTAGGTGTCCAAAGCAGGATGGACGCGGCGGGCAGCCAGCCAGATGGACATGGGGGTGGTGTAAGGGAAGGTGGCTGTCACCACATGGCTAGGTGCTGGGAAGGAGAATACCTTGAAGCCAAATTTCTGATAGAGGTGGATGAGCTCAGGCGAGGGCGACTCCTCCCCCTCGCTCAGGATGCTGCCTACTGCACAGCGGCACTTCTGAGGAGGCACCTGTGGAGGCAGAGCATGGGGTCAGCACCATACAAAGGAAGGAGGTCTTCAGAGCTAAGGCCCTCTGCTTCTGGGCTAACTTAGGCCTGAGGAACCACCTGCTACAGAGCTCTAGACACCAGGAGGGAGCTGGCCATTTCCCTAACAAAATCAGCTATGGCTCATGTGTATGCATCCTGCTGCAGAACCCTC
This sequence comes from Acomys minous, assembly GCF_964271855.1. NCBI lineage: Eukaryota > Metazoa > Chordata > Mammalia > Rodentia > Muridae > Acomys > Acomys minous. Next base: position 16,499,731 of record NC_140495.1, on the reverse strand, counting down.
ATTCATTCCTTCAACACACAAGCTAAGCTGTATACATGACTCAGGAGTCATAGTAAAACAAAGAGGAAAGAAAAGGGAAGGCAAGACAAGACTTGGTGTCTACCCTAGAGGAGCCTTGGGGAGGGAAGAACAAATGTATCTGAGCTGTCACCCTCTACACAGCCCATTATCAGCAACACTGCCAAGGGCCCTCCAAACTCCTGATGTTACCTTCTGTGGGTCCCAGCCTCAGAGGGCCTCCAGCAGGACTGCAGATAGCTGATCCTAGGATCTGGAGCCAGCACAGCCCAATTAGCTTATTTCCCTCCTATCTCCCAGAGGAGCAAGCTTCACTAACAGAGAAATCATGATAAGCAAGGCAGCAGAACTGAGGGGTGGGAACAAAGAAAAGAGCCTATTACAGCTGTCTTCCCTGGTTGCCCCCATGGAAACAAGTATGTTAATGTACACAGTGGAACACACGGGGTGGGGCTTTAGCATTTGCTGTGGAGGGTCAGGATATGAGATAAAAACTTAAGAAGGACCCTCCTCTAGGTTCACGGGTAGAAAAAGCAACCACCACAAGGGCCTCTAGATCTTTCCCACCTAAAACCTGCCCACTTTTCAAATCCCTTCCTGGTTCTACTCCACGTTGCTGGTTCCCCCCCCCTCACCCCTCATGTCTCTCAGTCCCTAAGGAATATACGTTCTAGTCTACTCCTCTCTCCGCTAACAACCCTCTGTCCTCTGGCTCCCACCAGCCGGAAGCAGTGAGTTCTGAGTTTCCAGCATTTCCTAGAACTGACACACAGGGCTAGTGCTCACTGCTGGCAGCAGGTGGCGATAGTCTGTCCCATCTTCTGTTTCCATGTCTACTATTTCCCAGCCATCTGTGTGCAGCTCTAGGCCCCCAGGGGAAGGGGTTCTCAAATCCAGGGCATTTAATACAGATCTTGTGCCTCAATTCTGGGTTCTTCTTGATCTTAAGGCACCACTCAATTCTTCCCCCACCAGGGCCTACGGGCCTCGACATTTAACGGGACAGCCCCTCCCTCCACTCACTTCCCCGCCAAGCTCACTTAGTCAGCACACTAAAGCTTATTATGACGTATCTACTTCTACCGCCCCATTTTAGTCCTTTTAACACCTGTCACGATCCCTGGGAGAATTCTTAGCCCTGAGCCACGGCTTCTACTCTGGCAACCTCTCCCTCTGCCTTAGAATTACACTTTTCTGGGGATGTGGACACCTGCTCCAGGCTCTGACCTCTAAGCATACCCTAGGGAGTTAGCCAACTCTCAAGTTCTAACCATGCCGCTTCCCTGGAACAAATGGCAGCAATCGTAACTTAAGAGCTTTAGTGATGGGCTGGAGAGACGGCTCAGTGGGTAAGAGCACTGACTGCTCTTCCAGAGGTCCTGAGTTCAATTCCCAGCAACCACATGGTGGCTCACAATAATCTATAATGTGATCTAATGCACACTGTGTACATAATAAATAGATAGATAGATAAATAAATCTTTAAAACAAAAGTTTTAGTGACAGGCAATATAAATGCAGTGTGGCCAGGGGTGAAACCTGAGTCAAAAATCCCTGGCTTCTCGGAGCACAGATTCCTTGGTATTTCCTTATGGGCTTTCATATGCAAAGAGATAACTCACAAATGCTTGGCGCTGATGAAATGCGCCATAACTATTTTGGTTATTCATAGCAGTAACAAGGTCCCAATAACAGCTCCCTGGCCTCGAAAGCCCATCCACCCTAACTCTGAATGCAGTCCTTCCCTGCCCATCGTCCCATCCTTCAGGGTCAGTGCCCTTTTGAGGAGCATTTCATGGTGGCTTTGTAACACCTTTCCTCTCTCCAAACTTCTTCCAAAATTGTGTCGTCTTGTCCTTTTCAAGACTGTTTAGCCTTGAGCCCCTTCCGGTCCACTCAAACATGACGCTGATGCAGTACCACATCTTGTCTCTAGATGGTGCACCCGCACCACTTACACCCTAAGAGTTGCTATGGCCGCACAGGCAGGAAGTTCCCACAGGCCAGAACTGACTGACAGGCCAAGGAATAGTACCCAATGCCAATGTATGGTATGCTAGGAGGGAGGGAGGGAGGGAGGGAGGGAGGGAGGGAGAGAGAGAGAGAGAGAGAGAGAGAGAGAGAGAGGGACGGGGAGGGAGGGAGGAAGGGGGAGAGAGAGAGAGAGAGAGAGAGAGAGAGAGAGAGAGACAGACAGACAGACAGACAGACAGACACAGAGACAGAGAGACAGAGACACACGGGTTAACATAGGTTAGAGGGAGAAATGAGTGGAAAGTCACCTGTCACTTGATCTTTCCTCTTTATCCCCTGCCTGCCTTAATTTGGGTTCCAAGGGCTTTCCTGAGATCACCTCAGCAGGCCTCATGGAACTACCAACTAAACACTCTTTTTACTCCAAAAGACACCTGAACACATGACTAGAACCCACCAATGATGCCCAGTTCACGCCTATGGCAAAACTAAACTTCCAAGCCAAACAGGCCAGGCTCACCTCAGGAGCAGGAGTCATGAGGGCTAGAGCCCAGATGGGCCAGCAGCCACTGGGTACGTGGCAGAGGGAGGGGCAGAACCCAGCTCTGGCCCAGCCCGCCTTGCCAGCCTTCTCTCCCACCACACCCCCATATACACCCACATGTAGCTATTTGTAGCCAAACATGCCACGTCTTCCCATGCTGCCTGCCTTTGCGTAAGCTACTTCCTCTTCAACCTATTTGAGTCTTCTTTCTGGAAAACTCCAGTTCATACTGCAGGACTCAGCTCAACTCCTCTCCTCAAAGCCTTATACTAGTCCCCTGGGATCTACCACTCCTCTCTGACCCCAAATACACACCAGTGGAACAGTCTTCTACTGCACAGTAATGAAGACTTCGCATTTCTCCCCCACCACTCCAGGCCTCAAGGCAGAAAAATCTAGATACTACTCAGAAAATTCCTTGTGTGTGCGTAACATCGGAGCATGTGTGAACACAGCCGTTCACACAAACCCTGCCCACGATCAAATCACCTGGCGGAAGGGAGTGCTCTTCTCCAACGTAACACAGAGCAGTATGGAACACACGAGCTCTCTCTGACTCAGTCTTTGTGTCTCTCTTCCTCCAAGCTCCACAAGTAAGGCCATTATTTGCCCCTTCCGTACTCTGACCAGTGCTTAGAGGGTCGTGTAAGAGATCCCACGGTAATCCTACCACCTGCTAAGTAGTACACGCCAAGCCAGAGCTGGAAAGCAGCAGAACCAGGTCACCAGCAAGGAGACAGGACAGCTATGAAGACAAGCCAGGAAGTAGCAAAGTTGGTCCAATAGCCATGACCTAGCACAAGACAAAAGCCTGGGTCCCCTGTTGGTCTGCTTCTACTCATATCAGACATTTCTGTGGAGGATCTGCGACTAGAACACCAGCCTGAAACCACACTAGGGAGACAGGACAATGCCAGAATCATCACCACCTTGAGGAAAGGCAAGTCCACCCAGGACAGACAATCAAAACCAAGACTACCAAGGAAGAGGCAGGGGCATGCCAGGCTTTAGCACATCTTCAAGGTATACAGGCCCCAGTACTGTTAAGAAGAGGGTAGCCCACTGCCCCTACCAGAGAGGTCTCTGATAACCAGTGAAGAGAGTCTTCTAAGGTGTTGCCTGGCAGAGACTGCAAAAGTGTAGGACTAGGACAAGATTGTTATCTTTCAGAATTCAGAAAAGAGAAATTATGTCATCTGGCCCACTGGGTTCAGCAGAAATGGCCAACCTCAGGCCACAGCCTATGACACCAACAGGGATAAGTAAAACATCTATCTGTCCAAGCTCAGCGAATGCCCTGATCTGTCTCATGACAGCTCTCAATCAGTTACCAAGGCAAGGCAAGAGTGACAGAGCCCTGTCATTAAAACACAGTGGTACCTCCCAATCACAGATGTATACTGGGCCTCCTTTACCTAGAGCTAGTTAGTGTCCAGGTCAACACATCAAGCCATGTGTTCAATTTCCCTGGTATGTGAAGGAACATGGGGTAGCAGCCAGCTAGAATATGGGCTGCTGCTCATACTTAAGGCTTAGAAGGAAGGAGGAAAGGAGTCATTAGGATGTCACCTCTAACAGAGCTTCTGGGGCTTTCTGGGAGTTCCTATCTTTAGTTCCTTAGGAACTTTCTCTCCTACTCCCAGAAGCATACCCCCTCTGATAGCAGGCACCTAACAAGGCCTCACCATTCACTGCTTTGCACACACAAGCTCATCAAATCCAAATGGCTTTGTGTGGTCAGTTGGTACTGTTCTTAACTTTGTTCCTAAGGCCCAGGATACCAAGTTACTCAGCAAATGTCCCACAGCAAGGCAGCGTTGGGGTCAGGGTTCAAGCCTAAGCAGACAAGCTCTGGAATTGCAACATACAACCCACAATCACCTGGGAACTTGAGGAGTCAGTCCTAGCTATAAACACACAACAGCCTTTCCCTGAACTGTGTCTTCTCAGACTCAGGCCACCTGGAGCAGGTGCCCCCGAAGGCTTGAAAGCTCAGTGGTACAAGGCTCACAGCCAGGGCTGCTCTAGGGACCAACCACTGGGCCTTTGCCTCATCTAATGCCACAAAAATAAAACCTGGGATGGGGGGAAGATGTATATAGCATGAACAAGGTCCTGCGTTCAAAATTCAGCACCCCCAAAAAGAAAAACAAAAACAAAACCCTGAGATAGAATTCTTTATCCCCGTTTGATAGATGAAACAGACTCACCAAGAGGCCAAGTGACTCACATCGATCACGCGCTGGGAAGCAGCTGGAGCCCTGATTCAGACCTAGAAGGGTGACTCTAGAGTTCTCTCACTTTACCTCCCAAGGGCAGCTCTACTTGGCAGAGAGGAGCTCACCTTGCGAGTCCTCTCCCACACGTAACTTACTACAGAGCTAGCTCCATCTGGCAGAAAACATCCACAGGCTAATTGGAATAGGGACAGCGTGGGTCCTCAGGAAACAGCAGCTCAGGCCATCTTTCCACTGCTCTGCTGAAGAGGTCAGTCCTGGGAAACTTCACCTCCTTATCCCTCCCCAGGTTACATGCCTTAAGGGTAGGTGGCCCCAAACCCCACTGAGCCGTGAGGAGGGTGGGTACAGACTGAATTCAGGACTCTTAAAACTCTTGAAACTTGGTGGTTCTAGACCTTGATTCTTAATGGACTAATGGAAAGAGAGAGGCACAGTATTCTGTAAGCCCAGAAGGTCATTCCATGCCTGAGAGAAGCACAGTAGTAAATGGAGCAGCAGATCCCATCTCTCTAGACCAGGTCAATACAACTAGCTACACACCCTCTTCTGGCCTCACCTAGGCTACCACAATGGTAGACAAGCAGGTTGCATAAGCCCCAAACAGCAGAGGAAGGTATGTGGAAGGTATGACAGGAGGTGGCAGATGGGGCAGACCTACAGGAAATGGTGACAGCACCTAGCCACAGTGGCCAATCTGCAGGCCAGAGTGGTCAGGGTTAAGTGAGGTATGCAAGCTGTTCCCACTTCTTCATTTCCCTACAACACAGAAGGCCTCCCGAGGAATGAATCCCAGCACAGGAGCCTAAAGTCAATTTTCAACTCTCCAGCACCCAACTTAGAAAGAGGGCCGAGAGCAGAACGGTTCTTCCTAGCCAGGACCCTTCTCTCACAAGAGGCAGTGTGCAAGAGGCAGTGTGAACCATTAGAAATGGGAGGTAGGGCAGGTCTGTGACTGTGGCCTCTGGAACTCACTCCCACCCACCTTGAAGAGGAAATGGCTGTACTCCATGAATGTCGGCCACTGATGAAAGCAACACCTGTGATCCGTATCAGGCTTGTCCACTTTCTGACATGTTGCCTCCCCCTACCCTTTACCCACAACGACGTCAAGGCTTTCAGGGTCAGGGAATGGAATCCTTCCTCCTGCCTCACAGAAACCATCTGTTCAGGCCTCATATTTTCCTTCCAACCAAGGCTCTAGGACAAAGGGCTCAAGTAGCAAATGATATGAAAGAATTTACAGCAAATGCGACTGTCCTGCCTTGGAGGTGTCTCTTCTGCCATTTTTCTAGACTCATATTAGACAAAGTGGAACTTCCTAAGCCTTTCCCAGGAACCATTCTCCCTGTTGTACAGCTTGGGGTAGGAATGGTCATGTCTAGGGAGCTGCCAGCTCACACCTCAGCAGAGCGAGCAATATTTAAAAGCCAATAGCTTTACTCACAGCCTGACAGTATCACTGCCTGCCCACACTCACAGAGACAACCATCTGACTCCTTGGACTGTGTCAGGAGGATTGAAAGAGATACACCCAAGAGGTCCGCCCACATCCTCTTTCCCCATATACACATTCATGACGACCACTGATAGCAGAGGCAGCTAGGAAGCGGCAAACATGGGTTATCAGCTTTTCTAAGGAATGAAACATGGTTTTATTTCTAGCGTCTCCAAGTTCCTAAAACCCTCACTGCAAGTAGTTCTGAACTCTAAGTGTTCGTCAACTATACCTCATGGTCTCCATGGTGCCCCAGTGTTAAGCACAGAGCCAAGACTCAACTATTATTGACTAAAACAAAAAAGATTGGTACCTCATTCATGCTATCTTCACCCCAGTCTTCCTTCCCTGCCGTACCACTGCATAACTATTGTGCCTCTCACAATACCAGGATGTGGACCAGGTGGTCTGACAGATGGCTATGAACACCTGAATCCTGGGAGTTCACGATTTTCTAGATCTTTTACACTCATCACTGGATAAGCCAATGTCTAGCTCAGGAGCACACAGAGTCCTAAGGGTCTCGGTGCCATCACATGAGCATGCCAAAGTATACGCCTGCTTCCATCAGTACCTTCCAGAGTTACCCAAGTTAGGAAAGTGCAGAATCAAAATGGTCACTTTAACCTCTTCATTTATCTTCTAGGTTGACCAGATGTCCACCGCCAGGTCAGTCATGAGTATTTTCATGGCTGACCAGATGTGCACTGCCAGGTCAATCATGAGTGTTTTCACCACCCTTTTTGGTTAAACATCTGTTAAGAACCATGCGCTGGGGTGAACACCTTACTTATATCACTTAAGTGAATTTTTGCCAGCCTATCTATGAAGGACACATTTTTATCAGGATGTTGCAGAAAATAGGAGTTCAGAAAAGCTGTGATATGCCTAAGATCACACAGGAAAAAAATAGTAAGATACAACCAAAACCCAGACTGCCAGCTTTAAGGCTACACTCTGAGGACATGACTCCCTTGTACCAGCATCAAGACAGACTATGCTCAGACAACACTGGAGACCCTCTATCTGTGAAGAAAGCCACATGGGGTTGATGTGGAAGAGTACATTTTGCTGAGTTTTCTGTCTCATTTTCTTTGGCTATGACTCCAATAATGACCCCTGTTACCCTTTAGTGCTGATCCTGGAATGAGCACCTTCAACCTAAGAAGGTTATGTGCTTCCATTTACTTGGGTCTTGGTGCTTCTGACTTCAGGTAATGCCCTCTCCGGCCATGTGATGCAAACCCTCACTGTTTACTCATCCCTCAACTAGCCTGTGCCACCTGTCACTTTACCCAGCCCAATCTTTTCAATGGCCTCTATGTCTCATCTTCTTCCCTCCCCCACTTGTTCTCCAGTTAGCTTCCTAAAATAAAGGTCATAAATGATGTCACACCCATCCTCCCAACCTGCTGTACCTCCTCCACTAGCCCAAGAAACTTTTCATCCCCTTCTTCCACCTAGCACATGCCCACTAGGCCACACTTCCTATCCATCCCATAACTCCAAGCCTTTGTTCTTATAGTTTCCTAAGTCAAGCAGCCCTTCACGGCCGAGGCAAATTCTACTCATGTGGGAAGGCCCATCTATCTCTTCTCTGAATCTTTTCCACAGGCTTGAGGCTCTCTTCCTAAATCCAACTCAAGCTTCTATAGAGGCTGGTGTCTTGTTGGCAAATCATCTTCACGGGGCTGACAAGCCAGCTCAGTTTACTGATGACAATGCCAGGCCTAATTCATGTCTAGAGTGCAGGTGTAGAACAGGGCCTGGCTGAGAAAGAGAATCAGGACACATTAATTTCACCAAGGTTCCAGGGAGGTCTTATCAGCAGGCAGTGTATAGAGCTTGCTCAATTGATCTTTCTAGGCAAGGAAATCCAGGCTGAGGAACCCAAATAAAAATTCCCCAGGGCTTAGTTTGGCATGGATCAAAAGTGGAGGCTGAAGAACCTTGGCAGAGCTGCCAGCCCATCCAGCTGTGGGCAGCACCGCCCCTTAGCATGGCAGAAAACGACATCGGCAAGCCCTGACTCACTGTAGGCTTTACAGCCAGACGCCTACAAGGTACCAGTGATGCTGTATTAGTCTCTGACCCCAGCATCCTGGGCATTCTAAGTAGCTCATTTGGCTCCACTTGGCCCTTTCCCAACAGGTAGCTTGAAGTCTTCAGAAAACCCTACCACGGGGTGGGAGAGTGCCATGGTGATTAGAGGTAGGATTCCAAGCCCCATACCCAGAAGCTGCTTTCTCTGTCCCCAAGAGCCCATAGCCCTGGCATGGAAGCTGAGGAATGAAAAACAGACAAACAAGATTTAACTCTAGAGAATGGGCAGAGTCTGGATGGCACGGCCTAAGAGCATGGAGAAAGAAAAAGGAAGGACAGAAAGAGACACAGAACCAAGGTCCAGACAGAAGCCAGGGTCTACTGCACTCAGAAATCTTTGAACAGACATGAGCAAAGGGGGATACAGATGTGGGCCAAGTACAAAGCTTCAGGCGCCCTACAGCAGTGGTTAAATTTGGAAGGGGCTTGAAGCTTAGGACCAGCTCAGATTTCCCTGTTCTTCACTCAGAAAGCCAAACTCTCCTACCCCACCAGACCCTGAACCAGGTGCATCCGAGAGGTAGAAGCCCATGGAGGCTCCTTACCGTATGGGGGTTGTCATAGTAGACAGCGATGGACCGGAGCTTGGGAGAGACGCTGCAGCTCTCCGTGAAAAGCTGTCCAGTGTCACCATATGACCCCACACGGAACTTGTAGGCCATGGTTATGTTGCGGATTGGGGGTGATCCAGCACTCACTGTCACCCCAGTCAGCAGTCCTGAATAACCAGCAAAGGCCAGCAGCGTCAGCAGCAACAGCAGAGTCAGGGCCCCAACCAGGCCCAGCAGCAGGAGATCCGGCATGGTTCTGGGGCTCCCTCTCAGCACCCCAAGGCAGCTGCAAAGGAGACAGAAGGGAGAGGAGGCTGGTAGCCTGCTCTAACCCTGCCTGCCTGCCAGTTCTGGCCCAACCTCAGCCATACCTTAGTGCTCTGACCCAGGAGGGGGAGGGGCCACAGGTTATTTACACACAGTGACCTAGAAGGGAACTACAAAAGATGACTGAAGCCACAAGCCTCTTTGTTTCTTAATCATAGCCACTGAAGCTCCTGGAACAGCTCTGCCTGGTACCAGCAGGCCTGGGGAAACTGAGTCATACTCCAGGTCCTGACCAGATAGATTCCTCCAGGTTTGACTAGATACCACCAGGCGCTATCTCCCTCCTTTGCTTCTTCCTTCTTGCAGTTGAGCCACACTGCTAGGCCAGCATCCTCAAACCTCATGAAATACTACAGAGAGAGAGAGAGAAGGGGGGATGGTGGGGCAGGAACCTGGCAGGCGTGGGGTTCAAACACTCAGTCACAAACAGTATACCATAAGGAACAAAACCCCAGGGAGAAGTGAGCCACAAGAAGAAAAATTCATAGGAATGCTTTTTCCCCTTTCTTTCTTTCTTTCTTTCTTTTTTTTTTTTAAACCCATCTGGTATGTGAGTACCTCACTTTCCAGCAGTGTAGCCATCCAGAACTACAAGAAACCAGATCAAAACAGCCTAAGAGGCCAGAACAAAGTCCAACCTGGGCTTCCGAGGCTTGAACCGCCAATGCTAACGTGCTTCAGTCCACTTTTGCCAGCCCACAGAGATTAGAAACAAAGAAGTAAGAATAAAAGGCTGTTGAGAAGTGGAAACACAGAAGAGGGAAAAGTAGGAGCTACTCCTAATAGACTGAGAAAAGTCTACAGGATGAACCCAGGATCAACACAGAAGCCCGCGTGAAAACAGTCTGGGCAAACTCTTACAGAGGGCTTTCATCTGAGCAGCCCAGGGATCTCAGCACACAGAACAGCTAAAAAGAAAGAGACACATGAACATCACCACTGGGGAACATTCCTGCTCTGGTTATTTAAAATGTGTGTTTAAGGGTCAGCGAGATGGCAGGTAAGGGTGCTTGCTGCCAAGCCTGACAACCTGAGTTCAATCCCCAGACCCCACACAGTGAGGGAACTGGCACAATAAGAGCACGGAGGAGAAGGCACTGCTCTCCATGGAGGCTCCCTGCTGCGGCTCCCTGTGGGGCTTGTCCGAGGCTCTGAGGGTCTGTAGGTCTTTCTATCCAGGTTGCAGCATCCTGTCTGCTCTGGGCAAGGGGTCAGATGGCCACTTCCAGCCCGAACCATAAAACAGCTGCTAGTTGTGGTTGGATAGACTTGTAGGAGGTTTGCTTATTTGATGTGCATTTTAAAATCTAAGAAACAGGGCAAGTGTTTTGCAAGTCGTTTCTAGGGCCAACCATTCTGCACTTGCGTACCTGACTGATGCCCAATGGATACTGTAATGTTTCTGTACCACTCAGGATTTCTGAAGTCTTTAGACTATCTTGCCCAGTAAGAATGGTCTCATAAAAGTCTTTGTATCATCCTCCCCCCTCCATTCCCCCCCCCAATAAAAACAAAACCAAAAGGGAGAGACTCAAGTCCCTTAAGTTGTCCTCTGACCTGCACACCACCCACATAGTGTGTTAAGGGGCTGGGGAGATGGTTCAGCAGTTAACAACACTGGCTGCTCTTCCAGAGGACTCAAGTTCAATTTCTCAGCACCTACATGGTGGCTAACAACCGTCTGTAACTCTAGATCCAAGGATCCGACACCCTCTTCTAGTCTCCACAGGCTTCGGTCATGCAAGTGACACGCAGACATCTATGCAGGTAAAACACCCGTACACATAAAAAATTTAAACTAAAAAAAAAAAAAGTTACTATTTAAAAAGTAACTGAAAGAGCAAACACTTTAACCCTATAGGAAAGTTAGCTCTATGGATATACGAAGGCTCTGGGTGTAAGATATGCTAAAATCTGATTTTTAGAGTCAATGGGTATACAGAACTAGCCTTACAAAGAGGCCAAGAACATTTCTAAACTCTGGCGTCAGGACACTGAGGTGCCTCCCACTGGTCTCCTCACACGGCTTGTACTCCGCCTTGTAAGCTTCATTGTCTTTTCTGTTTGCACTCTCTGCCCTACTCATCCTGCCTCTGCCTCCGGTTGGTTTCGTTCTCCTTCTCTCTGATAATGATGATAACAAATCTTCCACTCACAGTTAATTCATGCTAGGCACCGTCTGAATGTTGAAATGCTAGTTATTTCACTAATCCTTAAACGAATCTAAGAAGGTAGGTAGGAAATAAGTTGGTTGGAGGTCAAGATGCCTGTCCAAGGTCACACAAGGTATTACACAGAGCCACCTGGATCCAAATATGGGCATGGGGAATCCAAATAGTCTGACTCCAGTCCACTGCCAGTTTTTCTCTCTCCTCTGGCTTCCAAAAAGTCATTTCCTCCATGCCGGACCTTGCTGAACTGAAGGCCAGAAGCTGTCAACATCTAGGCCACAGCCTGCCTTGGGAGTGGACAAGCATTGCCACACACTTCTGTTGTAAGGGAACTTAGGTCCCAACCTTTCTTTTTCCACTTCCCAAACTACTCAGAAAAGAAGGGGTAAGTTTCTGCCCTCTCTCAGAGCGTTGGTCAGCCTAGGGAGGAGAAGCAAGGCGAATTTCCCCACACCCAGCTGAGAAAGGCAAGGACAGGGGGGCTCACCTAAAAAGCCAGGCTCACTTTTAGCACTTCATAGCATCCAGTACAGCAGGGCTCGAGTACTCCGGCGCTGGGGGCAGAAAGAACAGTCATCCCAGCCCTGGACCCAGGAAATGAGCAACCTCTTTTCAGGGGAAAGGCCACAGAACCGGACCGTCTACCACCAAAGAGCAGACCCCACCCTCAGATCCCGCGGGGGGGGGGGGGGAGAATCGGGCCAAATCCAGCCTCACAATGTCATGCCTAGATCTCGGGCCCAACTACCACACTTGGCGTTAACGCAGCCCCTGCTGCTGACCTTGGGCTGCGTGAGCACTCTTCTTGGGCCTCAGTTTCCACTAACGTCAGAGGTCCAGGGCAGACGCCTTCCTCCGGCCCGCAAGCGTCGGAGTTGTGGCTCGGCGCAGGCTTCCTGGGGCCGCTCACGTGCGCTCTGCCGAGGGCCGGGCCCTTAAAGGGACCTGCGCCGGCAAACTCGGGCGCTAGAAGCCGGGGATGGGGGTGGGGGTGGGGGTAAGGGGTGTTGGGGGGGCGGTGCCCCGCCTCGCGCCGTCGGCTTCCAGCCCCCGGCACGCCTCACGGCCTCATGCACCTCTGCAACTTTTGAGACGCTAAAGTTTGTACTCGCGACGGGGCGCAGGGACCCCAGGAAGCGGAGCTGAAACGTGAGCACCGCACGCTGTCTCCCCCCCGCCCCCGCTCCCCGTTCCACGGACCCGGGGCGTGCCTGCACCCGCGGCCGAGGCGGCGTGCCGCACCAAGGGGTCAGCACCGCCTCACCGTCCCTTTCAGGCCCGGTAGCCAGGCCCGGCCAACTGTGGGCCAGACGCGGTGCAGACGGCGGCTCAGGCCGCAAGACCCAGACGGGAAGGGGATGTGGGGAGCCCCGGCAGACACCCCGATGGGAACGCCTCGCCTCTGGCCCCGCCCTCACCTCAGCAGCGGCCCGGCGGACGCTGACAGGCGCGGGAGGAAGACGGGCTCAATCGTGGAACCTACGCGCGCTTGCCCCTCCCGCTCGCTCCGCCCCTCCCGCGGCGGGACGTGACCGTGGCTGTGGGCGCGTGCGCCTCAGACTTGGAGGGCGGAGGCCAGCCCCGCCCCGTCTCCTTGGAAACATGCATGCTTCCCTCCCCGTCCCCCCGTCCCCCCCCTCCCCCCACCCCGGGCTGAGATGGCGCCCAGAACACACCTCCCTACTTAAAAAAAAACCAGAACTCCTGAAGGTAACCAAGAAATAACCAGTGCAACAAGGTATCCCGGCCTACGGAGACGGAGAGGGAGCGCAGCAGGGAGGGCAGGCTCCAAACACCGGGAAAGTCAAGACCGTGCATTTTAGGGGGGGGGCGGGGATGGGCACAACAATGTCGGCCTCCTAGCAATTGTACCAGGCTTACCCTTTGCCACCTTCTCTCACTGGGGCTTCATGAAAGGTCTGCGAACCCAGCAGGGTCTAGATGCTCCGGGTGAGCATTGGAGGGACCAGTCCTCCACCCAACATTTATAACTTCCTACCAGGGCAGTTACAGGAGCTGGAAACACTGAGTGAACAAATGAAAGCCCTGGCCTCCAAAGTATTCTCTAGGGAGTGCCTCTCTTCTAAGCTTGTACACACCGCCCTGGATGTGGGTGTTGGCAGCTCCTCCTGGTTTAATATAATCTAGGTTATATATACTAGGTTTACTATAGCCAAGCTGAGTATAAGCTCCTTCAATACAGGTTCTATCTCGCTAGTATCTGATGAGCTAGAAAGCTCAAAGCAATGTGCTAAGGGGCCCCCTCCTGGGACACCCAGATTTATGGTTGGTGGTAAGGAAGGTTATTATGCTTGTAAACTTGACTGTTCATAAATTTTGTTGCAAGACAGGCTGGGCCAAGGGCTAGCTTGGTACTTCTCATGAGGCTGCTATTTGGATAGATGATCACCCCAAAGAGTATATCAGAAAGTTGCCGTTGGGAAAAGCCAGCAGCCATGGGGTAGGTAACAGGTGATCGTGAACCTCATCCACAAGACAAAGTCTGTCCCAGTGCTCTGGACAGTCTGGCAGAACGGGCAGCTGGCTACTCAATTCTTCAGGGTAGGGCGAACAGGAAGGTCTCTAGAGCTGTTTCACCGTGAACATCAATGATAGTATTGATTGGCTGCTTTGGGCAGGTGGACTGTACACTAGACATGGTTCCTTTTGTTTTGTTTTTCAAGACTGGGTTTCTCTGTGTAGCCTTGGCTGTCCTGGAACTCACTCTAGTCCAGGCCTTGAACTCGCAGAGATCGGCCTGCCTCTGCCTACCGAGTGGTAGGATTAACCGCATTCTTGAGGCACAGAAGGGTGCATGGCCCAGACTCAGACAGACAGCCTCTTGCCTGTTAATAGTCTCTTTCAGGAAATCATCGTCAGGAGACACTTTCTCCTCATCTTGTTCTCTCTGCTCACTTCCTTTATTTAGCCTGGCTGGGAGTTCCAGGTGTGCTTTGCAAGTTCAGCACTGTATTGTAGGAAAGTTGTTCAACAAATAGAGTTCTGCCCACTAGGGTTCATCTCCCAGTGCTTCCAACAATACCAGCTATTAAGTGGCCACTAGGGGGCAGCAGACTCCTTTGCAAGGCCCTTCCTACACTCCTAACAGGTCTAAGCCCTGCTCACCTTCCATTCCCAGACCTCTCTAATAGCATTCCCTTCGTGTAAGCCCAGACTTGTCCTTCCTCTTTCCCAGGAATCACCAACTGATTCTGTGTTAAAGTATAGTTCCTCTTAAAGTAAACTTACAGTGTTAAAGGGAATTGTCCATTTCTTCCTCTTCTCTCCCATTCCAAACTCTATTAGAGCCCCCTAACTCAGCCAGACTATCCATGGAGTGTAACTGCTCTCTTCAACTGCCAACCCCACCATCTCAGCCTCCTTGTTCTACCAAGAGCCTGGAAATGCAGCAGTAGCCAGGGGAGTACTCAGCCCTCTTCCGGTGAGCAAAAGCAGGAAAAGCCCAGTGACTGGTAGTGCCGACAGACCCTGCTGGCAGCCTGTTCTGTCCTACCCTACCTCCAAGTGCTGTCCAAGTGCCAGTATTCGGTTATGTTCCCTTCATGACCACCCAGCTGTCTATAAAATGTCTTGACCAAACAACATCTTAAGTTTAAATTTTATTTTACAAAAAGAGAAATAAAGAAAACTGATAGGCAGTTATACTGACTTACAATTGTTCTGTTTGCTTTTTTTTAAAAAAGTGACATGAAACACAAGTAAAAATAAATACGTCATAGAAACAGCCAGTTGCCCAGTCTCTGGGGCAGAGGTGCCTGCCCTGCTGAGAGAGAGAGGAGGGAAGCCCATGATCACACCAGCAGCTGGGTCACCCAGCCACAGATGGTCCTCTAAGCCAGGCACAGGTCCCAGGCCTCAGGGGCGTCCTGAGGAAAGAAGACAGAAAACTAAAGCCAGGTACCAGGGCCTTGGGGCAACCTCACTTCCCTCACCCTCCCCAACTCCTCTGGCAGCAGTGTGGCCTTAGTGGTTATCCATTGAAACCCCTTCAGCCCACCTGGACCCTCTCTGTGATCCCTCTGAAGAGGGTACAAGGAAAAAAAAAACCTGTCTTGGGCAGGCTTAAGGGATTCTTCTGGTGAGTCCCAAGCCTACCCTGAGTTACACAACCAGATAACAGTCGTTTTACACCACAGTGTACAATAGCACACACATGCAAACACATACACACACTCACTCAAACACAGCTGAGCTCTCTTCCAGGGAGGGTCCTGGGTCAGGTCACAGTATGAGGTCCCCTCTCATCTGAACATCATCCTAGTAGTGGTAGCAGAGAGTGCCCAAACTTCCCTCAGCCCTCTATATTATAGATTATGCAGCCTGCCTGGCTACCTCCCCCCGACACCCAAGAACACTAGATGACTATAGCAAACAGACTCATGGCAGGGGAAAGGCGCAGATTTGGGTCCCTGAAAAGCAAAGAGGGTAGACACTGCCTGCTTAGTTCATCATTATAGGACTCAGGCATTCATAAAAGGCCTAGAGCCAAGCTAGTGGTACAGAAAAGACATTGAGGAATTACAGCAATTTGAATACACAGGGGCAGAAAGAGTCAGTCAGTGGGAAGCAAACAGCCCGAAGGTGAGCAATGGGCCACTCAGCATTTTCAGATTGGCCTTAAGGGGCTCATTTTTCTTGGGAACTAGTCAGCTGAGGAGCCAGGAGGTCATCCTTTGGGGGAGGTGATTTCTCTCAGCAGCAGTTGTGGGGAAAGAGCAACCAGTTGAATGCACAGAAAGCCATGGCTCAGAAGGACTGGTCATGTAGAAACCAAAGGGAAGTGGGAAGCAAGAGGTCTATCGAGGAACAAGGAATGTAAAGCCGCCCCAGAATACCTTCTCCCACAGGATGAGGACTCAGTTTTAGAGCAATGGACGTCAGACTTAAAGACACTGGCTGCTTGAACTGACAGTCCCATCTATATGGCTATTTTCTTTCAACTATCAGCAAAACACACCCTGGCTCCTTGCTTCATGCTCCCAGAGTAGGAAACTTCATTTTTAGTTGTTAAGTCACAAATCTATAATCCACACATTAGTTCCTAGAAAAGAGGATTCCAAGGGCCATAAAGAGTTATCCTTAAGCAGGAGACAATACAGATACTTAAGTAATGAACTCGACAGGGTGAGGACTTGTGAGACAAGGCATCAAGAAGGATGTGTGACCCAACATGGCTACTTCCTTTCTTGAATAGCTAGCTACTCCATCCCTGGAGGACACAGGGACCTAAGAAAGGGGAATCAAGCCTCTCCAGTGTCACCTTGTCATTTAGTAGTGTTCCAGGTAGTAAGAGTTTAGAATACACCAGAGTGACTGGACTTGAAGACAAAGAGTGAGAGAAAATGCACAGACCAGATCTTTGCCTTTCCCCAGGGTCTCACTGTGTGCACAGCCCAAGATGACCTTCCTACCTCAGCTTCTTGAGGCCTAGGATCACACGCATAAGTCAGCATGCTCACCTACCACCAAGTGTTTCCAGTCTTAGTACAGTATGACTTGTAAGGTCCCTGCTTCCCCCTGCCCCCCAAATACTCATGGTTGGTGTGCATGCATATTTCTCCACTAGCCCTCATGAAAAGCCAGGTATTTTTAGTTTGTTTGGGATTGTTTGGGGGGGTAAGGGGGTGCTAAAGCCCATGGAACTAATAAATGATTCAACCTCCCATGATCTCACTGCCACCCCTAAACTACAGAAACTGCACATTATCACAAAAGGCCTTCTTTAGCCAGGAGACCTGCCTAGAGTAATGGCTACCGCTAAGCTGAAGTGAGTTCCAAGCTCTGGAATGACAGAGTATAAAGCACATACATGCTACCTCTCAGAATACCCATTTACTTTCTGGCAGCTTAAAAACTGACTGGTTTCAGTTCCCTACTGAAATGATTTCTTGTAATTTCATATCTATGAACACAAAAAACACCTGTTTCCCTGGCTAGCAGGGCATACATACACGCAACTCTGGTAGCTCAGTGTTCGAAGGGCTGAGAGGCATCCATGTAAAACACACACACACACACACACAAGACAAAAACATAAATCTGTGAGCTCAGTGTTCAAAGGTCTGAGAGGCATCCATGTAAAACACACACACACACACACGCACACATACACACAAACAGATAAATCTGTGAGCTCAGTGTTCGAAGGTCTGAGAGGCATCCATGTAAAACACACACGCACACACACGCACACGCACATATACACACAAACAGATAAATCTGTGAGCTCAGTGTTCGCAGGTCTGAGAGGCATCCACGTAACCCAGGTTCTGAGTGCGTTCGCAAACGACAGAATCTGGCCTAGCTCACTTCCACTGCACCTTGCCTAACCTAAGAGCCCACTCCAATTAAATGCCTTGACTATCCATTCTTGGGCTACATTTGACAGAGAAAGCACTGGTTGGAACTGCTATTTTTAAATTCTTAAAATAATTTGCATAGCTAAATCGTAGATCTAAGGCTTCTATGAGTAGAAGAGTTAAGTGTCTGACAGGAAAACACAGAAAAAAGCTCAAGTTCCACTTCGGGTGTTACTGGGCAGCATGCGCCCCGCCCCCACTGGCCATCTATCGTCTTATCTCTCAGGGACAGTGCCATAGGGTCTGCCTCTAAGCTCCCTCCTTCCCCCCAGGTGGGAAGTTGCTAGTCAAGAGTCAGAGGAGGTTAAGATATTTCTCGGACTAGGAGTCAGGTCTAGCACTTGCCCAACCACGCTGGAGTCAAAGGAAGATGGTAAAGCCAGACAGGAGTTACTCATCACAAAGAACTGTGTGGGAAAGATTGGGGCTCAGAGGGCTACAGACACAGCACACACCAGTAATAGAAAATAGCCAGTGTTTATGTTAAGCACTAGATACCCCTGTCCTGCCATTTGGAACAAGGGCAGGAGACCAGAAGGACTTGTGTGTTCTCGTCCTTTTAAAAGGTAAGCCAGACTTAAGGCTCCTCTAGAGGAAGGGCTAGAGGTGCCAGAAAGCAGGCCCACAATGATCACATGCTGTGCTAGGGAGGCCACGGCAACCCCCAACTCTAAGTCAAGAGGCCATCACCTCAACCCAGCAGCTACCTATCCGCAGCTTCACCCTTCAGCAGAGAACTGGCCTGTAAAGTCAGCATACAAGACAGTTCCAGATGTGGAGGTTACTTACTTCGCAGCAGCAAAGTCCATGATCCCAAGTGTCAATTTCTGTGGAATGAGTCTCACCACCCCCAACTAGCCAGTCTCAGGGCTCCCTGATTTTCCTGACATGCCACTTCCCCACAACAGAGTTGTTTATAGTCTAATTCTTGGTTAATTCTAATTCTCTTTCCCTGGTCAATTAAATCACCATCCATCTGTTAGCTTTTTTTTTTTTTTTTTAAACCAGCAGTTAGGGGGTCTGGAATACCTTAGCATTCACTATCTCTTATCTTCCTTATAACCTCCCCCCCACCCCTGCCCCAAATGAAAATAATAAATAATTGCTCATAAGAAATAAATTAATGTAGAGCTCTCTAACAGGGAGGGGAAGAGGAGGAAAGGCAGCCTACAGGGCTTAGCTCTGCCCTGGCGTGCATGTCTTCTCTAGCCACCCTCACTGCACCGCACTTCTGGCCCATGTAGAAAGGGACATCTGCTCAGAGATGGGAAACACTCGCTTTCTCATGATTTCTCCCCAAGTTAAAAACAAATGTGGGACTAGGGCCTTGAGTCTCGTCACCTGACTGGAAGGGAACAGTGGCTCTCACGGCTCTTCTCCTGGACTCACTTGGATGGTCACTCAGTAGCCATAAACCACCACTCTGACTTACACATCAAGAAGGTACGTTCATTCCTTTTCAGTTCACCTCTTAGTTTAGTTTCCCCTCCCTCCCCTCCCCCCTTCACCCTTGACCTGCTACATGCGTGCGCTCGCTCTCTCTCTCTCTCTCTCTCTCTCTCTCTCTCTCTCTCTCTCTCTCTCTCTCTCTCTCACACACACACACACACACACACACACACACACACACACACACACACACACCCTGGTCTGCTTCCTTCCAACCTCCTAAAGACCCCATTTCACATGGAATGGCAGTCTGCTCCCCAGCCCACCCTTACTCTCCTCCCATTCCCCAGGCCAAACTAAGTAACTCAGTAAGGCAGACCTCCTGGAAGAGATATTCCCAAAGGCAGAATGGGACTTGAGCTTCTACACTCAGATGGGCGTACAAGCAGACAGCGTGTGAAAGGCAGGAAGGAAGAGGCAGGCTGCCGTACACCTCCATCCCCGTTTTCGGTCCCTGATTTCCCACTATTATGGGCTCTGTTGGAGTTTCTGGGGTCTTTTGTTTGTTTCTTTTCTTTCTTCTAATAAACAGCAGTAGAGCCTGTCATTATGGCCAACCACTCTTTGTCTTCTTTCCCCTCCTGCCAAGTACCCTATTTTCAGAAAACCAGGTTTCTGCCTTCCAGTTTGGTGGGCAACCTGCTAGGGGCCCCAAGTGAGGTGGGAAGGGGCTTCCTAGCTACTTCCCTGTGACCTCTATCACATCATCATCTTTATCCTCATCATCATTGGAGCTGAATCCCACCTCTGCAACCTCATGGGAGTCAAATGGAGGCACCTGGGACCGGAGGAGGCCACTAGCTGGGTAGCCTGCATGTGGGGACATATAGCCTGGGTAGACAGACATGCCCCGCGAAAGGTTGCTGGGCAAGACAGGGGAAGGAAAAGGCGCAAACATCCTAGGCTCGGACAGGAGTGGCTGTGAGAATGGGAGTGAATAGCTGGGTAGTATCCCTGGCACAGAGGGGTTGAGCATGAAGGAGGGGTTGCTGGCAGTGACTGAGGTAGCCGTGGAAGAGGAACTGACAGGGCCTGCTGGCACCAGAGGGTCAGTAGTCACTGGGAACACCAGGCGGGCATCTGCCAGCAGATTGGACAGCTGGTAGTAGGAGGGGTTACTGCCCATGAACAGAGAATTCTCCCCAGCCTGGGAGGTGAAGGGGGTGGTGAGGTTATGATTTAAGGAGACGGGTGGCATGGCAAACCCGCTAGAGACTGGATACCCGTGTTCATAGGGCTGCACGGGGGCTGGCAAATGGCCCTTCCTGGACCGCCGACGGACTGACTCCTGGGTGGCAGATGGAGTGGCCAACTTTCGCTTGTGGCCCCTTAAGTCCAGCACTGGGTGCCTGCCACCACTGGGCTGGCCAGTCACCAAGAGGGAACTATTGAGGCAATGACCCCCAAGGCATGGCTCAGTTCCAAGAGCTGTCCCAGGAATGGTGCTACTGTCCGTAAGTTGGGCCGGGGGGCCAGGCAGGGCAGCACTGATGCTTGGGGAGTTCTGACGGGATTCCCGAGCAGCGGCCACATCTGCATACTGCTGGAGTTCACTGATGATTTCTGGGCTGTCAGGAGAGACGGGCCTGGCCAGCCCCTCAGGGTCAGGGGCTTTGGGTGATGAGGCACTGTGTCTGCCATTGCTTGTGGACGCAAGAGAAGGCCCCTGGGAACCTGGAGGTAAAAGACAGGTAACTGAAACCAGAATGGAAAGGGAAAAAAGAAGGATTAAGGGAATAACAAGTCTATTAAGTGTAAAACTTGTAATTCTCATTGTCATTTAAACACCATCCAGTCAACTTTCCCCAGTCTCAAAAATAGAAATCTTCTGATTCCAGAAACAAGTTGTAATGGTTTCTACTGACTGTCAACTGACCAGGATCAAGAATAACTAGGTGACAGCTCTGGGCATGCTAGGAGGGAGTTTGTAGATTAAGTTAACTGAGGTGGAAGAACCCATGTTACCTGTGTGCAGCATCCTCCCATGGGATAAGGTGTGAGAAAGTAAGCAGAGCGCTGGCATTTGCCACTTCTTCCTGTCAGTGGACAGAGGTGACCAGCTGCCTCAAACTACTGCTGCCATCACTCCCTTATGAACTGTATCCCTTGAACTATAAGCTAAAATAAAATTTTCCTCCCTTAAATTTTTTTCTCCCCAGGCATTTTATCATAGCAGCAATAAAACTAATATATGAACCTACCAATCCATAAAAGGACGTGTGCTTCCCTCAGCTTCCTTGTCTGAACAATTCTACAAAGTGAATCCTATGAGACAATGGATATGAAATACTGGGGAAGTCTTCTTTTGGAGGCCAGGTCTTGTTATGTATACCTAGCTGTCTTGGTACTCACTATGCAGACCAGGCTGGCCTCAAACTCACAGGAATCTTCCTGCCTCTGCTTCCTGAATGCTGGGATTAAAAGTGTGCACCATTTGTGGTAGGCATGGTGGTACATACTTTTTTGACCCCAGCGTTCAGAAGGCAGAGGCAGGCAGAGTTCTGTGAGTTCAAGGCCAGCCTGGTCTACAAAATTGAGTCCAGGACAGCAAGGGCTACACAGAGAAACCCTGTCACTAAAAAAAAAAAAAAAAAAAAAAAAAAATATATATATATATATATATATATATATATATATATATATATATATATATATATATTTTACACCTTTAATCCCAGACCTTGGGAAGGAGAGGCAGAGAGAACTCTGTGAGTTCAAGGCTAGCCTGGTCTACAGAACAAGTCTCAAAGAAATCTGTCTGGAAGCAAAAAAAAAAAAATAAGTGTACCATCATGTCAAGCTGGAAATTTTTCTAAAACTAACTAGTCAAATTTTTTTCTAACCAAGGGATAAAAAGATATAAGTGAAGTTAAACTTGAGCCTAAGTAAGTTTAAAACAAAATAAAATCTAGCTATGAAAGACAGTTTGGAAAACTAGAAAATCTGGAAAAAACTTGGGTGCTATGTTAAGATTATGAAATTATTGTTAACTTTTATTTTAGCATGATAATGAAGTTATAGGTAGGAGGTGAATGCCCTTACTCTCAAGAGATGCATATATATTGGGACTGGAGAGATGGCTTAGTGGTTAAGAGCACTGTCTGCTCTTCCAGAGGTCCTGAGTTCCATTCCCAGCAACCACATGGTGGCTCACAGCCATCTACACTGAGATCTGATGCCTCTTCTGGCCTGCAGGTGTACATGCATACAGCACCCATATACATAAACAAGTAAATAAACCTTTTTTAAAAAAAGAGATGTATGTTATGTATGGATAAAATAGCATGGTATCTTTAGCTTACAAATGATTCACATAGTATAAAGGCAGGAAAAGCCAGAAGATTAATAAGAAATTAACAGCCCTTGGGTTGAAGTGCAGGGAACTTAGACACTCAATAGTTGCCTTCTTCAACCATGGATGAAGGCCAGACCAGCGAAGTCAGGGGTAGTCTAGCTCTCTTATCTCAGTGGCGGGATAACTCATAAAAACTATGTCTATTGAAGAGAGCTCATCAAAAGCTTGAAACAGTGTTCATTTGCCATGGATATACCCTTCACCAAAAACCCTACTTTTTTTTTGGTTTATTTTTATTTATTTATTTATTTTAAAAAGATATATTTATTTATTATTATCTATACAGTGTTCTGCCTGCATATGCACCTGCAGGCCAGAAGAGGGCATCAGATCACATTATAGATGGTTGTGAGCCACCATGTGGTTGCTGGGACTTGAACTCAATACCTTTGGAAGAGCAGTCGGTACCCTTAACCTCTGAGCCATCTCTCCAGCACCCTAGGGTTATTTATTATGTATACACTATATATAGTACTCTGTCTACATGCCAGAAGAGGGCACCAGATCTTATCATAGGTGGTTGTGAGCCACCATGTGGTTGCTGGGAATTGAACCCAGTGCTCTTAACTACTGAGCCATCTCTCCAGCCTCTACCTCCCCCCAACCCTCTTGAAACAGAGTTTCTCTGTGCAGCCCTGGGTGTCTTGAAACTAGCTCTGTAGACCAGGATGCTTGAACTCAGAGATCCACCCAGCCTCTGCCTGTTCAGTGCTGGGATTAAAGGTGTACATCACACTGCCCGGCCCCCAAAAACCCTAATTCTAGGAATGTGTCCCAAATACACTCACATGCCAGTACTAACAATCTAAATGTAAATCAACAGTAAACTTCCATCAAGGCATATCTAGAACAGAGGATAAGAAATGAAGTATATCACTAGTGTGTGAAAAAGAGTATATTATATATATTATATATATTATATATATACTGTATATATAGTGTATATATATTATATATAGTGTGTATATATAGTATATATTATATAGTATAGTATAGTAGCATTTATTTTTAAAATGCAATAAAAAACTATTCTTCTTCTTATTATTATTATCATCTGTATATGCACACACAACCCTTTACCACATATAAAATCTCTGTAAAACAACAAAGAGAAGAACTTCTATGGAAAACCAATAGCTGGCTGGGAGAAGGAGGAGATAAATCATTTTTCATCACTTATTCCTATATAATTATAAATCTCATGTTATTTATTCAAAAAGTACATTAATTATAAATAAACTGAACAGATGTTGTGTAGTCAATAGAAACTGAAAGTCCACTACACCTGAGGCAGCCATCCGACCGTCTTCAGGGGCCTTTGGTTTGCCAGTCGCCCGGACAGCAAAGATGCGGCCATCACTGGTGCGGATGTATGTCCCTAGGAGATACAAGACAGACCGTCAGGAGCCTGCACGGAATACAGGCGGCCCTAAGAAACTCCACGGGCTGGAAAGCCCTCTGAGATTAGAGCTCACCCGCACCCACGGATGCACGCACAGGCTCCTGCGATAAGGGAGGATAACTGAATTCTGGGTTCATAATGATTCATCTGTTCCATAAATATGAATTGCTAACCCACCACACACCAAGTTGTTTTAACACTTGACTGCTTAAGACAAAGAACCCGTCTCGTAGAGCTTTACCTCTAAAAACGAATGCAGGTAATTACTCCAGAAAGTACCAAAGCAATGGTGGAAGTTAAGTATGGCCTGTGAAAAGCAAGCTCTGTGCTCTTGGGCCCTCTGGTCTGGATCCTCTTTTTGGTGTGGAAAATGGACCCTGACTGCTTCAGTATCCTCTAATGCTCAGCTGAGGAAATTCAGGACCTATTCTCTGTTCTCACAAGGCACAAGCCTGTCTTGTTTTTCTTTAGTTCTAGGAGATCTGATGCCCTCTTCTGGCACTATGTTTGTACACACATGTGGTATACAGACAGACATATATGCAGGCAAGGCAGCCACACACATACAATTTTTTATAAGATGCCTTTATTTAATGTATATGAGTGCTGTATCTGCATGTATACTTGCAGGCCAGAAGAGAGCATCAGATCACATGATAAGTGGTTGTGAGGCACCATGTGGGTGCTGGGAACTGAACTCAGGACCTCTGGAGGAGCAGCCAGTGCTCTTAACTGATGGGCCATCTCTTCAGCCCATAAAATAAATTTTTAAAGAATTAAAAACAATCTTTTAATTACATTTATTTATTGTGTGGTGTGTGAGAACAACTAATGGAAGTCAGTTTGCTGCTTCAGTCATGTGGGACCCAGGAATGAAATTCAGGTGTGATGGCATATGCTTTTACCTGTTGAGTCATCTCACAGGCCTTACACCTCTTTTTTAACCTGTATTATTGTTTCACTTTAAATAAAATTATCTTGGAAAAGAAAATGTGAATTTTGTACAATTTCCACATCACAAAATATTACTCTTGATTTTTCCCCTTAGTTTTCCTCTTTTTTGCACTAATTAAAAATATAAAAATACAGCTGGGCTTGGTAGCTCGTGAGCCTATAATCTCAGCACTCGGGAGGCAGAGGCAGGCAGATCTCTGTGAATTTGAGGGCAGCCTAGTCTACAAAGCAAGTTCCAGGACAGCCAAGGCGAACACAGAGAAACCCTTTCTCAAAAAAAAAAAAAAAAAAAGTCACAAAACAACAAAAAAAGTAAAATACACCTTAGATTTCAGGTATAGTACTAGAAGCCAGCTGGACATGACACGCATGGCTCACTGTTTGACAATCCCTGCTCTAAGGAGAGCATAGTTAAAAGACTGAGTTCTACACCAAGAAGAGCCCAGGTAAGGCTAGGCAGTCATCTAATTCTATCTCTGTCTTTGTGGAACTTTTCCTCTAAGCCTAAAGGTACTTGATCCAGCGGAGGCTAGGGCAAAAATCTTCCTAAACATAAAGCCTCAAACAGCCTCATAGAGGATGGAACTCAGTTACAGACTACTATGAGGCTGGGTATGGTGATGTATCTGGACCTCTGTGAAGTCAAGGCCAGCCTGGTCTACATAGACCCTGTCTCAAAAAACAACAAAAACCACAAAACACACAAACAACAACAAAAAACTCACTACTGTAGAAACAAGCTCAGTTATTTGTATCTTGACACATTTAGCCTATCTTTTCCATTTTAAGTGGTCTCATCTTCCTCTGTAACGATACCAGAAACATACTTGGCTATTTATTTACTGTTTTCTGTTTGTTTGTTTGTTTTGTTTCATTTTGTTTTGAGACAGAGTCTCACTATATAGCTATGGCTGTCCTGGTAATCACTAGATAGATCAAGCTGGGCCTGAACTCACAGAGGTCTGCCTGCTTCTGCCACCCAAGTGCTGAGACTACAGGCATGCGTTGCTACATGTGGCGTCATATTGGACTTTTAAAAATTATCACACTAAAAAGTCTGTTGTGCAACACATCTGCACTAATTCCTAACTTGGGACCACCACTGTGGATCAAAGAAATTGTGTATAAATGACACAACGGCACACGTGCTGGCTTACAACCCACTCCACAATACTTTCCCTCAGTTTTGGTCTCTTTATGAATATTCACCCAAAGACTTTCCATTAAAGCAAAAGAAACAGTAACATGAGATCTCCAATTTACTTCTTTTAAGCCACTAACAATTAAGCTCTAAGTTCAACATCAGCTCATAGAAATGCTATCTTCTCATGCTTCTCTCAATTGTGCAGCTCTTATGGGATGCTTCCTATGCCCTCTCTAACTTAAACCCTAAGTATTTATTCTGATTCTCAGCTCAGCGTTCTCAAAGGCCTTGGCTAGGTTCTCACCTTTCGTCCCCCGGATGATATGGATGCTCTCACCAGCATTGATTCTTGCCTGAACATCTGTGGAGCTGTTGAGTCCAGGAATAACAATATCTAGTGAAAAACAGATGTTGCATTTAGATGACACAGGGCTTAACTGAAGAAAAGAAGGAAACTTAAAGTCTCGCATTCATCCCAGGTCCTATCCCAGAGCCTTTCTGTAGAGCGAGAATCAGATGGTAAAGCAAGAAGAACTTTTCACAACTGTCTCATCAAAGAATACTATGAAAACCAAAACTGCTTAGAAGTTTGGTCATCTTCCTGATCTACTTCCTTTGCTTTAATTAAAAATTCATAAGGGGGCTGGAGAGATGGCTCAGAGGGTAAGAGCACTGCTTGCTCTTCCAAAGATCCTGAGTTCAATTCCCAGCAACCACATGGCGGCTCACAACCACCTGTAATGAGATCTGGTATCCTCTTCTGGTGTACATGCAAGCAAAACACTGTATACTTAATAAATAAATATTTTTTGTTTGTTTTTCAAGACAGGGTTTCTCTGTATAGCCTTGGCTGTCCTGGACTCACTTTGTAGACCAGGCTGGCCTTGAACTCACAGCGATTTGCCTGCCTCTGCCTCCCAAGTGCTGGGATTAAAGGCATGTACCACCACGCCCAGCTATAAATAAATATTTTTTTAAAAATTCAGACAGTTTTAGTTTAGAAAAGAAAATAAGTTTGAATGATTGTTTCTATTTTTCTCCACTCTGAACTATTTACATGTATATATTCCACATCATTTTAGGCCCCAAAAGTGGCATAACCTTCCTTACTGGTATTGTCCCACAGCTCCTAAAAGTATAGGAATAATTTTAAGATTCAGTTGAGAGCAGGACATGGTGTCACATGCCTGTAACCCCAGCACTCTGGGAGGCAGAGGCTGATGAAACTCTGTGAGTTCAAGGCCAGCCTGGCCTAGAAAATGAGTCTAGGACAGCAAAAACTACACTGTCTTGAGGGTCGGGGGACAACTCATTTATTTAAAAAAAATATTTTCCCTCACTGGGCAGGGGTGGCACACACCTCTAATCTTAGCACTTGGGGTTTGGGGGAGGTGGAGGTGGCAGGCAGAAGCAGGTGGATCTCTGAGTTCAAGGCCAGCCTGGTCTACAAAGAGAATTCCAAGACAGCCAGGGCTATTACACAGAGAAGACTTGTCTCAAAAAACCAAAAAACCAAACAAACAAACAAATTAAAAAAAAAAAAAAAGAAAAGAAAATAGAAAAAAGGAAGGAAGATAAGAAGAAAGAAAGGGAGGCAGGTGGCAGGGAGAAGGAGTGAGAGAGATTTTTACCAGTATGCAAATTCTTCAAGATCAGGGAATCTTCGTTTTTACCTATAGTGCCAAATATGGTGCGGTCTACACAAAAGGTATTTAATGAACACTTCCTGAGTAAACAAAATCAAGTTACAAAAGACAACACTGGGCCAGTAAGATGGCTTGGTGAGTAAAAGTATTTTGCTGTCAAGCCTGACAACCTGAGTTTGATGCCCAGGGCCCACATGAACACTGTGGCACACACATGAACACAAAATAAATAATTAAGAGCAACTCCTGTTATTGCAGAGGACCAATCAGTTCCTAATGCCCACATAGTGGTTCACAACCGTCTATAACCTCAGTTCTGACCTCTGCAGACACCAGGTCCACACGTGGTGCACTTATATACATGCAAGCAACACACACACACATACACACACACACACACACACACACACACACACATACACACACACACAGTTAATGTAAAGAGATAGATAAGACAGACAGTCAGCAGCCCCAGAGTAGAAAGCAGGAATTCCCAACCTGTTGTGGTGACCACTTTCTGCACGAGGACTCCTGCTCGCTGCAAGTAGTTGATGGGGAAATTCATGGATGGATTTGTGCTGGAGGCAGAGCTTACGCTGCCACTGAGTGGGACATGCCGGGGCATCATGGGGATGGGGGTGGACTGTACAGGACGAACACTGGCCACAGGCTTTTCATCACCCTTCAGTGTTGGCTGCCTGCAAGAAAAAGACAAGCACTCGTACACTTAGGCAGAACTGCCCCTGAACTACTAGATTGCCAAGCCCTGTACCCTCAGCTGTTGTTGAGAAAAGCACCGGAAGAACATGCAGAGGCTAGTCCATTCCAAAGGAGACTAGAGGCATGACTGAAATATCACAGCAGGGAAAGAAGGCCAAAGCTTTCCAGAGATAAGCAGTTAGATGCCTCTCAGAGATGGAAGACACCATCTGCTCCTCTAGAAACTGGACCATCTACAGCAGGAATCAGACCTAAAGGGAAGATAAGGACACAAAAAACATAAAACAAAGGGCAAGCTCTTGATACCATTTACGTTGAAATCTGAAGGGCAGACTTTCCTCTGGCTCGCCTGTCTGATGCCACCCAACTTCAGGCCCCTCTACTCACTCCCTGACTCTCTTACACACATACCTCAAACTCACTAAGTTACAGAGCTGCCCCTCTCTTCTCTAAATCACTTTTCATGATGCTTCTGGCTCCTGTTCGGGTCAGTCGCCACAGTATTGCTCTAGTTATGACCGCCACACAACCAAAACCCCTGCACAAAGCCAAAGAGAGAACTGGCTATGCATCTCTTACTGACAAAATGTCACAGTCAATGGTGCATTCTTCCTGGTTCACCTTCCTGTCAACTAGATGATTGTATATGATAAAGCTACTACTGACTCAAGATCGAGATATCTCCATCCATCCATCCACCCACCTACCATCTTTCTCCTCACTCCGTCTGCATGTCTGTCTGCCCCTCTAGTCCTCCCTCCCCTTCCCTCACTCTGTGTGTCTGTCTGTCTGTCTGCCTTCCTCCTACCACCACCACTTATATATTCTTGGCTGGCCTCAAACTCATCAAGGATAACCTTAAAATTCTCTTCCTGGTTCTCTACATCCTGAGTGCTGGGATTATAGGCATACACTACCACATTTGCTCTTCTTATTGAGGATTTGTGAAGAAACTTCCTTTTGCTAAAATTTTAAAAATGTATTATACTTGGGCCAGTGGTGGTACATGTCTTTAATCTCAGCATTCAGGGAGACAGAGGTAGGCTGATTGCTGTAAGTTTGAGGCCAGCCTGGCCTACAAAGTGACTTCCAGGACAGCCAAGGCTCCCCAAAGAAAACCTGTCTTGAAAACAAAAAGACCAACTAACAAACAACCAAAAAAAAAAAAAAAAAAGAGTACTGTATTTGTTGGTATTCCCTACCTCACATCCTTTTGACTACCTGGTGCCCGTTCTCAAGAGTGTTCCTACACTTGACCTGGAATGGCTCCGTTGGTTCTTTGCACCTAAATGCACTCTCCTACGCCACGGGTGAATGCTTTAAACACAGTAAATTTTCAATGAATAATGAAGGAAAAAGTATTATTATTTTGCATGCATGTATTGTGTGTGTGTGTGTGTGTGTGTGTGTGAGAGAGAGAGAGAGAGAGAGAGAGAGAGAGAGAGAGAGAGAGAGAGAGAGAGAGAGAGAGAGAGAGAGAGAGAGTCAGGACATCCTTATGCAGAGGTCTCCTCCCACCTACATGTAGGATTCAGGAACTGACCTCGAGCCCTCAGGCTTGCAGACAGAGCACTCTATCTGCAGAACATCTTCACCAAACCCCCTGGCAGTAGGCTCTTTGGTCGTGATGTGTGAGGAAGACACCCGTCTGGGTTAGTATATACATTCCCATGTGACTCAAAGCTGGCACCAAAAGACATATGTTTTATACCATTCTACCAGAAGGGCCCTTTTGAGTAGCAAAATCAGCAGCTTATTTCTCCAGCCAAGGAAGTCAAAACTAGAGCAGGTCAGAGCACTCGTGCAGCTGAACTGCTTTGACACCTGACCCTAGAGCAGGACCCCCTTCTACAGCAGCTAAAGAACACATTGTAGATTTTCCCTTTGATTGAAACAGGAACTGAATGAAAGGACTTTGGGTCTAGACCAGCCAGACTCTCTTCCTCAGTTAACGCACCAGTTCCTCTGACTGAAGGCAGGGATGCTGGTCAGGCTCTGGTCGCTGGCAGGGTAATACTGCGCGTACGATGGGCGGGTATATGGTATTGATGTGCGCTTGTCCTCCTCATAGCTTTTCTTTGCTGCTTTCTTCTCAGCTTTGGTCAGTTTGTGATCCTTTCGGTTGAGGAGCAATGACTCGTGCTCAAAAGGCTCCTGGAGACACAGGAGATTTGAGTTCAATTACCAGTCTTTGCACAAACACAACTGATATACAGCGAGCCTTATTCTGGAACCAAGAAGAGGTTGGTTGTCTCCAACACTGAAAAAAAAGCCTGCTAATCGACAAACAAGCAGGTTCTGTCAATAGCATAATTCACAGGCTGGTGATCTGAGTTCAATTCCCAGAATGCACATACAGGAAGGAGAAGAGAATCAACTTTACAGAGTTGTTCTCTGACCTCCACATGCATGCCATTTTGGACACATGAGTTCATACATATGTAAACACATACATATACTCTTTTCAAAAATTAAAAAATGGCTGGAGAGATGGCTCTGATTAAGAGTTAGGAGCACAACCAGATGTAGTTGCATGTGCCTGTAATCCTAGTATTTGGGGAGGCAGAGGCAGAAGGATCTCTGTGAGTCCAAGGACAGCCTGGTCTACACAGAAGACAGCCAAGGCTACACAGAGAAACCCCGTCTCCAACGCCACTCCTCACACAAGAGTTAAGAGCACATACCACCTTGCAGGGGACCCAAGTTCAGTTCCCAGCACCCATGTTGGACAGCTCTTAACAGCCTGTAACTCTAGCTCCAAGAGACCCAACACCCCTGGCTCTACAGGTAACTACACTTGTGTGCACATACCCACACAGACACACAGACACATAACTAAAAGTAAAACTAAATCTTAAAAAAATAAATAGTAGAGTTCACAACCCCAACTTCTTACCAGTTTCAAATGCCTAAGTTTATACGTATTTCCTATGTACAGAGGAAATACGTAGAGAGTTAGAGAGTTAGAGTTCAATTGCATTCAGAACGCAGCCCTCTTTTCTGTTAGGGAGAGTTACAAAGCTCAGATGACTGGACATGGCTGACAAAGGTCAACATTCCAAAGTCATCTGGACTGGCTTGGAGGTGGTGAGGTCAGCAACACAGTCACACTTCAGACCCACTGTGTGCATTAAACAACCATGTCAGAAGGAAGCAGATTTGCAAACAAGGCTTCGTTGATGGAGTCTGTCATACTAAGGGCTTCATGTGCATTAGATTCTTACCTTGGTGATGAGGTGAGGGTACTTCAGACAGGCAAGTTGCAAGACTGACTCTTTGATCCCCTTTATATCCAAAGATGTTTGGGGAGCTGGCTCCTTCTCAACAAAGTGCAGCAGGTTTTCCACTTCCTTCCGGGTGAAGTTCAGCATTGGATTTAGATCATCCACTACCCGATCTAGCCAAAAAAGATAAGAACAAAGTCAGCACACGTCAAAGACAACTGAAAACGCTTCTATAAAGGTCAGCAGAGAGAAAGTGTCTTAAGTGACAGTAAGGAAAAGTCTTCCACATACATAAGTCAAAGGACAGGTGGAGGATCCTGGAAAAATGGAAACATAGAAGAAAAACTACTAGCTTCTATTATTAAACCTACTTTCCACAATTTGAGGTCAATTTCCTTAGTGGCCTGATAGAATGACATGGGCGGGACTTCTGCATTCTGTGATTCAAAGCCTGCCTGTGTCCCCAGGCCCTGCTGCTCCCTGTACATTCCCGATGCCTTATAGGAGAGCAGCTGGTATAGATGTGCATCTGCAATAGCTGGGAAATAGCCCACCTGACATGCCCTGCTTGGAAATCTGCCGGTCATAGATCTTCTTTTCAAGAGTATAATCAGCCACAAGGCGGTAGATGTGACAGGGCTTTTTCTGGCCATAACGGTATACGCGACATACTGCCTGAGCATCATGGCAAGGGTTCCAGGAAGCATCAAATACCACCACTCGGTTGGCACCAATCAGATTCACACCCAAGCATCCGGCCCTTGAAAACAGAAGTCAACAACCATAGAGCCCTTAGTCGTACAGATGCTTTTCTAATGAGCTCTGCCCTCTGTGACTCCTACCCCAGCACCACTCTGTCTTAATCACAATAAACTCAAGAATTTTGTTGTTCTGATAAACACTATGTTTGCTCCTCAAGCACTGAGCTGTGTGCCCTGATGTCCAATACCACAGTGTCTACAGCTCTCCATCTCTTGTAAAAGGTAAAAAGCCCTACACAGTAGCTCCAGAGTGCTGGTCCTTAGTGAGCAGGAACGTCTGCACATAACACATCTCCAGTATTTTCACTTTAATACCTAAAAGGGATGAGAGACTCCTATATACTAGGAGGGGTGAAACAAGCCTGTGGTCCCAATATATGGGCTATAGGGGCAGGAAGATCAGGAGTTAACGACCAGCATGGGCTACATCAGAACCTATTTCAAACAAACAAAAAAGAACCCATACGCTGTTGAACATTATGTTGGTAGAAAGCTACTGAGCCTGCAAAATACTTGTCATGAGACAGAAAACACCAGCCTTTTACAGTTACACTACACTTTAAATTTTTGTTTTGTTTTGTTTTGTTTTGTTTTGAGGCAGGACTCACTGACAGAGCTCATGGTGGCCTTGAACTCAAAATCCTCTTGCCTCCTGATTGCTGGAACCGAGTGCTTTCTTTTTAAAGTGTTTTTAATTTACATTCATCACATTATCTATGTGATAAAAGCACCCCTCGCCATAAAGCACTCCTGAAAGAAAATCTAATTATGGCAATTACTAATAAAGGTCTCAGAGAATGTTGTGACAGTATGATACCTCCATAACAAACCTGAGCAGATCCCTTCTCAGATTTAGATGACCCTTTGTGGTACCTGCCCAGGTGGCAAATTGCATAAACTCACCTCGTAGAGAGAAGGAACAGCCAGGTGGTGAGGTTGCTGGGATCATTGAACTGATTAATGAGCCGCTCCCTCTCAAAGGCAGGGGTGCTACCATCTAGCCCTAGGGAAAAAGAAAGACAAACAAAAATGAACACATGAGGGCAGAGAAACTCAGCAAAGTCACTGGGCAAATGTTTGGGTTTTAAAAAATATTTACTTTATTTTTAATTGTATATGTCTTTCTGTATCTGCAGAGGGTATTTACATATGAGTGCAGGTGTCTGCAGAGGCCCTAGGTATTGGATTCCCTTGGAGCGGGAGCTATAGATGTTTGTGACCTGCTTGACATGGATGCTAGGATCTGAATTTTGATCCTCTGCAAGAGCAGCATGAGCTCTTAGCCTCTGAGCCAGCTTTCCAGCCCTGCAAATGTGTTTTAAAAACAAACAGACGACAGCGCTCAGATCCATCCATCGGGCAGACCACAAGTCTATGATAATTTCTAGACATCAGCACTGTGAAACTATTCACATGACTCTCATACGTAACACAAAATTATGAAATACAGCCAGGCAGTGGTGGGGCACACCTTTAATGCCACCACTCAGGAGGCAGAGGCAGGCAGGTCTCTGAGTTCAGGGCCAGCCAGGACTACACAGAAACTCTGTCTACAATAACCAAAACCCAAAGATAACCTATAAAATACATTTCCCCTCTAATGAATCCAGATTTCCAAGTGCCTTAGACTCACCCACAGAACTTAGAAAATACTGACGCAGGATGCCATTCAGCTTTATTTGATACTCACAGTGAGCACAGGAACCCTAGCGGTTTTGTGTATTTTTAAACAGCGTCACTATACAGTCCAGGCACTATATATGATGGTTCACCTCACTATCATCTTACCTCAGCCTCTAAATGCTAAGTTTATGCCACCAGGCCCAGCAAGAGACTGGCTTTTTTTTTTTTCAAGCTCTTGATGCTAAGAGATTGAAAAAAAGACCAGAAGGATCAGGTGTAGTGATGTAACTTGGATCCCAGCCCCGCAGAGCCAGAACAAGCCCTAACGAGAGTCTGAGGTCAGCCAACTCGACATAGTGAGTTCTAGGCGAACCATGGCTACGTAATGAGATCGTTTCTCAAAACAAAACAAAAAAAGACTTAAAACAATGTTATTCATTAAGAACAAAAAGACAGGGATGGAGAGGTGGCTCAGTGGTTAAGAGCACTGCCTGCTCTTCCGAAGGACCCGGGTTCAATTCCCAGCAACCACATGGCAACTCACAACTGTCTGTAACTACAAGATCTGACACCCTCACACCAATGTACATAGATTAAAGTTTAAAAAAAAAAAAAAAAAAAAGAACAAAAAGACAAAACTCAACAAGTGGAAAAAACATCACCTTCAATTATGAAGCAGCATAAGAGAAGAGGGCTAACATGCGGCAAAGGTATGACTGCCAGCTGAGGCACTGAATTACTACTGTTCTAGGAAGCCTGGCTTTAGTTGCCTGGCACCAATGCTCTCAGGCAGGAACCCAGCCTACTTTCCAACTTGAGTTTTGTAATACTGAAGCACAGCTCACTGCTGTCTCACTGGACAATCCTATAGAACGCGCAAACTCTGAATCGCCGTTTCTCTAAATCATTTCTTTTGGCCAGTGATTCTCAAGGGTTCTTTCTCCACCCTCCTACCTTCATGGAACAATCTGGCAATGACTGGAGACATTCTTAGGTCTCAAAATTGAAGATGCTACTGACGTCAAATTGGAAAAAAACGCCACGGACAATCCTGGCTGTCTTACAATACCCAGGTCAAACACCCAAATGTCAACAGGATAGGGTCAATATTTCTCAACTTGTATTTTTTTATTGTTACTCACTTAAGGAATCCTTTTTCTTAATCACATCATGTCTTTCATGAAATATTAATATTATAATATATACATGTTTATGTACCTATAAATTACACTTCTGAAAAAAAGAATTTTGCCCCCACATACACACTCACAAACTTTTTATCTTCTTGGGGGTATTTAGCTCCCCACAGAGAAAATATGATCTAGCTTTATGCTTACTCTGACCTGGATGGTCATTAGGCCACAGTGTTTTTAAATGTTCAAAATTCTCATCTTTCCCAGAAGGTTCCTCCAGCCACACCTACACAGTGACTCGCTCTCCTTAGAAGCCAGCTTTGAGCCGCGCACGGCCACACCTGTTGTTGATCTCAGCACCTGCGCCATCTCTCCAGTACTAGTAGTGCTTCTTTCTTAAAAGTTGCTTCCCAGTGTCTCCCTATTTCTTGACTAATCATATAGTTCTACACACTTGAAGAAGAATGGAGTCAGAGAAAAGAAAAAAAGAGAGAAAGAAAGGAAGGCCTTAAATACATCTTGCCAAGACTCCAGAAATAAAAGCAGCAATACACTCACGGAAGTAGCTGACATTTCGAACCCACTTTTGTGCTCCTTGCCCCTCAGCACCAGGCAGGCAGGGCATGTCTCGTTTCCCTAGGAACTCCTCGATGAGAGCCAAGGTAGAAAGGCTCTGGCTGAAAGGGAAAAAGTAATTCAGATGGCTCCCAAGCCCCAAGGAACCTTGTTCTTATACTCCTGTGCAACCTTCCAAATAGAGCTCCCACAACCTACTCCCTATAAAATGGAACTCCACCGAAAACAACAAGGATATTCTCCCTAGCTCGTTATAGGAACAATTAATCATATACTTATTACTACCAACCCATAAAAACAAAACAGAACAGAAAAACAACCAACCAACCAATCAGCCAAAGCCACCAACCAACCAACCGAACAACCAACCAAACAAAAAACACATTTCTCTGATTCCTTAACCTCTCCACTGAAGATGCTGGGGTTTAACTCAATGCTTAGTAGTATTCAGTAGTGCAACCCAACACTACATAGAGATACAAATGAGTCTAACTGTGGGCCACAGGCAAGCTTAAGTATCTTCCTATGGAGACAGATCCATTTGACTGTTCTCAAAACATTTTGAGATCTGGGACTTGAAAAGCAGTGTGAAAACCAGGGGGGCATGTGTGAATCGCCACATACTGTCACAGGTGGAAGCCCCCATCTGAGGCTCCCAAACCAAAGTGTCTGTGGGGCATAATGTGATCAAAGCAACCAACTTCATGCCTGTTTCCTTGTATATGGTCAGGTCTTGATGAGACTCAAAGTCCCAGCCAGACTGAGAGGGCGACTCTGGCAAAAATCATGTCACTTACTTGGCCTTACTGTAAAATCTTATTTTAGAAAGGGCAGAGAGCAGGACAGAAGCGTCCGCAAATGTGCTCTATAAAGGGCAAGATAGAAAACATGTTAGGTTTCACAGGCCACAGACAGTCTTTCTGTTTGTTTTGTTCTGATTTTTGGGTTTGTTTGTTTGTGTTTTTATTTTTGTGAGACAGGATTTCTCTATACAGTTCTAGTTGTCCTAGAACTTACTATTTAGACCAAGCTGTCCCGGAACTGAAAGAGTTTCACCTGCCTCACTCTCCCAAGTGCTGGGACGAAAGCCACCACACACCACTGACTATTTGTACTTTTATTTTTTGAATTTCTTTTTACAAGACTAATGTAAAAACTGGTTGCGCTTGGTAATCTCACCTTCAG
Source organism: Acomys minous (assembly GCF_964271855.1). Taxonomy (NCBI): domain Eukaryota; kingdom Metazoa; phylum Chordata; class Mammalia; order Rodentia; family Muridae; genus Acomys; species Acomys minous. Next base: position 16,462,756 of record NC_140495.1, on the reverse strand, counting down.
GGAAAATTCAACACCAGCCCAGCATCTTAGTGAGACTCTATCTCAAAAATTTATAAAATAATGCCAGGGGTGATGGCACCCACTTATAGCCCCACCATACAGCAAGTGGAGGTGGAAGAATCAGGCATTCAAACCAGCCTGACTATATAAGTGCTGTCTCAGAAACCCAAGGAGGGCTGGCAGGACAACTCAAAACATAAAGGCATTAGCTGCCAAGTCTGATCAATGCTAGAGTGCTTGCCTAGAATGCATGAGATCCCAGGTTAAACTCCCAGCTCCAAAAATTTAAAGTAAAACAAAATTAAAATTTTAAACATAAATAAATAAATATATAATAAATGTTAAGAAAAAAAAAAAAGCTAGGTTTGGTCTGGGTTACAGTCGGACTTGAAGATCTAGAATATGAGCTCCGATGTCAACAGGTAGCTTTCAATCCTTTCCCAAAGAAAGAACCTAGGCTGGGTGCTGGGATGCAGGAAAACCCTAACAGCAAGTGCTTGGGAAAGGCGAGTACAGGTATGAAGCTAGCTGCGCTCTCTCTGTAGATGCTGCACTCATCCCTTCATACAGACATGAAGCCCTCTTCTTACCTAAACACAAGGATCTTGTCCCCAAGCTTCACACTTTCTTCAATCAGGTGGAAAAGAAGTACCATCTTCGGAGAGTTTTCCAAGACTCCAGTCTGGTAATTAGTCAGAAGATCCTTGGCCTGCCATAGAGAAGTGAAGAAGACTGGAGCAGATCCAAGGCTGGATGAGCAGAAATAAAGTTCTCTCCTCTCAGGCAGTGGCCCCCGACTATACCTTTGGAGTTTTTTGCACAGGCCCCACAGTGCAGTGCACTGGTAACACTATACTCTCCCCAGGTTGGTCCTTAGCATCCCTCCTCAGAAGCGATCATGGCTACTGATGGCTCTGCTGGACTCACCCACTCATATGTAACGATGTTATTGCCTCGCTCCTGGAAAGGGTTAAAGCCAACTCCCTGTAGGAACTTGCTGTTGGTTGCTTCTCCCACGGAGGAAGCCAAAGTGTTATCTTCTCCCTTGACTTTTGTGCCCTGGGGTGGGCAGCGGGCACTGGTCCCTGCTGAGCCAAGCTCTTCCACATCTAGGTCCTGCTCGTTGGCTAGGTTTTCCTTCTGGAGGGCTTCATACAGCACATCAGGATGGTTCCAGATCTAAAGTTGAACAAAGCAAGGGTATAGAGCAGAGAGCATTGCAAGGGTGTCCCAAGGAGTATGGAGGCATGCTCAAACAGCTGCTCCAGTTCACACTGTATAGCCAAAACTACTGTACCCCCAAATCCTTCATAGTCATACAGCTTGCACCTGCTGGCCCTGATGACTATGACACATGAGTGGCAAGTGCTACTGTATTTGGTGTATAGTCAGAAAGGCTGTGTCGCTAGCACTTCAAGCTTAACTCAGACAGGGCAAGAATGCTTTGTTTTCATTGTGGGGTACATTCAGCTACTATTCAAAACAGATGACTATATGTAATTCCTAGGAAAAGCTGAGAATTCCTGGCAAAGGAGAAAGAAGGAAGGACACTTTAGCCCAGAACATTATCAAAAGAGCATTTTTGCTTTTATTTCTTGGCTCTGGTCAGGGCAGTGGCTACAAAAGCAGTATTTTGAAAGCCATGTGTCATGGCACTTGGAAGGCTAAGGGAAGAGGATTGCCAAGAGTTTAAGGCCAGTCAAGACAACATGGCCTTGTTTCTTTTCTTTTTTTTTTTTTTTCTTTTCGTTTTTTGAGACAGGGTTTCTCTGTGTAGCCTTGATTGTCCTAGACTCGCTTTGCAGACCAGGCTGGCCTCGAACTCACAGCGATCCACCTGCCTCTGCTTCCCAAGTGCTGGGATTAAAGGCGTGCGCCACCACTGCCTGGCCCATAGCCTCGTGTGAAAAGACAAAAGAGAGATTTTGAAATTCTACTTATTACCAGGTGTGGTGGCACACACCCATGATCCCCACACTCAGGAGGCTGAGACAGAAGGATCTGAGTTCCCAAACAGCCTGGATTATACAGTGAGACTCTGAATGAATGAATGAACGAACAAACGAACAAACAAACGAACAAGTGAGTGAATGACTGAAGAAACCCCACCTGACACCAGAGCTATAGCTTCAGCTGACTTACTTAAGGAGTTTTAATCAGGAACAATACCTAATAGATCTGCCAAAAATATAACCAGAGACACTAGGTCAAAGAAACAAAATAGGACCAAAGCAGGGATAAAAGGTCTCAACCATTAAATACAGATCAAACAGAAAGTACTTTGGATAACTTCACTTATTTTCTACTTTTGGGGGGCAGTATCTACCTACAGAGCTCAAAGTATCCTAAATCACTATGCCCTGCCTCAGCCTCCTTTGGTTAGCATTAAAGGCATATGCCAGTAGGTCTAGCCCTAGTCATATAGCAGTAAAAAACCTCCACCTCATAACAGTCCTCTATCACCCTTGTTTTCCAAAACAGAAAGTCAGTAAGAAAGGATGGTTTTTGGGGTTCAGCACCACAAGCAAGGCAACAGCTATGCTCCTAACAGAAGCACTGGGCATTGAGCAGTACCCTAGAAGTTTTGTGGCATACAATGAGGTGTCTCCAGTGCTGTTAATGGAGGCAGCGCTTCTTACTTGATTCTTCCTTCACTGAGGATTCCCACTAGGAATTATATGCACCCTCAAGTTCCCATTCATTTCTCCTGAGGCCCCCACTCACCTTGCAGCACACACAGAAAGCCTTCAGAGGATTCAGCCCCAACCAGCCACTGCTACCACAGTCCCGGAAACGGTCCATGAATTGTGTGTACAAATCCCGCTGGATCTGAGAAAGCCGCACCAGGATCACGTTCTCTTCTTTGGCAGGGAGGTGAATCTTCAACACAGTGTGGCCTCTCCTACAGAGGCAAAGAAGTGAGAAGTGACCTGTAGGAAGCACAGCCAGGAACTGTGCCAGGATGAGCCAGTACAGGGTAAACACAAGCCCGTATTCTCTTGCCACACCATCTTCTGGAAATCTCCTGACATGCAATGCATCCTTGTGTTAGAGCAGGATGGTTCAAAGTGACCCGTCCCAAGTCATGACTAGCTGAGTAACTGATGACAAAGGACCTCCAGGCTCTTGCCCCAATTCATCGCGCCTCTCCTATTCCATACCTGCCCCCCTACCAAAGGAGATGAAGAACTGCTTTAGGCTAGCCCATACTACATCAACTGGGATGCTGAAACTGGAAAAGTAATATTCTAGAATTATATTTATATTTTATCAAAGTCAGAATGCTAGCTCATTCTTACTTTTTTAAAACAAGTTAAAACAGGCATTTTTAGCAACTTTAGATAATGCTGTCTTGAGCTTGCTTTGTAGCCCATGCTGGCCTCAAACATAACTCAACTCATGCTCTTGAACGCTGGGAGACATGTGCCACCACAGTCAACAAGGATAACTTTGAGTCAAGTGCTTACAGGCCAGACTTCCAGACTAGAAACAGTGCATCCACCATCTGCCACTCTTTCAGTTTCACAGCTGTCCCACGAGGAAGAGTCCTCCAGTGGAAACATTTCCCTGTTATAATAGCTTTGGCATACCCAATGCCCCGCTAAGAATTCAGAAAACAAGGCCTCACCTCTGCACAAAGCCCTCCAGGAGGCTGTGCAAAACATGGCTCCGGTAGCGCATGAGGCGGACATCCTGAGGTGTGCTGTCAATACACTGCCCGTTCAGGATAGGGCGTTCGAACATGTTGCTGAACTCCTGACGGGTACCAAGGAAATCTGGGCGCACAAAGTCCACCATGCACCAGTACTCAATGAGGTTGTTCTGTAGAGGGTACCCAGTCAGCACCACCCGCCGACGAGAACGTATGTTCTTCAGAGCCTGTGAGGTGCTGGCTTGGCAATTTTTGATGCGGTGTCCCTCGTCACAAATCACCACATCGGGACCAGGGCGACATAAGGCCTTCTCAAACTCTAAGGAGGGAAGAGGATCCGGAGTCAGAGGGTGAGAGGGCCCGCTCTTGGGCAATAATATGAGAAGCAGGGGAGAACCCTGGAAGAGACAGAAGAAATGAAGGAAGCAGGGAAGCAGAGCAAGAGTCAGCCCCATTGGTAAAAGGGAACCAGCCAGACAAGCTCCTGCGTGTCTTGTGTGATGCTAACCTGGCCACTGACTCTTGCATGCACAGCTTCTTATCCCCACTCCTTTCCTTACTTCACTAATTCACTTTAAATTTTCATTGTCAAGCTAAAAGTAGAAATTACTTGTAACCCTAGGGTTTAAATCAGTTGGAGAGCGAAGAGGGGAGTCTTCACAAATTGTGAGCCTAGGATTGAAAATACAGCTGGGTGAAATCCATAGTAATAATTCAGACACCACAGTGGGCTCCTGCTATCCAGCATTTTGGGTCCTTCTGAAGGCTGACAGGAGCTTGTTAAAGACAACATCTCACAGTTATTCACCAGGTACTGCTAAAAGGCACATTCACCCCAGCTTTCTCTACCACAGAAGCAAAGCCAGAACATACAGACCACAGAATGAAGACATAAAATGAATGGCTTCTAAATCCTTAAAAACTTTCAATGAACGAAGGCTCTTTAAAATAGAATGGACATCCACAAGTCAGTTCTTCTTAGATACCTCATCACAGAAGCTCTCCTGGCAAAGGGCAATTAGCACAAAGACCCACAATGGGTTACCATGCAGAGAATAAGAAACTGGTGTTTCTCATCTATGAATGGAATGTACATATCACAGACAGACAGACAGACAGACCCATGCATGCATGCACAGCTCAGGGATCTTTGTGGAAGAGAAGGTAGAAAGACTGTAAGAGACAGAGATGGTAGATAACTTCAAGGAATAGATGTTTTCTGGACATAACAGACCAACTGGACGTAGAGACTCACAATTACTGTGACAGATACACAAAACCTGGGTGAATTCAAGCCAGGCAAACTCCCCACGTAGGGAAGGAAAGGTGGGCAGGAATCCCAACACTAGCTGAGAAGCTACCGGTATTTGGTAGCTACTGGGAGAGGGCCAGTCAGTTTTCTTTAATGATATCACCCCTGGAGGGCCCACCACATCCATCCCAAGAGCAACAAAAACTGAATTTGAGCTGCAGGGATAGGGGCAGGGAGGTGAGGGTGGAGAGGGCAGGCCTGAGAGGAGTTGGAGGAGGAAGGTAAATGTGACTAAAATACTTTATGTGAAATTTTCAAAGACTTTTGGATGTATTCATTTTATTTTAATAGTGAGTGTCTGTATGTTTGTGCACCATGTGCATACTTTTGTGCCTAGAGAGGTCAGAAGAAGGTATTGGATCCCCTGAAACTAGAGTGAACTACCAGTGGGCACAGAGAACAGCCTGTGCCCTCTAGAAGAGCAACAAGTGCTCTTTGTTCCCCTTTGGCTTTTTTGTTTTGTTTTGTTTTTGAGACAGGGTTTCTCTGTGTAGACTTGGCTGTCCTGGACACACTTTATGTATACAATGTTCTGCTCTATGTGTGCCTGCAGGCCAGAAGAGGGCACCAGATCTCATTACAGATGGTCATGAGTCACCATATGGTTGTAGGAATTGAACTCAGGACCTCTGGAAAAGCAGCCAATGCACTTAACCTCTGAGTCCTCTCTCCAGCCCTGACCCAGTTTTAGTTTTGTTTTGTTTTGTTTTTTCCCCAAGGCAGGGTTTCTCTGTGTAGCCTTGGCTGTCCTGGACTCGCTTTGTAGACCAAGCTGGCCTTGAATTCACAGTGACCCGTGTGCCTCTGCTTTCCTAAGTGCTGGGATTATGGGTGTAGGCCACCACGCCAGGCTCCCAATTTTTTTTTTTAAGATAGAATAGAATAGTTTTATAAATCTGCAAATAGCATTACTCTTCTATCTTTATATTAGCTTTAGAGGATTTTTTGTTTGTTTTGTTTAAGACAGGTTCTCACTATGTATCCTGGAACTCACTGTCCTGGAACTCTCTATATAAAAAGGGATGGCCTCAAACTCACAAAGACCTGCCTGTCTCTGCCTCAAGTGCTAGGATTTAAGTATGTAATCCATTATGGCTAGCCCTTATATGAATATAAACAATTTATGCTTTCTTAATACTTTCTCATAGTATCTCTATGAACTGGTAATGGCAGTGGTTGCTTTCTCAACTGTCCTGTGAGTCAGACCCAAACACAAAGACAAGGAAAGTCTTCTGAGCCCAGATGTGGCTTGTAGAAAATGTATCATTTTCTAAAAGGCACTGAAGGTTGTCCCACCAAGCTAGCTTTTTTCATGGTAACAATTCAGATCACAGCTAACTGGTAATATTGGCCACTTTCACCCCTGCCATAGCAGAGGACCATCTCCGGGGTAAGCCACCCACCTCTCCGAAACTCCTGCTGCCGATCTTCTTCATCCAGATCAATGATGACTGGGTGAGAGCGTTTCTTGGTTTTCTTCGGTCTACTTGTGGTGAAGGACTTCTTCAGAGTGAGCAGTCTGTACATTTCATACCCCATCAGCAGCACTCCACCCTCCGAAATCCAATCAGCTGTTACTTTAGCACGGGATGCCACTGTCCTGCAGGAGTGAGAAGAGAGAACTGTGTGAGATAGGAACTGTTCTATAAAGTTGGCTTTTAGTTTCTAAGAAAGGAAGCATCATTGCCTCTGCTGCTAATCAAGAAGAATTCTTTAATCAAAGCTGCATTGACTTATATTTGGAATACTTTATTGGCAAAAATTTCATTTGGCAGCAAGCATAAGATGAATTAGCTAACCAAAAACTTTCCTAGTATCCCAGAAATACTAATTTATACTGGACTGGATCATGGAAGATGGCTGAACCAGTGAGAAGAGGGCAAAAAAAAAGCTAAGCCCTTGCACATCTACCTACAGTTACAAGGCAACATTCTAGAGAGCGTTGCAGGTAATTCCTGTAGTAATGCAAGTCATGGGAAAAAGGGCAACACTTCACCTGACCAGACAACGGGGAGCCACAGACCCTTGGCAGTAACTCCACTCAAACCAGCACTGCACTAACTGTATGTGAACTAATGCGTCTGAAATCCAACAAAGCAGTGCAGGTACCAGCCACCTGCTGGGTCACGCAGAGTCTCCTCATTTTAATGGGCATGACCAAATCACAAAAAGCAGTCTTTGTACCGATGAGACAAGGAAAGCATGGGTAGCTGGCTTGGTCCAAGAAGTCACTTTAGATTTTTAGAAATCAAGTTAACTTGAGAAAATGTAAATAGTGATTCTATTTAAATATAGAACATACCCAACGTTTGCACTTTTCAAAGTTTTAGAAATTGCACTATTAAAGGCTAACTACACACCAGTGTTTCAAAGAAGAGTCTGCAGTTCGCTGTATCATGTTGACTTTTACTACGGAATACACCAGAAAATGTGAACAGGCTACAGATGTGTTATGAAAGAAAAGCATTCTAGAGTAGAACAAAAACACTTCACACCTCCAAGGCTATGTAACTCTGACTTTACTCAACAGCTGTGTGGTGGGGGTAGGGGCGGAGGGTAAGCAAGAACAGAGAAACGGAAACATCAGAAATCAAAAAGAATCTGGGAAGACAGAGACAATATTTCAATAGTCCCAGAGAAGTCTCAAATGAGTGACAGAAGACGGAGTAGGCCACCTACTTATGCTCATCATTCAAAATATGAACTTTAAAGAACCGTGGCTGGAATTCTTCAGGCTTGCTGTCGGCTGGGAGGGCTTCAGGAGGCGGCAGCCACATGTTGAACTCTGCCAACCAATTCTGAAGGGTGTTCACCTATGACAAGCCCAAAAGAGAAAAGAGTTGGTTCCCCCCTCCCACCCTTTTCTCAACATGTATGTATGTACATGTGGAAGTCAGAGGACAACCTTTGGGAACCAGTCCTCTCCTCTCCTGCCACTATGTAGATCCCAGAATTAAACTCAGGTCATTATTACTTTAGCCAGTAAACAAAGCTGCCCCTCACTCCTAACACACACGCAGGCAGGCACACATGCACACACACTCGGAGCTGAACTCAACAAGCTTTTAGGTACCCAGGGATATTCAGAGGGGCGAGTCAAGAGCTCTTACCGGCACAATGGCTAGGACTGTTTTGGCTGGCGTGTGGCGGAAGAGGACATCAATGAAGGAGATAACTTGCAGAGTTTTCCCTAGACCCATGCTATGGGCCAGTATACAGCCAAAGCCACTACTGGTCTTAAACCTTTCTAAGGACTCCACTAGGTTATCGTATAGGAACCGGATTCCACCAATCTGACAAAAGACAAACCAGATAAATGTCAGAAACACTAACAGAGACAGGGCTACATATACAGTTTTACGCTGGTGGGAATGGTCACTAAATGAGCATGTACTATGCCAGGTGTCTGGTATGAGTGGGCATGGAACTGTCCCTGTACCCTGACTGGTCTATAGAAGTTTCTCTGTCACTCTGGTTGGTGATGGTCATCTTGGAGAATACACAAAGCAGCACTGCTTTTGTATAATGTCCCAGATGAGTCAGAGTCTTCAGTATCAAACTCCTGACCAGGTCTTTCACTCAGCCCGGCTTCTCTGTGTTTGAAGGGTGCCCCCTCTAGACAACCCAATAGCTCTTGTGTAGGAAGGTCTGAACTGAGTCAACCTCTGACTGTGTGGATGTCCACTCACTGGTCCTAGTTCCAGGCACTGGATCTATACAAACTCTTAACGCTCTCAACTTTCAGAAGCTCCCTAATGTCTGGCTTTCATATGTCCTCTGAATCTATACCTCTCAAGCTTCTCCTTGCTGATCCATCAGAATCAAGATGTGGTAAAGAGCTGAAGTGACTTTTTTTAGTATTTATTTCATTTTATGTATGTCCACTTGGGCCCATGTATGTGCATCATGTGCACACAGACCCTTCGGATATCAAGGAACCAAACCCAGCAGTGCATGCTCCTAACAGCCGAGCCATCCCTTCCTTTCCTCCAGTGAGTTCTACAAGACAGGCCAACCTGAGGTGTAGTTCTGTTCTCTCCTCACTATAATTACATCCAAAGGAATCAAACATCAACTGCATCAGGGTTTTCTGACAGCTACTCTTGGGATCTGACTAGTACTTTACAGGCTATAATACAATAGCCAACCACAAGCAATGTTGGCTGTACCTGATGAGGTTTCACAGCCCGTGCCAGCTGTGGGGCCAGGAAGACATTCTCCTCCTCCGGAGGGTGATTCAGGTTGACAAGGACCCGCCCAAGAGCATCGTGTTGGTTTAAGGCGTCATTCACATGGGTGCCACCCTTCTCCTCCTCCTCCTCCTCCTCGCTGACAGACTCACTGCTGTCCACAATGTGTAGAGTATCTTCCTCTCCAGAACTCAGCTCAATCACCTCTGAGACAGAAAAAAATAAAACCAAAATTCAAGGAGCAGAGCACTGTTGCTTGTCAGAGCAAGAGGGCACAGGCACTTAGCTGTCACCACTTACAAAAGAAATGTTGTTAAAGTGTCTTCTTTCAGAGACAAGTAAAGCTAAGGTAGCACAGGTAAATGTGCTAACCAAGTGAATAAGGACTGAATTTTTCAAAAGTAAGCCAAGTCAGGTGTGGTACACTTAATCCCAGCACTTAGAAAACTGAGAGACAGGAGGATTACTGTGAGTCCAGGCCAGGCTACAGTGGTTCCAACACACCACTACCAAGACAGACAGAGAGACTAGGGAGGGAACAACTAAATGTAAAGATGCACATTGGCCAGAAGAAAGTGGACGGGAGGCCCCTCTGGCCTGATCTTACCATCTTGGCTGCTCTTTTCATCCTCACTGCCACTGCTGCTGTCCAAACAAATGACTTCCTGGGCTAAGACCCGAGGAGGGAGTTGGGGACCATCACTTGCTCGTAAGACAATTTCCTCTGGAAGAATAAAAATAGAAGGGAACACATTTAGGGCCAGCGAGGTGGTTCAGCAGGTAAAAGTGCTTGCTGCCAAGCCTGCAGACCTGAGTGCAATCGCCCATGAGAGAACAAGAGAACCAATTGTCCCACGTTGTCCTCTGGCCTCTACACCTGTGCCATGGTTCACAAATGTGCCTCTACACACACATGATAAAACTCTCCACGTTTAGCTCACACATATTTCTCTGAGTGACTACCATGTTCCTCCTTTGCTGCTCTAATGCAGAATGGTCACTGGAAAGCAGAGGGATGCTTTAAAACAAAACAAAACAAAACAAAACACCAGCGTCCTTTCCAAGTTCCCTTGGCATGCTAAAATCTAAAGCTATAAGGAAAACGCACCTCAATAAAATAAAGTGTATTTTAATCTATTTCCACTTTCTAAATGACTGCGCTTCTGACTGTGGGTTCTCACAGGCAAAGGGCCGTCAGGGTTCCTGCAAGACCACAATCCAAACCTGTGTGACCACTCTGCAAGCTGAGGGCTTTTCTCTGGGACACATGGACATTCTGACAGGAGGTTGCTCACCAGGTAGGAACTCCAAAGGGACAGTCGGAATGGGGGCTGCATATTCCTTCCTCTGGTGCTCCAGGCGCTTCCTTCTCTCCAGCTCTTCCTGCTGCGCTGCTTTGGTAACCGGCTCCAACTGGTCCTCCCGGAGTAGCTTTCTAAACATGAAAAAGAGCCCTTCAGGGAACCTAAGACCTGTGCAATGCAGCTGGGTATAGGAGCACACACCTGTAAATCCCAGCACTCAGAAAGCAGAGACAGGCAGATCTCTGTGAGTTCGAGGCCAGCCTGGTCTACAGAGTGAGTTCCAGGTGAGACCCTGTCTCAAAAAAGTAAGACAAAACAAAACAAACAAACAAAAAGACTTGACAATGTAATAGCAAACTAAAAGGAGAAATGACCATTGCTGATTTCCCTTCTAATCAGAGAGCTGAGCAGAAGAAAGGCCTCGCCTATGCAACTTATGTAACATATAAGGTAAGGGCTTTTAGTTAAAAGCTGAGGCAGGGTAGGACGGGGTATCAGAATACTTTAAGCCCAAATGGTTCTGTTCTACCACACTTTACAGACAACCCCTACCGTTCTGACTCTGCATACAAAAGATCGATAGTAAGGCGGTGTCTCAATTGGTAAGTGCAACATGAAGACCTGAGTTAGGATTCCCAGCACCCACCCTGAAAGCTGACACAGGAGAGGGTGCAATAGGACAGAACAGAGACAGGGCTCCTTGGGCTTGCTGGTCAACAACTGCCTGGTTCTTCTCCATGGGGTGTTGGAAAAACATGGAGCTCCAGGTTCAGTAAACGGCTCCATCTCAAGAGTATAATGTAGAAAGCAACAGAGGACAGTGAACGTCCTCCTCTGACGTCACACACCTCCATATACACCCCCAGACATACACACATACAAAACACACATGCACAAAAATAAATGAGAAATAAAAGACCAAGAGTTAAATAAAATAGTATGGCTTACAATGAACCAGTATTAAATTACAGTTGTACCAGGGATGGTGGCACACTCCTTTAATTCTAGCATCAGGAGGCAGGTGCCAATCTAGCCTGCACCAAGGTTAGAGAGGACTCTAGGGGTGGGAGTGGGCGGGGCAGGGAAGGGGTAAGGGGACACAGCTCAGTAGTTAGGAAAGCTTGCTCTACAAGTCAAAGGACTTAAGTTCAAATTCTCAGCACCCATGTAAAAAGCCAGATATGGTTCTACTACTGGGGGCAGTGACAGGCTGATCATACAAGCTTTTGGCCATAACAAGCTTCCAATTCATCGAAAAACCCTGTCTTGAAGCAACCAAGTAGAAAGCAATAGAGGAAAAGACTTTGATGTCCTGTTGTGGCCTCCACACATTCAAGTCCATGCACTATGCCACTATGGGTATGCATGTGCGCGCGCACACACACATAAACGTAAAGTTTTAGGCAGACAAATAGGGTCATAGCTCATTTTCTAGGCTTAGAGTAATACTTTCAAGTTTCTATTATGTGTTTTGAAAACTATATGGTTGGGGCTAGAGAGATGGCTCAGAGGTTAAGAACACTGGTTATTCTTCCAAAAGTCCTGAGTTCAATTCCCCAGAAACCACATGGTGGCTCACTACCACCTATAATGAGATCCGGTGCCTTCTTCTGGTGGACATGCAGGTGAAACACTGTGTACATAATAAATAACTAACTCTTAAAAATAAAAACAACACCAACCTTTAAAGAAAAAAGAAAACTGTGGGGCAATGCCAAGCATAGTGGCTCACATTTGTAACTCCAGCACTTGACAGGCTGCAGTACGAAGGTTATTACCACAAGTTCAAAGCCAGGGCTACATAGAGAGTTCCAGGGTAGGGTGAGCTACTGGGTTAGACCCTGTCTCAAACAAACAAATAAAGAACAACCACAACAAAGCATAACAAAGAGGGACATGATGTTATTTATCTCCTTTAACAGAACAGTTGTTGTTTGTCAGAAGGAAGGGTTGTTGAGGATATGGATAGTTAAGAAAGTTCACGTTTGGTTATCTTTCAGGTCAAGGAAGAACCCCCGCTCTTAGTCAGTCCCTTACGTTCTGAAATGGAATTCTAAGAAAATGATAACTCAGTTTTGTTGGGAGTTTTTCTGTTGTTGCTGTTTGTTTACTAATTTGTTTTAACTTCATGCTTTGAGACATAGAAAACATAAAAAAGAAAAGTATAAGTCAGACAACCCAAGTATAAGTCAGACAACCCAAGACTTCTCGATGGTCAAGGTCCCTCCAAACTTTGCTATACTCTGTGCATCTCACCACAGTGGTCTGAAGTGCACCTTCACTACTGTGTGGTGGTGGTGGTGGTGGTGGTGGTGGTAGTTTTCAAACAGGGTCTCCTTATGTAACCTATGCTGGTCTGGAACCCATGAATCTCTTGCCTCAGCCTCTTGAGTGCTGGTATTACCACATGTGCTCTCTTCACTTACTAATGAGGGTTCATAGTTGAACACTTTTCTCTATTGGAAAGAGGACACTCTTGCCCAAATTAGTCTTTCTGTTATTGCTACTAGTCCTTACCCAGAAGGCAGCTCACCGTATGTTTCTTCTCATATGAGAAGGCTTCTGAGCTCTCTTCTTTTTGGGGTCTTCAGATGCTAGGACCTTGCCTTGGTGCCTAAGCTGCTCTGAAGGCTCAGACTGAGATGAGGTAGTTGAAGTGCACCGCGGCGGCCGCTGCCCATCTTCCCCCAGCTGGGCATGATCAGTGCCACACATGCCTTCCAGGGATGGATCTAGGGGGAAAAAGAGGTGGGGGAGAAGCAGCTTACTGGGGGTGTTGGAATAGGTGGATTTTGATGCCAGACATCCCAAGATTCAAATTTCAACTCAGCAACATATTACACAATAACCAAGGTACTATCTCTCTGAATGTCAGCATGTGTACCTATAAAATGAAGAGTGACACACGTACTTCAGAGCTACATGAGGACTAGACAGTGTGTGCACTTAGACCCAATCCTGACCACAGAAGGGCACATAACAAATGATAACATTCATTTAGCAATACGATAGGAGTTAGGAGACTTCCTGGCCTCAGAATGCTCAGAGCATGCTGGCTGTGGTAGTGCATGTCTACAGGCCCAACATTTAGGAGTCTGAGACAGCAAACACTTGCTGCGCCTTTCAGTGCTTGAAGTAGTAACACGCTCAACTTGTTGGCTATTCAGTGAGAATTTACAAATGGCAAGCTCTGCCCTAGATGCATCAAGAGATAATTTTAGACTCTTTCCCTTCAAAGACTATTGTATTCTATTAAGAGATGGGTCATATAGAGGAGACAAAGCACAGCAACATGTACTGAATGTTAAAGAAGGGGCAAGTCACCTTGATGCTAAGAACTGAACCCAGCTTTTCTGTAAGAAGAGCAAGTGCTCTCTCCAGCCTCCAAATAAGTTATTTTCTTTAAAATATTCTCATGTGGGGGGCTTCTCTGACTTTTGACCTCTTGATGAAAGTAATGAAGCAGAATGGTAACTATTTTACACAGAAGAACTGTGTCAATCTGCCCTGTCATTCTATGCAGTACAGTTTAGGAGGCTGGATTTATCAGAGAAGATTATCTGTGTCTCTTTTGCTGGGAACTATGTCCTTGGACCTGTGACATTGTATCACAAAGTAAAGCCTGTGCCACTTTATTGTCTTAAATCTTAACAATAAAGAGAATTATCCTTGGCAGGGAGGAGGGTTCGAGACAGGGTTTCTCTGTGTAGCCTCTGCGGACCTGGATTCACTTTGTAGATCAGGCTGGCCTCGAACTCGCAGAGTGCTGGAATTATAGGTATATGCCACCATGCCTGGCTGATAAGAGAATTATCTTGAAGGACGAACACAGTGAAGTAGAACACTAACACTTTTAGCTGCTCTCCCAAATCTGTCCTCTCCAGTTTCTATTTCAAATAACATAGGAGAAAAGCCAGACAACTATTTGCCATTAAAAGTACTATCTTTCAGGGATGTATAGTGGTACACATCTTTAATTCCAGCACTCAGGAGGCAGAGGTAGACGGATCTCTGTGAGTTCAAGGCCAGCCTGGTCTATGAAGTGAATTCCAGGACAGCCAGAGCTACAAGGTGTAACCATATCTTGAAAATTAATAATAATAATAATAATAATAATAATAATAATAATAATAATAATAATAATAATAATAATAAAAAATAACAACAACAAAACATTCCTTTGAGCATCTCTTCCTCTCAAAGACAGATGCATAGCATTTTCCCAGCTGTCCAACAGCCATCAATCTTATCTCAAGCCCTTCACCCTGCCCCAAATAAAGAGCTGCTTAGATAACAGATACAGGAGAAGGGGATATTCATCTCAATCGAGCACCTACAAAGATGGCTTATTGGGGATAGTATAAACGGACCTCAGCTTGGCCTGCTACACTTGACACTGAGCTGGGACACTTCAATTTAAGTGCTTTTACTGGTTCTCTGGCCTGGTTGTACAATAGCTTTGTTTTCTCACTGAGCTATACCCCAAGCCTGGCTAATGACCTGAAGGAGAGAAACCTGTTCTTTAGGATCCCAAGTGTGAGATCGAACAGTCTAGTAAGAGAACAGGTGATGGTAATTCACTAGAAGAGCAACCACCTCGTGCAGGGGCTTAATTGCTACCAGATGAAAAAGATTCTGTGAGCCGACTCTGGGAGGAGATATATAAATGAGCCCAGAACTGGTGGCTGGGCGGATTGAAGACTTGGGATAGATTTGGCTGTTCATTGCTGCCCTTCAAGACGCTCCTAGAGAAATCCGCTTGAGGGAAGGCTTCAGAGCTCTGGCTCCTGCTGAGGCTCTGGGGTCTTATTAACCCCGGTTCCAGTGGAAGAAATCCTGTGGCTCCCAATCAGAGAATCGTTCCTCGGGACTGATATCCTTAAGGTTTTGTTGTTGTGTCAATTAATCTTCATTTCCTACTGTTTTGGTTAATCAGGTTAAAATTGACGTAGGCTCGGTCAATAAGTTGCTAATAAAATATTTTGGTTAAGAAAATTTTGACTACAATGACCTTTGATGTTCTCCAAATCTTTCTGTTTTGTTTCTATTTCACAAGCAAATTTATTGGGTAACTACTTGGAGGAACAGCTGGAAGCAACGGTAAAGAGTATGCAGACGGGACAGAGTCAGAACACAAGGCAGGTCTGCAAGGTCAAGCCAAGGGGCCTGAAGTTGATCTGCTGAGCAATGAGAACTTGTTGCCAACTCTTGTTATTTCCTTGTTCCATGCTTCCTCACAGAGTGGGCTGTTTTGGGGAGGAGAAAGCACAAACTGCTCGTCTTTCAGAATTACAGACAGATTACTATCAAATAAGTTATGAGGCCTATTACCTACTGTCTGGCAGGGGGCTGAATGAAGCAATATCAACTTTTAAATGACTGATGTTAGTCAGTTGTGGTGGGCCTGTAATCAAACAAGAAGGTCTATGTTCTGTCACATAGCAAATGTAACTAGTATTTGCATAGCTTAAAAGCCAGTGGCTATTACTATCCTGGCTAGGAATCTAGGTTCAAACCTGGGCACAAATACCCCTGAACTTTCTCCTTCACCTGAATGCCCTTGAACTTTCCCTTCCACGTAAGTCAGCTATGAGTAGTAGTCAAGTTATATATAAACAAAGAACACTTGCATAAGCTTCTTGGGAATGAGTTATAAATCCCACCACCACAAATTTAATTGGCAAACCTGTGGCTTTCGGGGGAGCAGGGGACAACACAACAGGCCGCCTTTCATTCAGTGAGTGTGCAAATACATACACTTCCAGGGGCCATCCTTGAGTTGTTCCATCTCTCCTTTCTCTGCACTAGAGAGTTCAGTGGTATCTAAGACTCAGCATATTTCTGCTGATGTCCTACAATAAAATGCATATATCAGGGCCAGGAGTGGCAGCACACACCTGTAATCCCAGCACTTGGAAGGCTGAGGCAAGATGAGAGTGAAGAAACCCTGGGCTACACAGATGCGTCCTCAAGAAACAAAACACTGGAGAGATGGCTCAGAGGTTAAGAGCACTGCCTACTCTTCTAAAGGTCCTGAGTTCAATTCCCAGCAACCACATGGTGGCTCACAACCATCTATATAGACATCTGGTGCCCTCTTCTGGTGTGCAGGCAGAATACTGTATACATAATAAATATTTTTTTAAAAAGAAATGTAAATGTAATAGAGGTCTTGGTGCAGAGAGAGAGAGAGAGAGAGAGAGAGAGAGAGAGAGAGAGAGAGAGAAAAGAAAGAGTTCATTTCCCACAACCACATGGTGGCTCACAACCATCTATAATGAGATCTGGTGCCCTCTTCTGGCCTGCAGGTGTACATGCAGGTGAAACATGGTATATAATAAATCTTAAAAAAAAAAAAAGATTTTGCGGAGCTTGGTGTCACATGCCTTTAATCCCAGCACTGAAAAGACAGAGGCAGACAGATCTCTGATTCTGAGGCTAGAGGCAGGTGGATCACTGTGAGTTCGAGGCCAGCCTGGTTTACAAAGTGAGTCCAGGACAGCCAAGCTGCACAAAGAAACCCTTTCTTGAAAAGCAAACGAACAAACAAACATTTTATTTTGTGTACAGGTGAGTATATGAGTGAGTGTGTGTGTGTGTGTGTGTATGTGTGTGTGCAAACTTACCCACTGAATCATCTCACTGTCCTTACACATGAAGACTTTGTTGACAAAGAGCACACTGTTGCCACTTGCATGGCATACCGTAAGCAATCACAGAATGCATTCTCCTGTTGCTGGGCATGTTCTGATTTTTCACTTGCACCTACAGTAGTGTAAGCGTCTTTGGATATTTCCCTGTTTATTTTTATTAAAATCTATTCCTATTGGAGTAATAAATAGTGCTTTAATGTTCAGGTGTCTGCAAATATTGTTCATAGTGAATCAGATAAAAATATTTTACATTCTACAGGCAATAACGTCTACATCACAGAGTCTTTATCATTGCATCTTACCAAGAAAACCACAAATAAGGGATAATATGCCAATAAAACTTTACTTACAAAATTAAGCAAAAACATTTTTAAAGGTGCAAAGTTGGAAGATTCATACTTTGATTTAAAAATGTAACACAAATGTGCAATAATCAAACCACGAGAACCATTTCTTTCATTAATACAAAAATATTCTAAAGTAAGGAAGCAGAAAAAAATAAACAACTTGAAAAGGTATAGAAAGGCAGCTAGGCGATAGTGGTGCACTCCTTTAACCCCAGCACTGGAAATACAGAGGCAAATCTCTGAGTTTAAGGCCAGCCTGGTCTACAAAGCAATCCTCATGAAGCCGGACTGTCCAACACTAGGAGACAGTTTCCTCCTGCAGCACAGAGAGCTGGGAGTCCAGGTGAGGGAGCCCATGAGTCTGCAACTGTAAGACTTGCCTGCACCTGCACACACCACACTGGACTTAGCAGACAGGAGCACAGAAAGCAGAAAAACTAACATTTGAACAGGTTGGGAAAAGCAGCGGGAATTGGGAGCTCTGGGTCTGCCAGAGCTCATTAACACCTCATTAACACCCCTGGCACCAGCTGAGCTGAGACAACAGGAAGGCCGTCCAGTAGGAATAACTACCCTAGGGTACATCCTAGACCAATCTCCCTAACAACGCTTAAAAAGAAAAAAATTTATTTTTTGTTAAAGTGTAAACCCAAAGATTGTTCAAACTAAAGTGATCAATCAGTAACTGAACTGCTTGCTCAAATTAGAATGAACAATTTCTGAGGAAAAAGCACATAGAATTGCATGACAGTGACATTGTTTGTACAAAGTATGTTTTGCTGTTATTCGAGATTGAGCCTCTATCTCTGTAGATCAGCCTGGCCTCGCCTTGAACTCAAGGTACCCTCCTGCCTTACTTAGCTTCCCAAGTTCTGGGGTTATAGAGTAAGCAACTATACCCAGCCAAACCCTTAATCAAAATTCACTAGATATGCAAATAAGCAGAAAATAAGATATATAGTCAAGCTACCCAGGAGGAGGCTGAGATAGGATAATCATTTCAGCCTACATCAAGGCTATCTTTGACCAGTGAGATATCATCACAAGAAGTGGAGAAGAGGACACATATGGTAAGTGACTCAAATCCAACAATGTGGAGGTGAAGACAGAAGATTAATAGTTCAAGGCCAGCCTTGGCTACAAAGTGAGCTGAGACCAATCTGAGCTACATGAGACCCTATAAAAGTTCAAAGAAACTTTTAACAGTCTAAAATGTCAGTCAGCTAACTAGGACCTTCAGAAACTGAGAGAAATAATAAACATTTTTAAGCCACTTGGGTTTGGGGATGATTTAAATTTAAAGCCAGCTTGGGTCAGGTGGTGATGGCCCACACCTTTAATCCCTGCACTCAGAAGGCAGAGGTAGGTGGGTCTCTTTTGAGTTCAAGGCCAGCTTGGCATACAAATGGAGTCCAGGACAGGCAAGGCTACACACAGAGAAACCCTGTCTTAAAAACAAACAGCCAGGTGGTGGTGGCACATGCCTTTAATCCCAGCACTTGGGAGGCAGAGGCAGGCAGATCTCTGAGTTCGAGGCCAGCCTGGTGAGTCCAGGACAGCCAGGGCTACACAAAGAAACCCTGCCTTGAAAAACCAAACAAACAAAGACAGCTTGGGCTATATGAGTATGAGTCATACACACAAATAAATAAGTAAATAAAAGTCATTTTTAAAAAGAATAAAAAGCCAGGTGTGGTGGCTCACTCTCTGAGTTCAGCCTGGTCTACAGAGACCAGACAGACAGGTCTTCAGAGTTCCAGGGTATCCAGGGCTATATAGAGAAATCCTGTCTCAAAAACAACAAAAAATTAAAACAAGTATAGAAGACATGGTAGCATACAGCTGTACTCCTAGCACCTAGGTGAAGGCAGGGGACTCAGAAGCTCAAGTCACTATTGGTTACAAAGAGTTTGAGTCCACCTTGGGCTAGATAGCACCCTATCGCAAAGAACAAGGAAAGAAACAATGAATGAAATGAATTTTAAGAGCAAAGCCAAAACAAGAGTTGATTCTACAAACATTGTCTTCTTCAATCCCCACCCCCAAACACCCTGATCACCCTTCCTCTCCTCCTGGGTTCAGGCCCATCTTTAATTGTCTACGTAATTCTTATCAAGCTATGGAGGGACTCTATACATTTACTTATTTTGGGGAGAATACCACTGCATGTGGAAGTCAGAGGACAATTTGTGGGAGCCAGTTTTCTCCTTCCATCATGAGTTCCGGGGATCAAATTCAGGCTGTTCGACTTAGCAGTGAGGCCCTTTATTTGGTCTCCTAGACCAAATGTTATTTGAGGGAGTCTCAGGTGGGGAGTTGCCCAGATCAGACTGGCCTGTAGCTGCATCTGCGGGGCCTTCTCTTGACTGACAACTGATGTGGACGGCACAATCTCTGGGCAAAAGAGCCTGAATTGTAGCCAGGGAGCAAGGCAGTTCCTCCACAGTGTCTGCTTTCGTTCCTGACTGTAGTCCTGCTCTGACTCCTCTCACTGATGGATTTGAGGTCAGGAAGTGTAAAGTAGAGTATATACTTTCCCTTTCAAGTTGGTGGCAGTCATGTTTTATCACAGCAACAGAAAGCAAACTAGATTACCCGGTCAGCCACCTCGCCAGCCCATGAAGCTATTTTAGTAACGTAACTGAACACTTCCATCCATCTTCTCTTCCAGAATATCATCCTTCAAAACAGAGACTTTCCCAGCTCATTCTGGACTATATATTGAAATCAAATGCCCACCAAAGAGCAGAACCTGACCACTCTGTGAGCAGGCTGGTATACATGCAAATAGGCCTAAGTAAGTTAGGTCTTATATGAATTTTTATTCACATAAGCCTAAATATGGCTCACCTTCAACACAGGTTACAAAAAGACCAAAATTCTAACAGTTACTCTTCAGGAAGGAAAAAAAAAAACCTTCATAACATTAATACTATATAGCGTTAGCAGATTCAAAATTAAACATAACTCTAAAAACAGGAGCTGAAATGGGGTTGGAGAGATGACTCGCTGTTTAAGAGTGCCTTCTGCTTTCCCAGGGGACATGAGTTTGTTTGCTGGTGCCCTCTAAGGTGCTCATAACCACTTTAACTCTTCTGGTCTCCAAGAACACCTGCACATGTGGCATACACTCACAGATACACATGTGCAAATGAAAAGAAAAACTCACTTTAAATGAAGAGCGGTGAGGGAGGGTGAGAGAGAGAGCAAGTATGGTAGGATGAACAACACTAAGGATGTTTATAAAAAAGACACCAGGAATTATATTTTATGTTTACCTAAAATTAAAATTACATATAATATGTGTGTATGTCTATACATAGATTTGTAGCTTAAAGAAGTTATACTACATGGAGTGTAACTCACCCTAAAAGCCATGGACTAACCAAAAAAAAAAAAAATTCCTAGTGCCACACATGAGAAACCGCTCAAGTTGCCAAGCTGTCACCCCTTGGATGGCTCCCAGAATTTGAAGGTTACACTCTACTGCTAAAGAGACCATGTACTTTGGAGGAATCAAGCTAGAACTGACTGTCTCCCTAAGAAGCAGCTCTCATAGTATTGGAAGGTGCTATGCAAGCTGCCAAGGGAAAGGGTTAACCCATAGTCTTGCTCAGCTGCAAAGCCTACAAACAGCAACAATGACTGGGCTAGCATGATATTCAGAATGACGCAATAGTGGTATTTTGTTCTTGGGGGTAACCAACAGCTGTCTAGTTGAACTTAAGGCCTTTTCAAAAGGAGGAAATTCAAACTTGATACTGTAAAACCTAACTAACTACTCATGGATAAAACAGTCACAAAAAAGTCATAGACACTAGAGGAGAAGTTACTACTGCCACTTTCCTAAACCAATATCATTGCTACTTTCTAAGTATCTATCCTTATATCCACAGATGAGAGTAGCTCTCATAGCCAGGTGTGACAGTCGCAGCACATGGGAGGCAGAAGCAGGTGGATCTCTGAGTTTGAGGCCACCCTGGTCTACAGAGTGACTTCCAGGAGAGCAAGGGCTACACAGAGAAACCCTGTCTTGAAAAACCAAGAGAAGCTCTCATCTATCACCATGCACATATGGAGACTGGAGATCCACAACTGATCAAAATGCAGCAGTGAGGTGCTCGATGCCAACTTATACATGCAGAATGTAACCTCCGGCCCTACAGCTCAGTGGAAAAGGGGGAAGAAAGACTGTAAGAGCTGGGCGTGGCGGTGCACGCCTTTAATCCCAGCACTCAGGAGGCAGAGGTGGGCGGATTGCTGTGAGTTCGAGGCCAGCCTGGTCTACAAAGTGAGTCCAGGACAGCCAAGGCTACACAGAGAGACCCTGTCTCGAAAAACCAAAAAAAAAAAAAAAAAAAAAAAAAAGACCTCCATAAAGACAACAGTAATTGGCATGCCAATGCAAACGAGGGAAATTTCACATGGTTTTAACCCTAGATGAGAAAAGCTACAAGTAGTCACAAGATTCTGAGGACAGGAGAATCAGATGCCTCCAGGGCTGAACTCCCACACAGATGTGCACTTAGGAGTGATCAATCTTGGGCACATGTATATACAAGCAAAGCTAAATAAACTAAGGTTATATATACATGTGTGTATATGTGTGTGTATGTATGTATGTGTTTATGTGTATGAGTGTATATATACATATGTACATACAGATACATACATATATATACATATGTATATACACATAACAATAATAATTAAAGAAGAGATCATTTATTTAGTGGACAGCACTGGAGGAGTTAGGGGGGAAGGCAAAGTGATTTAGGTGCAGTGCCCAGTTATGAAATTCTCATACAAACAAAAGCTACTAGAAAATTTAAAGTATAAAAAACTAAATTCACTATAATCTTGCTAATCTACTGTGATGTTGAACTCCATGTTTCCCAGAAGTTAGAACTATGCTTATAATCATGATACTGTTGAGGCCTACTCTTTGACATGGCTGCAGCCTTTTCTGTATTTAGCTTTCATTTTGTTTATAAGGTGAAATTAACTTCAAACTTTTTAAACTTTCTACCTCTGTTTCCTAGAAGTAGTTACTCATAGCTGACACTAACATTCCCCGCTAGAGGGTCAAGTTAACATACACTAGATGATTCAATGTCATACACAATTCATACTTTGCTATCTACACGCTTGGCCACCCTCTGGCTGCACTCTTGTTATCTGCACCGTTGGTTACACTGTGGATGTATTCCAAAAGACCCTAACCACCACCTCACTTACCTCACTTGGAACAATCAGCTTAAAGGTTAGCTGATAACACATCTAGATAGCCAAAAATTAATATTGCTTTGTTCTGTTATCCAAAATGTATTTATTACTGCCCACCCTTGTCTTTTACATTTAGCTTCTCTATTAAAAAAAGGATTGCCCTAAAAGGAAGCAGATGTCAGAGTTAGGCTTCCGCGTCCTTTCTGTGACCTTGATTGCAATCAGCCTTGTCTTGGGTTATCTATTCAATAAACCATCAATATTTCACTGAGATTGGTGCTCTAGTGGTTTATGTGAATTCCTGCACTACAACAGATACATATATTTGCTCATTGTAAACATTTGTTGCCACTCTTTCCCCGGAGTTATTTGGAAGAGAAAAAAAAAAAAAGTACAGTGGCCCACACCTATAATTCCAGCACTCAGAGAGGCAGAGGCAGATAGAAGATCTCTGTGAATTAGAGGCCATGCTGGTCTACAAAGCCAGGAGTCCAGGACAGCCAAGGCTAGACAAGAAGAACTCTGTCTCAAAAAACCAAAAACCAACTTTATTTTTTTAAGAAAAAGAATAATTTTGGTTCCCATTACAAGAGTGGGCCCATCATGGATGAAGGAAGAGGTCCTAAGGCCCATCCTTTAATACTTAACTGTTGCTATGGGTTGAGGAGGTGTGTTTCTCAGTGGTATAGCCACTAACAAGTAAGTCACCCTTGCTTAGTAAAAAATCCCTACCCAGCTAGATGTGGTGGTGCACGACTTTAATTCCAGCCCTTGGGAGGCAAAGGCAGGTGGATCTCTGAGTTCGAGGCCATGTCAGTCCCAGTCTTTTTCTTTCTCTGTGTGCCTGCCTGTGGATCGGGATTTAAGGCTGCCATGCTGATAATAGACTAACCTCTGAAACTGTAACAAGCCCCCAGTCAGATGCTTCCTTTCTAAGAATTGCCTTGGTCATGGTGTCTCTCCACAGCACTAGAACAGTGACTAAGACAGAAGACTTACATATATTATTCCTAGAAACTTCAGAATCACTAAAGAATCAATATTCTTCTTCTACCTACCATTAAATACTACAATTAATAAAACAGCCTTTCACCTAGCCTGTTGTTCTAGACCCAGAGAGATGTGAGGGCTAGACCTGGTACAAGAGCATGCCAATCCTCAAACCACCTGGGCTGCCTGCTTTGGAAGCTCCAACTTGCAACCTCTCTCAAGGGGACCCCCCAAAAAAGAATCTCATGGCATCTCGTGTGAACACAGGAGCTAAGAATGAGAGGGGCAAATGTGCCCTTTGCATCCCAAAGAAGAGGCAGAGGTACAAACTCCACTAGGGCCCTACGCAAGAGTAGCTATAGCACATCAGAAGAAACTGCTGCTCTTTCAATAGAGTTCACCTGTTTCCTTTACTTAAAAAAAAAAAGGGGGGGGTACAAATACTGAAGTGTTAGTTTTCCAAATCTGTTCTGTGTGCCTGCTACCCCAGCAAAGCAAAAGACAATAAAACTGTTGGTTGTAGTAGCCTGAAGGGAAGGAGAGAAAGGAAACAGAAGTCAAGGTTATTTTCTCCTTCTCCTGGTGAACATATCAGAGCACTGAGCTACAAACAGCACAATTGCTCTCACAAAGCTCCAGAAGGGCTTTGTGGTCCAGAAAAGGCAGTGGCCAAAGACTGGGGTTCCATGAGCATCTGAACTGGTGGCAGACACTGTGCTGGGAAAGCAAAAGAGGTCAGTGAGAGCAAAGTGGCTCTGTAAAACCCTCCTGATTACCACACAAAGTATTAGGTGCAAGTTCTTTTACGAAAAGTATTCAGGTGCAATTAAAAAGTTTAAATGGTGCTCGCTTCGGCAGCACATATACTAAAATTGGAACGATACAGAGAAGATTAGCATGGCCCCTGCGCAAGGATGACACACAAATTCGTGAAGCGTTCCATATTTTTGAATGGGAGGATACAAGGGATGGGATGACCATTGAGATATAACAAGAATAAATTAATAAAGGAGAAAAAAATGAAAAAAAAGTTTAAATGATTCTTTCACACCCTTAATCATAAGAATTTCTGACTTGGGAACAGAGAATAAGTCATATTGAAAAGGAGATGTTATGAAAGGCAAAACTAAATTTAATAAGCCCCTATACCCTAGCCTAAAGAGAGCAACATTTGAAGTTATACCTTGACAAAATGATAAAGTCATTATTATGATGAACTTTTTCAAATATTTCATTAATAAAAGGCCTAAATATTGCCAGACCTGGTGCTGCATGCCTTTAAACCCAACACTTGGGAGGCAGATCCCTTAGTTCAAGACCAGCCTGGTCTATAAAGCAAGTTTCAGGACAGCCAAGGCTACACAGAGAAACACTGTCTTAAAACAAAAGAAAAGAAAAAAGCCTAAATGTTGACTCTGGTAATGCAAAGAGCTAGAATTAAACTTTAATCAGACAAAGACAGGAGCTCTTTCAGACTGGCCATATTGAGTCTTAAGTACATGCCTGTTGCTCCAGCATTTGGGAAGTGGCTGAAAAATTAGGAGTTCAAGGTCACTTTGGTGGTTTAAATGAGAATGGACCCTGTAGCTCATGTTTGAATGCTTGGTCCCCAGTTAGTAGACTGTTTGGGAAGGACTGGGAGGTGTGGCCTTTTTAAACAAGGTGTGTCTTTGGAGGTAAGCTTTGTGGTTTCACAGGCCCAAGACAGGTCCGCTCTCTGCCTGCCTGGGAATAAGAATATAAACTCTCAGGGGCTGGAGAGGTCTCAGAGGTTAAGAGCACTGACTGCTCTTCCCAAGGTCCTAAGTTCAATTCCCAGCAACCACATGTTGGCTCACAACCATCTACAATGAAATCTGATTCCCTCTTCTGGCCTGCAGATGTACGTGCAGGCAGAACACTGTATACATATTAATAAATAAATCTTAAAAAAAAAAAAAGCTCTCTGCACTATGCCTGCCATGCTGACTGCCATGTTCCCTGCCTTGGTGATCATGGGATACCCTTGAAAACTGCAAGCAAGCCTATTAAATACTTCCTTTTTAAAGAGTTACCTTGGGCCGGGCGTGGTGGCGCATGCCTTTAATCCCAGCACTGAGGAGGCAGAGGCGGGCGGATTGCTGTGAGTTCGAGGCCAGCCTGGTCTACAAAGTGAGTCCAGGACGGCTAAGGCTAACACAAAGAGACCCTGTCTCGAAAAACCAAAAAAAAAAAAAAAAAAAGAGTTACCTTGGTCATGGTCTCTTTACAGCAATAGAAGAATAATAACTAAGGCAGCTGTATTCTGTTAGTAAGTCCTGGACTACCTGAAACTCTGTCTAAAAAGAGGAGAAGGAGGGCATGGAGGAAGAGGAACGGCAGCAGCTGCTAACCTGGCTACATAGCAAGGCTATTGCAAGAGTCAAAAACAGATGCCGGGACTGGTAGCATACAATAGAGTCCCAGCATTTGGGAGGGAAATGCAGGGGACTCAGAAGATCAGGGCCAACCTCTTGGCTCCATATCAAGTTTAAGACCAGGCTAGGTCACATGAGACACTACCTCTAAAAAAGGGAGGAGGAGGAGGAGGAGGAAGAAGAGGAGGAGGAGGAGGAGGAGGAGGAGAACAACAAAAGAAAAAAAACACACACAAGATGAAAAAAATCAAGCAATAGAAAATATTTATATTATGTATATCAAAGAAAAGACTTCTACAAAGAACTACTACAAATCAATAGGAAATGGGAAGTTCTCAAATGCAAAAATTTCCATAAACATAGAAAGAACTCAATGTCTTAAATAATTTGAGAAATGCTAATATGACCTACAGTCTAAAGCTTCTGGGCTGGAGAGACAGCTCAGCCTTAAAGGCTAGGCTCACAACCAAAATGCAAAGCTTCCTCCCTAACTGTTGGGAAAGAGTGCTAAAGGTCCTACCAAACTGTACAATGGGGTCAATGGCTGGCATGCCTTTCTGATGCAATTTTGAAAAGCAATCTTTTACCCCTGGCATGCCCAAACACTCTGCCCTTTTGTGTCTCCAGCCTGGCAAGAAAAAGGGAGGACAGGAACTGGTATCTAAGTTGGCACCGCTTCATCTCAAACAGGGAAGCTGCCATAAATTCTGACTTTTGCTATTTGACATTTGATCTTAGCCAAAAGGCCAAGAAGTTAAGATGAATGCTAGTCTGAAAAATAAGTCCAACAATAGTCAATCATTCCCAAGAAAAAGTGGTATCACTTCCTCCTAGTGAGTGGGAAGAAGGCTAACAGAACAAACTCAGACCAAAGAGACCTGGTTTGAAACTGTAGCTCAGCTGGGAGTGGCAGCGCACACCTTTAATCCCAGCGCTCCTGAGGCAGAGACAGGCAGATCACTATAGGTTCAAGGCCAGGCTGATCTTCGCAGATAGGTCCAGACCAGCCAGGGCTACACAGAGACCGAGTTGCAAAAGAGACAGAAACTATAATTTAAGGAATGCTACTGGCCATCTACAAAGATACCAATACGCTGAAACTCACCTACCCGAAACACAATGAGGAAGCTGAGGATACCTTCCATTTGGTCACAGGGCCTGACTGCTACCCCAGGCTCATCTACATCACCTTTTTTGGTTCTCTTCTTCCTACAACAATGCCCATCCTTCAGATCTTCATACAGAACAACAGAATAAAAGACCTAGAGTTTGTGTGCCAGAGTTCTCATTTTGTGGTCAGGAACTAAAGGTTCATCAAGGACTTGCCCAAGATCACAGAGGCTAGAACAGTGTCTTGGCCTGAGGCATGTTCCTGTCTACTATTCAGCTTTCACATGCACAGCCACAGCCTGGATCAAGGCAGCACACCCTGTGCCCAGCCTTTCCTGCACCATCAGTTTCCCTCCCTGATCAGCTCTATTGTCATATGGCTAGAAGAATAAAACTTACTAACTGAAAAAGAGAAAAAGAGAAAACACTTCCCCTACAGAGGCAGGGGGTTCAAGCCAATTTAAGCAATAACAGTAATCTAAATGAATAAAGCATCAAATGAGAAAAAAAATACCTCTCGAGCTGGAGAGATGGCTCTGAGGTTAAGAGGACTGGATGCTCTTCCAAAGGTCTTGAGTTCAATTCCCAACATCCACATGGTGGCTCACAATCACCTATAATAAGATCTAGAACCCTCTTCTGGCACCTAGGCATGCATGCAGGTAGAATACTGTATAAACAATAAATAAATCTTTAAAAATAAAATCTATTGATCTTAACTCTCCCTTCACCACTGCCTTGCTTATCTGTGCCTTTATATAACAACACGTCTCAGTTGTCTCTTCTTAGTTGGTACTTTGTGGCACAGGCCTGTCCTCCTAGTTACTCAAAGCTAAGGCAGGAGGATGGGAAGTTCAAGGCCTCCTGGACTGTTAGGGTGAGATCTTGAGAGGTGGAAGTAGGGGGAGTCGGGGAGAAAAAAAGGAAAAATAATATTTTTTTTAAGTAAGAAGAGTACTAGGGATGTAGCTCAGTGGTAAAGTTCTTGCCTAGCATCAAAAATGCCCTAGGTTCAATCCTCACTAACACACACACACACACACACACACACACACACACACACACACACACACACACACACACAGACACACAGAGTTGTTTTGAGGGTCTCCAATTCCCATCCACCTGTTATCATGCCCTGAATCTATTTATCTCGGCATTAAGGGTAATCTCAGCACATCAGAGGTCAAAGCAGGAAGACTGCTCAGGGCCAGTTTGCCAGTTTAGGCTAAATATACAGTGAGTTCTAGGATAGCAAGACTACAAATTAGACCCTGACTTTAAAAGGTGGAAGCAAGGCTGAAAGATGGTTTGATGGTCAAGAGAACTGCTGCTCTTCCAAAGGAAGGGCATTGACATGGTGGATGATAACTGTGCCTAACTCCAGCTCCAGGGGAATCTGATGCCTTTTTGACGACAGACAGACAGACAGACAGACAGACAGACAGACAGACAGACACACACACACACACACACACACACACACACACACACACACACTCACTCCCTCCCCTCCCTCTCTCTCTAAGACAGGGTTTCTCTGTATAGTCTTGGCTGTCCTGAACTCACTTTGTAGACCAAGCTGGCCTCCAGAGTTCTGGGATTAAAGATGTGCACGACCATGCCTGGCTAAGACTCTCTTCTTTAACAGGACTCACTTTATAGACCAGGCTGGCCTTGAAATAATTCATCTTAATTTCTGTCACAAAATCTACAATAATTGGATTTAGCTGGGGGGGGAGGGGGGTGGTGAGAGAGAAGGAGGAAAGGAGGAAGAAAACCCAGGCAGGAAAGGGCTCAGACATTAAGAGCACTGGCTTGTTGTTCCTTGTCTGGCAGTAGCCCGGGTTCCACAGCCTGCAGGCTGGTCCAGGTGCTGTTTGCTACAGCACAGGAATAGAGAGACCTCGAGATCAAAGGTCCAGTTTCTCTCTCAGGAGCAGCTTAGAAGGAGGGCTCAGGCCAGTGTGCTAGGTGAGGTTCCTGGTCTCACCAGAGGAGGTGGAAATGAGTTTTCCACTGGGTAGTGCAGAGAGCTCTTTTAAAATGAGATTGCTGGTATCAGACAGCAGTGGAAACTCTGTAGTTCCAAATGCCAGTGATGATAGCAAAAGTGTTACAGCTCCTTTTCTGAGCTGCTGTGCTAAGCACAACAGAGGAAATGGGAAGATACCCAAAACCGGCCAGAAGGCAAGCCTGGTAAGATTTGCAGGCCCGAGTGCTTCTCCTGCGTCAGCACTGATCTCTGACGAAGGGGCTTCAGTGGCTGCCAAGCAGTCAAGCCCTGGGCATCTGGTGGTGATTCTTCCCCAGAATAAATGAGTCTCAGATGGTCATGATAGAGGAATGGAGTGAAAGAGAGAGCAAGCCTTAGTTTTTTGTTAATCAGGGATTTATAAACCTTGGGCAGTGGGGAGGAGTTCAAAGGTGAATGTGTCTGATTTGCTGGGACTAGGGTGCCAGTGAGATCCTTAATCTATATGTAACAAAACAGTCCTATCATAAGAAGGAAAACCAGTACTTAATTATCCATGGGTGAGGGAAAATCTCTAGGTATAAAGATCACTGATGGAAAGCCAAGACACCAAGACATCTTTTGTTTGTTTGTTTTTGTTTTGTTTTTTACACATTTTTATTGAAAAATAAAATAATTCATATTACACTTCAATTGCTATCCCATCCCGTGCATCCTCCCATTCCTCCCTCCCTCCCACTTTCACCCCATTCCCCTTCCCTATGACTGTGACTGGGGGGGACCTCCTCCTCCTGAATATGATGCTAGGCTATCAAGTCTCTTCTTGGTAGTCTGCTATCCTTCCTCCAAGTGCCATCGGGCCTCCCCATCAAGGGGACATGGCCAAATATGGGGCACCAGGTTCGACACTAAGACATCTTATTAGCTCATAGTGGGTATCTCCAGGAATGCTCAGGTGCTTGCTGAATGGGTTTCTTATCAGGAAAGGGTCCCTGAGGGCTTTGTGATGCTCCTTGGGGATATAGGGTTCCCCAGATCAGGAGAAGAGGGGACTCCACTGAGAAAGGGAGTCCATCTTCTCATACTGAGTTCAGAGGCCATCCAGAAAGACCAGACGTGGACCTCACAGTGGAGTCCTACACTGGCTGCTCTTCCTGAGGGCCTGTGTTTGATTCCCAGCACACACTTGGCAGTGCAAAATAGTCTGTGGCTCTAGTTTTGGAGGATCTGATGTCCCAGGGCACCAGGCATGAACGAGGTACATGACATACCACGCAGGTATAATACCCACACATATAAAATAAATTTAAACAAATCTTAAAGAAAATAATTTGCTCGTTCTTAAAAATGTACTAAAATCTACTTTCGTCACCTCTGCCAAGCCACCATCACCACCTTCTACCTGGATTTTAGTGAAGTGTTTGTGACTGTTCTCTGCTTTGATCCCTCCTTGGAGCTAATTCTGTACATAGAAGCCAGAAGGGTCTTTTAAGACTGAAGCGAGATCTTGTTGCTGCTCTGCCGAAAATCTCCAGTATCTTTTACTATCTGACTGGATTGCTCTTTCCACTGGGCCATTTCCTAGCAAACCCTTAACTGTTCAGATCTCAACTCAAAACTTATCTACTCAAGAAAGGTTTTTGGTTGTGGGCTATCTTGTTTTGGTGTTTTCCTTTTTTTACACCCCACATAAAGCAGTTCTAACACTCATATTTCACTCAGATTTTTATCTAGTTTCTGTTTCCCTTCCCACCCCCACATCCCCGAAACAGGGTTTCTTTGTGTAGCCTTGGCTGTCCTGGACTCACTTTGTAGACCAGGCCAGCCTCGAACTCACAGTGATCTACCTGCCTCTGCCTCCCCGAGTGCTGGGATTACAGGTGTGTGCCACCATGCCCCCAGCTGAGTTTCTTTATAGCACTTAGAAATCTTTTGACAAGCCAGGCCTGGTGGCACACACCTGTAATCCCAGCACTCAGGGAGGCAGAGGCAGGTGGATCACTGTGAGTTCGAGGCTGGCCTGGTCTACAAAGTGAGTCCAGGACAGCCAAAGCTACACAGAGGCACCCTGTCTTGAAAAACCAAAAAAAGAAAAGAAGAAAAAAAGAAATATTTTGACATACTATTTATAAACCAGGTATGATGTACACACTGTAATCTCAGCACTTGGAAGGCTGACACTAGAGGACTGCTACGAGTTGAGGCCAGTCTGGGCTGCACAGTAAGTACCAAGCCAGCCAGGACTACAAATCTCAAACAATAACTAATTTTAAAAAGACATATCTATGTATTTGCTATAAATGTCCGCCTTACAAAAGTGAGACTCCCATGGGAAGAAGCATTTTTTGGTCCTCTCTGTATTCCCAATGCCCATGACAATGCCTAACAAAGAGCAGAGGCTCCACAGATATTACTGAATAATTGAAAGAATGTATCCTTTTCCCTGCTATTCTTTCTTTGTTGGGGAGGGGCGACTATGGAAAGAGTTGGTGAGACAAGGTTTGTCTGAGTGGCCCTGGCAGCCCTGGAACTAGCGCTGTAGGCCAGGCTGGCCTAGGAGGTCGGCCTGCCTGTGCCTGGTGAGTGCTCCCTGCTGTTCTTATATACCATACTCCTCTCCTGATGTCCCCTGTTCCCTCTGAGACCTGTCATTACTTAAGATGGACAGTCACTGGGGTTTTTAAGCAACTTTGAATCTTCACAGACTTAAACTATTAGGTATCTGTCTACAAGAACTGAATCTCAAATATTGTATACGACAAAGTCTGCAGGGATCTGTAGACTAGGTAGGAGTACCTTATTCTGAGTGGAAATGCTTCATTTCACAGGAAGGCTAGGGTTAAGAGGAAGGCAGATGTGAGTTTAAATGAAAGTTTCCCAGCAACATTCCCCACAAGAGCCACAGAGTACTAACAAATGCCCAACATGGGGTGTGAGAAGCCCCCTATTGAGCTGTTGGTCAGGGTTACCCAAGAGATTCACAAAACATAGGCTATTGCTGTTCCCCTTGGATACCTCCCAGAGGTTGAAAGCAAGTCCCTATTGCTGAAGACACCATGAACTTCAGACATAGGACGGAGGGGACAGTAGCTAGTTCCGACCCTGGTGACTCCCTTTCAAGATACCAGAAGTAACCAATAGTCCTACCCAGCTAGGACATCTTTGAATTAAAACAATGACCAGCATGGTGCTATAACACTAAGGTACAAGAGTGGAACTGTCCATTCAACAAGAGGGAAATCATGCCTGAAACTAGACACCTAGCCAGCTACCAGGCAGGGTGTGTAAAGCCATGGATCTCAGAGGAAGCCTACAATAACCACTTTACAAAACCAGCAAAAATCTCAACTACATTCTGAAGATTTATCCTTATACCCACAGATAAATATAGATCTCAGCCTTCAACAAAGAAATGTCTCCTTGTAACAGATGGAGATTATTAACAGAGAACCACAGCCATAAAAATACAGATAATAAATGACGTGTGGTGCCCTACTCCAATGGATACATCTAAAATACCACCCCTACACCTAAGGCTCAGGAACCAGAGAATGAGGAACACAAAGATTGTAAGAGCTACAGGAACAGGAAATTTGCTGTGAGCTTCCATCTACTAGGAATCTCAGAAAAGCTCTATAACAAGACTTGAACAAGGATGATACCAATAAACATGCTAATGGGGGGGGGGAGGTTTGCACATAGCCTTAGATAAAGAACTACAGACGTCTGAGGAATGCTGAGAGTGAGATAAACAGTCTTCCTTGGGGAAAAGCATACTGATTGGTTATCTAGTACCAAATGGTCAGCACTAAACACACACTATACATATATATATCTCATGCCCTGCAGTGGTGGTGCACACCTTTGATCCCAGAAGTATCTCTGAGTTTGAGGCCAGCTGGTCTACAGAGTGAGTTCCAGGATAGCCAGGGATAAACAAAGAATGCCTATCTCAAATAAAAAAACAAATATATAAATATATATAAAAATATATATCAGTATACAGACTGAGACAGTTGTATTTATATATTTAGTAATTTGCTTGCACATACACAATATCAACAAAGAAACGAAGGCCGTGAATTTAAGAAAAAGCAAGGTGGTATATGGGGAAAAAGCTGGAAAGAAGGAAAAGGAAGATGATAAAATTATATTACTTTAATTTCAAAAAAGAAAAAAGAGGCAAAGACAGAAAAAAGTAAAGGATGAATTTGGTACTTGGAAAGCTAAGAAGGAAAGATCTCAAGTTCAAGGCTAGCATTTACTTCAGAGTGAGTTCAAGGTCGATTTGTACTATATAGTGAGTTTAAGGCCAACCTAGGCCACATAGCAAGATCTTGTCTCAAAAAACTAAAGGGTGAGGAGGAAGAGGAGGAGGAGGAGGAACAGGTGGGCATGGTCAGTGCACACCTTTGGCACCATCACAATGAATCCTGCTAGCATGTGCAATTAATGTTTAGTGATTGAAATGCAGTTTCTAATAAAACACTACGAGGTTCTAGTCTCATTTTATTCTACTCCAGTTCCCCCGTGACTTGGACAGTAGACAGCAGAGGTAGCAGATCCAATGCATTATTTGTGGGGGAATGGGAGAGGAGGACGGGGTGGTGCTGGGAAACAAACTGATTGTTATGCAAGTATTAAGGTGCACCCCCAGCTCAGAATTCATTACCTAAGTGAGAGGAAAGCCCAAGTCATAAGAAGCTTGCACAGCTCCTTATAGCAGCTTTATTTCAGGGGGTGGCAGGTGTGTGTTACAGATCTATAGTTTTAGCACAAGAGAAGCTTAGGCCAAAGGATGAAGAGTTCAGGAGTTCCCCGGGCGGTGATGGTGCACGCCTTTCATCCCAGCACTCAGGGAGGCAGAGGCAGGGGGGCATCTCTATGAGTTCTAGGCCAGCCTGATCTACAGAGGAGTTCTAGGACAGCCAAGGCTACACAGAGAAAGCTTTTCTCGGCGGGGGGGCGCAGGGGGGGTGTGGAGGAAAATAAAAAATTTCAGGAGTTCAAGGCCAACCTTAACTACACAGCCAGAGAACAGCCTGGCTACAAGAAATCTGCCTTTAAAGAAAAAAAAAAAAAAGAGAGAGAGAGAGAGAGAGAGAGGAAAAATAATACTCTCTCTTCTCTCTCTCTCTCTTCTCTCTCTTTCTTCTCTCTCTCTCTTTTCTCTCTCTTTCTCTCTCTCTCTCCCCCCCTCTTCTTCCAGGTGCAGTTTTGTTTGAAAACTTTTTAAAATAAACTTTTAGATTTCTTTTGTATCATGAATATCTTGCTTTCACATATGCATGTGCACCATGTGCTTGCCTGCTGCCATAGGAGGTCAGAAGAGGGCATCAGACCACCTGGAACTGGAGTTGCAGACAGGTGTGACATGCCATGTGGTGCTGGGAATCAAGCCCATCCTCTGCAAGAACAAGTAGTGCTTCCAACCTCGAAGCCAACTTTCCAACCCTTTTTAAAGGACTTTTGGGGGTGGCAATCCTAACGACTGAGTGAGTCCAAGACCATGTGCGTGCCAAACAGCCTACCACTGAGCTCATACATAGCCCTTTTCTTGTATGTTGTTTTTCGAAACAGGGTCTCACTACATTGACCACACTGGCTTTAAACTCATGCCAGTCTGTGGAGGGATGCTGAGTCAATGTATCAACCATTAATTAAGCGCTGTTTAGCCAATCAGCTGACAGAAGGACAGGAAGTGAGAGGCGGGACTTCCTGGAGGGGAGAGGAAGTTTGAGGGTTGGAACAAGGAGGTTTTTTGACAGTTGGAGGAGGACAGTGGGGACTTGATGAGGACCAGCCCACGGGTCATAGTGGCAAGTGCTTGGAATATACGTATGTTATAAGGTTTAGAGTAGTTTGATTAGTTTACTAGTAGATTAGAATCAGTTCAAATTCTGCCTGACGAAGTGCTGGCAGCTTTAAAGTTTAAAAAGAAAATATGTAATTGTGTAAACCTAGGTACTAATGCCTAGGGTATACATAAGTTTATATAAGGTTTAATGCCGCCCCCCCCCCCAGGGCAACTGGCTTGTCTCTAAAACGGGGTACATTTCCTCGGGAGACAGGTAGCGGCTTAACCTATTCATCAGGTGCCACAGAGCCTAGAGAAGGACATTAAGAAAGATACAACCTTGTTTTGACTTCAATTAAATAATGACTGTATGTTCTCTGGTAATGGTGATATTATACTTCCTCTTTGAAAGAGGTCAAAATAAAACAGACCTGGATGAAAAGCAGACTACTGACTTAAGTCAGTCTAGGTGTACATGAATTCAAACTACAGCACTAGTCTTGACTGCATAATGCTTGTGCATCCTGCACACCTCAGGTATTTATAGTTTGGGAATTGTATAATGCTTGTGAGAAATTATATTGGTGTAATGATATAAATGTATAGGTAAAAGGGTTTTTGTTTTATTAGACTAAAAGGGGGAATTGTGGAGGAATGCTGAGTGAATGTATCAACCGTCAATAAAGCGCTGTTTAGCCAATCAGCTGGGCAGAAGGACAGGAAATGAAAGGTGGGACTTCCTGGAGGAAAGGAGAAAGTTTGAGGGTTGGAGAGAAAAGGGGGGTTTTTTGACGGTTGGAGGAGAACAGTGGAGACTTGACAAGGACCAGCCCAGGGGTCATAGTGGCAGTGCTTGGAATATGTGTATGTTATAAGGTTTAGAGTAGTATGTTTAGTTTACGAGTAGATTAGAATCAGTTCAGACTCTGCCCGGCGAAGTGCTGGCAGCTTTAAAGTACATTTCTTTCTCCCTGTGTCACTTAGTGGCTTTGTAGGCCGAACGGATACAAATTACTGTAACACCAGTCCTCACTCTTTAGCCTCTGAAATTCTGGACTGCATGCATGAGCTGCTATTCCCTATCAGCACCTTTGCTCTGGTTAGTGGTGCTGGGAACTGAGCCGGGGGCCTTCTGCACATGTAGGCAAACACCTGACTGCTGATACACATGCCTAGCCTTCTTAGGAGTAATTCTTCCTATGTCTGCCCCTTGGGCTAGAAGAGCTAGGAGTTCACAGGGTGTTACTATCTAGCCAGGCTGGCCTCAGAATTCTTGCATCTCAACCTCCTTAGTACTGGGATTACATGTAATTCTTTATAAAACCAAACCCACTCATTCTGATTCTGGTTAAAACTCTTGAGGGCTTCTGCACTTTTCTGCTTTCAGCTACTTGAAGAACATGACTTTTCCTGCAGACTGTGGCTATTTATTGACATGGTGAGAATTCAGTAAGAGTCTGAAATCACTAACCCATGAGACCAAACAAACTGTGGGAACTGGCAAGATGGCTCAACTGGTACAGGTGCTTGCTGCCAAACCTTAATACCTGAATTCAATCCCTGGGACCCACACAACAGAAAGAGAATCAAGTCTTACAGGTAGTCTTCTGACCTCCACATATACCTGTAGCACAACTGTACACACACACACACACACACACACACACACACAGGGGGAGAAAGAGAGAATGGCTTAATCAAGGATTCTAGCTTTCCATCTTCACACCTCTTGTGTGATGGCTAATCTTAGATCCTAACTTGATCCACCTAGGAAGAAAGACCCTCAGCTGAGAAATTGCCTCCGATAGTTCATCAGCCTGTGGACATGCTTACAGGACATTTTCTTGATCATTAATATAAGTGGGCCTATCCCTAGGCAGGTGGGCCTGGGCTGTATAAGAAACGTAGCTGAGCATGAGTCTGGGAAGAAGCAGCATTCCTCTGTGGTTTCTGCACCAAGCTCCTGTCCTGCCGTCCCTCAGTGATGGGCTATGATGACTAGGATGTAGATGCGTAAGCCCTTTAGGTTGCTTTTGGTCCTGATGTTTGTTTTATCACAGCAACAGAGAAGCAAATTAGAACACCTTGCCTATCTTACCCCAGACTACTCTGTCCTTTGATTTGTAACTATCTCACTGTACTCTAGCCACAATGGCCTCATTGTTACTGGTTCTAAATCAAGTTTTATTCCTGAGGCCTTTCCTTGATTCTCTGCCTAGAACACTTCATCCCTGATACTTCACATTTCAAAGAGAACAAATAGAAAGGAGCCAAAGGAAACGCAAAGAGCAGACTTCCTCAAGAGGGCCAGAAGCCCAGAGATGGAGGAAACCAGCTTTCCCTACTCAGTAGTTAGATGAAGTGGTTCAGCCTCAGGCCAAAAGCAAAGCCTCACCTTTTTGGCTATGAGGCAGCTCTCAGAAGGGACTAAGTATGCTGTATCTGCGACACAATTCCAGTACCGTGATGTGCCATGTAAAACAGATAAGAATAAAACAAAAGGCTGAAGATACATCTTAGCTGGTAGAACTACTTGCCTAGCATTCCCACAACCCTGAGCTCAACATCTAGTACCCCACTTCCCCCAAAATCCAGAATAATAATAAAATGCTCTAAAGTGATGCATCTAAGGCCTCTCAGAATTTTCTGCTAAGTGGATCCTAACAAAATACTAAATGAGCTGGCCGTGGTGGTGCACGCTTGTAATCCCAGTATTCAGGGAGGCAGAGACAGGAGGATGGATCTCTGTGAGTTTGAGGCCAGCCCAGTACACAAAGTGAATCAAGGACAGCCAAGGCTACACAGAGAAACCCTATGCTGAAAAACCACCCGACCCTCCAAAAAAAAATGCATGGGGATTCTGATTTTTTTTTCCATTTTATGAACATACAAGTTTTTCGTGTGTGTATGTATACATATGAGAATACACACACACACACACACACACACACACACACACACACACACACACACATGCACAGTCCCTGTAGATGCCAGGAGAGGGGTAATTAAAGATTCCACAGGGACTAGAGTTACAGGAGAGCTGTGAGCTGCTTGCCACGTGGGAGCTGGGAACCAAGCTCAGGTCCTCTGAAAGGGCAGACAATGGCCCTAACCACTGAGCCATCTCTCCTGACAGCCGCACCTCCGGGAGTCTACTGACAGGGAAGACAGAATGAGGCAGGTGTCAGGGGCTCACAGCCCAGCCAGTGAGGCCACATCAAGACAAGTCCAGGAGTTTTCAAAATATAAAAAATAAATAAGGTAAGGCTGGACGGAGTGGCGCACGCCTTTAATCCTAGCACTTG
This sequence comes from Acomys minous, assembly GCF_964271855.1. NCBI lineage: Eukaryota > Metazoa > Chordata > Mammalia > Rodentia > Muridae > Acomys > Acomys minous. The sequence continues at coordinate 16,424,496 of NC_140495.1, read as the reverse complement.
GAAGGCAGAGGCAGGTGGATCCCTGTGAATTCGAAGCCAGCCTGGTCTATAAAGTGAGTCCAAGACAGCCAGGGATACACACAAAAAAATCTTGTCTCAAAAAACCAAATAAAATAAAATAAATAAGGTAAAGCCTGGTGTGGTGGTGCACGCCTGTAATGCCAGCACTTGGGCAGGCAGAGGCAGACGGATATCTCGAGGCCAGCCTGATCCACAAAGCAAGTCCAGGACAGCTAACGCTACACAAAGAAACTCTGTCTCAAAACAAAAACAAAAACAAAAATAAGGCCAAGAAGCAACTTATGGTTCCACATGCACCTGCAAGGGAAACACACACAGTATTTTTTTTTTTAAAGAAGAATTGAGTGAGGTACTACATATCTGTAATCCCAGCACCAGAGGGCTGAAAAGGGAGGATCACCGCCAGCTCCAGGCCAGCTGGACTACATAACAAACTGGAGGCAGCTCCCCAGTTAACAGAGTAAACCTGTCTCAAAGGCAGGTGATGACTAGGGATGAAGCCCAGTGGCCGAGCACTTGCCAGTATTCATGAAGCCTTGGGTTTAATCACAAGCACCACTAAAAAAGTTGTATAAAGGCCAAAATAAATCCAAAAGTAGAAGGAAGAAGATGATAAAGTAAAAAGTACAAAGAAAACAAGCACAACAGTAAAGATCACCAAGGCCAAAAGACAATATGAAAGTAAACTATTGTCATCAAATAGATAGAAAAACTTCAACTATAAAGGGTGAAATAACAGTCTCCTTTTTAGAAGGGTTCCCAAATCTTAGTACTACTGACAGGTAATGATCCAGCTGGGTAGGGGTGGAAGCTGCTCCATGCACTACAGAATGGTTCATAGCACTCCTGGTCTTTCCGTAGACCATGACAACCAAACTACAGCAAAAGCATCACAGGGCACACCGCATTACATCGCCGTCTAAGACTAGATTCTCTTAGCCATTCCTAATTTTATTTTTTAACTTTTAAATTACATTTATTTAGTGGGTGTCTATATGTGCGTGCATATGCACAGCATGCAGGTAGAGGTCAGAGAGCAACTTGCAGGAGTCAGTTTTCTCTTTCCACCATGTGGGTCATGGGATCCAACTCAAGTGGTCAAGCTTAATGGCAAACAGCTTTGCCCTACTGAGCCACACTGCCACCCCCAATTGCTATGAGTGCTGGGGATTTGCACTCACGTCCTTATACTTATGTAGTAAGTAATTAACTCACTAAGCCATCTCCCTGGACCCTGTTTTAGCGCGTAAAGCACCCCATGAAAAAGCAAGATCTGGCTGTGCACCCTTGTAATCCCAGTGCTGGGAGGTGGAGACTGGAGCCTGCCGGTCACTGGCCAGCCACTCTAGCCAACCATTTGGTTCCAAGTTCAGTGAGACCCTTGTCTCAAAAATAAGGTAGAGCCAAACATGCTAGCAAATGCCTTTAATCCCAGCACCTAGTGGAGGTGGGGCCAGCCAGGGTGATATAGTGAGGGAAAATAGGTAGAGAGAAATAAAGGAAGACAGCCAAGATCAAGCACCCATGCACGCACCACGCACACACCAAATAAAATAAGATCGCTTTTTTTCTCAAAAAAAAAAAAAAAGGTATAATAGAGAATTACAACAACTAATAGCAGTATCTGTTTCTAGGAAAGTCTGGAAGATATATATGCTCTGACGCTGTAGTGAAGTACAAAATGGTCCTGAGTCACACTTCAAGAAACCCTAGTTGAACAAGAAGTAGAAGAAAGCCCCAGCATTCCAGCCAAGACTACACAAGGAAACCCTACCTCAAAAAATAAAAATAAATAAATAAATAACACGTGGGAAGCAGAAGGCAGAGTTCTGTGACTTCAAGGCCAGCCTGGTCTACAAAGTAAGTCCTGGATAGCCAAGGCTACGCAGAGAAACCTTGTCTCAAAAAAACAAAAAAAGAAAGAGAAGTTAGTATCTAATGGAATATTCATTATTCTGAACTTTATAAGTGATAAATAATTTATTTTTGTTCGTTTTGTTGGAAAAAGGTTTCTCTGTGTAGCCTGGACTGTCCTGGAACTCGCTCTATAGACTAGGCTGGCGTCAAACTCACTGAGATCCACCTGTCTCTGCCTCCAGAGCTGAGATAAAAGGTGTCCCACCACCACCTAGCTAGAAATAATTTCTAACCTTAAAAATTCAATTAAAGGGGTTGGAGAGATGGCTCAGTGGTTAAGAGCGCCACCTGCTCTTAAGAGGTCCTGAGTTTAATTCCCAGCAACCACATGGTGGCTCATAACCATCTATAATGAGATCTGTTGCCCTCTTCTCTGAAGTACTCATATGCAATAAATAAATCTTTTTTTTTTTTTTAATTCAATTAAAGAGCCAGGTGCAGTGGTGCACGCCTGTAATCCCAGCACTCAGGGAGGCAGAGGCAGGCAGAGCTTTGTGAGTTTGAGGCTAGTCTGGTCTACAAAGCAAGTCCAGGACAACCAAGGCTACACAGAGAAACCCTGTCTCGAAACACATTAAAAAAAAAAAAAAGAAGAAGAAGAAAGGAAGGAAGGAAAGAAAAGAAAGTGATAGCAACCTTGCCTCAAAAAGAAGAGAGAAAGGAGTGAGCAAGGGAAAGAGAGAGAAGGAAGGAACCCAGCAAGATTCCAAAAGCTGGGAAGGAAGGTGTGTAGTGTCCAGTCCACTAATTGGCAGCAGCTAAACCCATCTGAACCTGACAGGATTCTAAGGGTGTCTAAAAATACTGATCTGAGAACTGAGACAATGAAAAACAGAAAGTGACCAGATAACTAGGGATTCCCAGGTTGAACTGACAGAAGCTTTGGATGGTATAAAGGAGAGGAAACTTTCCTCTGACCACATGGCAGGTGGTAGGTAGATATGGGTAAGAAGGGAAGAATGTGACATCAATGCAGAAAGAAGGAGGGCTGCTGCTGCTCAGGGTCAGAGTCTGCGGCGGAGCACACTTCCCCAGACCCCCTCAAAACCTAGTGGTGGTTAATGCACTGCTCAGTTCCACAAAGTGGTGGAATTGGTAGTCTGTTATCACAAAAAGCTCTTTCCTTGTAAGCATTATCAGCCATGAAAGGCCAGAATTGGCTGAGAAGGCCTAGGGCTGACAGGATACCCTAGCGCTAGACTGGAGAGTAAAAGAAGAGGTTTGCGGATGGCAGGAAAGGACTGTCAGTGGGCACAGTGCTTGCTGCTCATGGCAGCACTCATCCGCAACCTCAGAACAGGGCGGCAGAGACACTCGGATCCCTGGGGCATATGGGGCAGCTTGTCTAGATCAACGAGAGACCTGCCGCAGAAAGAAGGTGAAGAGGATTGAAGAAGAGACCGAATGTCAACTTCTGGCCTCCATGTGCACACACATGAACACACACACAAACACACGTACACACCAAGATTGAAAGAGTTTCACTGGTCTGGTGGCACAGTCTTGGAATCTCAAGTGCTTGGAAGGCTAAGGGAGGAGAATTTCAAGTTCAGTTTCAAGACCAAGATCAGCACCAGCCTGGCAACCTAGTGAGAACATAAAATACAAAAAGTGATGTGGATATAGTTCAGTGATCAAGGGGTTTGCTACTAGGCATATGCCCTTGGGTTCAATTCCCAGTGCCACAAAAGAGAAGGAAAGAAAGGTTTCTGTGCTATTTCAAGAGCTAGCTGTTAAGCTTGTGCACCTGAGGACTGCCAGTCTGAGGCCAGTCTGAGCTACAAAGTGAGACCCTATTTTAAAAAAAAAAAGTTGAGGTTAGTTAAAGGAAGCAGGGAGCAGCTATGGAGATGCAGCTGCCCCATAGTTGGAGTAGCTGACAGTGGCCAGCACTGCAGGTGATCACCACTCTGGGCTGTCAGTCTGATTTGAGAATCTCTAGCCAGATAATTCCCTCATGTACAAACATGAGGCTTCAGGCACTCAGAGGCCATTCAACAGCCATCACTATGCCCGATGTCTACACACACTTTGGGCTGCAGACTCAGCACAGGGACTCTCCCTGACTTCTCCACCACTGGGGCAAGTACACTTCACTCTCAAATTTCTAGATTTGAGCCTACCTTTCCGTCAAAAATGGGTTAAATGCTTACCTTTCTACCACTAAAGCAATGATTACTTGGAAGAATAACCATAGATTCCCTGAAAATGAGCACAGAAGTTCTGAGGCTATTTATCACCCCATGTCTTCTCAGCGCAGACGGTCTACAGACTCCACTCAGAACTGAGGCACAATGGCATACACCTACAGTGCCAGCACTTGGAAGACTGAGGCAAGATTACAGAGAGTCCATGGAGGGCCTGGTTTACAGTGAGTTCCGGCCAGCCAGCTATACAGAGCAAGACCCTGTGTCTCAACACCCCTAAACCCAACCGCCCCCCTCCCGAAAAACAACAACTAGAAATCCCATGTTCTCCAGTAAAAATTCCACAAAGGACGGATACGGCAATCTGTTTGCAGTAGAGGCACTTACCATCCAGCAGGCCTTCCTCGTCATCCCTGTCATGCTCCTCCACTGCCACCTCCTCCTCCTCCTCCTCCTCTTCCGCATCCTCCAGCTCCACGTCCGGGTCCAGGTCTGGATCGCTCCCTGAGGCGGATTCGTCTGACATGGCTCCCAGAAGTCCTCAGTGGGCATTACCGACTCATGTCCACTGTAGGGTCCTAAGAGGAGGTCAAAGGGCATCAGGATCACCAAGGTTTCACAAACCTTCCCAAGAAAAAGATACTGAAGGTGAATCTCTGGAGCTTTCTAAAGCTAGGCAAACTACCCAAACACAAGTCTCAGTCTTCTCTGTGAGAACGCTGCCTTGAGACACATTTTGTTGAGTTTGCCCAGCTCAAGCATTTCAGGGGCTGCTTTGACAAAAAAGCAACAGCAACAAAATTAAAACTGGGTGTTTGAGAATTCACATTTGTCCATTCCTTCCAGTTTCCTGAAAACCACCTCTCGTGCCCATACTTGCCCACCTACACATACACATACAATTATTTATACTCCCAGGCACTATTCTGGGTACAGCAGGAAGAAAAGAATATTGGGAGAGTGACAGCTGGTACATGCCAGGGCGGCTGCTACCTTATACTGAGTGTCAAGGAAATCTTCACTAAGCAGACCAGAGGACACAAGGAGGCCATGCAGACACCTGAAGTGTGCATTTCAGGCAGAATGAGCATCAGAGGCCAAGCCCTGAGTCAAAGGAACTGGAAACTTAGAAGGTAAGAAACGAGTCCTGTGTGGAATAGGGCAGGATACGGCCACAGGACATCACACAGTAGACAGCTCACTCTCTAGTCAACTGAATCAAGATCCGGAGTTAGTGAGAAGTTGACTGCTTACCACACTGCCCCTTTGCCCAGGCTTGTAGGAAGCCTCGTATGAAGGCATCAGTAGCCATTTCTGTTTTTAGGTTCTTCTCTACATCTTGGTCTAGTTCCAACCACATCTTCCAAAAAGCTTTGCAAAGCGTCTCTCCCCCCCCATACCTGTGCCCACACAGGGTTCACAGGGGCTATCTCCTTGACCACACAATGAGCCCCCGGGGCAGGCATGTAAATGGGAATTACCTTTAGACTGTGGGTATTCATTTGTCCATGGTCCCTGCCTCACCTGCCAGTCTTGGTATGTCACATACACTGTATACCACAACTATCTCCTCCTCTCTTTCTTCATCCCTTCTCAGTCCCACAACTTTATCTTCACCCTCAAGTCCAAGGATTATAAGTATAAACCACCACAGCTGCTTTTAGAGAAATTTTCTTTTCTTTTTTTTTAAAGATTTATTTATTTATTTATTTAAGTATACAGTGTTTCACCTTCATGTATGCCTTCCCACCAGAAGAGGGCGCCAGACCTCACTGTAGATGGTTGTGAACCACCATGTGGTTGCTGGGAATTGAACTCAGGACCTTTGGAAAAGCGGACAGCGCTCTTAACCACTGAGCCATCTATCCAGCCCCAGAAATTTTCTAATTAATAAGTGCCTCTAGACTCGAGAGGCAGAGGCAGATAGATCATTGTGAGTTCGAGACCAGCTTGGTTCACAAAATAAGTCCAGGACAGCCAAGGCTACACAGAGAAACCCTGCCTCAACAAACAAACAAACAAACAAAAAAGTGTCTTTAGGTACCCAGATGCATGTCATTCTTGGAAATAAGATTTACAGCAATACAGTAACAATTACAATAACGAGGAATTGGCTTCTATATACCCTTAGTCAACACTAGCTGCTTCAAAACCTCAGTCCCCCACCCAAAAACAGAAAGTCTACGTATGGTAAGCCACACTTTTTTTTTTTTTAATTTAAATGACTCCTTTATTAGAAAACTGGGTTGTGGGGACTGGAGAAATGACTCAGTGGTTAAGGGCACCGCCTGCTCTTCCAGAGGTCCTGAGTTCAATTCCCAGGAACCACATGGTGGCTCACAACCATCTATAACGTGATATGATGTCCTCTTCTGCAGATAAAGCACTCATATACAAAAAATACAATAAATAAATCTTTTTAAAAAAAAAAAAGAAAGAAAATTGAGTTGTTAGCATGTTTTACTGTATTATACTTATACACTTTAACTTCAGAAATTGTCAGGTGGCCTTTAGCTTCAGCATGTATCTCACATTAACATGCAGTTACCAGTATGACTAAAACTAGGTGAACTTTCATTATCTGAAGACCTGATAGGTTCATCTTAGTATCATCCAGCCTACAGACATTTTTAGCTGAAAGCAGTAACTGGCATGCGTGAAGCCACAGTACCACAGAGCAGTACCACTTTAAGGCCAGAGGTGATCAAAACCCACACATGCGCAGCTGACACAGGCCATTAAAGACTGGACTAAACCATGGAAGACAGTTTTGCTTCTTGTGGGATGAAGGGCTATTCCTAAGAGGCACATATGCATCACCCCATACTTTCTCATGTAAACCTGATGTGCAAGGTTTAATATTTGACCCTTTCAAGTTATTTCCCTATGTATATTCAGGTCTGGCATACACCTTTCAACATCTGCATAAAATGAAACATAGAAAACGCCTTGCCCTTTCTACTCAAATTTAAAACTGAACTTGACTGTCATTCTCACATCTTAAAGCCATGAGTTAGCACCAGTTGTTTACTTTTGAGCTTGACTTTGAGGTACTTTCTTCCCACTAACCCTCTGGCTGTGATGAATGGCTGGAAGAACAACGTCTGCTGCTCACCACCCGGCAAGCTGAAGGATAGCTCATCACAGGAAAGACTAGAAGCCCAACAAACAGTCATGGCCTTTGCTGGAACTCACATAAAATGGCTTTTCTGGAAAAAAACTAACCTTGTTGTTTTGTGGGATGAAAAAATTCTCAGCCAGGTGTGGTGATACTTGTCCTTAATCCCAGCAGAGGCAGGTGGATCTGAGTTCCAGGCCAGCCAGAGATACACAGTAAAACACCTCCCCGCACCCCACTCTCTCACAAAAAAAAAAAAAAAGAAGCAAAGTGTATATAAATTTATCCACTACTTTGCTTTTATAATTTCATGCTATTTCCTACAGTTTTATAATTAATAGCTAAACACAGAAATAGCTTCTTGGCCAATAAGTTTATTGTCTTTATGGGGAAAAAAAAACTCTTCATAGAAAATTGCTTTGGCTCTCAGCAGCCCACTCCTGAACTCTGAGGAAGCTTGCCCTTTTTTTGAGCAGCCTGATTTTTCTTCTGGGTAAAGGACACCTTGGGGCGGTTCTACCATTTCTTCATCACTTCTCTCTTGGGCTTCTTCTCATGGGTAGCCTACACCTTTAATCGCAGCACTCAGCCAAAGGCAGGTGGACCTCTGTGAGGACCAAGACAACCAGAGCTACACAACAAACAAAACAAAACTTCAGCCCTCAAACTCCTAAGAGAAGCAAGCATTGGTTAAATATCCATCTACTACATGTGATAGTAAGACGTGAGACACCAGCCTGGTCTACGTAAGTTCCAGGCCAGCAAAGGTTACATGGCAAGACCCTGTGTCATCATTGTCATTATCACCCTCATTTCAAAGGCTCCCAACACAAAGGAAGAATAATTTTTAAAGATGGGGAAAGGCTAACTCCCTTATTTGATCATTACACATTGCAATGTATTAAATTATTACAATGCCCCATAACTTTGTACAATTACCTTGTGTGGGTTTTTTAAAAGTAAAAATTACACCCAGATCACTAGATGAATAGAATAGAAAGTGACTGAATTCTCAAAGAATATCAAATTTTTCATTTACTCATTCTTCCACAGGCCAATAAATGTTAGAAATGACACAACGAACAGTATTCTCAGCTCTTTAGAACCACACCAACTACTTAAGAGGTACTCTTGCTGACTTTCAAAAAGGTCACTAACAGGTAACTGAGAAATAGCTCAGGCAGTAAACAATGCTTTTATTGCAAGCATAAGTGCCTGAGTTTGATTCCCGGAATCCCTGATTTTAAACAACCTAACAAACATAGCCAAGCATGGTGGTAGTGCTCCCAGTGCTGGGGAGGCCAACAGACAGATCCTGGGACTCTCTAGCCAGCCTAGCCAGTGTGGTGAGTTTCATTCCAGTGAGAAAACAGCCTCAGATACAGAATAAAACCCTAATTTAAAGCACTGTAGAAAAGAATCTCTTGTGTCTGTATGGGAACATCACCTGTTAATGAAAAGCTGACAGCCTATAGCTTAGGCAGAAAAATAGGAGGTGGGACTTCCAGCAGGCAGAAGGGATTCTGAGATAGAGCCAACCATACAGATTCAGCCAGCAAGACATGAGGACAGACACATGGTACCTGAGCACAGGTAACCAGCCACATGGCAAGATGTAAATTAGCATAAATGGGTTATTTTAAGCTATGAGCTATTTAGACAAAAGCCTCGTTATATGGTCTAGGTATTTGTAAAAATATTTTGAGTCTCATGAGTCATTAATCCAGGAGCTTGGGGCCAGGAAGAAAACTAACCCCCTCCCCTCCCAACAGAGTATCTCGAGCTAGGTGCAACACCCACTCTAGGTAGGAGAGAAAGAGGCTGGAAGGACAGGGGAGGCAGACCTCTTCAGACTTAGTTCCGGCTGGTTAGGGTCGTCGGGCTCATTGGAAAAATACCAATTTCAGTCATGAGAATATCTAGCAGTCCAGCAACAGCAAATGGCAAACACAGAAGGACAAACAAGCAACCTCTACCTCCTCCATCCATCTCCTCAAAGCTCTTCCTATCTTTGGTCTCTGATATTTATATTCTCCCAGAATCCTCAGTATTCCACTAACTCCAGTGAGCAAATATCATGGCCCTCTCTAAACCACAAGAGGCTGTTACCAGCTGGCATAGACCATGGCCCCACATGAGACAATTATTAGCTGAGGACAAACTAAAGCAGCCCAATATCTCACACTTGGGATTAAAACAAAAACATGTTTACATAGCATAACCGAGTTTTTAAAGAAATCAAAACTTCCACTTCAGCCTGGTCTATAGCACGAGTTCCAGGATAGCCAGGGACACACATGGGCTGGGAAAAGCAGGCACTGTCCTCTCAATGGCTTGAGCACTGATGTGAGCTCACCCTAACTCTCCCGGGGGTGGTGTTGAAGAGCTGGCCCCAATGGCATGAGCATCAGGGGGAACTGAGAGACTGATGAACTCAGCTACCACCCTGGCCCAGATCCAGCCAGGGCTTCGAGTTGGTCCTCCTCAACATCTACCCCTTTATTTGGGCAAAAGGGTATGCTATGTGACATAGTGTGATTCACCACAGTTCCCAAGGTGAGATGATTTTTGCTTTCTTTTTTGTCTTTTTTGTTTGTTTCTTTCAATACAGGGTTTCTCTGTGAAGCCTTAGCTGTCCTGGACTCCCTTTGTAGACCAGGCTGGCCTCAAGTTCACAGAGATCCACCTGCTTCTGCCTCCCTGAGTGCTGGGATTACATGCATATGTCACCACGCCCATCTGGGTTTTGTTTTTCTTTTCTTTGGGGGAAGATTGCAAGAATATAGAGGGACAAGAAAATGAGTGGGGATGGAGTGCATGATTGTGAAATTCACAAAGGATAAAATGTTAAATACCTATATAAATATTTTATGGACACAAATACATATATACATATAAAATGCAAACATATCCTGGATTTAATAATTTACAAGGAAACATGAAAGTGCTCCGTCTCTAGCGTTAAAATAAATACCCCATAAAGAAGCCCACTAGTCAAAGAATTTATATAATTCAAAGACAAAAGAAGAGCTTAGTGCACATGGCACTACAGAGTACTCATAGTAGTCTGTCGAGTCCCTAGAAGCCCATTATGGACCACTGAAATTACCTCAAACCCTTTTCACACAGGACAATGACACTGCACTGATCACTCCCATGTGCACTTCAAACTCCTACTTAGCAAAACTAGCCTTTCGAGTGAACATCAGTTACTTAAAAAGACACTAAGATACAATCAAGGCAGCTACAAAGCTAAACTTACTTGGAAACAGAATAAGACTTTGGGCAATTTAAAACTTTAAGGAAAATAGGAAGAGTGAATACACTCAAGACTCCCAGGAGCAAGCCTGACAGTGCTGATGCATGCCTTTAATCCCAGCACTTGGGAGGCAGAGGCAGGGGGATCGCTGTGAGTTTGAGGCCAGCCTGGTCTACAGAGCGAGTCTAGGACAGTCAAGGCTACTGGGGGAAGACTCCCAGTAGCAGGGCCATGGTAGACAACTAACTCTCTGAAGGCAATGCAGTAGGCAGGACCCGTGGGATTGGCACCACACACAACGGAAACACTAGAGGAGTATTTACAAAGTCCTGAATGCCAGGCGCCACAGCTCTGAGGATAACCAGCTGCACGACTTCAGGTCAGTTCTCCTTCAGCTTCAGCCACCCTTCATATTTCAGCACAGGAGAGAGATGGACCTAAGCCAATCTTCAAGATAGCTTCCTGGTTCTAAAACAGCAGTTCTCAGAGGGTGATCCAAAGGATTCTGAGCCCCTTTGAGTCAGCTACAAAGTCAAACCACAGTTTGCAAAGTCATTCAAAGTGCGAATAACATCATTGCATACAGAAAGTTCTTGACAAATGTTCAAATTCCATACTGCAGCTAACTTTCAAGAAACACTGTAGGGGGAGGAGTCATGCCTTTAATCCCAGCACTTGGGAGGTAGAGGCAGGGAGATCTCTCTTGAGTTCAAGGCCAGCTTGGTCTACAGAGTGAGTTCCAGGACAGCGAAGGCTACACAGAAAAACCCCATCTCTAAAAACCATGAACAAACAAACACAATTTGTCGGAACTGTGCCAAAGTATCAAACAATACACACAGTTATCTTAAAAGTCTATTAAAAAACTTTTCCTTCCACGTTTGTTTCTGTAAAGCCTATATTTCAACAATGCAAAACGCCAACAACAAAGCATTAAGAGCTAAGAGTCAGCTGTCTATTTGGCCAGACACTTCCAAATGTGTAATATAATTAAGCTCTTCTAGGTTTTGTTTGTTCTAGAAAAGTAACTTTTCACTTAAAGTGTTACTTATGAGTTGGGAACATTTTTAATGCACAAAACTCTGGAATACCAGAGGAGAGATTAGTCAAGAATATACTCATTCTCCACAGAATCCTGGTCACAGGGAAAAAGCATCAGAGAGAGACATGACAGCGGGGGTTGAGAAGACAGAACCCTAGACTCTGAAAATCCTCACGTAACCCAGTGTGGATGCACATCTTCAGCTGTAGAAGCAGAGGCAGGTGGGTTTCTGAGTTCAGATCAGCCTGGTATAGTAAGTTCCAAGCCAGCCAAGGCTACATAGCGAGACCCTGTCTCAAAACAAAACAAAGCATGGGGTGTGATGGCGCACACCTTTAATCCCAGCACTCAGAGAGGCAGAGGCAGGCGGATCTCTGAGTTCCAGACCAGCCTGGTCTACACAGCTAGTTCCAATACAGCCAGGGCTACGCAAAGAAACCTTGTCTTTAAAAAACAAACTCAAGAAACAAGTAATAGGAGAACTTAATAATAAAAATAATCTTTTTGTTGTTGTTTCAGAGGCATGGTTTCTCTGTGTAGCCTTGGCTGTCCTGGACTGGCTTTGTAGACCAGGCTGGCCTTGAACTCACAGCGATCCACCTGCCTCTGCCTCCCGAGTGCTGGGATTAAAGGCGTGTGCCACCATGCCTGGCTCACCTTGCTTTTTTTTTGAGGCAGTTTCTCACTATGTAACCCAGACTGATCTCAAATGGGCAATCCTCCTGCATCGGTGCCCCAAGTGCTAAAATTACTAAGTATCCCACCACAGGCAAAACAATTTCTCAAAGAATCTTGAACGTAACGGCTCACAACTGTAGTCTCAGCACTCAGGAGGCTGAGACAAGTGACCACTCCAGTGCTAGTCTAAGCTATTCAGGAAGCTGCAGGCCAGCAAGACCCTGTCTCAAAAAATAAATCAATAAAAATGTGAAAATAAAGACAGCAAGGAGAAAAACCTTTTTCTGTTCCTAGTTTTCCAAAGGTTTAAACACTGTAACAAGCATAAATATACCTTACTTAAAGGCGCAGGTGTGAAATATCACCTCATCTCCATCGTTAAGGATAACAACTAGACGCACTTCCTTCCCTTTCCGACTTTGAGGACTTGAGGGTTATAAAGGTTAATTAAGTCTCCTAGTGTCCCTACACATGGACAGGTATCCTCTGGCTAAGAGATGGCTCTATTTCTCCTCCCCTGAACCCAGCGGGGATTAGACAAGAGTCTCATTTGGGCTGTCTCTGAAAGGCTCCAGGCATGATTAGCAGCTTAAATAAATGGCATCCCACAAGCAGGCAGAAATTGGATTCAACTTCCTTTCCTCCTTGTATAGATGTGACCCAGATCTGAGGAATCTCCTAAGGAGACTTACATAATTTACCTAGATTACAAATGTCACCATGACTTCCGGCTAAGTTTACTCTAATCCATTCTCTCCCTTGCCTTGGAGTCAATCATATACTTTAACTTATTCTTCCTCCTCCCTCCCTCATCCCCCACTAGGCAACCTACAATCAGAATTACATAAAGCCGTCCAATATGCCTGTCTCTGGCCTAACAACAGACATAATACTGAAGGAACGTGACACTGACTATCCATAAGGTGTTTGAAAGAAAAGGGAGACTTTGTCTAATAGAATAGAGAGAGCTATTCTTTCACACTGACCCTGGAGCTTCTCTAAAGAAAAGTATTGCAGGACAGACAAAACTTACTCAGTAAGTCTCGGAAGTAAAAGAAGCTGCAGGAAAACTCAGTTTTGAGAGGCGTGGGTCTGCTGAGATAGCTTGGTGGATAAAGGCACCTACTGCTAAAACCAACAAACAACTCTGAGTCCTGAGACTCACATCGTAGGAAGAGATAACTCCACAAGCTGTTTCCCAGCCTGCTCAAGCAAGCATATATGTGTATGCACACAATAAATAAATAATGCAATTTTTAAAATCTTTTAAAGGGGACAGTTATAAACTGGGTGGTGGTGGCACACACCTTTAATCCAAGCATTTGGAAGGCAGAGGCAGGTAGATCATTGTGAGTTCAAGGCCAGCCTAATCTATAAAGTGAGTCCAGGACAGTCAAGGCTACACATAGAAACCCTGTCTCTTAAAAAAATTAAAATAAAAAAATAAAAAAATAAAGGAGCCATTTATTGCCAGGTGTTGTGGAGTACACCTTGAACCACAGTGCTCAGGAGACGGGAGGCAGGTGGACCCCTGTGGGCTCCAATCTACAAAGTGAGTTCCAGAATGGTTAGGGCTACATAATGAGACTCTGGAGGAAGGGAGGGAGGGAGAGAGAGAGAGGGAGGGAGAATATTTATCAAAGATGAAAACATAGGTTTTGTATGTAACCGCATAGAAAGTCATGTGAATCCTGCCTCTCTTCACTTAGAGAATAGAGAGAGAAGGCCAAACCTGATTGGGCCAAATAAGAAGTATGATGTTGAAAATAATTCACAAAAGACATTATCACAGGTGTAGGAAAAAAGAGCAAAAGCTGAGATGATAGCTTGAGGAACTATTTTAAAGAGAAGGGGGTCTGGCAGGTGAGGCTGGAAACGTGCTTGCCTAACACAAACAAGGCTGTGGGTCCAGTCCTCAGCACTAGGTGAAACTGGGTAGCGGCACAAAGCTGCAAGCCCACGCTTGGGAGAAAGGTAAAATCCTAGATCATCTTAGCAACAGTTCAAAGCTAGCCTGTGCTACCTGTTGATCCTGTCTCAGAAACCAAAACTAAAAAGCTTGGTACTATAACCCTCATCAAAAATCTAATGACTGAGCCCCTTCCCTGCGGGCGGGATGAGGTAGGAACCATGGCTAGGGAAGTTGTAAAGGGAATCTACTACAGTTTTTTAATAAACGGACATGTTGTCAATCCGCCTTCCTCAATCTTTGTTTCTTTCTTTCTTTTGATTTTCTGAGACAGGGTTTCTCTGTGTAGCCTTGGCTGTCCTGGACTTGCTTTGTAGACCAGGCTGGCCAAAGAGCTCCACCTGCCTCTGCCTCCTGAGTGCTGGGATTACAGGTGAGTGCCACCACCGCCCGGCTACTATTTCTAGCCATAAAAAGGTGCTGCTCTTAGGCTTTGCAGTAAGCATCACTTAATACAGAGGCAACACTTGGTCAATGTGCAAGAAAAAGACTGTTGAATGCTCAGCCCTAAGTAAGACATCTCTGCCACTCTCTCCAAAACTCGGAGATATCAGAGGAGGAAAGAGACATCAATTCACACACTTCTCTGGAGAGGAATGCTGTGAAATGCTGCCTTCTGAGACAATGTGACTGTTGCATTCATGACTTCATAGCAGCTGTGGTCACCTACGCAAGATGGGGCTTACCACCATCACGGATAAGGAAGAGGCTCATGAGCCCCTCCTTGCGGAGCTACTGGCAGGCAGCTAATGGCTGCTGGGAAAAGGAAGGTCATTTCTTCAGTGGTGTAACCACTAGTAAGTTGCCTGTGCTCCAGTAAACAAGCCCTACCCAGTGCTCGTGTAAGCAACCCAAACCCTGTGGGTCACAAAACAAAATAAAATGAAAACCAGGGAACTAGGAGGGAGAACAGAGAGTAAGGGGGTGAATATGATCAAAATACATTACATTGGTGTATAAAATTGTCAAAGAAACATTTCAAAAAGAGTAAAGTACGTGTCACACAAGCACCAAAGACCTAAGTGTGATCCCTCGCAGGCACATAAAACCCCAGGTGCAGCAGCACACACCTGTAACCAGCGCTGGGGAGGTGGAGACAGGTGAATCCCTAGAGATTGACTGGCAGCCAATCTAGTCAAATTGTCAGGCTCCAGTTTCTTTTTTTTTTTTTTAAGATTTATTAATTATGATGATGATGACGACGACGACGATAATGTATACAGTGCTCTGCCTACACATACACCTGCAGGCCAGAAGAGGGCATCAGATCACACTATAGATGGTTGTGAGCCACCATGTGGTTCCTGGGAATCGAACTCAGGACCTCTGGAAGAGCAGTCAGTGCTCTTAACCTCTGAGCCATCTCTCCAGGCCCCAGGCTCCAGTTTCAATGAGAAACTCTGTCTCAACAACTAAGATAAAAAAACAATTGAGGGAGGCACCCAATGTCAGCCTAACATATATTAACACACATGAACACATGCAACACATACATACAAAAAGAAACAGAAGGATGGAGGGTTAAATAAGTGACAGTTATTCTGGAGAAAGAACAATTAAAAGGAAAGAGAGAGTGGCTAGCGATTGGTTCAGTCCAAAGGATAAGCCCTTTTTGTATAAAGATGCTGTGCCAGGCGTTGGGAGGTAGGTACAGATAAATGTTTCAGAGATGAAAACGCAGATGTAGAACAAGGAGCAAAGAATCTGTGTCTCCAAAGCAGAAACAATCAGCAAAAATGTCACTTAGTGCCACTAACACAGCTAGCATCATTTTAATAAATACCATATCACATCTAATTATAATATAAAAATGAAAAACAATACTTTTGCCCCACTAGGGAATTTATAATTCATCCTTTTCCCTCTCACACTAACACTTGCCTGAATATACTCACATCCTCATCTGGTCCCCTAGGTACCCAAAGACGCACATTCATCCTAGTATGGTTTAAAACATCATCTGACAGGTGATAGAGGTACACATCTGCTGATGCTGAGGCAGGGGGATCAAGTTTAGAGTCAGCCTACACTACATAGCAAGACTCTATCTTTAAAATAAAGGGAGGGGTGGCTCCTGGGTACAATGCCTGCCCTTCAAAGCTACACTCAACCCCCAGCCCAACATATTTGGGACATCTGGTTGGGAGTGATGGCACGAGCATATAACTCAAGTATGTAGGATGCTGAGGCAGAAGGATGGGCAGCCTAGGCTACACGTTGTCTCAAACAAAACATCAACAACACACAGAGTGCCCTGAAGCTACTCCCTGACTCAGCGGTGTTTGATATGTCAACCTATAACAATTAGCAGCAATTATAAGAGACAAAAGAGTTGGAGGGTGAAGAGTAGAACAAGAGAGACGGCTCATCACAGCATGCAGACACTAGGCTGAACAGAAGGACCGGCTACATCAATGCTGATAACTAACAGTGGTGTCACCTGGGATAGTGACCAGCAAAACGCCTCAGCAAGGAAAGGTCAGACTGGCTGGCCATTGAAGGATCCACTTGTCGCCACCTCCCCAACACAAGAATTACAAAAGAATGCCACCATACCCAACTTTTTAACAAGGACTCTGAGAATCTAATTAATAGCCTCATGCTTGCATGGTAGGCACTTTACCAAATGAACTATTTCCCCAGCTTCTGGACCTTACCATTTTGTAGCAAGTAAAACGTAGGCCCTCAGGGAGGCAGAGGCAGGCGGATCTCTGTGAATGTGAGGCCAGGCAGGTCCAAAGCGAGTCCAGGACAGCCAAGGCTACACACAGAAACCCTGTCTTGAAAAACCAAAAATGAAAAAGAAAAACAAGGATTGCATGAATGCATGCACCTAGAGATCACGTCCCTTTCCGGGTCCCCTGCCTTAGGAATGGTCACAGCCACAGTTGGTGTAGCTTGCCTGCTCAGTAAACACAACCACGCTAATTCCCTACAAGAACACCCAGAGAGCCTTCTCCCAGGTCAATTTGACATTTGATACTAACCACCACGATGGCTCAGCCACTAAAGGTAGCTGCCGACCTGGCAACCTGAGTTTGATTCCCTGAAGCCAGGAATTTGTGTAAAGATTAAAGAAGAGAACCAACTCCATAAAGTTTTTCATCTTTATGCCTGAATTGTGACATGTGTATTGTGTGCATGTACCCACATATTCTTTTAACTAAAGAATAAAAAGGAAAGAAATCTGGACTGACACATTAGGCTAATCTGTGACTCCTACTTCACCGTAACCGAAGCAGGCAGGCAAGACAAACCTGGTGAGGTACATAATGAAAACTACCAATATCTAAAACGAATCACAGTGCCAAAACAGGCATTGAACTAATTAGGAAAAGTGTTATCTGACTATACAAAATACAATAGTGTAAATTTTAAGGTTTCAAGACGATTTTTAGAACATAGTGTATAAGAGGTTTGGCATAAAATAAAAATTAATATTTAGAACCCAACTTAAATAAACAAGTATTTATATATGAATAGGGGAAAGACATGAATAAAACACATCCAAAATGTAAGTCATTTTTATCTCTGGTTGGTAGTTTTACCTTTAAAAAATTACTATTATCAAAAAAAATTACTATTATCTTTTTTATTCTTTTGTTAGATGACATCAATCCTGGCAGTAGGAAAGTAGAGACAGACACGATAATAATAGAAAACTAGCCCTTGGGCTGGAGAGATGGTGCAGCGGTTAAGAGCACCCAAGTTCAAATCCCAGCATCCACACGGTAGCTCGCAACTGTCTGTAACTCCAGAACCAGACACACTCACACAGACATATATGCAGGCAAACTACCAATCCACATAAAATTTTTAAAAAATAATAATAAAACAGTAAAAAAAAATTCTAAAAAAAGATTAAAGAAAACTAGCCACTTGAATAAATAAAGAGTCCAGAGCTGTCACCTACACCCCAGGACTACAGAGAGGTCCAATCTCAAAAAGGGGGAGATGGGTCATTAGATTTCTTTGTCCATCTTCCTAGTGTGTCCATAGTGAATAAATTACCTTCTATTTCCTTTTACTAAAAAAAGCCAACAAACAAGCAAAACAAACAAACTATAGGAGTTGGAAAGATGGTTACAAACAAACAAACAAACTATAGGAGTTCTCAATGGTTAAGAGAACTGGCTGAGGATCCCAAGTTTGGTTCCCAGCACCCACATGACAGCACACACCTAGCCTCCACGGGCACCAGAAGCACATATACTCATAAAATTTTAATCTAAAGAAAGAAAGAAAAAAGCCAGGCAGAGTGATGTACATAATTAGTTTTAAATGGTGCATTTAATCCAGGCATTGGGAGGCAGAGGTAGATTGATCTTTGTGAGTTTAAAGCCTATATGGTCTACATAGCTAATTTCAAGCTAGTCAGGGGTAAATAATGAAACCCTGTCTCAAAATACAAAGCAAAACATTTTGTGTTTTTATAGGCTTTGTTTATGTGCTCTGCAATCATTTGTATTTTTGTGTGTGTATTTATACATACATATATTTTCTCTGATTTGGGTTTTTGTTTGTTCAACTGCTTGAACAAACAGTTTCTTTCTCCCCACCCTACTCCCTTCAAACAGGGCTTCTCTGTGTAGCCCCAGCCCTAGCTGTCCTGGACTCTTTTATAGACCTGGCTGGCCTCAACTCACAGAGATCCACCTGCCTCTGTTTTCTAGAGAAAAAAAAGAAACCATGTGGAGTTGGATGAGCGGGGAGGTGGAAAAAAATCTAGGAGTCTGGAGAGGAGAAGCCACATGAAAATTTTTTCAACTAAAAAATATTTTAGGCGTGGTGGCTCAGGCCTTTAACCCCATCACTCTGGAGGCAGAGGCAGATGGATCTCTGAGTTCAAAGCCAACCTGGTCTACAGAGTGAGTTCCAGGACAACCAATACTAAGCAGAGAAACCCTGTCTCAAAAACCAAAATAAATAAATAAATAAATGGTAAACAAATGACATAACTATATGAAAATCAACATTTTATCTTTATGCAGGTATGCTTTACTTATGAAATCAAGTCATCAGTGAACACATCCTCCTTGGCCAAAATCTAACTGGACTCTACCTTTAGCAGCATCCTATTT
Organism: Acomys minous; assembly: GCF_964271855.1. NCBI lineage: Eukaryota > Metazoa > Chordata > Mammalia > Rodentia > Muridae > Acomys > Acomys minous. Next base: position 16,405,264 of record NC_140495.1, on the reverse strand, counting down.
CTGAGGCTGTGCCTGCCTCTACTGTGCATGTCCACATGCAGTGACCAACTACAGCTGGCATATGCCAGCCAAGGTTCACTGGTCCTCTATTAGAGAAGCAGTGCTTAGTCGATGCAGTACTGGGGTTATAGTCACCAGGTTAAAGTCAATCTTGAAAAGCTTCTGAATTGCCCACACTAGTACAATATAGCTTTATGTAAGTATTCCTGGAGACACATAAAGAGAAAACAATTCCAAAAAATTAATATTCAGAAATTAACCCACTTTTGTTGTTTGCTGCTTGGATCAATATAGCAATTTTATAAACTTTCCAGTCTGAAAGCTCTTCCTATTGATTCTTCCCTTCATCAATTCTAGTAAGTCAATATTTGTTATATATGAGTCAATAATTCTCTATAGCCCTCAACTATTCTTTTATTTTCCTATAGACAACCAACCACATTCCCATCTAGCCACTTAAACAATTTCTCCAGTCAGTGCTCAAGAATGTATTGTATTTACCTGCAATCCCAGCACTTGGGAAAAAGAGACAAAAAAATTGGGAGTTTAAGGCCAGACAAAGCTACATAGTGAGTTGGAGGCCAGCCTCGGCTACACTAGAACCTGTCTTTAAAGAATACATAGGGCTGGGCGTGGTGGTGCACGCCTTTAATCCCAGCACTCAGGAAGCAAGGGCAGGTGGATCACTGTGAGTTTGAGGCCAGTCTGGTCTACAAAGCAAGTCCAGGACAGCCAAGGTTACACAAAGAAATCCTGTCTTGAAAAAGTTTAAAAAAAAATCTATTATTAACTAGCAATCATTGACACTAAGAATGTATAGTTGAGTGGATCCTGGTCACAGAATGACGGCCCAGTTAACTGATGCAGCTATGAAAGCACACACTACAGCACAAGAACAGGAAATACTAAGGGTCTTCTATCGACTGATGGGATAGACAAATAAAGCAGAGTATCTACAGAAAATAAAGCACTGTTCAGGAATGGAAAGAATGAAGTGCCAGGCAACATGGTGGCCCATGCCTGTGACCCTAGCACTCAACAGACTGAGACAGAACACTGTCACAAAATCAAGGCCAGTCAAGGCTACATAAGGGAATATCCAGGACAGCTTAGCTTTACAGAGTGAAGCCCTGTCTCAAAAAAACAAACACAGGAGGCAGAGACAGGATTGCTGTGAGTTTGAGGCCAGCCTGATCTACAAAGTGAGTCCAGGATCGCCAAGGCTAACAGAGACCCTGTTCCAAAAAAAAAAAAAAAAAAAACAACCAAACAAACAAAAGCCACATATTTGACAGTTCCATTTATGTAAGATATACACTCAGACCATTCAGTGCTCTGACCAGGGGCAGGACTAGTAGTGCTGGTGTGTACAAAAGCACTGCTCACGATAGCAGAGACACATGGAGAACTGGGGGCACCACTCTGACCCTGCAAGTCCTGGGTACTTGCTAAGGACCTAAGCTTTGTCTTAAACAAGGACTGGCAAATACCCAGCACTGAGCACCACTTTGCTGTCTATGGCTCTGGCAGATTTAACAACTATGCTACTGAGCTCTTACGTAGCCTCCATAGCTGCACACATAAAATCCTTCCCCAGCCCAGTTGTTTCAGAAGGGTCTCAAACAGGCAATTGCTTCATATGAATTATCAATTTAAAGGAAAAAACAAAAAACTCTGGTGGCTGTGTGAAGGCAGGGAAATTAGGTAGAAAGCTGCTGTGGCCATCTGAGCACCGTGATGGGGCCTTGAACCACAATAACGGCAATGAAAAGAAAGGCAAAAAGAACAGCAGAGACTAAGGGAGCAAAACCATCCGACCTCAGTGGCCAGGGAACCCAGTGGAGCAGGAGGGCAGTCTTGCTCACCAGGCAGTCCCAGCATCCATGGTCCTGGCACAGGGCAAGGGTTCCATAAATATTAAACAACTTGTCAAGTCTCTTATATTCTTCCACTGACTCTTCACAATACCAGAATAGAAGTAATACTGTTATCGCTCCACAGAAAAGCAATCTATAGTTTAAAAGAGATTAAGTGACTTGCTCAAATAGACACAGGTAAGGAACAGTAGAATGTAATTCTGACACACTTGCAACTCCAAAACCCAAGCTTTTGTATGTGACCCTGGCTTCCAACCTGGACCACAGGCTGGTAACAATATTGCTAACACTGAAATAACAAAAAAGCAACCAAAAACTAGACTGGGGTCAGAGATTTGGGTGTTCTCACTATATTCTGGCAGCGGGAGGACGTATGGTGAAAAGAGGACAGTCAGGGGTGAGCTAACCCAGGAGGAGTGAAGAATACAAGTCTGCACAGAAAGTCACAAAGGGAAGGAGAGCAGGAGACCAGGGCAAGCTTTCAAGAAAGGCATCAGCAAGGCGAGTATGCTCAAAAGGGCCAAATGCAAAATGTCTGTATGGGAGAGTCACTGGAACTGCAGCAGAGAATGACAACACTTAGGGCTGGGGTTCCTAAGTGTGTCAGAATCCACGGCTCACTGAAAACATAGATTCCCTTCCTACTAATAATGGATGGTATGTTTAGAATGCTTTTGTGTCCCTCAACCCTCAAAGTTTTATATCATTTTATTTATTTATGTGTATGTGTGGGTGGCTACATGAGTTTATATGTACCTCCTGCATGCAGGTGCCTTAAGACATCAGAGGGCATCAGATTCTCTGGAACTGGAGTTACAGGAGGTTGTGGACCACCTGATACAGGTGCTAGAAACTGAGCCAGGCATGACGGCGCACACCTTTAATCCCAGCACTCGGGAGGCAGAGGCAGGTGGATCTCGTGAGTTCAAGGCCAGCCTGGTCTACAGAGTGAGTTCCAGGACAGCCAGCCAGAGCTGTTACACCGAGAAACCCTGTCTTGAAAAACCAAAAACAAACCAGAAAAAATAAATAAATAAACAAACAGGTGCTAAGAAACTGAACCCAGGTCTTCTGCAAGAGTAGGAAGCACTCTTACTGCTGAGCCATCTCTCCAGTCCAGCTCTCATCCCTCATGTTTTTACTTTTTTTTTTTTTTTTTTTTTTTTTTGGCTGTCCTGGACTAACTTTGTAGCCCAGGCTGGCCTCAAACTTACAGCGATCCCCCTGCCTCTGCCACCGCCCCCCCAAGTGCTGGGATTAAAGGCGTGCACCACCACTGTCCAGCTCCACGTACATTGGTGTTTTGCCTGCTTATATGTCTGTGTGACAGTATCAGATTCAATGGAACTGGTGTTATACACAGTTGTGAGCTGCCATATGGGTGCTGGGAATTGAACTTGGGTCCTCTGGATGAACAGACAGTGCTCTTAACCTCTGAGCCATCTCTCCAGCCCTTACACTGAATTTTTAATACCTTTAAATGTATATGGAGATGGGACATCTCGGAGGTAATTCAATCACAACAGTACAAGCCTCCATTAAACGGAAGTGGTGCTTTAGAAGAAACACTGAGAGAGATCTAGCACACGAAGGTATAGTACAAAGGTCTCACTTGCAGGCCAGAGTGAAAGTGATCACCAGGGACAAAATCATCCAGCACTCCCACTATGGACACCCCACCCTCCAGAACGTGAGAATAAATGTGTTTACCTAACTGATGCCATTTTCTTATATCAGCCAGAACTCAATGATATTTCACAAGTGACTAAGTCTTCTTATACTTATTTCCTTATCTCTGAAATGGAAACAAGCATATATGGTGGCATATGCCTACAGCCCCAACACCTGAGAGGCTGAGACAGGAGAGTTTGCAGTTTCCTTGATTACAGAGCAAAGCCTTGTCTCAAAAATCCAAAATAATTTTTTTGAAGGAAAGATTCAGGGAGAGAGAAAAATACTGTCATTGCCATCTCAATATTCATGTGTTCAGATGCTTACCATGTGTGGTGGCCATTCTTGGTAGTCAACTTGACTAAACCTGGAATTAATTAAAATCCAAGAAGCCAGGCACACTTGAGATATTTCTTTAATTAAATCAATTGACATAAGACCCTATTAAGCCGGACGTGGTGGCGCACGCCTGTAATCCCAGCATTCAGGAGGCAGAGGCACTCGGATCTCTGTGGGTTCAAGGGCAACCTGGCCTATAAAGTGAGTCCAGGTCAATCAAGGCTACACAGAGAAACCCTGTCTCAAAAAAACAAAAACAAAGAAAACCCCCACTAAACCTCACCTTTTGAAGTGGGAAGATCCATCTTTAATCTGGCCACCCCTTCTGCTGGCAGTCTATAAAAAGGACACAAAATAAGGAAGCTTGCTCTCTCTGTCTGTTTGCTCTCCTGGGCAAGTCCACTCCTTCACTGGTGTTAAAGCCTACTTCTTTGGGATTCTGGCCTAAACTGAAGACTAGTTGAGACATCCAGCCTTGCGGACTGAACAACTACTGGATTTGTGGACTTTCTGTTGGTAGACATCTATTGTTGGACTAGCTGGATCACATGAAGACATTCCAATAAACCCCCTTTCTCTCTCCTCCCTGTCCTTCTCTCCCTCCCCCTGTGAGGATGCCTCTGAAACCTCCTGACCGTAAGATTTGGGTATGGGCTAGGCAGTGGTGGGATACACCTTTAATCCCAGCACTCAGGAGGCAGAGGCAGAGGCAGGCGGATCTCTGTAAGATTGAGGCCAGCCTGGTCTACAAAGAGCCCAGGACAGCCAAGGCTACACAGAGAAACCCTGTCTCAAAAAAAAAAAAATTGGGTATAGTGCTGGATGTGGTGGTACCCGCTTTTAATCCCAGCACTCGGAAGACAGAGGCAGGTGGATCTCTAAGAGGTCCAGGCCAGCCTGGTCTACAGAGTAAGTTGCAGGACAGCCAAGGCTACACAGAGAGAACAAAAACAAAAGAAAAAGAAAGAACATTACTTCGATGGGTCTCAGCTGTTAAAGTTCCTACTGCTAAGCCTGACGACCTGAGTTTGAGTCCTAGAACACGTGGTGGAACATGGTAACAGTAGAACATTAAGTCACTTGAGTTGTCCTCTCATCACCACACACGTGCCATGTCATGTGTGTGCTTGCACATGGTAGGTGGGTAGGAAGACAGATACAGATAAAGATAAATGTTTTTTTGTTTGTTGGTTGGTTGGTTTTTGTTTTTGTTTTTCCAGACAGGGTTTCTCTGTGTAGCCTTGGCTGTCCAGGACTCCCTTTGTAAATCAGGCTCGCCTCGAACTCACAGTGATCCACCTGCCTCTGCCTCCTGAGGGCTGGGAGTAAAGGCATGCATCACCACACCCAGCTATGTTTTTATTTCTTTTTTTTTTTTTTTAAGGATTTGTTTATTTTGTGTGAGTACTCTATCTGCACGTGCTCCTGCAGGCCAGAAGAGGGTGTTAGATCACATTATAGATGGTTGTGAGCCACCATGTGGTTGATAGAAATTGAACTCAGGACCTCTGAAAGACCAAACACTGCTCCTAACCTCTCGGCCCCTTTTTGGTTTTTCGAGGCAGGGTTTCTCTATGTTATCTTGGCCATTCTGTACTCCCTTTGTAGAACAGGCTGGCCTCAACTCACAACAATCTGCCTGCCTCTGCCTCCTGAGTACTGGGATTAAAGGTGTGGTCCACCTCGCCCCACTGCTTTATTTCTTAATAATCAAGAGAGTAGAGGCACAACATACTTCTGTTCCTTCTGGGTAAACAAACCAGAACCCAAAGGATCGTGGGAAAGAACTATCAGTTTCACTATTGGGCCGAGTAGAAACTGAAACAAATAGTTTCAAAGCCATTGATTTCAAATCCCCAAATAAAGCTTAGTAAAATAATCCTAGGTCCTGAGTATAGTGGCGATGAGTCTATCCAGGCCTCCAAAAGGCCCAGCGGAGCTAGCAGAAGTCACAGCATCCTACTGTGGAGCTTATTCCCAGTTTGGCAGGAGTTGTCTGGACCTAGGGATACAAACTAGTCACGTTTTATGCATGGGTGCAAAATGCCTCGAGCAATAAACAGCCATGGAAGACATAGACAACACCAGTGAGGAACTGCCACATTTGCTACCTTAGAAACGTAAGATCCAAAAGGAGCAAGAACAGTCCCCAGCCTCAAACCCAGGAACACACTCAGGATTGGTAGCACATGCCAGGATTCCCAGCACTTGGAAGGCTGAGGCAGGAGGACTGCAAACTCAAATCCAGCCTGGACTACTCCGCAAGACCCTGAATTAAATTAAATCTGGAATTAACAGCAAAGTAAGGCAATGCCTTCAGCAACCTAGAACCCAGGAGCAGAGGCGTTGCTTCAGCATCACAGTGGGTCACATTCAACTGCACTCGGGCCCTTCATCACCACTAGCTCACCAAATGACTTCCCATCTCTCATAAGCAGAGGTCGCTTAATTGCTCACTCAACAGATGTTTACCAAGTAGCTACTCTGTGCCAGTAATGGTTAGGTCCTGGGATGTAAAGATAAAAAAAAAAAAAAAAACTGGGTGTTGTGACACTCATCTGTAATCCTAGCCCTGGAAAGATGAGGGAAGGCAATCTCAAAGTCCCTCCAAATTCTTCACTGATCTCCACATGTGTGCATGCACACAGGCACACACAGGGTAAATAAATAAATGTATGTTTTGGTTTTGTTTGCTTGTTGGTTTTGGTTTTTCAAGACAGGGTTTCTCTGTGTAGTCCTGGCTAACTTGGACTCACTTTGTAGACCAGGCTGGCCTCACACTCACAGAGATCCACCTGCCTCTGCCACCCCGAGTGCTGGGATTTAAAGAGGTGCACCTCCAAGCCTGGCCCATTGCTTGTTTTCTGATTCCTGCCAGGGAAGCAACGTAACCAGTTGCTGAAAGTTCTTGTTACCAGGACTGTACACTAGAACTGTGAGCTCAAATAAGTCCTTCCTTCATTAAGTTGCTTTTGTCAGAGTATTTTATCACAGCATTGTGGAAAATAGCTACGACAGCCATTTTAACACAGTCTCTGGTAGCCTGGGTCTACTTTTGCTATTATTCCTTAAATGAGTCTTGGGATTAAAGGTATGTGTGCTGTCACACCATCCAGCTAATAAATGTTTTTATTTTATTTATTTATTTATTTGCTTTTCAAGACAGGGTTTCTCTGTGTAGCCTTGGCTGTCCTCGAACTCACAGCTGCCTGCCTGCCTGCCTCTGCCTCCCGAGTGCTGGGATTAAAGGCCTGCACCACCATGTCCGGCTTTAATGTTTTTAAAAGAGAAAAACACATATAAATCCTGTCCTAGAGCTATAGAGGTTAAAACTGCCTGATGCTCCCTCAGAGGACTCAGGTTTGCTTCCCAGCACCCATATCAGGTGGCTCATAACCACCTGTTAACTACAGTCTCAGAGGATCTAATACCCTTGTCTAGCCTCTGTGGGCACCAGGTGTACATGCAGTATACATACATATTGACAAATATACACACATATACATAATTTTTTACTTGGTTTTTTAAGACTGGGTTTCTTTTTTTCAAGACAGGGTTTCCAGCCATGTGTGGTGGTGCATGCCTTTAATCCCACTACTCGGGAGGCGGTTCACTGTGAGTTTGTGGCCAGCCTGGTCTACAAAGAGCATCCAAGACAGCCAAGGCTACACAGAGAGACTGTCTCGAAAAACCAAAAACCAAAGGAAAAAAAAAAAAAGACAGGGTTTCTCTGTGTAGCCCTGGCTGTCCTCAAACTCAGAGATCTGCCTGCCTCTGCCTCCCCAGAGCTGGGATTAGAGGCGTGCTCCACCACTGCCCAGCCCAAAAAAAATAATAATAAAAATTTTTTTAAGTCCTATCCTTAAATAGCTTGACATCTAGTCATGGAAAACATACAAAAATTTCAAAACTGAACAGTTCAGTGTGATTGCTAAAGAAGGCCCTGCAGAGTGCAGTGCATACAAAGGAGAGAGCCATCCACGGGAAGCTTTCATTAAGAGCAGATGGCAGGAGAAAAAAAAATTAACAAATGAAAACAAAAATAGGTCTGGAGATGAAACTCAATGGCAGAACATTTGTCCTAGCATGCACAGAACCTGAGTTCAGAACCTCAGCATGTTGGGCGTACATGGAGGAAGAGGAGGTGTGTGAACCCTTAGCTCAAGCCTTCAAGTTAGCCACACACTAAAATGAAGCATGTATTCACAGAGCGCACTAAATCTTAAAACATCTCATCATTTGTACAATATTAGACCAAGCAGAGAACTGTTATAAATAGCTTCATAATCACTGAACTCAAATTCCCCAATAAAGTTTGGTCAAACAATATTATTTCCTGAATGTGGTGACAATGAGTTCAGTTAGACCTAAAAAGACTATCAGTCAGTCTCAAAGCCATTTATAACTTTATAACTTGGCCTCAAGTATCAGGGTAATTACAGTAGAAGAGAAACTAAAAGATATGAGAGGCCAGGTCAAAAGACCTTTATAAAAGGTTGAATCAGAGACATATCAGATACTCGTGGTATTTCCAGGGCAGGAAAACATTATTCACTCTTAACTGGAATTGAAGATTACTCTAAAATCAAGATTCCACTAAGGTAAGATTGCAACGGATTTAGGGGTCACTTATTTCAAATCACTCTGATCACTCCTTAATTTTCTCCTTGAGTATTAGTGGAATTTTGTTTTTCTTTTTAGAAAAAATAAAGAAGTAAAACTGAGCAGGGAAAACTGAGCTAGGCGATGGTGGTGCCCACCTCTAATCCCACCACTTGGAAGGCAGAGGCAGGCAGATCTCTGAATTCCAGGCACAGCCAGGGCTACACAGAGAGACTGTCCCAAAAGACAGACAGACAGACAGACAGACAACAAATATATGTGTATGCATAATGTACACACACACACACACACAGAGAGATAATTTTCTAACAAAGCCTGTATCTGTAACCTTTGGCCCATTAAAAAAATGCCTAGCAGAGTCTAGCCGGGCAGTGGTGGCGCACACCTTTAATCCCAGCACTCGGGAGGCAGAGGCAGGCGGATCGCTGTGAGTTCGAGGCCAGCCAGGACGGCCATGGCTACACAGAGAGACCCTGTCTCAAAACAAAACAAAACAAAACAAAAGGAGCCCCAATTAGATGACAAATCTCTCCAGCATCTGAGGCCTTCCACACACGAAGACCAAAGCCAGGTTCCCTGAAGCCAATAAGAGACAGCCAGAGATGTGTTCTGTCCATGGGAATATTCCCTGTTCCCAAAACAAGGACATGCCAAGCAGTTCCCTTTTGGCTTCTCCATAGAAATTTTCGGGGAGAGGGGGACAGCGGACAATGCATGCCATATAATGACCGTTACAGGGTGCGCTCCTACTTATTAGGTCAACAATCTCTCCCACCGGAGGACCAGCAGATGCACACTGGACAGCTTGCCTTCCACAGCAGACCAGGTAACCGAGTCCCTCACTCCTACACAACACCTAGCTACATTTACTACAATTACTGAGACTAGCAGCTCCTGAGTCCAGGAGCAGTGGGTCACACCTGCAATTGAGCATTCAAGAAGCAAGCACTGATGCAAGCCAAATGCTACAAGTTCAAAGCTAGTCTAGACTATAGTGTGAACCTGCCTCAAGAAAAGAAAAGGAAGACGAGGAGGAGGCGCTATAGTAGCAGCCCTTATACAGTAATACGTGCTTACGTTCTGTTTGTTTGTTTGTTTTTTGAGATGGGGTCTCTCTCTCTCTCTTTTATTTTTTATTTATTTATTTTTGTTTTGTTTTTCGAGACAGGGTTTCTCTGTGTACCCTTGGCTGTCCTGGACACACTTTGTAGACCAGGCTGGCCTTGAACTCACAGCAATCTGTCTGCCTCCCAAGTGCTGGGATTAAAGGCATGCACCACCACACCTGGCTGAGATGGGGTCTCCCTTATGTAGCCTTGTCGGTCATGGAACTCCACCAGGCTGGCCTCAAACTCTGCCTGCCTCTGCCTCCCCAGTGTTGCAACTAAAGGTGTATGCCACTCCACCCCAGTTTCATGCTAACTTTTACTAACAGCACTGATCATCTCTAAAGCACTTGCATCCTCATCTCCTTTCCGCACTATAACCTAGGAGTTAGCGAGCTTACACAAGGAGCTAGAGAGATAACTAAGTTGGTAAAGTGACTGATGTACAAACATGAGGACCTGAGTTTTATCACCAGAACCCACATATAAAGCCTAGGTTATGGTGTCATGTGACTGTAATCCCAGAGCTGGCAAGGCAGAAAAGAAATGGACCCCTAAAGCTTACTAGCAATCCAATTTACCCTACGTAAGGAAGTTCAAGGTCAGTGAGAGACCCTGTCTCTGTAACTCTTGTTAGGTTTTTTGGGTTTTGTTTTTGTTTTTTGAGACAGGGTTTCTCTGTGTAGCACTGGCTGTCCTAGAACTTGTTCTGTAGAACAGGCTGGCCTTGAATTCAAGAGATCTGCCTGCCTCTGCATCCTGAATGCTGGGACCAAAGGCATGCACCACCACAGCCTGGCCTCTCTAACTATTTCCTTCATTTTGTTGTTTTGGGTTTTGTTTTTTGTTTTACTTTTATGTGCACTGGTGTTTTGCCCACATTTACGTCTGTGTGAGGATACCATATCCACTTGTACCAGGATTACACACAGCTCTGAGGAGCCATGTAGATGCTGGGAATTGAACCTGGGTCCTCTGGAAGAGCAGCCAGTGTTTTTAACCAATGAGCGATCTCCACAGACTGTTTTTTTGTTGTGTTTTGTTTTGTTTTCTCTGTGTAGCTCTGGCTGTCCTGGAACTCCCTCTGTAGACTAGGCTGGCCTCGAACTTACAGCGATCCCCCTGCCTCTGCCTCCGGAGTGCTGGGACCAAAGCTTCTCATTACCACTGCCTGGTGAGACCCTATCTCAAAAAACAAGGTGAGTGGAACCTAAGGAAAGACACCCAAGGTTGCGTTCTTGCCTCCACATACACACATGAACATGTATATACATGTACATGTACACACATATACACACAACTCACCTAGGGTCACAGGCAAGAAATATCAGTTTAGTGGTGGATATATGTAAGGCCAGAATTTGGAAGGTTAAAGCAGGGAATCACAAGCTCAAGGCCAACCAGGGTAACATAGTAAGGCCTGTCTCAAACACAAATGAGTTTGAGGCCGACCTGGACAACAAAGCAAGTTCCAGAACAGCCAGAGCTGTTACATAGAGAAACCCTGTCTCGAAAAACAAAAAAAGAAAAAGGAGTTTTAAAACGAACACCAAGCTGGATAGATTGCTCAGCAGTTCAAAGTACTGCTCTAGTAGAGGACCTGAGTTTGACTCCCAGCACCCACTTCACAATTTATAACTGCTGCCAACTGTAGCTCCTGGAAGACCAACATCTCTAGCCTCCACACGCCCTCACATACATACATATATGTACATACCCACATATATGCAGAATTAACACAATAATAGTAATTTGGGGGGTTCAAGACAGGGTTTCTCTGTGTAGCCTTGGCTGTCCTAGACTCACTTTGTAGACCAGGCTGGCCTTGAACTCATAGAGATCCACCTGCCTCTGCCTCCCCGAGTGCTGGGATTAAAGGTGTGCGCCACCACACCATGCTAAATCTTTTCTTTTTTAATACAGGGTTTCTCTGTGTAACAGCCTTGGCTGACCTGGAACTCACTTTGTAGACCACACTGGACTCAAACGTACACAGATCTATCTGCCTCTGCCTCCGGAGTGCTGAGAATAAAGGTGTGAACCACCATGGCCTGGCAACAGAAATTATTCTTAAATTTCTTAAAAGATTTACTTATTTATTTTATGTATATGAGTACACTGTCTTCTGCACACCAGAAGAGGGCATCAGATCACATTATCGATGGTTGTGAGTCACCATGTAGTTGCTGGAAGTTGAACTCAGGACCTCTGGAAGAGCAGACAGTGCTCTTAACCTCTGAACCATCTCTCCAGCCCTCTTAAATTTAAAGAAAAAAAAAAAGGATAGTTCTATAATTAGAACTATCAGTTCAGGTACACAAAGAAGTACGTAACTTCTCACTTGACAATTAATTCTAACCTGCAACTAGGCAATACACCCTATACACTCTAAATAAATTCAGATGGTACACTAGTCCTGATGACTTTATTCATATAGCTTTCCCTTTAATATATAGAAACAACACACCGACTTTTGCCTGCATAGTGCTTGCAAAGCTCTGTTGCGCTGGGCATGGTGGCACAGGCCTTTAATGCCAACACTCAGGAGGCAGCTCCCTGAGTTCTCTGAGTTCGAGGCCAGCCTGGTCTACAAAGCAAGTCCTGGACAGCCAAAGCCACACAGAGAAACCCTGTCTCAAAAACCAAAAAACAAAAACAAAGCTCTGTTGCACAGCTATAATAGACGCAGAGGTGGAGTTTACACACGTGCCGCTCAATGACATAGACTGTAACACGGAAACACAATGTACAGATCAAAAGCACTGAAGGCAGATAGCATGTACAGTAAAGATAATATCCTGTGAGAGGTAGCAAAGATGCTGAAATGATGACAAGCATTTACTAGGTTCAATCTAATCACTTCATGGCAAAAAGAGGTAAGGAAATTTCATGGATTTAGAGATCTAAAGAGCTTTGAGCAGAAGAAACGGTAGATTTTTTTTTCACATCCTTTCTCTATAGTTACATATATTAAAATATACAGAAAACAAATTTGTGAAGCCTTTTGAGTTAGTTTGGATTTGTACGAATTGTACTGAATGCTACAAAAATTACAACATATTATGGGGTCTAAGTTTGTGTATCATTACAAACAATAGCCACGGTGCTAAAAAAAAAAAAAAAACAAAGTATGAGTCACAATTCAAAAAGAGGGGAAGGGGGTGAGTGTGGGTAAATGAACAGAGAAATGCTTTGGATTCAAATACCACTAAGACTCGAGACTGCCGGTGTGAGCCACCACACTCTGACTTTGGAGTAAGAAGGAAAGGTCTACGCTGTCCTCTTCTCTGGAACAAATTCATTAAGCACGCCCCCCCCCACCCCACCCCCGGCCCCAAGTACCCATTCCAGCCTTAAAATCCAGTCACCAATACAGTCAGTCACATCCGCCAGCAAGAGCAGTAATCAAACAGATCTGAGTCACACACTCCCCCGCAGTAAGAGGTCATTTCTCTCTCAGGAAGCCCACTCTGCAAAGTGCTCTTGTTCTACTCCCGGACTCTGCCACCACGGCCCACAGAATGCCAAGTCTTCGACCCCAGCAGCAGCCGGCCATCTTCTCCCTCCCTCTCCACCTCACAACTCGGATCCGCCTCTTCCTAGCCCAAGGCAACTCCTGTGACAAGTTTCCTACCTGAGAGCCGCTCTTAACTCGGCTACATCTTAGCCGTGAAGGATCCATCTAGTTCTTTGCTGAAAACTCTTTTGTGCCCAACTAAACTCGTGCCTTTCCAGGAACTAGTCACCAGTTAGTTACCTCAGAGAAGGTAAACTCTTCCATGCCTCTTCTCCCCACGACTAACAAATTCTAAGACCTGCCGACGGGTAAGGAGACGCACCCCTCTGCGCTTTAGAGACCAAGCCACAGAGGCCCCTAAAATTTCGAGCCACAACCCCTCTCCCTCAAACCACGCTACGGTATGCTCAGCTTCTAGGGTGCCGGTATGCATCAAGAGCGTGCAGCCACTGTAGCTAAGTCTCGGTAATTAACGACTGCCTTCCTTGACTACGAAATCCCCAAAATCAAGCCACTGAAGCCCCGGGTGGATGCCAAGACCCCCTCCAAGCTCCCAGCCACTGGAGTTTCCCAGGTCAGATCCAGCTCGCCCAAGGCCCAAGCCGGCAGGAGCAGCTTGCTGCCCTAGGCTACTGCACGCCGGGGACTCTGGCCGCGTCCCCATTGTTGCGGGTCCCAGCGGCCCCGGCAAGGAGTAAGGGGACCGCAGAGGCTCTCACCTCCCGTGCCACGGATCCCGGCCGCACCGGACCGGGCTGGGCCGTAGGACCTTGCGTTCCGCTGGACTCGCCTGGACGGTATCTACGGCTGCTGAAGCCGGAGCAGTGGCTGAGGCGGGAAGCAGCCAGCCAGGCCCGGGCACCACGGGCTGGCTCTGGCTGAGGGTCGGTCTTCTCCGGCGGCGGCGCTCTCAGCCTCCGCTCGCGGTCCGCGCCAGAAAGCTTCCCCCTCCTGGCCCGCTCACCCGGCCACCCGGACGGGAACACAAGCCACCCGCAGCAAAGTTCCGCTGCGAGCCCTGTTCTTTCCTAGCGCAAAGACACTAAGCGGCGATTCTTGCCTGAATAAGGAGTATTTACTACAAAGGACCTTTTCAGGAATAAGTGATGCGCAAAAGGGAAAAAAAAAAAAAAAAAAAAGCCAGAACCTGAGTGGAATTGGTAGAGCCAACTGAATGGATTTGCATTCACTAGCCACCAAGGCTACACACTAATCAGTACAATTGAGCCTGAGCTCCTACGCTCCTCAATTTGGGATAATATAAAAACTTACCCGGAACAAAACAGCGTGGATATGAGGCTTTTACATTAGTGTAAGTTCGTTGCTGGTGCTGCCGATAGTCAAATCTACTACTGCTGTCGCCTATAACAAAAGTTATTCTCCCTCTGGTCATCCCTACCTGCCTCGGGTTTCCTGTTGGCTGAAACTGTCTTCAGAATTATCTAGAAAACTAGAAAAGGCGGCGGGGGTGGGGGGTGGGGGAGTAATCATGACACTCAAACGCAGGTTAAACTGAAGTTGGAGATTGTTAACAAAATACGCCCCACTTTCCTACGAGCTATATTGTTGTCTTTTTTCACTACGTTCCCCTGGCTCTTTCTTCTCCCCCCAAAAAATGAATATGGATGAGAGATGAAAGTATTAAGTAAATGGGTCTGTTTTTAAAGGCTTTATTTTGGTTTTCCTCATGAAATTAAGAGTATAAAAAGTCCCTTCACCCCATCTCTCTTCCGTGCTTTCACATCTCTACATATGAGATATGGCTATTTCATGATAAATTAGGCTATCAAAATACAAGTGTGCTTTCCCAAACGGCCGATTTGGGAATCTAGATATGCTGCAGATGCTCCCCTAAAAAACTAATGCGAATATCACGCATTCTCAATTTTCCATTCTTACTCAGCTGCTTGACTTCTGAGACTCTTTGATACTCTTCTCCCTTGTCCCCATCAACTGTTCTAAAAGGCTCAAAGTCTCAGTCACTTGTACCTGAAGGTTTTATCACTATGTCATACACATACATTTCCGTTAGATTATCTTTCTGGAAATTACAAAGGCATTGTAGAATCTGTTGAACAGCAAAATGTTAGCATACTGCCCCAGTCTGCCTACCGGTGATGTCATTGTCTACCTGCCACAGGGCGTGGCCCTACCCAGGATTATAAAAGGATAAACCCACCTACCTCTCTTGTTTCTATTCCTCTCTGTCTCTGTCTCTGTCTCTGTCTCTCTCTCTCTCTCTCTCTCTCTCTCTGAACTCCCTTTCCTTCTCTCCCCATGCTCATATAATAAACTTCTCATCATACCTGTTGTGTGGTACATATTTCATATTTCATATCTCACTAAAATTTAAAATTGGAGGCCCCAACAAAATCCTAACACAGAGCCGGACATGGTGGCACACACCTATAATCCCAGCACTCAGGAGGCAGAGGCAGGTGGATCGCTGTGAGTTCGAGGCCAGCCTGGTCTACAAAGCGGGTCCAGGACAGCCAAGGCTACACAGAGAAACCCTGTCTTGAAAAACCAAAAAAAAAAAAAAAATCCTAACACAGGACCCTGGGTTAGAAATCAGCATGTGTGGCAGGCATGGTGGCGCACGTTTTATTCCCAGCACTTGGGAGGCAGAGGCAAGCAGATCTCTGTGAGTTCGAGGCCAGCCTGGTCTACAAAGTGAGTCCAGGACAGCCACAGCTACACAAAGAAACCCTGTCTCGAAAAACCAAAACAAAACAAGACAAATAAAAACAAAACAAACAAAAACAAAGAAATCAGCATGCTCAGAATTTCTGGGAATTCCTTGCTGTTCTTAAGAACTTAAGCCTAGGCTGGGCATGGACAAAACATGCCTCAAACCTGCTTTACTTCCCTGTGGCATCTGAGGTCAGACTTTCACTTTCCCCATTGTCCTCCTTGGAGGGAATCCCTTGGGTGAAAGATGAAGCAAATTTTGCTTTTAGAGTTGGAAAGGTAGCTGGGCCGTGGTGGGGAATGCCTTTAACCGCAGCATTCAGGAGGCAGATGTTGAATTACACTTTTAGTTGGGGCCCATTCTGCTACCTGCACTAGCTCCTAAGTAATTGACACAGAGACTTATTAAATTTATCCTGCAGGGGAGCTGGAGAGATGGCTCAGCAGTTAAGAGCACTGACTGCTCTTCCAGAGTACTTGGGTTCAATTCCCAGCACCCACATGGCAGCTCGCAACTGTCTATAACTCCTGTTCCAGGGGGTCTGACACCCTCACACAGACATGCATGCAGTCAAAACACCAATGTACATAACAAAAAAATAAATTATATAAGAATTATTCCACAAGCTTTAAGTACTATAACTGGGCAAATATCCATCTATTCTAGCCCAATTGCACTAGTCTGGCTACTTCCCAGCCCAGTGACCTGGCATCTTCGTCTCATTCTGGCATGTATTTCAGCTGTATTTTTCTGTTCCTGTGACAAATTCCTCATGGAGACTCTTCTTCCTCCCTCTCTAGTCCCTACCTGAGACCCCCTAACTGGGACCAGAAGTCCCGCCTTCTATCTCCTCTACTCAGCTTCTTGAATAAATTGGGGAGCAATTTGTTTACACAACATTGGGAGAGGAGATTCTTCATAAAAATGACAATGCCCATATCTGGACTGCAAACAAATCTCCAAGCACAGAAGGCAGCATCTGAATACAGAGTGCACAAGACCAACCTCCAACAGGCAGAGGCAGGCAGATCTCTGTGAGTTGAGGCCAGCCTGGTCCTCTTCCAGGATAGCCAGGGCTGTTACACAGAAAAACTCTATCTCAAAAACAAACAAACAAACAAAAAACCTGGGCATAGCGTCACACATCTTTAATCCCAGCACTTTGGGAGGCAGAGGCAAAGGGATCTTCATGAGTTCAAGGCCAGCCTGGTCTACAAAGTGAGTCCAGGAAAGCCAAAGCTACAAAGAGAAACCCTGTCTTGAAAAACCAGGAGGAAAAAGTTGAAAAAGCTCAAAAACTGAGCATAATACATGTCTGAAACCTAAGCACTTTGGAGAATGAGGTAGGAGGATTGTCACCAGTTTGAGACAAGCCTGGGCTACATAGTAAATACCAGGCCAGCCAAGCCTGGGCTACATAGTAGGATTTTTTTTTTTTGTTTTTTGAGAGAGGGTTTCTCTATGTAACCTTGGCTGTCCTGGACTCACTTTGTAGACCAGGCTGGCCTCGAACTCACAGCGATCTACCTGCTTCTACCTCCCAAGTGCTGGGATTAAAGGTGTGAGCCACCACACCCAGCTCTCTTTTCTTTTTTTTTTAATGGGGTGTGGGGACTTCAAGCCAGGGTTTCTCTGTGTAGCCCTGGCTATCCAGGAACTCCCTCTGTAGACCAGGCTGGCCTTGAACTCAGAGATCCACCTGCCTCTGTCTCCCGAGTGCTGGGATTAAAGGTGTGCAACCACCAGTGCAGCTGTTAGGACCATTTCTCAAAATTACAAACAAAAGTTTAAATGTGTACAGATAATAGTTCTATAGATGACCAGAAGGACAAAAGTGAGGCTAGTAAGGCTGGCCAGAGACTTGAGATATGAAGATGCAAAGCCCAACTATCAACAA
This sequence comes from Acomys minous, assembly GCF_964271855.1. Classification (NCBI taxonomy): domain Eukaryota; kingdom Metazoa; phylum Chordata; class Mammalia; order Rodentia; family Muridae; genus Acomys; species Acomys minous. The sequence continues at coordinate 16,387,542 of NC_140495.1, read as the reverse complement.
CACCCACACTTAGCCAGGCATGGTGGTGCACGCCTTTAATCCCAGCACTTGGGAGGCAGAGGCAGGCAGATTGCTGTGAGTTCAAGGCCAACCTGGTCTACAAAGTGAGTCCAGGACAGCCAGGGCTGCACAGAGAAACTCTGTCTCAAAAAACAAACAAATAAACAAAAATCCACACTTATACCTTTCTCTCCCATAACTGAGCTTGGATTAACAAGAGCCAAGACTGGCTCGGGATTAAAGGCCTGCACCACCATACCCCGCTCGATGGATCTTCTTTCAAGTAAGCTTAAAAGATCTGGGAACTTCTTCTATATATTAGACAAGTAGATCTATTTTTGAAAGTTTTAATTTATTTATCTCATGAAATTAAGAATGAAAGCCAGGCGTGGTGACGCATGCCTTTAATCCCAGCACTCGGGAGGCAGAGGCAGGTGGATCGCTGTGAGTTCGAGGCCAGCCTGGTTTACAAAGTGAGTCCAGGATAGCCAAGGCTACACAGAGAAACCCTGTCTCAAAAAACCAAAAAAAAAAAAAAAAAAAGAATGAGTTAGGTGCCAGGTGTGGTGGTGAAAGCCTTTAGTCCCAGAACTCAGGAAGCAGAAGCAAGTAGATCTCTGTGAGTTAGAGGCCAGCCTGGGCTACATAAGTGAGTCCAGGACAGCAAGGACTCTGTTACACAGAGTTTTGACAGAAAGAATGGGTTAGGCAGGGGCTGGAGAGATGGCTCAGAGGTTAAGAGCACTGCCTGCTCTTCCAAAGGTCCTGAGTTCGATTCTCAGCAACCACATGGTGCCTCACAACCATCTGTAATGGGATCTGGTGCCCCCTTCTGGTATGCAGGTGTATATGCAGGTAGAACACTATATACATAATAATAAATGAATCTTTTTTTAAAAAAAAAAGAATGGATTAGGTTTTTCAGAAACTCAAATTGAATCCTGGCACCTAGAAGTCAACTATTTGAGAAGCTCTAATTCAAGGCTAATCATCTCAGAAAAGGAAAGAGAGAAAGAAGAGAGGGGGAAGGAAAGAGAAGGAAGGAAGGGAATGGAGAGGAGAGGTAGAGCTTGGCATTCATCACTATGAACTCACGCCTGGGAAAAACATCCTCTTTTCATGTGTTCTGCCTCCCCCACCGCTGCCACCTCCCCCGCCTGAAGCACTACCTACACCAGCTAGCCTTCCGGCTCACCCCCTCTTCTGAACGCCAAAGCCATTGCCTCTTTGAACCACATCTCCAGGTGACAGAGAATTGTACTTTTTTTTTTTTTTTCATCAGCAGCCGTCCCATTCTGGAGTTTTGTTGTGTTTATTTAAGAGGGGGTGGTGGTCTCAGTAGGTTGCCTTGGCTCATCTGGAACTTGAGAACTGAAACAAACCTTCTACCGCGGTCCCTCAGGTAGTGGGGACTACTGGCAGACACCATCGGCTCCCTCATGCCCAGCAACACATGGGCTGTTTCCTCCAGAACTGTGGCTATGGATGGAGAGATCAGACCCAGGACCATGTGTATGGTAGACAAGCAACCCTACCTGTGAGCAACACCACCAGCCCAAGGACTCCCCGGCCCCATTTTCTAATTGTGTACGTTTCACATCACCCATATTATAGTCTCCTGGGAGATATTTTTAATCCACTTCAGCAATCAAGACCTGGAATGAGCCGGGCGTGGTGGCGCACGCCTTTAATCCCAGCACTCGGGAGGCAGAGGCAGGCGGATCGCTGTGAGTTCGAGGCCAGCCTGGTCTACAAAGCGAGTCTAGGACAGCCAAGGCTACACAGAGAAACCTTGTCTCAAAAAAACCCAAAAAAAAAAAAAAAAAAAAAAAAGACCTGGAATGAGTGTGGGACTATAAATCTCCCCCATTATTAGGCATTTACTTGGTGCCAAGCTTACTCTGAACACTGTGGTAGATGCTGATAAGGAGGCATGCCGGGCAGAGCCTTAAGCATCTTACACGGATGTCATTCATTTAGCCCTTACGTCAACATCCTAAAAAGTATACACCCCATCCTACCCTGAAGGTGGAAAACTAAAGCTGGGAGGTAGAGGGGTGGGAGTGCCCCTGGATTCAGAGCGCATGGTTCTAGCCATGTGCTAAAACAAGCAAAGCACTGGGTCCAAAGGTTTTTTGAGAAATCTAATGTATAAGACGTGACAAACAGAAATCTGTCCCCATAGCAGGAGTCGGTGGTTCATGCCTGTAACCCAAGGAAGATGAAACAGGAGGATCATTCGCTTGAGGCCAACCACACTAGATTGTAAACTTGGAACCAGTCTGAGTTATATACTAAGACTCTATCACAAAGGTAGGGGACAGAAAAGGAAATCTGTCTGCGCTGGCCAGTTGGATGTTAACTTGACACAAGCTAAAGTCATCTGAAACGAGAGAACCTCAATTGAGAAAATGCTTTCAAAAGACTCCGCTGTAAGCAGGCAAACCTATAGGCCATTTTCTGAATTAAGGATCAATGTGGGACGCAGGGGCGTGGTGGTGCATGCCTTTAATCCCAGCGCTCGGAGGCAGAGGCAGGAAGATCTTGTGAGTTCAAGGCCAGCCTGCTCTACAAAGCTGGGACAGTCTGTACCTGCCTTTTGTTGTCGTTGTTGTTTGTTTGTTTGTTTGTTTTTCAAGACAGGGTTTCTCTGTGTAGCCTTGACTGTCCTGAACTTGCTTTTGTAGACCAGGCTGGCCTTGTATCTGCCTTTTTGAGTCCCATTCTGTTTCTGGGGATGCCCTAATGGATTACTGACCTCACTTTCCCATGAGAAATCGTCCATTTGCCGCCTTTCCAGACTCCTCTGGGATGCCTTCTGGAGAATTTCAAATCCCTACACTCACATTAAGGGCTGCTAAGTTTACACACCTCTGCAACCAAACTTAGACAAATCCTGAGATCCAAAACAAAAGTTTTAACTACCACCGTCGATTGGGTAAAATGGAAGGAAGTTGCCTGTGTTCGAGCATTTTCTAAGGTAAAATAGAAGGAGGCTTCTTATTTTCAATCCTTTGCTCTCCCAAGAGTTTCAATTGTACGCCTAAAGGGAACTTTCTCCCTAACCTACTCACTTTGCCTTCTGCACATCCACACATAAGTTCCAGTATCCCGCCAGACCTCCTGCATCCAGGACCTCATCAAAGCAGCTACCCACAGGTGCTCCAGACCAACCTCACAGATCATGTCAGCTGAACCTACATTGTCTTTTCTAGCCTCAGATGTCCCCAGACCCTGGACAGCAAATACAACAGCCTGCTCTTCCTGGACCTGGCCAACATTTCAGCTTTTTAACCCCCTATCATCGCCACCCTACTGTCAACAGGAAGAAGTCAAAGACACTGATTTCCTCATCCCATATCCATCTACAAAAAGCTGAAATGGTGTGCTCCAGACCAGGGACAAGCAGCTCCAGGTTCTCCCAGCACTCTTCTGTCCCTATCTGCTGCAGGACGTGGCTGACATACCCCGCCCCCTACCCTGAACTCTCTAGGGCAGAGCATTTCCTTCCCCGTCACCACATCATTTTGTTGCTGTTACTTTTTTTTTTAAAGATTTATTTATTATTATGTATATAGAACTCTACCTGTATGCACACCTGCAGGCCAGAAGAGGGCATCATATCACACTATAGATGGTTGTGAGCCACCATGTGGTTACTGAGAATTGAACTCAGGACCTCTGGAAGAGCAGTCAGTGCTCTTAACCACTGAGCCATCTTTCCAGTCCCGTAAGCTGTTAGTTTTTTTTCCCCTCTCTCTCTTTCCCCCCTTACATGGCAGCTAAAAGCTGCTTCCAATGAACCTACATTTATATACTTTAACCTACTTTACATGAAAAATGATCCAACATCCCCATTTTTTAATAATAGGAAACAGAAGGATGTTAGGAATTCTGCCCCAGTCTGCCCAGCAACCTATGACTCCTGCCACTGCACAGGAGTATATTAAGGGACAAACCCTACTCATGTGTTTCTCTCTTGTCTCTCTTACTTTCTTACTGTCTCTATCTCTCTCTGTCCCCCTGAGGCGCCCCCTTCCATCTCCCCACATGCTCATATAATAAAACTTAATATCACATGTTTTGTGGCATATATTTTATATTTCATATTTTTCATATTTAAAAGTGAGGTCCAGGGAAACAAAGAAATGACATCTATCTGACCAAGACTCTCAACACCTAGAACAGATGAAGACTAGATCCCAGCAGAGATCTCTCTGAGGCAGGAGGATTGCTCTGAGTTTGAACCAGCCTGGTCTACAGAGGGAGTTCCAGGACAGCCAGGGCTACACAGAGAAACCCTGTCTCAAAGCAAAACAAAATAAGACAAAAAATATATTTAGCGCCAAGTGTGGTGGCGCATGCCTTTATTTTGTTTGTTTGTTTGTTTTCCAAGACAGGGTTTCTCTATGTAGCCTTGGCTGTCCTGGATTCACATTGTAGACCAGGGTGGCCTCAAAATCACAGGGATCCACCTGTGTCCGCCTCCTGAGTGCTGGGATTAAAGGCGTGCGCTGCCGCCACCACCACCACCCAGCCCTGTGTAGACTGTAAAACCTAAGTGAGGTAATTTCTCTAAGGATGCTACAGATTATGGGCCATAGGGAAATAGGGGAAAGAGGCTCTCTGGCCCAAGGTAGACGTGTAGAGCAATGGAAAACCCTGAGTAAAGAAGGACTTTTAAGGATGAGGAGGTCAAGGCTGGAGAGATGCCTCGGTGGTTAATTTGTCGCTCTTGCAGAGAACCTGGGTTCAACTCCCAGCACCTGTACAGTGGCTCATAACCATCTGTAACTGCAGTTCCTGGGGATCTGGTGCCATCATCTGACTCCTGAGAGCATTGAGCATGTACATAGTGCACATACATACATGCAAGACACTCATATGCCGGAACAAGCAAATAAATAAATCACTTGTTTTTAACTTAAAGAAAAGTATGAGGAGGTCTAAGACAACCAAACAGCATGGGGGGGGGGGAAGGGAAGCGTAGTACAAAGAAGTAACGATGTTCTGAAGGAAGATGGCAGAGTGGAAATGTCCTGCGTGTGACATGAATGAGAAAACTCAGGGTAGCAAAGGAGAGACTGAACTCTGAGGAGAGAAAGGAATAATACTAGAAAACAAGAAAGAAGGCTCGTGCCTGCAACCCCAACACTCAAGAGAGGCAGCAGCTGGGAGATAGTGGCACACACCTGTAATCCCAGCGCTCGGGAGGCAGAAGCAGCTAGCTCTCTGAGGTCAAGGCCTACAGAGCAAGTTTCAGGGCAGCCAGCGTGGCACAAATGAGGCAGAGGCAAGTCAGTCTCTGAGTTCAAGGCCAGCCTGGTCTACAGACTGAATTCCAGACAGTCGGGGCTACGCAGAGAAACTGTGTCTCGAAAAACCAAAAGAGAGAGAAAGAGAGAAGAGAAACAGAGCAGACAGAGCACTACCAACTGGAGGCCACACTGGTCCACATAGTGAGAATCTATCTCAGCAACGGAAATGGCTACTGGAGGGAAGGCTTAGTAGTTAGGGGCGCACAGTGCCCTCCCAGAGGACCACGTTCTATATCCAACACTCACATTAGGCCGTTTACAACTGTCTGCTACTGCAGCGCTAGAAGTTTTCAACTTCCTGTTCTTACTTAGGTGGTTACCTGCAACACACACACACACACACACACACACACCTCTTCTAAAAAATACTAGGAGTGTTCACACATGGTGGTGTGGCTCATGCTTATAATGTCAACCCTTAGAAGTCTGGGACAAGCCAGGTGGGGTGGTGCATGCCTTTAATCCCAGCACTCGGGAGGCAGAGGCAGGCAGATCGCTGTGAGTTCGAGGCCAGCCTGGTCTACAAAGCAAGTCCAGGACAGTCAAGGCTACACAGAGAAACCCTGTCTCGAAAAACCAAAAAAAAAAAAAAAAAAAAAAAAAAAGAAGTCTGGGACAGGAGCAAGGATTGTAGTAAGAGTTAAGCCTGGCTTACAAGGTGAATGCCAAGCCATCCTGGGGTACAAATGAAATACTGTGAGAACAAAAAGGGGGTGGGTGGAAGGAAGGAAAGGAGAAACAGAAAGACCAAACAGAAGTAGAAAATAGCCCACACAGCCGGGCGTGGTGGCGCACACCTTTAATCCCAGCACTCGGGAGGCAGAGGCAAAAAAAATAGCCCACACAGCCAAAAGGAAACATACATAACGCTGACATTTGTTTTGTTGATTTTCTTTCTTTAAAAAAAAAAGGGGGGGTGTCGGGCGCTAGTGGCGCACACCTTTAATCCCAGCACTCGGGAGGCAGAGGCAGGTGGATCACTGTGAGTTCGAGGCCAACCTGGTCTACAAAGCGAGTCCAGGACAGCCAAGGCTACACAGAGAAACCCTATCTCGAAAAACCAAAAAAAAAAGGGGGGGGGGCTGGAGAGATGGCTCAGTGGTTAGGAGCACTGACTCCTCTTCCAAAGGACCCAGGTTCAATTCCCAGCACCCACATGGCAGCTCACAACTGTCTGTAACTCCAAGATATGATACCCTCACACAGACATATACACAGGCAAAAACACCAATGCACGTACAATAAAAGTAAATAAAATATTAAAAAAAAGGTTTATTAGAAAGAAAGTAGAGAAGAAAGAAAAGAAGAAAGAAAGGAAGAAAGAAAGAAAGGAAGGAAGGAAGAAAGAAAGAAAGAAAGAAAGAAAGAAAGCCGGGCATGTAGAGCACACCTTTAATCCCAGCACTTGGGAAGCAGAGGCAGGCAGATCGCTGTGAGTTCGAGGCCAGCCTGATCTACAAAGAGAGTCCAGGACAGCCAAGGCTACACAGAGATACCTTGTCTCAAACACGCAAAAATAAAAAAATAAAAAAAAAAAGAAAAGAAAAGAAAGAGAGCCGGGAGTGGTGGCACGTGCCTTTAATCCCAACACTTGGGAGGCGGAGGCAGGCAGATCGCTGTGAATTCGAGGCTACCCTGGTTACAAAGCAAGTCCAGGATAGTTAAGGCTATACAGAGAAACCCTGTCTCGAAAAAAAAGATAAAACAAACAAACAAACAAAAAAGAAAAGAAAAGAGAGAGATGGTGGTGGTGATGGCAGCGGCAACGCACGCCTTTAATCCCAGCACTCAGGAGGCAGAAGCAGGCTGATCGCTGTGAGACCAGCCTGGTCTACAAAGTGAGTCTAGGACAGCCAAGGCTAGACAGAGAAACCCTGTCTCGAAAGAAAAAAAGGTTTATTTATTTATTATTTATTTTTATGATTATTATACAATGCTCTGCCTGCATGTGTAAGAAGAGGGCATCAGATCACATTATAGATCGTTGTGAGCCACCGTGTGGTTTCTGGAAATTGACCTCTTGACCTCTGGAAGAACAGTCATAGTTTTCTTAACCACTGAACCAGCTCTCCAGCCTTTCTTTCTTTCTTTCTTTTCTTTTCTTTTTTCTTTTGTTTTTTTGTTTTTTTGTTTGTTTGTTTATTTGACCAAGCTGGCCTTGAACTCACAGAGATCTGCCTCTGCCTTTCGGGATTAATGGTGTGCGCCACGGCTCTTTCTTAGTTTTTCAAGACAGGGTTTCTCTGTGTAGTCTTGAACCGAACTCCTTTTGTAGACCAGGCTGGCCTCAAACTCACAGAGATCTGCCCGCCTCTGCCTCCCAAATTCTGGGATTACAGGCGTGCGCCATGACCACGCCTGGCTCCCTTTTCTTTTTTAAACTCAAGTTCAATTATATTGGAGGTTAAAAGAAACACTCCAGGGCTGGAGAGATGGCTCAGAGGTTAAGAGCACCATCTGCTCTTCCAAAGGTCCTGAGTTCAATTTCCAGCAACCACATGGTGGCTCATGACCATCTGTAATGAGATCTGGTGCCTTCTTGTGGCGGCCAGGTGCACTGCGGGAAGAATACTGTATAAATAATAAATAAATCTTAAAAAAAGAAAGGAAGGAAGGAAGGAAGGAAGGAAGAAAGAAAGAAAGAAAGAAAGAAAGAAAGAAAGAAAAGAAAAGAAAAGAAACACTCCAGGAGGAGGGAGATAAAACAGAGAAAGAGAGAAAGTCGGGGCTGGAGAGATGGCTCAGCAGTTGGGAGCATTCATGGGCTGCTTTTCCAAAGGAACCGGCTTTAATTCCCAGCACCCACATGGCGCCCTCACACAGATATACATGCTGGCAAAATGCCAGTGCACATAAAATAAAAATAATAAAAAAGAGAGAAAAATCATGCCTTTTGAGTTAAACTATCATAGAGTCAGCCACATGGAGCAGAGAAGAACATTAGGGAGAAAGATTTTAAAAAGCCAAAGTCACCCAGGTGGTGGTGGCGCACACCTTTAATCCCAGCACTCGGGAGGCAGAGGCAGGTGGATCGCTGTGAGTTCGAGGCCAGCCTGGTCTACAGAGCGAGTCCAGGATAGCCAAGGATAACACAGAGAGACCCTGTCTCGGAAAAAAAAAATCCCAGCACTTGGGAGGCAGAGGCAGGCGGATCTCTGTGAGTTCCAGGCCAGCCTGGTCTACAAAGCGAGTCCAGGACAACCAAGGTTACACAGAGAAACCCTGTCTCGAAAAACAAACAAACAAACAAACAAACAAATAAATAAAGCCAAAGTCTCAGGGACTACATAATTAGGCTCTGGCCAGCTCGGACAGTGAAGAAAGGTTGAAAATACCCAATGGCCAGAACCTCATGGTGGATCTATCTGTAGTGGCTTTTTTTTATTAAAAATATTTTTTTATGTACATTGGTGTTTTTCCTGCATGCATGTCTGTGTGAGGGTGTCAGATCTTGGAGTTACAAACAGTTGTAAGCTGCCATGTGGGTGCTGGGAATTGAACCCAGAGCAGTCAGTGTTCTTAACTGCTGAGCCATCTCTCCAGCCCCTGGAGTGGCTTTTTTGTTTTGTTTTGTTTTGTTTTTCGAGACAGGATTTCTCTGAGCCCTGGACTCACTTTGTAAACCAGGCTGGCCTCGAACTCACAGTGATCCACCTGCCTCTGCCTCTCGAGTGCTGGGATTAAAGGCGTGCACCACTACGCCCGGCTTTACTTTAAAATTTTTAAAGATTTTTTTCTTTTTATATGTATATGAGTGTTTTGCCTACATGGATCTATGTGACCAGGTGCATTCCTGGTGGCCTCTGAAGTTAATAAAGACCGTCAAACCTGCCATTACTGTTGGTGCCAGGAATTGAACCTGGGCCCTCTGCAAAAAACTACAAGTGCTCTTAACTGCTGAGCTATGTCTCCAGCTCCATTATTAAGATTTATTTTAAATTATGTGTATGTGTATGTATGAGGTATGTGTGAGGTATAGGTGCTAGAAACTGAATGCAGGTCCTCTGTAGAAGCGGTATGTGTTCTTAACTCCTGAGCCATCTCTCAAGCTCTGAAAAGTGGGTTTTGTCACATTCCTTTTAGATCATATCAGATGAAATAAACATTTCATTCAGAAGCTGGCTAGCCTAATGCAGTTCTTCTCAACCTGTGGGGTCAGGACACCTCTGAGTTTCAAACAACTCTTTCTATTTCACGGGGGGTCACCTAAGACCATTGGAAAACACAGAGATTTACATTATGATTTGTAACAGTAGCGAAATTAGCCAGGTGTGGTGACACATGCCTGTAATCCCAGCACTCTGGGAGGCAGAGGCAGGTGGATCACTGTGAGTTTGAGGCCACCATGGTCTACAAAGCAAATCCAGGACAGTCTAGGCTATACAGAGAAACCTTGTCTTGAAAAAAAAAAAGAAAAATTACAATTATGAAGTACTAGCAGAAGTGATATTATGATTGGGGGTCATCACAATATGAGGGTCATGGAATTAGATGCTTGAGAACCACTGGTCTAATGGCTTCAGCTGCATACACTAGGATATCTCGAAGAAGTTTGTCCATCCATTATTTCTCTGAAGATGGAGAGAAAAAAGGACCAAAATAGATTCACGGAGTTGAGCCAATGTTGGAAAGCCCCCTGCAGAAGTTACGTGACCACCTGAGCAGGTCAGACAAGCTGTCTTTGTACTAACATCAACTGACAGCCTACAGATTGAAGACCTAATGACTGGCTTGAATGGCATCACCCTGTGGCAGGATCTGCCAGAACATTCCATCCATGCCTCCATCAGGTGTGGAGGAGCCAGCCTGACAAGAAACACCTGGCTGCTACAAACCAAGCAGGGCACAGATGTGTGGAAGGCAAGTGACCTGGTCTTCTTTGCATGGTCACTGCTCCCCCATAGTGCTGTTTGCAAAGCTCAGCTGAGACATCAGTGACTTAACAGCACTGCTACACGCCCTCCCCTCTGTCTTCTTGTGAAATACACAGAAGAAAACAGAGAAGGGGCCACACCATTTGTATTTCTCATTAACAAACAAACACACATGCCCAAGGTTGAACCTGAGTCAAAAGAGTAGAAATATTGATTCAATTTTTTGTAAGATTTATTTTATTTTATTATTATGTATACAGTATTCTGCCTGCATGTACACCTGCAGGCCAGAAGAGGGCCTTATATCAGATCACATTATAGATGGTTGTGAGCCACCATGTGGTTACTGGGAATTGAACTCATGACCTCTGAAGAACAGTCAGTGCTCTTAACAGCTGAGCCATCTCTCCAGTACTCAATTTTCTTTTCTTTTCTTTTTTTTTTTTTTCGAGACAGGGTTTCTCTGTGTAGTCTTGACTGTCCTGGACTCACTCTGTAGACCAGGCTGGCTTCGAACTCACAGTGATCCACCTGCCTCTGCCTCCTGAGTGCTGGGATTAAAGGCGTACGCCACCACGCCCGACCAGTACTCAATTTTCTTTTCTTTCTTTTTTTCTTTTCTTTTTGTTTTTTCCAGACAGGATTCTTCTGTGTAGCCTTGATTATCCTGGACTCAAGTGCTAGGATTAAAGGTGGTGTGCACCGCCATCGCCTGGCTCAATTTTCTTTTTTAATTTTTATTTATTTATTTATTTATTGTTTTTTCGAGACAGGGTTTCTGTGTGTATCCCTGACTGTCCTGGACTCAATTTGTAGACCAGGCTGGCCTTGAACTCACAGTCATCCGCCTGCCTCTGCCTCCTGAGGACCATGGGATAGATGTGAGGACATCCTACTGGGACTCTAGGTAAGAGAAATATAGGAGATGGGAAAATAGAAGGACCCAGAGGGTCCTAGAAACCTAAAAGAAGAACATCATGAAGAGTGGATCGGAGCCCATGGGTCCGCTCAAACTATTGCACTAACCAAGGACAATACAATAGTAAACATCCAAGTCCTACACTGATCTACCCAATGGATAGGACATTCTCCACAGGTAGGTGGAGAACAGGGACTGATTCTGACATGAACTCTGGTGCCCCATATTTGACCACCTCCTCTTGGTGGGTAGGCCTGATGGCACTCAAAGAAAGAATAAGCAGGTTTCCAAGATGAGACTTGATAGCCTATGACCATATAGTGGGGGAGGAGGTCCCCCTTGGTCATAGACCTAGGGGAGGGGAATAGTGTGAAAGCGGGAGGAAGGAACGGGAGGATACAAGTGATGGGATGACAATTTAGTTGCAATCTGAATAAATTAATTAAATTTTTAAAAAAGATGTGGATTCAGTCCATTCCCTGAAACTTAGAAGAATTTATGTTTCCAAAAAGAGATATATTTTAGACATATTAGCATTACCTCTGTTTGTAATCTGTACGAAAACATATATTTTATGGACTCACACCTTTGTGTCATAGTAGAGGCTTGGAAAACAATTTTGAGTTAAAACTATAAACATAGCCTAGCGTGATGGTGCACGCCTTTAGTCTCAGCACTTGGGAGGCAGAGGTAGGCGGATCTCTGTGAGTTTGAGGTCAGCCTGGTCTACAAAGTGAGCCCAGGACAGCCAAAGCTACACAGAGAAATCCTGTTTTGAAAAACAAACACAAACACAAACAAAAAGGTATCTGTGAATCAGTGGGAGTGGGAATTTGGAAATCAGGTGCACCAGTTTTGGCCCATTGAATGAAGCCAAACTGTTGTAATAAAATCTGACTTTATAAAGGGAGAAAGAGAGAGAGCACTTAGCTTAGCACAGCCTGGCTGCAGAAAGACATGTCAGCTGGCTGCATGAGCCAGTGCCACATGGAGGACACAAAGCAGGCTGAAGAGCTGAACAGACAAATGATTCAGACATACCTCAGGAGGGTCAGATCAGCAGCTTGGTTGGAGGAGCTGTTGAGGCAGGTGCAGGTGTGTGTGTTGTGTGCACTAGATAAAAGATTTGAGATCCAGGCTGGGCAGTGGTGGCAAACACCTTTAATTCCAGTCCTCGGGAATCAGAGGCAGGTGGATTGCCATGACTTCGAGGCCAGCCTGGTCTACAAAGTGGTTCCAGAACAGGCAAGGCTACATAGAGAAACCATGTCTTGAAAAATCAAACCAAAGCCGGGTGTGGTAGTGCACATCTTTAATTCCAGCACTTGGGAGGCAGAGGCAGTTGAATCCCTGAAAATTTGAGGCCAGCCTGGTCTACAAAGCTAGTCCAGGACAATCAAGGCTACACAGAGGAAACCCTGTCTTGAAAAACCAAACCAAAACAAACCAAAACATCAACAACAAAAAACCTGTCTGAAACACAACATTTCTATGTATCTATTTTGTTTTTGTTTTTTCTAGACAGGATCTCTCTGTGTAGCCTTGGCTGCCCTGGACTCACTTTGTAGACTAGGATGGCCTCGAACTCACAGTGATCCGCCTGCCTCTGCCTCCCAAGTGCTGGGATTGAAGGCGTGCGCCACCATGCCTGGTACAATTATGGAATTTAATATTTAAATTTTTTTCTTTGTAGTATTGTTTTTCTGTTTTTTTTGAGACTTCTGAGATTACACTTTTAGACCACTGTGTCTGGCTCCATCCTACTCTGTATAAAACAACCCACCCCATTCAGGGGTGAGGTGGGAAGAAAGCATGATAGAGCCTGTCTTTACTTCAATCACTGATTAATTAAGGGTGAATAAAGGGGACAATGGATTACTTCCTATTCCAGCCATAACGCTGTGCACGGGATGGCATAAGATGGGTAAGTACCTATCGCCTTTCAGATGTCTGAGCTGACAGGAGGGAACACTGGTCCTGACAGATCAGTGGCTGTTCCCAGAGGCCTGGCTTGCAACAGTAACAGTTAAGCCCTGTAGCTGAGCTAGTCACAAAGACTCTTGATGCTTCAGCATACTGAGAGAAAGGGCTGATTCTCTGGATATCCCTCCCATAGTAGCGGCTGAGAGGAAACATGAGTCAGAGGGGGGGGGCAATAAAACAAAAACCCAGCAAGACGCAATAGCACATACCAGTAATCCTAGCTACTTGGCAGGCTGAGATAGGATTGCTTGAGCCCAAGAGTTCTAGGCCAGCGTAGGCAGCAAAATCACTGCGTGTGTATCTGTGTGGTCTCTCTGTCGATTTCTGTCTTTCTCCTTTAAAAAAAAGGGTCTGTAGTGGAAGTTTTAGTGTCTTTAAAAACTCTGTATGGTGCCCCTGGCATAATTGCACACGCCTTTAACCCAGCACCGGTGGCAGAGGCAGGGGGAATATGCTAGTTTGAGGCCAGGCTGGTCTACAAAGAGAGTCCAGGCCAGCCAGGGCTATACAGAGAAACCCTGTCTCAAAAAACAAACAAACAAACCAAAACCTCAGGTATGATATGTAAACATGTTTTTGTTTTAATCCCAGGTGTGGAGTATAGGGCTGATTCAGATTGTCTACAGCAGTAAACTATTTGCCTCGGGCAGGCTCTGAGAGGGGCTCTTTAACAGCAGATAGGGTTTTTTTTGTTGTTGTTGTTTTTGGTTTTTCGAGACAGGGAGACAGGGTTTCTCTGTGTAGCCTTGGCTGTCCTTGACTCACTTTGTAGACCAGGCTGGCCTCGAACTCACAGCGATCGGCCTGCCTCTGCCTCCCGAGTGCGGGGATTAAAGGCGTGCACCACCATGTCCGGCTAGACTTACTTTTGACTCATGTCCTATGTCCAGCTGATTCCTCTTGGTGCTTCCCATACTTCTCCTAGTGGCTCTGTCCTCTCCTTCCTCTTCCTCCTCCCCTCACTGGATCAGGATGACCTACCCTATTCTTTGTTATTGCTCAGCATTGATTAGTTTGGGTTTTTTTGTTTTTTGTTTTTGGTTTTTTTTTTTTTGGCAACACAGAGAACAAATGGTGAAATGTTCACACAAACTTGAAACAGGAGATAATTAGAATGAAAATCACAATGCACCCCAGAGAATTCAACATTTGAGTGAACAAGGGTAAACTTGACACAATTCTTTTCTGCTTTGCTAAGGGATTTTCTGGGTTGTTTGTTTCCTCTTCCTTGCTGTCATCTCTCCTCCTCCTCCTCCTTCCTCCTCTTCCTCCTCCTCTTCTGCTTCCCTCCTCCTCCTTCATCTCCTCCTCTTCCTCCTTCTTCTTTGCTTTTTTTGTTTGTTTTTCACTGGTTTGGTTTAGTTTGGGTTATGAGACAGTGTTTCTCTGTGTAACCTGGGTTGTTCTGGAGCTCACTCTGTAGACCAGGCTGGCCTCGAACTCGCAGAGGTCTGCTTCTACCTCCCAAGTGCTGAGAGTAAATGTGTGCACCACCACCACCACCCAGCTTGTTCATTTTTTTCATTCAGACTACACAGTGTGTTTGAGTTCAACTTGTGTTCATGAGTCCTTACTTCATTTTGTTTTTAACTTTTAAATTGATGAACTTGCATAAAGGCAACAGTATTATCTAAAGTTCAAGTAGGGCATGGTGGCCCACACCTTTAATCCCAGTACTTAGGAGGTAGAGGCAGGTGGATCACTGTGAGTTCGAGGCCAGCCTGGTCTACAAAGTGACTACAGGACAGCCAAGGCTACACAGAGAGACTCTGTCTCCAAAAACAAAACCAAAAAGTATCTAATGTTCAGTGTACATTGGGGTCCACTCTTTCTATTGACTCAGTATGAATTTTGACCATGTTATGAACATTTTATTTTGTGAAACAGTGTATCATGTAATCCAAAGTGAGACCAGGACAGCGAGGGCTAAACAGAGAAACCCTGTCTCAAAAAAAACCAAAAAAAAAAAAATCATGTCCAGTTAGCTGCTGATTGTCCTGGTCCTTGGCCTTGTGTGGAGGGAGTCAGCTTTGTGACTTCACAAAAATCTCTTGTGACAAGTCTGAAGCAGTGAATCAAGACCCTGGCAGCAGGAGCTCCCCTCAGGAACATCATGTGACTTTTGATAAGATACACCCTCTACCTATTAGGGAATGAAGAAGAGCTATCCCCACGGTAAGAACCGAGGATGCCCTCTGCACCCAGCAGTGTCTCTCCTTGATAGCTTTGGCTTCCAGGCCTGGATGGGTACTCTAGGCTGTATTGGGCAGTATCTCAGAGGCCCAGGTTCAGTGAATCTAGACTTGTACAGAGGCAGGAAGTAGTTACTCTGCGTGATGGTGGTGGTCTCTGAATGGGAAGGAGCAGGAAGGGGGAGGTCAGGTGAGACTAGACTCTTCTCTGTTGATTTTGAATTATTGGTATTATATCAGTATGCCCAGCTAGCAATCAATCTAGACACAGACACCTGTTGTTTTTTTTGTTTTTTTTGAGACAGGGTTTCTCTGTGTAACCTTGGCTGTCCTGGACTCGCTTTGTAGACCAGGCTGGCTTCGAACTCACAGCGATCCACCTGCCTCTGCCTCCCAAGTGCTGGGATTAAAGGCGTGCATCACCACCGCCCGGCATGACACCTGTTTTATTTTAAAGTAGCCTTAGTTAACCTGGAGAGGGCAGATATCAGTCCCATGGTGGGGCAGGTATGGGATCCCTGCCTCAATCCCATGCCATCTGCTTCTAATATTTTCTATCAAGCTACCTCCCATCCATAATCCTATGTACTTGCTAATTTTGTTTTGTTTTTCGAGACAGGGTCTCTCTGGGTAGTCTTGGCTGTCCTAGACTCGCTTGGTAAACCAGGCTGGCCTCGAACTCAACAGCGATCCGCCTGCTTCTGCCTCCCGAGTGCTGGGATTAAAGGCGTGCGTCACCACCGCCCGGCTCATTCTACAGAAATCTTCTAGCTATAAGCATATTTGTCAACAGTGCAAAGTCTTCTGGGATCTTGAAGGCAAGGCTAGTATATCTGTTTGCTGTCAACTCGACTACTGTGTCCTCTTAAAGGAACCTGAGGCTAAAGAAGCTGGGATGATTGTTTCTAGCCTTTTCTGTACACCCTCTCCCAAACCTGCACCTGGAGCATGGCCTCTGGGAGGGGCAAGAGTCCAGCCGTCAGTGGCATGATTTGATAACTTCACTAGTGGATGGAAGCAGGGGTGAAGTGGGCATGGGGGAGGACCTGGAAGGACATATTATCTCTGGCCACACCCTTTGGCCTCTTCTTTGATTACATCACCCTTCTGCCTGTGAATCCCAGGGAAATAAGTGTGCTTTAGGTAAAGATTCCAAATACAGACAGCAACCCAACAGGAAGTCAGTATGGATGGGCTGGTTTGTGGGAAAAGTGAACATGTCTGTTTCACATCCAGGAGACTCCTTGGCTTTTATTGTCCCTTCAGCTTTGATTAGATGTGTGGCTTCCAATGGCGAGAAAGCCCAGAGAAGGTCCTCTTTCTTCTGCTCTCGGCCTCCATGACTTTCAGTTCTTTGCTAGGACAAAGGGTGGAGAAACAGGGCCCCAAGACGTGGCTATTCTACCCTGCTAGGCATGGTCCTGTGTTCCAAGAACTCTGGGGGTGGGGAAAGAGAATAAGGAGTTCAAGGTCATCCTACACACACACACACACACACACACACACACACACACACGCTAAAGGCCAGTTTGGGTGGCTATGTGAGATCCTGTTTCAAAATCCACTTTCCCCTCCCTCAAAAGAAAGCGGCTGTTCTACTACTGTCCAGGGCTGCTGAAATGTGCTGTAGGACTTTTGTGATATGGAGCTCATTTCTCATTTAAAGGTAGAAAGTTCACACTCCTCCAAAGTCATCAAAGGAGCGAAGTAACCAACCAGAGCTAAGGCTGTGGGAATTAGGGATCTGGTACTTAATGTGTAACAGGTTAAGCACTTTATGTTTAACCTGCATGGCAGTGCTGGAAAAGAGAAAGCCATATTTTTCTTTTTTCTTTTTTGTTTTTTGAGACGGTTTCTCTGTGTAACCTTGGTTGTCCTGGACTCCCTTTGTAGACCAGGCTGGCCTTGAACTCACAGGGATCCGCCTGCCTCTGCCACCCGAGTGCTTGCCACCACGCCTGGCCACTATATTTTTCTTTCTTTCTTTAACTTAAAAAAAATATTTATAGGGCTGGGCGTGGTGGCACACACCTTTAATCCCAGCACTCAAGAACCAGAGGCAGGTGGATCCCTGTAAGTTCAAGGCCAGCTTGGTCTACAAAACGAGTCTAGGACAGCCAGGGCTACTCAGAGAAACCCTGTCTCGAAAAACCAAAAAAAAAAAAAAAAAAAAGTATACAGTTTTCTGCCTGCATGTGTGCTGCCTACATGCCAGAAGAGGACACCAGATCCCATTACAGATGGTTGTGAGCCACCATGTGGCTGCTGGGAATTGAACTCAGGACCTTTGAAAGAGCAGGCAATGCTCTTAACCTCTGAGCCATCTTTCCATCCCTGAGAAAGCCATATTTTCAACCAGAAAAGTTGATGCTCAAGAGAAATGAAGTAACTTAAAGCCCCAGGGCTGGTAAAAGGAAACAGCAGTGTTTTAGCTTTTCTATTGTGATAAAACACCCTGACACAAAGTAACAGGGAGAAAAGGGTTTATTTTATCTAACAGCATATAGATCCATCACTGAGGGAAGCCAGGGTAGGAAATCAGGGCAGGAATTTCCAAGTAATAAGAATATGACCAGAGGCCATGGAGAAATATTGCTTCCGGGCTTGCTCTCCCACGGTTTGTGTACAGCACCCAGGATCACCAGCCCAGGGGCTATTGAAGACATAAGGACAAGTCATAGAGGCTTTGCTTGGCAAAGTTCCAGAGACCTCAGACTGTCCCACATGATCTCTAGACATCCTGAACAGTGGCTGAGGCTTTGCTTGACAAAGTTCCAAAGATCTCCAGCTGATCACCACTGCCCTTAAATATTATGTATGCTCCCGGTGTAAATTTGTCTAAAAACTATTTTGAAATCTGCTTTTTCTCCTAAAATTGTCTTTTTCTCTTTATTTCTCAGCCCTAATAAAATTCACCCTGGAAAACCTTTTCCCACAGAGAATGTTGATAGAAGGCATCTGGCCAAAGGCTTGAGACAATGACAGAGTCTCATCTTAGCGGAAGAAACTGAAAGTTAGGCCCTCGACATAACAGTCCCTGGCTAGATACTGTTAGGTAGAGAAAGGTTTCTTTAGAATCTGCTTTGAGAGCAATAGAAGGTGGGCTTGGAGCATCATGTTTTATAGATATTTTACATTAGAGGACCCCTTGGCAGTTAATCTAGGCTTACATAGCATACCTGTTGGGTTGGAACTGGGAGTAAGTCATGTTTTTTCTTTATTAGAGAATATTTATCTCAAGCTATGTAGCTATGACAATCATGTAAACACAATGGCTTTAGCCTGGGGAAATTTATGATTAAACTTTCTTGAGTATTGTTTAAGAAATAATAATCAAGCCCAGCATCATGGCCACACCTTTGATCCCAGCACTCGGGAGGCAGAGGCAGGTGGATTGCTGTGAGTTCGAGGCCAGCTTGGTCTACAAAGTGAGTCCAGGACAGCCAAGGCTACACAGAGAAACCCTGTCTCAACACACACACACACACACACACACACACACACACACACACACACACACACACACAAATAAATAAAAGAAAGAAAAAAGAAAGAAAGAAGAATAATCAGGTCATGTTGACCATTGTTTGGGAATTGATTTTTGCTGTTTGTATTTCCTTCTTAGACTGTTCTCTTGCTTTGTTCATTTTTGAATGTCCCATTGACTGTAAAAAAAAATGAGAAAATCATGATGTAATCTGTGATGAAAGAAATTGAACTTTAAATAAAGTACTGGGGTTGGCCCAAGAGTAAGCGAACAACACAGAGAGACAGAAAAGTAAAGTTCTCTGGGGTTTTAAGACTTTTCAGTTTGTATCACAATTTATGCTTGTGTTTAGTATTTTTTTTCCTGGGGCTGGGCTCTTCAACCTCTCCTCAATAGCTAGTTCCTATAGCTAATTGTTCACCAATGATTCGTTTCCCCTAACTAGCTGTGCACCAGCTGCTCAATTCTCCCTACTGCAGATCCACCCAGACTTTCTCTTCTCTCCTTTCACTGGTTCCTGGAGCTGGTCGGTGGGAAGGGGTAGCACCACCCACAATGGGCTGGACCGTCCAATATCAATCAATAATTAAGAAAATGCATGTCAGCCAGATGGTGGTGGCACATACCTTTAATCCCAGCACTCAGGAGGCAGAGGCAGACAGATCTCTGAGTTCGAGGCCAGCGTGGTCTACAAAGCAAGTTCAGGACAGCCAAGGCTACACATATAGAAACCGTGTTTTGAAAAAACAAACAAACAGGGCTGGAGAGATAGCTTAAAGTTTAAGAGCACTGACTACTCCTCCAGAGGTCCTGAGCTCAATTCCCAGCTACCACATTGTGGCTCACAAGCATCTATAATGTGATCTATTGCCCTCTTCCAGTATGCAGACAGAGTACTGTATACATAATAAATTTATATAAATAAATAAATACGTTAAAAACATACAACCAAGGCACTTCAGACTTGCCTTACTGGAGGCCTTTTCTCAAGTGAGTGTCCCTCTTCCCAGTGACTAGCTGTGTAATTAACCAGCAACAACGAGTGTTAGGTCTGGTCTGTTTGCCTCCAATGCTGCATGGAACCATCTACTTCTCCAAATTCTACTGAGTAAAACAAACAGTTTCTTTATCCCTGACCTTCAGTGATACAGTTAGAGTCAGGGGCATGTGAGCCTGGTTATTGATCATCAGGTTTTAGTTAAGGGAACCCAGACTCCTAGAATGGTCTAATCTTCTGGGTTTTGTTTGTTTGTTTGTTTTCTGTTTTGTTTTTTTGAGACAGGGTTTCTCTGTGTAGCCTTGGCTGTCCTGGACTCGCACTGTAGACCAGGCTGGCCTTGTACTCACAGGGATCCACCTGATTCTGCCTCCCAAGTGCTGGGATTAAAGGAGTGCGACATCACCACCTGGCTGTACTTAACACTCTTATACTTTGTTGTTTTCTGAGACAGGGCTTTTGTGTGTAGCCTCTGTTTTTATAAAAAATGAAAATCCCAAATATTTGCTTTTACCAAGAAAGACTCAGGAGCCAGATGCTGGGATGAAAACCTGCTAGCTCAAAAGAGCAGAGAAAACACCCACCTGACCTTCCTACTCAGCTCACATCCCAGCAGAAAAACCAAAAAGCACAATGCCCAACGTCAAAAGCTTGCTAGTTTAGCTGACAGCCCAGGAGGAAAAGACAAAAACAGAAAAGCCAAAGAGCTTGCTAGCTCAAAGCCCAAAAGCTCCTCCTCCTTATCCACGCTGTTTGAAATGCCCTTCAACTCAAAGTCTCCTACTCTTTAATCCCTGTCAGCTGGTTTCTTGCTCTGCTTCTTGACCTACGGTTAACTTTATCAATCCTGTGGCCAGAAAGCTCTTGGATTAAAGGTGTGTGCTAGGGCTGTCTGAGCTACAGCATACTCACCTGTTTACCACAAACAGAACACCCTTGGATTTGTGTGTGCTAGGGCTGAACCACACCATAATCTTTACCTGTTAATCACCACAAACAGAACTTTCTTGGGTTAAAGGTGTGAGTTAGGGATGCGCCACACCAAACAAAAGACAAGTTTTTACAGTTCACAATCTTGGGGTTCATAATGGGATCAAATATCCTGCAATAAGTCTCTGTTTCTCTTTGTAGACCAGATTGACCTGGAACTCACAGAGATTCACCTGTCTTTGCCTCTGGAGTGCTGGGATTAAAGGTATGTGCTATCACTGAAGCTTGGGATGGGGGCCTTACCTTATAGGCAAGGCTTGTCTTTAACTTTCTTTTTTCTTTTTCTTTTTTTTTTTTTTTGAAACAAGGTTTCACTGTGTAGCCTTGGCTGTCTTGCACTCACACTGTAGACCAGGCTGGCCTCAAACTCACAGCGATCTGCCTGCCTCTGCCTCCTGAGTGCTGGGATTAAAGGCGTGCGCCACCACCACCTGGCCAGCATTTAACTCTTGCTCCTCTTGCCTAACCCTTAGTGCTCAGACTGCTGGCAGCTGCTGCCATGCTCTCTCTACTTTGTTTCTCATTACTTCTCAGATTACATGATGATGATGATGATGATGATTTGGTTTTTGGAGACAGGGTTTCTCTGTGTAGGCTTTGCTGTCCTGGACTTACTTTGTAGACCAAGCTGACTTCGAACTCACAGCGATCTGCCTGCCTCTGCCTCCTGCCTCTACCTCCTGAGTGCTAGGATTAAAGGCGTGTGTCACTATGCCCAGCTACTTCTCAGATTATTAAAACGAGGCTCCAGAAAAAGCAGAAATGGGAGTCTTTGAGAGTCTGTGCTTGAGCAGTGCTTCTGACGCAGGGCTGTCAGATGAAATAATAGGATGGTCAGCTCAATTTGAATTTCAAGAAAACTAATTTTTTTCCCTTATTATTGTCCTCAATATTTATTTAGGTTACTCTTCCGTGTCTGGGGCCTAGGAATGTGGGAGCTGGGTAGATAGAAATGGAGATCACTGTCTTATTTCCCTCTGGCCTCTCTGGATGGTGTTGAACCCATCCGATAAGGTAGGGATTAAGCCGTCATCTTTGGAGAGCCTCAGTTTATTTCACTGTAAAACAAAGTGGTGGACACAGATATTTGGGCAGGAGAGCCCATTCTGCACGCACTTTGGGGGGTGGAATAGGGTAGTGTTTCTTTTACTTATTTTCTGGAGGATTATTGGAGCTTATTGGGCAGGCCCAGCTAGTGAATGACTGAGATTTCCTTATTGCCCAGGCTAGGATGCCAGATTCTGGTAGCACTGATACTGTTCTCAGCAGCTTCTGTGACACTGGTAGTTTAGTTTTGCTCAGGTAACAGTACTCTTCCTCCTCTTCTAGCCTCGGTCAGTTCTAGAAGCAAGCAGGTGGTGGTATTGGGCGGCCCCAGGGTAGAAACACCTGGTTGGGTGAACCTAGAGAGGAGGTGCTGGAGAAAAGGCGTTATAGAAGGAGGTGGAGCGTAAGGCCCAGAGGACTGGTTACTGTGGATTTTCCTATAAATAATGGGCACACTTGTGTCAGAGATAGGTAGATTATGTCTAAGACTATAGCCCTTGGGCTGGAGAGATGTCTCAGAGGTTAAGAGCACTGGCTGCTCTTCCGAAGATCCTGAGTTCAATTCCCAGCAACCTCATGGTGGCTCACAACCATCTGTAATGAGATCTAGCGCCCTCTTCTGGCCTGCAGGTGTACACGCAGGCAGAGCACTGTATACATAAATAAATCTTAAAAAAAAAAAAAAAAGACTATAACTCTTGATCTTGGGGGTGGAGCTAGGGCTCTTGTCCTTCCTGAATTGGAGGAATTCAGTAAGTATGATTCTTCCCTCTCTCAGTTGAGGGTTTCTTTCTCAGTTGTACCATAAGGGAAGGAGGAATGAACAGAGAAGGGTAGGACAAACCCCACAGACATTTTACCAGAGAGGCCCCAAACAAACCCAGAACAAGATTCTCTTTTCAAGGATGCAGAACCGATGTGCCAGAATCAAGCTCGGTGTTCGGGCCTGAGATGACCTGTGTTTTTTGGTGCTTATATGTGAAAGTATTGACTGTGAAGACTGGTGCCCAATTCACAGATGCACACACTTTCACATATAGCAATAGGGCAATGATCCCGCTTGGAGTACGTAGGTAGGGAGGCCTGGGTGCCGCTCTTCCTGGAATGAAATTCTGGAGTGCTTGCCGGTATGTGGCTGTGGGTTTATACGGTCTTCACAGTGAGGGAGGGAGGGCTGCAGAGGGTACAGGGTGATGGGTTTTTTTTGTTTTGTTTTGCTTGAGTCAAGGCCTCATGTGCCTTAGGTTTGCCTCAAGGTTTCTATGGTCGACGAGGAGGATCTTCTGACCCCTATCTCTCCACACAAGCACTGGGGTTGAAGGCTCCATTGCCATCGCCAGCTTAGGGTGGAGATGGTGGTGGTGATGGTGATGATGATGATGATGATGATGATTTTGGTGTTTGAGACATCGCTTCTTTGTGAGTAGCCCTGGATGTCCTGGAATTCATTCTGTAGATGATGCCTGGCCTCGAACTCACAGAGAGTCCATTGCCTCTGCCTCTGCCTTCTGAGTGATGGGCTTAAAGGTGTGTGCCACCTCTGCCTCGCATGGGGGAGATTCTTGAAGGAGTTGCTCCTAGACAGGCCCTGTATTTGTGTTCTTCTATTACAGTGTCCAGGATTTAGCCTCCCCCAGTGCCCTCTTTGATGCCCCTTTGGACCACCACCAGCCTAGGACCCCCGCCTCGCCTATACTGGGTTCCCAAAGTGGAGTGGTGCCATCTGGTGACAGAATGAGGCAGTGCTCCCACTTTGATGAACTATACTTTGTGTAATCTTTTTTTTTTTTTTTTGTAGACAGTGTTTCTCTGTGTAACAGTCCTGGCTGTCCTGGAACTCACTTTGTAGACCAGGCTGGCTTTGAACTCAGAGAGCCGCCTGCCTCTGCCTCCCACATGCTGGAATTAAAGGTGTGTGCCACCACTGCCCAGATGAACTGGACTTTGTGTTCTCACAAAGGCTCTTTTAGAGCTGACCACAGGCAGAGGTAAGGTATCCAAGGGACTAGGGACGATACCTAGAGGACCCATCCCTCTACACTTTGGGTTCATAGCCCAGGGAGGCATGGCAGGAAAGCTGCTAGAAATAGTATTGTAAGTATTGTGGACTCCAACTCTCTTTCTCTCTTTTTTTAAAGATTTAATTATTTATTATTATGTATACAATGCTCTGTCTGCATATACATTTGCACGCCAGAAGAGGGCACCATATGTCATTATAGATGGCTGTGAGCCACTATATGGTTGCTGGGGATTGAACTCAGAACCTCTGGAAGAACAGGCAGTGCTCTTAACCTCTGAGCCATCTCTCCAGCCCCATCTCTCTCTCTTTCTCAAGATGAAAATTTAGCTGGGTATAGTGGCACACACATGTTGTCCCAGTACTTGGGAGGCAGAGGCAGGTGAATCGCTGTGAGTTTGAGGCCAGCTTGGTCTATCAAGTGAGTCCAGGACAGCCAATGCTACACAGGGAGACCCTGTCTTGAAAAACCAAAAAAAAAAAAAAAAAAAAAAAAAAAGAAGGAAAGAAAGCAGAAAAAAATGTTTAAACATTTTCTGTGTACGAGTGTTTTGCTTGCATGAATGTTGAGCACCATATGCATGCATAATGCCCAGAGGCCAGAAGAGAGCATCTGATCCTCTGGAACCAAAGTTACAGACAGTTGTAAACTGCCATGTGGGGGTTAGGAATCAAATCTGGTCCTCTGGAAGAAGAACATGTCCCCTTACATGCTGAGTGCTCTCCAGTTCCAAAATACATTATTATTATTATTATTATTATTTTTAGCCAGTGTTGTTCTATTATGTAGCTCTGGCTATACTGGAACTCAATGGCTAGACCAGGATGACCTCCAACTCACAGAGTTCCACCTGCCTCTGCCTCACAATTGCTGGGATTAAAGGCATGTGATAGCATGCCCAGCAGCACTCCATTTGATTCAACCTTACTAATTCTGATTTCTCCTCCATAAAGTTAGCTAGTCTTTCAGGACAGGGTGGAGCACGCCTTTTTTTTTCCCCCTTAAGCCACCACGCCTGGCTATTTTGTTTTTTCCAGACAGGGTCTCACTATATATTCCTGGCTGTCCTGAAACTCACTTTGTACAGCGGGTTGGCATTGACCTTAAGAGATTCACCTGAGCCAGGTGTGGTGGCGCACGCCTTTAATCCCAGCACTCGGGAGGCAGAGGCAGGCGCATCCCTGTAAATTGGAGGCCAGCCTGGTCTACAAAGCGACTCTAGGACAGCCATGGCTAACACAGAGAAACTCTGTCTCGAAAACAAACAAATAAACAAAAAAGAGAGATCTGCCTGCCTTTGCCTCCCAAGTGCTGGGAATACAAGCATGCACCACCACACCTCCAGACAAGGTTTCTCGGTGTGGCCCTGGCTGTTCTGGTACTTACTAAGGAAACCAGGCTGGAACCGAGAGATCTGCCTTTCTCTGCCTCCTAAGTGCTGGGATTAAAGGGGTTCACTGCCATCTCTCGGGGGAATACAGCTTAACAGCTGTAGAATTTGATCATGACAATAGGGCCCCAGTATCTTACACTTTCCTCGTGAAAGTACTGGCTGTGAGAACTCTTTGGAAACGCAGAGAACTCACTCAGAACGCCAACAGCAAGAACGAGTTGCATCAAGCTTGGCGTCTGGGTAGGCTTTGTCAAGGTTCTGCCCAATTGTGGCGTTATCTTTATCTTCCATGTCCTCACACAGAATCTCTGGGTCAGTCAGATCCTTCTAATGGTATTTTGCTTTGGTTGGTGACGTTAGGCAAGTCACTCACTGTGGGTTTTACTTTCTTCAACTCTAAAATTGAGAAACTGAATTAGATGACCTCCGTGATTAGTTCAGTCTTTGCCGAAGGACCCTTTTACATCTTTTCTGATTCACATATAATACCAGGCAACGAATGTTTTTTGGTTCCTGCCGAATGTCTTTAACAGAAAGACAAAGGAAAACCAGTGAGTTTCTGTTTGACGAGCACATTTGTGCGGAATGCATTTTCTTTGGCCTTGGCATATTCTAGGGTTGATGTGGCAATCCCAGTACTACCGAGCCTTTACGATGTCACAGTGTTAAGTACTGACAAAGTTAGCAGGCATTTGTAGTCAGCCTGGCTTTAGAAAGACCGATCCTTCATTTTTCACTTCCGCCTTTGGCAGCAGCCAATGAACACAAAGTAATTCACGTCTACTAGAGAAAACTACAAGTACCAGAAGCCAATGCGACGGGGAGGAGCTTTGTAGTGTGTCTATTTCCCCCCCCCCAGCATCCCCCGCCCTTAAAAGCCGAACTTCATTTCCCAGGAGCCCTTTGATTGTTCGCTCCCTCGCGCCGGCGTTTTCCGGCCCCCCACCCCGTCCCGTCCTGCCCCCGTTTGCGAGTCTCGCGCCAACTTTGCGCGCGCGCACAGCACGTAAGCACGCGAGTGACGCATAATATGTGGGCCGCTCAGGGAGCCGTGGTCGCGCTGTGTGTGTGTGTGTATGTGTGTGTGTGTGTGTGAGAGAGTGAAGGGAGAGAGTGAGTGCGGGACCGGAGGCGGTGTGTGTGTGAGAACCGTGGCCGCTGGAGGGGTCGGAGGAGAAGCGGCGGAGCCGCCCGCGAAGGTGAGCGATGTAAGGAAGGAGCCGGCTCTCTGGGAGGGCCACGAGGAGACGGAGCGCGCGGCCGGCTGGGCGGGAGAGTGGGCGCCGCGCTGGGGGAGGGGCGGCACCTGCTTAGGCTGCGGGCGGTGAGGGGGCGGGCGGGACCACCCGGAGGCCGGGCCCGGTCCTGGCCAGACTTTCCTCTTTCTGAGTCCCAGCCCGGGGGCGGGGCCTCCTGGTTCTTCCTCCAGTCTTCTAAAGAAGCTTCCTTGGAGTAACTCTTCCGCCCGGGAGTGGGGGGGGGGCGGGGGTGTTGCTCTCCTCTACCTGAAGGAGGTGCTCTTTGAATCACCTCTCTGGTCCCCTCCCAGTCTCCGTTCCGCAGGGCGCCGAGGGGCTGCCTCCCTTTTCCCCGGCCGCACGGCGGACCCCTTTTCCCCGGACGGTGTCTCCGCCTCCAGCCTCAGTCACCTGGGCGGGCTTTTCCCTCGGTCGGCTGGGTGCCACCTCCCACTTGCACCCGCCCTGCTCTCGGACCGGGCCACGGGGCGGAGCTCTCTGGGAACCCCTCCCACCTCTACGATGCAGGGGAGAGAGGTGCGCGGTTGCCCTGACGCCGAACCTAAGGTCGCCTGCCAGGCTTCTTGAGCGCTTGTTCCGGGGGGGTGGCTTTTAGTTGTTTTCTGTTGGGCTTTCAAGGGCGTTTGCCATACTTTGTCTTCTGTTCTTAGAAAGGTGTGGGTCTGTTTTCCTCTTACTGCAGTGATAGCTCTGTGGTTTTTCTATTTGTTGAGGGAATACTCTTGGAGTGTGTGTAGTGGTACTTTTTGGGTGACAAACGGCTCCTTTTTATCCATCTCATGTTGCTTTTTTCCCCCCTTCCTATTGCAAGCTAATGTATAGTGTGGGAAGTTCACCTGAAGGCACCCCCTTTTCCTTTAAGGCTTTTATAAGGGTGCGTATATTTCTGCCGGATATCAAGATTTGTGGGGTTTTGTTTTGTTTTGTTTTTTGTTTTTTGAGACAGGGTTTCTCTGTGTAGCCATGGTTGCCCTGGAGCTCGCGCTGTAGACCAGGCTGGCCTCGAACTCAAGAGATCGGCCTGCCTTCACCTCCTGAGTGCTAGGATGAAAAGTGTGAGCCAACATTGTCCACCTTAAGATGTGTGTTTGTAGATGCCAGTTATTAATCATTTTTGAGTGGGGAATATATATTTTGGTTGTTAAGGTAATTTGAAGAATTTGTACACGTTATTAGAGCACAGTATTTTACTGTTATGGTGTCATTTATTTGTTAATTTAATAAAATGTGATAAAACGAACTCTGTTAAGTTAAAGTAATTGGAGTTGGTTTTTTTATTTTTTACCATTGTGTTGTTTTGTAAAGGAGATTTTCATGGATAGTAATAAATTTACATATGATCGAATGTCATAGTGTTAAAGTTTTTGCTTGAAGCTGTAAATTTGGATTTCCCCTATTTTCCTCTTTGGTGTTGGGGATTGACCCAGGACCTCTCTCTTGTTGGAAAATTTTTTTTCTCTCCCTTAAGGTCTTCGTCTCTGTGTAGATGTAGCCCAGGCTGGCCTCCGACTAGTGAGTGTGCCTCACCCAGCCTTTTCAGTGCTGTGATACTGGTGTGCACTACAAGCTCTGATTGGCTTTTCTTCCTTTCTTTGCAGTGCTAGAAATTGAATTTAGGGCTCTTGGGAAGCAGAGGCAAGTAGATAGATCTCTGAGTTCAAGACCAGCCTGGACTACAGAGCTAGTTCCAGGACAGCCAGGGCTACACAGAGAAACCCTGTCTCAAAAGACCAACCAATAACAACAGCACCAAGAAAAGACCAAAAATCAAACAAAAACCTCAAAAAAGAACAACAACAACAACAACAACATCAACAAAAAACCACCCAAAATCCCAGTGTATTTGAGAATCAGTTCAGTTCCAGTGCTTTGTTTTTACTCTTTCTTGTTTGGTGGTGATAGTTCTGGGGCTAGAGTCCAGGGTTGCTTGGTTCTGTTCTTTCTACAACCAAGCTACGTCTCGAGCCCCTCCAACTTTTTATTAAAACTTTTCAGTAGGAAAGTGAAAATAGTGTTTATCCTTCAGTTTCAACAGCTAATTCGGTGTTTATTTTGTGGAATTATTTGAGGCAGTAGGCACATCCCCTCTAAATGCTTTGGCACACATTTAAATTTTTTATTTATATATGCATTGGTATTTTGCCTGCATGTATGTCTGTGTGAGAGTGTGAGATCTTGGAATTTTAGAAAGTTGTGAGCTGCCATATGGGTGCTAGGAATTGAACCTGCGTCCTCTGGAAGAGCAGTTAGTGCTTTCAACTCCTGAGCCATCTCTCCAGCCCCTTGGTACACTTTTTATTTTTTGAGGGGCATACATTCTTATGAGCAAGGAGATTCCATGTGTATAAATACATATTTTAAGCATATTTAAGAATTTATTTTCTGCAATAGAGATAGAGTTATTATTAGTTCCTCACAACTATCTAATATTTTTATTTAATAGAGAAATTGAAGTTTGTTTTTTTTCTGGGTGGGGTGGATTTGATGCTTAGAGAAGTAATCAAGAATCTGCAGAGTTGGGATTTGAGTCTTTTTAAACTGTAAATGCTTTTCTGGCATGTGCCAGTTGGGTGGTCTTGGGGACCTCTCTAATTCATTTCTTTATCTGTGAAAGTCACTTGGCAGGGTGGCTGTGAAGTTTAAGCAGGTAAGTAAATCACTTAGCTCAATGCCCTAGACTGGGTGTTCCTTCTTGGTGACCATTGTCATCATTACATATCTCATAATTTTTGCATACTTAGAAAAAACGGTGGTAGCTTATGTCTTTAAGCTTTGGGAGGCAGAGGCAGGTAACTTTTTTATGAGTTCAAGGTCAGTTTGGTGTGTATAGAGAGTTCCGGACTAGCTAGGCCTAAGGAGAATCCACCTCCAAAACAAAGAAAGGGTGAGTTAAATGATACGTACTTACTGTATTATGCTAAAGTGGGGGCGTGGTGGAGCACGCCTTTAGTCCCAGCACTCAGGGAGCCAGAGGCAGGTGGACCACAGTGAGTTCCAGGCCAGCCTGGTCTACAAAGTGAGCTTAAGACAGCCACGGCTACACAGAAAACCCTGTTTCAAAAAACAAAACAAAACAAAGATTATATTATGCCAAACAAAATGATTTTACCTTGTAAGTTTTATATTACTAAAGCCTTTCAGTGATAGATAAGTTCACATTCATGGTGTTTGTTTATTTATTTATCTATATCTAATAGACAAGGTCTCACTACATAGCCCTGGCTGTGCTGGAACGCACTATGTAGACCAGGCTGGCCTCAAATTTAGAGCCATCGGCCTGGGTCCTGAGGGCTGAGATTAAAGCTGTGCTCTGCCATAAAGCGTTCATGCTTAAAAACATTTTTAACATTTATTTCTGTGTGGATGGCTGTGAGTATGCTTATGTGGAGGAGGTCAGAGGAGAGCTTGGGAGAGTGTATTCTCCCCATTGATACATTTTAGGTTCCTGTTACCCGTGGGAAAGTCATTTCCCACAGTTACAATTATGTTCAGACACAGATCATTAGAAATTGTGAAACTATCACAGGTGCATCATACTCAGACTAAGGATCAATCTCAGGGCATGTAGAATATGCTAGGTAAGGCACTTAACTGCCAGTCAAAAGCTAGCTTTTGGCTGGAGAGTTGGCTTAGTGTTTAAAAGCACTTAATAATCTTGTAGAGTAACTGGTTCCATTCCCAGCACCTATGGCAGCGCACAGCTGTCCAGTCTAAATTACTATAACATCCCTCTCTGTCCTCCTCATATCATATCTACATTACAGGAAAACACACATGCAAAATAAGATGTTTATTACATTACATGTGAATGGGGGCACTTGTATTTGTGGCTTGCATTTAGAGATCAGAAGACAACTTTTAGGCATCAGTTCTTTCTACCATGTGGGTGGGTCTCAAGCATGAAACCTAGGTCATCAGATTCAGCAGCAGGCACACTTATCCACTTAAATTACCTAGCTTTAAATTCACCATCTAGCCAAAAGTAACCTTGAATTTTGCCCCCTTCTGTATATTTTTTCTAGTGCCCCTGTGTGTGTGTGTATGTGCGTGCGCAAGCATGCGCATGTGTTTCTTTTCATTGTGAACTTCTTTATAGTCTTGTCTCCCTTAGCCATCATGCCTGGCTTTTCTTATTATTTTTTTTTTTTAAGAATTCTTTTTCTTTTTTGTTTTTTAAGATTTATTTATTATTTATATAGTATTCTGCCTGCATGTGTGCCTGCCTGCACGAGAAGGAACCAGATTTCACTACAAGATGGTCATGAGCCACCATGTGGTTGCTGGGAATTGAACTCAGGACCTCTGGAAGAGCAGACGGTGCTCTCAACCTCTGAGCCATCTCTCCAGCCCTTTTCTTATTTTTTATTTTTGGTTTTTTTAGACAGGGTCTCCCTGTGTAGTCTTGGCTGTCCTGGACTCGCTTTGTAGACCAGGCTGGCCTGGAACTCACAGCGATCCGCCTGCCTCTGCCTCCCAAGTGCTGGGATTAGAGGCGTGCGCCACCACGTCCTGGCTCATGTTTTCTTCTTTACATTGTGTGTATGATATGTGGAGGATCCTTGAATATGTTAGTGCGTTAGGTGTGCTGGTACACACTTACAGTCCCAGACTCAGGAGGCTGCAGTTGAACAGTCATGAGTGAGTTTAAGCCCAAGTTACATAGTGACACTCTATCTCAAAGAAACAAAACAAAACAAAACCCAAAACAAAAACAAAAAAACCCCCAAAACCTTACAGGATACATGGACCTGTTGTGGCAGGCCTAAAGGAAGCCAGACTGGGAATATCCAAGGTTCAGGATCTACCTGGGGCACAAAGTGAGTTCAAGGACAACCTGGGCAACTAGACCCTGTCTCAAAGATACAAAAACAAAACAAAACAAAAAACCCTCAAACCAAAATATACACTGGGGATGTAGCTCAGTCTTAGAGTGATTGCTTAACGTGTTTGAGACTTGCCCAGCAGTGGTGGCTCACCCCTTTACGCTCAGCACTCTGGAGGCAGAGGAAGGCTCTGAGTTCAAGGCCAGCCTGGTCTACAGAGCAAGTCTAGGATGAAAACTCAAACCAAACAAAACCAAAAAGCCCCAAACATGTTTGAGATTCTAGAACTCCTGGTACCATAGAACAAAATGAACAAACCAAGGGCTGAGGATGTAACTGAGTTCTTAGTTAACATGAGCAAGGTCCTGGGTTCAAAAACAAAAGTACCAACTAAAAGAAAATAAGTGAAAGAAGCACACAACGGTAACACTGTGTGTTTTAGAAGGCTGTTTGCTTAAGGGCATTACCTCATGGTAGTTCTTTTAAAAAAAATCAAGACAGGGTTTCCCTGCATAGCCCTGTATCCCTGGCTGTCCTGGAATTTACTCTGTAGTCTAGGTTGGCCTCAGGCTCAGAGATCCGGCCCCCCCCCCCACGCCCTTTGCCTCCCAAGTGCTGGAACTAAAGTACCCCACACCCAGCTTGTTCTTTTTGAGATAGGGTCTCTCTCTAAGGTAGTAGTCCTGGCTGTCCTGGCAATTACAGAGATGCTCCTGCCTTTGCCTCCCAAGTCCTAGGATTAAAGGCATTGTGATATCATGTCTGTTTTTTTTTTCTTAAATTTCAAACATACATTAAAAATATGGGAAAAAAATGAGAAGGGCTGGGATGTTCTTAGGTGGTAGAGCACTTGTCTAGTGTGCTTGAGGCTCTGGGTTCAATCCTTAGCACTGCATAAACCTACTGTGATGGCTATATGTCTCTAATTCTAGATCTTGGGAGGTAGAGTCAGGAGGATAAAAAAATCAAGGTCTTTCTTAGGTACAAAGTAAGTCTAAAACATAGGCAAAAAGTAAGCCTGGTATGGTGGCTACATAGTGAAATCTTGGTAAGCTGGAGCTACAATTGAGAGCCTGTCTCCCCATCTCCCAAGATTGTAAATTTACAACCCAGTGGGATTTAGTAAATTCACAATGGATTGCAGCCACCACCATTTTAGTTTCAAGCCTTATTATCCCCTTCCCCCTTTGAAGACATGGTTTCTAAGTGGCCCTTTGTATAGAAGGCTGGCTTCAGATTCTTAGCAAGTGAGCCTAGCTTGTTCTTTAACTACTCCCCCACACTCTTCTTCTTGTGGGAACTATGTAAAATATATTTGTTTTGTTAATTTCTTATTGTTTTGGCTTGTTAGGCCAAGCCATGACTACAGTAGTGGTACATGTGGACTCCAAAGCTGAGCTCACCACCCTGCTGGAGCAGTGGGAAAAGGACCATGGCAGTGGGCAGGATATGGTACCTATCCTTACCAGGTAAGAATAATTCGTTTTTCCATGTGAAACATCTTTTTTTTCATATACACAAAAGTATATTTTAGAAATTAGGTGTGTTGGGACTAGCAAGATGGCTGAACAGTTAAGAACAGTTGTTATTCATGTAACTTGTTTTCCAGCACCTACATTGAGCTGCTTGTAGCTGCCTAGATCTACAGCTCTGACACCCTCTTCTCCACTCATGGGCAGCTAATGTGTATGTGCGTGTGTACACATATACAATAATGTATATGTGCGTGTGTACACATATACACACAAAAAAGGTGTTGGAGGAAAGTATAAGAATATGTTGACAGCCGGGGAAGTGGTGGCGCACGCCTTTAGCCCCAGCACTCGGGAGGCAGAGGCAGGTAAATCGCTGTGAGTTCGAGGCCAGTCTAGTCTACAATGTGAGTCCAGGACAGCCAAGGCTACACAGAGAAACCCTGTCTCAAAAAAACAAAACAAAACAAAAAACCAAGATCACATAGCAGCCAGGCGTGGTGGCGCACACCTGTAATCCCAGCACTCGGGAGGCAGAGGCAGGTGGATCACTGTGAGTTCGAGGCCAGCCTGGTCTACAGAGTGAGTCCAGGACATCCAAGGCTACACTGAAACCCTGTCTGGAAAGAGCAAAAAAAAAAAAAAAAAAAAAAGAATATTTTGACAAAATTTGATTTCTTTTTACTTTTTTTGTTTTCCTCTTTTTTCTTTCTTTCTTTCTTTGTTTTTTTTGGTTTTTCGAGACAAGGTTTCTCTGTGTAGCCTTGGCTGTCCTGGACTCCCTTTGTAGACCAGGCTGGCCTCGAACTCATTGCGATCTGCCTGTCTCTGTCTCCCAAGTGCTGGGATTAAAGACGTGCGCCACCATGCCCGGCTTGTTGTCCCTTTTAAGGACAGTTATTCTCTGTGTAACCTTGTCTGTCCTGGAACTGGATCCGTAGACTACGCTCTCAGAGATCCGCTGCGCCCCCCCACCCCCCCAAGTGCTGGGATTAAAGGCGTGTGCCACCTCTTCTCAGCTCAGTGCTTTTTTTTGTCTTTAAAGTCAGGCATGATGTTGTACACTTTTAATCTCATTGCTGGGAAGATAGAAACAGGACAATCTCTGAGGCTTGTTGGTTAGCCTACCTATCCTGTTTGGTGAGTTCCAGGCCAGTGAGAGACCCTGCCTCACAGAAGAACCACATGGACTGCATTCCTGAGGAGTGACACTTAGATTGTCTTCTGGCCTCCATATACCTGTACATACACAGGAACCAAAAAGAGTTCATGAATATAACGTAATTTGATATTACAACATGACTGCTTTTTCAGAAGGATCCTGGCATTGTAATACTTTTTATGATTTTATTTATGTGAAATTCTGCAACAGATAAAATTAATGTTCTGTAAAAACAAAAGAATGTTTTCTTGGGGCCATGGTGGAGGCCTAGATGTTGGAATGACCGTTATAGGCTAACAAAATAGAATATGGAGTGGCCCTGAAGCAGGAATGAACTTAGATTTTTTGAATACCATAGAGGGCCATGTGTTTGTAGTTTAATAAAAGAGAGAGAGGAGTAAAAGAAGCATTCACAAAATTGGTAAATGCTAGGGACTGGAGAGATGGCTCAGAGGTTAAGAGGACTGAGTTCAAGTCCCAGTAACCATATGGTGGCTCACAACCATCAGTAATGGAATCTGAGTCCCTCTTCAGGTGTGCATGAAGACAGAGCACTCATATACTTAAAATAAACAAATCTTTTAAAAAATTGGTAGAAGTAGGCCGGGCGTGGTGGCGCATGCCTTTAATCCCAGCACTCAGGAGGCAGAGGCAGGTGGATCGCTGTGAGTTTGAGGCCAGCCTGGAGTACAAAGCGAATGAATTCAGGCTACACAGAGAAACCTGTCTTCAAAAACCAAAAACCAAAGGGGGAAAAAAAAGAATAAAATTGAGAATGGAATTATTTTATGAGGTGATTATTTAGACTTTGTAATTCATCATGGAAATCATGTTTTCTAACTTGGTGTTTTGTGCATTGCCTATTGATTGATCTCTGTGGTACACTTTTTTGAATGTTATTTTTGCTTTTTTTTGGGCTATGGTCTTGCTATATGGCTCTGACTGACCTGATGATGTTCACTAGGTTGCCCAGGTTGCCCATGAGTGTAAAGCAGGCCTCCTGCCACAACCATCTGAGTGTTGGGAGTAAAGGCATATGCTGCTGTGCCTGGCATTTTCTGTATGCATTTTTAGAAGTTGACTCTCTTCTTTCTGTGCTAGGATGTCTGAATTAATTGAAAAAGAAACTGAAGAATATCGGAAAGGAGATCCAGACCCATTTGATGATCGGCATCCTGGTAAGATGTACTCTTAACATCTGTGACTTTTTTGTTTTTTATTTCTTTTGAAAGAAGGTCTTGCTATGTTGCTTAGACAGGTCTCCAACTCTGGTTTCTCCCTCGATAGATAGCCTCCTGAGTAGCTGGCGTACAGGTGTACTCCACTGTGCCCAAATGTTGTTTTTTCTTACAAAAGAAAAGTGTTGGGCCTTGCAGATGGCTTGGTGGGTAAAAGTGCCTGCTGCAAGCTTGACAGCTTGAATTCTGGGTTTGATCTCTGGTGGAAGGAGAGAACTGCTTCTCAGAATTGTCATCTGATTTCCACACATGTGCCTGAGTACTATGGCATGTTCATATACACACTTGGTACATTACATGTGCCTCCAACACATAGATAATAATAAAAAACCATTAAAAAGAAAATTGTTGACAGTACTTTTCAATTTAAACTTTATTTATTTATTTTACATATGCGTGCTCTATCTGCATGTATACCTGCAGGGCATTAGAGGGCATCAGGTGGTTGTGAGCCACCGTGTGGTTACTGGGAATAGAACTCAGGACCTCTGATAGAGCAGACGGTGCTCTTAACTGATGAACCATCTCTCTAGCTCTGTATTTTTCAATTTATATAACATCCTCTATGGTAAATTTTAAGTTCTCAGATTTTGCTGGGCATGATAGCATATCTTTAATCCTAGCACTCGAAGGCAGTGGCAGTGGATCTTTGAGTTCGAGGTCAGACTGACTTACATAGTGAGTTCCAGGCTAGCTAGGGGCCAGGATTACATAGTGAGACACTCAAAACCAACAACAAACTCAAAAACTTATATTTGTTATGCTGTTTCTTAAGGTGAGAAACAAGAAAGAAAAATAAATTTTCAGTAAAATTGAGTATTTGTGATGGTTATAGATCAAATAGAACATAAGGGATTAAATTATGTATACCTTAAAGAAAAACTTGGATCTCTTTTTCTTTAATTTCTTGTGTGATGCATTTTTCACTTCCCAAAAGAGGGTTTCCTCTGTGTAGTCTTGGCTGTCCTAGAACTCTGTATACCAAGTGGGTCTTTTTTTTTTTTTTTTTTTTTTTTTTTGGTTTTTTGAGACAAGGTTTCTCTGTGTAGCCTTGCCTGTCCTCTACTAACTTTGTAGACCAGGCTGGCCTTGAACTCACAGCGATCCGCCTGCCTTTGCTGGGATTAAAGGCGTGCATCACCACCGCCCGGCCCAAGTGGGTCTTAAAGTCAAATTTCCTTGCTTCTGCCTCCTGAGTGCTGGAATTAAAGGCATGTGCAGCCACGACCTGTATTATCTCATTGTTGTTATTCATTCTCTCTCCTCTCTCTCTCCCTCTCTCTTCCACCTGGCCTTGTTAATGTTCTTTATCTGTGAATGTGGGAATGTGCATGCTATGGGGGTGTATGTGCTAAGGGGCACATGTCGAGCTTACCTGATCACTTTCAGGATCAAATGTTGGTGAATGTAAAGATGTGTGCCGCCATGTCTAGCCCTAAAAATGTTTCTTACTGGCCAGGCGTGGTGGTGCACGCTTTTAATCCCAGCACTCAGGAGGCAGAGGCAGGTGGATCGCTGTGAGTTTGAGGCGAGCCTGGTCTACAAAGCGATTCCAGGACAGCCAAGCTACACAGAGAAACCCTGTCTCAACCCCTCCCTCCAAAAAAAGTTTCTTACTGAATTTACTCACAAGAACCTTGTCTTCGTGTTTGTTTTTGCTGACAGTTCGTTAGCCATCCTACAAGACCCGTCGCTGCTCTGCAGAGCTGACTTGTGAGGGGCTGGCTGACCTGTTTCTGTGCCTCCTTGTTCTTTTGGTAGGTCGAGCTGATCCAGAGTGCATGCTGGGCCATTTGCTGAGGATACTCTTCAAGAACGACGACTTCATGAATGCAGTAGGCTTGCCTTTTCTTTTCTCCAGAAATTATCAGACGATAATCACATATAGATTTGTTTATTTAAGAGTTTTCTGCCATCTAAAACTTTGTTAAAGTCAAGAGTAGAATGGGTGGATTTTTAAAAAACATTTGACTGATTTAAAAAGTAATGGAGCTTCTTTCTCAACAGAGATGTGGTTGTGGGGCTGGAGAGCTGGCTCAGAGGTTAAGGGCACTGACTGCTCTTGCAGAGGTTCAATTCCCAGCAACCACATGGTGGCTCACAAACAACTATAATGTGATCTTGTGCCCTCTTCTGGCCTGCAGGGGTACAAGCAGGCAGAGCACTGTGTACATAATAAATTAATCTTTTTTTATTTTTTATTTTTTGGTTTTTTTTTTTTTTTTTGGTTTTTTGAGACAGGGTCTCTCTGTTGTGTTAGCCTTGGCTGTCCTGGACTCACTTTGTAGACCAGGCTGGCCTCGAACTCACAGCGATCCGCCCACCTCTGCCTCCCGAGTGCTGGGATTAAAGGCGTGCGCCACCACGCTCGGCCATAAATAAATCTTAAAAAAAGTAGTTTTCAAAAAAAAAAAAAAGTGGTTGTGATAAAGTTATCTGCTTTGTTGTGTGCTTTGTCTAGCATGGGGCATTGGTAAAGGCTCCCAGGGTGTCTGCTCACTCTTTGCAGGCCTGTGTTAATAACAGAGTGTTATGGTCTCTTGGATTCCTGAATAGAAAAGTAAGAGTGATATCCAGGGTATGACAGCACTGAAACTGTTGTGTGCTGTGATATGTGAATGCCTAGGAAGGTCCTTTGTCTGTTTCAAAGAGTAAATAAGAGTATGTATTCATGCTATGTACACATTCCTCTCACACTTCCTGAAAATGGCAGGAGCTCAAGAGATTATGGATATTAGGAGTTAGAGGTAGAAAGCGATGAGAGCCAGTGTGATGAGTCATGTCTGTAAGTAATCCTAGCACTTGGCTGCGGAAGGAGAAAGAGTCAGTGTGAGGTCAAGTTGAGCTACATAAGACCCTCTTTCTCCTCACCCCCCAAAAAGCCATAGAGTATATTAAGGATTTATTACACTTCCTTAATTTGATTGAATTGAATTCCAAACAAATAGGACTTCTTTATGCCTTTCTTGAAAGTTATATTTATTAGCTGGACAGTGGTGGCCCATGCCTTTAATCCCAGTGAGGCAGAGGCGGGTGAATCTCTGAGTTTGAGGCCATCGTGGTTTACAGAGTGAGTTCCAGGATAGCCAGAGCTGTTACACAGAGAAACCTGGTCTTGAAAAATAAAAAATAATACATAAATAAAATATATAATTGTTATTATTATTATTTTTTGTTTGCTTATTTGAGACAGTGTTTCTCTGTGTAGCCTTGGCTGTCCTGGAACTCTGTAGACCAGGCTGGCCTCGAACTCACAGTGATCCACGCGCCTCTGCCATACAAGTGCTGGGATTAAAGGCGTGTTCCATTGGGCCTGGCTAAAAATTGTAATTAACACATAGTGTTTATACAAATTGATGGGATTCATTTTAATGTTTCTATATGAATGAGGTATACATTGGTCATGGACTCCACACTTCTTTTAGTCTCATTCCTTTCCCTTTGTTTTTCTTTCTTCCCTTTTTTTTTTTTTTTACAGCTGGTGAATGCGTATGTGATGACAAGTAGAGAGCCCCCTTTAAATACTGCAGCTTGCAGACTGCTACTGGACATCATGCCAGGACTAGAAACTGCAGTTGTCTTTCAAGAAAAGGTACTCGGTAGAAAAAAGTCATTTTTTTTAATTGAGTGGACTGAATTATTAAGATATATGTTACTACAGTAGTTAATTTTTTCTTAATTAAGTAGCAGAGTTGCTATAGGTGGACAAAAAAAGTTACTGAAGCATTGGTATAGGGCTGCAGTCTCAGCGTGGGGACGGTTAAGGAGTTCAAGATCATTCTTTGCTAATTTGGAGTTCAAGGCCACCTTGTCTACATAAAACAACAGAAGCAAAACAGTAACACAACTACCTGCTATTTGGGTGAAATAGTATTTTTCAGACTCTCTCTCTTCTCTTTTTATTTTTTTATTTTTTGGTTTTCAAGACAGAGTTTCTTCGTGTAGCCCTGGCTGTCCCTCTATAGACCAGGCTAGCCTCAAACTTAGAGACCCACTGCCTCTGCCTCCCAAGTACTGTGATTAAAGGCGTGGCCCACCACGGCCAGCTTCAGTAAGCTCTCTTCATGCCTGAAGCATTTCTAGCCCACCACCGAAGTACTCAGTAAGACAGAAACCTTGGTTTATAATTTTAGTTATGAAAATAGGCCCTTTCTGAATTATATGTTTCTTGTCCTTTACTATATAGGAAGGAATTGTTGAAAATCTTTTTAAATGGGCCCGAGAGGCTGACCAACCACTGAGGACATACTCTACAGGACTACTGGGAGGTGCTATGGAAAATCAAGATATTGCTGCCAACTACAGAGACGAAAATTCACAGCTGGTAAGGACCATCTTAGGAGGAGTTGTTGCACATTTGCTGCCTGAATCTGAAAAGTTACATCTTATCAAAAACCTATACTACACTTGGCTCAGTGGCTCACGCCTGTAATCCCAGCACTCAGGAGGCAGAGGCAGGTGGATCACTGTGAGTTGGAGGCCAGCCTGGTCTACAAAGTGAGTCCAGGACAGCCAGGGCTACACAGAGAGACCCTGACTTGGAAAACAAATAACAACAACAATCCAACCAAACAAACAAACAAAACCCCTCAAAATAGTTCTATCAGCACTTAAAATTTTTTTTCCATAGTAAAAGAGTTTTGACTTTTTTTTTTTTAAATCTTGTCAAGGTTGTTGACATAAACCATTGTCTATGTCCCGTTCTCATTTCTCATTTTTTCCCCCCTTTTTTTGTTTTTTTGAGACAGGGTTTCTCTGTGTAGCCTTGACTGGTCTAGACTTGCTTTGTAGACCAGGCTGGCCTTGAACTCACAGTGATCCGCCTGCCTCTGCCTGCTGAGTGCTGAGATCAAAGGGGTGCACTATCAACACCTGGTGTGTTTTGAAGATTTAAAAACATACAGCAAAGTTGAAAGAATGTAATGAGTAGTTG
Organism: Acomys minous; assembly: GCF_964271855.1. Taxonomy (NCBI): domain Eukaryota; kingdom Metazoa; phylum Chordata; class Mammalia; order Rodentia; family Muridae; genus Acomys; species Acomys minous. The sequence continues at coordinate 16,347,434 of NC_140495.1, read as the reverse complement.
AATCTGTACTACTTGAATGGGTTATTATATTTGTTTTGTCTTTTTTTTTTTTTGTTTTTTTGTGTTTTGGGTTTTTCGAGACAGGGTTTCTCTGTGTAACCTTGGCTGTCCTGGACTCGCTCTGTAGACCAGGCTGGCCTTGAACTCACATCGATCCATCTGCCTCTGCCTCCCAAGTGCTGGGATTAAAGGCGTGTGCTACCACGCCCGGCTCTTTGTCTTTTTTTTTTTTTTAAAGATTTATTTATTTATTATGTTTACAGTGCTGTGCCTGCATGTACACCTGCAGGCCAGAAGAGGACATCAGATCTCATTATAGATGGTTGTGAGCCACCAGATGGTTGCTGGGAATTGAACTCAGGACCTCTGGAAGAACAGTCAGTGCTCTTAACCTCTGAGCCATCTCTTCAGCCCTTATTTTGTCTTTTGAGACAGGGCTTCTCTCTGTAGTAGCCCTGGCTGTTGAATGGATTATTAACATGTTGCTAGGCTCTATTACTAATTTTCTCATCTACTTTTCATTTACCTACTATTCTAAATTTTAATTTTAAAAGAAATGCAATTTGGAACTGGACAGTTGACTCAGTGGTTTAAGAGCACTGTCTGCTCCTCCAGGGGTCCTGAGTTTAATTCATAGAAACCATGTCTATAGGTGGTTCACAACCATCTATACTGGGATCTAATGCCCTCTTCTGGCATGCAAGTGCACATGCAGATAGAACACTCATATATGTAAAATAAATAAATCTTTAAAAATCTGGGTATTAAAAATAGAAATACAATTGATATTGAATTCTAGATTCAAACCCCTTCTTTTTTGTTTTTAATGAGACAGGGTTTCACTGTGCAACTCTAGTTGTCCTGGAACTAGATCTGTATGTAGACAAGGCTGGCTCACTGCTAGGATTAAAGGAGTCCACCACTACTGGCTGGCTCTATTTTTTGTTTGTTTTTGTTTTTTGCTTTTTTGTTTGTTTGTTTGTTTTTGTTTTTATTGAAACACCTTTTTATCTTATTTTTAAAAGATTTTATTTATTTTATGGAGACGAGTGTTTCATCTGCATGTACATTGCATACCAGAAAAGGGTATTAGGGGGTATAGATGGTTGTGAGCCACCATGTGGTGGCTGGCAATTGAACTCAGGACCTCTGGAAGAGCAGCCATTGCTCCTAACCACTGAGCCATCTCTCCAGCCCTTGAAACACCCTTTTAATGTAGTACTGCATTAGCACTCTTTATTGCTTTACTATTTCTTTTTGTTTGTGAAAAAAAATTTTTTAAAAAAGACATTCTCTTTCTGGGTAACCAATGTTGCCTTGAACTCACTATGTGTAGCTCAGGCTAGCTTCATATTTGCAGTAGTTTTTTTTGCTTCAGTTTCCCAAGTGGAAGTTACAGGCATATAGCTGTACTCAACTGAACAAGTACTACTTTTTAGTATTGGCTCCAAAAGCATGTACTTAAAAGGTTTCCAAGGGGGCTAGGGAGATGGCTCAGAGGTTAAGAGCACTGTCTGTTCTTCCAAAGATCCTGAGTTCAATTCCCAGCAATCACATGGTGGCTTACAACCATCTATAATGAGATCTGGTGCCCTCTTCTGGTGGGCAGACATACATGCAGGCAGAATACTGTACAAATAGTAAATAAATAAATCTTAAAAAGTTTCAAAAGGAGGCTCATGCCTTTAATCCCAGCACTTGGGAGCAGAGGGCAGAAGGATCTCTGTGAGTTTGAGGCCAGCCTGGTCTACAAAGCGAGTCTAGGACAGCCAAGGCTACACAGAGATACCCTGTCTAAAAACACCAAAAAAAGAAATGGTTTCAAAAAGGATCCTGGAACCTAGATTATATAGGTGCTATGCCATTCATTGTGTAGTCAGTAAATTTCTTATACCTTCAGTCTTGATTTTCAAAGCAAAAGGGTTATAGCTAAATCTAGCTTCTGCCTTTTAAAGTGTGATGGGTAGTCTAGTCTACCTTGGTGTGCTTTATATGTAAATCTCCTGGTTTGGGTTTTCTGGAAAAAAACAGATATAATTTAAAGAAGACCTTTTTTTTTTTTTTTTTTGAGACAGGGTCTCTCTGTGTAGCCTTGGCTGTCCTGGACTCACTTTGTAGACCAGGCTGGCCTCGAACTCATAGAGATCTGCCTGCCTCTGCCTCCTGAGTGCTGGGATTAAAAGCATGCACCACTATGCCTGGCTTACACTAGAATTTTAGTCATAGCTTATTTCATCAAATTACAGGAATCAAATCAACACTTACCAAATCTTTATTGTTTCCAAGCATTGGGCTAACTGCATGAGTATTTCGTTCTCTTTAATAGGAAATAATGCATAATAAATGGTTTGTGGTGGCATGGGCCTACAATCCTTAGCATTTGAGAGATTCTAATCTCAAAACAAACCATAAGACAACTTATGTAATAAGAATCATGTGAATTCTAATTCAGAATAAATAACTCCTCCTTCTCAAATGATTGCTGTCAGGTAGCAATCGTGCTTCGCAGACTGAGGGAGCTACAGCTTCAGGAAGTGGCTTCTCGGCAGGACAGTAAGCGCCCTAGTCCACGGAAGCTCTCTTCAGAACCGCTGTTGCCTCTGGATGAGGAGGCTGTGGATATGGACTATGGTGACATGGCAGTAGATGTTGTGGATGGAGAGCAAGATGCTTCTAGAGATATGGAGATCTCCTTTCGTCTTGACTCAAGTCACAAGACCAGTAGTAGAGTGAACTCAGCAACTAAGCCTGAGGAAGGAGCATTGAAGAAGAGCAAGTCAGCCAAGCATGGCGACAGAGAGAACTTCAGGAAGGCCAAGCAGAAGCTGGGCTTCTCATCTTCTGACCCAGACCGTGTGTTCGTTGAGCTGTCTAATAGTAGCTGGTCAGAAATGTCCCCTTGGGTGATTGGCACCAATTATACCCTCTATCCTATGACTCCTGCTATTGAGCAACGACTTATTCTCCAGTATTTGACCCCTCTAGGAGAGTATCAGGAGGTAAGCTGTTGGGATAGGGCACTGCTCATCTCTGGGACGCTTACGTTTACTTCTAGGGATTTTTATGTTGTATCTGACCCCATGACACAGTCTTAACTCCAATCCAGAAAGGTCTTCATCTCAATACGGTCTTAAGCAGGTCACTCCTCGTGAAGGTTCTTTTGATCAAAACGTATTCATACAAACATGATATGTGAACATATGAACATATTTATGTGGGGGTGTTTCATTTCTTTAATATTATTCCTTCATAAAATACAGAGAATGTGAAAAAGCCAAAATTTAAGACTTATTTTTGGTCCTCATTTCAGTTACTTCCCATATTCATGCAACTTGGATCCCGAGAGTTGATGATGTTTTATATTGATCTGAAACAGACTAATGATGTCCTGCTGACTTTTGAGGCACTCAAGGTAAAGTTCTCAAAAACTGAGTATTTTATTAGTACTGATGCTTATGAGACTCAATTTCAGCGAGCTTAGTACAGTAGTGTCAGCTGGCTACCTGTGATTTTTCCACACTTGAAAATATAGTGCTCCTGAAACTGACATTTCCTTTATTTATTTTTGAGACAGGGTCTCAGTCTTTGGCAAGGTTAGCATGGACCTCGTTGTATCTAGATCAGTTTGGCCTCCAGCTTACAGCAGCCTTCTTGCCTCATTGATGCTGCGATTATGTTTGTGAGCTACTGCATGCCTGGTTTTAAATTCTAAAATTGTTAAGTGAACCCACGTGTCACCAGTATCAAACAGTATCTCCTTTAGTCCCTAGACACTTTAAGTTTGGATGAGATCAGACAGAAATAGACTAGTATGTGTGGTGGTTGTGTGCACGTGTCTGGGTCTTGTCTGTCTGTCTTTCTGTCAGTTTGTCTATCTGTTGGCACTCAGTGGTTATAACTTGAACAGTGAAATGGCACTGGAGGTCGGAGCTGTGTCTAGTGGCCCAGAAATACTGCATCCAGTTATAACATTGATTTTGAACAAGATGAAGTTGGAGAGTGGCTTTGGATGTTTGCTTGATCCTTTGAAATTACAATGGGTATTGTCATTCATCTGTTTCTATACAAAATTATATAAGGGATAAAAAGATAATAAAATATGAACGAGCAGAGAACCCCCCCTGCCTCTCCCCGCCCCCTCCCCAAAAAAACTTTTCTTAACAAAATTGAAGCTGGAGAGATGACTCAGCAGTTAAAAATACCAAGTTTGGCCAGGCAGTGTGTGTGCAGGTGTGCGTCTTTAATCCCAGTACTTCAGAGGTAGAGGCAGGCAAATCTCTGTGACTTTGAGGCCAGCGTGGTCCCCAGAGTGAGTTCTAGGATAGCTAGGGCTACACAGAAAACCCTGCCTTGAAAAACCAAAAGAAAATGCAAAAACCCCAAACCAAGTTTGGTTTCCAGCACTCATATTTGACAACTTGTAATTGCTTGTATCTTCAGCTCCAGGATATAGGATACTCTCCTTGGGTACCCACATAATACCTTGAACAGTATTCATTCTGTTTCTCCCCCCCCCCCCTCTTTCTGTTTATTTGTTTTTTGAGACAAGGTTTCTCTGTGTAGCCTTGACTGCCATGGAACTCACTCTGTAGACCAGGCTGGCCTCGAACTCAGAGATCTGCTTGCCTCTGACTCCCAAGTGCCACCACCGCCTGGCCTGTTTTTCTCTTATTTGTGCACATGCACACAAATCTGGTTGTGAACTGGGTAGTGGTGGCATATGCCTTTAACCAACAACTTGGGGAGGCAGAGGCAGGCAGATCTCTGGGTTTGAGGCCAGCCTGGTCTACAAATAGAGTTCAAGGGCAGCCTAGGCTACACAGAGAAACCCTGTCATGGGGGGAAAATGTCTATGTATCTATTTTCTATCTGTCTGTCTATATCTGGGTGTATCATTTTGTTCAAAAGGAAGATTCACGTTCTGTAAGAGAAGGGACAGATATTGAATCTAATAGAAAATAGGTTAAAAGAAAATTGAGTCTGAGTATGCTGGCGCACACCATTAATATGAGCACTCAGGAGGCAGAGGCAGGAAAATCTCCGAGCTAGAGGCCAGCCTGGTCTACACAGCAAGTTCCAGGACGGAACTATCAAAAAAGAGAGAAAACAGACAGGATCTACTCACAGGGTGAGGTGAGGTGGGTTTGTAGGTGATGAGGACCAGAATATAATTTGGTTTTGTAATAAACATTAAGCCTGGTTATTCTGTTGCTACACCTAGGTGATGGTGAATTGTCATGGTGGTATGGTAATGACATGAGACAACCATTCATGTGGCCCAAGTTACTGGGACTGGATACTTAGTTTAGGTTCTTCTTGAGAGAATTGGGTAGAGGAATGATAAACATGTATGACACCCCCCAAAAGAAAAATGAAGGACGGGATTTGAGTTTTATGTTAAGGCTTAGTCCAGTTCTAGGCCTTGAGCTTCTTAAGAGGGTGTATCCCTGCCTGTTAGTGGTGCCGTTGACCTTATCTCCTCTAGTATGTAACTGCAAATCTGTACTGTCTGTTCTGGAAGCAGGAGGGGGAGCCCCAGCTCTCTTGAGGCCCCTGGGTCAGAAATAGGAAGAATCCTCCTTCTTGTACTCTTTGTCCTTAAAATTGTACAGATCAGCTAGGTGGTGGTGCACGCCTTTAATCCCAACACTCCGGAGACAGAGGCAGGTGGATCGCTGTGAGTGCGAGGCCAGCCTGGTCTACAAAGCTAGTCCAGGACAGCCAAGGCTACACAGAGAAACCCTGTCTTGAAAATCAAAAACAAAGAAAGAAAACAACAACAACAACAAAAAATGTACAGGTTATTTCACCCTGAGAGGCTAGTAAAAATGAGAAGATTTAGTTTTAAAAAATGCATTCTGGGGTTTTTTTTTCTTTTTTTTTTTAGAGTAGCCTTGACTGTAGTGCACTCACTTTGTAGACCAGGCTGGCCTGGAACTCACAGTGTTCCGCCTGCCTCTGCCTCCCCAGTGCTGGGATTAAAGGCCTGCGCCACCACCACTGCCCGGCTGAAAATGCCTTCTGATACACATCAGAATCCTACTATTTTGATACTTTGTTTAAGGTGGTTCTTGGGAGTCTGTGGTTCCAGCACTTGGGAGGTGGAGGCCAGTGTGGGACACACAATGAAATCTTGTCCCATCAAGCTTTTGTTGTTGTTGTTTTTTAATTGTTTAGGGCTATATTGAAAATAAATATAAAAGAAAATGTTTGGACTTCATAAAGTCCAAACTTGGATTAGAACACTGAGCTGATTATGTATGAAAGATTAAATTGGGAAGGTTAGCAAAAGTCACGTACTAGGCCAGGCAGGGTGGCGCACACTTGTAATCCCAGCACTCAGGGAGGCAGAGGCAGGTGGATCTCTGTGAGTTTGTGGCCAGCCTGGTCTACAAAGTGAGTCCAGGACAGCCAAGGCTACACACAGAAACCCTGTCTCGAACCCTCCCACCCTTAAAAAAAGAAAAAAACCAACCAAAAAACAAAGTCATGTACTAATAAAATGATTGTAAAATTGTGCCCTTGCTCACAGCCCAGTTAATTAACCTTTGTGTTTGTGGGTACTGAGAATTAACATGGGGCCTTCTGAATGCTATGCAAGTACTCCACTAAGAATCTGTGTCCTTCAGCCCTTTTAACTTTGTATTCAATTTTGAGACCAGGCCATACTAGTTTCCTGGCTGGCCTTGAAGCTGTGGTTCCCTGTCTTAGCTTACTGAGTTGCTGAGGTTGGGCATGCCATGCTGCACATAGCTCACTGTTCTTTGTTTGATTTTCTTTCCTCCTTTAATAGAAGGAGGGCTTACTTTTGTTTGTTTGTTTGTTTTTCCAGGCAGGGTTTCTCTGTATTAGCCTTGGCTATCCTGGAACTCGCTCTGTACTAGGCTGGCCTCAGACTCAGGGAGATCCCCCTGCCTCTGCCTCGCAAGTCCTGGGATTGGGAGGTCTCATTTTGGCTTACAGTTTGAAGGGATAAAATATAGTCCGTCACATAGGGAAGGCATAGCAATGTGTAGCTCCTCGGTAGCAGGAATATAATAGCTGCGGCTTTTCATCTCCTTACATCTTGGGAAGCGAGGAAGTAGAAACTTTTTATTTTTTTATTTTTTTTAAAGATTTTTTTTAAGATTTTAAGAATTATTTATTTCATTTATTGCATATGAGTGCTTTATCTGCAGAAGAGGGCATCAGATTACATTATAGGTGGTTGTGAGCCACCATGTGGTTGCTGGGAATTGAACTCAGGACCTCTGGAAGAGCAGGTGGTGCTCTTAACCACTGAGCCATCTCTCTCCAGCCCCTAGAAACTTTTTTTTAAAAGAAGTTTATTTAAGAAAAATAAAACGGGCTTATTAGTTACAAGGGTGGGCAGTAACAATACTACAGGTGGCCCAGTTCTTGTTTTTAACCTGCATAAAAACCTACAGTGTGCCGGCTGGTGCTGGGTGCATGCCTTTAATCCCAGCACTCAGGGAGGCAAAGGCAAGTAAATCTCTGTGAGTTCCAGGCCAGCCTGGTCTACAAAGCGTGTCGAGGACAGCCAAGACTACACAGAGAAACCCTGTCTCGAAAAACCAAAACCAAAAAACCAAACCCCCACCCCCCCAACCCCCCAAATTTCAGTGTACCAAAGCTGTAGCTCACTGGTGTAGCTCATGCTTAGCAAGGCCCAAGGTTCTGTTGCTGCCCTTCCTCCCAACCCTGACGAGTCTTCAAAAGATCAACACCTTTTGTGTTAGGAAGGAAACGAGGGTGTTGTTAGAGTTTTAAACCTTTCTTTTACTTCTGTTTCTTTTTTTCTTTTTCCTATCTCTTCTCTTTCTTCCCCTTTTCCTCTATTCTAGTTTTTCTTTTGTGAGAGGCTGATTCTTTAATTACATGGTTCTTTATAGCAGTTTAATATTATGCTAAGAGATTTGTGATTTTGTTTTTTGACTATCCCACTGTAACACATGTCCTTACTGTTTAGCACCTAGCATCTCTCCTGCTTCATAACAAATTCGCTACAGAATTTGTTGCACATGGTGGAGTACAGAAGTTACTGGAAATTCCTCGTCCTTCTATGGCTGCAACTGGTGTATCCATGTGCTTGTATTACCTGTCCTACAACCAGGATGCTATGGAAAGAGTAAGTCTAGTCCATTCAGGTAACAAGAATGGGATTTGATGGAGACCATCTCTTTAAAGCACCACATTCACAGACGAATGTTAGGATAAGAATAAATTCATAGCTGAAAAGATGAAATTCTTATGCAAAATATGAGGAATGTGAATGGGGCTGGTGAGATGGCTCAGAGGTTAAGAGCACTGGTTCCTTTTTCAGAGGTCCTGCGTTCAATTCTCAGCAACTGCATGGTGGCTCACAACTCTGTAATGAGATCTGGTGCCCTCTTCTGGCCTGCAGGCACACACGCAGGCAGAACACCGTATACATAATAAATAACTCTTTAAAAAGAAAAGAAAACAAAATTTCCTTAACTTCTGAGCCACTTCATACTTGTTAAGCAAGATGTTAATGCTTTATGCACTGAGTTATTTAGAAGCATTAAATGATGTATTTTTTGCCTCTCTGGAAGTATAGGTTGTGCTTAATTAAATGTAGGTAGTTTTCAGGTTTGGAATAGAACTGACTTTAGAATAATCACTGTATTCTGTAAACATTTCTATCTACATGGGTAAATTTTCATCATTTTTAAAGATACCTTTGCCACAAATGTCAAAATTTATTTATTTATTTATTTATTTATTTATTTATTTATTTATTTTTTGTGCAGGTTTGCATGCATCCTCACAATGTTCTATCTGATGTGGTGAACTACACCCTGTGGTTAATGGAATGCTCTCATGCTTCTGGATGTTGCCATGCTACTATGTTTTTCTCAATTTGCTTCTCATTTCGGGCTGTCTTGGAGCTCTTTGACCGTTATGATGGTCTTCGTCGCCTGGTAAACTTGGTGAGGTTCTTCCACTGGCTCTTCAGTTAGCTGTAGGGGGTCCTGCTTGTTTCAGCTATCCTGCAAGACATCGTGTAAAAGAAAGGAAATTTCTTTTTAGTTGTTTGAATCTAGGTGTCATGTAGCCCAGTCTGGTCTTAACTTGCTGGTAGCTAAGGATGACCTTGACCTACTGCCTCTCCTGCCTACACTTCCCAGTGCATTGGCACGCATCTCTGCACCCAACTAGGAGAACATTTCTGGTGGGTGTTTTGGGGCATTTGTTTCATAAACAATTTTTTTCCTCCTTTATAAGTTTTTTTTTTTTTTTAAACCTTTTCTCCTCTGGTGCTGAGGATTGAACCTAGGGCCTCATAAACATTTACTGTACCACTGAACTGTTGTATTCAGTCCTGTTCTGTGTCTCTTTGGTGGCTGGAGGATTTACCATCCTACTTTAGGCTTTTTAAATTTTTAATTTTATTTATTTATTTTTTTGATATAGTAGTTTTGTAGGATGGCTGCTGTGATAACTTAAATTTTTCTCATATTTTTTGAATTTGGGTCAAGCTTTCTAACTCTGTTTTTCCAGGTACTGGGAGCTGGAATGCAGTTGTGGCTTATCATATACTGCGTCTGGTTAATTTTCATCTTTTCTCAAGATAGAGTTTCTCTATGTAGCCTTGGCTGTCCTAGACTCACTTTGTAGACCAGGCTGGCCTCAAACTCAACAGTGATCTACCTGCCTCTGCCTCTCTGAGTTCTGGGATTACAGGCATGGACCACTGTGCACGGCTAATTTTGATCTTTTCAAATGGCAACAATTTTAGGCTGGTGTATTTTTATTTTCCCTTTTTGATTTTTAAGAGTTTCTCTATAGCTCAGATTAGCCTTGAATTTTCTAGGTAGAATGGCTGGCCTGGAATTTAGTATTTTCCTACCTCAGCCTCCCAAGTGCTGGGCTATAAGAATCTCCTTTGCCCTGTGTATATATATCTTAACATGATTAGAAGCTGTTGTTGTTTGTTTCATACTACTATCAGCATGTTGTATGTGAATAGACTGACTTTTGTCAGTATTGTTGAGCAAACATTTACCAGTCTTTTTTGTTTCTTTTTACTTTTCTCTTCTGTGTGTCCTTTCATGTCTCCTTGGCAATCTGATATCTGTTTGCTACTAATAGATCAGTACTTTGGAGATTTTAAATTTGGAAGACCAGGGTGCACTTTTGAGTGATGATGAAATATTTGCTAGCCGCCAAACAGGAAAACATACTTGCATGGCTCTGCGAAAGTATTTTGAGGCTCATCTGGCCATTAAATTGGAACAAGTCAAGCAGTCACTTCAGAGGACTGAGGGGGGCATTCTTGTTCACCCTCAACCTCCATACAAGGTAAGAAGATTGTCATTTATTTAGTTGCTTAATTATATTTTTGAGACAGGGTGTCTTAGAGTTACCATTGATGTGATGAAACACCATGACCAAAGCCACATGGGAAGAAAGGGTTTATTTGGCTTATGCTTCCATATGACTGTTGATCGTTGTAGAAGGTCAGGGCAGGAACTCAAACAGGGCAGGAACCTAGAGGCACGAGCTGATGCCGAGGCTGCGGAGTGGAGCTGCTTACTGGCCTAAGTCTGTAAATTGATTCATGGGCAGAGATTCTCTTCTGCCACGATCTTTGATTTGAGAGCGTTTCCTCCTGAGCAGATCACGCACACGGTAGGCCTCTTACCCTTTCATGTCTGCAAACACTGGCTGACTGGCCAGTGCCAAAGGTCTGTATGAGTCATGCTGCTGTAAAAATCACTGCCCTCGCTGCCCGTTACACATCAGGCCGTTATAGGCACTACTTGGTTTGTGCTGTCCATTACAATAACTATGATCACCTTGCTTTTAACAGTTAGGTGTTGCCACCTGGCCCCTGTTACTTTGAGGTCCAGTTAAACCCATTGCATTACATTTACTAACTTAGAGCAATATCTCCCACCCTAAGGCCTGATATAAGTAAGGAAAGGGTGACAAACAGCTCGACACATGTGCTGGTGCCACCAGCATTTTCTGTCTTATAGAATTAGTGAAGGGCATGTTTTCTGGGCCTTCCCATTATGGAGGATTAGGTTTTAGACAGCTTATCTGTTCTAGCATTGCAATTATCCTCAGCCTTAAAATCCCTTCATCGACACTAAGAAAAGGGATACCAGACATCTCCCATTCCTTTTCAGTAGGCCATCTTACGACAGAGGCTTCAGCCAACCATTTAAACAAACTTTTGGCACCTTTTTTAATCTGTGAACTTCCCATATTAAACCTAGAATCTCTACCCAGTGAGGCCACAGAAATAAACATCCTGATCCAGTTTTATGTTCCTTTCACCGTTAACCCACACTCTTAAAATCCATTTGCACAGGTGGGAGAGATGGTTCAAAGGTTAAGAGTAGTTCCAGAGGACTTGAGTTCAGTTCCCAGCAACCACATGGTGGCTCACAACTATCTATAATGAGATCTGGTGCCCTCTTCTGGCCTGCAGGTATTACATACATGTAGGCAGAACATTGTATACATAATAAATAAATCTTTAAAAGAAAAATCCATTTGCACACATATTCTCCAGACTTAATGCGTGGATGAATTAGCAAACTTATTAAGCTGTTTAGTAGTGTAGTGTGGTTCCTCATGGACTACACTTTTACCTCCCTTCTAGGAGCCTGCATAACCTTTAGCCAGGTTATATGTCTAGAGGCAACTATTGGTGGGTCCTGGGGACTGTATTGACTTGCTTGGCATCTCCTTCTGGGAAAGTCTTTGTGGTTTAGCATACAGTGAGGAGTTAATTTTCTCCGTTAAAGCCCAAAAGACAGCCAGGCGTGGTGGCGCATGTCTTTAATCCCAGCACTCGGGAGGCAGAGGCAGGCGGATTGCTTTAAGTTTGAGGCCAGCCTGGTTTACAAAGAGCCAAGGCCACACAGAGAAACCCTGTCTCTTAATTAAAAAAAACAAAACAAAAAAACCCCCCAAAAACCTAAAGGCATTTATTTCAAGGGATGAAGGTGGGATAAATATCTTCTCAGGTAAGATAAATCCTTCAAACTCAGAAGGTTCAAAGTTCTCAGCCTCAGTAAGGTTCTCATACACATCTCAACCCCAGGTTACACGATCCCATTCTTTACCAGTTAGTGCCCTTTCTTTAACATTCTCTGAGGCTTAGGCTTTAATATTTTCTCTATTCAGCTAGTCTAATAATGAGGGCTTTTGTTTGTTTTAACACAACTTAAGCTCTGTGGGTGCTGGAGAGAAGATTTTCTTTCCAGAGTACACTTTAAAACTTTTAGATTGGGGCTAGAGAGATGGCTCAGAGGTTAAGGATGCTGGCTGCTCTTCCAGAGGTCCTGAGTTCAGTTTCCAGCAACTACATGGTGACTCACAGCTGTCTGTAATGAGATCTGGTGCCCTCTTGTGATGTGCAAGTGTACATGTAGGCAGAGCACTGTATGCATAGATAATAAATAAAAAAATCTTTTTAAAAAACAAACAAGAAAAACTTTTAGACTGTGTGTATGTGGAGCTTTCTTTTTCCATGTCGTTTATATAGGCTGACCCAGGAGGTATGGCCCATATTTAAGGTGGATCTTACTACCTCAAAAGGTCTGGATTAGTGGTGTATCTTCCTATTTTAAAAGATCCAGACTAAGAGGGCTGGAGAAATGGCTCAGTGTTTAAGACCACCGCCTACTCTTCCAAAGGACCAGGGTTCAATTCCCAGCAACCACATGGCAGCTCACAACTGTCTGTAACTCCAAGATCTGACACCCTCATATCAACACACATAAATTAAAAAATTAAATAAGACATTTTAAAAAATCTAGATTAAAAGATGGGTGTGGTGGTACATGCCTTTAATCCCAGCACTCTGGAGGCAGAGGCAGGCAGATCTCTGATTTGAGGCCAGCCTGGTCTACAAAGCGAGTCCAGCACAACCAGGGCTGTTACACAGAGAAACTCTGTCTCAAAAACCCAGAAAAAGAAACAAACAAGCAAAAAAAGATCCAGATTAATAATGGGTCTTCCCACTTTAAATGGTTTATTTGTTTATTTTTCCAGACAGGGTTTCTCTGTGTATCACAGAGATCCACCTGCCTCTGCCTTCTGAGTGCTGGGATTATAGGCAGGTGCCACTATAGCCTGGCCCCTTCAGATGATTTAATTATGAAAAGAAATCTCTTACAGGTATGTCCAGCTGATTTGGTTTTAGTTAATTCCAAATGTATTTAAATTTGACAACCAAGACTGGCCATCACTCAGGTTCTTAATTATAGACCAGGCTGCCTAGAACGCATAGAGAGCTATCTGCCTCTGCCTCCTGAGTGCTGGGATTAAAGATGTGCACCGCCATGCCCAGCTAGGCTTCTTTGTGTGTGTGTTGGAGATCAAAACCAGGTAAGTGCTATAAAACTTAACTACATTCTGACCCTTGACAAAGTCTCCCCTCTCCTGCCCCCAGAGTTTTTCTGTGTAGACCAGGCTGTCCTGGACTTGCTCTGCAGACCGGGCTAGCCTCAAACTCAGAGATATGCCTGCCTTTGCTTCCTGAGTGTTGGCATTACAGGCATGTGCCACTGTGCCTGGCCCTGATCCAAGTCTTAAAAGTTAATATTATTTGCGGCAACTTCAGGTCTGAAATTCACAGAGACAAGTGTCATGTCTGTAGGATATACAGCTTTGTATTTTCACCTGCCCTACATGAACTCAGAACAGTTGAAAATAGAGGTAATTGATGGGTTTCAAGGACCTTTTTTTGTTTCCACCTCTGACTCACTGCGTCTCTGGCACTAGAAGTAAAGTTTGGATTGAAGGATGAGTAAGACTGCTGCCTTCAGTGCAGAGCTCCAAGTTCTGCCTCCTGTGCACGGTTTCTTTCTGGGGAGAATGTGTGCATAAATGTAGCTCTCATCATTTTGGAACTTATTAAAAGGTTCAGGATTAAGATCAGTGTCTGCATTTTTCAAAAATCACAAGTTGAAGAGATACCTGTTTACATGGTGCTGCTTTCTCTTTCTAACCTTCATAAACAGGCACAAATCAGCCGCCTTATTTTTTAAAAAAATTATGTGTGTTGTTACAAATAACTAGGCATTATGTAACACTGCTTTACATATGGACTGTTGACTTAAGAATTGTGGAAATTGCTGGGCGTGGTGGCACACGCCTTTAATCCAAGTACTGGAGGCAGAGGCAGGTGGATCACTGTGATTTCCAGGCCAGCCTGGTCTATAAAGCAAGTCCAGGACAGCCAAGGATACACAAGAGAGACCCTGTCTTGAAATTCACTCCCAAGCCCCCCCCCCCAAAAAAAGGACTTGTGGAAGCTATTATTAAAAATTTTTGGCAAGCATTGAGAAAGCAGCAAATGATACAGTTACATGTATTATAATAATATATACTTCTTCTAGGCGTGCTCGTACACTCATGAGCAGATTGTGGAAATGATGGAGTTTTTGATAGAATATGGCCCAGCTCAGCTGTACTGGGAACCTGCTGAAGTCTTCCTCAAGCTTTCCTGTGTGCAGCTCTTACTGCAGCTTATTTCTATTGCCTGCAATTGGAAGACGTATTATGCAAGGTAGGACTAGACGTTTCACATGGAGTTCGTAACACAGTACATGCTTAACAAGCGGACGTTGAGTTGATTTATTCTTTTCTAAAATGTGTATGTGTGTATAGTTGTGTAAACTTATGTGCCTCACGTGCAGGATCTTGGGCAGAAAAGGGCATCAAATACCCTGAAATTGAGAGTGAGACAGTTGTGAGATGCTGTGTGGGTACTGCGAATTGAACCATGTCCTCTGGAAGACAGCCCCTGATCTATCTTTCTAGCCGTCTTGCTTTCCTATTTTATATTTTGAGACAGTATCTCATTATGTAGCTCTGACTGGCCTGGAACTCATTGAGCTCCACCTACCTCTGTCTCCTGAATCTTGGTAATAAAGCTGTGTGCCACAGTGCCCAGCTATTAAAAAACAAAAACTTTTTTTTTTTTTTTTTTTTGCTTTTCAGTTTTTGAGACAGGGTTTCTCTGGGTAGCCTTGGCTGTTCTAGATTCACTTTGTAGACCAGGCTGGCCTCGAACTCTGCCTGCCTCTGCCTCCTGAGTGCTGGGATTAAAGGCGTGCGCCCTCATGCCTGGCCCACAAAAACGCTTTATACTTAGTAGGTCAGAAAACAACTCACAGATGTTGCTTCTCTCCTTTCACTGTGTTAGTCCCAGGGATCAGATTGAGTCAAGTTGGTTGGTAGCAAGTAACTGTATTTGCAGATCTATCTCCCTGGCCTCAAAAGTGTGATTTTTGTCTTAAAATTTTCATTTCTCCGGCTGGAGAGATGACTCAAAGGTTAAGAGCACCGACTACTCTTCCAGAGGTCCTGAGTTCAATTCTCAGCAACCACATGGTGGCTTATGACCATTTATAATGTGATCTGGTGCCCTCTTCTGGCCTGCGGACAGCACTGCATACATAATAAAAATAAATAAATAAAAATTTATTTCCATTTCTCTGTGTACATATGTGGCAAGGTGACTATTTGGAAGCAGGGAGGTTTGTTCTTTGCCTACGCTCTCTTCATCCCTTTCTTATCTATCTCTTCTTCATTCCCTTGCTCCTTCCAGGCTTAGTCCTGGCTCCTTTACTTGCCCCCAGTGCTGGGAATTATAGGCATGTGTCTGTCCTTACAACTGGCTTGGACACTTTTTTTCCCTTTGAGACAGGCTTCTTTATGTAGCTTTGGCTGACCTGGAGCTCACCCCTTAGACTAGGCTGTCCTTGTACCCGGAGATCCCTCTGCTTCTCCCTCTCAGGTTCTGTGACTAAAAACCCTCCATCCCCTGACAGGCCCTTCTTAACTTTAAGGCAGTGAAGGAAATGAAAAAGGACCAGGAAATATTGTGTCCCTGGGTATGGGGACACATGTCTTTAATCCCAGCAGAGTGAGTTCCAGGACACCCAAAGCTACACAGAGAAACCTTGTCTCAAAAAACAAACAAACAAACAAAAAACCAACCTAAATCTAGTGAGTTTCTTTTGGAATAGCCATTCTCAAACCTTCTGGCCTTAGAACTCCTTTTACCATATTAGAAATTATTGTGTACTAAGGAAGGTGGCAGATGGTGCCGCCACCATTAATCCTAGCACTCAGGAGGCAGACGCAAATAGATCTCTGAATTCCAGGCCAGCCTGGTCTACAGAGTTCGAGGGCATGCAGTGCTACACAGAGAAATGTGTATCAAAAACAAAGAAATAAAACCCCCAAAACCAAACAAACAAAAGAAATTATACAACACTCTGAAATGTTTTGTTATATTTATTAGTATTTTCTGTACTAGAAATTAAAATGTGTAACTACACTGGAAGTCTAACCAAGGGCCGTGCGATTGCTACCACTGAGCCACGTCTCCAGCTTTTTTCCTCTTTTTAATTGTTTATGTATATAGACATTTTGTTTGTATGTATGTCTGTGGACTACATGTGTACAGTGCCCATGGAAGCCAGAAAAGGACATTGAATCCTCTAGGGATGGAGTCATAAGATGCATGTGTACGCTTGGAATCAGACCTGCGTCTTCTGGAAGTGCAGCTGATGTACCTAACTGCTGAACCACCTCTTGATTTTGTTTGTTTTTTGATTTTTTTGAGACGGGGCTTCTCTGTGTAGCCTTGGCTGTCCTGGACTCGATTTGTAGACCAGGCTGGCCTTGAACTCACAGCGATCCGCCTGCCTCCGCCTCCCGAGTGCTGGGCTTAAAGGTGTGCGCCACTACGCCCG
The DNA here is from genome assembly GCF_964271855.1 of Acomys minous. NCBI lineage: Eukaryota > Metazoa > Chordata > Mammalia > Rodentia > Muridae > Acomys > Acomys minous. Next base: position 16,330,683 of record NC_140495.1, on the reverse strand, counting down.
GCATTCTGAACCACCTCTTTAGCCCTTATAAAGGGTTCCATTATGTAATTAAGGGCAGCCTTAAGCTTGGAGTCTTTCTGCTTTGTTTCCTGAATAGTGAAATTACAGACATTTACTACTATTTCCAGTTATGTTAGTGTTTTTACAATTTGCTTTTTTCACATTAATAGTCAAAATACTGTATTTCTGTGTAATAGTGTATTCATGATTGATGTCTCTTTTGAGGCTGAGGTGTGTAGAACCCAGGTAATATTATATCTTCATTTTTGTAGTTAGCACATTTTAAAACTTTTGGTTTTTGAGATAGGGTTTCTCTGTGTAGCCCTGTCTGTCCTGGAGTCACTTGGTAGACCATGCTGGCCTTTTAACTCACAGAGACTACCTGCCTCTGCCTCCTGAGTGCTGGTATTAAAGGCCTGTGCTATCATGCCCAGCTAAGAAAGATGTTTTTTAGAATTGTCCAAATGGTGGTTTTAGTCAGTTATACCTTTGTTTTTTGTAGTTGTATTGCAGTTCCCTCTTTGACTAATTCTTCTTCCTGTCTAGGAATGACACTGTGCGCTTTGCTTTGGATGTCCTGGCTATTCTCACTGTGGTGCCAAAAATCCAGCTCCAGTTGGCGGAGTCAGTGGATGTGCTGGATGAGGCTGGCTCTACTGTCTCTACTGTAGGTAGGTTGCACCTTGTTACCCTGCTGGTCTTTGTGACTGCAGGTGCATGCATGTGTGTGATGGCCAGAGGGTAGCATCAGGTGTCGTTCCTCAGGCATCAGCCGTATTTTTTTGTGATACTTGGAACTCAACAAGTAGGCTAGCTGACCATTGATCCTGGGCCTGGACTTTCTCCTTTTTTCCCAGTAGTAGGATATAGGTATGTATCCTCATGCTACTTATTTATTTACTTGTTTGTTTAGGCACATTGGTGTTTTGCTGCATGTGTCTCTATGTGAGGGTGCCAGATTCCCTGGCATAGGAGTTACAGACACTGTGAGCTGCCATCTGGGTGCTGGGAATTGAACCCTGGTCCTCTGGAAGGACAGTCAGTACTCTCAACCACTGAGGCACCTCTCCAGCACCTTTGTTTGTTTGTTTGTTTGTTTTAGGGATCAAACTTTCATTCTGTGATAGGCAGGCAAATTATTTCCAGACTCAGCTGTCTCAAGTGCATCTTACCATCTTTGTTGCTGTGTGAATGTAGATTTGCCTGTGCTCTTCTGGTCATGCTTGTATCCTAATTTCAGGTTGTTAGACTAGGACAGTGGTTCTCAACCTGAGGTCTCAATCCCCTTGGAATCGAATGACCCTTTCTTGGGTAATATATCAGATATCCTTCACATCAGGGTTTTTTTCTTTTTTCTTTTCTTTTTTTTTTTTTTGAGATAGGGTTTCTCTTGTAGTCCTGGCTGTCTTGGACTTGATTTGCTCTAACACCAGGTATTTACATTAAGATTTATAACAGTAGCTGGGCATGGTGGTGCATACCTGTAATCCCAGCACTTGGGGAGGCAGAGGCAGAGGCAGAGGCAGGAGGATCTCTGTGAGTTCAGAGGCTAGCCAGTCTACAAAGCAATTCCAGGACAGCCAACGCTACATAGAGAAACTCTGTCTTGACAAAAAAAAAAAAGAAAAGAAAAGAAAAGAAAAACATTTATAATAGTAGCAAAATTACAGTTATAAAATACCAATGAAAATACTTTTATGGTTTGGGGATCACTACAACATGAAGCAATTGTATTAACGGGTTGCAGCGTTAGGAAGGTTAAGAATCATTGGAATAGAGGGTTCCTTTTTGGTGTCATTGGCACTGTACAGTTTATATAAAGAGGGTCATCCTAATGAACTTCGGGCTTCTAAGTGGTTCTAATATTTCTGTACTAGTGTTATGCACTTCCCAGAGCTTTACCTTTAGACAGCAAGTTGGGACAAACAGCGAAAGACAAGAGCTTGGTAACCTGAGGAGTATTTCAGAAACATGGGAAAGGAAGAAGCTGTGTGAGAAGGCCACTGAGGTCAATCCTCAGCCTATACTGTGGGAAAGAAGGTGCCTACGGCTGAAGCACCTACGTAATTCTTTCCTGTCTAGTGAGTAAGGTTCTTACTGCTGAGATAACTGCTAACTGAGGGTCTTTTGCCGCCTTCTAGCTGGTTTTAATTTATTCCCACTGCTTTAAATATGCACACAAACTTTGACTTTCACACTTCCCACTATACATGAGATACTGTCCCATTAAGGCACAGAACATGCAGCAGAATGCTTACTTGGAATTGTTTTTGGATGGTGTGTGTGTTGAGACAGAGTTTCATGGATCCCAGGCTGGTCTCTTAACTCAGTATGTACTGAGGATGACCTGCTGTGTAGCTGCATGCCTGCCTATCTTTGCATTTTTCCTTCCTTCTTCCTTATTTATTTATTTATTTATTTTCATATTCATGTGCATGCACCACACAGGCAGGCATGCACACACACGCACACAGCCCTTTTTTCTTGATGTGCAGGTCTGAGCTGATGTTTGTCTTTTTTTTTTTTTTTTTAAGATTTATTTATTATTATGTATACAGTGCTCTGCCTGCATGTACACCTGCAGGCCAGAAGAGGGCATCAGATCACATTATAGATGGTTGTTAGCCACGTGGTTGTTGGGAATTGAACTCAGGACCTTTGGAAGAGCAGACAGTGCTCTTAATCTCTGAGCCATCTCTCCAGCCCCCTTCCTTCCTTCTTAAATGGAGCAAAATGAATAGAACTTCAAATTATGAAGTTGTGTCACTGAAGGCAGCCATTAGCTTTAAAAGATTAAAAATTGTGTTTTTGTATGTTTATGTGTTTGTGTATGTGTGTATGTGTATATGTGTGTTTGTATATTTGTGTGTATGTGCGTGCGTGCGTGTGTGTGTGTGTGTGTGTGTGTGTATGTACCTGTAGATGAAGCACACTAAGAAGCCAGAAGATAGCTTTGGTGTTAGCTCTCTTTCGTCTTGTTGCTGTGGGTGTGTGAGCTTCCAGCCAGTCTGCTCTCCCGTCTTTACCTTCCTGTAGAAGTGCTCTTTTACATGGGTTCTGGGGATAGAACTCAGGCCATCAGGCCTATGTTGCAAGCCCTTTTACTCTCAGCCAGCTCCGTGGCCCTTAAAGCTCTATAGACTAGTGGGTTTCTTTATGTTTCATAATGTTTATCATACTATCTTGCTGATATGTGCCTCCCACTTCCTCCTCCTCATCCTGTTGTCTCTGTAGCTAGTTTTTACTACTTTGTAATTTCTTTTTTTACCCCCACCCTTTGTCCTCTGATTTCATTTCCTAACACTAGCTAGGAGAGAAACAAGGATAGAGGGGAGAGAGGAATTAGGAAAATCCCTGAATCTAATTTGTTTCTTCTTTGACCAAGGCTACTAATAAACTACAACCATCCTCTCTAAATGACCAACAGTCATCACCACCCCCAAAACCTCCAACCTCCAGGTTCTAGCATTTATTTATATATCTTCTGAAAAGTTCCCAGAATTCCAAAAGTCACTCAATCACAGAAACTGTGCAGCTGGCAAAACCATGCTAGCACAAGCAAACCATAGTCTGCTTGCTGTGGTTAGTTTGAAGCAGTCTCATATCCCCAAGCCTGAGATTAAAATGAAAACACTTAAGAGTATGTCTGTATCTTTTTTCTTTAATATTTATTTGTTTATTATTATGAATATAGTGCTCTATCTGCATGTTCACCTGCAGGCCAGAAGAGGGCATCAGATCACACTATAGATGGTTGTGAGCCACCATGTGGTTGCTGGGAATTGAACTCAGGACCTCTGGAAGAACAGTTAGTGCTCTTAACCGCTGAGCCATCTCTACAACCCTGTCTGTACTTTTAAAAAGAAACCAAAATTTCAGAATTCTCCAAACTTGTCACTACATGCTACCCATCTACTTTCATGTCACACAAACACATAGTTAAATTTAGATTCTGCATATAGGACAAACTATTTTTTTCCTTGTTTTCTTCCTCCTATCACCTGGAAACCACCCCCCCCCCACCCCCACCCCCGCTTCTTTTTTTCTTCAAGACAGGGTTTCTCTGTGTAGCCTTGGCTGTCCTGGACTTGCTTTGTAGACCCAACTGGCCTGGAACTCACAAAGACCCGCTTGCCTCTGCCTCCTGAGTGGGCTTTTGTTCTGTTGTGTTTTAATTCTAGATTTTTGCAAATGCGTTACTAGTCAATATCTTGAGAGCCTTGTATTTTCTTTTTATTCTTATTTATATTTTATTTGTTTTGTGTGTGTTCTTGCATACCATGGTGCATGTGTGAAGGTTAAGAGGGCAACTCGCTAAAGTTAGTTCTTGCCTTTCATAAATGTGGGTCTGAGGATGAAGCTCAGGTCTCCAGGCTCGAATCCAAGAGCCTTTACCTTATAAGCCGTTTTGCTACCCTCATTTATTTTCTTGTAAAGGATGTAATTTCAGTTTTTTAATTTCTAAGAAAGATTCTATTGTGTATAATGCCATGTTTTCTCTGTCCATCTGTCTGTTGATAGACACTTGGGCAGGTCCATAACTTGACTGTTGTTCATAGTGTATAATAAGGACGGTGCGTAGAGTGTCCCTGTAGTGTGCTTGCTTAGGTCCTTCTAGCTGTTTTATGAGGAACAGTAACATTTTTTTTTCTATGTTATAGGTATCAGCATTATTTTGGGAGTGGCTGAGGGTGAGTTCTTTATCCATGATGCTGAAATACAGAAATCAGCACTTCAAATTATCATCAACTGTGTATGTGGCCCAGATAACCGAATATCCAGTATTGGCAAATTTATTTCTGGAACTCCTCGGAGAAAGCTGTCTCAGACGCCCAAGAGCAGTGAGCATACTCTGGCCAAGATGTGGAATGTGGTCCAGTCCAACAATGGCATCAAGGTGCTTCTATCCCTATTGTCCATCAAGATGCCCATCACAGATGCAGACCAGATCCGGGCCCTGGCCTGCAAGGCCCTGGTGGGCCTGTCTCGAAGTAGCACTGTTCGACAGATCATCAGCAAACTCCCCCTTTTTAGTAGCTGCCAGATTCAACAACTGATGAAGGAGCCTGTGCTGCAGGACAAGCGTAGTGACCATGTCAAGTTCTGCAAGTATGCTGCTGAACTCATTGAGCGAGTGTCAGGAAAGCCTCTTCTCATTGGCACTGACGTGTCACTGGCACGACTACAGAAAGCAGATGTTGTCGCTCAGTCGAGGATCTCCTTCCCGGAGAAGGAGCTGCTTTTGTTGATACGAAACCACCTCATTTCTAAAGGGCTTGGAGAGACAGCAACCGTGCTGACGAGAGAGGCTGACCTGCCCATGACTGCTGCCTCACATTCTTCTGCCTTTACCCCAGTAACTGCTGCTGCTTCTCCTGTCTCTCTTCCCCGGACCCCTCGGATTGCCAATGGCATTGCAAGTCGACTGGGTAGCCATGCTGCTGTGGGTGCCTCTGCCCCTTCTGCCCCCCCTGCCCATCCTCCACCACGCCCCTCCCAGGGTTCATTGGCTTTGCCTGGCCCATCATATGCTGGCAACTCCCCTTTGATTGGTAGGATCAGTTTTATTAGAGAGAGGCCATCACCGTGCAATGGCAGGAAAATTCGAGTATTGCGGCAGAAGTCGGACCACGGCGCATATAGTCAGAGCCCTGCCATAAAAAAACAACTGGATAGACATCTTCCTTCCCCACCTACGTTGGACAGTATCATCACAGAGTATCTGAGAGAGCAACATGCTCGATGCAAGAATCCTGTTGCCACCTGTCCTCCCTTTTCTCTCTTTACTCCTCACCAGTGTCCTGAGCCAAAACAGAGGCGACAAGCGCCAATAAACTTTACCTCAAGGCTAAACCGCAGGGCATCATTTCCAAAATATGGAGGGGTAGATGGCGGGTGCTTTGATAGGCACCTTATCTTTAGCAGGTAAGGAGAGATTCTCCACACTCCTTGGAATTTTTCTTTTATTTAAACCAGTGTTTGGTCAGTATCATTACCGGGTGATTAGTTAAAGTCATTTGTTGCCCTGAGGTATTACTGAATGTCATTTTATGTGCTGTGTGAGCTAACTAAGTTAATTATGGATTTGTTTTAGATTCTTGGCAGTATTTTGACCCCTTTGCTGTCATCACAATCAATACATTTTTTAGAACTCACTGTTTATAGCCATTTCTCAAACTTGCCTTTTATGCCAGCCAAGTTGCCCTCTGTCTGATTCTTTATAAATCTTACACACATGGGACCACACACTTTAGTCTTTTTCATTGAGAATTTAAAACTACTGAAGGTTAGCTGAGCATGGTGGTGCACACTATTAATCCCAGCACACTGGAAAGCAGAGGCAGGCGGATAACTGTGAGTTTGAGGCCAGCCTGGTCTACAGAGTGAGTCCAGGACAGCCAGGGCTGTTACACAGAAAAACCCTATCTTGAAAAATCAGAAAAAACTAAACCAAAAAATTACTGAAGGTCATTGTAATGCTTTAGAATCTACTTTTGTTTGAAAGATTTCACACTTTGAAACATAGTATTCTTCTCACATACCTTATAGCAAATTTACTGTTTTTCTGAGTTCCTAGACATTCTTTGTTCTGATTTATCCCGCCCACCCCTTTTTTCCAATTAGATTTCGCCCTATTTCAGTGTTCCGGGAAGCTAATGAAGATGAAAGTGGCTTTACCTGCTGTGCATTTTCAGCCCGGGAGCGGTTCTTGATGCTTGGTACCTGTACAGGGCAGTTGAAGCTCTACAATGTCTTCAGTGGACAGGAAGAGGCCAGCTACAACTGTCACAACTCAGCCATCACACATCTGGAACCTTCCAGGGTGAGGGCTTCTTCCCTGGTGCTCTCATTTTGAGATGGATTGGGGAGTTAGAGTTAAAGGAGACTTCATATCTATGGGGCTTTATTTTAGATGAGTAATTAGCTAGAAAGTCTAGTTGATGTTGACTTGTATTTCAGAAGGAAAGTGAGGGATTTGGCCAGGTATTGATAGGGGAGTTTTAACTATGTATGGTGGTGGTACATGGGAAACTGAGCCAGGATGATTGTGAGTTCAAAGCCAATTTGAGTTACAGAGTAAGTTCTCAGCCAGCCTGAGTACACAGACCCTATTTCAACAAAAGAAAAACAAATAAAACCCAGGCCCACAAGCTGGGACAGTGAGTAAAGTGCTCACTTGCAGTTCCTGACTACCTGCTTTTGTTCCTTGGAACCCATGTGAGGGTGGAAGAAGGCAGCTCTATAGAGTTGTCTTGACTTGTACATGCATGGCACACACATCCCCATACCTACAAATCATACATACATGCACAATAAGTAAGTTACAAAAAACCAAACATCTTTAGGTCCCTGGTTGTAAATAATTTTTTCTAGTCCCCTGTAGTCACATGTAATTCAAATCTTGGTGATTTTTAACTCCTTCCTCTTGTAGGACGGGTCCTTACTTCTGACATCTGCCACTTGGAGTCAGCCTTTGTCTGCACTTTGGGGGATGAAATCAGTATTTGATATGAAGTATGTATTTATTTGCTTTTGTAGCATAGTATCTTGTATTTTGTGTCTTATTTATCCACTTAATTTCCCTTCATCCTATTTGAAATTACAAGCTGTTTTGGGAAAAGAGGAGTAATGTTAACTGTTGATAATTTCTTTCTTTCTCATTGAAATTCATATTTAATAAGGCTTTATCTTAGTTTATTACAAATAATCTTTTGATGCCTATATTCCCATTATACAGCGGGCTATTCAACTAACTCCAAATGGACATTTATGTATTTTGTTCACATGACAGTTGTATTGATTTCTGGGATATCTCAAAAACATGTCCTATGTTAGCCATTTCTCTAACCAGCAAACTCGTATTGTGATCTGCTCTGGTGGACTGATAGAGGGCCTTTGCTTTTTAATCTATGTATATAATTGTTCTTTGGAAACCAAGGATCTTCAGGTGCATGTGATTTGCAAGATGGAAAATTACCTGTATTTGCAGGTGATTGAAGAGTCTGTCTTAACAGTCCATTACCTCAGTAATTTTATTATTCATAGGCATTCCTTCACAGAAGATCACTATGTTGAGTTCAGTAAGCACTCTCAGGATCGGGTCATAGGCACGAAAGGAGACATTGCCCATGTAAGTACTTGAGAGTCTGCTTCTTACAAGTTGTTTTTACCCATTTGCTCATACTGAAATCTTCTGGAGGTAATGTGAGATTGTTTCTTGTTGGCAGCTAGAAATTACTCAGTGGTGTACTAGTCCATGTCTGTAATCGCAGTCACTCCAGACACTAAGACAGGGAAACTGCAGCATCACAGCTGGCCTGAGCAAGTAGTGAGCCTCTTCAAAACTAACTTACTTTCTTTCTTTCTTTCTTTCTTTCTTTTTCTTTTTCTTCCTTCCTTCCTTCCTTCCTTTCTTTCTTTCTTTCTTTCTTTCTTTCTTTCTTTCTTTCTTTCTTTCTTTCTTTCTTTCTTTCTACCTATCTATATCTATCTTGGTTTTTCAAGACAGTGTTTCTCTGTGTAGCCTTGGCTTTTCTAGACTTGCTTTGTAGGCCAGGCTGGCTTCAAACTAAGAGATCTGCCAGCCTTTGTTTCCTGTGTGCTGGGACTACAGGCGTGTGCCACTGCACCCAGCTCCTTTAAAACACGTGGTAAAACACTGGACCTGTGTTGGGAATGTAGCTCACTGAGCACTCATGCCTAACATGATCTAGAACCAACCTATAGTATCTCAGACCACAAAGTACCCGAGCCCCAAAGCCACAAAACAACCCTGTAGTCAGAATCCAAGTAAATAAAGTAGTTGAAAATTACACAGAGAGCCAGACGTGATTGGGAATACCTGTGACTCCTCACTTTGAGGGCAAGAGGATCAAGAGTTCAAGACTAGTGCTGACCACTAGTGAGACTTTGTCACAAATAGTAAGCTATATGGGGAAAATGTGAAAGGGTGCAGTAGGAATCTGGCAGGTTGAAAAGACTATTAGTACGGCAGTCTGCCTGTCTCCTTTTTCCTTTTTGATATAGGATTTTTTTTTTTTTGGTTTTTTGAGACAGGGTTTCTCTGTGTAGCCTTGACTGTCCTGGACTCACTTTGTAGACCAGGCTGGCCTCGAACTCACAGCGATCCTCCTGCCTCTGCCTCCCGAGTGCTGGGATTAAAGGCGTGCGCCACCATGCCCGGCTAGGATTTCTTTTTGTAGCACTTGAGATCTTGCTGCCTCAATCCACCAGGTTCTAGGAAGATAGGTGTGGGTCAGCCACACACAACTGACAGCAGAGGCTTACTGATTTCTTACCAAGTTTTATATGAAATAAAACCCCTGCCTTGAGGCTGGAGAGATGGCCCAGAGGTTAAGAGCACTGGCTACTCTTCCAGAGGTCCTGAGTTCAATTTCCAGCAACCACATGGTGGCTCACAACCATCTATAAGGAGATCTGGTGCCCTCTTCTGGCAGACAGGCACACATTGCAGGCAGAACTATTGTATACATAATCAGTCAATCAATCTTAAAAACAAAACCCCTGCCTTCAGGGAGCCTCATAGGGGAGACAAATAAATATTATATATTATGTAGCAAGTGTTGCAGAGTAAAGACAGTGGTTTTTAAGCAGAATCCTGAAGGAAGTGTGACTATCACTCAAGCAGCTGGAAAAGTGGGCTAAGTGAGAGCCTGGGGAGGATGTGAGGCAGGAAACCAGAGAGGATTCCCCCTGTGGAAACATAAAAATATACTGGAAGTTGTAAGAAAGAAAATATAGACACTCGTTACCTAGGTTTTTCATTTTAATATTTTGCAGTATTTTATGTGTAAATTTCTCTTTTTAAAAGATATTTGAAATGAGGTTATGACATTATGGCATTTTTATTGATATGCTATTTATCTTCTAACAATAATATAATTATATAATCAATTCCAAATAATTCCCACATATCTATTGTCCAGTCCACATTCAGTTTTCTTAATTATTCCTAGTGAACTTGGTTTCAAAGGTTTTTCTTTTTCTTTTTTTTTTATTAAACCAAGACCTACTCAAGATCATTATAATGCCATTTGGGTTATATCTTACTCATGTTTTAAGGGTAAGGCTCTTTCCTCCAGTTTTCCTGACTCTGAATTTTGAGATAACCAGGCTGGTTGTCTTGTCCATAATCTAGGCTATGATGTCTCCTTCTTTGCATCAGAGGAGGATCTTTTTTAAACTGGAAATGTTACGGCATGTCTTAGTTGATAGAGAGATCTGGTCTCTGTATCAGTTGCAAACTGTAGACTTTAGAATTTCTTTTTTAAAAATATATTTTATTAACTTATTCATATTACATCTCAATTGTTATCCCATCCCTTGCATCCTCCCATTCCTCCCTCCCTTCCATTTTTCCCTTATTCCTCTCCCCTATGACTGTGAGACTTGAGAATTTCTTAGTGTGATGGAGCTAAAATATGCTCTGGAATTTTAAGGAAATACTAGGTATCTCACTAACAGCTTTTGAGTAGTATTTTGTGGTTTGTCATTGATCTTTGATGACAACTTACCAAGTTTTAACCTTGGAAACACATTGTTTCTTTAAAACAGAAGAAGAAAAGGTTTATTTTAACTTGTTGATGTGGGTTGAGTTCTCATTTTACTGTGGGAAATGGATTTTTCCAAGCTCGGCAGGGAACTGGTGTGCTCAGCATTCACTCAGGCGGGGACCCAGCAGTCAGTTGCACAGCTTCAGGGCTTCTGTGCTGGGGTTTGAGAGCATGGAGAGGCATGTCAGTCTCTCTTTAAACCTGCCACTGTGTAAACTAGTCTGATTTTTCTCTTCCCGCCCCTTCTTCTCTAAAGATTTATGATATTCAGACTGGCAACAAGCTGTTGACTCTGTTTAACCCAGATCTTGCCAACAACTACAAGAGGAACTGTGCCACCTTTAATCCTACAGATGATCTTGTCTTAAATGATGGCGTCCTCTGGGATGTCCGCTCTGCACAGGCTATCCACAAGTTTGACAAATTCAACATGAATATCAGTGGTGTTTTCCATCCAAATGGGCTGGAGGTCATCATCAATACAGAAATTGTATCCTTGCCACTCGTGTCTTTCCATTTGTTACCTGATTTGTTATGCAGAGATATTTCAGTATACTACTTTCTACCTGGTCTATAGAAATCAGTTGCTAGGCATGAAAAGAGGAGAATGGGTTGCTTACTTAGCATTTAAGGATATGAGATTATTTGCAGGAATATCAATATTATGTGTTGGTATTTAAAGTATCAGTGCCTAGTAGGAAGAAAAATGATATGTTGGGCTGGAGAGATGGCTTAGAGGTTAAGAGCACTGCCTGTTCTTCCACAGGTCCTGCGTTCAATTCCCAGCAACCACATGATGGCTCACAACCATCTATAGTGAGATTTGGTGTTCTCTTCTGGCCTGTAGGCACACATGGCGGGCAGAACACTATATACATAATAAATAGAAATAAATCTTAGAAAAAAGGAAATGATACTCCGTTTCCATGAGGTTTAGAGAAGAACCTCTTTGGGTTGGGGGCATGTAGCTTAGTTGACAGAGTGATTGCCAAGCCTGGCGTAGTCCTACCCAAGTGCTCTTAATTTTGTATGTAACAGTTTCCCTTAATCACATCCCTCCTAGTGGGACCTTCGAACTTTCCATCTTTTGCACACTGTTCCTGCTCTGGACCAGTGTCGCGTGGTGTTTAACCACACCGGGACGGTGATGTATGGAGGTAACAAGCCCTTTGCTTCATTCTCTTTCCTCATTCAACACTCGCGCTTAATTGGATGCTTCACTTTTAGAAGGTTTCACTTGTGAAAAGCAATTAAATTAAAAGCTTTAAAAAAAAAAAAGAACAAAGGGTGACAGAAGATGAACATTTTTGTTGTTATAGGAGAAAAAGCAATTATTTTAAAGATAATTTTGTTGTTGTTGCTTTGTTTTTTTCCTTTTTGAGACAGGGTTTCTCTGAGTAGACTTGGCTGTCCTGGACTCACTTTGTAGACCAGGCTGGCCTCGAACTCACAGAAGTCTGCTTGCCTCACACGCAGCTTTTCTTGGGATATTTTATAAAACTTCAGTTACAATACTTACTGAGAGATTGAGCCTATTTTGTGCTGCAGCGTGTTGGATATGTAATGAGGACTCCTGGGGAAGAACTAACTAAAAGCAGAAAAAATTGGTTTGCAAGGATACTCACTAAAATCTTAGTTGACTTTGTAATTCCCTCATTTGTGGGTCACTCGTGTTTCTGGTACTTAGCACTGTTTCATTACTCTCCTCCTCGTTAGCAATGCTGCAGGCAGATGACGAAGATGACTTATTGGAAGAGAGGATGAAAAGCCCTTTTGGGTCATCCTTCCGAACATTTAATGCAACTGATTATAAACCTATAGGTAAGGGCTGATACTGTTCATTGTTTTCTTTATGTTTTTGTATCCTTCCTTAAAAATCCTCCATTTTTCCAGGAGGACTTCTTACTGACAAGTACAGAAGTTATAGAAATACCTATGAATATTGGCCCTTAAGATTTTTTAAAATGTATGTCTGTGTATGTCTGTGTATGGGTATGCCCATGAGAGCTCAGGTGCCCACAATAGCCATAGGCATCTGATCCCCTTGAGTTGGTTACAGGTGGTTGTGAACCACCCAAAATGAGTGCTGAGGACTGAGCTTGGGCCCTCTGCATGTATGCCCTCTTAACTGTTGAGCCATCTTTCTAGTCTTAAACATTGTCCTTTAATTCATTCCTGTAAACAAAAAGCAGGCATTTAGGTCGCAGCAGTACTTTAATTCTCAGTCACATGTTACTTTTCAGCAACTATTGATGTGAAACGGAACATCTTTGACCTGTGTACAGACACCAAAGATTGCTATCTTGCTGTCATTGAGGTAAGGAGGGCTTTCAGAGACACTTTTGTTTTGGTATTTAAGGTAATTTCCAAGTTATATTTAGGCATTTTATTTGACACCAATGTAGTCTAAAGTAATATTCCTGATAACGTATTCGATTGCTAGGGCTTGGGAGATTTGTAGTCTTAAGAGAAACAGTGAGAAAAACCCCCTTTTCAGTTCCTGGCTTCTGAACTCAGATTGCCCTCCCTTCCTCAGAGGAGTGTTTGTCTCCCATCAAGGTGAGCTGAGCTTGGTCCAGTGGTTGTTGCGTCTCCTGTGCTCACAGCTACCACTGCCTAAACTTGCCTATCCTGTATCCCTCCAACTCTGTTCTAGGTGTAACATTTTCAGAGTCAGCCAAATAATTGTAGGAACTGGCAGCTTTGTTAGTTACAGGGTCAAGGAAGGTAAAAGGCACCAGTCAGAGCTGTAGTGTGGAAGTAGGCCCTCTGACTCACTGCTTACTTCAGGATGGCTGCTCCATTCCAGAATCAAGGCAGTATGGATGCGCTGAACATGGACACGGTATGCAGACTTTATGAAGTGGGCAGGCAGCGTCTGGCAGAAGATGAGGATGAAGAGGAGGACCAGGTCAGAGATCTTTGAATTTTCTGTTTAAGCTTTGGGGCATATGTGCTCTGCTCTTTTGTTGGAGGGGATTTCCTACTGATTGATGGATTGATTGATTTTTTTATTTTATATTTTTTGGAGACAGGGTTTCTCTGTGTCTCCTTGGTTGTCCTGGACTCACTTTGTAGACCAGGCTGGCCTCAAACTCACAGAGATTCCCCTGCCTCTGCCTCTCGAGTGCCAGGATTAAAGGCATGTGGCACCACGCCTAGCAGTTGGAGGGGATTTTTAAGATAAGTTTCTACAAGCTGCCGTATTTGGAAGACCTGTTAATATGCCTGAAACTTACAGAAAGTGAAATTTTGTTAGTATAAAGCTTTTTTTAGATGGACGTATTATAACACTCATTTAAAACAAAAAGGGGATAGGAAACTGCTGTCATTAGTACAAGGTTTTAAATAAGCAAAGTGTGGTATTGCTGAGATACCTACTATCTCAGTGCTTAGGATGCTAAAGTGGAAGGCTTGCAAATTTGAAGCTAGCCTAGTCTACACAGCTCAGCTACCAGATCAGCCCATATCTCAAAGCACAAATCTGAAACCAGAATGGTAACAATAACAACAAAAAAATCGAGTGCCTAATGACCCCATGCTCCATTTATGATGTGCTGTCTAGCAGTCTCTGATTTTACCTCCATGCTTCTTATAGTGTCCTTTTGGGGCTTCAAGGTAGCAGCTTCTGTAGGGCCAGTAAGATGGCTCATTGGTTAAAATTGCTTGCTGGCAAGTCTGATGATCTGAATTCAGTTCCCTGGACTCATGTGATAAAAGGAGGAAAAACCATTTTTTTCTAAGTTTTCCAAGTTGTCCTTCAACTTCCACATGTGCCTTGTGCTGCCCCCCACTCATGTGAATCATGGTAAGAAGAAGATAAGCAGATCTCAACTCCAGTGTCCCGAGGAAGCCAGGCAGTCACTTCTGCCGGAGATGGATGCTAGTAAGAGTGGAATGACTAGGTAAAGATCATCTTGATGGTTTTGAGAAATTTAAACATAAGTATAATACAGATAGGTTGTTTAATGTCCCATGGTCTTAGCTTTGCCTTTCTCACGAGTCAGGTCTGTGCTGTTGATGTTTGCTGTGTCACCATCAGTTTTGAAGAGTGTCTCCAACTTGAGAGCACAGGCGGCATTGCAGGAGGACCCTCTTAGTGTACTTCCTTTGTCCTGTTCAAAGGGTCTGCCACAGAGTTGACACCACTGAAATTGAAGGATTAACGTTTGACTCCAGATTATGAGGGGCAGTAAAATAGCTCTTTCTAGATCTTGAGTTAAGTTCTTCACTTTTAATCTTGGTCCGACAGGTAAGGGACTTTAAAGTCCCTGGATGAGATGTGCCAATAGGGTGAGAAGAACTCTGCTCTTTCCATTTGCTTTTTTTTTTTTTTTAAAGATTTATTTATTTATTTAATGTATATGATAATGCACACCAGAAGAGGGCATCAGATCACATTATAGATGGTTGTGAGCTGCCATGTGGTTGTTGAGAACTGAACTCAGGACCTCTGGGAATTGAACTCAATCAGGACCTCTGGAAGAGCAGCCAGTGCTCTTAACTGCTGAGCCAACTCTCCAGCCCTACAAAAATATTTTAAAGTATAACTTTCCTTTTTTCTCTTGCTCCCTTTTGTGCATGCTCTCTCTGTTTCTTTTGTGGCACTAGAGACTGATGAACACAGGCTAAGCACACCCCAGCCCCTTACTGTTTTTAACTTTGACATAGGGTATAACCAAGTTGCCCATGCCTTGCTAAAACAAAACCAAACCCCAAAGCAAATTTACAAAACAAACAACAGCACTAAAACAAAACAAAAACAAAACCAAAAAAACCACTCACACACATAAAAAAAAAAACCCCAGCAGTTTTCTGCGTGTAGTAGGCTAAGGACTCAGGTTCTTCTTTAACACATTTTAGTGTTGATTAAACAAGGGTGATTTGTTGTGCAGCTTTGAAATTCTGATGTTGGGTTCCCTGTTTGGCTTTATAGTTACAAACGCATCATCTGCTCCCTGACTGCCAGGCAAGCCCTGCACATGGGGTGGCTGGGTATATTAAACTATAAATTTGAAGCAAGTTTGATACATATTTTAAATTACTCATGTAACATCATTATGCCCACCCTCCATATTTTTGGAGATTCTAAGGCTGTGGGCTGCAGGCTCCTCTGGGGATCATCAGTGAGTCCTGGTGTCTGTCTTTTAAGGTGGAGCTTGAAAGGAAGCTAGGGATGCTCAAGACAGGTAAAGGGCTGTTGATTCTGTTGGCTTCATTCCTGAGTGCCTGGGGTGGGGAGAGAGGTAGGCTGTAGCTTTGCATTCAGGGACCTTTATGAAGGAGCAAGTGAACCTAAGTATTGCACTTCTCTCCACACCCTCTCCAGGGAGCATGTGTTAAGAAAAAGACCGATTCTGTGTGTGATTCTGCTTGGCTTTCCCTTTGAATAATTAAGTCAGAAAGATGATGGAATGAGGACAGGTTGTTGTTAAGGGCTCTGACTTTATGGTTCTGAAAGAACAGTAGAGGTTATCCCAGCATGGATGCCAGTGCCTAAGTATGCAGGCTCATGTGGGCCCTGGCAAGGTGCTCTGGTACCCAGTGTGTAGATGAGTGCGAAAACTTTCTAGCCCAGAGGGTCTTTGTTGTGTGCATAGGTGTATGGCATGGGTAAGCTAGGACTACTTTTCAGATTGCTCAGAATTTAAGCTAAGTTCACTGTGTGCTAACACCTGCAGTCTGCTACCACTCGCCACATTTCAAGTTTAAAAGGCAGATGTTTGGGATAGTATTATATTATTTATCATTATTAGTCCCCTTTGTATCATTATTGTGCTGATCCAAATTGTTTCTAGACTCTTGTGATGGTGTGATGTATTTACAGTTCCCATTGGATCTCTCTTCATTACCTTTTTGAATGCCTCCTTGAATTTTTTAAATGCCCACTTTGGTTTATATGCTTCACCTGATTTTTAAAACTAGACTTCTCATTTTCATATGAGTTATTTGCTATTCAAAATTTTATCCTGGTCTTGCTACCTGCTCTTTGGTCTTCTCAGATGGTTTGGGTGTCTCATGTGTGGCTTAGGGATGCAAGCAAGCACCTGTGACCAACACCTTTGAATTTGCCTTTTCACCTTAGCAAAACAAGTTCAGGGTAACGAATGGTCATTGCCTTAAAGTACTTGTATGAAATGGTAGCTGTTGAGAGAACTTTATTGAGATGCATTTTAAATACCACAAATGTAATTTCCATTTCAATCATTGAAATGGCTCAGCATTTAGTCATTTGCTGTCTAGTCATGGGTTCCGTTCTGCAGGAGGCTGGGCTGAGAATCTAGTCCCAGAGTTTTCTTCAGCCTTCTGGAGGCCAGCTGAAGAAGGCCTTGTCCTGAGAACTGGTCACCAGGAAGACCTCCTGGGCAGGAGGGAGCCAGATTCCCCAGCTTCAGCACTGGATGGGAAGGGAGCCTTTGACTTGTGAAAGGCCAGATAACTGACTGCACTTGGTTAAAATAAAGACAGTCAAGAGTCAAAGAGCTAGATTTTAATTCACTAAGCTTAATGATAGAAGACAAAGACAGGGAGCTACAGAAGGAGAAACGGGGAATGCGCCTGCCGACCCTCAACCTCTGGGTTTTTAAACCAAGGTACCTCAATAGCAGGAGACACTCCCAGGACACTTCCAGGGACTTGTCTCTGGGGCACCTTTGATATGTTTTTCTTCAAAGAGCCAGCTTTTGACACCTTTTCTGCAGGTTTGGGGGCGTCTGGTGAGTTCATGTCAGCAGGGTGTACACTCACCTATAACCAGCTTCGTTGGGGCACAAAGCTTACTGGGAGGGTGTGTTTCCTCCACCTACAGACAAAGGCCCACATCTAGGCTGATGCCTGAATTCAGTCCCCAAAATTATATGTTGGAAGGAGAGAACAGACTCCCACAAAATGTCCTCTAATCTATGTACATACGCGAGCGCACCACATACACACACTCATGCGCAAATGGAAAAAGTTGCCATTTATTCTGAGGCTTAAATAAGTTTGGAGATTTTACAGAAAGTGATGAACTGACCATCATGTTGATGAGTGAAATATACTGGAAGACTTAGCCTTCCATAGTTGGTCCTGAGGCAGCTGCTGTACATGGCTTCTGGCAGTTCATAAGAGCACTGATAAGCTGTCACCTGCTAGAGGTCATATTATTCACTCAGTGTTTGGTGTGTGCGTTTTAAAAAGCTAATTTAGTCAACTTTGTTGTTGGCTTTTAGGGGAAAATTCTGAAGCCAAAGATTGATGATTGATAATTTTTTTCTAGATTTTGAAAAGTCAGTAGTTGTCAGTTAATTACTGTTAACTTTAAGTTTATTAAGAAGACTCTGAACAAGGGAATAATGTTTTCTTTTTTCATCTCTGTTTGGAATCTGTGCTTCCTGTGTGTTCTCCACTGCCTAGAAGCGGATGGTGAGTCCACACCAACTGCATCCCTGGCCAGAGGTGAATGTGCTGACTCCTGAAAGGGTCTTTTTTTTTTTTTTCCCTTTAAAAAAAAAAAGGAAAAAGGAAAAGAAATGAAAGCTGGATGTGGTGGAGCATGCGTATAATCCCAGCACTCGGGAGGCAGAGGCAGAGGCAAGCAGATCTCTGAGTTCGAGGCCACCTGGTCTACAAAGCGAGTCCAGGACAGCCAGGGCTACACAGAGAAACCCTGTTTCAAAAAACAAAAACAAAAACAAAAACCAAGAAGAAAATTGTTCTAGAGTTAAATTCTGTCAGTAAAGAGAGAAAGCACATGTATCTGTCACACGGAAAGAAGCTGTGATGTTTTAGGACAGTCCAGGAACAGCGCTAAGGCAGTAGGAGTGTGAAGTAGGTGAGTATGGAACAGTAAATGTTGGACAGTAGCACTGTATCTGAATTAAAAAAAAGTTATCCTTGTTTTGGACTAACTGTCCTTAATGTATGGCCAGAAATTTGGTTTTCTGGTGGGTTATATTTTGGAAGGAAATACAGGCTATAAGCCATTTCTTTTGAAAAACAGATATTCTAGAATTTTGAGATATCTATGTACAAATGCTACACTAAATAAATTAAGCACAGCTGTGAATATTTTACACAAATCCTGAAGAGCCAGATAGTTTGGTTTGTAGCACAGGTGGCTAATGGTATTGCCTGGACTTACTTGTGATTCTGTCCTGGGGAAGGTGAGGCAGCCAAAAATGGAGCTTGAGAGCTGTGAATGCTTGAGCTAGCATCTCCATGTTCTTAATTAGGAATTCATATCACAATTGTACTTGTTCAAACTTCATCCACAAAAATTTACTTCTTGGGCATGGTGGTCCAGTGTGCTTTGCTTCTGGCACTCAGGCAGTTGTATCTCTTTGAGTTTGAGGCCAGCTTTGTTTACTATAGTGAGTTCTAGCTCAACAAGGCTACATAGTGAGACCCTATCTCAAACAAACCAAAATAGCAATTATAAAGTACCACTTAAAAATTACCCCACAGCTGGTCTTCATGCTAATAGAGTTTGGGCTCAGTGGAGGCAGCCTGATTTCAGAGCACATCATAACTTGTGGAGTGGTATAGGCAGAAGCCAGCTGTCCCTGTGTGAGAAAAAGACTAAGTGAGCAAGTGCGGTAGTCTTTTCAACATAAGATAGGTGGAAGGCACTTGGGACCTGAGTGCTAAAGAGAAATTGCTAGATTTGAGGAGCTGAATCTCTGTATAAGGAGTGAGCCACAGTGGATGAAGTGTGCAGATGGCTGAGGCAGGGATGTAAAAAAGACACCTGTGGTAACAGGCTCCCAGGGTGGATTTATGCCCAGAGCAGGAAGCTTGCCAGAGTCAAGTTTAGGGCCAAACGCCAGAGGAGGGAGTTTTGGCCTTTGATCTGGCAGGAGGAGGGTGGGTTGTTAGCTTCAGGCTGTGGGGGCTTTGGATAATCATGAAATTGACTCAGATGAGTTCAGAGAGAAAAGCATTTTATACTTCATTCAGTTCTAAAACTTATTAGTAACTTTTAAAATGCCCTGGTCCTTAGTTCTTATAAACTCTTTTAAGTCCTTAGGGAAGACTTGAGAGAATTAGAAGAACAAAAGCCAACAGTTCACATCTAGACCCAATAGAGACCTTATTTAGATAGACAAGAGATGGTTCGTGCTGTCTCAGGACCGTGGCTCACAGACTGCTCTAAAGGCTGCTTCCTTAGAATATCTTTTTGGGAAAAACATAGGCTTAGACTCTTTTGCAAAATTCAGATAGGTCTGGGAGCCTTTGTTCCATGATCCAGGTTTCAGATTGACGTTGTCAGTAAGCTGGACACACTCATCTTTGACAGCACACACACCAGCATTGGTCATTCAGAGTAGACATTGAGGTAAGACAGTGCGCCTCACGTCCTCCTCAGTCTGCTCTTCCTTTCCAGTTGGCCTTCCAGAGTTAATGGGTCAAACCCTAAGCCTAAAAGCTGCGTTGTAGATGCTGGGGCTGACCCCTGGCCTCAGCAGTGCTCTTGATTTGGACACTTCTCAGTTCTTCTTAAACTTGTCTTTGGCTGCAGTAGTAAACACTTGTGCTTGCCTGGCACAAATGATGTCCTGGTTTGTATCCCAACCCCATACATTCTACTTCCTTGAACCTCCCCGCAAACTCCCCTAAAAAGCTTGAAGGTTGTTCTGTTAAAATTTTTTGTTTGTTTTTGACAGGTCTCATCTGTCATAAATTTTAAACATTGTTTTGTTCCATATGGAGTAGATAGACATATGGTCCTGGATTCTTTCCTTTTTGGTTATTATTATCCTTTTTCCCCTCTGATTATTTTGAACTTTGGTCCTTTGCTAATAGATGATAGCTAATTTTGGTCAAGGCCATGGAAATGTGCTTGCAAAGGAGCTGAAGTTACGATCTGATGACCACTTTGGCTTTCTTCTGATTGGTTCCCTCTGGTTTATCTTCTGTGTGTGTGAGCTTGTCTGTGTTATTCACTTGGCCACCTCCAGACACTTTGAGCTCCTTTCAGGTGGAGCAGTGCTTAGTAACTGCTGAGTCTCTGTTTCTGGAAATGATATATAACTACAGCTGTAGGGTAGTCGTCTCCAGCCTGCCCCCTCCCCCTCCACAGTCACATACTTGAACATGTTAGCATCTCTGGATAGCATTAGTTTTCCCTGTGTAGCTGCCATACATAAACTGTTGAAAGTATAAATCACTGCATCAAACAGCTTAATCAAGACGTCTATACAGGTTACAGAGGTGGCTGAGTAAGTAAAGTGCTTGCCAAACAACTATGAGCCTGAAATTGAACCCACAGTAGCAAACAGCTGTAATCTCATAATTCCATAGTGAGTGGGAAGGAGAGACAGGAGAATCCCCAGAGGCCTGGAGACCAG
Source organism: Acomys minous (assembly GCF_964271855.1). Taxonomy (NCBI): domain Eukaryota; kingdom Metazoa; phylum Chordata; class Mammalia; order Rodentia; family Muridae; genus Acomys; species Acomys minous. The sequence goes on along the minus strand of NC_140495.1, from coordinate 16,309,781 downwards.
ACTAGATAACATGGCAGAAGAACAAGTGATTCTATCCTGTCTTAAACAAGGTGGAAGATGAGGGTCAACACCTGAGGTTTCCTCTGACCTCTATGTGTGTTCTGTGGTACACATGTGCCCAGCTGTACTAACACCCAAAGAAAACACACACACACACCCCACCCCCCTACCCCCAGAGTCCTCAAAGCAGAGCTGCTTGACAAGTCTGTGTTATATTATAGCCCTGATTTTTTTTTCTTCACTGTGGTGCTGGGGTTTGAACCCAGGGTCTTGTCAACAAAGTGCTTATTTTTTTTAAGGTGAGTGGCAGGAGATTTAGAATCCAGGGTACCTAGAGAAAATGTTTCACCGTTTTTCTGGTAGGTTCGTATCTTTGGTAAATTACTGTTGAATAGAAGAATGGATGAGGTTTCTGGCACTCTGTCTATCATGTCTGTCTGTCTATGCTCTGTCTGTATCTATCATCTGTCATTGCTGTGTAGCAGGAAAGATAGGTGTCTATTTACTCTGTTTTGTGCGTCTGCATTGTTGAAGTGTTCATATTGAGCACTTAGCAGCTCTGGTAGGGATCTGCCTGTTGTGTAGGAGCTGAGGGGTTTAGAAGCTGGGCAGCTCAGCAGCTGTGTTCTTTCTAGAATGTGTTTTGCTAGAATGTGGAGCTTTACATTTCAGGCAGACCTTTTGTTCCAGTGTCTGAGCTCACTTTGGTTGATGCAGGAGGCGAAGAGTCCCCCTGGTCAATCAAGGTTATCGATGGCCTTTGAGACACCTGTGAGGCAGATTTTCTGTTTCTTTGCATAAGAGCTCCACGACCAGCCTGGTCTACAAAGTGGGTCCAAGGGAGCCAAGGCTACACAGAGAAACCCTGTCTTGAAAAAACAAAAACAAACAAAAAAAGTTAAGAGGTGGGAGACAGTTGGCATGGTTACAAAGCCAGACAGGAAAATGGGGTGCCTGACTCCACAGGGTGACTCTTCGCCTTTTAGAGGGTCAGTAATCCTTGCTGAGGTGGTTTCAAATGCCTTAAACATAGTTGCCTGTCCCAACCACCACTGGCAAGTCTGTTCTACTAACAGTTTATTCCTCTGTCCCCTTGGATAGGAATTACCACATGGTCCATGTGGGTTAAGCCTTTGTGTTTGTCCTAATGGACTTTATGCTCTCTTATCAGGAAGAGGAAGAACAGGAGGAAGAGGATGATGATGATGATGATGATGATACTGATGATTTAGATGATCTAGACACTGACCAGTTGCTGGAGGCTGAACTGGAGGAGGATGACAACAATGAGAATGCAGGAGAGGATGGAGACAATGACTTCTCTCCCTCTGATGAGGAGTTAGCAAACCTTCTAGAGGAGGGCGAGGAGGGGGAAGATGAAGACTCTGATGCAGATGAGGAAGTGGAGCTGATCTTGGGGGACAGTAAGTATTGGGCAGAGTTTGGGATGAGCCTTGGTACCCAGGACCAAGTCCCTCCTCTTGTACCAACCTAATCCAGAAGACAGCTGTGCTTGGCTTCTGCTGACTTATCACTTGGGTCCCTTGAGGAACATTAGGCACCCCGTTCTCCTGTCAGGCTTTGTAAACATGCCACTGGCTCCTACCTCTTAACTTTTTTGTTTGTTTTTGATTTTGTTTTTTCGAGACAGGGTTTCTCTGTGTAGCCTTGGCTTCCGTGGACTCACTTTGTAGACCAGGCTGGCCTTGAATTCACAGATATACACCTGCCTCTGCCTCCCTGAGTGCTGGGATTAAAGGCTTGTGCCACCACGCTGGGCTCCACCTCTTAACTTTAAAGCAAAGGTTGGTACACTTTTCTTTTTTTCTTTTTTCTTTTTTTTTTGCTTCCCAGGTCTTGTGGTCTCTGTCGCAGCCACTCAGCTCTGCTGTAATAATGAGAAAGCAAGCACAGGCCTAACATAAATTGAGATTTATGGCTGTGTTCTAGAACCTATTTTCAAAATAAGTGGTGAGCTTACAGCTTTTGAATTCCTGCTTTAAAGGTTTGGCGGAAGCATAGCTGTCACCTGAGAGTCTGAAGGAGCATTTCACAGGCTCTCTGCCCCTTTGACTGTCATGTACAAATTAAGGGCCTTTTGTGGGAGAGCCCTTTTCCACACTGCTTTTGGCCAGTCCCTCCTGAAGGCCGAGGAACAAATGGATGTTTTATTTCCCCCACTTCTTGTTCTAGAGAACAAACTCGAGTTTGTGTAGTAATTTCCCACTATTTCTGAGAGGCCTTTTCCGACGAATCCCAAATAAGCCAACCACAGCTTTTAAGACTGGGCAGGCAGCACCATCCCACTCTTCCATGTCTGAGCATTGCCACGGGAGTGCTGTTGTTGGCAGACCTCTCCAGCTGTGGTCCTGGTCCTTTGTATTGCTGCCTGAGTGAGAGGGTCTGGTCATTTAGCTGATATAGCCAGCATCCTCACAGACATGGTAGGCACTCTGTAATGAGAGCTGCTCTTCACAGAGCGGTGTTCACTTGGAATTAGTTAAGAATTAGCTTCTCATTTACAGATGCCCTGTAGCCATTTGCTGCTACTATACTGAGCAGTAAGAACACATCCATTTATATCATTATATAGCATGACAGAAAGTTGTGTTGTGTTGTGATGGCCTAGGCCAAGCAAACTCCAAGCTGCTCCATTAGAGGGCCTCTGTGCATGACCCTGCTAGGAGAGAGGTGGGTAACTGTGTTTTTAATATAGATACTCCTGTTACATGTACTATGCATAAACAATACCTATTCTCCACCTCATTTTCTTTAGGACAAATACCTCTTATGTGCTGGTAGAGCTGAGCCTGACAGCTGATTGCCTTAGGGGAGACTTAGCAAGTCCCCTCCAGCACTTGAGGCTCTGGGTGGGAGTGGGCTTCCTGTCCCAACCCACCTGCTGTGTGTGTTATTTAAGGGTTGAGGTGATTCTGTGGGTTAGCCTCAGGTCATGATGACCTGAGAGCCAGGTAAAGACCCAGGGATATTCTTAACAATGTATCAATAGTGAGATATTAGAGACAAATTATACCTCCTTTCTATTGTTGGTAATGCAGGTTAGGTGCGCTCAGTCAATAGCAAGAAGCTGGTGCCACCTCCATGTGTAAGTGTCACTTGATGTGCTGGTTTTGTTTTTAAATAAGAAATACTTTACCAGAACCTAAGATTTAAAGTTTTCAAATAGACTAGACAGAAGAGCCAAAAGCTGCTTTTTGAAGGAGAGACGTTAGAATATTACCCACAAGGGTCGCAAGACTATTATTGGGTGTTCCCTTTTTGTTCGGTCAGTCCTGTTCCTCCCCGAGCCTGCTTACAGCGAGAAGACAGCATATTCCTAAGAACTGAATCCCTGCTTTTAACCAGTATAGCGATCTCCATAAAACAGGGCAAATATAACCTAGACAATGAAAATAAAAGTGCTTCCCCATCAGAGATAAGCTAGAGAAACCTTCCTACCCCTCCTCTAACCCTGACAACTGCCTTCATCCACAGGGCTGTGTACTTAATCCATGATGGGGCAGTGAGTGAAAGCAGAGAGCCGCTACCAGTGACCGTGTCCCAACAATCCAGATGACACTTCCAGCTTCTGCTCATGCTTTACAACAGTAAATGAGACATAGATGTGCTAATGTGCATTTAATCACCAGAGGAGCGAAGATATCTGGGCTTTCTATTCTGTAATGTTTCTAAGCCTGTACCCACCCATTAAATGCAAAGGAAAATGGAGTCTTGGTAGAGCAGCAGGGCCACCCATGTGGTGATGAGACGGACTCGAGAGTTGCTCACGGCATGGAGCCTGATCCACGCTCCAGCTTCCTCTAGGGCGCGGACTTGGCTGCTTTGATAGTAAATTGCACTGTCCCAGTGCTGGGTATAGCTTGCCTTCCAGACACTAGCACAGCCCTAGCTTGCCTGCACTGGGATAATACATTTTGGTTATGAAACACTAAGTTCTACATTGGGTCCTACTCTGGCCGGGACAGTTGAGCTGTTTGTTTCTCTGAAAGGGGGAATTCTAGGCAGCAGTGATGGCACAATTGATGCACACTGACCTCAGCTGTTGCACTTCCACGATAGGTAGGGTTGAGCCAGCAACACTTGGATTTACTTTATCATGTGGGGCAGCATGGTCATCTCAGATCTTGACTCACCTGACATGGTTTAACATGTGGCCCAGGTTGGCTCAAGTTCCCCAGTCTGTCTCTCTTCATCTTCTGAGTGCTAGGATTTCAGGGATGTGCCACCACACCCAGCTGCAGGGTTTCCATTGGTGATTTGAATATAAACCCTCTCAATTTGTATTTGGTAACAGTACACCTTCCTTTTGCCATTCTGAAAATTCCTTCTCTCAAAGCAAAGGTAATCTGGAAAACCTTTAATTCTATAAATTATGAGAATATGGTCACTATAATATTGATGTGTAATATATGACAACACATGTCGATATTTCTGCTTTGATTCTGAGGTGGAGGCACAGGAGTGGCACCTTCAGCTTTCCCTCAGTTGCTCTTCCCTGTGTTCTGTGGGCTGTCCAATGTGGATATTGCTGTCCCTCATGGCTGTCAGTGGAACCCAGACTGCGAAACCGTTTACAAGTATCACCATTACAAGCCTCATTCTGCTTCTCTGAAGGAACTCGGCCTTCCTGAACTTAGAGAGTCTTATATGGTGGAAACCATAGAAACCCACACCCATGGGTTGCTGCTCCAGATACAGAACCCTAGTTCTTGAAAAGAGGCACATTTTTTTCAGGGTCTTTATGCTCAGCTTCTGGGGACCCCTTGCTCTTAAGCCTGGATGTTGTAAGGCAACAGCAGGTCAGACCACTGGCGGGATTATTTACAGTTCATCTGCCTTTGCCGCAGAGACTTTCAGAATGGTAGGTCCTGATCAGAGGCTGGGGAGTGATTGGGTCACAGCACCATTTGGGCCTGAGAAAAGGTTAGGGCACGAGGTAAAAGTCCTGCCACCTGACCCCTGTTGTATGAGAGGGAGGCTGCTGCAAAGCTCTCTTAGCCATTATTTAGCCCTTAGGTAGAGTTAAGTATTGGTTTCTCTTTTCACTGTGGGGTAGGGGGTTGAACCCCTTGTCTGTCTTGGGGGGGGGGGTGGTCTCAGGCAGGTAGGCCTGGCATTGTTGGCTTGCCTATAACATAAGCACTGGAGGATCCTTGGAAATCTGCAGAGGCATCTGGCAGAGCAGGTGCTGTGTGTGGCACTGGGGAGTAGACAGTGCTTTCTGCCTGGAGATTTTGTCTCAGCAGCTGCTGGGACGTGGTCTGGTTAGATTTAGGTGTCAGCATTTTATCCTGCGACCACTCCATTGCGTTTCCCACTCCTTATCACGTTGGGCCGTTTTTTGTTTTTCCTTCCTTACCTTGCGCTAGAATTTTCAGGTACCTTGGAGTGGCTGGCGAAGCTTTGTACTTCTGGGCACCCCTTTCCACGTAGACAAGCCAGGGCTGAGCCCAGGTGTTTCAGGGCTTGGGCTATGTTGCCCACATTTCTGGGCACCTTATGAAAGTATTTCCAGTTTTGTTCTTATTATTGTTTTTGTTTTTTATTTTTAGGTTTTTCGAGACAGAGTTTCTCTGTGTAGCCTTGGCTGTCCTAGACTCACTTTGTAGACCAGGCTGGCCTCGAACTCAGAGATCCGCCTGCCTCTGCCTCCTGAGTGCTGGGATTATACGCGTGTGCCACCACGCCTGGCCAATTTTGTTATTTTTAAAACTTTTTAGATGGTTCACTGGTGAAGAGCAGGACCTGGGTTTGATTCCCAGCATCTACATGACGGTCTTAACTGTCTAGCTCCAGTTCCAGGGGGATCTGATGCCTTCTACCTTGTTGGGCACTCGACACACCTGTTGCACAGATAAACATGCAGGCAAAACACCCATACTCATGTTTTAAGAAAAAGTTTGGATTTCATGCTTTCTAGTGTGTGGAAGTCAGAAAGATAGTCTGCGGGGGTCAGTTCTCTGCCATGTAGGCTCCAGGGTTAGAACTCAAGTTGGCAGGCTGGGTGGCAGGGACCTCTGCTGCAGGCGTACTTTATAGCCCCTTTCCATAGCTTCTTGAATAAAAACTAGGTCTTAAGTGTACTTACCAGTTTTCTTGGACTTTGCTTGGCATGGTGTATCTTTGAGGGTCCTTTGGTGGAGGGAAAAGTTAGGACAAGGTCCACTGTAACCAGGCGGGCCTTGAACCGGTGCACCTTCAGCTTTAGTCTTCCAGATTAGGACTGTAGATATGTCCTGCACCGTTGGCTTTGAGGAGCTCTTTTGCTACCACTTAGTTTCATTCCTCAGTGGATTCTTCCAGAAGTGTTAATGAGTTCATTCCTTGCCTGCAGAGTGAGTCTGGGGCCCTTGGTCTCTGTGTTTCTGCTGACTTCCTACTTGTTTGTGACAGATGGCTGTTTCTGTAGCTGCATGACAAGGATTGAGTCCTGGGGTTGCCTTTGTAGGTCCTGAGGCCTGGAGGAAGGGATTGAGCCTGCTTATCATTTTTAAAAATAAATTTTAGTGTGTCCACATAAGGTATCCATTATCAAAGTATGGGGATTCATGTAAAAAGTTGACTCTAGTGAAAAGATGAGCATAGTTACTATCTAATCATCACCCACTTTCTTTGGCAAGAGCAGCTAAGAAATCTCATTAGGTCTGATCCAGAAAATAACTATTATTTGTACTGTTGTTGTGTTAGCATTCTAGACTTGTTTATCTGTCATACCTGCTACTTTAAAACGGTTGACTTCGCCCCTCCTGTTCCTTTCTCCCAGCCCTGACACAGGCTGGTCTGGAACTCATTTCAACAAACCACGGTCCTCCCTTTTTAGTGTTTCTTGGAGATCAGGATCCTGCCATAAGGACACAATAGGCCAGGGGCAGGGACCTCTGTGCTCCTCTCAGCCCTGTCCCTTTGCAGCCCAGTGCCCAGGTGGAGGCTTGAGGACACTTGCTTGATCCCTCTGGGGCATCCCAGGCAGGAAGCAGGGACTCCAAGTTCAGGTCTTTTGAAAGGCAAGAGAGCCAGAGATCCCAGGGGTGGCTGTTGTTGCCAGCAACAGGCATATTCTCTGGAGCCAAGCTCCAAGGAGTTAATTGATGTGTTTTCTACTTTCTGGAAAGTGGTAATTAACCCTGCTCAGGCATAAATGTGTTGAATGCAGGGGTGTCCTACAGTCCTAGCATATAATTGTCTCTCCCTTCTCTTACCTTTCAGCAGACAGCTCGGACAACTCTGATTTGGAAGATGACATCATCTTATCTCTGAATGAGTGATGTGCCATCCCCTCTTGGAAGAGAATCTTGGCAGGCAAGAGTGAATGAATTCAGAACACCTGCCTTTTGCTGCCTCCCAGGGCTGTCTGTTAAGGAGCTGTGTGCCCTACATTCAGAGGACTATGATTTAGTGTCTCCCTGGAATCTGAGGGCCTTTCTAAAAAACAATAACAACCACAAAAAGGATAAAAAAAAAAGCCTACAGGGACTAGGCCCTAGTTTGTGTCCCCTCTTCCTAGGACGGACATAGCTTTCCTCAAGGGAAAAAACAAACATGTCTCTGGGTTTCACAATATATTTTCTTTGTATAATGTTCTTTACTTAAAGAACAAGAAATAGTTTTTTATAAAACTTTAAAATGAAAAAAAAAAAAAAAAAAAAAAAAAACAACCAAAAAACAAAAACAAAACACCAACAGGCATTTGTAACCGAGGGTCTGAATCACACCACCAGTCTCCTACCCCTGCACTTCATTTTCTTTGGAAGAAAATGATGCTAAAGAACAATATAGAGGCATTTTTACATACCTATTTAAATGAAGAGGAAAATCGTGGTTTCTTAAATTGATAAGGATTAAGAATATTTTATTATAAATATAATATATGATTTTTTAACCTGTTTTGTTGCCTCATATGCTGTCAAGTTAATTTGTTTTCCTTTGTGCTAGACGGGAAAGGAAGGCACGGCCTGCTTACTGGGGAAAATGCCTAACTCCCTACTTTGTGGCCAGGCAGCAGACAGTCGTGTGGACCCTGGTTTTGTGGAGTTGAGAGAACTTTAGGGGTATAAATTCACTCCCTCTCTTTCTCTTTGTGATTCAGTTTTTCAAAAGTCTTTTTTTCCCTTCCCTTTCTCCCCAATGTGGAAATTACAAATCAAAGGTCTTTTTCTTTAATGTAAAGTGTATTTATTTAAAAAAAAAATACAAAATAAACTACAAGTCTGTCTTTGTTTATGCCCTTTCCTTGTTTTCTTTCACCCAAGTGGGGTTTCCCTCCTGTCTCCTCAGTTCTTCAAAGACCACGCATGACTTGTGAGGAAGGCAAGAGCACTCCACAGTGAGAGAACACAGCCTTCCCCACAGCACGTCCTCAAGGAAGACAGTGGCTGTCGCTTTTGCCTGGCCTGGAGTTGCTGGGGGCCTTGTGAGGATAACAATGGGGGTGAAAGGGGTCGGGTGGGCTCCATCTCTGTCCACATGTGACCTTTAAGGAACATTCTGGCCACCCCTTGACTGGGATTAGGGGGACTTGAGCAGTTTTAGTGCTAAAAGTTGAGAGGTACTTGAGGCTTGGTCAGGCTGGACTTGCTAAGTATCAGGGGCTCATGTTTTACTCATCCCACTTTTCTTTCCACAGCAAATAGAAAAGGCCAATCTCTGATTTTGCCCACATTCTGGCTCCTGTTTCTGTTACACATCACCTCGCAGCCTCAGACACACTTAGCCCTCTTCTGTCAAGGTTGCACTGGTTATAAGGTAAAGCAACACAGAGCAGTGAAGACTCTGCAGGCGTAGGTAGTGCTTAACCTGACACACTGAAGTGGTCTGTAGCAGAGGTGCAGCCTGGTCTTTTAAGAAAGCCTTGGCAAAAAATTGGCTTCCTGTTTTAGGTCCATTTAGGTCCTTACTTGCTTCATGCCATGGCGTTAAGTGGTTCACTGACACCAGCTGGTAGATGTCTGATGCTGGCTCTGATCTTTTGTCGTCACTAGTGCAGCTCATCTGCCAGGAGCTCCTGGGAGCAGCCACAGCCTCCTGAGGTGGAGATGGCACATTTAATAGGAAACCACAGTTCTGGTTGACTTGACAACACTCCCTTAGGAATGTGCCTCGTGAGAAAACATCTACCTTCATTGTTCGACTAGGGTTCAAAGCCTGAGTCACTTAGGAAGGCTCAGGGTAGGAAAACTACCAATTAGGGGGTTTTGTCTGCCCATGGGTTTTTTGTTTTTTGTTTTTTACCTTCATGCAACACCACAGCCAATGTCCACCTGACTCACCTTCTCTAGTGCTGGCAGGGCTGGCTGACAGGCCACAGAACCTGTTATGTCTTAAGGACTAAAAGGAAGTGGTTAAGGTGGTCCAAAGTGGAAGGTTATGGTGTGGTGTGATTCTTTACTCAGAAACAGGTTAGCACTAAAGCCAAAGGGTGCCCCTTTCCAAAGAGGGTTAGTTAATGACACTGGGGGTGAGGTGACTTGGTTCTGCCTGGGAAGGGTACCCTTGGGTGATGAAGCCTGCTTTGTTAAAGGAGCCCAGATGTGCCACAACTGTTCTGTGACATTGTTCAAGATCTGTAAGACAGGCTTTCAAAAATGAGGCCTGTTCTGGTCTCTTCTGCATGACCCTGAAGTTGTTTGGGATGCAGGGCTCCAACCCCTGCAGTAGACACACACAGATAAGTTAACATTCTCTCATGTTAATGCTTTAGAGCAGTGGTTCTCAACCTTCCTAATGCTGTAGCCCTTTAATACACTTCATGTTGTGGTGACCCCCCTCTATAACATTATTTTGTTGCTACTTCATAAATAATTGTGCTACTGTTATGGATCACAATGTAGCTATTTTGGGAGAGGTTTGCCAAAGGGGTTGTGACCCACAGGTTGACACCAGCTCTTTAGAGCCATACCTGGTCTATACTGGCCGAGGCCCTCTGCAGTTTGTCCTTGTAGAGGCATGAACCTCCATACAGCCTCCAAGGTCTGTCTGGGGATCAGGGAGTGGGCCAGACCCTAAGCACCAGCCTGGCTAGAACCTCTGACCAGGGTCCCATTTTCCTCAGCCTGACTGGCTTGGACCACCAAACTGCCACATTCTGAGCCTGGGTGTGGCTCTGTGGTGACAGTTGTTGCCTGATCTGGCTTCCTACTTGAGACAGCAAAGGCAGAGCCTAAAATTCCTCAGGCCACTTTGCCTCCCAGACATAGGATTACTTAGCCTGCTTCCTCCTCACCATAGCTGACAAGGATTTGGGCTCTAGCCCACCACTTAACAACTCTCACAAAGCAGTATCCATTTCCTTACCTGGTATCTGGGTCAGGGCACGGAACACTATGTCACTCATTAAGGACATCTTCCTGGCACTGACTCCCTTGCAGCTCTGAGCACTGTAGTTGGAGTCTGTTTGCCACAAAGCTGGAGGTTTGACTGCGGCACAGGCCGCTCTGACAGCCCTGAGAGATCAAAGGAAGCACACTCAAGATTAGCAAGTCAGGCTGCCTCTCACCCTGCACACTAGTGTTTTGCCTCTAGGACCCCTGGGAATCAGGCAGCTGACTGATACTGCAGACCCTAAACTATGGGAAGATCAAAAGACTGAACCAGAGGGAACCCAGTCCCATCACACACAAGGCCTCTTGACATCAATATTGCACTGTTCCTTCCCCCAAATGCAAGACTACACAACTGAAAACTAGCCTGTTAAACAGGTGTTCTAACTGGGCGCTTTGTCCAAAAGCATTGCTCAAACTAAAGCACACATTTAGGGCAGGGAAAAAATAACAAAAACCACCTGTAGCTGTTGGCACCGATCTTAGGCCCAGGCCTTTGCTCTGAATGGGCTCGGGTTAGGGTGTTTAACGGGGCCCATACAACATAAGCCTGCTGGCCACCAATGCAGCACAACCTTTAGAAACAGTGGTGCCAACAACATGACATAGGACACGTGCTGAGGGAAGTCTTCCATTTTTTAAGAACAAAACCTGATTAAACCAGGACTCTGGAGGGATTGAAAATCCATCCTCTGACAAAAGGCTTTACTGACAATTTTCCATACAGTTAGTCAAAAAATAAAATAAAATATAAAAAAATACAGAATACAGCAGACACTATCTCATACACAGGAAACATAACAGGAGTTTCTTCTTATAAAAACAAACAAACAAAAAAACAAACCAGCAATCCCCCCCTCCCAAATCTAAGAATTTAATTTCAGCAGTGGACAGGAGGCCACCACATGAACCACAACAACCCAGCAGAGAATTCCAACCAAAGGGGTAAGGTAGGTAGAGAAGGGAGCAGATCTTTAAAATAACTGCTTGTGTGTCACAAACACAGCTGGAGCAAACAGGTGTGGGCTAGGCAGCGTCTCTGACTATCACTATCACCATGTGTTCTTCCTCTAACTTGCCCAATGTCCTCAATGCTGACTGGAGGTACTGCTGTGAGAAGTCGCAGGGTGGGAAGGCATAGAGCATGCCAGTGCTGTCTCTGCCCTTAGACCCGCCCACCGGCAGGCTGATCACCCCTGCAGCCTGCTTCTGTTTCAAGTAGGAGACCAGGTTCCTGAGAAGCCGCCTCTGTAGGCCTGGCTCCACTGTGGGCATCCCCTCAGAACCAGGCCCACTGGGGGGTGACTGGATGGCTAGGAGCACGGCATAGCCGTTGGGGCTCCCCTGCTTGATGCGACGGGTGACCTCATCCAGCTTGGGCTGGTCCAGTCGAAGGCGCTGGGCAATCTTTAGCTGGGTCAGCTTGCTGCCAGAGGTGTGGTCTTTGAGGAGGCCACTGATAACTCCCTGGTCCCCCTCTAGGATGTGCATAGATGTTGGGAAGCAGCTATTTTTCAACACTAGAAGCCCACTCCAACCCAGCTGCAGTGTCTGAGCATATTCCGAAAGAGTCTTTAGCTTTTTGGTCTCGTGTTTTGGCTCTTCAAGAGTCTTGGGCTCTGCCTCAGTGGTCCGATGATTACGTTCACTCTCTCTACTCTTCTTCCCATGGGAAGAGTCTGGAGCCTCGTGGTGGTGGTGATGGTGGCTCCTGTCCTCCGCACCATGTCTGCTGTTGCTGAGGGAGTTGCTGCCTGACTCCTTGGTCCCTTCACTGGAGTGGTTCTCCTTTCGGCTACGCTCAGGGGTGCGGTCTGAGCCTCGCTCAGACTGCTGTCCCCCACCCTTGGTCCTGCTCCGTTCCTCATAAGGGGAATGAGTTGTCCTCCCTCGGTCACTGGAAAGGCTCCTCCGCTTGCGTCTCTCTTCCCAGGGCTTGGCTATGCTCCGGTCCCCATCACCCCCCCAGCGCTCACCACTCCGGCTGCGCACTGAGCGGCTGTAGCCCTCTAGGCTGTTTCTGCGGTCCGAACTTTTACTGAGGCTGGTCCAGTCCCCTTCCAAAAAGGTCCGGTCTCGGTCTGAATACAGAAGGTGTGGAGGGGTCCTATCCCGCACCCGAAGGTCAGCATCCAGGTTTCGATGCCGGGTATATCCGTCAGTGAGCAGCTCATAATGCACAGGGAGAGGTGAGGGCTGGTACTGCTGGGGATAGCGAGTCTCCTCTGCTTTGGCAAAATCCACCCGGAGCCTGCGATCTGGACCACCCAAGGGAAAGCCCCTCATTTTAGCACAGGCAGCTTGGGCTGCGTCCAGGCTCTCGTACTGGATGTAGGCAAAGCTGTCCCCTTTGACATGATCGATGGTTCGAATGCTCCCAAAGCGATCAAATTCTCTGGCCAGGGCTGCCAGCGAGGTGTTAGGTCCAAGACCCCCCACCCAGAGGCGGGTGGTGGGGTTAGCCTTGCCGTAGCCTATCTTTATGGGGTTTCTGCCAATCACCCGGCCAGACATAGCCACCTTTGCCCTGTGTGCCATGTCCAGGTTCTGAAACTTGAGGAAAGCATAGGCACCACCCTGGCCGCGGGCAGGCCTCTTGATGACCACCTCCTCAATGATGCCGTACTTTTCGAAGGCCCGTCGAAGCTCCACCTCAGATACACTGTGGTCCAGATTCCCGATGAAGAGGTTCCGAGTAGCTCTCTGGTCATCCTCCGGCATCAGGTCCTCCTCGCACACGGCCGGGTAGCCGTAGGGGCGCCCGCGGTCGTCGTACAGCCCGTAGTAGTCCAGGGCCCGCTCCCGAGACAGGCCCACGGCGGCGGCCGCAGCATCCAGGGCGAAGGCAGCGGCGGCGTGCCGAGCGCGGGGCTCCCGCAGGGGCGGGGCGGCTACCGGAGACAGCGAGCGCTGCTTGTACTGGTAGCCCCCGTGCAGCGGCAGGTAGCCCAGAGGATCGGCGGGCGTGGGGGGCCCCGGGGGCGGCGTGGAGGCGGCGGCGCTGCTGCTGCTGCTCCGCCGGCTGCTCCCGCCGCCGCGCAGGTACACCGGCTCCACCTTGAGCGGCCGGTCGTAGAGCAGCAGCTGGCGGGCCAGGGCGTGCTGGCGAGCCTCGCGCGCGTCCTGTGGGTGCCGGAAGTTCACGTAGGCCACGCGGCCCAGCTCCGGTGTGTGCGACAGGCGCAGGCTGATCTCACCGAAACGCTTGAACTGGTGGAAGAGCCGGTCCTCCAGGTGCTCTGCCGGCAGCGCGGGGCTCAGGCTGCTGATGAGGAGCGTCTTGTATTCCGGAGCCGCCGTGGAGCCGGGACCCGCAGGTTCCGCCCCGGGGGGCGGCGGGGGCGGCGGGAGCGGAGATGCACGGGGCGACGCGCCGCCAGCACCCGGGTCCCCCGAGGCCTTGCCGGTTCGTCCTCCGCCTCCGGGCGCGCCCGAGGAGCGCCCGCTGCCCGCTCGGTGATTCGCATCCCCGGCAGCGCGACCGTCGCGATGCCCGCCGCCGCCGCCACTGCCACTGCCTCGGGGCTTGTCACGAGCCCGCGCTGGAACCGGGTGCTTGGTGCCTCCGGAGGCCTTGTGCGCTGCTCGCCGCCCGCCCGCCTCTGCCTCCCGTTCGCGCTCCCGCGGCCGCTTGGCGGACGATGACGAGCCACGCCCGCTCGGGCTGGAGTCTCGCTCGTTCTGCCGCTTCATGGCGCCGGCGCGGCGGGCGGGCGGCCCGCAGGCTCCTCACAGCGGCAGTGGCGGCGGCCCAGGAGGCAGCGCCCCCGGCGCCGCCATCTTGGACAAAAGGACTCGGCGCGGCGGCGGCGGCGGGGCGGGGCGGGAGCGGCGCCGAGGGGCCGGGAGCTGCGTTATCAAGCTGCGCCGGTCGTACCACGTGACCGAGGTGGGCGGAACGAGAGTTTCGCTCGGCGCCTATCAGTGGGCTCCGCGGCCCGGCACCACGTGACATCTTGGCACCCAGGGGAGCCAGCCTGATTGCGGGCTCCGGCGCCACCGCGCGGCTGGCGGGGGCTATAGGCACCACGCTGCCGTGCGTGCGCGGGTTCCCTCTGGAGCATAGGCTTTGTGCTCCAGGGCTAGCTAGATCCAGTGTCCACTGGAACAGGAGCGGCCACTTTAAATGTTGTATCTCACTCGAACCTGCCACTAGGTTGAAGAAATCCTATTCCCCTCCGTGGCGTTTTCTGACTGAGACCAAAGGGGACATTCTTGAAGGTGGGCACACAAGGATCGCTACACCCTGTCCAGGACCCACATTTCAGGCATCTTCTGTGTCTAGATTCTTCAGGCGTTGTCCTGACAACTCTGAAAACAAAGACTATAGGTGCAGGTTGAAATTTCCCTGGCTCCAAGCACGGTAACTAGAAAGAATGCACTTGTAGCCTACAGACAAGCATCTTGGCGCCACCGGATCCAACTTTCTGCTATAGGTGTCCGGTCGGACAGGAGGCCGGAAAGGTAGGGCTGTGGAGCCAAGGTAGTGTCATTAGTTATCATTTCTTGGCGTGCTGACATCTTGCTGGCTAGTGTTCTGGTCACAACCAGGAGGTGAGGTGAAGCCTGGGCAAGGGGACCTGAAGGCCACTAGGGTGTAAGTACTCGCCAGATGGATGGTTGCTGGATCCAATCAAGTACAAGCAGGATGCCGAAGAATGCACTCAGCTCTTCCCTCCCACGAGCAGGAAGCAACTGGCAGGAGACAAATCCAAGAGGAACATGGAAGAAACAGGAGTGGCAGGATCAAAGGCAGGCCCCAGGGATGCAAAGTAAACTTAGGGACCACACAAGAAGTGAGCTAAGATCAGCTCATTGGAAAACTTCAGCCTTTCACATCACTGGAGGCAGCAAGAGGCAGATGTCCCCACTGAGGCACAGTTCACAAGCCCAAGGGAGCACTGAAGCCATACTGAACACAGCTCTCGGCCTCTCCTGCTTCTGTGTAAACGGACTCCTGCCTTCTTTGGAAGAATCCAAGGAAGCAAGGGGCCTTGTTCCGACACTAGACAGGAACCGCAAAGGACGAGTAAGTGGGGTACAGTGCGATGCTGACCACCTGCACCCAAGTGCAGAGACTTGTTTATTCTGCATATGCTGAGCCAAAATGTAGATGTGCCTTAGACTTAACCTCAGCCCAGGAACAGGCCCATCTTCAGGCCCTCCTACTGCATTGGAAAGGGGCTTGGGGTGTGTGTGTGGGGGGGTGTCAAGCCTAACTTTATTAGGCTGAAGTATGGGGTACCCCGAAGCCCAGAACCCACACACTTTGGCTACCCTAATAAGCCCTTAAGCTCTGTTATGGGAGTTTCTGGCTCTCAGCACTGGCAGGCCCAGGGGCCTTTTTCGATTGGAAAGATAAACCAGAAGATTTATAGGACAGAATCTTGTGTCAGCTCAACTCTCCAAAGACAAAATTTTTTTTCCTTTAATAAAAAAATCCCAGACAAACTTTTAAGTCCTAGAGTAAACCAGCAAAAAGAGGAAGTAAATTCTTCCCCACCTGGGAGTGGGGTTAGGGGGCACCGAAGAGCCAGGGTCATCATTAGGAAAGCTCCAGGCTCCACACAGCATTGTCAGGAGCCTGCTTAAAAAATAAATTACAAAACGGGTGTTTGGGGAAGAGACAGGTGAACTTTCCCCTCAGGAGCAGCAGGAATTGGGCAGACTACAAATCAGTCCGAGCACTGGCTGCCTTGGGGGCGTATTTAGGCATCAGTTCGTTTATCTTGCGGATATAGTCAGACTTTTCTGCGCAGCCTTTGCACACCTCGCCCCAGTCGTCCAGGACCTTCTTCAGCTCTTTCACCCGAAGCTTCTTGAGATCCACTGTGCTCAGGTCAATCTGCTTGTCTGCAGGGAGAGCGGGAGAGCAAACGGCTGGTGGGAGGTGCTGCATGCCAACCACTCCTCAAGACGCAGCTCGACTGTGGCAGGGCAGACATGCAAACTGCACCCCTGAGGGAACTGGCACTCCTCACCACGAGGGCCACCTCAGGCTGTCAGTGTCCACTACAGGACACACAGTGCAGGGAACCCACAGGGTTCAGAGGAGGAACAGAGCTCTAGTTCCTATGTGTCATCATAGAAGGGCTATTCCAGGCTGATGGTGAAGCAGACATATCCCGACTGCCCATGAGGCACCAGAGTCCGATTCCTACCCCGTAACTCGTGTGACCCAGACAAACTTATACCAGAACCAACCAGGATACCAAATGCGCCAACACAAGGCTCCTGGACACTTGAGGTCCAATAAACACTGGCACTGTTTAGACCTTACAGGATTACGTGCAACCAGATGGGCTATAGGTTTTAAAGCCATCAGACGTACAGCCATGACAAGTGTGTTAACCTCTGCTTGAAAACTTCCAATGCTCCCAACTTCACTAAGACTAAAATCCAAATTCCTCAGCAAACCCCGAGGCCCTGAGCACTTTGTCCACCCATGTCCTGCACGCAGCACTCTCCCTCTGCACTGCTTTCTTATCAGAAGGCCTTTTGGCTAATTCTCCTTCCTTCAGAGTGTGCTAACAAGTCACCCTCTCAACTCCTGGCCTACCTAGCTTTGATGTAGCAGTCTGGTCCCTGCAACACAGAGATCCTCAACTATGCTACACACCCACTCAAAATGACTCTTTTGGCTACAAACTTCAGCTCAAGGCCACACTCACCATATTTTAGTTCGCAGATTTGGCTGTCTTTCTTCTTCAGCTTCTCACAGATTTTCTCCACAGGGATATGGTGGGCCAGCGGCTTCGACACCTCATTGATGATCTTGGTGGCGGCATCATCTGTGGCCCCAATGTAGTAGCACTATTGGAGGGGAAAAAAGAAAAAGAAAAATCTTTAAAAAAAAATTATGGAGCTGGGCGTGGTGGCGCACGCCTTTAATCCTAGCACTTGGGAGGCAGAGGCAGGTGGATCCCTGTGAATTCAAGGCCTGCCTGGTCTACAAAGCAAGTCCAGGACAGCCAAGGCTACACAGAGAGACCCTGTCTCGAAATCCCCCCTCCCCCAAAGTATGTGTATGGGTAAATGAATGTCCGTGCAGGCACTAGATTCCCTGGAGCTGGAGTTATAATGTGTTATGGGTGCTGGGAATTAAGCTCAGGCCCTAAGCAAGAGCAGCACAGATCCATGACCAGCTAGCTCCAGCTAACAGTCCTTAGGTCATCTTGACAACCTCTGCCAGCTGGGCGCACGCCTTAATCCCAGCACCCAGAGGGGCAGAGGCAGGTGGATCTCTGTGAGTTCCAGGCCAGCCTGGTTTACCAAGTCCAGAACAGCCAGGGCTACACATAGAAACCCTGTCTCAAAAAACAAATGAAGGAAACGAAAACCTCTCTCTGCCAGGGCCTCAGTTTTTCAGTACTGTCCAGATCTAGTTAAGCCCTAGGCACTTGATGTATGCTCAGTCCAGAGTTCTGATAAGTTTAGACGTCATCAGAGTTCTAGTGAGAGACAGCCACGGAAACTAAAGCCACAAAGGCTGAAGCTACCCAGGGCTCTTGTCCTTGACTTGGCTCTGGCCATCTTGGGGCACCTAACTCCTTCTGATCCGAAACACAGCAAACCCTTCCTGGCCTTTGAGCACTCATTGTATTTTTCTGATCCCCTTCCTCAGAGACGCCTCTGACTACTTTCTCTAATGGCTCCCACTCCACCCGCCGACCTATCCTAGTCTTACTTTCTTCATGGCACATGCATTTGCCTGTCATTACAAATCCTGGCTCACAGTAGATGCTTAATAAATAGAGGCTAAAACCACTTCAGTCTCACATTAGTTTACAGACCCGTCCATCATGAAGTGGACCGTCCACAAGAGCCGGGGCCAGCTACTCACCAACCGATTCTCTTTGCCTCTTGCTTCACGGCAGAACTTTATAAGTTCTTCTTCAATAGTGGCTGGCGAAAATGTGACATCTCTGTCTTTGAGGTCCTGGTAAAATCTTCCCAGATAAGAAATACAAACTGGAAAAGAGGGAAGGAAGATAGTAAGCAATGACTAGTCCCCATTTACCAGGAAGAAACTCTGTCAGTAGTTTTGACAGAAGGGATGAGGTGATCATTTAAACGTTCTTCATCACTGGTTGTGTCTCAGGTACTCACAGGTGCACAGAACCCTTAGGTTGCTGGGGTCCTAGGACCCAGTGCATGTCGGGAATGACCATTACCCCAGTGACCACACACACACTCCTCCCAGCTCTTTTCAAGTTTACGTGGAGAGTGGACACGTGTCCTTGAGAGGGAGCTCACTGTGACCTCATAAGGGACAGACTGGAGGCTGAAGAAAACGATCAAAGTGCACCTCCACAATTCCAAATACAACACCGAAGTCTTAAATGCAGCTTGGCAACCGCGAGACGGTTGTGGCCCGCGGAGTCCCTTCCCGTCATCTCTAAAGTGATGGGAAGGGATAAAAACTCCCGCGATGTGGGCTCCCAGCCAAGTTTTCAACGCAACAGAACCGACGCTTTCCCTTCAACGGGTCAACGTTTCTAGGCCCGGGAAATAATTCCGAGGCCCCTTGCTCCAGTCGACGCTCCCCCCGCCCCCCCAACTCCCCGGGATGGGCCGTCGCCCCCGCCCGCCCTCTCAGTTTGGTTGGGCTCCGCGCCCCCCACCCCCGACCCCCGCACCTTCGCAGTCGCCTGGTCGCAGCGCCTGGCTGTCTGGCAGCACGCTCAGGGCCAGCGCGACCGCCAGCCCGCGCGTAGCCCACATCCTCCTCGGCCGTCGCCACCACCGCCGCCGCCGAGCGAATGAACCGCACCCGGCGCGGTGCGCCGCCTGGTGGTGGTGGGGGCTGGAACACAAACCGGAGCTTCCCATTGGCAGGCGGCCCCCGCGCCCACCCATATGCCGCGTCCTTATTGGCCCACGTGCCCCGGAGCCCAGACCGACGGCTCCACGCTGCCCTTCCTCATTGGCTGGTGGCGTCCGGACCCCAGACAGTTGTCGGTTGCTGATTGAACCTGGGCGGTCCATAGAAAGAGGCTGGGCGGAAGCTGCACGAGCCGCCATGTCGGGTAAGGGCAGCCGCCTTTGCTGTTTACGGGGCACCCACACAATCTGGTTACTAGTCCGGAGTACCCCGTCTTGGCTCCAGACCCACTCCCTCCCGGACCCGAGACTCGTAGTGCAGGATTTCCGGCGTCAGCCCATATCCAGCAGGACAGGCGGCGCAAGCACGGATCAGAAGCAGTTCCTTGTTTTTAAACGCCACGTGGATTGGCGAACCAATCTTTGGGAGCGTCCACCTTCATTCGCCCGCTGCTTAGACCCCGCCTGATACTGGGTCGGACTGCAGAGGCTCCTAGCGGAGAGGCTCGGGGCCTGCCAAGTCAGCTGCTGTCTGGGCCTCTGAGGACCCAGCCCGCCGAAAAGGCTGCGAGCCGGGGCGTTGGGAGTTTCCCAGTGGAGGCCAGGGGGACTTGGGAGGTTTCGTGTCCCACTCTTGGAGCCGCGGAGACGGGAACTGGACTGCCCTGAAGCCAAGTGCAAGGGCTTAGCCCTTTGAAGGCACAGTACAGAGAGCGGCCGGCTAAGTGCGGAAAGGTGGTATTCTGGAGTTAAAAGGGCTTGGAGCCCGGCGACAGGATTTTGAGAGGGGCACTTTATGCTCCCATTCAGTGAAATCAGTGGATCAATATCAGGTATTCATCTTTAATTCACATCACAGCAGTCAGGGGAGTGGGGGAGTCCATCGGCAGTATTTACATCTAAAGTTCACATGACTTGTTGGATTTATAACATGCTACCACAATATATACAGGAAAATGCCTCTTGGACACCGGCACAAAATTTTTTTCTTTAACTTTTCTGGTACAGGTAAGATCATTTTAAACCAGTTTTTCTTTAGACATGAATACACAAAAGAAATGGTTAGAAGTTTTCTTGTTTTAAATAAGCACAGAATGCCAGAGGTTAAAAACACATTTATAGGGCTTATTACCAATTAGACATCACACTCTATACATTTTTTGCTCAAATTCCTGTACAAATACACAGCATTCAAATAGGTATTTACAAATAAGCTTCAAAGAATGAAAATCAGTATTTCACAATCTTTTCAAAGGATTCTGATCTCTGACCTCCCATTTCCCTCACAATGGCTGGTTTTTCAATAAAAAGTATTCAGAATAGGTCCATTTCATCCAGTTAGGGAAAACGAGAGGAACAACATAAATATATTTTCACCTTGCATAAAGCAAGGTCAAGGAACTTAGCCCTACCATTCCCTTCCCTACCTCCTGTGCCACCAAGTGGAGAAGGGAGATGTCTGCATGTGATGGTTGGCTGCCTCCATGGACTGAGGTTCAAATGTGCCTGGAAACCTGAAGCTGCCCTACCTAAGCATCACATTCAAAGCTGCACCTTGACCCTCATGCCTGTGCACCCAAACGGTCCCGAGACAAGCTCACCAGTGAGGCTGGGCGCAGGAACAGGTGTGTGCCCTCGGAGCTGGGCTACTTGGATTGGCCTAAATCCTCAGCAGTCTGCTTTACTGTGCCTGAACGATCCTGAGGGTATTGGAAGGCCCTACACTGTTGGACCCTGGACCCCAACACACTCTGAAGGAAAATGGGTTATTTGCTGGCAGTTCTATTAAACTTGTATATAAGAGAAAAACACCATGACCATGGGTTTTTCTGTTTGGGGAAAGAATTGTGGAGAAGGGATGAGCAGCTAAGGCCCAGAATTTGGCCACAGGAGGCCAGAAGGCCAACAAGTTAAGGGAGTGGGGGAGCAACATACCTGCTCAACAAGGAGGAGGCAGTCTTATGGCCATCACTGATGTGAATGCAAGCAAATAAAAGGAAAACAATTGTCTCAAGTTATCTTAAAAAGTAACTTAGAAGCACCCTGGTAAAATAGTACCACACCCCCATCACAATACCAAGAGAAAAATCAGTGCCCTGACATGAAAGAATTTCCTATAAAGTCACCACTGCCCTGCCTAACAGACTGGGGAGGTTAGAAAAACTGCCCTCTGCCTGTCCTGAACCCTGAGTGGCAGCGGTCAGTCCCTACAGGTTTGGAGTGGGGGTTTCAGTACTTGGCTGCTTGGAAGTTAAGTTTTACCTGTGTGGCTCTCTGCTTCCTAAAGGAGAGGTTTCCTCCCACCATTTTTGTTTTGTTTTTTTAAACCCAGGAGCTTCCTGAACCTGACCACACATCCTCAGGGCCTGGAAGCCAGGCTGGGCAGCCAACCCCAAGGCTCAGAGGTAGTGCTGAAAATCCCTGATTCAGGCGCTAAATGGCAGGCGTTTGGGGCCACCTGTGAAAGCGAAGAGGCTTTCTGGCTCCTGCCACACTCCAGCCCCACTCTTACACCAGCTCTCTCCAATACAAGGGAAGAGGCCTGACTCCCTGCAGGAGTGACAGCCCTTCTAGCTTCACGCCATTCAGGCCGCAGGGCTTGAGAGAGAACCCTTGCAAGTCCATTGAGCCAGGGAGGCTTCTGCAGATCATGAGGTGTTTTGAGTGGAAAGGAGCAAAGGGTCCGAAATGAAAGTGACGTATAATGTCCAAAGTGGGATAAGAGGCAAGGCTGGCCGTGGGAGCCTGGCAGTGTGCCCCGGGCATGCAGCTAGGCCAGGCATGTGCCTGACTAGCCTCAGTTGCACACTCCTAGATGGAAGAGTGGGCGGGTGGGCAAGCATCTGTGTAAAACGGCCCCTTTGTCCACCTGTGACATGTAGTCCATGTGGTCCTTGCAATCCCTGAATGCAGTCATTCATTTTTCTGTCCATACGGCAAAGGAAGAGGTCCCTAGTGCAATTTCCGTTCTTCAGATCTCTATCCTGGAGGGGAGGGCCTGGGCTCCTACTCCTGGACTTTGCAATACTGCAAAGCAGTTCTGTCTGTGCAATATTTCCAGATAGCTCCATGTGGTCTGGAACTGCAGGAGGAAGAAAGCAACTACTGCATAAAGAAAAACCCAGAAAAAATGGAAACAAAAAGTAAAATAAAAGAGAAACCACAACCCTTCATGCTGCTGTGGCCTCTGCACATGGCAATACATGAGTTCGCGGCAGTAGAACAGAGACTCTGGTGGTTTTCTCCTGAGTGCCAAGCCTCTAGCTCCCTGGGAGGGACTTGCTTTTCAGACGCGGAGTGCCTGGGGCAAGCTGCTCATGGAAGATGGTGGTGCAGCTGCCTCTTGGCTCCTCACTGCTCCCCTCGGCTGTGCTCCCAGGCCATGCGGGCCTGCTCCTCCTTGGCACTGGCGGGAGGCAGCGAGGCCTTGCGGTGCAGGCCCCTGGGCCTCTCAGCCTCCTCCCGCAGCAGCACACCCTCATCGTGCTCTAGGACGGGCAAGCGGGGGTGGTAGGGCTTGGGTGGCAGCGCGGGTGGGTCCATGGGGTCCTGAGGGATGACACACCCTGGGGCTGAGTGGCTTCTGCATGGCTGGGACTTGATGGAGTCAAGGACAGCAGACTCAGAGAGGCTGTAGTGGACAGGGAGGTAGGGTGGCTCAAGGTCTTCATCGCCATTCCAGGCCTGGCTCGGCATGGAGTCCATGGTGTCTGTTCGAGGTGGGGCCTCTGAGGAGTGCCCAAAGTTACTCTCACTCAAGGAGGACACACCGCTACTAGCACTGCCAGACAGCGTAGAGTTGCTGCCATCCAGGCCCGACTGGGGGCTTGTAGGGGAGGCTGGGATGGGGTGGAGAGGAGACTGTGCGAAGGAAAGGGTGGGTAAGTTAGAACCCCTCTCTCTAGACAGGTGGCCTGGCCTGCCATGTGGAGGCCAAGAGTCTGCTTATCCATGAATTTAAGATCTCACCAGCTTCATGTTTGTTTCTTCAGCAATAACTCCCCTAATTATCTCCCACCGCCCCAAAGCAAGCTAGTGGAGCCCCAGAATCAATATTACTTGAGAGGGCCAATAAATGCCCTGCCCTAGCTGCTGGGTGTTGATGTTCCTGGGGCTAAGTCCCAGGTTGGGTGTAGTTGAGTTACTGACAGGAAGGCTGAGTCATCAGGCAGAAGGAACCCTAGTTGGCCACAGATCAAATGTTATTCTGCTGCTAAAATCTCTCACAGACTTGGTCTTTTCCCATTTGCAAAAAAGTTAAGCTAACAACAGGATTCAAATTTTACTTCTTGAAATTTTCATAAAACTTTACTGCCTGATGTTTCTCATTTCCAGTTGAAACTAGTTTTTAAAACTGTATAATCTACCACAGGGACATTTATTTAGCTACTGGACTATAGTGTGTTGAGAGCCTGTGCTCCGGGCAGAGACCCCTCCCAAGTTTTTCAGTGCTCACTATGCATATACTCTTGTTGCCATGTGTTGTCCACAAGACCCTCTGATCTCCCTGTCCTCATCGAATTTGTTGCAGGATGCATGGGTCACCCGCAGCTCTAGTGTGGCTCTGGCCACCCCCAGCTTCTGCCAGCTTAGGCTTTCAGGACAGGAGCAGGGGAGGGTTCAGCTTCCTCTTGTAGGCCCCAGGGGTGACTACGGCAGATGAGGCGGTGGGACACTTGCTTCATTCAGTACATTACCTTGCGCAGCGTCCGGGCAGGAAGCGCTGGGGGGGTGTCACCCAGGGGGTGATGGAAGGCGTCAAAGTGTAGGGAGTAATGACCTGGAATAGGAACAGAACCAGAGCCTCAGCTGGGGACCCTTGCACAAGTTGCACAGTAGCATCACCTTGCTGGGTACTGGGCAGGTGTGGAAAAGTCCCCTGAGAATACCTCGCTATTGAAGGCCACAGAACACCTTTCTTAACACTTGACAGTCTACAAAATACAGGTTTCACACAGGAGGCTAGGAAAGTTGAGTGCTTCAGAGCCCATGGAACAGCAGGCCTAAGGCAGGAGAAGCTCTAGTCCACTGGCTGGTTGATGGCAGGCTGGTGAGTGGTGCATCTGGCACAGTTGGTCTTGTTGTCTTCAGCCTCCCTGCTGAGGTGGCCTTACTGAGCTAGCTTGCAGGGCGCAGAACTTTACTGGCCCCAATACTCAGCAGGCTCCTTTCTGTGGTGTGGATCGGTTCTTCTTGGCAGAGATGGTCTAGACAGCAGCTGATCTAGCCCTTGGTCAGAGTTTGAGACCAGAAACTACTTGGGGGACCCGCTTACCATGCAGCAGGCTTCGGGGAGGCACTGGGGGGGCCAGGATGTGCCCCATGAGGGCAGACAGGAAGGGCTGGGCCTCTTGGGCTCCGCTATCCAGGCTCCAGCTGCTGGGGGCTGCTGGCACCGCTGAAGGGTGGAAAGAGATGGTGTGAACCGAGGTTACTTGTTGAACTTCCCACTTAGAGAAGCTGCCTACAGCCTGAGGCTTCTCTAGGTTGCTCTGTGTAGCCAGCATACAAGTGGCATGTCAGGCCCTGTAGCTGAAAGTACTGGCCAAGCAAGGCACTGTGGCCGAGAGAGATATCTGGCCAGAGACTGAAGCTGCCTATGATGGCCAGAGTAAGCTGATTTCTGAAGAGTGTTCAGGATGAGGCAAACTGAGAGAAAGTGCAGTAAGGAGCAAACACCTGCAGTCTCTGGGATCTGTCAGAAGAAAAACCAGAAGACCAGAGGACAAGAGAACAGAGCAGGCAGGTGAGATCAGGAACACAAGAGCACAGGACACAGAGCTCTGCACAAGTCAAGAGTTAGGCCAAGGCCCTTGCCCTGCTCATGCTCCATGTGACAGCAGGAAGCAGGGTAGGAGAAAGAAACAGTATCTTTTCACAAAGTGCCTGTGGAAACACCCGGAACACAGCCCATCCCTGCTGTCCTTATGCCTACTGGCTTTAAGAGCAAGACATCTTTCTAGCAGGTAGAAGTATTTAAGGTGGCCACTGGAGTAAAGTACAAAGCCTAGGAGTTTTGGCCTAGGCCCAGGGGAACACATTGGTTTCTGAAAAGGGGGAGCTCTGGAGCCCTTGTATGCAGAATAGAGTAGGTCAGAGAACGCAGTCACTGGCTCTTTGGCTACAGCTAGTGTGAAAGTTCTTTGTAAAAGGGGAGAAAAGAGGGCAGTGGCTAGATTTCTCCATTTGGGGTTTGGCTACTCTGCAGGTACAGAAAAAGAAATGCGAAGCACGTTTGATTGGTTCTTTCGAGAGAACAAATGCTAGCAAGAAGAAACGCGCCTCTCCTCTAATGGAGCCTTTTGGAAGTGCAGCCCACAGAGTCCGGGAGTCTGGTGCCGGCTCTGTGTTAGGGAGTGGTAGCTAGAGGGAGCTCAAGATACACAAGGTTTGGGCTTTCTCGGCCCAGACAATCAGTGGAGAATTCCAAGGGCTGAGAGGAGCTGGGAGTCTCCAAGAAGAGCTGGAGTGTAGCCTTTGAGTAGGATGTGGTCCAAAGTGATGGGCACATGGCACCTCATGGGTGGTAGCATTTCCCTTCTCTTAGTTCAGGGACGAGCTAACACAACACAGGTAACACTTCAGTTATAAGGAATGCTTAATCTCACGATATATTGATAGCGAATGGCAGGAAGGAGGCATCTGAATCTGGTGAGTGGCCACTGAGCTGGTACAGGTAAAAAACCTCGAATCTGCTAAGCATCAGATGGTGTCATCAGGAAGCCTGAGCACCTGTCCTGGGTTCTCCAGGATGCACAGGGGCTTCTCTATTCTTCTCAGTACAGATCTCAAGGAAGCAGCCACTTAGAGATGATTCTCAGAAGCTTCTCCAAGGATCTGACAATCTGGTCTCAGGTTGTCCCCCAACTCCTGAAAGAACTGAAGGGGCTGCAAATCCTTAAGGGTCCAAAGGCCCTTGAGGTCAGGAATGCTATAGGGGAAGGATGATAGAAGGCTGCAATCGTGTATGTAAAATGCTGTCTAGGGGAATCATTCCATGGCAACCAGAAGCCACACATCTACAGTGAGGTCAGTGGACTGTCGCCGTGTGGAGCGGCCAAGAGAATGATTTATCCTAGTACAAGAGCAACCCCTACTGTGTCCTGTCATATATCAGCATTAACAGCATTGGCCCGAGGTCCCCAGTGCACAGTCCCTGGACAGAGGGCAGGCTTGTCTGTCCAGGAGTGACTGGCAAAGAAAGAACTTCCAGGTGAAAGGTAGGCTCTAGGGGAACTGGTATTC
Organism: Acomys minous; assembly: GCF_964271855.1. Taxonomy (NCBI): domain Eukaryota; kingdom Metazoa; phylum Chordata; class Mammalia; order Rodentia; family Muridae; genus Acomys; species Acomys minous. The sequence continues at coordinate 16,283,376 of NC_140495.1, read as the reverse complement.
TTGCCTGTGTACTACCAATGGGAAGTTGTCTAATTTGTTGACACTAACTGCTGACCTTGTGTTTTGAATATGGGAGCTCTGGGCTCAGTTTTTGTTTGGAGACACCGGTCCTTCCCTCATACACCTAGGGTGGGCATGTCCAGATCCAAGTGTGGCTTGAGGCCTGTAGCTCTTCTGTGTCCAGCTGACGTAGTATCCTGGTCTGACCACTGATAGCCATTTGTGCTCTGAGCTTTGTGACTCTTGGCTAGTTTTGAGATTGATATGCATCTTAGATGAAGAAAACCCATTGTGGATTCTGGCCTTCCAGGTGCAAAAGGCCCATTGTTTTGGGGTCATAGGTGCAGGAATCCAAGAAGCCACTTTTTCGGGCTGTGCAGCCTTGAGGTTAGGAAGGCATCTTCGGTAGGTTCTGTGTGGCTGAGAATCTGGCACTAATGCCCACTAGGAACCAAGGTTTTGAACCCAGTGTTTGACTCCTTAAAAAGGCCAAGAGTTTGTCCTCTACAATAATCAAGAAGGGTCACAATGACAGTGGGACAACAGACAGCACTTGGTAAGCAGGTGCAATGACAACATGATGAAAGCTTTGAAGGGACATGGTCTGATGGGCTAAGGGACAACAGACTATATTGGTGGGAAGTGAATACGCACTAAGCACAACAGATGGAGGAGAGGGCAGAACTGTGGGGCCAGGTTCTAGGTGGCAGACATGCTCAGCCTGATCCCCACTTAGGTACTGCTGTGCTGAAACTAATTCAGGTGTCTGGGGCTTCAGCTCAAGGTCGCAGAGGTTAGATGCTGGTTCCTGTATCAGCTTGCACAGCACAGGGTAACTGCCACCAGCTGCAGTTCTAGGCATGGCATTGTAGTATCCAGAGTGGCTTAAGAGTGACTGCACGGCACTGAAGCACTCAGAGCCTTCCCTGTGGAAACTTAGTTTGGGGAAATTTACTGTACCATCTCTTCCATTTCTTTGGGGCTTTGATTGGCTACAGTCCATTCTGAGCTCCAAGGAGAAGTTTCTGAAGCCCCAAAGGGACCATTAGGCACACTAAATTCTAGAAGTCATTAGGAAGAACCTCGGAGAGTAGGTGCCCACAGCAACCTGAGTTACAAAAACTTAAGGCAGCTGTGGGTGGGCCCTGGAGAGAGGGAGAGATACAGACAGACAAACAGGATCCACGCCAGCTGTGGTCTAAGTGGTGCACTGAGGAATCGGTTAGCACTATGTCTAGGTTGACAGACCTGGGTTGTGGCTCAGGACTGGACAGTTGGTGACTCAGGAACAGGAGTCAGACACTCAGATGGGACAAACACGAGGATGTTCCTAGAGTGAGGAAAATACCTTTTTCAGCCATAGACAGATTGGGGTCACTGCAGGGTTTACAGGCTCCAACTACTTGCTGGAACAGGGCCCGCTGGAAGTTTGGTGGCTGAGGGAAGGAGAAAGATATCAAAGAGTGTAAAACCAGCCAGCTACATCTTGGGAGGCAGTGTTATGGACTACAGGAGGCAGGACATTCTAAGTGCAGACGAGGATATCGAAGCAGTAAGATGGCGCATGCTTGAGGTGTGCTGAGAGCCACAGCAGCCCTGGGAAGCCTGTTACAATCGTCCAGGTAAATATGGATCTGAGCACTTGCATGGATATTTGAGGTGACACCAGTTTCTGTGCAGGACATAAGTGCCTTCCATTAGTTGGTTATTACATCTTTCTGTCTGCCAGGGAGCCCACTGACAGAAAGTTTTAAAGACCCTGTTGCCCCATGAGCACTGATAGGTCTTAATTCTTAGCGCCACACAGACCCACATTAGCACTGAAGGAGAGAAAGGCAGCTCCCATCAGATCTGCGCTCTGCCTGGCAGAGAGGTACCACGGAGAAACCCCTGGCACATCGAGCCTAGGACAGTTACTTGGAAGTGACTTTTATTAGCTTGAATAGAAAGGCAGGGGCAAACTATACAAGGTCAAGTGCTACTTGCTGGTCCCAGCAGGGTGTCTAGAGACCTAAGTTTGGAGGGCAACTCTAGCAAGACACACAGACAGCCTCCTACCTATGCTCACTACAGCCTTCTCAGGATGTGATAAAAACCAATTGCACATGGCAGAGGAACGGAACGAGTCGTCCAGAAAGGTGGCCACAGTGTAGATAGATACCCAAGTGCACCTCGTCTCAACCCTGTTGCAGCCTACTCAGACCTGCACTGTGCCTTGATTTCTGGCCCTCAGATGTACTGTCTTCCCCAACCAGCAATCCAACAGCCTTCTTCTTTTCTTTTTCTTTCTTTCTTTTTTAAAAGATTTATTTATTATTTATATACTATTCTGTCTGTATGTACACCTGCAGGCCAGAAGAGGGCACCAGATCTCATTATAGATGGCTGTGAGCCACCATGTGGTTGCTGGGAATTGAACTCAGGACCTTTGGAAGAGCAGCCAGTGCTCTTAACCTCTGAGCCATCTTCCCCAGCCCCTTCTTTTTCTTTCTAACAGCCTTCTTACAGCAGAATGAGGGAGGCATGCAAGCCTGTGCAAAGGTTTAGCAAATGCAATGTGGGAGCCCAAGCCAACACACTTGTAGCAGAGGCCAGTTAGTCAGGGCTAGATCTGCTACCTGTCCATTCTCCAGGATGGCTGCTGGATACATGGCGCTGCTTGGGCGGTCCCGATGTGTGGGCAACAGCAACATCATTTCGCGGGCATGTCGGTACTTATCTGGCAGAGAGGGAGAGCCTGTAACCAAGTGAGAACAATCACGAACAGATGACAAACCACAGATGGAGGGGCTCAGCGGCCGAGCATCCTTAGGACTGGGGGCCAGGGTAGGTGTCCCTCACATTTAAGGTGAGCTCAACAAGACACAAGAGGATTGAAGCAGACCAGAGGCTAGATGATGAAGACTGCATCTGGTCCTCGGCTTAGGCACACCCACTGAGAGAGGCTACCGTGATACCCAGAGGCTAGATGATGAAGACTGCATCTGGTCCTCGGCTTAGGCACACCCACTGAGAGAGGCTACCATGATACCTAGAGGAAAAGGGTAGCTGACGCCTGGTGCAGGGTGTTTGGAGATCTGAACCGTGTACTGTCAGGGCAAAGGTGTGGCCCGGACACTGGCCTCTTCCAGAGGACCCGGGTATGGGCCAAGGCTGGCTGTGATGGAGTCATCACACAAAGACAGGAGACACTTGGAATAACAATCATATGGTTTGACTTGACATACTGGGTTTACATACACTTACCTTCTCCAAACGCCAATGATTCCATTTTCAATTGGCTTCCTGCGTCCTTTTTGGCACACCCCTTCCAGATGGTAGGCTACCAGAACCTCAATTCTGCCTACCTGTTGGACCTATTGCAGCTCTAAAGTGATGCTAGCTGGATGCCCAGGGCCCTTCACCCAGGTGGGTCTCATACTTGCTGGCCCTTGAGCTCACAGGCGTGGAAGTGATCCAGAAGTCAAGGGACTTGGATCCAGGCTTTTTTTTTTTTTTGAGACAGGATTTCTCTGTATAACCTTGGCTGTTCTGGATTCACTTTGTAGACCAGGCTGGCCTCGAACTCACAGTGATCAGCCTGCCTCTGCCTCCCGAGTGCTGGGATAAAGGTGTGCGCCACTGCATCCAGCTTGGATCCAGGCTTTTGTTGTTGTTCTTAAGACAGGGTTTGTGTGGTTCTAGCTGTCCTGGAACTCACTCCTTGCCTCTGCCTCCTAAGTGCTGGGATTACAGGAGTGTACCACCACTGCCCAGCTCCCTTTGCTGCTTTTCATGTCCTTTTTCTATGAGGCTACTACAGTGACTCTGGCTGAGGTACTATTAAAACGCTGAGGAACTTCCCACCTGTGGTTCTTAAGAACACTTTCAATAGAATCAGTAAGATAATACACTAGCTCTCCTGTGATAGGGTAATGTGAACAGTCCTACAAATAAACACTTCACTGCATTGACAACAGCCTGTCTACCAGTCCCTTCATAGCAAAGCCACCTGGACTTCAATGCTTCTGGCTGACTCAGCTCTGAGGAGCTGAGCTGGGGACACTAGCCCATGGGCTCCAGCTGAGAGGTGAATCTGCAGATCCTAGAGGGGCCCTGAGTCCCTGAAACCCACTGTCTCTGGGGCTCTCTGTCCCTGAAACCCACCGTCTCTGGGGCTCTCTTCTGAGCCTGTGGTCCCAGAAGTATAAAAAGATCCAACAAACCAAAGCAAACTCAGGTCTGCAGCCAGCTTACTGTAGGAGTCCTGGAGAAATCCTTGTGTTCACTTAGTCCAAAAATCTGCATAAATACCAGCATGTAACTTTCCCCACAGTTATCTTTGTAACATTTTCTACTGCTGTCCTGAGAGAACCTCTAGACAGGCTTTAGGACCTTTATCTTTTACAATGTCCTTCACTGATAAGGGAATGTATAAAGCATGGTTGTTACAAAATTTCTTGTTTTGTGGCTTTATAGATATTTTTGTTCTCTTTTAAAATTTGTGTTTTTAGGCAATCTCAAGAAGATGGCAAGCCAGGTGTGGTGGTGCACTCCTGTAAATCCCAGCTCTCAGGAGGCAGAGGCAGGTGGATCTCTATGAGTTTGAGGCCAGCCTGGACTATAAAGTGAGTCTAGGACAGCCAAGGCTACACAGAGAAACCTTGTCTCGAAAAACAAAAAGAAAAGGAGGAGGAGGAAGAGAAGGAGGAGGGGGCAGGAGGAGGGGGGAGGAGGAGGAAGAAGAGGAGAGGAAGAAGAGGAGAAGGGAAGGAGGAGGAGGAAGAGGAGAAGAGGAGGCAGGGTTTCCCTGGAACTCTCTTTCTAGACCAGACTGGCCTTGAACTCACAGAGATCCTCTGCCACTGCCTCCCAAGTGCTCAAAGGCATAGGTCACCATGCTCAGCAAGAAAATAAAATTTAAAAAAGGCTCCAAATCCTGATGATTTGTCTGTCTTTCCAACTGAGTGACCGTGAATGCCTCCAAACCCTGTAGACAGTATCTGAACATGACTATCCACAAAGGGAAAAAAGAAACATCATTTTGACACCAGCTCAGCCAAAAAGTCTATTTAATGTCCCTACCACACTAGGCATAGGTTGGAATTTCTTCCCTCAGGCTATGTTCTCTAACCTCAGGAAGCCTGGCTCATGATACCAGTTGTGCATCCATATGTGCTGCCTTGATCCATGCTGGGGGCTGGGAGGGAGGAACATCATCCTGAAGGTCTAGGGGCTCTGCTGAGGACTTACATTCCAGTTGTGGTGGTACCTTGTATGTTATAACAAAGGAGTGCTGTACACTAATTTTCTTCAATTCAGCTGCCTCACTTCCTTTGTCCTAGGCAGCCAATCCCTTGGTGGGACAGGGTGATGTTAACTTTCATTAAGACGTTTAAACACCATGAGGGCTTGTCCTTTTGAACTGCTTCAGCTGCACTCCAATAATCCCTAGGGCGGTGGGGTCCTAGTGCCACTGGATTACAAATCTATTTCCCAAGCTTAATCAGCCTTTTCAGTACAAGGGGCTGAGCCATGGATTTACAAGAATTAGACTATACTTTGCAGGCCAGTCTGTAAAACTCCTAAGGGATTTAGGATTTCCTAGGAGACAGACTTCTCGGTGTAAGTGAGGAGGGAAGACCCATCTCATAGGCCAGAGCCCTGAGTAGAACACACAGAAAGTCAGGAGGAAGCCAGTGAGTGTGCCTCACACCCTTGTTGCAACAACTTCCACTATTTAGTCACAGCAATGATACAAGTAACCAGACACAGGTGGTAACAGCTAGCCTGAAATGTCTCTAATGGTAGCCATAGCACAGAGGCCTGTTAAGCAGTTTCAGGGTTGGAGAGATGGCTCAGTGGCGGAAAACACCTGCTGCTCCTTTGAACATCTGAGTCTGGCTCCCAGCACTCCCATCAGGCAGCTCACATCAGTCTGTAACTCAAGTTCCAGGAAATCTGACATACATATAATTTTTTAAAAAAGCAGCATCATAGTATTACTGAGCTAAAGTACACATCATTAACCTGTAAGAATAGCCAGATAAAGTCTTGGATATGGCTGAGCACATCTAAGGGACTTCAGGTTAAGGAAAACAACAAAGTCTACATGGCAGTACAGTCTACTTCTGCAGCTCTAATCAGTACTTACTGAAAGACACTGTAACCACCAATGTCCAGACACCCACAGCTATTTCTTGGGCTTTCCCTCCTTTCTATTCCAAAAGCCATCTTTTAGCAGGCCCTTTTCATAATACAGGGTCCTGTCCCTGCTTGCAGCCTTCATCAACTGTTTCCTAAACTTGGCCCCTCTTGTCTGGATCTCATAGTTTATGTTAGGAAAACAGTACAGGCTGGTGAGTGTAAAGACATGTACCCCAAATACAGCGTTCACTTCTTCACTGCACCCATGAACACAGTCAAAGGTGCTTTAAGTTAAAGTCCGTGGAGGCTCTGCGATAGCTTTGCTCACTTCCTGCACTCTGACCAGGTCTTCCTGGCTGGCCACTGCATCTTTCCACCAGGCCTCACTGCATCGGCTCTTTCCATCTCGCCTATTGTGGACCTCACAGGTTTGTATACTTTGGATAGAGCTCTTGCTTACTGTTCTAAGTTTGTGCTGTCTTTCTTTGTAAACAAAATAATCAGAACAAAAAGAACTTATTCTTCTGAAGCCTGAAGCCAACAGTCAGTGACTGGTTGACAGGTTCAGACCACTTTGCATGGCAAACATTTCACTGGGAAAGAACTGAGTTTTCTCCTGGGCCATGTCCCTTTACTGAGGTAGAGATGCCAGACTGGCTACCAAGCAGTAGCATGGCAGCAAATATAGCCAGAGCAGGATGTAAAGTCAGCTGGAGAAGTGACCCAAACCCACAAGTTGGGGTGCCGAAAATGCAAGCATTCTCTAACACCACGACAGGGTTGTTAGGCAGAAAGGGAGCGAGTGAACAGTCCCTAAGTGGCCATCAGCTTTTCAGGCATCATTTAAGGCATATAAATATCAATGCCAGAGTCCTCTGTGACAAATATTATAATCAGTGGTAAGTAATACCCTGGAAGACATGGAATTAAAGACTATTAAAAGGAGACAGATTTTGCATACGATATGGAAAATTCATATCATATGTTAAATTTCCACGATGCTTATAACATTTCCAAATGCTGGCCTTCCATGGAAAGATTAAAAATAAACAATACTGGCCCTTTAGTAAGCGATGAAGATCCACACATTGGTTGTAACCAAGGTTAGATCTAAATCAGTAACAAGGGCTCCAAACTGGCCTCAAAGAAACCCAAAAGGTAAACTGACGGCAATATATGTTGTTGTTCACTCATTATTGGCCCAAATCTAAGAAATCTAGAAGGTAAAACTGACAATAATAAATGCAGATAGTTATACTTCTATCTTGGGTGTGCCCTACATTCTTAGCTACCAAGAAAAACTCTCAGCAAGCCATAAGGCTAAACCAAACTTAAATATTTCCTCCTTATGGGCCCAAAAGGTAGAACAGTGCTTTTACACTCAAGATCTATGTCACTCTCCTAGGAAGGCAGTTTTGTACCCCAATAAAAATTACACAAGCAGGCCAAGCATGGTGCACACCTTTAACCCCACCCAGCATTGGGGAGGCAGAGGCAGGTCGATTTCCAGTCAACCTGGACTATACACTGAGGTCCAAGCCAGCTAGGGGCTACATAGTGAGAATCTATCTCAAAACAAAACAAAACAAAAACCCAACACACCACCCCCCATCAAACCATAAAGGCTTTATATACTCAGTTCTCTCTTGTCCTCACCTTCCTTTCCAATGCATTTTTGTTACTTTTCATTCTATTAAAGGTGTGACTCTCTCTCTCTCTCTCTCCTCTTTCCATTTCCCTTTTCTAGACACCCAACCAATTCTAACCCTCATGTCCCAACACTCTGGGCACGCCCTTTCCCAGTACTCCTACCTCAGAGATTACTGCTGCTTCCTGAACGTTTATACTGCTGAACCTACCTGCTTTCTGACTTCTAACTCAGAAAGTGTAACTGTCTTTCCCTCTTCCATCTCTCTCCTCCATGATGCTGGTGACATTTCCAGCTTGCCTGCCCTATTTTTTTTCTCTAACTTCAATAAAATTTCCCTTGATTTTTCTTCTAAACCTGCTTTTAAATTCTTTTTATCAATCTACAAAGAAATTCAGTGTCCCTTAGTGACAACAAGGCCAATCTAAAAAACATAGGGACAGATGAAAGAAGGACAAGTAGGGTTCATTTAACTTTCTACTCTCCTTCAGCAAGCAGCATCCTGTCATCCTTACCTCGGGTGCTAGAAGGGGCAGAGGTAATCATCTGGGATGGCGCTGAGTGAGTAGAGCTCAGGCTTGAGGAAGAAGGGCTTGCCTGGGACGAGGACAGAACAGAGACGTTGGTGATTGAGCCCTGGTACCTGGGGTTGTGATAGGCAAGCTGCAAAGAAAAGAAATCAGCACTTCTGAATGGTCAGTACTGTAAAGCTGGCACAGAGAGAGCTGGCTTGTACATTCTTGTCCTGAAGTACTCAGGCTAAGTGACTGGTGCTTTATTCTGGACCCTGTTAGGGGCTGGGCTGATGGCATGCACTAAGGACTACCCACACCACCCACATGGAACAAGACAGTTGTGTTGGCTCTATTGTGCTATGCATGAGAAGAATGCAAGATTTAGCCACCTGGATTGCCAAGCAGGAGGCTTGACATGCAATCTGTAATAGCAGGTAGGTCTGAAGCTAGAGTTCCTGCTTGCAAAATAAGGCATGGGAACTAAAACTTGGGGTGAGATAGAGAAAGAAGGCAGCTTTGCTAGCTATGGAGAGGTGTGTTCTGAATCCAGAAACCAGAGGACTTGAGTTTTCAGCCATCAGAACAGACTCCAGAAAGGCTGAGTCCTCTAGCCATGGCCCCCTGCTCACTCTGGCGTAGTGCAGGTACCTGCATATGGTGGTAGAGGTCTTCAGGAGCTTCACCCATAGAGCTGTCACCCATCATCACCATGTTTCCTGTTTCACTAGATGCATGTGAGGAGAGAGAGGATGATGAATGGCGGCCTGTGCCCATCAAGTTCATGGGGCTGTGAGCAAGAACAGGAAATATGGAGGAGTCAGGCAACAGCTAAGGAAGCATGCTGGGCAGCAGGAGCAATGGCGCGAGTGTGCAACAGTGATATTCAACCTTAGCCAGCACTCGTTTGGAGGGTCCTACAGCCAATGTTCACACCTGCTGAGCCCCACTCTGCCACTGGCCCACGAAGGCTTATGCTAGTTCAGTCTCTCCTTAGAGTGAAGTGGACTATAGCCATTCAGCATGAAGGCACTAGTAGCTTATCAGGAGGAATGAAAGAGAGATGATCCTTCAGGTCAAGGATCCTATACCCTTCTTCTATGGGACGTCAGTCTGAACAGTGCCTAACCCAGCACACACTATTGTGAGATCTGCTCTGAGATCAGATGGTATGAAGACATCATCAAAAGAAACAGCTGTAAACTATCTGTTGGCTCTAAGTTTCCCAACAACTTTCCTTTACCAATACCAGGAGGCCTTTTGTTCATTTTTACTCTTCTCATTTGCCAAGTGGCCACTCTTCTGAGTTGCTATTCATGCTGGAAAATAAATCTAAGTGAGAGACTCCTTGTATTGGCTTTCTTTCCTAAACCTGGCTTTCCTATCCTAAAGCTTTGGGTATTCCCACTTGAGCTGCTCAGGTCAGAACTCTTGAGTTTTGAGCAGTCATTACTTGAACCTCATACCACCAAAATTATTCTCTTCCTTAAAAACAATCAACAATCTTCATTCTCTTTGGAATCATGCTCAAAGGTACATATGAACAAGGTTCATGCCAAGCTGGCGCTGGCCTCTTCCACGCTCAGGAGTTCTGCACCTCTGCCTTTTGGCTCTACTCATAGTGCTGGCTGGGCTGCTTGGTCACAGCATGCATGGGTAAGTTCCTTTGCCTGGGTATCGTCCCATCACTCTTCTAACTTGGACCCTTTTCTGCCTAGCAAATGTCTGTCTGTCTTTCAAGAGTTATCCCAATGTCCTCTCCTCTGTATATGAAGAATATCACATGTATGCTTCTGTATGTAGGGCAGTTACTAATGCAGGTCAGACGCTCCTGTCTAGTAAGTACAAGGAGCTGCTTGAAGCAAGACTTTGGGGCAGAGGATGTGAGTACACACAAGGACTCTGCAGTTCTTTTCCTCTGATGCGCATCCTCCAGACCTACCTCTCTGGAGGGAACCTTCCCCAGCCCTAATGCCATACCTGTGCCTGTGGGTCATCTTGATGTTCTCAGGGCTCATAGGGCTATGGGATGCCAGAACATTTCCCCGTGGAGTGCTGCTGCCTGAACATGCAGGACTTAGCTTTTCCAAACCTGGAAACTCCTGTTGAGAAATGCATGCTTGTTCACAGAGAGCAAAGAAAAGGTAAGTAAAGGGTTAGGAGACATGAGCTGACTACCAGTAAAAATATAAAACAAACGAACAAACAAAAAGAGAGCATATGACATGCTTGTTTCTGGACACCCACTCCTTCACGACTGAATGCTCCCTCCTCTGAGCCTAGGCCAGATGCCGTGAAGGCCCAGGCAAGCTCCACTAAGAGAGACATATCTGGACTAGGCTGCAGTGACTCTGAGTTCGCAGGAGAGTGTTTACAGGCTTCCTTACTTCAGAGTAAGTAGAACAATGGCCAAGAAGGAGGAGAGGAAGACTTTATTATTCACCTGGCAGTCAGTACAAACTCTTACATAACAACTGATGCTGGGTTTTATTAGATTGCTAAATGGCCCAGCTCTTAGTGACCTGAGTTAAGTTGCCTGTGACACAGTCTATGGAGAAACAGGAAACAAAGTCCTGATGTAAGTAATTGAAAACAGCACAGTTCTATTTTAGTATAATTAAATTCTTACTAAGTATGTAGACTTCGAGGCAGAAACTTCTAATCTAACTTCCCACTGGGTGACAGAAAGCATATTGGTCTCTGTCTCTGTGATACTGAGCAAAGTTTAAAGCACAACTTTCCATAAGATACAAAAGACAAAAGCTCTGGTCTACTGGGCATGCCTCTGAGCTGGACTTGAAGCAGCACACTTTTCAGGTTCTTTTTCCAAGCATACCATCACAGTGTGTTTCTGCTGTGTGCCCAGCAGGGAGCTTGATGCACATGGACAAGAGGGTGTGCCTTTGTTGCAGTGACCTGACTGCAGAGATGTGGCAGGAGCCTCCCCTGGTGCCCGCTCTAGGTTGCCTGGGCTGCCAGCTAAGAAGTCAGCATGGAGCAAAGCCCAGCTGTGTTGGCAGGAACCAGCATAATGGGGTGGAATCCCCATCAGATTCAGTGATGCTACCCAAGCCCTTGACTAACCAGGGAAACACTAAAGGGGAAACACTGATGGTCTGCAGACCCTGCTAAGGAGGAGACATTTTGTGAGCTATAGAAATTTCTCTCAAATTGTAATTAGCTTCTTTTCGTGTTGTCCACCCTTGCAGGGAACCAGGTGAGGCCTGCGCTGGGGGTCTGGAGGGATTAAGAGAAGCACGACTTGCAGCATCCAAGAACAAAGCAGGCCAGCTCTAAGAGGGATGGGCTCACCGGGTCCTGGGATGGCTCGACCTTCCCCGGGCCTTTACACCCTCTCTAAAGAGGACAGCTTGGCTCAGCATCTGAAAGCTGTATTTCTTTGTTTCCCTAATACTTATACTTGGTAGCCATCAGTAAAATGAGAAGAGAGCTGGCTAGGTAGTGGCAGGTAATTTGGCTCATGGCCCCTGAGGTCTGGGAACCAGGATATTTAACAGAAAGTCTATTCTAGAAATAACGTAGAGCCAGCCCTGTGGTTAAAAATTGGGTAAGGGTATGTGAGGTGAATAGGGGCTTGGGGACTCAGGGCTACACGAATCTTATTCTACCTGCCATCATTTTATGTTAAGACCATCCAAGGAAAACTGACCCTGGAATACAAGTCCTGCCTGTGTATATAGGTACTTGGGCCAAACTTGCCATGGAGAGTAAAGAGGTAGGGCAGACTTGGGTAGATAACTTGGGGGGCTGGTGTAGCCTTAGAACTGCCTAACACCTCTAAGATCAGCCAGAATTAAAGTATTTGGTGACAGAAACTTTCTTAGATATGAACCTGGATCATAACTCATTATGGAGGAAACTGAGATGGGTAGAAAAAAGTTAACAGGGAAAGAAAATGAAGGAAGAAGAGAAGGTGAACAGACGAGGGGAAGAGACAAAGGGAGAATAAAATGGGCAGGTAGAGAAAAAAACAGATGACAAGAGGGCCCATTCAGGCCATACATTTAGTCTTTAGGTTACTGGTGAGAAAAATATTTCCAAAGAAATTCCTGCATATGAGCCCTTTCTTTTTTTTTTTTTTTCCGAGACAGGGTTTCTCTGTGTAGCCTTGACTATTCTGGGCTCGCTTTGTAGACCAGGCTAGTCTCGAACTCACAGGGATCCACTGCCTCTGCCTCCCAAGTGCTGGGATTAAAGGCGTGCACCACCACCGCCCGGCTAATGAGCCCTTTCTGTATGTGAAAAAAATTTATCTATTAGCATAGTGCCTGAAAATGTTCTTTGCCTTGAATCTGACTCCTTCCAGGAGTGAGCGAATCAGTAAGAGTAAGCTAAACACCTTACTTTGGATGTAGTACACATTACTCTCACCTCCCTACCCCTCTGTGGCAGGCACAGCTTCTCTCACCTCACCCTTCCTCCTACTTTTCTTTGACTGTGGCACAGGCCTAGAGAAAGTGAAACCTGGTTCTCATGGGAAGGTATGGGGTCAGCTTACATGGTACAGACTGGCCCTCATCATCTGGAACTGATCAATCAGCTTCTTATGCAGAGGCCGCATTTCTGGATGCACAAACTTCTCATGAACCGCCAGCCCAACTCCAAGAACATGGACCTATGAGAATTGCCAAATAAGCAGAGGGCAGCCTCTGAGAACTGGGTCATTGGTGCAGTATGTAACTTTTCATTAATTGTGGACTTTCCATGCCCTACAAATCATACCTGTTCCTGCATTAGCTCTTTGAGTTGGGCAATCTTCTCAGCATCTCCTGGGTGCTTGGTGATATAATCTTTATCAAAGAAGGCCTGTGAAAGGAAAGTCATGCGATGGAGACTCTTCCCAGGATGCCTACTCAGATGGAGCTCTTAGAAGGCAGCCAGGCTGCTTCCTCACAAGTGTCTTGCCAGTATGTCTAGCCTGTTCTAAACTGACAGTAACTATGTATTTTCAGTGCCTGGAAAAGGATAGAGGTGGGGCCCACTCTCCTAAGGTTGGATGCTTGCTCTGGCTTCTCACAAAGCATGGACTGCCTGCGTATGCCAAGTATAGCCAGTGGCCTGAGATTTGCATCACTTTGTTAGGTAGCCTGGCTCATGAAGGGCTGGATTTCTTAAGGACCTCAGGAGGCTACTTAATTTCTATAATCAGATGAGTTACCCACCTGACAAAGATTAGAATGGGGAAAGACTCTACCACAGATCTGTGCTACAGAAATAGTGAGTGGCCAGCAGCATACAACTATATTTTAGAACCACCTCAAACTACCTACCTCACCCGGAAGAGGGCTAGTTTGGAAGGTTTTCCAAGGAGGCTATAATTTTGGGAAGAGGAGCTAATGAACTGTGTTCTTAGCCAGACTGCCTGTCTGAGTTTGTTTAAGGTCTCCATCTTACCTCCTGGTAGCGCGCAATGCCTCCATTGACAGCTGCATCAATGACACCATTCAGGCACATGCTGAGCAGATTGATGTTGCCGTGCACTTGTTTGTGTTGATACTGGCTGATCAGAGCTCGCAGCTCCTGGTTTTTATTCTCAACCACCTGGATGGCATTCTCCAGAGGGCTCACCTCCACCTGTGGGCACACAGCAGAGTCTTCTCAGGGATGCTAACGCGTCATCACATTCCTGGTAACTTGTGATGCTGTTTCTCCTCCTCCTTCCTGCGGACATCACAGTCCTAGGTGTCCTCTACTTTTTTGAGTCAAGGCACTCACAAGTGCAGATAATAGTGAGGGGCATTAGCTTCAAAGTCAGGGATTTCTGGCTTTTTGAACTTCAGAAAAATTTTTGGTTTTTTTTTGTAAACTGAAAAATACCTGATGCTTAGGAGTGTCCTGTGGTCTAGATAAGAAAAGGCATCAAAGCTTCTGGCATAGGACTGGCCTTAGGGAACCAAGGCCAGGCAGCTGACCAAAGGTTGTTCTTTTTTCAGTCCTCAGAGAAAGCTCCCTGGGGATGAGGCTGAGGAGAAAGGAAGCTTACACCTTCTGAGGCATAACTTACCAGTTCTCTCCTTTCCACTTCAAACCACCGAGAGATGCCAGGCAGGCTGTGGGTCAGGGTCAGGGTGGTGCGCTCAATCCACAGGCTCTGCAGGAAGGGCACAGACATGTAAGGAGCTAGAAGAAGCTTTGCTACATTTGGCCTAACTGAGGGATCAAAAGTGGTCAGTTCCCAAGAAGCAGGCCTTGCCCCTAGACTTGCGGAAAGCACTGCATTCACATTCCTGTACCCTGTACCTTGAATTCATTCTCTTTGTCCTTAGGGCCTTTGTGGAAAGGTCTGTCATACCGGAACTTCCTCACATTGTTGACACGATAGAAGCTCTTGACCCGATCAGGTACTCTATCCATTTGTAGAATATCCACATAATCTGGAATAGGTGTCACTGCATAGATTTGTAAATCTGGACATGAAGTGAAGGAGAGATCTAGACTTGGCAAAGAAAAAGGCTGGAGTAGCACCCTCTTGCCGTCCCCTTGGTGAAGTGCACTACAGCCCTGTTCTCACGGTGCAGATCAGACCTAAGCACAGGTAAACCTATCTGCCCCCTTCCCCTCCTGCTCCAACAGTGAATGTCATGAACAGTCAGCCAAGATACGATGGCAAATGTCCTGTGCTGTCCCTTCAAGAGCAGGATTAAGCAAGCAGGAGATGAAACCTCCATGCCATAGGAGTAAGTGTCTGGGCCTGCTCACAGTAGCTAGATGGCTTTTTATATAAAACCACCGTTTTGCTTTTCCATTTTTTTCATTACTTCTTTCTTTTTTTTATTTTTTTGGTGACATTAAGGCTTGAAACCAAGGCTTTGGGATCTGGATGGTAGGTAAGTGCTTATCCACTGTGCTGTATCTTTAGTCCCTTTTGTATTTTGACACAGGGTCTCACCAAATTACCCAGTGTTGAATTCACCTGTAGCTAAGATGGCCTTAAGCTTCACATCTTCCTGTTTTAGACTCTCAAGTGACTTGGATTACAGGCCTGTACCACAGGCCCAGTCAAAACAATCTTTTAATTAAAGTACTCGCTGACATCTTTGTGAAGAGAATGCGAATGGGAGTCTATTTGCCCTCTCCTCTCTGGAACAACTTTATCACACGGTGACTAGCATATAATTTTCAAGAAAGCTGTGCAAAGTCGGTAGTCAGGGGTAGGCCAGTGTTTTCACTGAAATTTTCAAGTGCCATCGAATCAGAGGCATTCTCTACCCTCCTCCTCCCTGGCACTCTGCTATAAGCAATTTAACAAAGACCAGGGACAGTAACTGCACAGAAGTAGAACAGGTTGCATAATAGGTGGTAAGCCTGTGCTAAGATGCCTATTGGGACCACAGACACCTCATCCAGTGAACAGTCCAGACTTCCTGACCAGGCCCAGAGTCCAGGGCAGACACTAAAGTCATGACAGTAACTAGCCTGACAATCAGTCCCTGAAGCCCAGCCTATAACCACCCACAAGGCCATCCATGGCTAATGGAATGCCACTGCCTCTGAAGAGGACTGAGGGTCTTGCCAAATGTGGGCTCAATGGTAAAGACATCCAGGTTTAGGATGACAGGTAACCTAAATGAAGGTAGAAGGCCAGCCACATGGTAGAGCAATGGTTGGCTGGGTGGGCCTTACCTCTTAGGATCCCAGCCCTTCTTACTCTACCAAGTTTCAAAAGATACACTGAGCATCACACTGTAGGATGGCATCATCAGGATGGTTGGGATGCTGCATAGCAACGGCCTGTGGGAACTCGCTGAGCATCCTCTGCTGGAAGGCTTCTAGCCTCTCGTAGTCATGACCACGGCACACATATTCTTTGTTCTGCCAAAAAACATGAAAGTACATTCTATGCCTTGCATGTACCCTGCCTCCATCTCTACATCTTAGCAGTTACCCATCCCATAAACATGTCCTAGGAGCCTCCTTTGTGCCAGACCTAGGCACAGGTATAGAGCAGGGCACTCAGTCTCTCTCTTAAGAGATGACAGCGGAGAAGGGAGAGGGACAGATGAAGAAATGACTGCTCTGTGGTGTGGCAGTCCTGGGCAGGGGTGCAGACATCTGGGAACCTGTGAAGGGAAGCAAAGTAGGGGAAAGGACTTTAGAAGAATCAATGTTTTTAAAAAATACCGAAAGGTTAGCCTATTACAGAGAGTGGGGAGAAGCAAGCTGTACGTAAGATAACAACCCAAGCAACAACCAAAACACGAGAAAGTATATATGTTTGTAGAACTGGTAAGAGGGTGGCTAGAGAGATTAGCACCTCTAAGGTTCTAAGAAGTGAGTGCCATGGTATTGACAAATAATTTTAAATGAGGAGTGTGTGTCTATTACCCCTTTGGTAGCAACTTTCTTTGCAAATATGTCTACTAGCAGAACAAATATTAATCTTTATCTCTTTTAGTCTCATTACACAGTCCAGAACAGCTCTGAATGAGAGGCAAGCCTCATGCCTCAGCCTCCTGAATGCTTGGGTTACAGACATGCACTGCACATTTGGCTTGGGCTAGGTCTGTTTTTCTCTTTGTGGACTGAAGTCTCCTTAACTCCTGTTGCTCTGCATATCACACAGCTGGCCAAGTATGAATAGCTGGAAGCCCCAGTAAAGCCTACTAGAAGGCGGGGCGGGGGCTGAAGAGATGGCTCAATGGTTTAAGAGTGCTTGCGGTACAACCATGAGGAACAGAGTTCAGATCCTAGCACCCATGTAACATTTGGGTGCCCTAGCAACACCTGTCGTGCCAGCTCTGAGGTGAGCAGAGATAGCAGGATTATTGAGTTTGTTGCCTTCCTGCCTAGTGGAGGAAATACGAACCCTAGGTTCAGGAGAGATCCTGTCTCAAAGGAATAGGGACAGAATGATTGAGGGGGGCACCTGACACCCCCTTTCTGGCTTCTGTGTGTGTACACACATGCTCACACACTTACACAGATGCAAACATTCACACAATAAAAAACTTTAAGAGGCCTACTAGTCATACTGCCCACCCTGCTGGCTTGCCAGACCCACTTCAGCAAGTCACGTCAGACAGTGGCATCCCTTCTTGACATGTCTTAGTGAAAGGGGGAGTTTTAAGGGGAAGAGGAAAAAGAGAGGCAGAAAAGCCATATTACCATTAGAGCAGCTATATACTTCTTGGGTCAGAGCTGATCACAGGCCAGGCTTTGGAGGACCTCAACCTATCATTATGGGTAAACTCAAATAAGGCTGAGCCACATATTTTGGTGAATCAGAATGGAAAACTATTAAGAGCAAAGACTCCAAAGACCACAGAGCACAAGCCCCTTACGTAAAGGTATACCTTCATATGTAAACAGAGCATATTTTCCTGTATATTGCAAGTCATCTTTTTAATTTAATTAATTTTTTTTGAGACGGGTTTCTCTGTGTAGCCTTGGCTGTCTTGGAACTCACTCTGTAGACCAAGCTGGCCTTGAACTCAAGAGTCACTTGCCTCTGCCTCCCAAGTGCTGGGAGTAAAGGCGTGCACCACTATGCCTGACTACTTCAAGCCATTTTATAGTATGAAAAATACCAGGATGTGAATTCTACAAAACTGTTGTTAATATTTAGGGAATGATGACAAGAAAAACAAGTCTGTATATATTTGGTAGAGGTGAATTTTCCCCATGTATGTTCTGCCTGTGGTTGGTTGAATCTGCAGATGTGGAACCCATGGATACAGTAGCTGACTGTACCTCTGAAGAACTGGCTTCTTCAACATCCACTAACATGCACACAATCCCTATGGTTCAAATGAAGAGAAATAGGATTCTCCCAAGAAAAGAGGGCTGGATGCTTTCCCATCTCCTTGAAGATTAGCAGATAATCCTAGTTGTGAGGTGAGAAAGGCAGATGACCCAGGGAAAACAAGATGAGTGAACTAAAGAAACAGATGGTCTGTGTAGTCAGAGGTGGTGCAGGAGTAGTTGAACCTTGTGGGGAAGGCCCAGTAACAGGAAGCAACACACGTGCTGTCCTTGAGGCTGGCTGTTGGTCTCCTATACACTTGTACTCAAATGCAAGCATTCCCACAAAACCACAGATCTGGTTGCTACTACTTCGCACTTTTTACCATCTACTTCCATTTGCCACAGTTGAACTGAGCAGCTCAAGGAAGGGAAGATATCGTAAGATGAAGCCAGGGAAATCTGTATGCTTGAATCAGCTCGTTAGGTGCTACTCTCCATAAGCAGGAGGAATGGACTGACAAGTGGTATTTCCTAACACTATTGGTTTTCCTTCCATTATTGGAGCCTTTGAAACCACAATGAACAGACAGACTATTATTTGCAAGCATAAGGTATAAGTTCTATGGCTGGTCCTTCTGGTTCAAAATTTCTAATATATTCTGTGACATGTACATGTCACAGGATGTTAGGTAAAAGTGAGCTTGAAATTAATTTTATCATATGATCAAAATGGAGTCTGAAAACAAAATGGCAGTATGTAGGATGTCTCATTTGTTTATGCCAATAAGACATCCTAATTTTGTATGAGGTAAATTGTATGCCTGTTGTGGACTTGCTTGGAAGAGAGAAGGGTTGTGACTGCAAACAAACCATCACATCAGGCTATTATAGACCTTTGAGTACTGGAGTAACGAATATGCCACTTCTGAAATGCCTGGGCTGGATGACCACTACAGGTCAAGGAAGCCTACTCCTCAGAAAGTCCACTTTTAGAACAGAGTTGGGTCATTCCTAGGGATCGTAAGTATTAGGTAGAAAGAGTTTGCGTCTCTCTTATATTACCTGTTATAGTGTAGATATTTTTTCTTTTAGCCAAGAATGAGTACTTCCTAGAAAAAGTGAAAGCTGACATGCTTTATATATTAAATATGGATGACCCCAACTCTTAGTAGACTAGGTTCCCCCCGCCCCCAGGAACCAGCAGAATCTTGATATATTAAACTTGTTATTGCTTATTGGCTAAAGAAATTTTCCTAATGAGGTCTTAAATATATTAAGGGAATCTTGTGATCTTTCTCATTTGTTGGCTGAGATTTGTGGACATTGAAATTTATTTGAACTGGGGACAGTCAGAGCTAGTTTTAGTTAAGTCATCTGAGAACAATAAGTGTCAGTGGAATACAGCCTACAGGCACAGAATGACTACTGGATCACAGGGCTTACACTGAATAAATAAAGTCACACACCACCTTTGGGCTGCGCCATGGTAATTGCTCTGTACCCTGAAGTCTGCACCACTTCTCAAGGAACCTTCAGTCCCTCATGCAAATTTCCCCTTTGTCTCTCATTTCCAGATTTACCAATGGAAATGCTAATTCGCCAGAAAATGAGAATCTGTGAAAGGGATGTCCCTGGGTAGAAGTTACTATGGAGAAGAGGAAATCTAGGAAAGACAACCAGGTGCTGTGAAGAAGAAATGTAAGTTTGTTTCCTGATGATGGCATTTCCCCCCAGAAGGAAAACTACAGCAGCAAAAGTACTGTGAACTGGTCTGCGGTGACATCCTCAAAGATATAAAAAGCAACAATTTAGAAAATCTGCTCTAAGCTGCTGACACTGTTAGGGAAGTGCTTTCTAGGGAAAAATCCCCATAGCAACATAATTCAGGCAGGGTTGATTGTAAAATGTGTGTTCTTCTTGGGCAGAGCTGATTATAGTCCCTTTCTGTGTGAGTCTGTTGACTGCTTCTGGGAAATCAGAAGAGACCAATGTTGTGGTTATCTCTGTCCGCCTCTTCCTATGCTCACATTAGTGAGCAGCTATGCGCGTTGTAGGATATATTGCAGATGATGGTTTAGTTCTCTTAGACTCAGTTATCAAGGATGGTGTAGTTGGTCCAGTATTAGTTTTCTGCAGTTCCTGGTATACCACATTTAGTATGGTACAGTCTCACGTAGATGCATTCAAATGCGTGTCACTTTATGAATCCTGAACTTTTTTTTTGTTTGCTTTTGTTTTTCGAGACAGGGTTTCTCTGTGTAGCCCTGGGTGTCCTAGATTCATTTTGTAGGCCAGGCTGGCCTCGAACTCACAGAGATCCGTCTGCCTCTGCCTCCCAAGTGCTGGGATTATAGGTGTGTGCCACCACGCCTGGCGGATCCTGCAATCTTACTAGATGTTGTTGAATAACTTTTTCCTACTTTTAATTCATTTCTGGTATCAGGAAGATCTAGAAGCATCAGCAGATACTGCTAAGACGCCTCCTACCATGGTGATGGTCCAAACATCAGGAAATGGTCATGTGAACACGAGCTGCGTTTCAGCCCGCGGAGCCCCTCGGGTCTGTTGAAGGGACAGCTGTAACCCTATGCTAAACGCCACAGAGAAGAGCGCCACTGGAAGAGCTAAGCAAGTCACGCCATGACAGAGGCAGGAGCATCTGCTGCACTTCCCGGCCTGCTAGCCTCAAACTAGTACTAGTCAGACAGAAGCAAGAGGGACAACGTCAAACACTGCAGATGGCTGTCAGGGCAGAAACAAATCTACACTTTATGGATGTAATAAACATGTCAGGGCTTGTTTCAAAGCCCAGTGTAGGAAGCAGCTACATGTCAGGGCTTGTTTTAGAGCCCAGCGTAGAAAATAGCTGACAGCCCAAAAAGCTGACGTCTGACCAGATGTGTGAGTGATAGATAAAACCTTAATAGTAAGTTCTGACCTAGGAGCAGCCACGACTGCAAGTTAGTGATAAGAGTGCCGCAGAAAGCTAGATGTGTGAATTAGAGAGGGTAAGGTTAAAGTAAGTATAAAAACCCTGAGAAGAAGCAGTCAGCTCTCTCTCTCTCTCTCTCTCTCTCTCTCTCTCTCTCTCTCTCTCTCTCTCTCTCTCTCTCTCTCTGTCACCATGATCACTTGAAATGCTGCCAGCCAACGGGGCGCTCCCCCCCAAGACGGAGCAGACAGACATGCTGTCAATAACAACCCGAGAACTAATTCAAGTCGCAGCAGCGAACCTGTTCGGCAGAACTTCGCGATATCAGGTCGTATACCCTAATGGCATAAGCTCCCAGAACATTGATATTATAAGATGTTAAATGCTACTCCTATTAGAATTAAGATAGTTTTAGGATAGTTTTAAGAGTATAACGGAATGGTATTGGTGGCTTGGCCTTGGAGCCTTAGCTGCCACCCTTTGCTGTAGTTGCCTTTGTATTGCTAATAAACCTCTCTTGTTAATCCTACCACTTGCTCTTGGCCTGACTCCTTTGTTCCGGATTCTGAGTGTAAACTCTCTGCTCGCGACAATGGACTAGTCCTATTTTTTACCGGTTTTCTCTCCAAGGCACAGCTGGATATACAAAAGGAAATTCATTAGGCTGTGACCAACTATGAGTGGTGGAAGGTTTACTGTGACACAAGAGACCCACTGAGGGGTTTCTGAGGTGGGAGGTTCTCAGAATGTAACTAGTTATTCTGAACCACTCTAATTGTCTTCTAGACTATGGACAAACTTGGTATAATGATTAAAGAATATGTGGAGGATTAGAAAAAACTGAGGATCTACAAAGCCTTATAAAAATAAATCTGTGAGCAAGACATTATCAAACTTAGTTGAGAAATATTTTTTAGTAGAATGAGAAGATCAAGGTCTGGGGACAACACTTGCCTAGCATGAATGAACAAAGCCTTGGGTTTGATTCTCAACACTGCATAACACCAGGCTCTCAACAATCAGGAAGCAGAAGTAGGATGAGCAGGAGTTCAAAGTCAGACTCAGCTACATAACTAGTTCAAGGCCAGCTTGGACTACATGTCACACTGTCTCAAGGACAAAAACTAAACAACAAAACAAAAAATAGTAAGAGGATCAAAACGTGTCAGAAACTACTTCTGAATACCTTATTTTACAAATTTAGGATGGGACTACTGGGACCTTAAATTTAAACATTACAGCTGAAAGCAGGGCACAGTGGCACCCACCTGTAATCCCAGCACTCAGAGAGGCAGAGACAGGCAGACTGCTGTGAGTTCAAGGCCAGCATGGTCTACAAAGCAAGTCCAGGACAGCTAAGACTACAGAAAAACCCTGTCTCAAAAAACCAAAACCGAAACACAACCAACCCAAATAAATATTATAGCTGAGGCATGAAGTTGTCTGTTGTTTATAGTAAGTTTTTCTTACTGCTTCTTTTTTTTTTTAAAGTATTTTATTTATTATGTATACTGTGTTCTGCCTGCATGTACACCTGCAGGCCAGAAGAGGGCACCAGATCTCATTATAACTGGTTGTGAGCCACCATGTGGTTGCTGGGAATTGAACTCAGGACCTCTGGAAGAGCAGCCAGTGCTCTTAACCTCTGAGCCATCTCCCCAGCTCCTTCTTACTGCTTCTTTAACCCTTTTTTTTTTCTTTTGTACAAAAGGTCCTGTATACTACAGGTTGGCCTGAAACTCAAGATCTTCCTGCCTCCACCTCCAAAATGCTGGGATTACAGGTGTGTTATAATGTTTGTCTTAACAATGCTGTAAAAATGTAGCTTGTTACTATAGCATTAAAAAATTAAACTTTACTTGAACCGTAGTTCTAAACTATATATACTATGTGAAGCCTGTCCTCTGAATGGATTTCATATTTCCATTAATTTCCTATCTTGCAGTGACCTGTAAATAAAAATTAATTTCCATCCTTTACTTCACAAAG
The DNA here is from genome assembly GCF_964271855.1 of Acomys minous. Classification (NCBI taxonomy): domain Eukaryota; kingdom Metazoa; phylum Chordata; class Mammalia; order Rodentia; family Muridae; genus Acomys; species Acomys minous. The sequence continues at coordinate 16,260,464 of NC_140495.1, read as the reverse complement.
GCTTTACTTACTATCACCAGGTCTAAGACCAAGTTGTCTTTCTGCACTCTATACTCTGGACCAGACTTTTGGACATTTTTCTCCCATTGAAAAAGAGAAGTTGCTGCTGTATCTTGTGTCATGGAAATGGCTTCTTAATCTTTCTTCAGCTGATCTTAGCACTTGGAGCTCTCACAAGGACCTGGGAGCTAAGTATACTGTCCTCTAGGGTTTTCTTTTTTTTTTTTATTTTCTTTTTTTAAATTTTATTTTATTAATTTATTCATATTACATCTAAATGGTTATCCCCTCCCTTGTATCCTCCCATTCCTCCCTCCCTCCCATTTTCCCCTTACTCCCCTCCCCTATGACTGTGCCTGAGAGGGACTTCCTCCCCCTTTATATGCTCATAGGGTATCAAGTCTCTTCTTGGTAACCTGCTATCCTTCCTCTGAGTGCCACCAGGTTTCCCCAATTCAGGGGATGTGGTCAAATATGAGGCACCAGAGTACGTGTGAAAGTCAGACGGCACTCTCCACTCAACTGTGGAGAATGTCCTGTCCATTGGCTAGATCTGGGTAGGGGTTTGAAGTTTACGGCCTGTATTGTCCTTAGCTGGTGCCTTAGTTTGAGTGGGACCCTTGGGCCCAAATCTGCCTATCATAATGTTCTTCTTGTAGGTTTCTAGGACCCTCTGGATCCTTCAACTTTGCCATTCTCCCATGCTTCTCTCATCTAGAGTCCCAATAGGATGTCCTCTCCTCTGTCCCAGTTTCCTCTAGGGTTTTCTAAGCCAACAATTCTCCATTCCTGCCTATATGGCCTACAGTATATTAGAAGAAAAAAAAAACCCCATCATTTTAGATCAACACACAAGAGGTGTGCCTACTGTTGAGGGGAAGCCTATACTAATGCTACTAGTTAAGGCAGTAGAGGCAGAAATTGGGTGGTTTTCTCCTACGTAGCAGGTTTTGGGGCATTAGTCACTTCTGGATACATTCCTAGAAGTACAGAACACAGAACAACACTCCAGGTCAGAATAGAATGGAGGGTGGTTAGCTGCCAGCACTGTTAAATAAAGCCACATGGCTTCCGCTGACTGATCAGGGCGTTGGAGAGAAGCAGGCAGTAGAGTACATGAAAAAGAAAGAAGAGTGTGCAAGTACTAAGTGAATTGTGTGTACAATACAAATCTTCTGTGGGCTGGGGAGATGGTTTAGTTGGTACCTGTCGTGCAAGAATGAGGAACTACGTTTGGATCCCCAGAGTCTACGTAAGGAGCTGCTCATGGAGGTGTGCACATCTAACCTTAGCACCTGTGAAGGCACACAGATCCATGAAGCTCACTGACTACACAGCCTAACTGAATCCATGAGCTTCAGGTTCAGTGAGAGGCCAGGCTGGAGCCACATGGTGGGTGAGGAGTGCTCCCCCTTTCCGAGGACTAGGAGAGGGAGGAGGGGGAAGAGGGAGGGAGGAAAAGAGGGAGGGACAGGGAGGAGATGAGGGAGGGGGCTACACTCGAGATGTAAAGTAAATAAATTGAATAAAAATAAGGTAGAGAAGGTAGAGAAATGGCTTAGCAGTTAAGAGCACCTCCTGCTCTTGCACAGGATCTGAGTTAATTTCCTAGCATTCACATGAGACAACTCACAACTCTCTGTAACTCCAGCCCCACAGGAATCCAGTGCCTTCTTGTAGGCTCTGCAAGCACTCGCACTCCGACTCTGTCTCACATACACATACTCTCCCAGTCTCTCAATTTCTCTGTCTCTCTCTCACACACACAAGTACATATAAATCTTTTTAAAAAGGTGACCTTTGTATGCATATGTACATACCTACTACTCATTCCCCCAGCGAGCACGCGCGCGCGCGCACACACACACACACACACACACACACACACACACACACACTTATTGTGACTACTTGAATGGACTCACCCGAAGGAAGAAAGGAAACTTCCTGCCATAAAAGCCAACCCGGAAAAACTCAGGCTCCAGGCGTTGCTGCTCTATAATGTTGTCATAATAGCTGGCCTCCATTTTCTGTTAACAATAAAGGTGTGGTTGGTATGCAAAGCAAGTTCTCCTAGGCTCAGCTAAACATTGTCTTCTGGGGAGGGAGCAAGACAATTCAATCTAGGTGACAAGGGAGTAAGCCTTAGACACCACCAGCCTCTCTCCAGGGAGCCGCATGATGGAAGAGGAAAGCTCACCTTCCCTCTTCACTGCCCTCTGATGACAGGGTAAAGGGAGCCTGCCTATTCCATCCCTGTGCAGTTGCTCTTAATATTCTCCCTGGGCATGGACCCCCAAGCACAGAGATCTCAGGCCTGGATTTGAGAAGAAAGTATTTAACATGGCTTTGGCTGATACTTGCTATACCAGTTGGTCCCCGACTAGGGTTTCTGGTAGCTGGCCACTAACAACTCTCACTACCGCACATGTCAGTGCATTTGCATCCACTCTTGTTCATTTATTATTTGATTTAAGATATTATTAACTACAACTGAGACGCCTCAGTTGCCAGCATTACTGGTACTAGTTACAATTTGGGAGATTTTAAATTTGAAAAGATAACTAATCTTCATGATGTCCAACATTACAAAGTCAGCAAGCTTTTCAGTATGGATATGCTGGTTTCACATTTAACCACCGTTAGGCAGCAGCCCTTAAAAATTAGCCACAAAAAACTACTTTAGGGAATTATGTCCAAATCCCATTTGACCAGAGATTTTGCCCAGATGGCTTAGCCTTAGATGAGGGTGTAGTAGACCCTGTCACCACTAGTCTTTCTCTGCTGATGAGATAATAAGAAAATATAACTTGAAAGATAGCACTGGCAATACGGAAAGACTTTACAAAGACCTTCAAAATCCATGGGACATTTGGTATAATTTTTGAATATTTTGCTTCAAAGAAGGGCGCAAGGACAAAGTGCTTAGGTAACCACAAGATGCAATGGGGGAAAAACGCTTATAATAAAAAAGTTTTAGGTGCTAGTGAAGTGTAAAAGCACTTACTGTCAACATAAGCCTGGCAATCTGGGTTTGATATCCAGAATCCACATAAAGATGGAAGGACAAAATGGACCTTACAAAGTAGTCTCCTCACTCTACGAATGTACCTCATAATACATGCCTCCCTTATTTCATAAACACCCACAAATAATAAATTGAAAGTTTTTAAATATATACAATACATCACTGAACAAAATTATTTCATGAAAAACTTCTTCATGAAGCTAGGTGGTCCCTCACCTCTGGAAATCACTATCCTGTTATGTCTTCTTATCCTGAGTACAGTGGCTTTTAGGGTTCAGATCACAAAGTCATTTGTCAGATACGTATTCTTGTTCTCCCCTGTCAGACTGCAAGTATGTTGAGGGCAGAAATCTAGCCATTGTCCTTGGCATTAAGCTAAGGGACTTAGGAATCACTTAGGAACAGATACCAGGTCGTCCAGTAGCCTTTGGTCATGCGTATGGAGGAAGAGACGCAGCTTACCCGAATCCAGCTGAGGCTCTGATAATCATAGAGGCTCTCGTACTGACATGCCAGCTCTCTACACAGAGGGATTCCAAACTCCCAGCTCTGTGGAAAAACAAACAAACAAACAAACACCAAAAACCAAAACAGGCTTCAGCACCTCTGGCATTCTCAGATGCCATTGAACATATGAAAGACTATAACAAAAGTCTAGCTCTGACTCATGTATTACAAGGAATATAGTCTTTAAAACCAATGTGTAGACAGTATTACACAGCACTGAGGTTTTCTGGCCTATGCAGAGCTTTCGTGTTTTTCCTCCAATGTCTTAGCCTCCATGACTCTCTTCATTACCTTTACATACTTCTCAGGGTGTTGTGGTCTGTTATTCCTGTCTCATTTAAAAAAATAGATTTACTTTTTGTTGTATTAGTCTATATTAGATGGTAACCCTCATGAGGGAGAAAGCTGTATTTATTTACTGTATTTTCAGGTCCTAGAACAATAGCAGGCACGGCAGCTACTCAGTATTTCTTTAGTAAGTTAATAAAGGGACTGTGAACCTTTTAGTAGAGATTATTTTTACAAATTATGGCAATCAAGCATAAAGGGATTTCCTAAGCCCTGGCAGTAGGCTCGGCACTTTTTTAAATGAAAAGACTATAGACCTTTAGGCTTCAGATACTCTTTGTCTGGTTTGAGAATGGACTGCTTTTGTGATGCAGTTCCTGTTAAAGCAGTGGGCCCATCTAACAGGTGCCTGAAGAAGGCTGCAGTGGACTTCATTCTAATGAATTGTTCACTTCCTTCTTCTTCATTTTTTTTTTTTTTTGGTATCGCTTCTCGGCCTTTTGGCTAAGATCAAGTATATTGTTTTCTTTTTGTGGTACTGAGGACTAAACCCAGGGCCCTGTGAAAGCTAGGTAAGTTCTCTACCACTGTCATCATCATCATCACCATCTTCTTCTTCTTCATCACATCATCATCATCATTATTGTGTTTTCATTCTCCTAGGTACTTAGAAACATCAGTTTACAAGGTATCTAACTCAGTTTACTCTCCCCAACTTCCAAATTCTAATTCAAACTTACACATGATGAACTTAAGATTCCCATTATCAACCTCAGTTACTCTCAGTTTCTGGTTTTTCACAACAGGGTTTCTCTGTGTAGCCTTGGCTGTCCTAGACTAACTTTGTAGACCAGGTTGGCCTCAAACTCATAGAGTTCGCCTGCCTCTGCCTCCTGAGTGTAAGGATTAAAGGCGCGCACCACCACCGCCAGGCTATTCTTAGTTTCTAACAAACACAAACCACACTACAGCACAACTCGAGGGGCTGAAGGCTTGCTTTCTGACACCTACCTTGCCTTTGTTGAAGTAGTGGATGATCTTCCTACAAAGTCCCTCTTTCCGCTGCCACTCGGTTTGGGATGGGTAGTGCAGGAACTCCCGTAATGGCCGGTCTTCCCATTGCAGCAGCTCACAGTAAAGAAGCAGAGTGAATGCAGCCTCTGTAGGGACAGACAGCGTAGAGGCTCAGGGCTTCCTCTGGGGCCCAGAACAGCTCTGTGCTAGGGGTCCATGGTGAGCAAGAATATCAGAGCAGGGCATGGGTAGCACAGCCAGGAATTCTAGATACCAAAGGTACCAAAAAAAAAAAAAAAAAAAAAAAAGGAAAAAGCCTGGCATGGTGGCGCACACCACACCTTTAATCCCAGCACTCGGGAGGCAGAGGCAGGCGGATCGATGTGAGTTCGAGGCCAGCCTAGTCTACAAAGTGAGGCCAGGACAGACAAGGCTACACAGGGAAACCCTGTCTCAAAAAACCAAAAACAAAACAACAACAACAACAAAAACCAAAAACAAAAACAAAACAAGATAGCAAAGGTAACACAGTAGGACTGTCTGGCTAATAACCCCTTTCACAGAATGAAAGAGTCATAAATGCTCCTAGTACCTAGTCACTTGTTTTTAGTTCTAGTTAAGGAATAAAGAATGGTTCACAGATGAGAACCTCCTGCTGTGGAAGCTTCATATATATGAAAGGAATTTAAATGGAGTCACTATATAATGGGAGAGATGATGGCCCCAAATAGACACCTTTTTAAAAAGTCTCAACTATTTTTTTAAAAAAATTATTTATTTTTATTTCATGTACATTAGTATTTTGCCTGAATGTATGTCTGTATGAGGGTGTAGGCGCCCCCAGAACTGGAGTTACAGACAGCTGTGACCTTCCATGTGGATGCTGGGAACTGAACCTGGGTTCTCTGGAAGAGCAGCCAGTGCTCTTAACCACTGAGCCATCTCCCCAGCCCACCCCCAAATTAGACCCCCAGTGCCAGGAATGAGTTACATCTTGTTGAGTTGTTGCCAAAAGGGTTACAGAACACCCTAAACGTCACGAACGATTCCTAAGGCTATTGGTTATTCTCTACAACCTGATGGTAAGGCCCTATTGCTGAAGACACCACTTACTTATGCCATCAAACATTAGAGAAATGGAGCTGGAGCCCAGATAGAAGCTTCACTCCCTACTGACTAGCATTCATGGTTCCGGAAAGTATTCTGCACATTACTGGAGGTGAAAAGTAATCATCAATATCACACAGCTACAAACTCTGTGACCAACAACAGCACCCTGCCCACAAGACATACTGGTGCAATAACGGAATAACCAACTATTTTCTGAGGCCCATTCTATGAGATAGATTCCATACCTGACACTGCTCAAACGGTCAAGAACTTGAGACTAGATAAGTCATAGGACCCAGGAGAAAAATCTACTACTATCATTCTCCTGAGGGAACACAGCAATAAAATGACTCCTAATGACATACTGCTATGCCCATGGATCAGTACTCCAGAGACTCACAACTGAACAGTATGTAGAGAGTGAGAGAGTCCGGAGGACCCAGTCTTAAATGGGATGTCTGCATCAAGCCCCTCCCTTCAAGACTCAGGGATCCAAGTGGAAGAGGTGGAAAGATTATAAAAGCAGAAGTGATAAATGTCTCCAAGGAAACAGCATCTTTCAGATACATCAGAACTGATATCCATATGATCTCACAGAGACTGACAGCAGGCATAGGACCTCAACAGGTTAAAAAACCAGACAGTCCCAGATCTAAGAAGAGGAGGTGGACACAAAGTTCCACTTCTAACCAAGAAGCTATTTGCAATTGATACCTACTGGGAGAAGGGAAATTACCTTTCTAAAACAGTGTCTCACTGGGTATATTAATCACACCCCAGCACAGGCTCCATGCCCAGAAATAGCTGGCTAACACAAAACAGACTCCAATTTTTTTTTTGAAGTGGCACTTTTTGTTACTTTTGTCTTATTAGTTTTTTTTATTTGTGTTTTTACTGTTTTTTGAAAGAGAGGAAGAGGGAGAAAGGAAGGTGGAGGGAGAGAAAGAAAGAGAGGGAGGAGGGAGAGAGCATGCAGGCATGAAGTGGGGTGGGAAGGATCTGCGAGGAACTGAGAGAGGATAAAGAATTTGATCAAAGTATATTATACAAACAGAAATGTGGAAGTTCAAGCCAATCAAACCCTTTCCTTCCCAATTTGCTTTTTGGTCATGGTGTTTCATATCACAGCAATGGAAACCCTAAGACACTCATCTTTGCTATTTTTATACGTAACACCTAAAGCTATAAGGACAAAGCACAGCACTTCTCTGTTCATATCCAGGACTCAGCCTCCTTTTAAAAAATGCTTCTTTTTGAAATTTTTATTAATTATTCACTTTACATTCTGGTCATAGCCCCCACCCTCCTCTCCTTCTGGCCCTACCCTCTCTCCTCTACTCCTCAGAGAAGGGGAGCCCCCCTCCAGCAAATCAAGTCACATCACAACTGAGGGTGTCCTCTTCCCCTGTGGCCTGGTCAGGTAGCTCCACCAGGGGGAAGTGATAAAAATCAGGCAGCAGAGTCCATGTTGGAGTTAGCGCCCCTTTCCCTTACTAGGGTACCCGTATGAGGACTGAGATGGCCATCAGTTACATCTGTTTAGGGGCCCTGGGTCAGTCCATGCATGATCCTTAGTTGGGGCTTCAGTCTCTACAAGTCCCCATGGACCCTGGTTAGTTGGCTCTGTTGGTTTTCTTGTGGAGCTCCTTTCCCTTCTGGTGACTCAGCCTCTCAAGTGGTAGCCCAGTCCTTGAGTTTAGCAAATGTCTATGCTAATACAGATTTTTTATTTTTTTGAGACAGGGTTTCTGTATAGCTTTCACTGTCCTGGACTCAAACTCATAAAGACTGGCCTGCCTCTGCCTCCCCAAATGCTGGGATTACTTATTTATTTTCATGTGTATGGGTGTTTTGTTTGTATGTATGTTTTTGCACCATAGGTATGCAGTGCCTGCAGAAGCCAGAGGAGGATGTTGGATCCCCTGGGTCTGGAGCTACACATGGTTGTGAGCTACCACGAGAGTGTTAAGAATCAAAACTGGATCATCTCTAAGAGCAGTTAGTGCTCCCTAACCATTGAGACATCTCTCCAGCCTAGTACAAGTAATAAATAAAAATCTTTCCCTTCACCACTCTTTCAGAATTATTGAGATAATAATTAGTTGGTATAAAGAATGGCAAATTCAGTCATGTTGTGCAATGTCATATAATTTCTCCTAAAAATATTTATTTAATGAGTATGGTGTCTTGCCTGTATGAATATCTCTGTGCACCTTGTGCATGCCAGGTGCCCTCAGAGGCTAAGGGACAACACTGGATCCCCTTGGAATAGAGTTATAGACAGTTGTGAGCTGCCACGTGGGTGCTACAAATTGAACTCAAGTCCTCTGCAAGAACAGCCAGTGTGTTTAACTGCTTAGCCATATTTCCAGACCCTAACTTCATCTTTTCAATTTTTTAAAAAAATTTTTTGAGACAGGGTTTCTGTGTGCAGCACTGGCAATCCCAGACTTGCTTTTGTAGACCAGGCTGGCCCGGAACTCACAGAGATCTGCTTGCCTGCCTCTGTGCTGGGATTAAAGGCGTGCGCCACCACGCCCAGCTCTATTGTCATCTTTTAAAGATAGTCTCAATATATATCCTAGGCTTACCTCAGGCTCATCTCATGTTTTAGCTTCCTGAGTATAGGCAGACCAGTCATTTAATCCATCTTGTTCTTTTTTCCAAGTTGTGTTAACAGAAAAAAATAGGATATATACCACTTCCTAACATCTAAAGACAAGGGTAAGGAAGGAGGGTGCTGTTTTTAATAATTCTAGTTAAGATTTGCAAATAAAAATAGATCTCATTTCCACATTTAGATGACAAATTTAAGTCCTTTAGTCTTAGGGATAGGAATAGGGTCTGGGTACAGTGGAAAAGATGGCTCTTCGGGAACACTGTGGTACAAAGGAATCACACAGAATATCATGTGTGCATCCTTCCTTTTCATTCAGAGCTGCTCTCAGTTAACAGATCATGACAGGCACTTGCACTGGCTGTAGACATAATGAAAAGCCTTTTATCTGGCCTGTCAAGAAGATGAATCTGTCCAGACTGCACTGGGCGCTCAGCACGAGAGTTGGTGTGCAGTTGCAGGGCAAGAGCCAGATCTACCAGTGAGTGTAGAAATTCCAGGATTAAGGAGATATTCCTTTGCTATGGTCTTGGTTGGTTTCAGCTCTGCAAGTTCTATTTCTGAGGAGTGACAAAACACCAGAATTTGGGAGTTACTCTTGAGTCTCAGAGACCTGGATAGGAACGAAAGGTGAGTGAACAGCCCCAGACAGTAGGAGACAGTCATGGAGCACACACTGGGAAAAACAAAATGTCCTCACTACAAAGGAGCAGAAGGGCAGGAGTGAGGTGCAGGGAAACCTTGGAAGCCGTTCCTGCTGAGATCTGGCAGGACGGCGCTGGAGATCTCCCTCTGTATAGCCCCCCAAGTCTGTCCTAATGAAAAGACACAGCTCTTCCTTTCCTGACTCACCTGTGTAGTTTTCAGCCTGTAAGTGCATGTCACAAAGTTTGTGAATGTATCGGATATACATTTCCTCTTTGTTAATCTCAGATTTGTAAAAGTTCTGTAAGAGAATGAAATGTACGTAAGAGGCAAGCATCTGCCCCATTTCACATGCAGCTTTCTCGCTCCAGCCAGCCTGGCTGTGTCCAGCAGGAGGAAGGACTCGTGTCCTCACCATCAGGTTGACAGTGCAGCCAATCTTCTTGTTCTCTGTTTCTTCTCCTTTCATGCAGTCCCTGGAAAAGAGAGCACAGACGATTGCCTACGATATGAAGTGGCATCTCCTGGGACAACACAGAAAACAGCAGCACCACTGGGACGTTGGTATGGCCAGATCTGAAAGTAGCGTGCCTTCTAACACGGAGTACTTCAACAGAGGAGGACTACATTGTGAGATCCCCCCAATCCTGGGGTTCAAAGATCTCTGTAGAGCACCTTGTTCCAGTTGTAGAGTATAGAACCCAGACGCATCATCAGGGAATTAAGTGGCACTTGCAAATTTATTACACAAGGATGTGTCTTTAAGGCATAAGGCCAAATCCTTAAGTTTCCCAGGGAGGCACAGAGTGATTCTTAAGGGATAAATTTTGTTTTGTGGCAAACTGTGAGAGAGGAGCTATGAATCTGTTCCAGAATTCACATAAAGTTAAAGGCATCACTGTCAAAGCTGAGGAGGTACTTCTTAGAATACTTAAAGTTTGGCTAGTCTAAAAATAAGTCTCACACCAAAGGTCCAAGTCATGCTGGGCCACCACTTACTGGGAAAACCCCTACAACTTTATATATAACATATCTAACTGTCATATATATAAAGTTTATATATATAATTTATTATACATACATATACTGTCAAGAACTGTTTAAATTCTTGGGTAAAGGAAAAGATGCTCTTGATTTTGGCATAGTTTACCTGCAAGTTTGTCTAACTGATCATTATTTACTGTGCACCTGCCAGGGATAAGCAGAGCACCAGGAAGAAAGTTCAAGGATCCTGCCTTCAAGGAATTGACTCTTTTCTGTCAAACTAAGTCAGAAGGTGGCAAATGATGTATATTGGAGGTATATACAGAAAGCCAAGTGAGCTCCTGGCTAGGGAAAGCTTCCCTGATGGTTTGGACTCGGGAGGGGGGACTCTAAGAAAATGACCCAGCATAAGAAATCTGAAGGTTAAGAGATCAATGAAGAAAAAAAAATGGATGGGGATCTAGACCACAGCCTTTGAATTAGCTAGAACTTGGCTCAACTTTTGGCAACAGACCTTTTCAAATGTACTTCTTCACTGATAACTACAACAGTAACCCTTTAGGGCTGCAAATGAGATTAGAGGCAATGTATATACAATGTTAATGTAGGTTTTTCGTTTGTTTGTTTCTTTGTTTTGTTTTAGGTAGCTAGAACCACTACAATAATCATGGTGTTCACATGGAGTAATACTTGGAGACAAGAAATGGTGATTAAAATTGGTCTGACCGTGAGTTTCATTTGTTTATAGAAGACAGAAAGAAAAATCAGTCAGTTAAAAGAAAGCCTTTAAGTCTAAGAAACTGATTTTGGGTCTTGTAGGTAGATGGAAGTGAATATGAACAACCTTCAGTAAATATTGCACTAAGGAAAAGATACAGGGCTTTAGCCTACTTTTCTTCTGTCTGATGGCAGGTACAGGAGAGGCTTGGGATCTGACATGTAAAAAGGAAGCCTTTTGCTTTAGAAGGGACAGACAAAGGCTAGCTTTGACCTAAGGCCCAAGAAAAACAGGCAGAAGCTTTCTCAAACACAGCTGTGCTACAGAAAGAGGGGATGCTCGGGATGTGAATTCCACTTCCAAGTCAGCGCACTGCCCCCTGAGTCTGCTGAATGACCATGCTTTCCCCTTCAGAAGCACCCTGAGGAAGCCCCCGCTTTGTCACGTCTTGATCCAGGGGTTTATAAATCTTGTAGGGTTGTTGCTTGGGTTCAGTTTTATCCCTTTATCATCCTCATCTTCTTGACTTCCAGAAAACACTGTAGTGACTATCCTAGTCCCACTGAAAGCATAATTACGGCTGCAGTGGTTGTTTTGTTATGTTCAGAGCAATTCAGCAGTCATGACAGGATTAGGAAGGCAAGCTTTCATGAAAAATTTTAATTCCACATGAATTCTCAGGCTGAATATAACAGAGATCTCTTGAGTTCATGAAACATTTTCTCTAATCTGTTACCATAGCTAGGATTAGGGGAAAGAATTAGATTTTAACAAAAAAAAAATATATATAGGCATGAGAAAAGGGGTATTCCCAGTCCCAGGAGAAGCAATGAAAAGTTGTCCTTGGTCATATTTTGGCAATAGGTGATAGTTCCTGTTTATCTTCCATATGGCCGAGGGGGGTCTTCATTAAGGAACTACAGCTGTTCCCTAACTCGCTATGAAGACAGTTTTTCTTTTCCTTCTTGCTATGTCCATTCCTCTGAGCCTTGACTTTTCCAGATGGAAGGCCATATGGCTGCACATCCCTGGGATGCCTTTTGGTTACATTCAGTCTTAGGGGGACCCCAAGAATCTCTAACTTATACTTGAGGAAAAAGTATTCTGTTACTGGTCATCAGAGGATTGCTAAATATAGCCAATGGAACCAGAATAGTCAGTCCTTCCTATGTTAAGACACAGTGATTTTTGTTGTTAAACAGGGTCATGCTATATAGTCCAGGATAGCTTCAAATGTATGATTGTTCTGCCCCAGGCTCCCCAGGCACCGCCATGCCTGTTTCTTATGTGTTTGTAAAGACAAGATTTCATTATAGAGGCCTGCCTGGTCTGGAACGCCAGTGTAGACCAGGCTGGACTGGAAATCACAGATTCACCTGCCTCTGCCTTCTGAGTGTTGGGGTTAAAGAGATATGTCACCATGCATGACAGCTTTCTTTTTTGTTTATCTTTGTTTTTCTATTTTTTCTCAAGACAGGGTTTCTCTGTGTGTATCCCTGGATGTCCTGGAACTGGCTTTGTAGATCAGGCTAGCCTCAAACTTACAGAGATATGGCCGCCTCTGCCTCCCAAGTGCTAGGATTAAATGTGTGTGCCACCATGCCTGGCTGGCAGTTGTTGTTTTAGGGTTTATTTTTATTTTACGTGTCTGAGTATTTTGCCTGCCTGTATGTATGCGATGTGCATGCCTGGTACCCACAGAAGGCAGAGGGGGGCATTGGATATCTTGGACTTGGAGTTATAGGCAGTTATGAGTTGCCATGTGGGTGCTGGGAACCGAATGCACATCCATTACAAGAGCAGCAGGTAATCTCAACTGCTGAGCCATTTCTCCAATCCCCACTGTGGTCTCAGTTTTAAGGTCAAATGGGTGCCTTTGCAGAAGAGAATATTTTACCAGAGGAGGGCTAGAGAAGTTTCAAACTAAAAAAATAAAAAAATAAAATACCTGTAGTCAAGAAGGCGTTCCATGAGGCGAGTGACTGAGGTAACAAAGGAAATGCCAGTCTCACGCCATGTTTCCTGTTCAACCTTTTCCAGAAGGCTGTTGGTAGAAGAAGCAAACATAATTCATGAGTCTTTCCTGGTGACAAGAGTGAGGTCCTCGAGTCTGTGGAGGCTGTGATACATCTGGAGACAGGAGACTTGCCATACTGTAGTCTTACCTGGGGTAGGGCCCAAACAGCTGGGTTCTACTCCATGCAGCAGAAAGCAAAGACAAGGATATTATTGGACTGGCAGCAACAAATGAGCATCTCTCCCATTTCCCTGTGCATGTTCCTTTTTTTTTTTCTCCCCCGAGATAGGGTTTCTCTGTGTAGCCTTGGTTGGGCTGGACTCACTTTGTAGACTAGGCTGGCCTCGAACTCATAGTGATCCACCAGCCTCTGCCTCCCGAGTGCTGGGATCAAAGGCGTGTGTCACCACCACCCAGCTCCTGTGCATGTTCCTAAGGGTACCACTGAAGAGGAGGTGAGAGAGCCATATACTCTAAGGTCTGTTCTCAAGGAATGCCTGAATTAAGAGCCCGTGTTGGTGTAAGTCTGGCTTTGCCAACTGGCTGTGTGCTTCTAATGCCCAGAGGCATTTTCAGTCAACATACAAAACTACCTCTTCATAGAAATCAGAGCTTCCCAGAAGCCTAAGGGGCCCAGTACGAGAGGCAGAGAGCAAAGTCACGAGCTATACTCTGCTACCACCTCAGTCAAGAGAAGCTTCCAAAAATATATAACAATGACAGAAGTTTAATGTAGAATTCATTTTTAAAAAATCCAACAGCACCATGATTCTGTCTCTTCGAGGCAGCTTTTGGCTTGTTCAAAAACCCTGGCTTTTGAGATACACTGACATCCCTTATGCTTCTTCAAGGAAGCTGCTTCCTTGTTGCTCTGGTCATGAGCTTAGGCTAGATCTCATTCCACACAGCTATATGATTTCTTATGAGCACGTTTTGCTCTCTTAACTTTCTAAGAATCATCTGGAGTTAACTGTCAAGATTGGGGACAAGAGTCGGGGACTTCAACTCACAGCTTGGTTGTTGTTAAGCTTTTTTGCTATGATCACTGCTTCTCAGTACAGGACACACCTGTGTCAAACATTCAGGGAAAGTATAAGTTTCTATGGTCAGGCTGGGAAGGAGAGAAGAGTATAGGCTCCAGCCTCTAACGCGTGTGGACTACAGCACTACACTATTCTCCAACTGTTATGGAGCTCTGTTGTTCTGAACATTGTGGAGAGGTGTTCTGTGAACACGCAGTGTGGGAAATTAAAACTGCACACATTTTTATTCTCTTTTCTCATACCTACAAACATCACCTCCAAATTGAAACTGTGAAATGATGCTCATTGTATCAATAGCTCTCATGTCTCAAACTGACTTTAAAGGTGTTTACAAACACACAGATCTCACCACTTCTAAGAAGAAAAGGATAATCCTCACTCTACAACTCTTGCAAGTGTGTTGTCAGAGTCAAGTCTAGAAGTCAACTTATAAAATTTTTGAAGCTTAATTTTTTAAATTAAGGTATATGAATGGTAATAAATTTTGTTAAATTTGTCATTTTGATATATTATTAATAAAGCACATAGGAATTATGTTATAATTATATTTCAATATAATTGAAATTATATTTCAATTAAAAGTACTATTTTCTATTATTAACTCTATATGATGGATCTGACACAGCTAATGGTACTTTTATAATAACTGCTAATATAAATGAAACAACTCAACTCAGAATTTTTTTTTGTTGTTGTTAATTTTCTCTGTGTAGCCCTAGCTGTCCTGGAACTCACTTTGCAGACCCAGCTGGCTTCAAAGAGGTCCATCTGCCTCTGCCTCCTGAGTGCTGAGATTAAAGGCATGTGCCTCCACTGCCCAGCAATAATTTAGAATCTTAACAAATAAAATATCAATACATTTTATATACTGAAAAACTCTAAGTAAATGTCTCATGAGGCCTGATGGCCTTTGTACATTTAAAAAAGAAGCTATTAAAGTGATAGATCTGGTGGAGCTTTGGTATCATGCAGTACAGTCAGATCATTTCATTAACTGAAAAACGGCCCAGAGAGGCTGTGTGGTTTATTCAAGAACCTGTTGCAGTGTTTACCACGCTGCAATGTTTCCTAGAAGAGAGCTCATACCTAACCTCCCAAGAAGTGCCAGAACTGAGCCCTAAATAGAGTAAGTCCTCACGGGCTGCTTGTCCAACAGGACGCAGGGAATGCTATGAGGATAGACAATGACTTCTGTAGCAGGCCTAGGCGCTGGATTAGTATTTACCTCCTCAGACCTCTCCAGTCAACCACGAGATCCCTAAGAGTGCTTGCTTTCTTGGTGACAGACATGGGTCCTGCTACCACCAGAATGAATTGGGTTTCTCCTGGTACCCAACCCCTGGGGCCTATCCAATGCAGACTTCATCACTACCCTTTACTGGCCCACGTCACCCCTTCTCCCAACATGGGGCTTCTGGGGAAGGAGCAGCTTACAGCAGGCCGAAGAGTTCCCTGTAGCTCTCATCACCTTTCCCCTCAGACACCATGCTGTCCAGCTTGTCAATCAGCTCAGCCTCCACCTATAAGGAAACAGAATTCGTAGGCTCAAATCAACTCAGACAGAGGACAATCTCCAGTCTTGTGGCTATGTGCGGATCATGGAAAACTGCTTTTTATACTTCATCATAGTTACAAGTAAATTCCAGCAAAGATAAGATCTCATTTACAGCATTAAAACAAACCTTGTCTTCTGAACCAGAGACTAGATAGCCCAGGGACCTAGAGTAAAACAAAACTGTTCTAAAAAACAATCTTAAAAAAAAAAAAAAAACCTGTTCTAAAGAGCAAACAAGCAAACAAAAAACAACATAGCAATAAAGTGACTCCTAAAGACACTCTGCTGTACTTATAGAACAATGCTTTGCTCAGTCATCACCAGAGACGCCTCCTCCTGTGTACGGCCAGACACTGTGCAGAGGGAGAGAGACCCTTCAACATTCAGCCCTGAAGGGGACGTCTCTATTAAATCCCTCCCCTCAGAGGCAGTCTTGTGCAGACAACCACGGATCCTGTGCGTTCCTGAGTGTGTCAGTCCTTTAACGCCCAGAAGACATTGTTTTATTCCAGTCCTCCCTGACTCTTACAATCTTTACATCACTTCCTCTTCAGTGCTCCCAAATATTTCTTTCTTTTAAAAACTTTTAACATTTACTATTTTGTGTGTGGTGAAGGTTCATATGTGGAGGTTAGTGAACGATCTACAAGGAGCTGGTTCTCTCCTACTCTGTGGGGCCTGGAGGTCAAACTCAGGCCACCAGGCTTGGTCAAGAGGGCCTTTAGAATCTCTGAGCACTCCACAGGCTCCAAACAGTTCTTTGTTTAAAAATATCCATTTAAAGGATTTTATGTCTACAGAACTGTAGAAAAGGAATAATATAGTACTGTTCCTCACAATTGAGGAATCCAGTAGCCCAGTGTAGGGGCTCAGTCACATGGCACTGAAAAAGCAGCAGCTCGCCGGACGTGGTGGCACATATCTTTAATCCCAGCACTTGGGAGGCATAAGCAGGTGGACCACTGTGAGTTCAAGGCCAGCCTGGTCTACAAAGTGAGTCCAGGACAGCCAAGGCTGCACAGAGAAACCCTGTCTCAAAAACCAAAAAAACCAAACCAAACCAAACCAAAAAAACCAAAAACCAAACCCCCCCCCCCAAAAAAAAGAAAAGAAAAGAAAAAAAAGAAAAAGCAGCAGCTTCAAGAGCTTTAGGTTTTATGAACACAAAGAGTAGAGCCTGTTACCCTGAAGGTGTCTGAAGGAAATGTAGCTCATTCAAACTCAACTAATGTTGAACAAGGAAAGATCATGCAACAAGCTTCTTTTTTGACTGGATGACTACAGGACTGAATTATAACTAAGTATACTCTGGTGGGTCTACAAGCCAAAGTACCTTAGTCCTCACTCTGAGCATGCTTAGCCCCACCCAATGAGGTACTTATAAACTCCCTAAGAAAATAGCCTAATACTGACTAACCCGGCTCTCTCTTCATACACAGAGGCAGTTAGTGTTGGCTGGACTAGAGCACATGTAGGGCGTGGACTGCAGGAGCGGGAGTACAAGCAGCACAAACGAGCTTCAGTAGCCCACTGGGCTCCAAACTGTTCTTAGAATGGGTCCCCGGGCCTGTAGGCTTAGTTTCAGCACAGATTTTGTTAAAAATCTAGTACTTAGGCCTCTCTATATCTGATGGATTAGAAACTCAGGGTGTGTGTGGGGGGGGTGAAAGTCCACAAATTGTTTTAAGAAGCTGTACATGTGTATTTGGCTGTTAAGACTTCGGAATCAGGCAAACAACTAATGATGGGGAGATTTGAAGACACCAGTGTCTCTGCAGAACTAATAGCAACACCTTACTCTCTATTCAGCATTCACCCTGTGATATATTCAGCTATGGTGCTCTGAATACACACCTTTCTAACTTCAAATTTCCTCATTCGTGAGAGTTGTCATGGTAACATTCCTTCATGGTGTCACTATGCCCTGGCTTTTGGGAAACATTCCACAGTATTAGTTTTGATGGTTATCTTTTACAACCCACCATGTGCCAAGTACCACAGTGAGTTCTGAGAAGTACATTGCACTATCATTCAGGTTCCTGAGGACCTGTCATTCAGTAAGGGAGACGGAGGCCACAGCGGTCAGGGTTCAGCGTGAGAAGTGCTCAGGGACACCTAGAAGCCGCAGTCTGAGCACTGAGATCTTAACACACAACTGAGTTTTAAGAGAGAGAGAGCTATAAAACGTTAAGAATTGTTTTTACTCTTCGTGCTGATTAGATTTCTGTCAACTTGACACAAGTTAGAATCATCTGGGAAGGGGAACCTCAGTTGAGAAAATGCCTATACTAGGTTAGCCTGTGGGCAAATCTTTGGGGGCATTTTCTCGATTAAGATTGATGTGGGAAAGCTCACTATAGGCAGCATCATCCCTGATCAGGTAGGTCCTAGGTTGTGTAAGAAAGCAAATTGGGCAAGTCCTTGGGAGAAAGCCAGTAAGCAGCATCCCTCCATGATCTCTGACTCAGCTCCTGTCTCCAGGTTCTTATCCTGTTTATTGAATTCCTACTTTGGCCTCTTTCAATGATGAACTGTGATTGGAATGTGTAAGCAAAAAACACTCTTTTTTATTTGTTTATTTATTTATCTATTTATTATGTATACAGTGCGCTGCCTGCCTGCATGCCTGTACACCAGAAGAGGGCACTAGATCTCATCATAGATGGTTGTAAGCCATCATGTAGATGCTGGGAATTGAACTCAGGACCTCTAGAAGAGCAGTCAGTACTCTTAACCTCTGAGGCATCTCTCCAGCCCTGCAAAAAAACCACTCTTTCTTCTCCAAGATGCCTTTGTTCAATGTATCTTTTAAAAACCTGATTATTTATTTATTGTGTATACAGAGCTCTGCCTGCATGTACACCTGCATGCAAGAAGAGGCACCAGATCTCATTATAGATGGTTGTGAGCCACCATGTGGTTGCTAGGAATTGAACTCAGGACCTCTGGAAGAGCAGTCAGTGCTCTAAACCACTGAGCCATCTCTTCAGCCCCAGGTCAACATATCTTTAGTGCAGCAAGTAAGACAAGATAGTTTTTGACAAAGTGATTAAAGGTTGAGAAATCTACCTGAGAAAATAAGGGAGGAGAGGTAAAACTCAAGTGGTCAAGCGTTTGCTTTACAAGCAAGAGAATCTGAGACCAACCCCAGAACTACACAGAGAAGCTGGGTGTAGTGAAAAACACTTGCGCCCACTGAGGCTTGCTCGCTGGGCCAGCTTAGACTATTCAGTGAGCTCTAGGTCAGTGAGATGTCTTACCCTGTTTCCAATCAATCAATCAATCAATCAGTCAATCAACCAAGGTACATGGCTCCTGAGGAACCACATTTGAAGTTGACCACTGGCTTCCACATGTATATACACCCACATGACATGCATTTACATATATTCATACAAAGAAAAATAGGATTGGATAGTTTTTACAATATTAACAGCAAAAATTTGAAATGAACTTAAGTTCTTAAGAATTTGACTAAATACACGAGAAGGGCTCTACAGGTAATAGTGTTGTACAGAGGAGCAGTAAATGACTTAGCTAGTCATGACAGCTGTTACTAAAACTGCAGATTACAAAACAATATATTCAACCATTCCATTAAAAAAAAAGAAGTCTATGTGTTCGAGAATAGTCTAAAAAAAGACATAAACTGCTTCTTCAGTTATTAATATTCTAGGAATAGGGTTTTTACATTTTCATTATAGCTTATTTGCATTTTATTTCCATTATATTAAATACAATTTTAGAACCAGAAAAAATATATTTGTGTAGATAGCAAAAGTACTGATGTGGTTAACACCAAAGTTGTGAAAAAAGCATGATCAGAATTAAGATTTAAAAATTCTGAGCCGGGCGTGGTGGCGCACGCCTTTAATCCCAGCACTCGGGAGGCAGAGGCAGGTGGATCGCTGTGAGTTCGAGGCCAGCCTGGTCTACAAAGTGAGTCCAGGACAGCCAAGGCTACACAGAGAAACCCTGTCTCGAAAAACCAAAAAAAAAAAAAAAAAAAAATTCTTGGATTTTACTAACTTGAAGGGTATAAGTGACCTTCAACAAAGCATTTTCAATAAAGATGGGTATAGAATATACAGCACAGGGCCAGTGAGATGGCCCAATGATACAGGTGCTTGCCACTAAGCCTGACAACTTGAGTTTGACCCTGGGACCTAAAGGATAGAAAGAGTAAAGTCCTGCAAATTAATCCTCTGCTCTCCACACATGCACCATGATACCTATAAGCCATACACGTAACACAAATATATAAATGTGATAAAAATGTTAAAGAATACATAGCAGACCAAAATGACTGGAGGATAGAAAATGAAGTGCGAGCATGGAATTAAAGCAGGCCACTTAAAAATATGACAGCAGAGGGAGGCAAAGAAATACTTTTAAAACTAAATACAACAAGGTTTATTTGTGTACTGGTTAGTTTTGTTAACTTGACACACACTAGAGTTACTTAGGAGGAAGAAAACTGAATTGAGAAAATGCTTCCCTTAGCTTGGCCTATAGCCATGTCTGCATGTTATTTCCTTGACCGTTGACTGATGTGGAGGGCACAATCCACTGTGGGCGGTGCTACCCCCAGCAGGTGGTCTTGGGAGGTCTCAGAAAGACAGCTGAATGTTAACATGGAAACATGCCAGTGAGCAACTTCTCTTCGTGGTTCTAGCTTTGCTCCTGCTTGCTGTGCCTTTCCTGCCTACTTCAGCAATGGACTGTGACTAAGATATGTAAGACAAATAAGCTCTTTCCTTCCCAGCTAGGCTTTGTCAGTATTTTACCACAGCAACAGAAAGTTAACAAGGATGACTCAGTTCTCTGGAGTGTCCAGAAAGATTGACAAAAACATGATTAAAGGGTTTTAAAAATTTAAACTGGCAGCCAGGTGGGGTGGCACATGCCTGCAATTCCAGCACTCGGGGAGGCAGAGGCAGGTGGATCGCTGTGAGTTCGAGGCCAGTCTGGTCTA
Organism: Acomys minous; assembly: GCF_964271855.1. Taxonomy (NCBI): domain Eukaryota; kingdom Metazoa; phylum Chordata; class Mammalia; order Rodentia; family Muridae; genus Acomys; species Acomys minous. The sequence continues at coordinate 16,239,963 of NC_140495.1, read as the reverse complement.
CAAAGCGAATCCAGGAAAGCAAAGGCTACACAGAGAGACCCTGTCTCAAAAAACCAACAAAACAAAACCCGACAAATAACAGTTGTATACATGTATGGGGTACAGTATTCTGATTTTCGTTTTGTGTTTAAGATTTAATTTTATTTTACGTTATTTTGCTGGCATGTATGTCTGTATACCATGCGCATGCTTGGTGCCTACACAGGCTGTAAGAGGGATGCCATGGGCCTGGAGCTATGGGTGCAGGTGAGCCGCCATGTGGTGCTGGGGACTGAACTCAGGCCATCTGGTGTGATGTTTTGATACGTGCACCGTGGAATGACTAAATAACACTTACATATACGTCACTTAACCTATTTACCTCCCTTTTTTGGTGAGAACATTTAAAATCTATTTTCTAAAGGCAGTTTTGAAATGTGTAGCTATGATGGTTAGTTTTAATTGTCAACCTGACACAACCTGATCTCCATGAGAGACTGCTGGCCTGAGGGCATGTCTGTGGCGGGTTGTGATTGCTGCCTTAACTGATGTGGAAAGAGCCTGTCCCAAAGTATGCGGTGTCATTCCCTGTTTTGGGGCACAAGACTTCTAAAAGTAGAGAAAGCTGGCTAAGGTCTAAGCAGTCATGCATTCATTTTTCTCTGTTCTTGACTGTGGATGTGATTTTGGCTAACTGTGGTGGGGAAGATCTGAACAAGGGGACCGCTTAGAGCACACTGACAGAAATATCTCTTACATCCATAGTTGAAATCCTGGGTTATTCTATGAAAACTATAAAAAGTCATCTGGTCTGGCTCCAGCCTTAGAAATTGCTGGGCCATATAGTAGAGGAAGGACAATATGCTCCCAGGACACCCTCTCTGACTGAAACAGGAGAGCTCAGTGTCAAGTCATCCTTTCCTTTTTTAACATGTTTACCCCTTTCTGCTAATTCTTTCTCTTTTTTTTTGTTTTTGTTTTTTGGTTTTTTTTGGTTTTTTGAGACAGGGTTTCTCTGTGTAGCCTTGACTGTCCTGGACTCACTTTGTAGACCAGGCTGGCCTTGAACTCACAGCGATCCGCCTGCCTCTGCCTCCCGAGTGCTGGGATTAAAGGCGTGCGCCACCACGCCCAGCAATTCTTTCTCTTAAAAGTTTCTTTTACTTATGAATTTAAGTATTTATGTATTCATTCATTCATCCACTCACTTTACATCCTGATGGTATCCCCATCCCTCCTCACTGTCCCACTCCTCCATCCTTTCTTCTCCCCTCCCCTCAGAAAAGGGGAATCCCCCTAACCACCCACCCCACCTCATCAAGTTACCTCGGGACTGAGCATGTTCTCTTCCCCTGTGGCTTGGCAAGGCAGTCTCACCAGGGGGAAGTGATCAAAAAGCTGGCAAGAGAGTCCATGCCAGAGACATCCCCTGCTCTCCTTACTAGTGGACCCACATAAAGCCCGAGCTATCCATTGGCTACATCTTTGTAGAGGGCCTAGGTCAAGTCCATGCAAAGTTGTTGCCTCAGTTTCGGCAGGCCCTGGTTAGTTGGCTCTCTTCATCTTCTTGTGGAGCTCCTGTTACCTCCAGGTCCTTGTCTGTCCCTGCCCCACTTTTCCACTAGACGCCCCATGCTTCACTCAATGTTTGGCTGTGAGTCTCAGCATCTGTTTCGAGGCACAGCTGGAGGAGGCCTCTCAGGGGACAACTCTGCTAGGCTCCTGTCTGCAAGCATAGCACAGTATTGTTAATAGTGTCAGGGGTTGGTTCTCTCCCATGGTGTGTCTTGGGTTGGGCCAGGCACTGGTTGGACATTCCCTCACTCTCTGTTCTATCTTTATCCCTGCACATCTTGTAGGCAGGGTGAATTTTGAGTCGAAGTTTTGTGGGTGGCTTGGTGTTCTCCTCCCTCTACTAGGAGAATCATCTAGTTAAATGGCAAACATAATAGAATGCACAGATCTAAAAAAGGTAAGTAACAAGGGGGAGGGGTCCAAGGGAGGATGCTTAAATCTCACTCAGAAGGGGAAATAGAATAGACAGAGGTAGTAGTTGAAGAGAGGGAACAAAGTAGGAGAGAAATATGAGGGTGGAGAGCAAACCTGGGTCGGGAGGACAAAAGGCCTGTAGATAAAAGAGAAACTGTGGGTAGGGGCATCTCTGTGACAAGCTGGAGCCCTAAGACAGGGTAGGTTTCAAGGAAGGACATGAGAGGGACTCTAGCAGAGACTGAAGAGGACATCTTCTAACTAGACACGTCCTCTAATTATCTTATTTGCTTATTTGTGTTTGAGACAAGTTACTGCTATGCAGTCCAGGCTTTAGTACTTGCTATGTAGCTCAGCCTGGCCTCAAACTCATGGAAATTCTCCTTTTTCAGTTTCTTGAATGCTAGAATCTGGTCTCTAACAACTTCTTCTTCCTCTTCCTCCTCCTCTTCTGGTTTCTGAGAAACAGTTTCTCTGTGTAGCCGTGGTTGTCTTGGACTCACTTTGTAGACCAGGCTGGCCTCAAACTCACAGAGATCTGTCTGCCTCTGGCCTCCCAAGTACTCAGATTACATGTGTGTGCCACTATGCCTGGCTCTGGTCTCTAACTTGATGAAAAAAATTTGCTTACTAATTTTGGCTAGCAAGTCACACAAAAAACTCTAAAGCAGGATTTAAGATGGTTAACTATCCTACTAGGACCCATCTAGACCACCTGATGTGAATAGGTTAATTTCAGAGAAGAGCACACCAGTGACAGTGACAGTTATTGTTTTACCTGCTTGAAGTTGCCATTTTTCCTCTGTTCCCAGTCCATCATGTCATGAAAGATAGGAATCATGATATTCCGCACTTCTGGCTGTGGGACCAGCGTCACACCCAGAAAAGGACCGATCATGCCCGGAATAAAGTGGATCTTGTGTTCACCTGAACAGCAGAACCCAGTAAGCATTAGTTCACTACTCTTGTTTTGTTCCTTACACCTAAGGCTCACAGGTGGGGCCAAGCACGCATTACAGTCTATAGTAGGGCTGGAGATCTAGGCTCAGTGGTACAGTGTTTGCCTAGCGTGTATGAGGTCCTGAGATAGATCTGAATTTCTCAGTACTGAAAAAGTCAAAACAACATAACCTGCTTTCAATTGCTTATTTATACTAGAAGCTTCCAAGGGTAAAAGATGTTCAAAGTACAAAACTGCTGTTTCAAAAAACTTTCTGTGAAGCTTTATTAACTACCTGAAAATCTTTAGAGCAAGGAAACAGAGTTTGATTTCTACAGATGAGTAATGAGCTACAAGTTTCAGACATCCATCTAAAGCTTTTTAGTAAGGAAAATATGTTAAGTTTCTACTTAAACACAATGGGCTTCCCTGAAAATTCTACTTCTGGAAGACATTTCAGTACGGGAATCCACTCCAAGTCTTAAGAAACCAAATGCCTGAAGTCCACGGACCTCTTAAAAGCCCATACTCAAATGTCTCAAAAATGCTCTACCTGACCTGCTGAGAGCTTACTGCATAACTTCATCCTAACAGGCTGGCTGAAGACTTAGAATCTCGTTGTACCCTCCCATCCCTGTTGTTCACACTGTATTCTTGTGGCAAGGAATGCATCCACTCTGATCAGATCTGCTCGCCACCCCAACTTCCTGTATGAGGCCATCCTATGGGAATTGGGTGATACAGTTTTCCTCTGAAAACTGGCCTATTCTCTAGGGAATATTCCCAGAACTAGGGCCAGTCTTGGGGATTTTTCTTTGTAATGGAGTAACAGAAAGAACTAACTTCAGATATCTGCTTTCAGTCCCCCAGAGACTACAGAGGGGAACTGTCTGCTTACATAGTAACTGCTACAGTCAAGTAAAGCTAGGAACCAGAGAGAGACTGTTACTTCCTTCAAAAACAATGAATGGCTTTAAAAGACAAATTTAATATCTTAAAAAAGTTGGTAGTATTGGGGACTGAATCTTTGCTAATATCTTTTTTTATTTCTTTCATTTTGGAAGCCTATCCAAGAAGCAAATGTTAGTTATGAGGTTCATTTTTGCATATTCTGATCTTGGTACTTGGTATAGTTGTCAGTTTCTTGTATTCCTAGGAATTGCAAAGTCAAGTTCAATGTTAAAATATATATCCGAATGCTATTGTGGGAAGGTAGTAAGAGTGATAAAGCTAGAAGACCTGTTTGGAGAAACATATCTCTACTTAGGGATGAAAAGTCCTATTGCTGTCTTTTTTTTTTTAAATAAAGATTTATTTATTATGTATACAGTGTCTTGCCTGCATGTGTGCCTGCCTGCCAGAAGAGGACAGCAGATCTTGTTATAGAAATGTTGTGAGCCACCATGTGGTTTGCTGGGAATTGAACTCAGGACCTTTGGAAGAGCAGACAGTGCTCTTAACCTCTGAGCCATCTCTCCAGCCCCTTGCTGTCTTTTTTTTTTTTTTTTTTGGGTTTTTTGAGACAGGGTTTCTCTGTGTAGCCTTGGCTGTCCTGGACTCGCTCTGTAGACCAGGCTGGCCTCGAACTCACAGCGATCCGCCTGCCTCTGCCTCCCGAGTGCTGGGATTAAAGGCGTGCGCCACCACGCCCGGCCCCTTGCTGTCTTTTTAAAAAAAGTATTTTATTATTTTATGTGCATGGGTTCTTTGCCTGCATGTATGTTAGACTTGTGCCTGTGGAGACCAGAAGAGGGCAGATCCCCTGGAAATGAAGTTATAGATAGTTGTTAGTCACCATGTGGGTGTTGGGAATTGAACTCAGGACCTTTAAAAGAGCAGCTGGTGCTTTGAGCTGCTGAGCCACCTCTCCAGTGCTCCCTGTTACTGTTTTTTGGTTTTTGTTTTGTTTTGTTTTGTTTTGTTTTTCGAGACAGGGTTTCTCTATGTAGCCTTGGCTGTCCTGGACTCGCTTTGTAGATCAGGCTGGCCTCGAACTCACAGCGATCCGCCTGCCTCTGCCTCCCGAGTGCTGGGATTAAAGGCATGTGCCACCACACCCGGCTCCCCTGTTATTGTTTTATACCTTACTTTTCACCTCTAGATCAGGGTAAGAATGGTTCATAGGTGACCTTAAGGTTCTATGACTATCATCGCTATGGCTTCAGAGGCACAAGCTGAGCTCAAATCACACTTCATTGGAAATATAACTAATTTTTAAAAACTCTTCCTGACAAAACACTCCTCATCTTTCCAGAATTCCGGGCGGCTCAGCTAGCCATCTAGATGACTGGAAGACTACCAGAAACACCGACCTGACCACTGTTAGATGCATCTGTTCCAGGCGTTTTAGGAAAAGCCAAAGCCAGTCTCACTAAGGCTTTGACTCTCATCTTCATGTAAGTGACATCAGGTGTATGACCTGGATACTTAAACACTTGAGGTACAAAGTTTATTCTCATCGTTATCAAAATCAACACCTGTCCTTGTTTTCATGGTGTCTCCATGATCTATACTTCTGAGCCTGTAACACTTAGGCAGGGGTCGTGAATACTATAGAGACATTTACAACACAGATTTCCAAACAGGAAAAACTGAGCCTTCTTCATACTCTTAAAACTTCAGTTCTCAAAATGGAGTGCACATGTCACACAAGGATCGTCTTAGGCAAATTCTTCCTGCCAGAGAAGGGTGTTGTGTACATATGCTATATGACATCACTCATCTGGGGTGTTAGGGTAAAGCTATGTGAGGATCTTTGGGGTCTGAACTGATATTCAGAAAGCTTTGGGGGAATTATTAGCTCTTGTAATTTTTATTTACAGATGTGGTACATGAAAGGGAAAAATTGGTAGAAAAGACTTACCCAGATTCTGCCACATGCTGAACAGTTCATATGCCATCATCACACGCATGTCTCCGTACCTGAAAATAGTAACATAAAAGCCAACTGTTAGTGGAAGAGGTTCACAGAGACAGACCCGAAAATCTAATGAGGTCAGTACATCAGACTGTTATTTCTAATGCTCTCAAAATGCTAAGCCATTTGGTTATTGGCTGAACTTTTAATATTTGGCTACTTGGGGAACCACTCATGTGAGAAACTTGTGGACTTCTGAAAGAGCCTGCCATAGAAGATAGTCCCATCTGGGCAAGTGGTAGCGACATGAACAGAAGACATCTGTCTTACTTATCTAGTATCTTCTTCCTCTTGGCTGAAGTAATGATTTCTAGCTGAAGGCTTGGCTGGTTTATGAACAGAACTGCCAGGCTAAAATAAGAATTCCACACCTAGAGAGACAGAAAAAGAATCACATGACTGCCTAAGTCCTTAACATTACAAGGAAAGTTACTAAATACATGCATGTAGCAGAGAGTCCATTTTATAATCTCATTTTCTCAAGATTTCCCGCTTTAATCATCTTTAGAAATAGACCTTCCCCATCTTTGTTTTCTTGATTCTTTCTGAAGCCAACAGCAAGCATCTTCACAGATGCCTGGCTCCCAATACTTTCACCAGGGAGGCTCTCAGGTCATATTATATTAACTATCAGCCTCAGAATCTACAATACTATGAATATATTAAAGAACACAGGGTTAAGTGTGGACTTTAGCTTTCTAGGCCACTGTGACACTGATAGTATTCAGGCTCTCCTACCTTGAAGTCAAAGTCTGTGTCTGTGAAATTCTTGTGCAGTGCAGAGGACAGGTATTGGACAGTGGTGACAATGATGCTGCAGTGAGGAAACAAGGCATTGGTAGGATTTAGCAGTGGTACAGCCAGCATCAGTTGTCCGTCTGCAGGCAAACTTCTTGAAGACAACTTGTTTACATATTATGTAAGATGTGGCTTTAAAGCAAGAGGAAATGGTACAAACTACACAGAAAACCATTTTTCAGAAAATGCCTGTAAGCAGGTAAGACAGCAAAGGATATCAGTGGGTCACCGATAGATGTTCTCTCTAAAGCCCTGTGGTTTTTCTGTGGATTTCTAAAAAAAGTAGCTAAAACAGTAATTTCTAGTATTCTGGGGATCTTTGGATAACCATACAGACTATGATCACTTTGTAAGATTTAGAGCATAATTTTATTGTTTTACAAGCTAGTAGGGATTTATAGTGATTAAATATTTCCTTTTGTCATGTATTACTTTCACCTGACTTCAGCCTTTGAACTAGAGTGTCACTCTTAACCTTTGCCTGGCACACATAAAGGGAAGCTAGCCTGCTAGAATTAAGGACCTGAGTTGAGCTCTAAAGGAAGGGAAGTGTGGTGGGTAGTTAAGGGCTTTATTACTGAGGGTCTCGGCTGTGTGGCGAAGGAACTATGCTTAAGAGTGGCTACCTGCCCTAGCAGGTGCGTATAGGCGGGAAGAGCATAAAAGCAACATGGCGCGAGGTACACTACAAAAACAAGGCCCTCCAGGTCAACATGACCAAAGCTCCTAGGAACTCACAGACACTGAGGCAGCATGCACAGGTCTGCAGCAGGTCCTCTGCATATATATTATGGATTCCAGTTTCGTGTTTTTAATGGGATTCTTGAGTGTGTGAACAGTGGATCTCTGACTCTTGTGCCTTCTCGGGCTCTGTTCCTGTTGGTTTTCCATCTGTTTATCACATTTGTCTAACTCCAGTGTGATAGCTTGTTTTATCTTATTATATTTTATGCAGTTTTATCTTATTACTATCACCTAGAAGCCTTCTCTTTTCTAATGAGAGCCAGAAAGGAAGTGGATCTGGATGGCAGGGGAAGTCAGGAGGAACTGAGAGAAGTAGAGGCAGAGGAAGCTGTAATCAGGATGTATTATATGAAAAAAAAAATATCTTCAATAAAAAGAAAAAAGAGTAGCCATCTGGGTCTTGGTCTGGGAGAGGAGAAAAGGAAAAAAGGTATATAGAGGAGAGCAGTCTTCCAGCAGGGCAGGCTGCGGACAAGGGCGGGGGCAGAAGATCAGCGGCTCCTCCTGCAGGACACGCTAGAATAGCTCAGGTTTCCAAAGCGGAGCTAAGAGACAAAACAGGAAGGATCTACACAGGTAATCACTATTTGAGGAAATATTTGTGCGACTTTCTCTCATTCTTTGTTCTAGACCAAACATTTCCAGGTTTTAAGGAAAAAGGGGTCCTATAAAGAGCTCAACATGAAAAAAAATCACATTGCTTTGCTAACATATCTAACAAAAATAATTCGACTGCACTCTATACAATGTCAACATAAAAGGCAGATCAGTGAGAGGAGGCAGCAGGCTAATAGTGAAGACCAAGTTCTATTTAGACTGAGCCCAAGTGAAGAAATCCCTTACTACATGTGTCACTTGCGTAGTTTGCAAGAGGAAGAACACATTAGAAATATGAGTGGGGCAGACATGTTAGGACAAGGACAGCCTTAGCATTACGTCTCTCTCCTCAGAAGTGGGTAGTTAGCACTGACTCCAGGAGGCAAGTGCTGTCTGGCAGACAACATGACTCAAAGCAGGAGGGGAGCTTTGTCTGAAGATGCAGAGTAACAGAGGCTAACGGCTCCCTCTTAGTGCTGTATCTCCCACCTTCCATATCCTCTTCAGTCCTCACTACAGTAGACTTTGTTTTTTGAATTATCTTTGATTCTTTCCCTTTACTGTCTTTATGACCAGTGGCCAAATCCTATGGATTATATCTCTAAATAAATTTTCCGTTTGACAACTCCACTCTCTTCTCAGTCCTCTTGCGCACACATCCATACTACCTACCGCCCAGCCTGAGCAGAGCTCTATGGCTATAGGACAGGACTTTCCTTACTCACTTGCTTGTCAACAGTCTCATCACCATCCAGTCTCGAGGGAAGACGCTCATCTTCATTAGGTTTCTGAACACACAGAAAATCTTCAGCAGAAATTCCTGGCCACAGAAGAAAAGCCAATGTGAGACAATGCTACTCCTGCTGTCCCATTTCCTTGGCTGGACCTTTCTGAACCGTCTGCTATGAGACTATATGGGACTAGTGGGGTAGATTTCGGTCCCTCTCTGAGTTGCTCCTCTTTTACAGGTTACATGAGAATGAATTCAGGATATTTTTCCAGGCCATATGGGAGTAGAGCCAAATCTGGCAGACCTGGAACAGCTTTACATCAACTCTAGATTCAGACCTCAAACCTAAGAGTGCAGGGCAGAGTGGCATCCAGCAGAACTGGCAGTGTGAGTCCATGGGTACCACTCTCTAAGCCAAGAGTCCAAATGAAGCATTTAATAGTGAGAACACACTTTAAAAAATATTAGGAGCACATTAATTGTTGAGAAAAACACTTTAGGAATGGAAGTGTTAAAAACATCCACAAATTCCTGGGGCTGAAGGTCAATGGTAAAAGGTATCCTTAGCATACCCAATAGGCCGAGTTCAATTCTCAATGTCACCCCCCCAAAAAAAACAAAGCAAACCCCACAAACTCTCTAATAGATATGTATCCATGAATATAATGAAGTAAATAAGATTGATTTAACAATTCAGAGTCACTGGGCATGATGGTGCACGCCTTTAATCCCAGCACTCAGGAGACAAAGGCAGGTGGATCTCTGTGAGTCCCAGGCCAGCCTGGTCTACAAAGTGAGTCTAGGACAGCCAAGGCTACACAGAGAAACCCTGTCTCGAAAAAGAAAACAAAACAAACAACAATAACAAAAAAATAACAATTCAGAGTCAGCGAGGAAGAATTGTTTTGATCAGATTGACCTGTGGTGCTTTTTTATTTTTTTAAATGTGGAAGAAGTCTATCCAACTGTGGGTGGTGCCACCTCTGGCTGGTTGCTTATGAAAATAAACCGAACAAGTCATGCAAAGTAAGCCATTAGACAGCACTTCTCCAGGGTCTCTGCTTTTGTTCCTGCCTCTAGATTCTTGCCTCTAGTTCCTGCCTTGGCTTCCCTGTAACCTGTAAGCTAAATAAACCCAGTCCTCCCCAAGGTGGTTTTGGTCAGTACTTTACCACAGCAACAAAATCAAACAAGGACAAAAAAGTTTAATAAGGAAAAACTGGATGAATTTTGTTACATTTTACTCTTTTCTATCTACTTTAACACTCAATGATAGAACTACAGCAGCCACAGGAGCCAAGAGCCTAGCACCCATTGGGTTAGGCAGTTTTAGAGCCCCAAGCCCATTCTCTAGAGAACTGCTAATATTGGAACTGCTAGGCAGCTCCTTGTACAAGCCTATGGTCAGCTCTTATCTTTATTTAATTTAATTTAATTCAGAGCTTATCTAGCTATCCACAGGACATCTGTTGAAAAAAAAGTCATATAATTTAACATTCTAGAAACATGATACATTCACGTTAAATGAAACAAATACAGATCTGCCAAAAAGCTTCAAGGAAAATCTGAAGATGAGATATCTATAGGGACTTGTGAAAAGATTTGACAAATTCCTTGGATTCTAGAAGGCCACACACATGCTAGGTTGCTCATATTGCCAGAAAAGACCCAAGACGCTCAATATCCCATCTCTGACTGAACATGAGGTTCTGTACAACAGAACTGCAAAGAGACAGACCTGTAAAATGTTGGCATATTAAAGGTAAGCCCCAGGATATGCACAGAGTCCTGTAGCAAACTACAGATATTTACTGATTTTGAACATTTAAGAACATCTCTAACTGTTACATGATCACCAGTTTAAGTAATTGGAACCCACCTGTGTATACAAACTCTACAGTATAGACTTAAAAAATTAGTTCAGGGAAAAAAAGTCAGTACATAAAAACAAAACAAAACAAAACATTACAACCAGGCGTGGTAGTGCATGCCATTCATTCCAGCACTCGGGAGGCAGAAACAGGTGGATCTCTGAGTCTGAGGCCATTCTGATCTACAAAGTGAGTTGCAGGACAGCCAAGGCTACACAGAGACACCCTGTCTCAAAACAAACAAGCAAACTCCAAACCAAACCAAACATCACTACTAGCAAAAACAAAAAAAAAGCCACAACAAACCCTGACACAGGAGTACTCTGATTTCCAGAGTCGCCACATTAGATAAGGGTCTAGCTTTTTCCAAGATACACGGGAGAGACAGCATGAAGAGAAGAAACATATCTAAGGTCATAGACGTATAAAAGTCAAATAACTTCATTCTGAGGGCATAGAAAACATTTTCAACATAGCAGCAGAAAAAAATTTCAAATTTTAGCAAAAGAGATGCTAGTCCAGATACAGGAGAGACACTTGGAATATCAAACAGACAAGGCCAGGAAAGAATGTTCCCTTGTCATATCATAACTAAACAATGAAATATATAGAACAAAGAAAATCCACTGAGAGGAGAAAAGAGAGAAACATGGAGCCATGTATAAAGGAACACAATTTTCTTGTTTTGTGTGCAGATATCAAATCATTCTAGTACTGTTTGTTGAGGCCTCCCCTTTCTTCAATATATTGCTTTGGCTTCACTATTAGAAATGAATGGTATAAACATAAAGGTTTATTTCTGAACTATTCAGCTCAGATTTGTTGACTTATCTTTTTGCCAACATCAACTGCATTTTCTTAAAGACAGGTTCTTCCCACCCTCCCTCCCCTAGCCCTCTGTTAAGAGCCTTTAGCTTTCGTCAGGATAGCCTGCTAGGCCACCTTGACAAGGGGCAGTGACCAAAACGTGGGCACCAAGTGCAAGTCAGAGGTTCAGCAGCCGTCTCTTCCTCTCCCCCAGTCCATCGGCTTCATCTGAACAGGGGTCTTCGTTCTCTGCATGCACTGCCCATGACTAATGCATCAGTTTGTGCCAGCCTCCCTGCGCCCAGATCCGCAGGCCTTGATGGTTCTCAGTTCCTGCCTCGAAAATATGTCTGTCAGATATACTGGTCCAGAAGGATGAAGATGATGCTCCAATATTATAGAGAGTTTTGGGTGACTGTTTAGGCAGCAAACTGTCTCTGTCATTTTTTTTTTTTTCCACTTTGGAAGCTGCTAACCGGCACTTTCTGTTCATTCAGGTAAATTTATTCACTCTCAAGTCTCTGATGGGGTTGAAGACCAGAGAGTTTAGTTTTAAATTAAGCTTAGTTGTTTAGGGTATATAAGATGTTTTTTAGGTCTAGATAAATGTTTTAAGTTGATAATGATGAGATATGATACATATTGATTTACATTCAGAATTTTAGACTCACCAAGATAGGAAAGATGTTTTCTTCACGGTTGCCAAATACAAATAACCAAAACACTATGAATGTGACTTTTATATACTTCCTGATTGTTTCATGGTTCTTATTGCTGTATGTAGCTTACTATATATATGCATAGTAACATAAATGTATGTAAAAAAAGGAATTAAAAAAAAAAAAAAGACAGGTTCTTACTCTGTGGCCCTGAGCGGCTCAGCCTTAAACTCACAGAGATCTGCCTGCCTCTTCCTCAAGTGCTGGTATTGAACACCTGTATCACCATTCCCCAGCTTGCCAGTGTGATCTTGATTACTTGTTACTTTGTAGTGAGTTCTAAAGCGGGTAAGTGTAATCTTCCAATATTGTACTTTTTAAAAATATTTATTTATTATGTACACAGTGCTCTGCCTGCATGTCAGAAGAGGGCACCAGATCTCATTACAGATGGTTATGAGCCACCATGTGGTTGCAGGGAATTGAACTTAGGACCTCTGGAAGAGCAGTCAGTGCTCCCAACCTCTGAGCCATCTCTCCAGCCCAACAATATCCTTTTCAATTCAACAAAAACTGCATTAGTCTCTGCAAAAATGGAGATGGAATTCTGATAAATCTTACATCAAAACTGAAAATCAATTTGGGAAGTACTCCCACTTTAACAACATAAAAAATTCAAATCTGGGGTTGGGGATTTAGCTCAGTGGTAGAGCGCTTGCCTAGCAAGTGCAAGGCCTTGGGTTCAGTCCTTAGCTCTGAAAAAAAAAAAAGGACAAAATAAAAATTTCAAATCCACGAAGATATGGATTATCTTTCCATTTTTTGAGTTTTAACTTCTTTCCATAATTATTTTATTCATCTTGATATAATACATGTGTGGTGTACATATGTGCACACACAGCCTTCTATTTTTTAAGACAGGGTCTTTGACTGATTCAATAAGATTGGCTATGCAGTGAGCTCAGGGGAATCCTTCTGTCTCTACCTTTTTAGTACCTGGACGACTGGCTTACCCAGATTTAATTAGGTGCTAGGGAATCTAAAATCAGGTGCATGTCCCATGAAAATCTTCACTTATTAGGAAAGTGGGATAGAGGGGAGGACATCCTATTGGGACTCTAGGTGAGAGAAGTATGGGAGAATGGGGAAATAGAAGGATCCAGAGGGTCCTAGAAACCTATAAGAAAAACATTATGATGGGTGGATCTGGGCCCAGGGGTCCTGCTCAAACTATGCATGCAGTAAACATTGAACCCCTACCCAGATCTAGCCAATGTACAGGACATTCTCCACAGCTGAGTGAAGAGTGGGGACTGACTTTCACATGAACTCTGGTGCCCCATATTTGACCATGTTCCCTGGATAGGGAGGCCTGGTGGCACTCAGAGGAAGGATAGCAGGCTACCAAGAAGAGACTTGATACCCTATGAGCATATACAGGGGGAGGAGGTCCCCTCAGTCACAGTCATAGGGGAGGGGAGTAAGGGAAAAATGGGAGGGAGGGAAGAATGGGAGGATACAAGGGATGGGATAACAATTGAGATGTAATATGAATGAATTAATAAAAAAAGAAAAGTTAAAATAACCACACACACACATTCTCTTTCTCTCTCTCTCTCTCTCTCTCTCTCTCTCTCTCTCTCAAATCAGGTCCTCATACTGTGCAACAAGCACTCTGACTGACAACTGAGTCATTTTCTCAGCTCAGATTTTTTTTCCTACTTCAATTTTATTTTAATCACTCTTCCTAAAGCAAAACTAATGAACCAGATAATGTAAACTCTTGTACTTGAAACTCTTGACAAGCTACCATGAAGAAACTACTACCACATTTGCATGCTACTCAGAAAGGCTTCTACAGAGTTTCCAAAATCTAGAAAACAACAGGACAATCTATCTGCAGATAACCCTCAAGAAGAAGAGATAGCCGGGCGTGGTGGCGCACGCCTTTAATCCCAGCACTTGGGAGGCAGAGGCAGGCGGATCGCTGTGAGTTCGAGGCCAGCCTGGTCTACAAAGTGAGTCCAGGATGGCCAAGGCTACACAGAGAAACCCTGTCTCGAAAAACCAAAAAAAAAAAAAAAAAAAAAAAAAAAAAAAAAAAAAAAAGAAGAAGAGATAAACATGTTTTTTGTTTAGATCACAAGTGGAGGATGAGAAAAAGACTTGTGAGAGAGCAGGTGATGTTTATCCCCTTAAAAGTCAAACCACTGTGTGGGGAAGATTGGTTGTTAAGCATCTGAAAAACATCCTTGAACAAATTCTGAGAGGAGGTATAAATGTGAGCCAAAAACAAGAGGCGGGGCCTTTGGAGACTTGGCATAGTTTTGGCTGTTCATTGCTCCACTTCAAGAGGCTCCTAGAGAGAACCACTCAAGGTTTTGGGGCTCTGGGCTCCAGCTGAGGTTCTGGGTTCTGGCTGCTCCAGGTTCCAGCAGAAAAAATTTTGCTGACTATGCCAGGAGAATTGTTCCTCGGAACTGATGTCCTTACAGTTTCATTATTGTATTCTTTAATCTTCTTTTCCTATTGTTTAGGTTAGTTGGGTTGTAAGTGAGGTACTCTTGATTAATAAGTTCACAATAAACTATATTTGTTAAGAAAACTGAGCCAACACCCTCATCTTTGTTTCTCTCCCTGGAACATACCCTCCTTTTTCTCTCATGCACTTGCTGAAGGCTGTTCACAGAGGCATTGAAGATGATGACGCAGAGTTCCTTGTCCTGTTTTAGGTGAGACTCTCAAGACAGGATGTAGACTAGGGTTCTCCTGTTCCCTTTCTGGTCTCTGAATCTGACCCCTTCTTTCTTTGTGGGTTCACAGAGGTATGGACTCTGGGGGTGAGTACTCTTCTTTAGCATCCCATGTCTCTCTTATTTATTCTTTTGTCTTCCAAGGCCCCTTTTGCTTCTTGGTACACTTGGAAGGAAATGAGGCTGCTAGACTGAGTCTGCAAGCCTGGGTCAGGGCTGGGAGTTTGGAAGGGCGGTTAGCACTTCTTCATGGTCCCCTCCCCAAGAATTATCTTATATTCAGTTTTTATATTATTTAGTGTTAGTGAACAGATTATGTTTTGAACATTGATCTTACATTCCAAAGCCTTGCTAAATTTGTTTATTACTATTTTTTATGAAGCAGTGTTGGGGCTTAAATAATAATAATAATGATGATGATGATAATAATAATTTATATTATTATTATCATTATTATTATTATTTCAAGACAGGATTTCTCTGTAGAGCTCCAGTGGCTCTGTTAGACTAAGCTGGCCTCAAATTCTGAGATCCCATGCCTTTGCCTCCTGAGTGCTAGGACTAAAGATGTGACCCATCACCACCCAGCCACTTTTGTTAGAGGTTTGTTGTCATTAGATACCAGTGGAGTTGTTAGTATATAAAGTCACACTATCTGTAGGTAGAAATATTTTTACTTCCTTTAAAATTCACTTTTTTCCTCAAGCCTAGTTATTTGAGGTGAGTTCTTCCACATCAATAATAAATATCAGTGACTAGAGCAGCCATCCTTTTGTTATTAAGTGACACTACCTACAAATTTTCACAGATGTTCTTCAGGTCAAAGATGTTCTTTTTCACTTCTAGTTTGTTGAATTATTTTATTACAAAAAAGGTTAATTTTAAAAGTTTCTTTACTACCACCACTAATGGGTAATCATGTGGGGTTTATTTTTATTTTTATTTTTTGGCCCTTTATACATACTTGAATAATGGGAAGTTACATTGCTTGACTCCTATGTGTTATGCCAATCTGGCATTTTGGTAGAGATAAATTCATTTGATCAATGTATTTTATCCTTGTATTTTGTTTCTGGATTCAGATCATGCACGTGTGTGTGTGCACATGTGTGCATGCAGGACTGGGTATATGTTATTGAGGATTGAATCCAGGGCCTCTCTGCCACTGAATTAGATCTTTATCCCTGATAGTATTTTGCTGAAGACTTTTTTTTTAATTTGGTCTATATTCACAATGGGATAGTTCTGATTTTAACAACGATTTCACAAAATGACCTGGAAAATGTTCTCTTTTGTGAAAGATTCTGGCATTTATTCTTAAAATTTTTGATAGAATTATCCAATTATTTAACATTCCTTGAAATAAACATACTTCTTTAATAAGTTTCCTTATGCATTTTCTTCTTTATCCATTGACACTTGTCAACTTTCAGGAGGTACAGGTAGGAGGACGGCTATTTAAGACTAGCCTGGTGAACACAGTGAGCTCAAGACCAACCAAGCTACCCAGCAAGAGCCCATTCCCTGTAAAAAGTGGGGCTGGGGTATAACTTATTGGTAAAGGTGTTGGTCTGGCAGGCCAAGGCATGAGTTTCAGTGCCAGCACTGCAAAATAAAATAAGCCAGACTAAAACAAATAAAGACAAAGATGTTTTCAGGGGGAAAATGACCTCACAGTATCTGATGGCTTGGACAGTGAGTTGAGTGGAGAGGAGCGGTATACTAAGAAGATGATTCCCTGAGTAAAAAGCCAGATATGAAAACAAAACAAAGTACAAGCACATTAGAAATGAGGTAGTCAATTTCTGGACAAGCAACATGTACAAGAAAGGAAACAAAAAACAAAACAAAACAAACAAACAAAAGAAACAAAAAAAAAAGAAAAGAAAAGAAAAGAAAGGAAACAATCGTATTACAGCTCTTGGCTCATTACCAACGTAAACAAAATTAGCCAATTTAAATAAAATGCATAAAATCTACATGGGAAGAATAGCAGGAAAGGTGGGTATGTGAAAAAAATAATTGAAGAGAAGGCTGCTAATTTTTATTGAGAAGAAGAAAATAGATAACAACATTTAACCATTTTCAGCAGAAGCTTTCTGAAGAAGAGCAAATTAAAATTAGCTGCTCTTGAGAAAGGACTGGGTATTTGCCAAGCTAAAGCAAGGAACCACTGTTTAATATATTATAAACTTTGTGGGTAGTTTCAGTTTTTATAATCTTATAAAAGCATTTCTGCAATGAAGACAAAGCAAACGATGTTAGTCCGACAGACTCAGTATTACACATAGGAAGGAAGCAGCCTAGCACAGGCAAGTCTGTCCTTTCTAGCTCTGCACCTCAGCTTGAGCACTGCTTGCCCTGTATTTGGGTTCTGGGTGTCTTTACCTGTCTTTACAGGTAGTTGGTATGCGATACCAACCTGCAGAGATCTGTCTGTGGAGAGAAGGCAGAGTCAGACACCAGAAGGTGACAGTGAAGGTAATGTAAGTGGACTATGGTGTGGTGGGTCACTGTGACATGCAAGTGACTCAGTTCTGAATAAAAGCAGAACACAGACCCGCGACTTTGATGTTCTTGGCCCAAGGAGGAAGCAGCATGGTCTGCCACAGATACAAACCCTAGCAGTCTTTGAGCAGCTGACGCTATGCTTAGCAAGAGCGGCGCTCTTCTGTTGTCTGGGCTCCAGGCGTATGTCTCTGTACCATCTAGCCCTCAGTCCTTCAAACTCCAAGTGTGGCAGCTCAAGGCAGGAAAGGTACCTTAGCTCCCTACAGGGAGTTGCCAGAACTATATTCAAATAAAGAAACACTGTCAGCAGCACCATTAGTATAGTGATTAAAGCAGTAAAGCCTGGTTGCATAGAATAAAAAAAAAAAAACCTAAGAAAGGGAGCGTGCCGGCTTTCCGACCCAGTGTGCTTCAGGTTACTCTCTCCTAGAGGCAAACGTTCACAAGGCTATGTGAAGGGCACTGCCAGCTTCCAGCTTCTGGAGGTCACATAGTCGGCTGAATCTAATACCCTAGGCAGTGATGGGCACTTGAATACAGCCCTGTGACAGGGAGAAGCCTGTGGGCAGTTGTGGCTGCCTACCTCCTTTCCTGGGTGCTACCTACCTTGAGTTCATCTTTGCTCTGGAAGTTGTCTAAGAGGTGTTGGTAATGGGTGTCACACATCTGACGGAGCAGTGAGAGGAGGCAGGACACATATTCACCCTAGGGACCAATTGAAAAACAAGAACAAGAACAGAACCACTTAGCACAGCCAGTCACAGGGGCTTTGTTCTCCAAATCACAGAGGGTAAGGAGAGAAGGGAGGGTTTGAAATGGCCCCAAATGGTCATGATGAAAGGTGACAACTGTGTTTTTGAAAATGAACTTTTCTTTTTCTAGGAATGCTTTGGAGTTTTAATAAAGCTTCTGTAGCACAAGATTATTGAAAAAAACCTTCACGTATAACATGAAGTACTGCCAAGTAAAATATTATCATTTTCTCTACAGCAAAATTTTGGATAAATAATCTTTCATTGTTGGAGTACAATACTGTAGTCTGTAGCGGTTACTTAGAAAAAGAGCCTCTCCTTCTCTGGACAAAATGTGGATCATCTGCTGGGAGAGGGCAGCCCTTCAACAAGGGTATTCTAGGGAAGGACAGCTGAACTGGGAAAATGGGACATAAGTGAGTAAGGAGTAAAACTTAAAAGTTCTCCACCTGCAATCTCTGGTATCTAATTTGTTGCAGTTTACTTTAGGATCTGTTCTAGAACAAATGAATGGCCTGACTTTCAACCCTGACAGCCTACAAGTGAGTCCCACTTCTGTTCACTCCTAGGGCGCCACACTAAGGAACACCACAGACTTGTGCAATAGGAAAACCCAACCTACTAAGCTTCGTGTTTTTCAACAGGGGTTCTCAATGGAGGAGACACTTTTCCTAGGCCAAATGCTCCAGAATACATGCTCACCCTGGCATGTTAGAGTTTGGCTTCCTCCGAGAGATGATTATTTAAAAGAGAGTTCTATAATCTCTCATCTCCCAAATGAAAGAGTGCACACAAACTGTTTATCATGGTACCATATGAGGGCTGGAAAATCACTCTGGATATGCAAGTGGGGTTGGGTGCCAAAGGTTCTGTCTTTCTATTCCTTCTGAGATGCTTTTCCAGTTTGTTTCTCTCTTAATTGGGTCATATAAAATCATTGTTCAACAACACCTCTAAAATTCTACATTATATTTTTATTGATGTCAAAAATTTAGATACAAATACTATGTGCTAAACCAATTAATCTGTAGACCCAAGAAAATTCAGAGAAAATTGTTCTGGAGGTTTCCTACAGGAGGTGTTGTTCATCTTTAGTCTCTTCCTGCAACTTTTCTGCATCACTGCTTCATTCAACATTTATAAAAAGTGACCTGGCTTAAAGGCATAGACCAACTACAACTATGTTTGGAAAACCATACAAAAAGCATTCCTTGAATCTTCTCTAAAGTAGTCTCCTGGGAGTAGGAAACAAGAGTTTTCCGAGTGGAGAGGGTGACATGCTGACCACCATGCAGGGAGAAAGCGGAGATGAAAATGGTGGGTGGTGAGCTGGGAGTGATGTAAGAAGCCCCAGGTTAGAGAAGAAAGCAAGAACACCTGAGTGTTAGTTACTAACAGTGATCTCTGCTGTGCACTGCGGGCACCGCTGCCCTCTTACCGCCTCCTGAGCATGTGATCTACTCATGATGCTGAGCAGAGTCTGTAAGAGCACATCCAGGAGGCTCTCCACCATCATCTCTACCTCCTCCATGACATCTGCCTCCTGGAGTGAGCCGTGAGAGAGCACACTGTTAGCATTAGGCAGATATGCAGCTAGGAGAACTCACTAAGCCACATTAGGAGGGATCTTTTGACTAGATCTCCAATACTGATCTTGCAGACTCACCAATACAAAGTGTGCAAGGAATCCAGGACAGTGACTTTGGCAGGAGGTGACACGTGTCTGCTCTACCGTCCATGCATGGTGGCTGAGGCCTTGCTTTTACTAATGCCAGCCACAAATTTCAATTGCAG
Organism: Acomys minous; assembly: GCF_964271855.1. Classification (NCBI taxonomy): domain Eukaryota; kingdom Metazoa; phylum Chordata; class Mammalia; order Rodentia; family Muridae; genus Acomys; species Acomys minous. Next base: position 16,220,122 of record NC_140495.1, on the reverse strand, counting down.
GCAGACATATTAATTTTGATACACAGGACAGAGGTGAATGCCCTGAGCTAAAATTTTTCTTTGATTCTCTAGGTGCTGAAGAGAAAGCATGCCTCTCTGGACACTTTGAGAAATCAAGTCAGAGAAATGGCAGCTTTTGCTTTTCCCCTTCTCCCTCTCTCTCCCCTCACTCCTCCCTCCACACCCTCAACATTTGCAAACCTCCTCTACGGCCATTTTTAGTTGCTTGTCTGTTGCTATTCCCATTCATCTGAAAGACTTTATTCTCAATCCATCTTTCTCTGATAGCTTTATGAAAGTAGAACATGCCTTCTCATTATAGGCTACTTCCAGTTATTAGATCTTCAGAAGAGTTTGTATTACCCTTTTATGGACATCACATATTCATTTCAAATTTTGTAGGGTGGCTTCAATCATCTTTCAAGGAGATTCCCACGATCCCTTCTCCAAAATATATTTAAAATTTTTATTTTCTTAGTGTGTGTGTGTGTGTGTGTGTGTGTGTGTGTGTGTGTGTGTGTGTATGTGTGTGTTTTGGTTTTTCGAGACAGGGTTTCTCTGTGTAGGCTTGGCTGTCCTGGACTCACTCTGTAGACCAGGCTGGCCTTGAACTCACAGTGATCCACCTGCCTCTGCCTCCCAAGTGCTGGGATTAAAGGCGTGGACCACCACGCCTGGCTTGTGTATGTGTGTGGTTTATGTGTGGTGCATATGTATGCAGGTGAACACAGTTGTGTGCACACACATGGGAGTCCAGAAGTCAACACAGATGTCTTCTATTGTTCTCTACATCATCACCATTATTATTATTACTATTATTTATTATTATCATTTGAGACCAAGTCTTCAACTGAACCTGGAGTTAGCCATTTTATCCAGAATGGCTGGCCATCAGGCCTCCTGGATCTTCTTGTTCCTCCGTTCATTGCCTCCCTACAGTGTTGGGGTGACAGACATATGCACCTTTGTGCCAGGTTTTTACATGGGTGCTGGAGATCCAAATTCACACCCTTGTGCCTGCAAAGCAAGCACTTTAAACACTAAGCCACCTCTCCAGCCCTTCAAATTATTTGTACTACTCCTGATCATAATGTTCATCCTCTATCCATCCACCTTATCATCCTTTAACTGTTACTATGGGCCATTCATTATTTGAGAACCTGACTATACTGAGATGAATGAGAGAGAGAGGTTATTTCTGATCTCACAGAGCTTAAATTTCATCTCCTTTTACCAACTCACCAAACATAATTATATTCTGTCCTATTTCACACGAGGATTTGGCTGTTGTGGCTAAATTAATTTTTCCCATCTATCAAAGTGATTATAACATTCTTTTCTTTGATACATGGTTGAGCAGCTGTAGGTAACTAATTATATTCAACTCTCTACTCCCCCAATACAACCAAAGTACATATTTTAGTTTTTTTCACTGGTTTCCATTTTTCCTTTTTAAAAAAAAACAAAACAACTCTTCTTCAGTTTCTTCCCTTCTTTTAGCAATAAGCTACCTCATCCATGACATCTATGACCTTGGACTACTAGATATTATGTGGTTGGTGTGGCTTCTATGAGGCCTGGTAGGAATGAGAGTTGCCAGGTCTTGTCTGGAGCAAAAAACAAAACAAAGCAAAAACAATAAGGTTACTACAACCACTGCATCACTTTCTGAGGAAGTTGTGCCTCTGTCATTAGATGGTACTTTAATTCTAGACACTAGAGATTCCTTTTGCTCAAATGAAGTATGTCTTTGTTTTTTTATTAAATAAACATTTTTATTTTTTACATATATATTTATATTATTATACATACATATCTTATACATACATATATATGTATATACGGCATGTCTTTGTTTTAGGGAGCCTCTTTTGTTCCACCTAATTTATCTAGTTTTGTGTGCTATCACCTGGACCTTATCCTTTATTTTAAATGGACTTAAATTTTATTCCAGGAGCATTAACTTTAAGAAAACTATGTAAGAAAAACCCACGCTTGCTCTTCATTCTCTTTATATCTTTCCTATAGTCTTTCAATTTTCTATAATACACAATTCTTCTACTGAAAGTATATAAAATAAATATTGTGAAAGTAAATTCTACTCTATGCTTTTGCTTTCCTCCTACTCAATTTCTTTCCTTCTACCACATATTTCCTTAAAAGAAAACAGATAAAATAGATTAAACCATCATTAGTTAAAACCTGGTATCTAAAGAATAATTCTACATCCCACAGGCTCAGCACTCTTATAGGCAGCATATAGCTATGCATACATATCCTGACCTCAACTGGTAAGATGTAAGGGTGCCATCAAGCTGCCTGAAAAAGCAAGCTTCCCTGCTAGTCTGGGTCTGCCTCCTGGTATTTGTACTTACAATTCTAAGAAAATTCCCAGGAATCCAAACTTAATCCCTTTGGATAGAAACAGAAGATGAAACATGACTGAGCTTCTTTCTGAATCCATGGGAAGTGATAAACCAGTGTACATTTATAATAGCATAATTATTAATACACCAAAGATGCACTGCATGAGAAACCTGCTTGGCACACACAGACTTTGGGCACTTTCCTTTCACCAACAAAGCCTTCTCTGATGGACAAGTGTACAAAGTGATCGCTGTTGGCCTGCTCCTGACTACAATAACATACGATCAGGGCAGAGGTAAGAGGGAAGTATGTGGGGTCACTACCAGAGAGCTGGTCTTGACGATGGAGAAGATGCTGCCCAGAATCCCTGAGCAGATTAGCAACTCTTTCTGCTGTCTCAGGTGAAGATGAATGTGATGAAGAACCACAGGAAGTAGGATGCGACGGGATTCTAGGATAGAAAACAGAGATGAGGTCGTCCATTGGAGGACAGCTAGCTACTACTACAAGACAGTGGCACTGTGAGACTTAAAGGTGAAGTTAAGCCGGGTGGTGGTGGCGCATGCCTTTAATCCCAGCAATTGGGAAGCAGGGGCAGGTGGGTCTCTGTGAGTTCAAGGCCAGCCTGGTCTACAGTGAGTTCCAGAACAGCCAGGGCTGTGACACAGAGAAATCCTGTCTCAAAAAACCAAACCAAACCAAGCAAAAAAGGAAGTAAAGTTAAGAATAGAGTCATAGGAGAGCTTACCAACTTCCAAAACTCTAAAAGTCTTGTGCCTAGGAATTATAAGTCTTAGGAGGCAGAGGCAGGTGGATTGCTGTGAGTTCGAGGCCAGCCTGGTCTACAAAGAGAGTCCAGGACAGCCAAGGTTACACAGAGAAACCCTGTCTCAAAAACAAAACAAACAAACAAAAAATCCCAAACAACAACAAAAAGGAAATTATAAGTCATCCTATGGCATGGTTTCTCCATCTTTTTTTCTTTATTATTATTTTAGACTCCTACACTAATGACATCTGATAAGTAGAAGTCTGCTTCCAAATGATATCTCTTAGATGATTAAACACCAAATTAAAAGCAGTTTGTAGTGAACAAAAATCCATGTAGATGTCACACTTATCATGAACCAGATTAGTAGGCTTACTAGGAGTTACCAACTGCTGCTGTTCATGCCATGGTTAAGTAGCCTCCCGTTCCTATTCTGGTATGCACTCACCTTGTCAAGCCATCTGGCCTATCTCTTTTCTGTCACTTTTCTGTTAGACTGCTATTGGTATGTTCACAGGAGTGGAACAGGAGTGTAATATTAGCCTGTCATAGCCTTTGATAACTAGGGAGCTTTTATGCCAAACCTACTGAATACATTAAAATATCTTTCCCTTCTTCCTCCTCCTCCTCCTCCTTCTTCATATTACCAGAATAGCATTTCATGAAGAAGAAACCATGTCTGGAACCCCCTAATTCAGACAGGCTGAATTATATTCAAACTCCCTTACTAATTCACTTCAAGTTCTTTTATAAAAAAGTATTTATTTATTATTAAGTATACAGTGTTCTGCCTACATGTATACCTGCAGGCCATCAGATCATATTACAGATGGTTGTGAACCATCATGTGGTTGCTGGGAATTAACTCAGGACCTTTGGAAGAGCAGATGGCACTCTTAACCACTGAGCCAGCTCTCCAGCCCTCATTTCAAGTTCTCAAGCAGACTGACACCTCTTCTCATAGGCTTGATTTTCCCTTTGTGTAAAATGGGGTGTTAATGGCCTCTTCCACTAAGTAAAATGCCACCGTGAACATGTTTCTGGTACCCTAAACTCTTACGTGATAGTGATTGTGCATCCCTGCAGATACTGTCCTAGTTGGCCATAATGATTCAGTTAGATGAAAAATAACACAAACCATGAAAAATATAATTTATTATTTATATAATATAATTTATATATTATTTATATGTAGTTAAGAGTGTCACATGAAAACTGGACAGTGGTGGTGCACACCTTTAATCCCAGCACTCGGGAGGCAGAGGCAGGTGGATTGCTATGAGTTCAAGCCAGCCTGGTCTACAAAGCGAGTCCAGGACAGCCAAGGCTATACAGAGAAATCTTGTCTTGAAACCACTCCCTGCAAGAAAAAGTTCTACATGACCTTCAGAAATAATTTCTTTCATGTTTATATTATGCATATAGGTGTTTTGTCTGCACACTACATACATACAGTGGCTATGGAGGTCAAAAGAGGGCAGTAGATTTGCTAGGACAGTAATTACAGGTGGGTGATGCTGGAAATTGAACCTAGAACATCTGGAGAAGTGGTCAGTTCTCTTAACCATTAAACCGTGTCTATGGCCTCCAGAAAAAAAAATTAGGCCAAAGATAAATTACATGATGTATGAGGGATTTTGACACTGTTTTGTCAAATACTTACAAGCTGTTAAGAAAGAACAGATAGCTGTTCTACAATATTTATACTTTAGAACAAAATACAAACATAGATTTGTAACAACCAGATACTGCTTTCAGACAGAACTGTAGTTTGTTGTTAGAACATGACAAAGACAACTGGTATGTTCAGAGAATAAAGAACTGTTTATATGATGTCAATGGTAAAGAGCTTGTTTTAGGGAAGATGCTATAACTTGAACACTCAATTACAATAAAACGCAAATGAAAATTTGGTGGTGGGTTCTCATAAAATCCAATTACATAGTCCAATATGAGTTTTCTTAAATGATTGTGGAAAGCATTTAAACACATACAAAAATAATAGAAGCAAAAAATGTCAGTCAGAGCACTTGTATATTTCCTTTTCTGTGTTTTCTGAAAGCACTCTTTTTTTTTGACAATACATAAAGTGAGAACTATAAGGACAGAGTCCAGATCACTGATAGCATTTCAGCCTAAAGCAGGAGAGAGCAGTTCATCACCAATAGCTGCTGGAGCAGGGCTGATCTCCTGACAGCGGTGCTAAGCCAGTGAGAACAGCTCCTTAGTATTCCAAGTGCATACAGCACTGAATTAATAACTTGTTCTTATGCTTTGAAGTCAAACTTTAAAAATTAATATGTAAAGTTCTAATTATGAAAATTCAGATAACTTTTGCTGATGCCTCAGATTTATTCCTGTGCTTGGAGGTTTATTCTAGAACAGTGGTATCCTACTTAAGTACTCAGGCTCATATTTGATGCTGTGGAAGGTTGAAATTGATCACAAGAAATATAGTTTCAAGGATAAATCCAAAGGCTCTTTCTGAAAGGTATCCTGGACTCTTGATGGCCTAATGGCTGTCCTGATGGCCTAAAGACTATGAAAGGTTCTCTCTCTCCCCCCCCTTTCTCTCTCTCTCTCCCTCCCTCCCTCTCTCTCTCTGGTTTCTCTGTGTAGTCTTGACTGTCCTGGACTCGCTGTGTAGACCAGGCTGGCCTCGAACTCACAGAGATTTGCCTGTCTCTGCCTCCTGAGTGCTGGGATTAAAGGCATGCACCACCACACTGAGCTCCAATTCTCTTAAAAAAAGAAAAAGAGTAAAAGAATCTGATTGGTGAGTCAAAGAAATAAACAAGCATAGGGTTTTCCAGGCCCCCTTGCAGGGCCTTTTAAACTTTGTTGGCTTATCCTCATCTTCTTGGAGAGAACCCTTTTCTTCTGTTCTCTTTCCTCCCCCTTTGTCCTTTCATCTGACTAGTGTGACAGGAACTTGATATGTAGACCAGGGTGGTCTTGATGCATAGAGATCTGACTGTCTCTACCTCCCAAGTGCTGAGATTAGAAATGTGTGCTACCTTGCCTGGCTGAGACTAGTGCTCCTTTAAAAGAGATCTCAGAGATTTCTCTTGCTCCTCCTCCTGGGTGATAAAACAGAGAAGAGAGATACCTGTGAAACTGGAAGTAGGCTCAACTAGACATCAAACCTACTGGTACCCTGATCCTGAACTTTCTAATCTTTAGAAATGTAAAAATTAAGCATTTGAGCCTTTTAGGTTTTGTTTTGTTTTAGAGACAGGGTTCCATGTAACCCAGGCTGACTTCAAACTTGCTATGGAGCCAAGGATCACCCTTAATTTTCATGTGCTGAATTACAGGCATGTGTCCTCATGTGTGTACACACATACACACACACACACACACACACACACACACACACACACACACACACACACACACACACCAAAATCTTACTATGTAGCCCAGGCTGGCCTCGAACTCAGAGATACACCTGGTATTATACCCAGCACTATTTGTTGTTTTAAAGCCACCTAGCTTATGAAATGCTACTGCTACAGCATGAAGGAACTAACACAATACCCGATGAGCATGTCCTAGGGTGTCACAGTTTACTAAAATCTCTACACTTTTAAAGAGTCAGTGGCTTCTTACATCATGGTTGTTAAACGGATACTTTTAACAGTTTAAACTTGGCTACCATCCAGGAAGGGAAGAAATAAAATCTGAGTCTCTTTTCAACTTAATTTACCTGAAAAAGAAAACAGGCGACTGTCCACTGTCCTGGCGATAGACTGCAGCTTCACCACATCCATTGACTGCCCAATGTGCACAGTGCTAGGCATGCTCCCCAGTGTGCCTCTCACAAACTCTGCTACCTCTTGTACAGTAAACATTTGCAGCAGCTCATCAAAGATGGTGGGGAAAGAATTAAGTAGTGCAGCCTGTGGGAGCAAGTAAAGCTGTGGTTAGTGCAAAGCTAGGTTTGTGCTTATCTTGCATGTGCAAAGGTATGAGGTTGAAAGAGTTTCAAAAGGCAATCTGTAGCACCCCTGCCTTGTGAGGGTTCTTGCCTGGCCCTTGACTCTACTCAGCCCTACAGTGCTCTTGGAGCAAAAATAAAACAAAACAAGGGATTTTTTACTAGGGCTCAGGCCACTTGAAGGCATTTGCAGACAAAAGAAGGAGGTATAAGGATAAATTTGCACAATATAGCTTAAGAGAAACAGCTAATTTTCCTTATAAAGTGGATTTAAACTTTTTGCCTTTATGACTAAGCTTTTGACTTTTTAATTTTAGTTCCCAATGAAAGGTGAGTGCGTTCACAAAGCACCAGCTGGACTCCATTAATCGCAGGAACCCAGCTTTAAGAACTAGACCATTTTCCAGGGCTAGTGATATTTGTATATAATCATATAATCTGAAGACTATGTAAAATAATTTCCCACATGTGCTCTCTGGCAGTCTCAAGTATAAATTCATAAATATGAGAAACATATGGATTCATGAGTTATAAACTCTTGAGGACTACTGATAATGCTAAGAATTCAGTGACTCAGATGACCCAAACAAGGAGGGGAGTAGAGAGGAAGAGTGTGAGGGGAGGGGAGAGGAGAGGGAGAGAGAAAATAACGTGTACACGGGTTTCTAGGATCTAAGCTCTGAAAGCAAGATGTGGTCTCTTGAGGAAAATATGATAATTTATTTTAATGAGGTGGGGGAAGCATGATGGCATTAGTAGTTTTACTTATTTATTCACTTAGATCACATTTGTTTGTTTATTTATTTAGTGGGGGAGCACATGCTCATGTGGAGGTCAGAGGACGGCTTGTGGGGGTTGGTTCTCTCATTTCACCATGTGGGACCTGGTGATCAAACTCAGGTCATCAGGGTTGGCATCATGAGCCTTTACCTGCTGAGCCATCTTGCTGCCCCAATCTGATAATATTGATCCATAACTTTTGAGAGGCAGAACACTATAGGAGAAAAATAATAGATTTTTAAATTAGACACATATGAGTTCAAATTCCAGCTTTAAGCCAGGGGTGGTGCTTCATGTCTGTAATTTCAGCTACTCAGGAGGTTGAGGCAGGGGGTTGCAAGTTTAAGACCAGCCTGGATGATATAACAAGACTTAATATAAATAAATAAATTCTCAGTTTTATCATTTGCCTGCTATATGTTTGATAAGTTGCCCTAATCCTTGTTTTTCTCATCTATAAAGTGGGGGCAATGCTACTACTGGCATATGGGCATTAGGTGCATTGTTTCCAGCAGAGTACCTAGAACACAATAGTTCTTCAATAAAAGCTCTGTGACGTTGTCAACTTGTCAAAGTTTAGGATCACCTGGGAGATGGGTCTCTGGTGATTAACTTAATTATGTTAACTAATGTGGGAAGACCCATCTTTATTATAGGCAGGTATTTCCTGGACAGGGGATCCTGAACTGCATAAATGGAGAAAGCTGAGCAGCAACAGGCATTCATTGCTCTCTGCTTCTTGACTGGGTATGCGGTGTGGCCAGCTGCTTCAAGCTCCTGCTGCCTTGATGGCCACTGCGATGAACTGTACCTTGAACTATGGTGAGTTGCTTTTGTGACAATATTTTACCACAGCAGGGAGAAAAGAAGCCAAGATGAAGTAGCTCTTATTTTCTCCCAGTATTTATTGAAAGTACCACGAAGGAAAGATTTTATACTTCTTAGTCTTCTTATACCACTAACACAAATAAGGTTTAAAAGGGAAATAGAAGTGGTACCTTAAGAACAGAGGTAGCATCTCACTTTTAACAACTCAGCTGGGATTGTGGGGTGTCAGTGTGTGTGGGAATGTTTTTCTTAAATGGTTCGTTAGTAGAGTGTGGTGTAGAGTAAAAATTTATGCCATGGGAAAGGCCTATATTACTGTCCTTTATGTTAAGGCCAGACTAAAGTATAAAATTCAGGCTGGGCGGTGGTGGCGCACGCCTTTATTCCCAGCATTCGGGAGGCAGAGGCAGGTGGATCGCTGTGAGTTCGAGGCCAGCCTGGTCTACAAAGTGAGTCCAGGACAGCTAAGGCTACACAGAGAAACTCTTGTCTCAAAAAACAAAAAAAAAAATTCATATGAAATACAAGAAAAATTATTTTACAGCAGTTAAATCCAGCACCCAAACATATAAACAATTCAGATACAAAAGACAAAATGGGGTGGGGTAAGCATGTCCTATCAGTAATAACACTGTAGCCAATTTCTTCCTGTACATGATGAAATTTCCTGCAATTATGCACCAGGGCAGAAAGGCACACTCTCACTTCTTCTTCTTCTTCTTTTTTCTTTTTTACTCTAACAACTTCTGATAGTCAGGATCAAAGATGGTCTAACTGAATAGTAAATTTCTCAAGAGTTCTGAAACTCATGAAATAAGCTTGGCAACAAAGAATCAGATGTGCACCCTGAACATAGCTAAGCTGATACCAGGTCTACCAGGTAGGTCTAACTATCCGTCCTGATGTGGTAAGAGCACCACTGTTTGTACAAAGTATCACCAAATACTCAGAAAGCATATCTACTCTACACTGTTAGCTACTACTGCTCTCCCTATAACTATTTTTGGCTGGGGGTGGGGGAGAAACAGCAGGTAGCCTTGACTTCTTTTAGAAGGAAAAGATAGACTGGGAAAAAGTTGGGGAGAAAAAACTGAGTTTCTAGTGGTACTTTTAAAGTGAGACCACAGGAGTTTCCTTTGAGGAGCTCTTGATTTTTTTTTTCCCCCGAGACAAAGTTTCTCTGTGTAGCCTTGGCTGTCCTGGACTGGCTTTGTAGACTGGGCTGGCCTTGAACTCACAGAGATCCGCCTGCCTCTGCCTCCCGAGTGCTGGGATTAAAGGCGTGCGCCACCACACTTGGCCTTGAGGAGCAGTTGAAAACCTTGAGGTTTTTTTTTTGGTTTTGTTTTTTCATACAGCTCCCAGATGATCACTTGCTGTTTGGCCAAGGAACCTAAAGGTTATTCATGGGAATCAAGAGACATTATAGAAACAAGTGCAAGACACACACACACACACACACACATACACACAAATAGCAGACTATTCTAAACTCAAATGAGATAGGGTTTAAATACACATTTTCACTATTAACATATGCAGTAATGGAATGGGTAGACATAGAGAAGCTATTAGATCTCTGCTGACACTTTTTTGCATAATTGGCTTCAAGAAGCCAAAGAACTATAATCCCTTAAATAAAGGAGTAGTAATTTGATAAATTAATAAAAAATAATACTTAGGTGGGTGGAGTAATAAATGTTTGATTTATTATAGCATAAGTTGCTTTGGTAAAGGTAATAGACTAGGAAATTTTGATATGAGAAAGAAAATTTCTACATTGATATTTCTAATAGAATCTAGCTCTAATTCTAGGTCAGTGCATTCAATTATTCCTATTAGCTTTCAATTTATCCCATTCTTAACATCTGTAATGGACAAGTTGTAATAAAAATTAACTAGAAAATAAAATTACCTGTATATTTTAAATGTTCCCTGTGAATACAATGTTCATAACTAGTATAGTAAAGTAACTAACAAATTTGGTGTAAAGAGAACGCATACTAGCAAAGCTCTGCTGCTTTTCTGTATAAAGCCACTAAACTCTTTCATACCTCATAGCTGACGCAAAGCAATCAGCAGCGTTTGTACTACCAAATACTTCCTTGTAAGTCAACTCTTTGCCAACAACAGAATCTCATCACAGTTTCCTCATTTCTGGATATCAGGACAAAGAAACCGCCTGCTAAGACAAAGGCTTCTAGAAGCAATGCTTCCCCCCACAGTAGATGTAGACGGCTGCCCATGAATGTGCCTGTCACTAGTAAGGTCCTACCCCTACTGTTAAACTACTTGCTGCTACTAGCTTCAGAGAAAAGGGGAGATCACTGCCTTCAGTTGTACACCCACTGGATACCCCACCAGGCACTGACAGAAGTTCCAATCCAATGGTCACACAGATGGCCATGATTAAGCTCAATGGGCCACAAAACCAAGCCAAAAGTCAAGAATCTTGGAAGGGGACTGTTAAGGAAGAGCAGAAAGTTGTTAAGGATGGAAAGAGGTAAAAGAGGGTTGGGGGAAAAGGAATCAAAAGCTGTATATGTTTGTCAAAGAAATAATTTAATTTAAAAAATCTCCGAAATTGTCAGGCATGGTGGTGCATCGCCTTTAATCCCAGCACTTGGGAGGCAGAGGCAGGTGGATCTCTGTGAGTTTGAGGCCAGCCTGGTCTACAGAGCGAGTCCAGGACGGCTAAGGCTACACAGAGGGACCCTGTCTTGAAAAAAAAAAATCCCCCAAACAACACAACACAACAGTGACAAGAAACCCTACACTGTTTCCCCCAGTTCACAGACCTGAGTGAAGAGGAGTGTTTCTGAGTTTCTACTGTCCAGACTCAGCACAAACCGGATGGACTGGAAAAGCTCCTGGATGCTAGACCGGAATTGCTCCTCTTCCATCCCACATGTGGCTCTTGAATACAGGATTCGTGACTGCACAATGAACTTGAAAAGGTACTCCAGGGCCTAGAAATGTGGGAGAAAAAGTAATGGAGAGGCACTGAAGATGGCCAGAAACTTACACACCAAGAATGTAAGGGCAGGGGGCTAGAGAGATGGATCAGCAGTTTAGAGCACTGGCTGCTCTTCCAGGGGACCGGGCACCCACATGGTGGCTCACAACTGTCTGTAACTCCAGTTCTAGGGGATCTGACACCCCTACACAGATATACATGCAGGCAAAACAATGCACAAAGAATTAAAACAAACAAACAAACAAGAATGTAAGGGAAAAACAGCAAAAAATAGGCACATTATTTTTAAAAAATCTTTTTTTTTTAATAGATCCAAACTTTATATTACTTGTGGGGTCTGTCTCATACAAGGTCAAAGAAGTCTGGAGAAAACTAGTCCTAGATTAAACAGCAGCTAGTATGCCTGACACACTCATTCTCCACTTCCTCCCAGCCATGACATCTGCCATTAACAGTTCATGAGCAACACAGAAGACAATGTTCTTAAAAATTGACTTAAGAGCAGAATCTGATTTTGATGGATCCTTGCAATTTGGGGTGATGCTTATCAACAGAGCAATTCTCCTTTAAGAGAACAGACTCCAGCCCCAGACTGTTTTTTAATTAAAGAAATATCTTTCCATTATCTCAGACAATAGAAAGGCAAAGACAGTGGATTAAAACAAGTAAAATCCAGTTAAGAAAACAACTCTTAGCCTGTTTTTAGCCTGTTAGGTCTGGCTCAGAAAATTTGGTTCATATGGGTGATTGTTAGTTTAGGAAAATGTGTCTAATAAAATTGTTCTCTGACCTCCATGTGCACATCCCACCTCCAAAAAACAAATAAAGTAATTGTTTTAAGGGTGAGGAAGGAGAAAGCCAGATAAGAACTTGCATTTTCCTTCCTTCCTTTCTTAGTCTGTGCCTTGGCTTCCTGCCATGATAAACAGCATTTCTTTCAACTGTTAGCCGAAACATTTTTTTTTTAATTGGGAATTTGATCACCCTAATGAAAAAGGTAATGAAAACAGTGGCTTCACAAAGTGCTGGGGCCCCGTTCCACAGCCTTTTAACATTGACCAGACAGCCTGAAAAGTCTGTTAATTTATAATTCCAGATAAATACTTGCAAGCTATGCACCGCTATTGTTCCAGTGTTATTTACTCTTTAGTTATTCTTCATGCCTGTGCAGCAGGAAATATCAAATACCAAGATCCAATCTCATTTATTAGTTATGCCAGCAACTCAAGCAGGAGTTACTTCTTCTACTTTAACACAAATATTCTCAGCCCCAGAGAAATATCTCAGAATTTTCACATGCTTAGGGTACAAAGTGAGTGCGTTATATGCCTTACTGTCAGATGCCTAACCTCAGGGGCAAAGGGTTAGTGATACTGTAGAACATGAAAAACAGATTTTTAAAAAGTTATTTAAATAAAATGAAACCCTAGGATATCTGTTATATCTAGCTATCTACTACACATATCTTGAATTTTAAAAAGAAAATATTCTTATCATCACTGCTTAGTTCTTTGCTAAATATCATAAATGACAACTACACTATCTAGTCTTCAACCCCATCAGAGACACTAGAAAGAATAAAATTAATTACCTGAGTAAACAGGAAGTTCAGGTTAGCAGCTTCCAAAGTGAAAAAAAAAATGACAGAGATAGTTTGCTGCCTGAACAGTCACCCAAAACTCTATAATGTTGGAGCATCATCTTCAGCTTTCTGGTCCAGTGTATCTGACAGACATATTCATGAGACAGGAACTATTGAGGACTTGCTTACCCTGTCTTGGCAGAGTTTGGCTGTCGACTCTGCCTGCATCCAAGCTTGCCCATTTTTAGGCAGTCATTCAGGGGTTAAGATGTTTTTAGGTCTAGATAGATGTTTTAAGTTGATAGAGATGAGATATGACAGATATTGATTTACATTCAGAATTTTAGACTCACTGAGATAGGAAAGATGTTTTCTTCTAAGCTGTCAAATACAGCCAAAACACTATGAATGTAACATTTATGTAATTCCTGATTGCTTCGTGGTTCTTCTTGCTGTACATAGTTTATTGTATATGTGTGTAATAATATAAATGTATATGTAAAAAAAGAAATAGCAAGGACAATGTGCTTGGTAGTTTAAAAATAAAGAGTTGTCATTTTTAGTTCTTTCCCTTAAAAACAAAAAGACAACTACAAGAGATGCATTAAGAAATATTTAATAGTTCAGGAGGGCAGATTCTAATAGTAAAGTTGCTTGCATTTTTCACCTATGATGCATAATTCTCTTACTAGTTTCTATGATACAAAATGGTGTGCAAAGCAACACAGGTTGGTGTCAAAGAAAGTCCTGCGCAGCCTGTACAGAAGTAAGAAAAACAAGCCTACTTCAAATCTCCCATTACCACCTGAGCTCTCCCTTGCTAACTCTTGATAACCAGATTGCTACCTCTGAGACCTCAAGGCAGAACAGAGTCAAAGGTGAAGGGTACACCTTAGGATATTTGTCCAAGATTCAAGGGACTGCTCCTAACTCTGTTTGGAGAAAATGAAGCATTTAGTTGAGGCTAAAGCAGCTAACCTGCTTTTTTCTCAATAAATCAGAAAAGAGAGGAGATTACAACTTTTCTTTCTTTGTGTGTGTGTGTGTAAGAGAGGCAATGTGTGTATGATGCGTAACTGGCGTGTGTGCACACTAGTGTGCATGTGTCGCTGTTAGAGGAAGACTGCAGGTTTCTGAATTACTCTTTTGAGACAAGGTCTCTCATAGACTCTGCAGCTAGGCTGTTGGCGGGAAAGCCCATGGTCCTCAGTGCTGCCTCCCACTGAGGTGGGGTTACAGGCATGCTTGTGGCCATGACAGCCTTCTTGGGTGCTAAGATTCAACTCATGTCCTCATGTTTACACAGAAAGTACTCATGTCTATCGAGTAATCTCCAACTTCTATTATAAATGTTTTATTACCAAGAAGATTCACTGTGCCCCCTTGCTCCCTGCTAAGGAAGTAACACAGCTCAGCAGTGGAAAGTGTGCTATGTTTGTGGAACCCCTTGTCTAAAGCCGTCCTCATATTCCACAGATACTTGCTCAGTTACGTTTATTGCCATCCTATTCACAATAACTAGGGACTAGAAACAAACATCATGCAACTGATGAGTGGCTAATAAAAATGTGATATACACAGAATGGAATTCTATTCAGGTATAAAATGAAATAACAAAATTTTCAGGCACATGGATGGAACTAGATATACAGAGTGATGTAACCCAGACTTAGAAAGACAAATACCACATGTTTTCTCTCATTTGTGGATCCTAGTTCTGAATCTTTAGTTGTTAGTATGTAACTTGGGAGTAACTATAGAAACCAGAAAAATAAAAAGGGACCATGAGAGGGAATGACTCAAGAAAAGGAAGGACAGTAGGACACTGGTGCTATAAAAGAGAAATGGGGAAAATGGGGAGGGGGGGGCTTTTTTTTTGGAGGATCAGGGAGAAAAGATAAATAACATTGATGATATTTGAAAAAACCAAAGTGAAACATTATTTTATGTTTACTTAAACATACACACATATGCATGCATACAAACATGTGTGTAGAGGAATTTTAATTCAGAACATGGCTGCTCTGGCAAGAGATCACATCCAAAGACTTTCTATGTCTGTGTGATCTGGCTAGAATACAGACATGCTTTTAATCCCAGGAGACAGAGGCAGAGTTCAAGCCAGATTGGCATAGAGCAAGTTTCAGGTAAAGAAATGCTTAGGCCTAGGCAGGATGCTACATGTCTTTAATCCCAGCACTCAGAAGACAGAGATATGCAGATCTGTGAGTTTTAGTCAGTGCGCTCAGGCAGTTTGGCTGAGAGTGAGTTAACAGGCAGCGCAGTGGCCTTCGTTAGCGCATTCAGTACAGGTCAGCAGAGGCAGTTGCAGCCAGAAAGCAGCATAGAGAAAGAAAAAGAGGAGGCAGTTTTTCTGGGAAAGTTTTAGAGAGACAGGTTGAAGAGATAACAAGCTAGACACAGGTGAAGACAGAGAGTAAGGAGACAGGAGATTGGAACAGATTTCTTGAGTTAGTTTGAGGCCAAGCGAAGCAATTCAGTGAGAAACTGAGAGAAGCCAGATTGAATCAGTCAGCTTAGAGAGGCGTTTGAGCCAGAACAGCTGAGTTGGATCAACCAGCAAGAATTCAGAAAGAACTAGAGAGGGTAAGCTTATTCAGCAGTCTCAGAGGCTGAAAGCATTCTAGGTCTAAATCGGGTTGTAAGAAGGCTAGAGGCTTCAAGACTAGGCCCTAGGTTAGCAAAGGTAGGCAATAAATCTTGGCACTGACAATTACTTCAGGTGAATAAAAGTTGAGCATGCGGTTGTGCGTGTGTGCGTGTGCGTGTGTGTGTGTGTGTGTGTGTGTGTGTGTGTAACAGAATTCTGTCATGTGGTTGTTTAAATAGGAATGGCTCCTGTAAGCCATATATTTGATGCTTAGTCACCAAGGAGCAGTATTATTTGAAATGATTAGAAGGATTAGGAGGTGTGACCTTATTGGAGGAAGTGTGTCACTTGGGGTTGGCATTGAGGTTTCAAAAGCCCATGCCAAGCCCGGTGTCTCTTGTGGATCAGGATGTAGTTCTCAACTACATCTCCAGCACTATGTTTGCCATGTCTGCTTGTCATGCTTCTAACCATAATGATCATGGACTAAGCCTTTAAAACTGCATGCAAGCCTCCAATTAAATACTTTCTTTTATAAGAATTGCCTTGGTCATATTGTCTCTTCATAGCAATAGAACAGTGACTAAGACATGCCACAAGGGGTAATAATGCTCTCCCCAACAGCCATAGACTATCTAATAAAGCCTTCAGTGTCAAGCATGAAAAATTTCCCTTCAACTTGTTAGTAAGGGAGTCCAAAAGACTCCCAAAACAAGGTAGGCTACTGCCATTGGTCTTGGCTGCCTCCCAGAACTTGAAGGTAAGGCTCTATTGCTGAAGACACTTCAGACAACAGACTTGAAGAAACAAGCTGGAGTTGACCTGGAAGCCACCTCCCTGAGACTATCCCTCATGTACGTTATGTAAGCTGTCAAAAGAGAAAAGCAAATCAATACTCCTATCCAGCTTTAAGCCTACGAACAGCAATGACCAGCTCAGCAGGACATTCCCATTGGTGTAAAGTGGCACCTCTGTTGAGAAGCAGCCAATAACTGTTTAATTAGACTTAAGGTTCACTCAATAGGAGGCAATTCATGCTTGGTATTATAAACTTAGCCAACTACTCATGGCTGGAGAGGTCATGTACCCTAGAGGAGAACCTACTATTGCTACTTTCCTAAACCAGTGTAACTTCTAACTGTATTTTAAATACTTACTCCTATTTCTACAGATAAATGTAGCTCTCATTCTTCATAAAAAAGCTCATTTTTTGCAGCAGATAGACTATTATAAAAATTCTCAACTGATAAAAATACAAAGAACAGCTGACTGTGGGTGCCCAACCCCAACTAATACATCTACAATATAGTCCTTACACCCAAGACTCAGGGAATATCACAGAAGAGGGGAAGAAAAATTGTAACAGCCAGAGGACCATGACGTGTGTTGTGAGACAGTATCTTTTATCCAAGACAGAAAAGATGTACCCACGAAATCTTAACAATACGGCTTTCTAAACAAGACCTGCATATTGACATATCAATGTGGGTGGAGAAATCTTCCAAATTTTCTATAGTATCTTTAAGTAATTAATTAATGGGTTCACACATAATCTTTTGCATTTAACTCAACTTTTAGGAGACGAGCTGGTCTTATATAAGTTTTTAGTACCCAAGACAGACAGTAGCTATTTAGCACAAAGGAGAAAAAAAACCAAAACTTATAGCTCCAGGTGTTATGCTCTGAGAGCCAAGTTAAGTAAAAAGAGATTTGTGATTAAAATTCTACCCATGTTCTCTGTTACAGTGTACCATGTAAGCAAGAAGAACAATATATTACACAGGGCCTATACTTACTGTAGCTATGTGATATTAAAAGAAGACAGAAAACAACATTGGAGCCGTTCTCCTTTTATGACTATGTGGAAAGGGTGGGAAACATAATTAAAAAGAGTACAACTACAAGAGTACAGATACAGTGTAAGACAGAAAATGGCCATTTGAGGGCATTTCTAAAAGATGTGAAAGCTTTCTTAAGTACATTTGAACAAAAAGGATGTTATTCCTCTGATATGGCTCTTTATTGTATAGAAAGTAACTACAAGAAGAAGTTAACAGCCTAGAGCTGACTTCCAGTGAAGAGCCTCTCACCACCTGTTGCCAGCCAGCAATGAAAAGCAAGCTGCACTGCCCCGGAACCTACTCAAGCCAACATGCCAACATCAGACCACAGAAGACTCCATGTTCTCTTTAAGGCCAAGGTTTTAAGGTTATCTTTGCATATGGTCCATCTATCCACTTCTTTCTTTTTGTTTAACGCAGTCTCCAAAACAGTATGTAGTAACCACCAAAGAGGGAATGGTGTTCACACTTAATGCTAACCAATGTTGCTAACAGTATTAGCTTAGAAGCGGTGTCAATACTTGGGCCAGTGAGGTGGTACACTGATCCTACTGGTAAAAATGAGGCAAAAGAGGATGGCCAAGATCCAGGTGCACTTCCTGCTTCCAGGTAAAATGATCATGGGTAATGATCTTTGGAGCACAACTGAGGAGTGGAAAGGAGATTACATGGACCAAGGCGTTCATTCCTCAAAGTAGGACGGCACGCTACAGTTGTCTTGAACAACACACCAATGATATTACTCACAAGTAGCTGTAGGAATGCCCCCTATGTATGGCAAGCTCAGGACATTACCCGCATGGCTTCCTGAATGTGGTCCTGCCGAATCAGTTCTGCTGAGCAGTCCATGTACCACTTCAAGCAGCGGATGAGCTCCCTGGAAAGAGGAAATTTACAGAAATTTCATGTAATCAAAAGGCAATGTGGTCTTAAATGTGTATTTAGCCAAATAGGAAAATCAACAAAGAACTGTCAAATAGGAAATACTACTCTGCTGGTGAGTTAGAGTGATGAGCCCATCACAGCTATGCATTCTTACATTATTCAAGAGAGATACATTCTCTGTCCAAGGAGCTACAGAATTTTATCACCAAACACACACACACACTTTCCTATCCTCATCTTCTCCAAAACTTAGATTGTATTATGTATTTTGATTTTCTTAAATTGCAATATATCCAGCACATACAACATTAACTAGTAGACTGAATAAAAGTGTATATTTCTAAATGCCACTCCTTCCACACTTCATTTCCTGAGGACCAAGCCACCTGAGAGCAATGAGCTAACCAGGTCAGAAGTATTATAATTTAAAAGAGAAGAATCGGCAGGTTTGTATAGAAAAACTGGAACAAATTACCCTTCAGAATACGCTTTATAAGGAGGCTGAATGCCACTACTAAAGGAGCCATGCGCAAGCCTTGAAGTAGAAAAACATTAGAAGAGATATGACGAGGTCCCGAAGGAAAGAACTTTCAAATTTCAGGTCGCCAGAGTACGTGGAGAGGCTTCACACTTTTTGGCCTAGCCTGTGTGACTTTTGAAATGGAGGCAGGCACTAGGTAAGACCCTAGTTTAAAGATGTCTCATCTTTAACGGCAGAAGGAAGGCTGGGCTTCCTCTAACAGTCATAGCAGGTGCTGTCCGTTTTCTGGTCTTAGGGATCGGGCACAGAAGGTATGTGGCCTGATTTCTCCTCGGCTGCTGCACCTAATCTCTTTAAGGGACTATATTTTAAAATGATAGGTCCACGATATAACAGGAAGGTATATGCATTTACATGGTAAGAGATCACGGAGGCAAACGGTTCAAGCTGTGGGGTCCACTCGTATGCAGTTTTGTGTTCTTAGGCGCATTATTTAATCCCACTGTTCCTCATTCTATTTATTCAACACAGGGAGGAAATAACATCTCGAAGTTATTGCTGAAAACTAAGAAGGTGATACATAAAACACATAGCGTATACTCTCCAAAGTGCCAAAGTTCTAAGAACTGTGCAGCTTTACTGTGCTAATTTCATAAAACGTCAATATTTTATTTACATAATAGGCTTAGCTAATTTGTTTCATATGAAGTATCTTTTTGTTTTGTTTGATCTTTATTTGGGATGCTCTAATGTTAGAGTCTCATATTTCTCATGCAAGTAAGACAATTTCAGTACCTCTACCATCAGTTCTTAGAAGAAAAAGTAGAGCAACTATGTAATAAACTGTATTTAAATTCCCACCAGAAAGCCCGTATTTATTGGTGACCAACTGGCATCTATTCTAAGATGAGGAAAAAGGAAAGAACACTTGTTTTTAACCATTTGTTTGTTTGTTTATGGACAGATAGAAGTTGTATTTATAGCAATAAGGTAAGAAAAATAATTTTAAAGCATCTAAATTTGAAGAAGCAAAAATATCCCTGTGTTTAGGTCTCATGTATGTTCATTTCTTATTGCTCTACTAGTCGTCATGACAGTGTGTGTGTCACTGAAGATCTCCCAACAAAATTAATAGAATTAGAGTAGATAGCTGGAAAGAGGCCTAAAGGGGGAGCAGACAGTAGAACACATGGGAAATGTGAACAGACAGGGAGGAATACTGGGTTGGTAAGGTTTAAACAGGGTGAGTGGTGTTGGGGAAAGGCTAAAAGTAAAGGTATAAGAAATTATATGGAAACCTAGTACTCTATAATCTAATTAAAATATATAAAAATGAATTTGAATAGAGGTAACCTACAGGACTGGATGTCAATCTCAGAAGCCACAGGCAATTAAACAAATATCCCAGGGCCAGATGTAACATACCTTCCTGTGAGTTGTTGGTCAGGAAGGTTCACAGATAGAAAAACAACACAGGCTATGGCCATTGCTCTCTAGTTGGTAAGACCTTATTGCTGAAGACACCACATTTCCTGGTTGCAGGACATAGAGAAATCATTCTGGAACCAAACTAGAAACTCCCTCCCCGATGGCTGTCACACATGGTGCTAGAAGATGCTAGGTAGGTGGCGGGGGAAGAAAACCCATCAAATGTTTTATCCAGCAGTGAATCCTAAGTGCTACAATGCTAACCTGCCAAATAAGACCACCAGTGTAACAGTGTTTTGATGTTAGCTAACTGTTCCTTAATTGGATTAGAGGTCTAGTCCACAAAAAGGAATTCAATGTTTGATATTGTTAACCTGATTTAAAAAACATGGGTGGGGAGGTCTTATTACTGTTGCTTTGCTAAAGGGACATGGTATCAAACTGCCTTCTCAGTCTTTATGTTTAGACTCATATACAAGAGCTACTCTCAACCCTGACCAAACAAGCTTTTTGTAGTGAATGACATAGACATGACTGAATGCATAGACATGGCTACTCAGGGTGCTAAGCATAGGTAATTGTTGAGTGCTCAGCTCTAACAGGACATCTATATCACTCTCTTTAAGGAGCAGGGATATAAAGGATGAGATGGTAAAAAGAATTTAAGACCCAGATGACAGCAAGAGAGGCTATGAAATGTTATCTTCTGGTCATGCCATGGCCATTGCTACAGTGAACTAAAAGCATAAGACTGGGACTGTCAACAGTCACTCAAGGGAGCTCATGGAGCCCTACTAGCCTTGGAAACTACTAGCTATTGATGGACGCTGGAGAGAGGGAATGTGCCATATGGGTGCTTGGACTGAGCCTTGGTCTTCAGGAGGCGCGCCAGTGCACTTAACCATTGAGCCATCTCTCCAGATTCCTATTGTTTATTTTCAAAAAGGAAATTCTGACATATGCTACAACATGGATGAACTTTGAGGACATAAAAACACGTTATTCATAAAAAGACAAATACTTTGACCCTTATATAAGGTACTTAGCAGCAATCAGAATTCAAAGACATAAAGAACAATGTTTTCCAGAAGCTGGGGAGACTGAGAAGTTGAATGTTACAGAGTTTTAGGGTTTTGACTTCTGGAGTTCTGGTGACGGCTGTATAACAATATGAGTGGGTTTTAACTATATGGAATTATAAACTTGAAAATGGTTAAGATAGTAAATGTTATAACATGTATATATATATATATGTATATATATATGTGTGTGTGTGTGTGTATGTGTGTGTGTGTGTGTGTGTGTGTGTGTGTGTGTGTAATCTATATATATATATATCCACAGTTACAAAAGAAAGTTTAAAAAGTCAGCTAAATGAATGTTGGATACAACTGAACTTTTTAAATTTCTGATTTTCTACTCAAATGCTAGTTGCTATCATGGTACCATATGCAACTTACTTATAAGCCAGAGCTCCAGCAAAGTGCTTCTGGATATATGTATCCATCACAGGTCGGAAGTGGAAATATTTTATGTCTCGAAGCAGGTTGATGATGAAAACCTGAGACAGATAGAAAGAAGGCCACCATGGTTCAATAAAGACCTCAAAAAAATCCATAGGAAGGAACAGATTCTTGTTCTTCAAAAATCAAACTGTTAGTGTTCCCTATGGGAACTAAAGATAAGATTTCCGTTGTCTGTATTTATGTCTTGCTTTTTTCTTCCCTTAACTTTCCAATCCAAATCTGTACTTTATCGGTTTGAGCCTCTCCATTTACAACGATAAGTGGTTCAATATGGATCAGGAGCAGACAATACAGTGTCCTCCAAAACTTGGAGAAGTGGGTAATTTAAGCCTGAGGAAGGCTTTGTTCTTTCAAAATGGTCTCATGACCAAGGAAGGAAGGAGGAAGAAAACTGCATTCCAGTTTTAGCTTCAATTCCCTATCCCTTAGATTGGAGAACCAATTCATCTTGAATACACAACTCTCCTGTGGGACTGTGTGTGTGTTAAGCAAACTGTGCCAAACACTGACATCACTATCCATCCTCACTAAAGTTACCTCAGGAGTTGAGATCAAGCTCAACCGAACCTGGGTCCTCTGTAAGCGGAGTATGTGCTCTTAACTGCTGAGCCATCTCTCTAGCTTTCAAATCTAATTCTTCAAACTCGATCTTGGAGGGATCTGAGATGTAAGTTGGCTAGTTAGTCTTCTTGGGTGATAATCCTCAGACCCTTTTCTATTGAAAACAACTCTTCTGCTAACTCAGTCTAATAAGTTGCTTCCTTTAGATTTTTCTGAAACACATGATGGGAATAATTAATAAAGAGCCCATGCCCAATACTGCCTGGATGACCAGGAATTGGAGTCTGGATAGCCCAGGGACTTAGGGTAGAACCAAATCTGACTGGCTAAACAAAACAAAACAAAACAAAACCAACCAACCAACCAACCAACAACAACAACAACAAAAACCAAATGAAATTATTTCTAATGATGCTCCACTATATTTACAGATTGGTTTCTAGTACAGTCAACACCAGAGAGGTTCCATCTGGCAGCTGATGGGAGTGGATGCAGAGACCCACAGCCAAACATTAGGCAGAGAGAGAGCAAGCCCCCAGGTCAACCATGCCCCTCACCTAGGAGCTTGGGGAGCCCCACAGAAGAAAGGGAGGAGGAACTGTGAGAGCAAGAGGAGTTGAGGACTTTGGAAAAGTATCACTGGAAAAATCAACTAAGTAGGGCTCTTGGAAGCTCAGAGACTGAAGAAGCAATCACGGAGCCTGCATGGATCTGCACTAGGTTCTCTGCATGTAAGTTACGGCTGTTGGTTTGGTGTTTTGGGGGCACTCCTGATAGTAGTTGTGGGTGCTATCTCTGATTCTTTTGCCTGCTTTGGGAGCCTACTCTTCCTACTGGGTTGTCTTGCCCAGCCTTGAAGAGAGGTTCATACCTGGTCTTATTTTATCTTGTTGTACCATGTTCAGTTGATGTCCCTGGGAGGCATGCTCTTTTCTCGGGTAAGGGAATAGATCTGGGGGAGAGAGGAGGTGGGAGCAGCTGGGAGAGTTGGAGGGAGGGAAAGCTGGGGCTGGGATGTATTATATGAGAGCAGAATAAAAATTATTAAAAAAACCAAACTTTAGGAAATGACTTACCAGAGACTGAAAGACTAAAAGGCCATATTTCTCTGTATTATCATCCAAAATCACAAAGAGCGTATCTAAGATATCCTGCAGGAACTGTAACAACACAGGAAACAGAGGGCCATGCCTCAGGACTGCAGACACATGGCCAAATTTTTATACAACAATGATTTTAAGTTCCAAATAAACAAAAATATCTTAAAAGCATGACAAAACCCATGTAGTACCTGCCTCTACCTAGCTAAGGGATAATTGGGTGGACTCTTGGAGTTACACATAGCTCAAGGATCTTGTAGAACATCTAAAGTAGCTCTTCTCATTTGTCCAGTGCTAAATTTCTAAGGAAAGAGTAGTTAACAACAACAACAACAAATCCAGATAGAATACCTGTTTTGAAATAAAAACAGTGATTCTGACACCCAATTCCCTTTGTGAGCATTTTTCTGCGTCTGCAGAGAATTTAGCAGTCTTCCACTCTCTGCTGTAGCCTGGTTATATGAAGTCTATCTGGATGAGGTTACAGAGAGTTAGGCTTCATCTGCAGAAAGCTACCTCTTGGTTTGGAAATTACTATCTCAGGAGACAGGGAAATGCAGCCAATGAGGGCTCTCAATGTAGATAAAAATCTGGCAGTGTTATTTGTTGCTATTTTTTGTTTTGAGTATATGCTTTTTTTTAAGCTGCAAAACTAAGAGATATAATAGTAAATAACATTGAGTGCTTGGAGCCTTGGAAAACTTATCTTGTCAGTCACAGAATTAGATGATACAACATTTACAATTTATTTTTCAAAAGTATGAGTTAATTGGTGATGTTCTATTGTTCTTTATAGTAAACCCAAAGCTCCTTTACTTTCTTCAGCAGAGCTTAGTCTACTGTGTAGTGTTTCCCTGCTGGACTTATGCTTCAAGAAGTGCCTGGTACAATCTTAAGCTAAAACCAACGGGGCAAGCGTGCTGCTGAGAAGTCCTAAAGATACAACTGGGAAGGACTCTGTTTCAATAGATCGGAAATATCACAAAGATACATAGAGAAAGCAGCTGTGCTACAGGGTAAGAAAGAGTTCCCTAGTATGGACTCCAGGTAAATAGGAAAAACTAACAACTACTAGTTAACCAACAGTAGTAGGAGGGGTTATAATCAATAACCAGGCTCTGTGTGTTGAAGAGTTATAAAGTAATAAAAATGAGACCGACCTAAAGAAAGAAAAAAAATAAAAAGATTCAGACAGCACAACCACTGGGAAGGACTCTGAGCAGATACTTTTTACCACTATTCTTTAGTATCATTTTTTCTGTGGAAGCTAAATGAATCATGAAATAGATTTATAATTTAAATGTAATCCTAAGAGGTAACAAACTTTTTAAAAAAGAAAAATAAAGTAGCTAGCAAAGAAACTGGGGGAAAAAAAAACCCAAGAAAAACCTCCCAAACTATTCCTACTCCTCTATTATGTATTTGGAGAAATGGTCTTGGAGGTGTACTGGCAAAATCACAGGGAAGGCCTTCTGCCCATATCCTGCCTTAGACAGAATGTTCATATTGAGTGACAGACATACCTTAACAATTTCTTCTCCACTGACATGCCGCAATCGTCCTAGTATGTCCATGATCCGGTCTGGGAAGGCCTTCCATTTCAGTAGAGCAAGGAGGTCCACTAAAAATGAAACCCAAAAGATAGTGAATTTTATAACGTTAAGCAAGGCTCAGATTCTTCCAGAGAAAGACAGGTGGAATCTAGGGTAATAGATCTAGTCGCAACAGGATTAAGGATTCTTTAAGTGCTGAAAATAAGGACAAAGATAAATCTGTGCACCCTGGATGTGAACCTTATGACTACAAAAACCATGGACAACTTTGTGGGATACATTTATTAAGAAATTCCTTCTATTTAAAAACAAAACCAAAAAACCCCAAAATGGTCCCTTCTTTATCATGAATAAGCAGTCTCTATCTTAACACATGCAAGCAGTGTGGAAACGACAACTGAAAACAATGGGGGCGCCTTGCAGGTACCAAACCTACCGTTCTGTGTAAGTTTGGTAGAGGAAAGTTGTGTAGAAATGAAGAAAGACTCTTTGGTGCTGCGCTGGAAGATGAGGCTGGAGGGAATATTAGGGCAGCCATTGTAATCTTCTTTGCAGCAGGGCAAGCCCAGGTACAGAGCATGGTTGTTAAATGTGCTATTCTCATCACACTGCAGGCAAACACAGAGAACAGAGAATATTTCCTAAGCCACATAATATGCAAAAAACAGGCCCAGGGGACTCCTGGGTTAGTGTTTATTACTATCTTCCTCAGGTTGGACCTTGGGTTGCAGGTCTCTTACAGGAGTGCTTTCTGCTCATGAATTTTCTAGAACATGGTAGGATATGTGGCCTCTACCTGATATATAAGCAACCTTGGTTAGCAGGTATGCTGTGGCAACTGACAACATCAGGACTTGGACCATATTAGTTAAAATGATAATGGCACAGAAGAGTTGGTAACTGATTTCTCTCTACTGAAGTGAGAGGTGGGACACAAAGGTCCTGATGGCATTAGTTATGGGAGAAGGGTCAATGCACTTAGAAAACTAAAGCCTGGTCATAGTGGTCTTACTGTCACCAACCAGTTGTACTATCTAGAATCCTCTGGCCCAACCAAAGAAAAGTACTTAAACGAGAATCACACTTGAGAATGGCCACAGTAGGATAAGGAATGGAGAGGAAAGAAAACCAGGTCCGTACCTTATACACATAAAGCTCATGAATATCATCTGACAGTGTGGTGCCATCATCACGCATCAGGGGAGAGAATGCAAAGCCAAAGAGTTTCTTTTCCCCTTTGTCCTTTGCTGCAAGCAAAGCCAATTATTAGAAATCCCCTTGTGTTTGTCACCCACACTCTTTTGAACTTCAGGTAGCAACCTGATTGCAGGATAATGAGAAATATGCCTGTCTGAATTTCCATTTAATACCAATGTATATCAGGCTACATGACCACAGCAGAAGCTAAATTTCTGGTCTTAATGAAACGGGAAAGGTACTTTAAAAGTAGTCAGTAAGTACAAAAGAAAACACCCCAAATAACATTGGACATTTCAGATATTAGGGAAAGACAATATTAGATTCCAATGATTTTTTAACAATTATTTTCATTTGTGTCTATGTGTGTATAAGTGTGCATGCACACGTGTGCCCATAAACTAATACATGTATGCACTCTACATGTATGCATGAGGCCAGAAGAGGACATCAGATTTTCTGGAGCTGGAGTTAAAGGTTGTTGTGAATTATCTGATGTCAGTGCTGGGAACTGAATTCAGGTCCTCTAGAAGAGCAGATGGCTAAGCCATCTCTCCAGCTCCAAACCCAGTTCTGAACCACTGCTTTTACAATACAAGACACAGCTTCTGATAACATCCTATTTCTGTTTATTTCTGGTTCCTACTTTTCAAAACCTAATAACAAGAATCCTTACAATTCTTTTTTGTGGCTGCTTTGGGTTTTTTTGAGATAATGTTTCTCTGTGAAACAAGAGCCTTGGCTGTCCTGGACTCACTTTCTAGACCAGGCTGGCTTCAAACCCACAGAGATCTGCCTGCCTCTGCCTCCTGAGTGCTGGGATTAAAGGCGTGCGCCACCAAGCCTGATGAATCCTCACAATTCTACTTCAAGAGTGGAGTTATATTTTTATCCTCAAGGGAATATGAAAGGAGGTCTCACTCACTGGAACAATGTCTGAACTCAAAGCGTAGATGGGAGCCCCGGAATCTGTCAATGGGAATAGGTAATTTGATAATTTCTCCCCAACGAGGACTATTACTGTGGTAGAGAACAAAGGAGTGATAGGAACTCCTATTTGGCTCTCCTGACCCCAAGCTGATACAGTCCTGGAAAAGAGAAGCAAAATAAGATGTTATCTTCATGGAAGAAGTACCTCAATCTCTCCGTCATTAGAATACTTTATTTTACTATGTGAAGATTGTATTTTTTTTTTGCACCTGACCAGATGATAACATATTTGACTTTAATTCAGTATTTTTGGAAGTAACTATAGATGGTATAATTGTGCCAGAATGCCTAATCTGAGGCCTATCTTGGGCCACATGCATCCTAGGATAGGTATGAATGTTGCCCAACACATCTGCAGATGTCAAAAGCCTAGGCATTCCTGGTGGAATTAGAGTGCCCCTCATTTTCCTTGGGTCAAAGGTCACCACACAAACTGACAAGCTGGGAGGAGCTACCTGGTGCATCTGCATCACCACAGTAACTCTCAATCTTGCTGAGAAGGGTGGTAAGAAGTTCTCTGAGAGAAGTCATCATACATGACACCTTATCAGACCAAGGAATCCTAAGCTACAAGGCAGAGAAAGGCTGCTTTCTAATTTTCCTCAATGCTATGTTGGACTATTTTAGGTTACCTTTACTAACTTTCTATAAACAAGATAGATCATATTTAATCTGACCCTAGCATTTAAACATTACTGCAACGATGCAGACTTAGCATGGTTCTGCCCCTGGCCATGGAAGGAGTTTTGGGCAATAAAAGTAAGAATAGCTCCTTTTCCCCACACGCACGAGTGGCTGATAGCTCTGCCTCTCTGGTGCTTTCCTATGTAAGCAATGAACATGCCTACTTTAGGGTCCTTGAGTTGAGCTTACTTAATGTTTTATCCCTGGAAACATTTTCCTCTATTTCTGTGTTTTGGGAGACAACCTCAAGTAATTTTGCCTTTTTCCTCAATACAGCAGAGCTAATAATTCATGTTCTGCCTCCCTCATGGGTGTTAGCCAGTACACCAAAGTGAGGCGTGTAGAAGGCTGATCTGACAAGTGCACTGGGATGGGGCCTAAGTGTTATTCACCAAGGTCTTTACCATGATGGGATTGAGGGAAAATCAGCCCTCTGGCTCTCCATTTTCACTGAAGAGTAGCAAAGAATCCTTGTGCTACATTACTGGAAATAACTCTCTAGGGCTGAATCTGTTATCTGTTCTGAAACTTGGCACCAGAAAGAGGGAATTTAAATTCTATCCTTGATCAAATTACAAACATACTTTTTTGTGTTATCTCAAAGAGCAAAAAGGCAAGATAGGACCTAGTAATCATCAGGAAAAAAATCTGCTCTTGTACTTGGCAGAATGGAAAACAGGTAACACGCAGGGTAGAACAACAGGGAATAGGTCTAAATTGGAGGAAGAGGCATGCAGGCCAGACACCAGGAAGAACTAACGCAAGGACTAAATGACATTAGGAGTCCTTTTCAAACCACGCTGTAGAGTTTCCTGGATGAAAAAAGAAGGTAGAAAAAATGCATATTGGGCAATATGAATTCAGTCTTGCCTAAATGAAAGGAGTGTCTGGACAAAGTCCATGGAAACACATTAGCTTTCATTCCAAATCACTAACAAGCCTTACCTTCAAGATTTCTCCATCTGCATAAAGCACATACATGGTCACTTCAATATTCTTTTGAACACTCTTTCCCCCTCTTTCAAAATCCCCTTTCTCCAGGGTTAGGTACAAATCATTGCGGATATCACCTGTTGAGGGAAAAAAAATGCAATGTGCTCATGACCATAGAAGCCTCAGTGCCCCATTTGCATGGAAGATCAGGCTAGCATTTGGATCCTTGGGGCATTCCAAGCTTGGTTAATAACAAATGACTGTCCACCAACACCAGTGCAGCAGTACTCAGAAGGTTAGTTCATAGTCTTTAAGTCTGAAGTCTAAAGGTGTTCACTACAGCTTACTAGAGAATCCTATCTCGGATTATTGGTGTCCAGTCTCTCCCTTCTTCCATGGCTGTGGAATAAGCCTCTCAAAGGAGGAAGATTTTAGAACTCATTTTAATCATGTTTGTCTTGCTGCTACTCCCTTCTCTTTCCTCTAAGAGATTTTTCTTTCATAGTTTTCTTTTTACAACTCTCAAAACTTCAGAGTCTGAATAAAGGGCATTCTTCTTTCTGGAGGCTTATCAAAATATGTTTATTACCTAGAGTCACAATGAGAGAAACAAAATTTGGTTTTGATTAGCAAGTGAGCTTCCTGGTTTGGTGAGACAAAAGCAGCACTGCTGTCTTTCCTGTACCAATTGTCTCTCCTCTCTTGCTTTGAACGTGTCTTGGGCATCACCCTGAAGAGGCCTGGCCTATATGCAAAGGCTCTTTTGAGGTCTTCATGGTTCTCCTTCCATTATCCAGGTCAGCCTTCTAGTCTACACATGCAACCTAACAATCACAGTTATAGGGTATACTAAGTTTTCAAAGTAATTTGGCTCAAGTAGAGAAGAGCAGTCCATGACAAATACATTTTTTCCAGGATCTTGGAGAATTTTCTCTAATATTGAAAGCCATTTTGTTCCCTAAGGCTCTCATGAAGGGAGGAAGAACATGTGTTCTAAAGTCATACATGAGCATTCTTATCGCATACTT
This sequence comes from Acomys minous, assembly GCF_964271855.1. Taxonomy (NCBI): domain Eukaryota; kingdom Metazoa; phylum Chordata; class Mammalia; order Rodentia; family Muridae; genus Acomys; species Acomys minous. The sequence continues at coordinate 16,190,061 of NC_140495.1, read as the reverse complement.
GCCAGGTTTGAGGGTGTCCATTTCTATAGTTTTCTCAAACTTTTTCCTTTGGTTGGGTAGTCTGTGCTTTAAATTCTGATAAATTTAGAACCTTAATCTGCTTCGTTTCAGACTTCCTAGTATACCATTAACAGTACTGATCTGTACGGGTAGGGTAGGGAAGGCAGACAGAAAAAGGAAACTCAAATTCACCAGTTTGTAACTGTTGGTTGACAGGCTGAATAAAATTAGTCCTGAATGTACTGAAATCCCCTAAAGCTAAAATTTGAACGTAACTGGGAAATTTACCATTGACTATTGTCATTAAAATGGCACCAATCAGAACTGATGACACATGGAACTTTTAACAACAGAAACAGCTTCTTCTAATAAAAGCCTTTTAGTTGCACATTAACTTTCCTATGCAATTTAAATAATTCAGTTTCTAAAATAATTGAGCATTATAACTGAATAAATGAACTAAGATAATTTTAATGTCTAATCTAAAGACTAGGTGCCTGGTTTACTCTATCTTTCAGTTTCTGGGAGTTATTTTAGAAATTGTCCATGTGGCTTTTAAAAGCAGGTATATGCTGGCTACCTGAAATATTCTTCTAACACATACAAACTTTTCATTTCTATGGCTATATGTGTAGGCCAACAATAAACATACCTTGAAATTAAATGTTTACAAACTTGGTGATAACAACCCAGAGTGCTAATACAAAACTGGGTCTTTATCTTGTAGACTGTTAGTGACAAAATCTGATCTGTGTGGCTTTATTTAATAAGCTCATACTTTTTGAGAAGGACATTTTAAGTGAAAGTGCTGGCAATTTTAAAATAAAGAGCTAAGCTACATTTTGCTTTAGTTTTCCCTCCTTTTGGAACAGAGTGCCTTTGTGATACCCTTCAAAAGTTTTAGCAAAAGTGCTACCCTCTGAGGTATGGATTGAGGCAGCTTGATTTCACCATGTCCCCGGCTGCTCTTTATTTAGAGAGCAGAGCTACCTAGACTAGAGATAATCAGAAAAGCATTAGGCTGCCTAATGGGTTGTAATTTTGCAAATTATGTTTCATTTTTTAAAAAATGACACTTTGTGAAGGTTAATGTTGCTAGAGGTGATGCCAGGCTTCTTGTCAAAAGGTCTCGGTGGTCACTCAAACCACATTCTCCACTAGTTGTCCTGAAATCAGGAGAAAACCTAAAAAGCAAGTGTGGGCAGCCTAAGTGCACCTTACAATGCTCTTAAGTCTCTTCCAATGCATGTTCTATGCTCCCCAAACCCATCAATGGAATTGTGTTTCAAGGTTAAGACACTGCCTTCAGGAGAAAGTTAACACTCACTGATGGCTAGGGACTATTTCCCAGGGAGACAGGCACTTGGTACTGAAGCTGGGCAAGAGAGGGCGTGAGTACTATTCTTGAAGGTTTGTGGGCTAGTGCCTGGCTCATTGTATTTTAATCACACAGAAAGCATGTTTTAAAAAATGAGTTTCTAGAATCTACCCATTGGAATTATAATGGGTCTTGTGTGTGTAGATTTAAAAAAATATCATTAGGTGATTTCTAATATTCTCCCTAGTTTATACCAGGAGGCTTGCTGAGAGTAAAGACCTAGGCAGCCCTCAGGCAGCAGTTTTGGAGAGGGCTGCGAGAGTGAGGTTTTTATGCAGAGTGTGCCATTGCTGACTGTTGTCCTATTAATGGATGTCATAATTTAGGAATAGGGCTGGGCATCCCTGCCTCTCTTTGTTGGGCTCTCTCAATTTTTCTAATGGTGGCAGAGGAATTTATATTTTATCTCTTTCAGTGCTTAGTGCGTGGGTGCCATGCAATATTGTTTCTTGCCTGGAGATGAATTAATTTGGTTCATTCTTGTTAGACTGCCTCAGAATAAATTGTCTCCTCCTCTTTCACAACTCTTATTATAGCCAGTATTAGCTGCTGGTATAGCAGCAGGTCAAAGGACTAGTTACTTAACAGAAGGCAGAAATAGGCAAGTTTCCTATTCAGATCTGCTAGTATCATGGGTCAGTTGCATATTATGTATTTTCACAATCCTTTATTATGTTAAAAAATTCTGGGGTAGAAGAATCTAAGTTCAAGACCAACCTAGTTTATACAGAGAGGTATGCCTCAAAAGACAAATACAACATTTTTGGCTGGTAAGTAGTAATAACAAACAAACAAACAAGCCAAAAATAGACTTCTGGCTAGATTTGGCTCAGGAAACTGGAATATTTATACATGTCCGTGTGTGTGTGTGTGTGTGTGTGTGTGTGTGTGTGTGTGTGTGTATGTGTGTATGTATATATATATATATATATATATATATATATATATATATATATATATATATATATGAACACTATACATTTTAAAAACCCAGATTCCTGTGAGGCTATAGAAACAACTTCTGGAAGCAAAGTTTTGAACATGAGGCCACATTATCATGATAGGAACAGGTCTGAAATACTTCTTTAGGATCATCACCATCATCATCACCATCATCAGGTTTTTGGAGATAGGACTTTTCTGTGTAGCCACAGCTGTCCTGGAACTTGCTTTGTAGATTAGGTTGGCCTCGAACTCACAGAGATCCGCCTGCCTCTGACTCCCGAGTGCTGGGATTAAAGGTGTGCACCATCACTGCCTGGCCTTTAGGGTCCTTATAAAGAAAGAGTTCTGACAAAGTAGCAGTTCTGCTCAGCTACCTGAAACCTTAGAAGTTTGGGGAGCACTCTGACAGTCTGGCCTCCCAAACTTTGTATCCTAATGTCTCTGAAGAAATGTTGCACATGACATGACTGTTTCTTCTAGGAGTCTCCTTACAGATATCAGAACCTCTGGGCTCTAGCTCAGATACCAAAACATTCTGCTGGCAAGACTCTCTTGTTAAATACTCCATTCTTGTTTGGGAGTTTTGGGTTATATGTATCGTATCATTCTGGCTTATCTGTAATTCCATCCTGGTAGAAATGGTCCACGAGGTCCACACAGATTTATGTATGCATTCTGGTTTGTCTTATATTCACACCCATCCTACATAGATTACTCATAGCACAGAGTAGGGGGCTGTGAGTTTACGTAAGGTAGTACTTAATACTATAACATTTATACTTTGTTCTAGATTGGAGTAGCAAGGGCTTCTGTGGACATGCTTTCCTCTTTGAGACTAAAACTAAAAACTGACTTTCTCCTCAAGGACAGCCGCTTCCCTGAGGTGATGCCAATTCTCTCTTGGCAGAAAAAGGAAGATGTATTTTAGCAGCATTTATCAAAATGTGGAGGTGCCGTTCTACATGGAGTTTCAGGCATAGAGGCCCACATTTTATTTGTGGTACTTCTTACTTTCTTAAGGAAGGGGAGGAAGAAGACTCTTGTTGGGCAGGCTTCACCCAATTACCCAGAAACGACGGGCTATTATTCCCACAATGTCTTCAGCCATGCACTTTTGGCTTCTCTCGATATAAAGTCATAAACGCTCTCTATTCTAACAAGATGACAGTATGTGACAAAAGTGATATGGTTATATATAATGAATCCTTTTTGGGCCAGAAATGTGATGAATCTTCCAACTCAGGAAACTGTATTAGTTCTTTCAAATTTCATACAATGTGTTTTGACCATACCCACCCCTTCCATCCACCCAACTTGGTGTCTGTTATTCTAACCCTTGTCAAGTCATGTATGCTGCCCATAAGCTCTTGGACGTGTGGCTTTCATTGGATAATGGGTAACTCAAAAGGGGATATTCTATACTTTAGAGATACGGCCAAAGCCTCATTTTTCTCCCTTAAAGACCCTAAGGTCAAACATACCTTGGCCAAAGAGTCATTTGGTAAGGATTGGACACAGTCCTATGAACACCTCTGTAGGAAATTACTCTATCCCTGGCCTTGTGGATAACTTCCCCCTAAAAGCCATGTTTCTATGTGTTCTTATGAGCCCTGTATTAGCATAACTAAAGAGAGACACTTCTCGCCTTTCTGACTGTGTGGCTCATTTTCTTTGTAAGTGCAGTAATGCATAATGTCTCATTCCTCTATCTACATACTTCAGACTTGTTAAAATATTTTTAAATGTCCTTAGATCTTAATGAACACCCAAAGAAATATATGGTGTTTTAGTTAGGGTGGCAGCTTCTCTTTTCATTCTTGTCAGTTACCAGGTAGGAGACTGATGAAGGATTAATAATGTACATGACACCCCACCCCAGTATTGCAACATTCCATGAAACAAATGGTGATGGGAACAAAGCAGGCAATAAGTAGTCAGGACACACAAAATAAAGAACTTACACCCAACTATCTTCATCTCTGCATCAGAAAGAAAGGGGCGGGAATGAGGGGGACAGCACAGAGAAAAACAACAATTAAGACAAATAGGAAAAGAGAAAGAAACATCACTTGTAGGTCAGTGATGAAGCATGCACTTTTTATTAAGATCAAAGAAAATGACAAGAGTGTATTTACAAGCACAAAGGCAAAAATCAGAGGGTCCTTACAAGGGTTGGCATGTCTGTATAGCTGTTTTCTAGGGTGCAAGTCCAGAGCAACCCAAGGAAAATACTGTTTACCTTATATCTGATTCTGCATGAACAAACCACCCATACCAAAGCAGAGTACTTTCTAAGCTATGGTGGTCTCTCTCTCTCTCTCTCTCTCTCTCTCTCTCTCTCTCTCTCTCTCTCTCTCTCTCATACTTTGAATTTAAATTTCATTTATTGTTATTGTGTGTATGTATGTATGATATGTGTATGTGAATGTGGGTTTATTGGAGTCCTGATATATGAATAGAGGTCAGAGGACAACTTTCAGGAGCTATTTCCATCCTGAGTTCGGAGGATCAAACTTGGACTTACACAGCAAGTACCTTAACTCACTAAGCCACCTTGCTAGTTCTAAGACATGTTTCTTGCATACATTTTTAAAAATTATAAATGTGCATGTATAAGTGTGTGTGTGTGTGTGTGTGTGTGTGTGTGTGTGTACATGTACTTGTGTGTGTGAAGCCCAGGTGAGAAAGTCAGATCTCCTGAAGCTGGAGTTAAAGCAGTTTTGAGCCACACGATATGAGTGCTGGGAGCTGGACTTGGGCCTTCCGTAAGAGAAGTGCATGCTCTTAACCACTGAGCCATCTCTCGTCCTAAGATGTGGTGCTCAAAGAGGTTACCAAACCAGCATCACCATTACCTAAGAGCCGTGAGAAAGCCACACTGCTGGGCCCTGATTCAATAAATCAGAAACTTTAGAGGTAGCCACAGCAATCTGTGTTTCTAAGCCTTGCAAGTAATTCAGACTCATATTAAATTTAGAGAGCTACTGCTTTAGGGGAAGACTTATTCTAGTTAAGAGCAATATACGCAACCACTGGTGGACTTTTATATTAAGGTAGAAGACTAACTAATTTGAAACTTGGCCCATATCCACCAGAGACAATAAATAACCTTAGAATTTCAAGACTTTGAGAACAGGTTAAAACACTGTACATTTTATAGAACTACAAAAGAATTCAGGATTTCCATCAACCACAGGACACAGGCTTTCCAGGAAAGCCAAGAAATAAGGCAAGAGGACACAGAAAGTTTTGGCACATTGCTGCTGGATGAAGTATGGCTTAGAAGAAGAGTACAAGGGTACAGCACCTTCTTCAACAGGATATACATTTTAAAAAGATTTTTTTATACAGTATTCTGCCTGCATGTGTGCCAGTAGGCCAGAAGAGGGCAACAGATCACATATAGATGGATGTGAGCCATCATGTGGTTGCTGGGAATTGAACTCAGGACCTTTGGAAGAACAGCCAATGGTCTTAACCTCTGAGGCATCTCTCCAGCCCTCAACAGGATATTTTAAGCATGTTACAGTCTATTGGCTGCCAACATCCTTAGAGGTATTACTGTAGCTAATGTTGATCCATAAGTCACAGGGAACCATGTGAACATCTACTTGTTCCTCTGAAATATCTGCCCTAGGCCAGTCTTTCTTACTCATCATCTTTTAAAAACACAGGAAAGGACTAAGAGTGTGTTAGAGTTATTTGCTTTGTACTGAATAAAAATGGTTTTGAAGGAAGGAGAAAATAGAAAAACATTGTGGCTAACCAATAAAGGTTGTATGCGCGCAGTGTGAAAAATAAGAGATGGCTTAGTTGGTAAAGTGCCTGCTGCACAAGCATGAGGACCTGAGTTCAGATCACTAGCACCATGTAAAAAGCCAAGTACATGGGTATGTGTCTAACTCTAACAGTTGTTGAGAGCATGGAGATATTCAATTCCCAGAAGATTGCTTGCCAGCTAGTCTAGCCAACTGGTGAGTTCCAGGTTCAGTGAGAAGCTTTGTCTAAAAAAAAAAAAAAAAAAAAAAAAAGTGACAAAAACACCCAGTGTCAACCTTTGGCGTCTACATACATACACATGTAAACAAACATATGAATACACACACATACACACACACACACACACACACACACACACACACACACTGCCATACACTTACACAAGCAAAGAACAAACTATGATCAAGAATCAAGATATGGTGGGGCTAACCTGTACTAGCAACATTTGGGAGGTAGAGGCAAAAGGATCAAGAGTTCAAGGCCAGCCTCACTTACAGTCACTTAATAAGGAGGTCAAAGCCATCATTTCTCAGTCAGTCAAGGCTCAAATCCCCATATCTGTTTGTTCTTTTATACTATAACACGGCGTTTTTTGTTTGGCATGCCTTTCTATGGGGCTTTGAGGGCAACGGTTCTCAGAATCCCTCCATGATCACTACTGCCTCCTGCTCTTTAAAGGGCCATGAGCAGAGCAATTAGACTTATTTAGGGAGTCAGCTGTGGCACACAAGGTGTTCTCCTGCTTTCAATGTCCAATATATAAACTCTGATGTAAAGCGATGAAAAGATGTCAGAAAGACCTTTTTAGAAGTGGCATGTTAGGTACCCGCGTTCCGAGTCTGGCTTAACGCCTTCCTCCATGCAGCTTTAGCAGCATGCTTCAACAGGGATCTATCTGGGCCAGCCTGACAAAAATAGGCCTCTCCATATGAGTATCGGGTAGTTTCTGCCAAATGCTGGGTACTTTAAAAATAAGGATCACAGCTTACGAGTAATTCTAATTTTTCATTTACTATAATTTCTTAGACTTTAGTGTTGATAAGCTCACAGTTTCTGACATAGTTTCTTTTCTTGTTCTTGCTCCATGTGTCCACGTGTCAATAAAATGAAGTTGCAGCTTCTTATAAGTTGGTCAGCACTGGGAAGATAAGGGACTGTTGAAACCCAGGTACAATATTCTCTTAGAAGGAGGGCACCCCAGTTTCAGAAGGAGGGATGGTTAGGACTTACATACAACACTCTCCAAGGCTTTTCTTTCTCCAGTCATTGTTCCCAAGACAGAATGACCCCAATCTAACACACATGCATGTGTGCACACATGCACTCATGGAACACACACACACACACACACACACACACACACACACACACACACACGCAGGGAACTGCTTCAGCAGAACCTGTATGTGCAGCATCATCACCCTGTCTAAGGATGGTGAAACCCATTCTGACAATATATAGGAGCACAACAGAAGAAGATGAGAGTTGTAAGTTCAGGGGTGGCCATTGTGTAAAAGGCACTTTGCTAAGAAGGTGGAAAGATTCAGGATGGGACAGAATATGTACAAAATACTGCTTACTTTTAGCTATTACACTCAGTACTAAAAAAGCAGACAATCTAGAAGACATGTATGTCTCTGCTTCAGGTCTCTAAGAAATGCCCAATGTCTTGCCTTGTAGAGAAAATCATCTGATGACACTTTAGCTCTCAGCAAACAGAATACTTTCTTACCCTTGGCTTGCCTTACTAATGCCTGGCATTACAAAACTTCACTGTCATTTTTAGTGTAGACAAAAATCCCTTATGACCTGTGGGTCAATGATACAAAGTAATGGAGAGAATTTAAGTGGAAGGTCTTTTTCCATAGATGAAGGTTTTTAAATGCATCTTGCTAATATAATTGGTACAAATATATGCATGTGTGGAGGCCAAAGGAAAGTCAGGTGCTATTTCTCAGAAACTGTCCACCTTGGCCCTTTCTTGAGACAGTTTTTCATTGGCTTGGAGCTTGCCAAGTTTGCCAGGCTGGCTGGCCAGCAAGCCTCAGGAACCTGCCTGTCTCTGCCTCCCGGCCACGTGCTGAGGTTACACCATGCACTGCCATAGCCAGTTTTTAAAAATGGGCTCTGCCAATTGAGCTCAGGTCCTCATGCTTGCGAGGGAAGCACTCTACCTACTGACAGAGCCAGCTCCCAGCTTTTATGTACAATTTTGATTGAAGTTTATTTTTTTTTCAGATTCTTTCTAGTTAGTTTTAATTCTATAAGCTATTAGGAAAGTAATGTCCAACTATTTTACAAAAGAACTTAAGAGAAGAAAGGAAGGATTTAAAGGACACACAATATTCCATAGTTAGCAGCACCTAGATGTCTAAGTTTGAAAAGATCAATTTTGATAAGCCTCTATTCTCCTTTCAAAACCATGTTGCTGCAAAGTTAGAGACTGTTGTTTGGACTTTTCTTTCCCTGATTACGAGGTGCAGACAGGGCTGAGGAATAGGGTCAGGAAAAGTATAGGAGCAACTTCCAACGGAACACTCACCTGTACAACAGCCAGATGGAGGCCCTTCATAAGCATCAAGTCTCTTAGCACTTAGCAATAAACATAATTGACGTAGTTGGCCTAAATTTGCCACCCAAAGAGGCCCCTGTGTTCATAAGCAGGAAATAAAGGCAGTGCACAGCAGCTTGCTCTGCATTCAGAGTCCATTGGGAGAGGATGAAAATGATAAAAAATAAATCTGGGCAAGATGGAGTTGCTGGAATGTAGTTAAGCATACTGTGTGGGTCTCCTTTATGCTCACATTCCACTTTGGGTCTGCATTGGCAAATGTTTCCAACAGGAGAACTTAGTGAGGAACCAGGAAGAACTAACAGATGATATCTGAAGTAGTCACAATTTAGCCTATCCTGACCTGGATCTTCTCAACAAAACAAGCTCTGAACAAGGAATTAAAACTCAACTGAGAGGGTAGCCCCACCTCTCCTAGATCTATCCAGACAGCCAGGCGTTTGCCTGCACTGAGCTCCCTATTCCTTCACATCTCCTGGCTACCCAGCTACCTGCCACCAGTCTCTACCCAGCCCTTCCACTTCAACAGCTCCTTCAGCTAACAGCTCATTTGGATCGACTTGTCCAGACTCATCTCAGTCCACCTCATAGAAAACATAAGCCTAGTGTTTGCTGAGTAGAAGCATACTTGGGAAGCAAAGAATCCCTATTTCTGCCCTGTATTTCCATTGAGACAACTGCTGAGAAAATGTCCAGGCAGCAATATTTAGAATGCCTAAATATTCTCTATAACATTAAAATATACCTGTAATTCCTACACAAATGGGAATCTCTGATAGTGTAGGCTCATATTTTAGTGTAGGCACATATTCTGATAAATTCTTCTCCATAAGCAGGAAATTATTGTGAAGTAATCCTCAACCAGGAAATGTGATGGAAGAGAAGGTTACCAAAACACATGTCTACGAAGAAATTTCCTGTTGATTCTCTTATCACCAAAACTGCACAAAGCCCATCTGTTGAACTGCCATATTGCACTGGGGAACATGGTATGGAGGCTTCTGGTAAAGAACAAATGCTCATAAGACCCAGACAACTCCTGCCGGAAACTACCGTCAGCCACCTGACTTGGGAGGCACAGACTCTAAGGGCTGCATAGCTTACCACCTGCTCCAGAGAGGAGCACTAACCGCCGTCCTGCTAACCCACCTCCCTCCTCACCCGCAAGCAGTCCTTCCTACCTGGCATGATGACATCAGGAAATCCCAACTTTCTTGTAATTGCTAATCCTCTACTAAATATCATGGGGTTTTCTCTTCGGATCTGTTCCATGTCACCACGAAAAAGCTGTAGGGAAATAATAAGACCTACAAAAACAAAACATTTTCTTATTCAGAACCACACATCTACATAGTGCATTGTTCTAGGAAAGACACCAAATTTGGTCTCTTTTCCATCTCTCCTGCCACAGTGCTAGGGAGAGAATCTAGGGTTACATGTTAGGCAAGCACTTCACTAACCTACACCATTGCCCTATTTGAAGAAGCACAAATTAAAAGCTAAAAAAAATTTAAGGTGATCTCAATACCACACAAAATTAGTCTATTAAACATAAACTAGACTAAAATCTTAGTGCTCCTTCCAGTGTTTCAGCATCTACCTAGGGCCTGCCAGTCCCTACGGGATTTGGAATGGTGTAGATGAACTATATGAGTTCTGCATTCAGGGAGTTAGACAAGCTGTGAGGTCCCAGGCTCAATGTCCAGTGCTGCCAAAACAATCATAATGAAACCATCAAAGAGGTTCTCAGGAACCACATACTATAGACTTTAGAGAAAATAATTGGTTCTAAGTTAAGGTTTCAACCTTTTTAGCTTCTGATATGGATTTCCTTTGAAGCCCCGCCCCCAGCATGAAGTTTCTATAAACAAACAAACAAACAAACAAACAAACAAAAACTGCCAGGCTTTGTGACAATTATATACTGCTATATAAAATTAATTTTTAATTTCCAACAAGTCCTATGAAGGTTAAAAGAGAAGCTATATAAAAGAGGCTTTGAAATTATTTGAAGGCAGAAACTCAGGAAAAACATTGTTCTATATAAATTAGATCTACAACAGTATATAAAAGCTCTTGTACTTTTAAGTAGTACTCCTAATTATAAAAAATTTCAACTTAGAAAACATAATCTACAGTGTAAAATTTCACTGAGATTCATATATAAATTATTTAAACATAGGTTTAAAAGAAAGGGAAGGAAAAGAAGTGAATTAAGATGAAAGCTGCTTGCAAAGATGCTCTATTCTGTTCCAGACTGAATTTGGCAGACTCTTCACTTGCTCATTTGTGTCAGGCTTTCTTCATGGTGCTGACATTCAACAGGAACAGAAAGAGAACTGACACTAATGTTTGTCTTCTTGTTAAAAAAACAGACTTCACAATGTAACTAACCTTGAAACATCTTCATCATTGGACTGGAGCTCAAGTTACTTAGCAAAGTGTATAGAGTTCATCATTAAAAAGACCAAAATGTATTTCAGTAAAGAGATAGTAAAACGAGCTGGTTGTAGTGGTGTACGCCTTTAATCCCAGCACTTGGGAGGCAGAGGCAGGTGGATCCGCTGTGAGTTTAAGGCCAGCCTGGTCTACAAAGGGAGTCCAGGATGGCCAAGGCTACACAGAGAAACCTTGTCTCGGAAAAAAAAAAAGTCTTAAATGATTATATAAAGAACTACTACTAGAAAACTCCTAAGAAGGAAGCACATGTAGATAGAAAATTAACATTACATAGCACAGTCAGTCAACACCAACCACTGCAGTGTTACATGATTAGCACATACAAAGACAACACAAAATTTTCTAGCCAAAGAAATACATCACCATGGCTGGCGCTGGGGGCAGAGTACTTGGTACTTGACTTTCGAATGATGTTCTCATGAATCTGGGTCCATTCACTCTCATTGTTACATCTGTAACAGAAGGACACGTTTATGGCTTACAAGAAGTTAAAACATCTGGGCTGATGGCTCAATGTGTAGCAATAAGTTTAAAGAGAAAAGAATTTCTCACTCTCTACAAAATGAGTCTATGCTTTACAATTAGACCAGGCTCTTTTACTGTTAGGTACAGAAGAATGACACTTGGGGAAGAAAACTAAAATGAACCCTTACATACATGCATGTAACAACATGCATATTAATATTTAATTTTGAAACTTTAAAATGAATATTTGCTAGTATGCTCATACATAAACATTATATATGTTTACACACACACGTCTGGGGGTGCTATAAGGATTGAAGCCAACATACATAAACATTATATATAATGTATACACACACACATCTGGGGGTGCTATAAGGACTGAAGCCAAGGCCTTGTTATACTAACTGCATTTTCTGCCACTGTGCTACACCACCAGGTACACATATTTTTTGAGCAGGAAAACATGTTCATCTCTGAAGTAGAATGAATTCTTTCTTTTATAGCTCTGCACACACCAGGGGGTGAGGGTTACTGGAGGTAGGGGGATTCCTGATAAAAAGTTTTTCTCAACAAATAGTAGTGTTTTGAAACTGCCATGGCATTAGTTTTTATTTCTTAACTATATGAATCTTTAATGAGGTATATTTAACAGTATATTAAATGAGGCATATTTAAATTGAGGTGAAAATTTGCAGAGGTGTTCAGTAAATGAACATTTTCAAACCTGACTGATTAACCCTTTAGCTTCATCTCTGGCATAATCAGTTTGTCTGTTCAGTGTTACATTCTGATGGCACTTTATTATCAGATGGCCCAAGTGTGATGGCTTCCTGAAATGTAAAAAATACAACAATAGAAATCCTTTTCTAGTTTATATTTAAGCTGAAAGTATGTCCATTTAAGAAAAAAGGGGCCAGTGATGTTCTTGTGATTAATATAGAGCTTAAGAGCTTACATATTGACCCACATAGGCTAGTGGAACCTTCCCTGCGTGAGTCAAGTCAGCAATAGCAGGTCCAAGAGACTAAGTAACATTATTAACAGAAGAGCAAAACAATGTAAAGTTTTAATTTTTAAAAAAGATTGATTGATTGATGTAAGTGCTCTATTTACATGTACACCTGTATGTCAGAAGAGGTATCAGATCATACAGATAGTTGTGAGGCACCATATGGTTACTGGGAATTGAACTCAGGAACTCTGGAAGAGCAAACAGTGCTCTTAATTGCTGGCCATTTTTCCAGCCCTATGTTTTACTTTTAATAAAATGAAGAGTTTAGGTAATTTTTAAAAAACTTTTTAAAGTCAGTCTCATGCCTGCCCTCTTTCCTCCCTGAAAAGAGTTTCCTGGTAGTCACATAATCCTAGTAAGACTAAAAACATCCAGGATTCAGTTATTTAGAAAAATAGATGCCAAATATACAGTCCATCTGCTAGCTTGAACAATTATCTTCTCTGTTCTGGGTGGTGTTTTTTCCCCTCAACACTTTTTATTCATTTGGAGTAAAATAATTCAAGCATTTGCTGTCATCCAACTGTTATTATACTAGCCCTAGAGGACAGCCTTACTAAGAGTAGGCAATGTGGATACCGTTTTCAAGCAGAGGAGAAAATGAAAAGCTTCTGAGAACAGTGGCTGAAGTGCTCTGTGGCCTAGGGATGGAAAGCCTAACAGATCGGGCTGGGTTCTTGAACTCATAAGAACTAAAAGTTCCTTCCAAGGGACTTAAGAGATTGGGACAAAAGAGAGAATAGAGAAAGAACACAAATCTTTCTGGTGTTTAGTGACTCTATAAAGGGCAATTCAAAGAGAACTACTGCAAATAATCCCTCTACCTAAAGGACATCCCAATAAAACACAATGAGGTTTGCATCATCTCGTGACATTTCCATTTGACACTCTAGAATCCTACCCCAAACCTTTGTTCACAGTCCTACCACATGCAGAAAACTAGATTTATGAACAAAGAGAAACCCACAGGACCTCAGTATCTTTTACTGATCACTTAGAAGTACCCACTTCAGAAGAAAACACCAGTACAAAGGTTATAGAGCAACATCCCATCTACAAGTACAGGGCACCACACATTTTTAAATGAAAAGATTGGTTTAAAGGCCACCCACATAAAGGAGACAAGTAACTAGATTCATTTTGTTAGTGAATTAGTTCTTTGGACTTCTTAATCAAATCAATAAACTTCACGTTGCTCCCAACTGTTCTGATGCACGAGCTCTGAGGATAACCTCTGCTAACAAAATTCTTTCTAAACAAAGAAGAATGCTTTAAAGTAATTGCTTATGATTTATAACTCAGCTGGTAACAAAAAATAAGAGGTGCTCGCAGCTGCACATCCAGGCCTTCCTATCCGGCTTGTACACTGTCTCATCTTGTTCAAGCAGTAAAAACATCAGAAGTATCCAACTGATGTAGACACACAAGACTTGCCTTAATGACATTTTTCTTGACATCTTGCTAAGTTTATGAAGTTAGTAGTTACTCTTTAGACCTGACCACTTCATGACTTTCTATCTTATCTTCCCATTCCTCTAGCAGCAGCCCCAAGCCATGACCAATGTTGTTGTTATTGGTGTATTTAGACAAAATACCTTACACATTTAAATAACAAAAATCCGACTCTGGGCTGACAAATGTGTCCTGTATATGGCCACTCTTACCCACAAGTCATTAGTTTGGATTATCATAAAGAGGAAGTGAGTTTCAAACCCACAGACTTGCACACATCTTCACTTGCACATTGGCTTCTTCACTTTCTGTATCTTCCCTTTTCTTTTTCTTTCACATTACTGACTAGCAAAAGAGAGCACCTCTGTAATATTTTATCAACATTAAATAAAATATAGGCCCTTTTCTTACCTAGAAACCTATTCTGTCTTCAGTGTAATGTATTTAAATAAGGAGTATTGTTTTAGCTTTAAAATACTTAACATAAGCTTCATTTGTTCTTAGATTATCATAATTCTCTGTTTTAAAAAATATTTTTGGCCAGGCCTGTTGACACATGCCTCTATCCAAGCACTGATGAAACTTATCTGTTAAGAAGAAGCTTTACTATCTTAGAACAAGAAAAGCAAAGCCTTAAGTTGGACATAGGAGATTGAGCACACATCTGTCTGTATAAAGTTCATCATTTGCTACTTACAGACTACTTATTAAATGCCTCTTATATTGAAAGTGCCCTCTGCTCATTACTACAGAGAGGCCATTATGCTAGGTAGTCTCTTTCTATTTGAGTACATATATTATTTTGTAACAGCTTTACATATATGGAAGAATTAAAATATTACAAAAGGCTCACATAAACCCCTATGGTATTTATCCAATTATCAACATGTTATTGTAGTATATTTCTCAAAATAAGGAATAACATTTAAGCCTTATTGTTAGATATGATTATTACCTAAGTCCTTACTTTTCTCTCTACTCCAAGTTCCCATCCAGGGTGCCTTATCATTGTGGCAACGATGTCCTCAACTATGACAACTCTCAAACTTTCCTTTAAGAATGACCTTGTCAGTCTTGAGGAGCAACTGAGTTACTTAATTTATTGATTTATTTGTTTTTTTTTTTAAATTTATTTTTGGGTTTTGTTCTCTGTGTGGCCTTGGCAATCCTGGACTTACTTTGTAGACCAGGCTGGACTCAAACTCAACTCATAGAGATCCGTCTACCTCTGCCTCCCTGAGTGCTAGGATTACAACTGTGTGACACCACACCGGCTATCAGGTACTTTATTATTATTTTTAATTTGAAGATGACAGTTTTATAATACTAAACATAAAGATTATAAAATCAACAGTTGGTTTCCATTGACTGTTATTTAATTATTGTTTATTATAATTTATACATGTAATATACACTGTACCCTATTTTGTGTCTAGTCTCAAGTTTCTTCTTTTCCCTTAAAACATATACATTTATATTACCACGCATAAATAAAATAAACTACCTACAGCAAGAACAACCACAAACCAATAAGGAATTATATAAATGTTACATTCATAGTGTTTTGCCTGTTCGTATTTGGCAGCCTTGAGGAAAACATCCTTCCTATCTTGGTGCCTCTAAAATTCTGAATGTAAATCAATATCTATCATCTCTCGCCATTATCAACTTAAAACATTTATCTAGACCTAAAAACATTTTAATCCCTAAACAACTAAGCTTAAGTGTAAAACTAAACTATCTGGTCTTCAACCCCATCAGAGACTTGAGAAGGAATAAAATTAATTACCTAAATATACAGGGAATGCAGGTTAGCAGCTTCCAAAATGAGAAGATGACAGAGACAGTTTGTTGCTTGAACAGACACCCAAAGCTCTCTATAATGTTGGAGCATCATCTTCAGCCTTCTGGCCCAATATATCTGATGGACATATTCATGAGGCAGGAACTATTGAGGACTTGCTTACCCTGTCTTGGCAGAGTTTGGCTGTCAACT
Source organism: Acomys minous (assembly GCF_964271855.1). NCBI lineage: Eukaryota > Metazoa > Chordata > Mammalia > Rodentia > Muridae > Acomys > Acomys minous. The sequence goes on along the minus strand of NC_140495.1, from coordinate 16,173,998 downwards.
CTGCGTGCATCCACGCTTGCCCATTTTTAGGCAGAATTCTGTCTGTGGTAGAAATGAGGACATTTTGCCCAGTGGCTTGTTTGCCCCAATTGAAGCCATCTCATCAAGAGGTTCTTTGATGTTCATCTTCTTCTTTGAGGCAGGCTGGGTTTTTGCTAGGAGGTAACCTGTCTCATTGTCAATGAATCTTTAAAATAATAAAAACATCTTTAAATGCCATATTTTGTATGTCTCTGAGGTTTTTGAAGACCTTATCTAACTATTCTACCATATCTTTCTATAGAATTATACCTATCTGTTACACCTAGGATATATATTCTTGTGATAAAAATAAACTAGCAATTGATATGACCATGATTTGATCAAATATTAACTTGTTGGACTCAGGGGTGTCTCTCTAACAAGGCTGGACTCAGGGATCTCTCTTTTTTCCTTTCTCTTTCATTTTTAGGTTTTGAGTAGGGGTTGAAAAGAAAGAAAGGGGAATATAGAAATATATAGGAATAATAGGACAAAAAGTAGATTAGTGAATCTACTCCTCAATTTAATGCCTTGTTACTCACAAGGTTATTTTTAATTCACTGGTATAGAATTCTGTATATAGTTGCAAAATAAGTTTAATTTTTGCTACATTGGCATATAATTCAAATTTAAGATTATTCTTCACACACATTATATATATTTCTACTCTAATATGAGGTATCGTACCCATACAACTCAATTATAATACAAGGTTTGCTTCCAAAACTTTGAAAGTGCTATTGCAGGGTTGTCAGGATAAGTAAGTTATACAAATTAATTGTTAGTTGTCAGTTACTTTATATAGCTATAAACTGGTATTTATGCATGTTTTTCCTCACTGGATTGAGGCAATTTATTTGGGGAGAAAGACCACTAACATAAAGTGATATTTTATTATATCACATCGGAGGCACATACTATCAATACACTACTGTTTTTTAAAAATATTCTTCTCTCATACATTACATCCAACTGAAGTTTCCCCTTCCTACCCCCTTCCCAGTCCCTACTCCACACTTCTCCCCCGTTCCCTTCATCCACTCCTCTCCCTCTGTTTCTCTTCAGAAAAGGGCAGGCCTCACATGGATAGCAACCAAACATGGCACATCAAGTTACAGTAGGACTAGGCACCTCCTCTCATATTAAGGCAGGATGAGGCACACCCTAAAGGGAAAGAGTCCCCACAGCAGGCAAAGGAGTCAGTGACAGCCCCTGTCCTCACTGTTAGGAGTCCCACAAGAACACCAAGCTACACAACCATACCACACATGCAGAGGGCCTAGGTCAGGCACACAAGGCTCTCTGATTATCCATTTATTTTATTTTTAAATTACGTGCATGTATGTGTGAGAGTGTATACACATGCGTATGTGTGATCATGGAGGCTAGCTGCATGAGATCCCTGGACCCATGTGACCTGACTATTAGGAACTGAACTCTGGTCCTCTACAAGCCTTGTCTAGCCTCAATAGAAGAAAATGTGCTTAGTCCTACTACAACTTGATATGCCAAGGTGGTTGATACTCATGAGAGGTCTCCCCTTCTCTGAAGAGAAAGGGAGGGAGTTATTGGGGGAGGGAGGGGAGAGGAAGCTATGATAATACTTACTGTAAAGTAAGTATTAATGAATGGGGGAGAAGGGAGTAGTATGTATGCTTAAACAATGTCCCACTCTTAAAAAATAACAAATTATGAATCTCGGGTTTAATATCTGCATGTATTATCTGAGATCCTACTTAACAGATTTGTTTTTTCTCTAAAAGTTATTTTCTCAATAATATTTATAATGATAATGACTTAGAGATAATTTTAATTATCTTGAATTAAAAACACTGTCTTAATTATATCTTTGGTCACTGAGATGCATTCAGTTGGCTCTTCCTACGTTCCTTTAACATGCCACCCCTTATGCTATTCCTTGAACATTAAAAAAAAATCCTGAGCATTTCTTTGTTTCAGGATAATTTTCTATATTTCCTATTCTAGTCCTTGGATCACCTACTCTTCCAAAAATCCCTGGTTCCTTTAATTGAAGAATAGTATTCAAAACAAGATTTGTGCTTTATATGTGATCATTGTAATTGGGATATCATTGCTTCTAGGCACCTTCAGCCGACAGAACAAGAAAAGATATGTGTACACAAATCTGTGTACATAGAGGTATTTATAAATATGTCTATATGCAACCATCTACCTCTATATTAAGATAGACATGTTCATATTGATGTCTTCAACCTCATTTCCATACCTACACAGATCATTCTGGCCTATACTTCTTTTATTGTTATGACTTTTTAAAAAAATAGGGTCTCAAACTGTAGCCCAGGCTGACACACAGCTCATGATTTTCCTTCCTCATTATCTTCAGGAATTACAAGCATGTATCACTACAACTAGCTCAATGAGTTCTGAAAAAGAAAATAATTTTAAAAGAAAAAGAAAAAGAAAAAGCACCAAGGATATATTGAGCATTTTAAGCCTCAAAAATATGAGAACAGACATAAGGAGTAAATATTAGAAGAAAAAAGGCATTGAAAATGAAAGTGCAAAAAAAAAAACAAAAAAAAAAAAAAGAAAGTACAATAAGTGAGGCTGAAAGAACGAACAAAGAGCCCAGAGCAGGCTAATATACTGTGATTACGTATCAAAAACATAGAGGAACGTGAAATAGAAATTACCAGATTTTAAAATAGAAAAAGGCCCATTCTTAGATTGTTAACAATGACTCTCAATGGGGGCTGATCCTTCTCTCTGGGGCATTTGTAATATCTACACACATATTTCATTGCTATGACTTAGAAGCAGAGGCTAACTTCATTAGGATGTATACAAGGCAAATGACAGTTAAGAAATATGCTCAAGGATGAGGATACGAGTGATGTTAACTACAGGCTAAGGAGAGGAGCTACTCAAAACATTTTATTTAGATGGAGGTAGGTTCATCAGTATATTTTATCTAATCACTAGGATATTTTATAGGAAAAATTTAAATGTGAGAACTTATTAAATAATCAAATGATTCATGATTATAATGAAACATGATTATGTTATACCCAATCAAATTAACATGTAGAGTATGATTACTGATGTCAATAGTCTGTCTTCACTTATAAGGTGCATGATTTCATCATCTGTATACTGCTGTGGCAGCCCATTTTCTTCACAACAGGACAACAAGCACAGACAATTGGGTGGCACTTCAGCCACTGCATGTCTAGGGATTAAATTAGAGGGATAGAAAACCTTTGTTTTCCCCATGGGTGCTCCAAGCATTCAGAAGCACAGGGCAGGTGTGCCGGGTCAACAGAGTTCATAACACTCTTCTCACGCACGGAAGCACATTTCATCATTTATTTCTCCCCTAGTATTTTATTATCTTCTTGATTTCTGTGCTTCTCATAAATATTCACCCATATTTCCCTGGTTAAGTAGTCCAAAAACAACATTTAAAATATTTTAGAGGGCTGTTAAGACATGTAAGTTTTACAGGTGTGTCTGGTTAAACACCAGTTGATCTTCCAGAGGACCCTGTTGAATTCACTGAGCCGCCTCTCCATCCTGTCACCAACACTCTCTTCCCCAATTTTACCTATTCTACCCCTTGGTAACTGCCATTCTATGCTCTATTTCAGTGAGATCAATTTCTTAAGACATCACATATAAATAAGATTATGTGATATTTGTCTTTTTATGCTTGGCTTGTTTCAGTTAACATAAGCTCAGGGTTCATCCATTTTGTTTTAAATGGAAGGATTTCCATTATTTTTACAACTAAATAGTATTCAATTGTGTATATTCACCATAGTTATTAAATCTATCTTTTAATGGAAATTTTGATTCCATGTCTTGATTATAATGTTTAATAATATAGTACACACTGGAACATATCTATGTCTTCAACATACTGGTTTCATTTCCTGTGACTATTTATAGAGTAGTGGGGTTCTTAGATTATTGAACAGTTTAGGATGTAATGTTTGAGAAACTTCCATACTGACTTTTATACTGAGTATAGAAAGTTGCACTACCATCAACAGTGTACAAGGTAAGAACACAACTGCAAAGCATCAAGACTCATTGTTCTTTGCGCTCTGATAGTTGCCATTTGAACACTTGTGCAGTGATGGCACCATGATTTTTAACCTGTATTTCTCCAATGATTAGTGGCTTTCAGCATTCTTTTCACTGCCCATTTGCCATGAGTCTGCCTTTGTCTGAGAAATGCAGGTTTAGGTTGTTCATCTGTTTTTAACTGGAGTATGTACTTTGTTCTTACTGCATTGTTTCAATTCCCTATATATTTTGGATATCAGTCCTTATCCTATATATAGTTTAAACATTTTCCTCCATTTCTATAGCATCTCCTCCCCATTGGTTGTATTTTTCTTTGGGTATTTTAAAAGTTTTTTTTATTTTAATAAACTTCTGTTCATCTAAAAACAAAACAACAAAAAAGGTGTGTCTGTGAAAGCTTAGTAACTGTTGCATTACTTTCCAAAATTAAGAAAATATTTTGGTAGGTATTACCATGTTCGTCTTTTTTTTCAGGTAAGGAGAAAAAGGCAGAACAGAACCCAAACATAGGTCTGGTTGGTCCCAAAGGCAGACTAGGGGGAGCAAGATAGGCTTGCAGAGCCTCTCTCTCACATCAGGCTTCCAGGTCCTTGTCTGCCCGACGTGAGTCAGTATTCTCATTTTGTCCACTTTTTCCTAACTGTAAATATTAAATTTTGGTCGAGGCTTGATTTAACTGCTTTTAGTATTGACTAAAAATTTATGTATTTATCTCTGGGTTCTACTTAATTTTGTTTATTTACTTGAAGGTCTTATGTTAGATTAGGCAGTAACCTACATATTTAGGGACATCAATACTGATCATTAGTTCATGAAGACTTTACCTTTAGTGCAAAAGGAGAATAAAGAAATTAGAAGGATGAATTTAAAAAAAAACATTTCTATAAAAGTGACCTGACTAATCAAATGGATTCTTTAAGACCAAGGTGATACAAACTGACCAATCTAGTTGATTTTAGGTGAGTTTTCAGGAGACATATCTGTCCTCTATTGTCCGGATGAAAACTGTTTAGACCCCTAACATATTTCTATGTCTCAACTAAAAGTATGTTTGAAAACTTCGTAAGGAAGAAACTGCTGTTTTGCTGGATTTTTGTTGTTTTTGTTTGTTTTGTTTTATGTCAGAAGTTCCATCTCACATATCTAATGCCATGTTGCATTAGAAATGTGGGCATTTCCAGCTGGAGGGGCTGCCAAGAAGTGCATGATCGAACCATCCTCTTGCTGTTTAGCTAAAATTGATGAGAAACCGTCATTAGCTGGGCAGGCCTTTTGTGCGAGGCATGGAAAGAAGAGCTTTAGATGATCTCCAAGTGTATATAAAGGTCAGGTTGGTTTACATGCCAAATGTTTACCAGAGTGCCTGGATGTAGAAAATAGCCAAATATCACCTGTGATGGTTATTTCATGTTCATTATCTTACAAGATTTAGTCATTCATCCTTTAAAACAGGCACCACGACCTTACCTTACAGGGAAAGAACTGAAGCTCATAGGGTAGGCTCAAAGTCACATAGCTGTTCACGAGTCTCTATCACTGAACCTCTAAATGTAGGCTCTTGTCAATATAACACATTCATGCATACTTGAGATGTGAAACAGAAAAAACATGCTGGCAGAATGAAGTAAGAAGAGTTGGGTTCAAATCTATGAATTTCTGTTGTATGATTCCAGAAACCAATTAATATCAATTTACTCATCTATAAAAATGGCAATAATAATATGAATCTCCCATGGGTACTTTGACCGAGTTATAGTATTTTCAAACATCAAGCAGAGCCAGGCAAACAGTAAGCAATAAAAAGAGCAAAGCTGGGTTGAGGAGACAGCTCAGCCAGTGACGTGCCAACTGTATGAAGACCCAGGTTCAATCCCCTGAACTGACATAAAGAGCCAGGTGTGGTGTGACCACTTACACTTGTAATCTTAGTATAGAGCTCACCAGCTAGTTAGCCTAGCCTACTCAGTGAGCCCCAAGTCCCATGGAGAAATCCTGTCTCAAGAAACAAAACCAAACAAACAGAGCCAGGCAGTGGTGGCAGAGGCAGGTGGCTCTCTGAGTTCATGGCCAGCCAGCCTGGTCTACAGGATAGCCAAGGCTATACACAGAAAGCCTGTCTGAAAAACCAAAATCCAACCCACCAAACCAAACCAAACCAACAAAAAACAAAACAAAAAAGCAAAAACCAAGGTAAAGGAAACCTGAGAAATAAAGGTCGAACTCTGGTTTCCTTACCCACATGCACTCACGTGGGCATGTGTGTGTGCATGAATGTGCACAGTCCCACACACAAACAAACAAAAACAAAAAAACCTAATGGTGAGGCATCTGAATTGTGTTTCAAATCAGGTTCTATGAACGTGTTTCTTTTTGAAAAGGGGTCTTGTTAATGTTTATATTAAGCATTGTTTTAGGAAAATAAAATTACAAAACCCCATTTCTGTGAGCATAGGCACTATATTAAGCAACATTAATATACTGAAATATGGACATATACATAATTGTATGAGGCAGGCAAACATTAGTTCTATTTTAAAAGTCAGAAATGGAGGCTCAGAGAACTTATGCAATCAAGTCAAGACCAGAAAGGATAAAACAATGTCAGTAATCTGTTCTATGAACAGGTAGCCTCAGCGTCAAAAGCACACAGCAATGTATCGAATAGCAGTTTAAATCCTTCCTTTGCAAGCCCAACTATGACACAAGGAACCTCATAGGAGCACAACTACCACAGTCCCCATTCTTGAGTTGTACCGTGTCATTATGGTATGGTGAGAAAAGCAGACACATCAATAAAAGGGAAAACTGAACACTATACAAACACAGTAGAAATGAACTAGTATAAATTCTTTTTTGTGGAAAAGGGACATACAAAAACATGGACAAAGGCTGGGAGTTCAAAGCTTACAGGAGACAACTAGGCTTAGGTCTGGCAGATGGGAGAGGCTCAGTGTACATACACATTAATCAGTTCATGAACTGGGATTAGTCCAAAAAGGTCCAGCCTGGGAAGGAAGAGCAACAGGCTGCTGCTGACTGGTCAAGTTCTCATCAAGGGCACGTCGAATCACTCAGCAGAAGTACAAATCAAACAGAAGTCAAAGACCTGTAACAATTCTTGTTCTAGCTACATTAGTTTGCTTTCCTACTGTCTAATTGAATCATTCAAATAATTGCTCCTAGAAGACTCTTAGGAGTATCTGTTAACAGGAGAAACAACAGCTTTCATTACAGTTTAACACCCAGGCCTGTAAAGATAAAAATAATTCACTGCACCATTTAGAGGATTTGCCATTCTCAGTTTGGTTTGAAAGTCAAATATATTACAATCATCAAGGGGAAAAGGAGGAGTGAGAAGTATGCAGGAGCTGGAAGATAGGGTGAATGGCTGTGAAATGCCATTTTCTAGACTCATTACAACTACAGCTGTCAGTAACTCATACCTACAGCTACTGCACTAGGCCTACACAGGGCCAACTCCATCAACAACTAGTCTAGAAAGGGGGAGGGGCTCAGAGTCCCCTACCTTATAGCTCTGAACTATTGGCTATTAACAGTGAGAGATAACCTTTATCCTGAATTTTGTAGTTTAATTTTTATTTTTGGTGATGCTAGGGATTAAACACAAGGCACTGTACTCATTATGTAAAACTCTATTGCTGAACTACACCTCCAGTCTTATTTTCTTTGATTACTTTTCCATCTTTTAAAATCTACAGTTGATATTCATTTGTATGGTATTTAGTGGACAGTATGCATTTCTAAACAAGGTTCTTAAGAGTAGCTCATAGAAGATACATGGAAAATTATATCCCCCTTGCTTTGTAGAGCTGGGAATTAAACCCAGGGCCTTATGCTTGAAAGACAAGCTCTATCACCTGAGCTATATCTTCAGCCTTAAAATCACTTTTATTTATGAAAAATGTAAATTATTTTACATATTATTCAGATTAATTTTATATAGAGACTCTCAGTTCTTTCATGTGTCCCTTTTCTTTCTGTAAAAGAGAGATAATGACCATAGTGTATGTCGATGATGCTATTATCTGGTATATCAACCTTACTCATATTTTCTTAACTATCAGATTCTCCCCATACAGATTAATTTTGGCCTTTTTGTCTGTTAAGAGATACAAAATCATCTTTTCTCTATTTTAGTAGTCTTTCTGTTTCTAGTAAGTTGGCTTTAGGTAAATATTATGTGCATATAAGTCAATGCATTGAGATCTTCACTATGTAATCCACTATGCACTGATATGAAATGACCCATCTGCTCCTATAGATAACATTAAGATGAGGTTTTCTGCAACAGTAAAGAAGTGGAGGCAGAGGCTCTGCCTTTCCCCAGGTATCAAGATAGAAGTGCTAAGGCTCAATCTGATCAGTGTTCCTGTAGCTGAAATACACAGACTGCTGGGGAAATTCTCCAAGAATGACATGTGAACTCTGATGTGAACTGCCAACCAGAGAGTGTGCATGGGGCAGACCTAGGCCCTCTGCACATGTGTAACAGCTGTGCAGCTGAGTTCTCATGTGGGACTTCTAAAGCAGGAGCAGGGGCTGTCTCTGGCCACACTGTCTGCCTTCGGATCCCTTTCCCCTAACTGCCTTGCCTAACCTCAGTAGAAGATGTGCCTAGGCTCACTGCATCTTGATAAGCCAACGCAGGTTGCCATCCACGGGAGGGCTCTCCTTCTCTAAGGAAAAAGGGAAGAAAGACAGATGGGGGAGAGGGAGGGAACTGAAGGAGAGGAGGGAGGGGAAGCCGTGATCGGTATGTAAAGTAAATAAATAACTTAATGAAAGAAAGAAAGAAGGGGGGAAGACAGCAAATAGTGTTTATTTCTCAGAGACAAGCAAGCAGTTGTTGGCCCTGTTGGGGATCCTAAAGCTAAAAGGAGGCTGTCTTTGTGCCTACCTTGAGAGGCTGCTTTACTTCCCATGGAAACAATATGTTCTCAGAGGATGGCATAGGAAAACTTAGCCCCTAGAAAAGGAGGTGTGTTCTTTCTGCATCAACCCCTGATGTCCTAACACTCGTTCTGTACACTATGTCTTACACTTTCTATTTTATCATCAGTATGTGAATTTTGTCATTCTGTTCGTTTCTGACTATACACAACCTGTTTTTCTTACTATGCTGAATGTATTATTCATTTTAATGTGTATGAATGTTTTGCCTGCATGTATGTATGTGGCCCATATATGTTTAGAGCACATGAAGGTCAAAGGAGGGCATCAGATCTCCTGGCACTGGAGTTACAGATAGTTGTGAGCTACCATGTGAGTACTGGCAACCAGGCCCTCTACAAGAGCAAATGCTCTTTAACTGCTCCAGCCCCTATCCTATTTATTTTATATTTGTGTTTTTGTGAAATTTTTATTATCTTCATGAATTTTATTAATATATAGGACTTGTTTTTTACTCTGTAGAGAATTATTTTCTTACAGGATTTTTTTTTCATCTCATGTACACTTGTCATTACATCTGATACAGGCTGAGATTTCTTCTGTCTTGTTTTTTTTTTTTTTTTAATGGGCGCTCTTAAACTGCATGGTCTGTGTTCTTTCTTCATGTTTGTGATGAATGATTACATAGTCTATATTCACTTTTCTTACTGACTGCCTTTTTTTTGTATCCAAGTTTTTAACTAAAATAAATAGTACTATAGTCTTTTAATATAATATATGCATATTTATTATTATTGGGTAAGATATATGGTAATTCAAAATTAGTAAGAATAAAATGTTGATTATAAAGAATGATACTTTGAAACTAGCATGTTGTATAAAGTTATGAGATGATTATTACTCTTAGTATTTTTGTTGTTATTGTTCTTTAGGAACAATTATAGGTTAAACAATATTTTTTAAATTAAACTGTCTTTACATAAAATATATAGAATAGATAAAACATAAAAATTACATCAATAGCTGGGCGGTAGTGGTTCATGCCTGTAATTCTAGCACTCTGGAGGCAGAGGCAGGCAGATCTCTGTGAGTTCAAGGCCAGCCTGCTCTATAGATTGAGTTCCAGGACAGTTGAGGCTATACAGAGAAACCCTGTCTCAAAAACAAAACAAAAATTTACATTTATTAATTGAGTGGTACATAATGTTTCCATATATGTATACATTGTGCAATGATTAAATAATCTACCTACCTAACCTTGAACTTTTTTTGGGAGGTGGTAGGACCAGAATCACACCCAGGGCCTTACAAGTGCTAGGCAAGTGCTCTACCACTGAGCTATAGTCTCAGATCCATTTGGGGGGGGGGGTTCGAGACAGGGGTTCTCTGTGTAGCCTTGACTATCCTGGACTCGCTTTGTAGACCAGGCTGGCCTTGAACTCACAGCGATCCGCCTGCCTCTGCCTCCCAAGTGCTGGGTTTAAAGGCGTGCACCACCACTGCCCGGCTTTAGTCTCAGATCCATTTAATTTGTACATGTGTATATATGCATGTGCATGTTCACCTACATGCATGCTGGTGTGTGTACATGGGGGGAGGATCGGTCAATCTTGGACGTTATTCTTTAAGTGCTATCCATCTTGTTTGTTGTTGAGTTTCTCATGGGCTTGGAGCTTGCTAAGCAGGTTAAGCATTCAATATTCTATATTTGTCTATTATTTGAGCAGATTATTTCTTTTTGTCACTATGGTAGACTAGTAGAACAGAAAGAAGGAAAATATTCTGATGTGTTTTCCAATCTTGTGGCAAAAACAAAAACAAAAACAAAAACTTGAAATTAACAATGTGATCTGTATTAGATTCCTGTTGTGAGCTGCTTACTCCTGCATGAACAACAGTTACCTTGAGATAACTTTTGAATTATGGACCATTAAGTTCTTTACTACGGCAGGACACAAATCCAATTAGGTTCCGAAGGTAGAGATAGTGGGTATTAAAAGTAAAGAATACAGGCTGGAAAGATGGTTTAGCATTTAAGAACTATGGGTACTCTGTCAGAGGACCCAGGTTCAATTCCCAGCAACGGCATGGCAGCTTAAAACTGTCTGTAATTCTAGGACCAGGGAATCTGATGCTCTCTTCCGGCCTCAGGAGAGCCAGACACCAGGCACACATGTAATGGACACACTGGCAGATATTCAGGTAAAACCCCAATACATAAAAATAAAGAAAAAAGAATAGTTTCATAACCATAGGCACATTTTTCTCATGTTGAATCTAGATGTACATGCACATGCGCACATACACAAAAAACTGAAGGAGACCAATGGAGGAGGAGGAGGGAGACAAAGGGGTAAAATGAGGTAACCTTACTAAGATGAGCAAATAAAATAATATATATGTATGAGGATGTCATATCAAGTCCATTATTTGGCATGCTAATTAGAAATTAATAGTAGGGGCTGGAGAAATGGTTCATCAGTTAAGAGCACTTGTTGCTTTGATTCCCAGTGCCAACACACTAATTCACAACCAACTGGCTCCCGTGCTCTCTTCTGACCTTCTGAGGTACTAGGCACACATATAGCGTACATATATACATGAAGGCAAAATATGAACACACATAAAATAAATATTTTAAAAACATTAATGATTAAAAAAATTGGTCAGGGATCAAATAAACATATGCAAAATGACACACAAATAACAAAGCCAAAACCACCATGAGGTATAAGTTCATACAGTCTACAAAATCTACAATCAAAACATGACAACACATGTTGGTGGGTAGAGAAAGGAGAACCTTCATTCACTCTTGGTGGAAATGTCAGTTGCTGTAGCTGTTACAGAAAACAGTATAGAGGTTCATCCAAAAAATTAAAATATGTAGATAAAACTCTGATGTGTTCTCATCTATTCTCATTCAAATTCCAAACTCCTTATCAAATCATCTTAAGAGCAGAAAAAGTAGTAGTTATATTGTGAGTTCACATGTATGGACTTAAAACAGTCACCACCACCAAATCACAGTTCAATTAGCAAATAAACAGCTATGTCTCAGAATGAATTTCTGATGACAGAGTATCATTAAGAAATCAAAGAAAGCATCAAAAAGCAACCTGACAGAAGTAAAAATTATGTTCCTTGGAAAATCTTGCCAGTTGATACAGAAAGTAGCTCTACTGATGACAAAGTCATGATGGCATGGCTACGTATGATGAATTCATGGATTTTTTTTCAAAAAATGTGAGACTGGAGAGTAAGCAACATCTCTTAATTTGACAATGTATGAGATGGAGTACATAATTTATAATAAATAAATAGTATATTTAATAAATATAATTATTGAATAATTTATAATAAATATATAACAAGCAATATAAAATATAACCCACATTATACTTTTAATATAGTTGTGACATTTCCTTTATTAAAGTTGTTCTTTATAAATGTTTACGTAAACTTCTGTGATTGTAAAATTAAACAGTGGTCATCATGTACTCAGATCTTCTTGTATTTGGTCACACTTTTTACTTTTGGATACATATCCCTTCCAAATACTGGCTTAAGTTCCTGGCACTCCTCTTCCTAAGTTTCCTAAAGCCTGACAACATGCTCGCTCCTGCTTGTGACCCTTCATCCCTCTAGGCGACAAGAAACATGAAATTTGTATCAGATTGAAATGCGTATAATGGTTATTTAGTTATCTGTTTATGATTTTAAGGCACTTGACTCAGCAAACAACCTAGTTTTCATGTCTCAGTTCCTTGTTACCATTTCCATTAAAGTATGTCATACATACACACACACACACACACACACACACACACACACATACACACACACATACACACACACACATACACACACACACATACACATACACACACATACACACATACACACACACACACATACACACACACACACACACACACATACACACACACATACACACATACACACACACACACACACACACACACACACACACACACACACACAGTATTTAAGAACACCATGAAGCACAGGAATGACGTGGCAGAGCTGGTAGGAGGTTTGCATCTCCTCTACTAAAGGTTGACTCTGCATAATATAAACTATAATGAGAATGTTAACAACTGAAGAGATAATTTTGCCCACTACTGATTAAGTCTGTAGAACAAGTTTTCATACTTAGAAAATTCTATCATAGCAAAGGCTAAAACACAAGGAGTACAAATTAGTAAAGCCTTTAGGTTTACAGTTTAATTGAATCAACAAACACATCACCTGAAATGTACTGAAAAATACTGCTTCTTCTGGGAGCTAGGTCCAATGAGACCGTATGGATTTCAGCAACTAATCCTAGAAGGATTCCAAGCTGCATGAAAAATCAACTTCACAATCCTACATTCGGGAATCTGTTTCAAAGTCTTGTAATCTCTTCAAGTGGAAAAGTCATTCTACATTTTAACTTTGTTACTCCTTCAAAAGGAAAAATAACTATTCCTTTCTATAAACACAACTTTCTTTTTTCTTTTTAGAACTGGCACAGCCTGTAGGAAGGAGCTAAGAAAATACTATTCATGAATCCTGTTCTTGCACAGTGGCACATGGGTACCAAAAGCTGTTGTTTTAGAGGCAGTTAGGCAAGTAAGCCTCCAAGCAAGATTTCAGAAGGGGTGCGGTGCAAGTTACTTGTCTACAGTGAAGCTCTGTACGAAGGAAAGCTTGCTGCTCTGTGCAGATGCACCATCTTTGTACTGTCCTTCAACCTTCTGCCACTGGAAGGAATATAATGGGGTAAGATGATGACAACAGTGATCTTGGATTTCTGTTTAAGTAAGTGAAGAAGCAGGTTCTACCATCCATCAAAGAAGAAACTCAGCATTTTTAGAAACTCTGACTCAGACTAAGAAGGAAGCCAGACAATTTTTTCTTTGTAAATGACTGCTTTCACAAAAGAGCTTTACCCCATAAATTGAACAGAGATAAAAAAAAATGTAATAAATACATTTGCACTTTTATTTTGAAATCCATCAAATGTACTTGGTTATAGAAAGTCCTGAATTAAATGTAATTATAAATTAAGTTCATTCCATATCGGAGTCAGACAGAACAGATAAAACAGTAAAATGTACACATAATATTATGGTAAAACTACATTAACAAGTTGACTAATGGTATTTGACTTAATTTGGGAAAATGATGCTATGTTAAAGCTAACAGAGGGCTGGTTTTTAGGAAGTTACCAGAAATAAGGGCTGCAGTTAAGAGCACTGGCTATACTTGCAGAGAACCTGGATTTGATTTCCAGCACCCACATGGTGGCTTAAACCATCCATAACTCCAGTTCCAAGGGATGGATCCAAAGCCCTCTTCAGACTTCTGCAAACACCAGGCATACTATGGTTTACTTATATACATACGAGAAAACATTCACACACATAAATATTAAAAATTATCAGAGATACACATGTTTAAAAAATCCATTAAAGATGGGCATGGTAATTTATGACTGCACTCTCAGTATACAGGAAGCTGAAACAGGAGGATCATCATTAGCCAGCTTGGAATACATAGTGAATTCCATGCTGGAACTACTGACTGTCTCAAAATAACCTCATTATTAAAAAAGCAAAAACAAAACAAAAGTCACTAAATTCACCACTTATTTCTGGATTCCTCATAAGCAAAGACAGACTATATGTTCGTGTTCTGTTTTTCCTACCCTACCCTCACTGTTGAACAAGGGCATGAGGAGACGGAATGCACCTATAAGGCAGAAGAATATTAAAAATAGTTCCATGCTATGCTGGATATGACATAAGAGGTCTGTGGCAGCAGAAGAGGAAGATGTTGGATCTGCAAAAGTTTTGGCGATCCTTCAAATACACCATAACTTGACTCATAATAATTCTTTTAATATTCTGCATTCTTGGCTAGCTTAGCAGCACTAACTGTTGGGGAAGTACAAATAAATAAGATTTTTTTTTATATCTAAGATACATGAGAAATTATACTGTTAAGCTTTTCTGAAAATATATAATAAAGATGGCTTATTCTACAGAGGACATGATTTTTAAAGCTGTATATATATATTTTATTTTATTAATTTATACAGATCACAACTCAATTGCTATCCCATCACTTGTATCATCCCATTCCTCCCTCCCTCCCGCCTTCAGCCTATTCCCTTCCCCTAGGTCTATGACCGAGGGAGACCTCCTTCCCCACTATACGGCCATAGGCTATCAAGTCTCATCTTGGTAGCCTGCTTATTCTTTCTTTGAGTGCCATCAGGCCTCCCTACCAAGAGGAGGTGGTAAATATGGGGCACCTGAGTTCATGTCTAAGTTAGTCCGTGCTCTCCACATAACTGTGGAGAATGGAAGACATGAATATTATAGCACAAAATAGAAATGTGTTCTATCAGACACTCACTTTAGGATAGAAGGTTCCAAATTCAGATGTTTTATTAAAAATAAAAATGTCTGGGCATTTAAAAATTTTTATTTTTAATATATTTTATTAATTTATTCTTATTACATCTCAATTGTTATCCCATCCCTTGTATTCTCCCATACCTCCCGCTTTGCCCCTACTCCCCTCCCCTATGACTGTGACTGAGGGGGACCTCCTCCCCTTGTATGTGCTCATAAGGTATCAAGTCTCTTCTTGGTAGCCTGCTATCCCTCCTCTGAGTGCCACCAGATCTCCCCATCCAGGGGATGTGGTCAAACATGGGGCACCAGAGTTCGTGTGAAAGTCAGTCCCTACTCTCCACTCAACTGTGGAGAATGTCCTGTCCATTGACTAGATCTAGGCAGGGGTTTGAAGTTAACTGCATGTATAGTAGCCAGAACACAGAAACAGCCTAAGTGTCCCTCAGCAGAAGAATGGATAAAGAAACTGTGATGCATTTACACTATGGAATACTATTCAGATATTAAAAACAAGGAATTCCTGAAGTTTGTGTACAAATGGATTGAGCAAGAAATGATCATAATGAGCGAGTTAACCCAGAAGCAGAAAGAGTCAAATGGTATATACTCACATCTGGACACTAGCCCATGGGGCATGTCCCATGAAAGTCTTCGCTTACCAGGAAAGTGGGACAGAGGGGAAGACTTCCTATTAGGGCTCTAGGTGAGAGAAGCAAAGGAGAACGGGGAAATAGAAGGATCCAGAGGGTCTAGAAACCTACAAGTAGAACATTATGATGGGCAGATCTGGGCCCAGGGGTCCTGCTCAAACTATGGCACCAGCCAAGGACAATACGTGCCTGGGCCTTTAAAATCTTAGATCAAAATCTTTGCTTTCACACTAGCCTCCCTATGCTACATAGTGGTGTGTATGTTCCTAAGACTTGAGAACTGCTGCTCTCAAGGCATGCTGCAAATCACCATTATTCCTGATATGTAGTACTACTCACGTGTAAACCTTAAGAACAAAATCCTTTTCTTCTTTTAATTCTGTAAGTGACTGTAGAACATCCAAAATGCTTAGAACCGCACAGCCATATGGTCTCCTGTAGTGGAGGTGAGCTGGACCTTTTTTGGAGTCATTCAGGAGCATCCGGCCTTGGGCATAGCAGAGAACATCAATTAGACAGAGGGCAGCATGCTCCTCGCTAGCATCTTCTCATTATCATCCATTAACACCAGAGCTACAGGTACCTAAGAGATCCTCTAAGAAGAACAAGGAGCTGAAGTGAGTCACCTAAGGATATCTGTACAAGAACACCAAATTAGCCTCTGGCCAAAGCACTTTTTCTGTGTCACATCTGGCCAGTTAACACCTACAGTACATTTACTAATCAAATTAAAATAAGAATGACCTGATTAATTTCTTTTAAAAATTAGCATGATTATAGATTTAAACCTGATGGCTGTACTAACGATAAAAGTTTTTTAGTTTTTAAAAGTATTTTTAGCCACACTCATAAATTGTATATTCACAAGTAAAAAGGACACTGTGCTCTCCCTCTCGCCAAAATTTAATGCTAAAAGGTGCTGATGAATTACTGTGGAGTAAGAGGAATTTTAGTTGTGGATGCTGCATGTTCTTCCACTTGAGCAAGGCTGTGCCAACGGTGATATAAGGACGTGCAAAAGCTGGGGCAGGGCAGAATAGTTGTTATATTGTCAAAAGATTAAACACATTTTGACAAAATTGCACACTATATTCTAGAACTTAAACTATGAAGGAAAACTTGGCTAGCCATATTATCCAAACTGTAAATATACACGGACAATCCAACAATGGAACAGTAGTGAAAAGTCTCTTTCTTTCATCTCAGTTTGAGTAGAAATAAGATGCTACTCATCTTTTTGTAGTGGCGACAATAACTAAGTTTGTGGGAAGTGGCACAGGTGCGTATTTGGACAGAAACTACAGCAATGGGCAAGTGCCACCTGTTCACCTGGCACTCTAATATCACTAGAAGAACTCTGGAGAAAGACAAATGCAGAAGCAGGCGATGTGACAGGAAGAATGTAAAAAGGCAGACCACTTAAAATACAAGGTTTGGGTCCAAAAGCCAAAGAGAACAGAAAATCTGAAGCGGGAAAAACATGTATTCATTTGCATCGAATCCAGCTACTGCAACAGCTGAGCCTAAAGGCAAAGCTTAAAATAAAAAGCCAGATTCTAATCCTGAGAGACCTTGAAATAACAGGAAAAGACAAAGTTCAGATGTACACGTATCCCAAGTTTGGCCAGTCTTAATCATGAGAATAGTTAAGGTGGACAATACCTATTCGGATCACGTGGGCAACTATGTATAAATCTCTCTTCATGTCTTTGCTGCTCAGATCCTAAGGAATGAAAAAGAATAAATAAATACAGGCAAATAATACATAGAAAATGATGATAAATTCCACTTCATTCATATTTCATTTGAATGTCACAGTAGTTTGCTTTTAGTATGTATTATAAGTGGGAGAAGGGAGATTATAGAACACAACATTTAATACATACAAGATTTATACAGAGGAGAGGCCTTGTTATTGAAATAATACTTACTTATGTCACTGAACAATGAAAACTTGAGCTCATGCTCAACTAGAAGTCTGACCCCTACTACCTAGCATTTATGAGGCTGGGAGGTACTCCACATACTCCTGTAAGAAAAGGCAATCCGCAATATCAAACAGGCACAAACCCATGACCTACAACAGCAGCCTGCCTATCAAACAGGCACAAACCCATGATCTACAACAGCAGCTTGCCCACAAGGTATACTAGAACAATAGTGGCACAAGGATTAGGAGTTGACAGATTTCATACCCGACACTGCTCAAATGTCCAAGAACTGAGCCTAAGCAAGTCACGGGCTCTAGGGGAAACCTACTAGTATCCTGCTAAAGGAACACAGTAATAAAATGATTCCTAATGACATACTTCTATGCCCATAGATAAGTGCCTTGCTCTCCCCTCATCAGGGAAATTTCTTCTTGCATGAAATAGGAACTAACAGAGACCCACAACTGAACAATGTGTGAAGAATTGGAGGACTCAGTCCTAAATGTCTTCATCAAGCCCCTCCCCTCAAGGCTCAGGAATCTATGCCAAAGAAAAGGACGAAAGATTGTAAGAACCTGACATGGTGGACAACTCCAAGGAGACAGTATTTTCCAGACACAACAGAACTAATGCACATATGAGTTCACAGAGACTATGACAGCACTGTAAGACCTGCACAGGTTCAACCATACAAAAACCCCAAAGGGGTTAGTGGGTACAAAGTCCCACTTCTTTTTTTAAAATTTAATTTAATTTTATTATTTATACATTGCTCTGTTCAATGTGTACCTGCATGTTCAGCTGTAGGCCAGAAGAGGGCACCAGATTGCATTATAGATGGTTGTGAGCCACCATGTGGTTCCTGGGGATTGAACTCAGGACCTCTGGAAGAGCAGTCAGTGCTCTTAACCTCTGAGCCATCTCTCCAGCCCCCAAAGTCCCACTTCTAAGACACAGTTTGCAATTGAAACTCCTCAGGAAGAACAAATCTGTTTTCTCCTGATGAGTGTCACTGAGTATACTAACCACATTTCAGAGCAGGCTCCATGGCCAGGAGTAGCTGGCCAATACAAAAGGTCTCCATGTTTGTGTGTGTGTAGGGGGAAATTTGCTTCATTTTGTTTTGTTATTCTTGTCTTTTTCTTAGTTTGTTTTAATTTTATTTCTCTTTGTTTTTTTTTGTTTTTTTTTTTTAGAGGGAAAGAACAGGAGTTTGGGTGGATAGGAAAGTTGGAAGGATCTTGGGACTATCTTGGAGAGGAGGACATAGGATCAAAACACATGAACGCAGGAAAATTTTCATTAAATTAAAAACTTAAAACATTTATATAGTGAAAACTTGAATATCATATTCCTTTGAAATTTTATTTTATTGATAGTATTCTAGGAAAAAGCCCGTCAGCTCCATTTCCTGTTCATCTTTCATCTTTGGCTAGTTTCACATGCTTGTCTCTCTTTTAATAATAAAGGATAAAAGAGTGGTCGTAATTTGGGGTCAGCTTATGAATGTGGAGTTAGCATGTTTCCTGATTTATATACTTTTATTGGATTAGAATTAAGGTAAAGCGAGCAAGTGACCTAAGTTACAAAATGCAGAGGCTCTCACTTGTGGGTGCCTGTGTGCTGCTTGTCTTACGCTTTAGTCCCAGCTCTGCTCTGCTGAATGACTCTGAACAGACAATAGGACCAGGGAGACAGACACTAAAAGGTAATTAACAAAGGTTAAGTTGAAGTTTTGGATTCTAAATAGTTACCATATATTGTGAAGTTTTTTCTTTTTAAATAGTAATAGAGAAATAAGTTACAAATTTTTATTGAACACAATCTCTGTATCACAACAGTATTTTTTAAATAAAAAAGTTATCTTTTAATAGAGAATGGATGTGCTAAACTCCATTTTGCACATTTTTCTAATCAAAAATTTGAATTTTAGGGGCTAGAGAGATGGTTTATAGTTAAGAGCATTTGTTGTTCTTAGAGAGAATGGAGTTCAGTTCACAGCACCTACATGTGGCTCACAACCATACGGAACTCCAGTTCCAGAAGAGGGGATAAAATGCCCTCTTCTGACATGTACCAGGCTTGCACAGGGTACACACACGTGTATGTGTTTGTAATAGAAAAACTCATACACATAAAATAACTCTTAAAAAGTTAAATAAAAACGGAATTTTAAATGTTATTTTTCAAGATAACACTCATATTTTGACACTTCTAGGATACACCATAAATGATAGAAATTAGAAACAAAACATTTTCATCTGTTTTATGCTCATTCTGTTTTAAATAATTTCTTTATTTTTGTTTAATGTACACTGTTTTGACTTCATGTATGTCTGTGTGAGGGTGTTGGACTCTCTAGAATAGGAGTTACATACAGTTGTGAGCTGCAATGTGGGTGCTTAGATTGAACCCAGGTCCTCTAGAAGAGAAGCACTTAACCACTGAGGCATCTTTCTAGCCCCGTTTATGCTCACTCTTAGACTAAAAATTACATATTCAGCCAGGTGTGATGGTGCATGCCTGTAATGCCAGTACTTGGGAGGCAGAAGTAGGTGGATTTCTTTGAGTTCGAGGTTAGCCTGGTCTAGAAAGTGAGTCAAGGATAGCCAGGGCTACGCAGAGAAACCTGGTCTCAACAAACAAACAAAATTACATATACCTGAAGTATATAGAAAGTTGGATACATTTTCAAAGGAAATTCCATCCAGATAGCCTAAATTACTCTTAACCCACACTGCAAAATGCCTACCATCATTATCAACAGTGCCTCAGTGGGTGACCACATACCCAAGAGTATATAGGCAGCAAAAATTGGGACTCAATTATTTAAAAAAAAAAGGCTCAAAATTTGGGGAGGATGGAATGGGTATGAGTATGGAGGAACTCAGGGAAGGGGATGAACATGATAAAAACAACATGTATGGAACGCTCAAGGAATTAATAAAACATTATTTAAAATTCTGTAAATGCTCCTCCAATAATGCTTAGTGCTTGGGAACTTTACAAATCTAGGGCTGCAGTACAAAGGGAACTATAAAGCAATGCATTTCACAGCTTTGTGCCTTCCCACTGTGGCAGAAGAGGAACACATCATGAGTACTATGCACGCTTTTTATTTATACAGGTGATGCTACAGCTTTGGGTTGTAGACTCATACAGATAATTAAAGTGCTAAATAAAAAATTTGACTTACTGTAATTACATTCAAACATCTTCATAATTAAGTTCATTTTTCAAGAGACAAAGAACATTCATATGTAAGACTTCAACAACAGCTTACTTAGGCATAAACCTTTTCTCTTGATTTACCAGAGACCATGAGGGAATTAAGATCTAGGGAAGCCTCTTCTTAACTGAGACATTCACTTCCTGCTTTAGAAATGAGGCCTCACAGAGACTCAGTCAAGCACTCTCACTTCAAAAGCTGCTCTCAGCTAATGTTTCACTACAATCTAGACTCTTCCCTTCTTTCTGTATGATGCTGAAGAGACTGTGCTGTTCTTTCCAGATTAGCCATTTTAACTCCCTCAATAACTGTCACAGATTTGCTTTTCCTGTTCTTTCTTGCATTATCTAGGAGATAATGTAAGGCAATGCTGAGCTCTGACATGGACAAAACATTATCTGAGCTTAGCTAGATTTCCAAATCCTTCTGTACACCTGCAGCAGCCTTTCCTATATGAAGAGCACTGAGAGCATTTTCAGTGAAAGCTACTCATGCGATGACAGTTTCTTATTCTGTTGTACCATCATTTTACATTTTGAAAGATTAATTTGTAGTAAACTATTTTAAATCAAGTGAAGAAATACTCTTCAGATAAATACTATTTGCCCTTGAGAGGCATCAAGTCAGCTTTAAGCTATGTCTTCATAAAAAAAATATGTGTACAACTACCATTCATAGGCCACATGTAAGGCCAATAACACTGTGAGACTATTACACCTTCCTAAGTTCATGAAGTTGTTTGTTTTGTTCTGTTTTGTTTTTGCTAGAATCTTGCTAATCTTCCAGCATATGCCTCCCAACTAGCTAGTTATTAACAGCAAAAGCAAACTATGCCTAGCCAATAAATATGATATATCTTAATTATCACTGAAATAGGCAAAAGCATCAACAGGGTCAAAATGCTTTAAATTGTGACACACTCTGTCTTCTTCTTCTTCAATAAATTAATAATTAATTAAAATAAATAAATGTGGACAGTTTTTACTTAGTAAAAATAAATAAGAGTTGATTTGGAGAACACAAAAGACAGTGTATTATTATTATGAGATTTAGTTTTCAATAAGCCTATTTGCCAAGCCTTCTGACATGATGGCGCCATGAGTAGAGAGGATAAGTAATAACATGGTTATTTGGGAAAATCTAAAGTACAGATGAGAGTAGAAAAAGATTCACCATTTGGTATTTGAAAGAGGATGGGTTACTTTATATGTATTTACTAAAAGGCGCCTAAACTATAGATCTGGTGGATGCCTTGGACATCAGAGATTTTGTATGAAATAACTTATAAAATCTACATTAGTAAAAGGTTCTTGAGTTTTTAAAATAAAATTTCAATTGAAAACCACATCTAATTGAAGGACTATACAAATATTTCATTAAAACTTGATGGAAACATAAATCAATTCCTATTCTCACCGGGGAGCCGGGAGGATAAGCACAGATGGTTGTTTCCAGAGTAACAATACACACACAGCAGGCCCCTGGTTAGAGTCAACACAGAAAGGGAAAGAGAACTTGCACATACTGTAAAGAGGGCACACATTCGTTCTATCTTCTCTGGGTTCCTTGGCCCACCATTCTTGTTCAGTCTCACCAGAAACCGTTCGCTGAAATGTAGGAAAGAAAGAGACAGAAAAATATAACTAACTGCATGTTCTAGAGCAGATTAAGAAGGCATTTACAGAAAAATCCCTAAGTGTTTATGAAACAGCTTATTATGGCAGGCAAGGATAAAACCGTGTGTACTGGCTGAATACCTTATTTGTTGTGCCAAGCAATTTGCAATGGATATTCTAAACCTCCCCATAGATGCTTATTTATTGGTTGGGGTTGTGCGTCTAGTCTCTGTGAGGTTTTAAGCTTCTTGAGAGTAGCAATGAGCTTACACTCCGCCATAAGTTCCCCTCAAAGAAGCTTGGGTCTGAGTCTACACCTATTACTGGAGGTAAAAACATGTATCATACTAGAACTAGAAGAAGCTATCTTATCCAGTTTACATCTTCCTATATACAACTCTAGAGAATTATTTTAGAGCTTTAACTATTATATATGTTTTTTAAGCTTTATGTCTTTACAAGTATTTTTCCTCTTGCTGCAATAAGAACTTAACAGAGCCAGTAAATATTTTGTTCTCAAGTCATATAGACTATTCCTGTAGGAAATTATGGAATAAAACACATCAGAATCAGTATTTGCAACATTTGGAGAAATATTCCCTTGTTCTTTCATTTCCTTCCCACCCAGCTCAAAAATCTCCTTCCTTACCAACTGTAACAGCAACATTAAGCCACAGTGAAAACAAACATAACATTATAAGTGAATGTACTTTCCTTTTGTGACTAGTTATACTTGTTAAATGTATGTGATATTAGCAGAAGGATGGCATTAAAATATTATACTTAGAATAATAAGATATATCCTATCAAGTTTGATTAATTTTTCATATACTTATTTGTTCACTAAGTAAACAGTCATAAATTTCTATGAGGTTCTATGTGCTAAACATGGGACTACAAACGTGAACAAGATATATACAAGATACGTTTCTTTCATCTTTGAACCTGGTAGGTAGATGTGCACAACCAAATCTCAAATGGTTTAGGATAGATATAAATTTGACATTCTTTATCTGAAAGAGTTGATGAAAATGAGAAAGGAATAAAAGTAGAGTGATATTGGAAGCATAACACAGAGGTCTTTGCATCTACAGATCTCCGAAAAAACCAAGAATGTTAATCACACGGGACTGTCTTTCCAATGGCAAAGATAAAAAACCTGTTCTTCCATCTAGAAAGCTGAGAGCTGAGAGTGATTAGCAGCCTGGTGATCTGCATTATCTGTTGGGCCAGGCCATATCAAGATCCTACAACCAGGGCCAGAGGTAGCTGGTAATCTAAATGACCACTATAGCCAGAAGCTCCCCCAAGCCCACCCAAGCAGGGCCAGAGTGGCTAACAGCCCAATGACCTCTATGCTATCTGTATGACTGAGACCTAGCCGGACCCTTACCCTTAAGCTAGTACAGGTAGCCTATCTCTAGAACCCAGCTTCTTGGAAGAAATGACATGTACCCTGAGTTGAGTTTCAAAGGAATTATGCTTCCTTGTGCATCAGGGATTGATTGTATTACACCAGCATTCCCCCCCCCGCCCCCCGCCAAATTATACTGGGTTTAAATACATTGGGAATAAACTGCCTGTTACTAAGACTCACTGAAGTCTGATCCAGGTTGACAAAGTCAATCTGCACCAGTTTTCATTCTTTTCTCTTTGCAGGGCTCATTTCCCTGCCTGGATACCTGCAGGGACCGCCTAAGAATGAGGAGGGAAAAGAGGCTTTGATCAGAATCCTAAAGGTACTGAGACTTAAGAAATAGGCAAAAGAAGAACTAACAACATAGATGCACAGGGACAAACATCACCAAAGAAGAAAAAGAAGGGTAACAGGATGCTGTTTTAATCAAGCCCATAAAGAATCAGCTATGGACAAAACTGTGTACCAGACACTAGAAGAGTGTGATGATTCTAGGGAGAGCTGCCTCAGTAGAAGAGTAGAGAAAGATGCCTGTGTCAGAAGAATAAGAAGTTCCAAGAGCAAATCTATACCTCTGTGAAAAGCGTGGCTATAAAACCAAAGTGATGCACTTTTAGTTAATAGTCCCATGGAGTTAAGGAAGGCCTTAGTTAAACTAGAAGACAACCCACATGGGTACAGTCAAATGACGTTTATTCAAGGTAACTCAAAGGCATGGACTGGGCAGGCACCTCAATGGTGAAGGGCACTTGTTGCTCTTCTAGAGGACATGAATTTGGTTTCTAGCTCTCATATTGACTATAACATTAGTTTCAGGGGATTTATCAACCTCCCACTTTGCCAAGGGCACATAGATGTTACATACACACAGACACATGCATATAAATAACACATATACAAATAAATAAACTTTCAGAGAGAAGCACAGTAGTTTAACAAATAGCACTGAAGAATCTATATCCAAAATCTATATCCAAAAAGAACTCAAGAAATTAAACACCACCAAACCAAATAACCCAATTGAGAAATGGGGCTCAGAACTAAACAGTGAATTCTCAACAGAGGAATATCGAATGGCTGAGAAAAACTTAAAGAAATGCTCAACATCCTTAGTCATCAGGGAAATACAAATCAAAACCACTCTGAGATTCCATCTTACACCCATCAGAATGGCTAAGATCAAAAATTCAAGCCATACCACATGCTGGCGAGGATGTGGAAAGAGAGGAACACTCCTTCATTGCTGGTGGGAATGCAAACTAGTGCAGCCACTTTGGAGACCTATCTGGCGCTATCTCAGAAAACTGGGAATAAGGCTTCCTCAAGACCCAGCTATTCCCCTCCTTGGAATATAACCAGAAGATGCTCCAGCACACAACAAGAACATCTGTTCAACCACGTTCATAGCAGCCTTATTCGTTATAGCCAGAACATGGAAACAGCCTAAGTGTCCCTCAGGAGAAGAATGGATAAAGAAACTGTGATACGATACATTTACACTCTGGAATACTACTCAGCTACTAAAAACAAGGAATTCCCGAAATATGTGGACAAATGGATTGAACTAGAAATGATCATAATGAGTGAGTTAACCCAGAAGCAGAAAGAGTCAAATGGTATATACTCACATCTAGACACTAGCCCAAGGGGCATGTCCCATGAAAGTCTTCGCTTACCAGGAAAGTGGGACAGAGGGGAGGACATCCTATTAGGGCTCTAGGTGAGAGAAGCATGGGAGAATGGGGAAACAGAAGAATCCAGAGGGTCTAGAAACCTACAAGAAGAACATTATGATGGGCAGATCTGGGCCCAGGGGTCCTGCTCAAACTAAGGCACCAGCCATGAACATAACGTGCAGTAAACTTCGAACTCCTACCCAGATCTAGCCAATGGACAGGACATTCTCCATAGCTGACTGGAGAGTGGGGTCTGACTTTCACATGAACTCTGGTGCCCCATATTTGACCACGTTCCCTGGATGGGGAGGCCTGGCGGCACTCAGAGGAAGGATAGCAGGCCACCAAGAAGAGACTTGATACTCTATGAGCATATACAGGGGGATAGGTCCCCCTCAGTCACAGTCATAGGGGAGGGGAGTAGGGGGAAAGCAGGAGGGCGGGAGAAATGGGAAGATATAAGGGGTGGGATAACAATTGAGACGTATTATGAGTAAATTAATAAATATATATATTAAAAAGAAAAAATGAACATTGATCCTTATCCACTGAAATTAACTTGAATGAATCACATGCTTAAATGTAGCAAGCCAAATTATAAAACAACAACAACAATAAAAAAGGTGAAATACAGGATAAGAAATAAAGAGCCCTGTATTTTGTTAAAATTTGTATTTTCATATTCAATATACAACTGAAAACACTTTGTGGCCTGGGGTTATTAGGAAGATATCATAAGCTACAGGAATCTTTATCCTGTGTAAACTATCTTCTTTTTGAAACAGGATGCTAAGAAAATGAAAGGATGAGCTACTGACTGGGAGAAAATATTTAGCAAACATTCTTCTAAGAAGGAATTCTACTAAGACTATATAAAGAATTTAATTCAATAATATAAAAAAATGGTTTAATGGTTAAAGAGCTTGCCGTGCAAGCAAGACCTAAATGTGGATCCCCAGAATCCACAACAGTGTGCCTCTCCCGTAACTCCAGCCTCGGAAGGCAGAAGCAGGAAAAGAGAATCCCCAAAGCAGCATGGCTGGCTGACTCTGGTACGCTCCAGATTTGAGAGTGACTACGCCTCAAAAAAGAAAATAAAGGTAGAGAGCAATCAAGTAAGATTTCCAACTGACATGAACCTCAAGCATCTATATGCATATACACATCCTCACATATAATTTACCCACATACATGCAAACACACATAGATATTGCACATACATACACATGAAAAAGACAAAAAAACATAGAAATACGAGTTGAATAGATCTTTCACCACAGAATTCATGGGGATGAAAAGTATGTGGGAAAATATCATTATGTTAAACCTACTTGCCAAAAACTGCTTATATTCCTCAGAGGTTTAAAGGTAATTATGGTCAAAAAAGTAAAATTTTCATGATATTTTTTCTTAAAACAGCAATTCATTATATATTCCTGGCTGGAATAGAACTTGCTATGAAGACTAGGATTGTTGAACTCACAGATGTTCACTTGCCTCTGCCTCCAGAGTGTTAGGATTAAAGATATGTACTAGTGCAATTGTCCCTACATATAGATTTTATCAACACCAATATATTAGGTGATCGCAACAGGTCAGTCTTTCTCTTAAACAAAAGGTGAAAAACTCTCTAATTTATTATTTTGTCTCTTTCAAGAGAAAAGAGATGAGTAGTACTCTTTCCCTTTTTCGTTTTGTTGAGATAGGATTGCGTTAGTATTTCTGGATGCCTTCTAACTTGCTATGTAGATTGGGTTGGCATCAAAATTGTGACGGTCTTCCTGCCCCTGTCTCCCCACTGCGTGAATTACAGGTGTGCACTACTGTGTTCCAAATTTTTCTCTTCAGTAAGCTACATTATGAGAGAACTCTACATTTAGTTGTCATTATAATGATGAACTACAGACAGACACTATTTGGAATTACATTAATTTCATATAAAACAAGTCTTACAAATTACTTCCATAATTTGAATCTGGGACAAGTCTAATGTATCTTTATTTTAAGAGCACTTGCTTTTATGAACATTAATAGCTCCTGATGGCACCGCATCTCATGTCCTTCACTGCTGGAAATTCATACATCCCTACAGCAAATGCTTGGTGAATGAGGTGCACTGAGGCAGAGGCAAAATCTCTCACCCTAAGAGCAGACTTTGCTAAAGACTAAGCTTTAAAAATAAATGCCGTTTCCTCAAATAAAATCAGTTGAATTCTCCCAATTCTTTCAATTTAGTTTTTATGCTTCTCATCTGATCCTCCCTGGAGATGGATGCCCGCCATTTAGCATCTCTCTCATGATAACTGGCCAGGTGCTTGAAAACTGGCAAGTAGCCCCAAGGATGTACTACATTGTATATCCTAACAGATTAGAAAATCTAACACTCCCTCATAGGTTCATTTTCTAATTTAGATCACTTAGCTTTATTTTTCAAGTTCCTTAAGCTTCCCACTTCACATTAAAGTAGAGAGAGCAAACATGCCCAAAAGGGTTTGTTTCATAAAAGCAAACCAGAGGCCAGTGCCATGGTTTCCAGATTTATTTTTATTTTCTGCTTTCCTCTCCTCTTCAACAAAGTCTTACTGTTCAACAACACAGGAAAAATTAAAGAGCAGAGTTACTTTGGTGAGATCATAACATTTCTGTACCAGCACAGGATCTTCCTACAGTTTTCCCTGGCCTTTCACTTTTTTCAACAAATCTTTTACTTTCATCATGTTGTAGAGCTTGGGATCTAGCACACCATTTTCCAGGGTCTAGCTGGGTGAGTCTTCTCCACAGACCCTCCCCTAAACCAGCCAGGTCTAGCTGGGGGTCAATATCCAGTGTCCTGGCTTTGTCAGGCCACCTCTGCCTACTCAGTAACTTACCTCTAGGATTCCATCAGGACCCAGCCTACCTGCCACTGACCCACAGGCTCCTGCTGCACTTCCTCCAACCTATCCACCCATCCAGACCACCTCCTTCTCCAAGGTCTGGTTCATTGAGTCTGTCTGACCTTCCTTTGTATATATCCTTCCCGACCAATCAGATCCAATATGGGCTCCCATATCTAGTGCCAAGGCCTAGCCTGGCCATTCCTGCCTGCACAATAGCCAATTTCTAGGCTTCCTCGGGGACCACCATGCCTACCTCCCAACCCAAAGGTTCAACTTCACAATCTCCCATGCCACATCCAACCTCTTCACTCAGCCAGATCTACTTCCACACTCCAAGCCTGGACTAGGAGGCACATTCTGTGTAACAGTTTCATTCCTCTATGCACCTGACTTCTTCGTTCCACTCAAGCTATTTCCACATCTTCTTTTCTGCCCCAAGCTGCCCTGACATATTGTACTTAGAACAAAGGAAGTCCACATGCTCAGATCTCATTGCAAATATATGAACAATATAAAAGATCAAACCAGTATCTTCTCTCTAGGACCTGCCAATTCTGTAGAAATGTTTGTTAACACACTTCCAAATTTCTTCTATGAATCCAGTATCACTTTAATATCAAAAATTATATAAAGATACAACAACTGTAGGCCAGTATCTCTGAGGAACTTGCAATAAGAATACAACTTGCAAACAGAATACAGACATATATAAAATGATTATCCACCATGGTCAAGTTAGCTTTATCCCTGAAATACAGGGATGTTTCACCATATGCTAGTCAATAAGTGTAATAAATCCTATAAATGAACTCACAGATAAAAAAATCATTTGATCATCTCAATAGAGGCAGAAAAAGTCCTTGATAATATCCAACATGTCTTTATGATAAACATCTTAGAAAATGTAAGTCTAGAGAGAACATCAACATAACAATGGCTCCATACCATACCCATAGCCAACCTAATCCAGAAACAGAAAAACACTATCTCAAAATTCATATGGAACCACAAAAGACCCTGGATAGCCAAAACTATCCTGAGGTTAAAAAAATTAAAACAAGACTGAAGGGATTACCATTCCTGATCTTAAGATATATTATAGAACCATAGTAGTAAGAACAATACAATACTAGCACAAAAACAGACAAGTAGACCAATGAAACAAAATTGAAGACCTAATCATGAATACACATAACTTCAACCATTAAATATTTGGCAAAGATGCTGGAGAGCGGGGAAGCATCTTCAATAGATGATGCTGGGAAAAGTATCCACATGCAGAAGAATGAAATCAGGCCTGTTACCCATCACCTTTCATGAAAACTAACGCCAAAGGGATCAAAGACCTAAATGTGAAACCTGAAACACTGAAACTGCTAGAAGAAAACATAAGCAGCAGCCTACATAATGCAAGTGTAGGAAAGGACCTTCTGTTTTTGTTCTTTCATTTTATGTATTTATTTAGAAAGGGTTTCTTTATGTAGCCATGGCTATTGTGGACTCACTTTGTAGACCAGACTGTCCTTGAAATCACAGAGATCACCTACCTCTGCATCCCAAATTCTGGGATTAAAGGCATGCACCACCACACCTGGCTGGAAAGGACCTTCTGAACAGGACTCCATTTGCCAAAAACTTAAGGCCAATAACAGACCAACAGGACCTCATAAAATTAAAAATCTGCACAGTTAAACAATCAGCTGAGTAAAAAGAAAGCCCACAGAGTGAGAGAGAATTTTTTACAGCTATTCATATGACAGATGAATATCCTCCACTATAAAGAATAAATGAAGAACTCAAAAACCAAAGAATAAAAATTGAAGTGACCCATTCAAAAATAGGCCAGTACCTGAAAAGAGAGTTCTCAAAAGCTAGGAGTGTGGGGCTTAGAAATATATCAAAAGTGTTTATTATCCCTAGCAATTAAGGTAATGTAAATTAAAACAACTTTGAGAGTTCATCTTACCGGAGTCAGAATGTCAAAGATCAACAAAATAACCAACAACAAACGCTAGAAGGAGTGTGGAGGAAAGGGAACTTCCATCAGTGTTGGTGGGACTGCAATCTGGTGCAGCCACTATGGAAATCAATTCTCAAACAGCTAAAAATAAGCCTACCTTATGACTCAGCTACTTCACTCCTTGGTGTATGCCCAAAGGACTCCATATTCCATTCTACAGATACTTGCTCAGCCCTGTTCATAGCTGTTCTATTCACAATAGCTGGGAAACGGAAAAGGAAACAACCGAGATTTCCTTCAACTGACAACTGGATAATAAAAATGTGGTACACACACTACTATTTAGTGGTAAAGAAAAATGAAATCATGAACTTTGCGGGTAAATGGGTGGACCTCATTTTGTGTGAGGTAATCCAGCCCCAGAAAGATATCAGAGGCTTCTAGCTCCAATCTTCAGACATGAGTACATATCCTGGAGTAACTGAAGAAATCAGGAAAATGAAGAGGGACTATTTCTTGGGTAGGTGAGTCAAGGAGCAACAGAGATTAGTAGGATACAAGAGATCGTATTGGAAAAAGGGAAAAGGAGAACTCTAATGAGGGAGAGGCAGGGCGATAAATACAGAAGGAGTGATGAGGGTAAAAGTAACAGTAAGTTAAAATAAACCCTGAAGTACTCATGTCTGCGTATAAGTTTATATATAAATTATAGTTTAAGTAAAATGTTCCCATCTGGGCTGACAATGCTCCTTTCAAAATCCAAAGATCATCTAACAAAAACCACAAGACCAGGAATGCAAGGCCTTCCTTTGAGTTGTTGGCTAGGGTTGTCCAACAGACATTATACTATTGCTACAAACATGACCAATAACTGCTATTACACTTTGTTATAGTTTCCCCAAGGGTAGAAGGTAAGTTCCTATTGCCAAAGACACCTTGCACAGAGCCCACATACCCCCAATTTGGAACTGAACTGAATCCCTTCTCCCTGAGAACTAGTGTTTTTTTTTAAAGATGAATTAAATTATTTATTCAATTAAAAAATTCTTTTTCAATTTTAAAATTTAAATGTATTACTTTACATCCCAATTGTAGCCCCCTCCCTCACTTCTTCCTGGCCCTACCCTCCCTCTCTCCTCTCCTCTATTTTCCTCCCCTAGTCCTCAGAGAAGGGGAGCCCTTCTCCCCTACCAAGTGACCTAGCCCATCAAATCTCATCAAGACTGCTGGCATCCTCTTTCTCTGTGGACTGTTAAGGCACCCCATCAGGGGTAAGTTGATCAAAGTGCAGGCCTCTGCTCCCCTTAATAGACTAGACACTAAAAGCAATTGAAGAGAAGGAACAGGATGGGGAGCCTACCATAGACTTCCTCTGAGATACTCCACCCAGCAGAGGATTGAAGCAGAAGCTGAGTCTCCAGCCAAACTTTGGGCAGAGCTCAAGGAGTCTTATGGATGAGGCGGGGATAGAAGTGCCTGAGGGGACCGGAGCTCTACAACAAGACCAACAGAGCCAACAAATCTGGGCCCAGGGGGGCCAACAGAGACTGATGCACCAAACAAGAACCATACATGGAAAGGACCTAGGTCCCCCACTCAGATATAACCAATAGGCAGCTCAGTCTCCAAATGGATTCCGCTATTAACAGGAGAACTAGCTTTTAACCAGAATCCATGCAAGCTTCCAAAGGAGAGAACCAACCAACAGTCTCACGCAGCTGTGGTGCATATGAACCACAACAACAACTAGCACGGTACAATAACCCTCAGGGTACAGTAGTGTACGCATACCTTTTTCCTCCAATATAATATTGGCATTCATACTTTGGTGGTAACCAACAGCTCTCTTATCAGATTTAAGACCTGCTTAACAAGAGGGAAATCAGGCCTGAATGTAAAACCTAAGCAACTACCCAGGCTAGTGAAGCATGGACCTTGAAGAAGAACTTAACACTTTACTAAACATACATAATCCCTAACTACATTTTAAACATTGTATTTATACCCACAGATAAGTGTGGGCCTCACCTCTCATCAAGAAAACCGATAGACTATTAAAGAAGACCATTACCAATCAAATGCCAGGTTGTAAAGCCCAACCCCAATGGATACATCTGCATAACAATTTCCAAATTTAAGGCTCAGGGAACATTGTAGACAGAACAAACAACCAGGGAGCAGAAGATCAGTGAGTTTGCTGTGAAGTGTGTCTCCTAGTCATGTTAGAGCTCACCTATAAAGTCTCACTAACATGGCTAACTAAACATGAGATAAACAGGACACCCATAGAAATGTTACAAGACCACAAGGTCCCAACCCTATACAAAGTACTACAGAAAATAAAGAACGCCAAGTGGGAGAAATAAGTCTTTCCCAGAGAAAAGTACATCAATTAGGGATCCAATACCAAATGGTCAGCCCTATGTAAGTAACATACAGACTGAACAGGTTGTATTTGTGTGTGTGTGTGTACATATAATAATAATTAATTTTTTAAAAGCCATGAATTTGAGAAAGAAAAGGGAGGGATGGACATACGGGATGTTTTGGAGAGAGGAAAGGAGAGGAGGAAATGATATATTATAATTTCAAAAACTGCAGTTTTAAAAATTGACTTTAGGCCAGGCACATAGAAACAAAATTATTCCTCACCAAGGTTTTGAGTCTAGTAAGACACAAAGAGAAGCTAAAAACTGCAATATAAAACTGCTACCCATAGTGAACGGACTCTGACCAGCCCAGCCTAGCAAACATGGCTCTGGCAGGCCTTGCTCTTCTACCTTCTGCCTTGCTAAAAACTGTTAGAGGATACTCCTAAAGCCAGCTAGCAAAGACTATTCTCTTATATGGCCACCCCCCTCTCCTGAGGCTCAATACAAAGGTCCAGTTATTGAAGTATTGAAGTCCAGCAGTAAAAAGCCCCTTTTGGCTCACCTAAGCAAAATACCAAAATAAAATTAAATACTTCATTCTAACAGAGGGTTTTTCCCTTTTATCTTTACAAACTGCCATTTGTCTGTTGGTCACTTAGTCTCCTGTCCATCCAGAGGCAGTCCTTTGTCCTCGAGGACAAACACCCCTGCCCCCTCTCTTGTTCCCTTCCCTTTCTCCCTTGTCCTCTATCTTCTTTATCTCTTATCCCCTGTCTTCTGGGGCAAATAAATCTTTTTTTGTGCTGAGAACTTTGTCTTGGGGGTCCTGAGCCAATACTTTTCCTTTTATACAGAAAGGGTAGACCAACTATTGAGAAAATAAACAGTCACAAAGAGGTATATTCAAATAGGTTCTTGAAGTGTGGCTAGCCTTTTACTATTTAGCAAGTAGTAGTGGCAACAAGAAAAGGTTTTGAAGAGAAGAGAGTCAAAAGACTCAAAAGTCTGATGTAGCTTGTTAAATGAGGATGCTTAGGCACTGGGAATCTGGAGGGTAATCAAGTGTTGCACATCATTGTGAAATCATATATCCATATGAAGTTTGTGCAAAATGCACATTTTGGGGCACCTCGTTAGATACTCTGCAGCAGATTCCCTTCAGAAGATGGATCATGGATAATGTTTAATAGTTTGTATTTTTTAAATTGTTAGGCTTGATCATTTGAAAAATCTGCATTTAGGTCTTAGCTCAGACTGAAAGTTAAACCCTAAAGAGCAGCAAGATTTTAAGTGTTTAGAATGGGAGTGTGAGCAACGTGGAAGCTAGATTAGTGACACAGGAAACCACAATAGTCCCAAAAAGTTATTATATGTTTTAGGACTAAAGACGTGAATGGATTTGAAATATATTTAAGGAGACAAAGTGGACCAGATTTAGCAGCTTACTGGAGCCAACCAGAGATGATACAGAAAAGGAAGACAGAAAATTCAAGTGTGTACTCAATTTGATGCATGAGACATGAAGGTGAGCAGAAAATCCGTGTGAAGTTCAGGAAAAAAAAATGTAGATGAGACTCCAGTATGCATCACCTTGCTGTAGCCACAGGAACAGCAGCACTTAATGGGTATCCTTGTGTGTATCAAGCATTCATTTTGTCCCAATATCATTTTATCACCTCTGGAGAAACTAAGTAATCAAAGAGGCACAGTTTTTGGTTTGAGATGAAAAAGCAGAATTGGTCAGTAAACATTTAAATCTGGATCTGCTTCACTTCAAAGCCCATACTTTATCTGTTCATTTAACTTTAAGAGATAAGCATTAGAAAAAGTGTTGGCAGGGTAAGTAGGTGTTTTGTTACAGTTTCCTCCAATAGTTAAACATTCCATCCTATAGTGAAGCTCTTTAAGACAGGCAGTAAGTAAACAATTCAAAGTAGCTTCTGGAAGTCTCTGAAACTGACAAGATTCACTATCCCTGTCCCTTCCCAAGAATATACAAAGAGAAAAGACTCCAGAGAGCCATTCTCAGACAAGCCAAGCTGTTAAAAAATTATTAGACAAGCTCAGCTACTTCATTAGAAGCAAAGATAGGCTGCTTGGAACACAAACCAACTGAGCCACCAGGAAATTACACTCTCCAACCTGTTGAATTGCCTGTAAACTGTGCAATGAGGTCTAAACTTCCAGTGGTGTGAGCTGTCACCCATGCTGGAAAAGGATTTGGTGATGCAGCCATCTCTAAATCATTTCTACTCCTGTAAGCAATACCTCATCCATAGTCCTATAAGTAACCCCAATAAAACTCACTGGTCCACCAAGTTTGACTTGTCATATCCATACTTAGGTCTGTTGTGAACTCCTTATCTGGGGTGATAGACATGTCTGTAGTATCTCTCCAGGAAAAGTTGGCCATATAAGAGTAGATTCAGTGGGCAATATATTTGGGAAATGATCCTGCATAGGCTCCAGAGTGCTATATGAGGACACCTTAGCTAGCCTTAGTAGCCTATCACCTATATGGATCCTTCAGTTCCTCTGACTAGGAAGTCCATATCAGGCTCCTACTCCAGTAATTTTCCAGTACCTCATCCACTGACAGGACATAACAGCCACACTAAAAGGTAGAAATAATGGTGGCAATATTTTCCTTATTTGAAGTAATCAGAGACTCTTTGAATGATAAACAATCCTAGGAAATAGGTTCCTTTCATTTTCCCTAAGGTGGCAACATATGAGTCTCTTGTCACATATTCATAAATGATAATTATAATTTTTATACTTATAACAACAAACTTTATTTGCTTTTAGAAATCATATACTTCTCATGAAAATTAACTCAATGGTAGCTTAATGATCAATTATGATGGGGCTACAGTTACTTTTACTCATGATTTCCTCTTTTTCCTCAGAATCAAGCTCTTAGCCACAAATAACAGATAGATGAACAAAGTCATGAAGCGAGGTGAGGTTCTGCTGACAGGACCACACAATGCTAAGTCAGTTTATCTTTGCAGTCTCTAACTTCCATACCGTTGTGTGGAACAGCCAAGTTAGCTTGCCTTACACGTGGTTTGCTCATGAGGATTTAAAGCTACTCTTATGTCTCTCAACTAAAAGTTATGCAATCTGAAATAGCCACAGGAAAAAAATCACATTGAGAACTTGATTAAAAAAAGAAAAGCAGTGTTAGGACAACAGTTGCTTCCTTTAATTTGGGAACAGACCTTTTTGCCTCATGTAAATGTATCATTTCTAGAAAGACTCTTTACAATTTTCCCATGTAACCTAGATCTAGCAATGCTGAACAAATCCTAAATGAACTGAAAGTGAATAAATAAATTGAAGGTGAAGAAAACAATTTAGCTAAGAAGTCTTTAATCAAGTATACAGAATGCTATATTCTCAAATTACCTGAGTGATTTAAGTAAATAACCAAGTATTAACCCAAAAATTAACACACTTAAAGCACAACTGATAATGCCATTCAAGTTTTCCTAGTTATTGAGTTATTATACTTTTGTTTATTTCTTCAAATAGAGTCTCACTCTAACATAGGCTAGCCTAGAACTCAGTATGTAATAAAAGCTGGCCTCAAACTTTCAGGAATCCTTTTGTCCTAACTTCTCAAGCAGTGGGATTACAATTGTGAGCCACCATGCTCAGCCTTTTTCTTTTCCAGTTTATTTAGTTTATTTCTTTTATTTACAGTTTATTTAAGAGTTACTCAAATGCTCTACCGTGCGGTTGACGCCCTTTTATGAAAGGCCATGTTCAACATAATCCAATCATGGCATTTCCTAATTGATATCTAGTAACTGGGAAAAGACAATCTCAAAAGTTCATTCTGTTCTCAACAAGACCTGAGGGTAAATTAAACTTCAAGCACACATTAATCTCTCCAACAGCTCAATGTACAAGGCTTTTATATCACACAGTGAAACAAAACAACTAATATCTTCTTCTTCCAGAATGAGATAAATGAGTTTGCTCTACCATAGACCTCTACTATGTACTGCCCCTCCAAAGGCTAAAAGCAATCCTGGAGTGGAACTTTTTTCATTGTTAGTTAATTGTATTGGGTGTTTACTGTAATAATGAAAGGACAGTGACCCATTTTCTCTTTGTGATGGTTGTTAGGAGCTAGAAAGATAACGCAATGGTTAAGAGTCCTTGCTATTCTTGCAAGAGGATCCAGGCTCAGTTCCTAGCAACAAAATGGTAGACCAAAACCCCCTATAACTCCAGTTCAAGGAAATCTGACAACCTCTTCTGGCTTCCATAGGCACCAGACATGTATGTGGTACACATATGTATATGCATGGATATATATTCACATATACACAAAAATATTATCCACTTGTCAGTGACAAGATTTATAAACATCTGTGTTATGAATTCTGGGAATGTCTATGACTTTCTAGGCTGAATATGTTGAGGTAGAAGATCCACTCTAACTTTGGGTTGCAGCAGGCGAAGGACTGGGATCCTAGAGCAAATGAAAAGGAAAAATGAGCTGAGTACAATCATTCCTCTCTCTGCTTCCCTCCACGGACACCAGGTTGACAGGTTGACTCATTCTCAGTTTGCCATGCCTACCTCACCATGATGGACTGCATTTTCAAACTAGGAGCTAAAATAAGCCCTTCTTTCCTTAATGGTGTTTGTCATGTACTGTTGAACAGCAACAAGAAGAGTAGCACACCCTTAATGTAAAAACTTTGGTGATATTATTTTAAAATAGTATAGTAATACAGCTAATATGTTATAAGAGCAGGATTCTGACCTGCTTGGTTTCTCCAAAGTATATACTCATTTAAACTGTCCTTCATATTATAGTACTTAAATGGTGATTTAGGACTTAATATGGATCCTCCTAAACTGCTAATAGCGGCTTCCAGGAAAAGATATTATATTATAAGCATCCTCTGTGTGACTAGAATGAAAAGAATTAGCATAATAGAGAGAAGGGCGTCAGAAAATGTAAGATAGCCGAAGAAAGCATAAACAAATAGGTTATGGAGAAAAGCAGGAAACATCTCATAGCTACAACTCCACCTCTCTAGGGAATGGGGAGATGGCAGAGTTGAAGTTAACAATATTAGATGAGCCAGGTAATCTTGGTAGCAACAGACTGGCCTTCCTGGTCACAAGATAAGTAGATAATTCTCACAAGGCTTAAGTCCAGTTGGAGAATTTGGAGTGACAGTGACTCCTCCTTTTGGCAGTCCAGCACTAGAAAAGAAATCCATTTTTCACTTGTCACACATTGGAGTGCTTTATCTGGGCACCATTTGAGGAGGGGATGACATTTGAGATTAGTAAATTCTTTGGACTTGAATGTAAGGAAGAATTACAACTTGAGGAGTCTTAAGGACACACAGCCAAGGTGTTTGGATGGGAGATGGCTATAAACAACCAAGGAGAAAAGGAGTATCTACTATGGAGTGTAGGCAGCAGGAGGCTTCGACTGTGAAGGGTAATACACGAACATGAGCATGAATGTAAAGAGAGGGAATATAACCTATGTCATGTTAAGGTGTAAAAGAATGACAGATCCAGGTGGTGGTGGTGCACGCCTTTAATCCTAGCACTAGGGAGGTAGAGGCAGGTAGATCTCTAGGTTCAAGGGCAGTCTGGTCTACAGAGTGACCTCCAGGACAGCAGGGTTACCCAGAGAAACCTTGTCTCAAAACACCTAAATAAAATAAATGAATGAATGAATGAATAAAGAATGACAGCTACATTAGGCCAGTAACAGAAGCATGTGTGTGGGTCCAGTGATTTGAGATGCTATGGTATCTGAGTATTCAGTGACAGGAGTTATAGTTCAAGGAGCGGAGGTATGAGTAGCTCTGAAGCCTGTAGGATTAGCATTCGTGTATGAGTATCAGGGTTTTAAGAATGTAACAGTTTCAGTGACTGTACAGCTTCTAGGAGGACCTGTCTTCCATTACCAGTGTGTAGCTGAGTCTTTTATATGTCAGTGCCTCAGGAAGTCTGCAACTGATGCTGTTTACGTGGGTATTGCTCAGTAGGTATTAACTTCTTAGAATCTAAAAAGTGCAGCACCTTATTTTTGAATTTCAAGTTTTAAAAGTAAATATTTTAAAATAAGTATAATAGGCCAGGTGTGGTGGCGCACGCCTTTAATCCCGGCACTCGGGAGGCAGAGGTAGGAGGATCTCTGTTGAGTTCCAGGCCAGTTTGGTCTACAAAGAGAGTCCAGACAAACCAAGGCTACATAGAGAAACCATGTCTTGAAAAAAAAGAAAAAACTAAAATAAGTATAACTATATTACTAACAAGTTATATCCAATATTCTACAACTACTATCTACATGGAGCAGTTGACTAAAAATTCAGCAGGTAGACTTAATTCAGCTGTTGAAGGTAGAGGATTTTACACATTGACTTATGTAAGTTTTCGTGATTTAACTGCCCTGGGCAATGGCATGGTATTGGGAACTGAGAACTGAAATTAATATGCAGAAAATGTTAAGGATACCACTAGTATGAGCTAGGCATGGCATAGCCTGTAATCCTAGTGTTTGAAAAACAGAGGCAAGAAGCTGGCTAGTTAGAGGCAAGTTGGGCTATATAGTGAGATCCTGTCTTAATAGCAATAAAAGAGAAATAAAAACCTTTAGTTCGAAACCTCTTCTTTTAAACATGTCCTCTCCTTTTGTATAGAGTCAGCTGTCACCCAATATTCACCCATTACTTCTCATACTTCTAAGGAACTGTCACTTGAATGTGCACCTTTATGACCATTTTCAATGATGAGGTAACATTTTGACATCCATAAGGAAAATGCAGATAGTTTTCTAAAAAATAAAAAACTGTAAGCAACTGACAGCTTGGTCAGTGTATATGGCAACTTATAAACAAGAAATTTCACCTGGTTTATTGACAGAAATGTGATATATGTAACTTGTGCATGGACCAAGGTCACTTCACCCCAACTGAAAATGAGTTATGACAGCAGTTTAATGGTGACTGCATCATATTCCTTTAAGTATCTTTAGCCCAAATACTATGACATATTAAGTAGTCTTTAAAAATCAGACTCACAGCCGGGCATGATGGTGCATGCCTTTAATCCCAGCACTCAGGAGGCAGAGGCAGGCGGAGCTCTGTGAGTTTGAGGTCAGCCTGGTCTATAAAGTGAGTCCAGGTCAGCCAGGGCCATTACAAAGGTAAACCCTGTCTCAAAAAACAACAAAACAACAAAATCAGATTTGTTGCCCTTCCACTAAGAAGCCCCGGTGGCTTTTCATTAGAGTAAAGGCCAAAGTACTTAAGATGCCACTAAACCCCATAGTTCTCCATCACTCCCTAATTAAGGCCAACCACTTATTCCGCTGGCCTCACCTTCTGCTTTGCCCTAGGAGCTTTCCTCTTCCTTGCTCACTTTGCTTCAGTGACACCAGAGTCTGCTGTTTTCAAATCTTTAGGCATGGTCTGCTTGAGGCTCTGTAATGTACATTAAACTGTCAAACTGTCTAGTGTTGTTTAAGCTCTTTGGGAAGCTGGTTTTGAAAGCAGGGTCTCCCTTTACTCTCATTTCAGGCTCAAGCATCTTTCTCAAACTGTCGCCTAAGGCAACTTGTGATGGACTGATCCTGCTAAATCTGTTACACAGAGGGAAAGACAGAAAATAGCATCAGAGTGAAGCCAGTGTCCTTGAGAACTACAAGGGAAACTATTTACAACAGATGTTGCTATTGTCTGTGCTATGTTATAAAAGTGTCTGCCATGGGAAAGGAGGCAGGAAGTCCAGCCATAGAGAGAAGACGCAATTGGAACTCCAGCTGACCACTTCAACTTCCCTAGTTGCCTTTTGCTGCATATTGTTGAACACTTGACTTGATATTACCTCTATCTGTTGCTAACTTGTACTTTTCCTTGGAAATCTCACTGGAGAGGACACTTGGCTCTGCCCAGGATTCTCTCTATTGGGAATCCAGCTGGTTTCTGCTGAGGTTCTAAGGCCGCCATGTGATGACACTACTTTTCTGCACCGTTCCCTGGCTATGGGGCCTTCCTCAACGGGCCTCGCTATTCGGCTGGTACTCTATTTGGAACTCCAACAGGCTGCCTTAAAAGGGCTGCTTTCCCCGCATGCTCTGAATGCCTGATTTGATTATGTTTTGCTATACAGCTACAGTGACTTACTATTCATTCTTTACTCTGACTTGCTGTAGAGTTAGCAGATCCACTCATTCAAAACGAAAATAAGGCTATAGTGGAGCATTCATCGAACCATACAAAGGTCTTTACATCTAAAACCACTTGCTTGCACTCTCTCTCCCCCTCTACCCACCCTCCTCACTTTCTCTTTCTCTCTCCTTCCCTCACTGCATCCCTCCCAAAAAATAGGTTCATCAGCACATTACAAAGACAACAAGACAGCAACAGCAGAACTCTCTCTCTCTCTCTCTCTCTCTCTCTCTCTCTCTCTCTATATATATATATATATATTTTTTTTTTTTTTTTTTGGTTTTCTTTTTGGTTTTTCAAGACAGGGTTTCTCTCAGTAGCTTGGATGTCCTGGAGCTCACTCTCCTTCACTTCTCTATAGAGCTTCTTCCAGCCCAAACTCCCAGGTCTGTACCATAATCAGTTTACTGAATCTGCTATATGTTTCTCCAGCCTGTTCCTTGAGGTGGTAAAGTATTTCTATTTTTTATTAAAAGATGTTGAAAGAAAAGGATACCTTTTTATGTATTTTTTTAATTTTTAATTTTATTTTATTAATTTATTCTTATTACATCTCAATTGTTATCCCATCCCTTGTATCCTCCCATTCCTCCCTCCCTCCCATTTTCCCCTTACTCCCCTCCCCTATGACTGTGACTGAGGGGGACCTCCTCCCCCTGTATATGATAATAGGGTATCAAGTCTCTTCTTGGTAACCTGCTGACCTTCCTCTGAGTGCCATCAGGCTTCCCCATCCAGGGGACGTGGTCAAATATGAGGCACCAGAGTACGTGTAAAAGTCATACCCCGCTCTCCAGTCAACTGTGGAGAATGTCCTGTCCATTGGCTAGATCTGGGTAGGGGTTTGAAGTTTACTGCCTGTTTTGAATGGGACCCCTGGGCCCAATTCTGCCTATCATAATGTTCTTCTTGTAGGTTTCTAGGACCCTCTGGATCCTTCTACTTTGCTATTCTCCCATGCTTCCCAATAGGATCTCCTCCCCTCTGTCCCAGTTTCCTGGTAAGTGAAGACTTTCATGGGACATGCCCCTTGGGCTAGTATGCAGATGTAAGTGAGTATATACCATTTGACTCTTTCTGCTTCTGGGTTAACTCACTCATTACAATCATTTCTAGTTCAATCCATTTGTCCACAAATTTCGAGAATTCCTTGTTTGTAATGGCTGAGAAGTATTCCATAGTGTAAATGTACCACAGTTTCTTTATCCATTCTTCTACTGATGGACACTTAGGCTGTTTCCATGATCTGGCTATTATGAATAAGGCTGCTATGAACATGGTTGAGCAAATTTTCTTGTTGTGTGCTGGAGCATCTTCTGGGTATATTCCAAGGAGTGGAATAGCTGGGTCTTGAGGAAGCCCTATTCCCATTTTTCTGAGATAGCACCAGATAGGTTTCCAAAGTGACTGCCTTTTTATGTATTTAGGTTAAAAAAAAACCTTAAATGTAAATCAAGGTATTTAGTAATTTTTTTACAAGCTTGATTTAAAGAATTATTATGAAACATAATTATGGGGTGGGATCATTTCAGTAATAATGAACCAAGCTGAAGGTAACTAATTAGCAGCATCTAATTTCAAGTGAATTCAAGTCTATTCCCATGACCAGGGAAAGCTATCTAAAACATTCCTTCTCAAAAGTAGCAGCCATTAGTGGCAGATACCACTAAATTAAAATATTTATTTAGTGATGTTTAGATAAAATATTTTTTTCTATCTAAAATTTGAGTTTTAAATTTATAATTGTATATATTTTGTATTTGAAATTATATTTCTATTTCCCCTCACACTTTACTTTTGCTCAGGGTAACAAACAATAATTGTGGAGTCCTGGTTCCTGTTAACTGCTGAAGACACACCTAGTCTCAAAGCTTCCTATCATTGGTGCTATTCCCCACTATTTTACCTAGTTAGCGGTTACCTTAGCATCTGCTATCTCTTGCTCTATGGCACCGTGTTGCTCTGTGCTGACTTCTCATCAGTTCCTAGATGCATGGGGAGGGGTGAGCTGCTGCTAGGGATTGAACCCAAGTTTCCACATGCTAAGCACGTGCTCTACTATTGAGCTATATGCCACCCTCGCAGCACTCTGTCTTTGCTTTTAACCACTAGTCAGTACATTTCTCAAAATGAGTCTTAATGCACTGACTGAATCAAGAGAACTGAGTGCCAACAGTGCTACCATTTCCACGCAAGGATTTAAATATCCACTTTTTAAACTCTTGATCTATCGAGACTTTTTTTCTTTTCTCTTTTCTTTTTGGAAGACAAGAGCCTTGTTGTTTCACCCATGCTTGCCTCAAACTTATTTCTCTCCTGTGTCTGGTTATTTGTTTGCTTGGTTGGTGTTTTTTGTTTTGTTTTGTTTTTGCTTCTTTAAGACATATATATATCTCACTATGTAGCCATAGCTGTTCTGGAACTCAC
Source organism: Acomys minous (assembly GCF_964271855.1). NCBI lineage: Eukaryota > Metazoa > Chordata > Mammalia > Rodentia > Muridae > Acomys > Acomys minous. The sequence goes on along the minus strand of NC_140495.1, from coordinate 16,130,188 downwards.
TAGGTAGACCATCACGGCCTCAAACTCACAAAGACCTGTCATGTCCTACCCCATCATCAGTCCCCCTGACCTGTCATGTCCTACCCCATCATCAGTCCCCCTGACCTGTCATGTCCTACCCCATCATCAGTCCCCCTGACCTGTCATGTCCTACCCCATCATCAGTCCCCCTGACCTGTCATGTCCTACCCCATCATCAGTCCCCCTGACCTGTCATGTCCTACCCCATCATCAGTCCCCCTGACCTGTCATGTCCTACCCCATCATCAGTCCCCTGACCCCCCACTCTCCATCTCCCCACTCACCACTTCCCAATTAGCAGGATTAAAGGCATGAGGTACTATGCTGGTTCTGCCTCTGTATCTTATGTACTGGGATTACAGGCGTGTTCCATCACACCCAGCTGACATGGTCTTTAATATCTGCAGATCTAAGGCCTGACAGATTTTTTTACAGTGCTTAGAAAAGAAGAGAAATGCATGATTTAGTTTGATGAGAAAATTCTCTTCTTTCAGACAATCACCTCCAATCACTAAAATTTGTGTCTCAGGGAACCCAGCCACAGAGACCTTCAAGCATTGAAATTCCAAAGACAACAGACACATGTTTCACCAAGTATAACAGGTCTCAGATAAATAAAAAATTAGTTTAAATCTCTCCAAACAAAATATATTTTAACAAAAACTTTTAAACTTTGATTTTGACTTTTAATCTGTTTATATTTTCCTTCATTAAGTATTCTTTAATAGTTTTTCAAATGTGGTATTTAGCCCAGGAGACAGAGGGGTGGGAAAGAGCGCTCACTTGAGTCATTCTACCTAGGACTCTTGTCTTCAGGGAAGAGCTAAAATGGGAAAGTATAGAATGCTTTAATATGAATTCAATGAGATTCTACAGTGTTACTTTTTCAACTACAGACTTAATACTGAGAGTCCATCTTGTACTATAAGAAGCTTGTGTATTTAATCTGTTCATCTCACTTCAAGTTTGGCAATACCTTTGTTCTACACATCATACTCTAAGGAGAGGAACAGAAGGGGATTGGCTTGTGCTGTGGTTTAGACACTGAATGCCATCCTAAGGCCTCACATGTTGAAAACTTTATTCTTAGAGCAGTGATAGTAGGAGGACCTGTGGACCTTAAAAGGTTGGACTGGGGCTGGAGAGATGGCTCAGTGGTTAGGGGTACTGGCTGCTCTTCCAAAGGACTTGGGTTCAATTCCCAGCTTCCATTGTGGCTTCCAACTGTCTCTAACTCCAGTTCTACGGGACGGACACACTCTCACAGACACATACAAGCTGGCAGAACACCGATGTACATTAAACATATAAATAAATAAACCTCCATCTTTGCGGGGATGTGCTGCCCCTTCATATCTCAACAGATGAATTCCCTGAACTTACATCAGAAGTCATTCTACTCTAACTCACGCTCTATGCACACGACTTAACATTTTTAATAAAGAACATAAAACTTTAAAAAGACACATGAGTAAATTGTTTTTATCCATAGCTGTAGAATGACACATTGACTGCTTTTTACATTGAATGTCATCGTTTTCCCAACTTGAGCAGTAGATTCAGATCACAGAAAGACAACAAACACAGGACAGTAACACCTGATCTTATTCATGGATGAAAAGGGGAAAGTTTAACCACAGACTAAAGAACATATCTAAAGTCAAAGTTTCACCCTGCATCTAGCTGTCTCAGATGACCTTAACTTAAGTGTTTTTAAATAAGATTTGATATACTTATCACACACAGAAGCAGTATGTCAAGATAGCCTGGCAACTCATAAGAAAAATATTGAGCTTTAAAAGCCAATTTGCATTCATTTGCTTAACTTTCTGTTTGGGATTATATAAAAAATATAATGACAGGACAATAAAGACAATAGGATTACACATAATATCATTTAATACAGAAGCCTCAGATCCCTAACTTGTGTCAGGGAGAATAAAGAAGAAAGGTGCTGCTCATAAGTACCAAAGGCTGGATGGTTCCTGTCTTATTCCTGCTGGCACTCACAGGAAATCTCCCTGGGATGTTGAGTGATGAGCTAGAGCCCATGTGCCAGAACAGTTAAGACATCTAGAGTTTACCCGGACTTAACTGATAGTCTATAATTATGTGCCCAAGCGCCCAAAGATAAGCTCTAGTTGCATTATAAGGCATGGCCTCTTTTGCAGAGAGAAACAAAACTGTTAACTTTAATAAACAGAGTGCTCACCTATAATTTTAAATGAAAATTTCTCTCCAGGGGCTCTTGATAACATCAGATCCAGATTGTCTTGCTTAAGTAGAAAGCTTAACTCTCAGAGTTTTCTACTGCAATTAAAGAAGCAGCTGATTTTTTTTTAAGTATTCTGTGTAAGGGTATTTTAAATGCTGAGTAAACTCAAGAAGGAATTGAGGGTGTTGTAGCTTGCTTTGTACAGTATCCATATTATGATGGCTAGTGTAAGGTTTTATATGTGATAATCAGTCCTGGTAACTTTCTGAGGACAAGGTCTTACTCTCAAGACCCAACTACAAAGCTGACATAGAAAAGCTCTATATGGGATGGCAGGTGAATATAAAATCAAACAGTGGCACCTTGGGACTTCTGAAGACTGCCAAATTTGCAGAAGTCCAGTAAAAAAGACCTAGGCCTAATAACCCAGACCCAAAGACATCAGTGGTGCAGAAAAAAATATATCAAACAGAGATAGTTTTTTGTTAATAAGGAAATTCACATACTAGAAAAGATAGGTGGTCAGTTTGACAAGCTGTAGGGGGTGCTGGTGCCACAGAAAGCAGAGTGTGGAACCAAGAAGAATTATTCTTAACCTTTAAGATTTCATTAAGTGCCAGGTCTGGTGGCACACACGCCTGTCATGGAGGCAGAGGCAGGCGTATCTTTTTGAGTTGGAGACCAGCCTGGTCTACAAAAGGAGTCCAGGACAGTGATGGCTACACAGAGAAATTATGTCTTGAAAAACAAAAACAGAAAAGATTTCATAAAGTTTGTCTTTGGGGGGCTTATGTGGGATCTATCACACATCCTTTATTATCTATGCCTTTTGGAGTAAGAATGGAGGTATGTAATTTTTTTTTTTGTAAGTTCACAGATGGAGATACCTTTTGACATAGAATGAATTATTTAAGTCCCACCAGACTGTTTCAGGTATTCAGATGACATTTGGGATTTTAGAGCTGATGCTGGAACAAAGTAGAATTCTGTTGGGATAAAATGAATGTACTTTTTAAATATTTATTTTATGTGCATAATGTTTTTCCCGTATGTATGTCTATGTGAGGGTTTCGGGTCCTCTGGAACTGAAGTTACAGACAGCTGTGAGCTGCCGCTGGGTGTTGAGAATTGAACCTGGGTCCTCTGGAAGAAAGTAGCCAGGGCTTCTAACCACTGAGCCATCTCTCTAGCCCAAAGCGAATGTATTTTATATGTCAGAAAGATATTCATTTGGGGGTAACAGGGATAGAAGGTTATAAACCATATGAAATTCTAAATCTATATGAGGTAGTTAGGTCATGAGGATAGAGCCCTCAAGAGTGAGGGCTGGTGAGACGGCTGAGTGGTTAAGAGCACAGAGGACCTGAGTTCACTTGGCAACACCCATTTGGGTGGCTCACAACTGCCCATAACTCTAGCTGCAGGGATCACATGACTCTGGGCATTTTCACATAGGTGCACACATATAATACACACATAATTAAAATAAACATTTAAAAAAGAAGAAATGAGAGTGGTTGAGGAGGAGTTAAGACAGATTTTTCTTCTAGTCATGGGGGGAAAAAGGACAGTGATCTGTAAATTGGAAAGAATGCTATCACAAAGCACTAGCTCAGCTGGCACCTCTATATTGAGCTTTCTAGCCTTTAAAAGAACTGTAAGAAATAAAAGCCTTCCATTCTATGACCTTCTGTCATAGAAGCCTGAATTAAGACATAATACCCATACAAATAAAAATAATCAATAAATAAAATGTTCAAAAAAAAAAACCAGCCACAGTCTCCATCTATTCACCCCTGGACTACAATCCTGCCTGTCTTATCAATCATAGATGCTATCACTACTCCTGGGCCATGATCAGCAGCCTAGCAATCTACTTATTTGCTAAAGGTAGGCAGTGCTTTAATTTATTTTTTGTCAAGATCAGAACATCGTGGAACAGGGAAATTAACTTTTTCTTTCACATGGTTCAACTTTCATTAAAAATTTTATCTTATGTGTAACATATAATTCTCAAAGTGAATTTAAGTAAAAGGGCAAACAAACAAACAAAAAACCCCAAACAAAATAAAAGCTCCATTAAAGTACTCAATGATGAGAAAATTCCTAAGTAATATAAAAGTATCACCCCTGCCAATTTTTTTTCTTTTGGATCCACTTAGTAAATGACCACAGAGAAATGTCTGAATTTTCTAGAATGGCATTTTGCCTACAAATGCCATCATATATTATCAGATCTTTGTATCTTCTAGACAAAAGGAAGCCCAGGATCTCCTTAAGTTTTCTCTACCCATGAAGTCAGAAAGCAGTACTGTACTTATTTATGCTTAAGGATCCAAAGCTCTACCGATATAGTATACTGTGGACCAGCCATTTTGTTGCCTTTTTTTTCCCCAAACCAAAGGGAAAAATGAGTGACAATGCCAGCCTTCCTCTTCCCTCTTGCTCAGAAAATGACCTCCTTCTCACAGGGCGACAACAGCACTGAGGGCCAAAGCTGCCCTCAGATGTAACCCTTTGTCTGTGAGCCCTCTCACGCACACAAAGCACAGCAAGCCCTTTCTGTATCTGGGGCTGGGCATCTCTGCCCCATGCTTCTCCTCTGCCTTTTCTCTAGTGTTAAACAAAACACACTTTTTCTGAAGAAGTGAGAGCCAAACCTTAATTTTGAGCTTCCACATGGAATTAGGTATAGGAGAAAAAGAAGCTGTTTGTGTTGCAGGCATGCTCTGGAATATCCTTCCAAGGACCCATTGTTGCAGGTTCTAGTCCCACCTGGTGATATAACTGGAAGGTGCTGGGAAACTACAGGAAGCCAGGCTTAGTTAGAGGAAGTAGGCTATTGGACCATGCTAATTAAGAGTACATTCAGACTCCAGCCTTTCCTCTATTTCTACTTCCCAGCTGCCATGTAATAAACTCGTATATTCCCATGGTGCACTTCTGCCTTACAACAAGCCTAAAAGCAATGAAGACAGCCAAGCACGGACTGAAACCCTTAAGGCAGTGATTGAAAATAAATCTTTCCTCTTGAAAGTTGCCCACCTCAGGTATGTTGTCACAGTGATGTGAAGTTAATACAACATGGGAGAGTTTGGATGACTTCAAGGGCTACTGGGAACTGGAGCCGAAGTCCCAGCTAATAAGACGAAGTTAGTTTACCTTGTTTTATCTCCTCAATATGTTTACTCTGAAGGCCAGAGTTACCTTTGACCCATCCCATTCCAATAAATATAAGTAATATAAGTATAAATTTAAATATAAACCTCTCCAAAACTTTCCAGGACTCTTACCTGATCTGCTTGCCTTCTCTCATGTCATATAGAGAAAAGAAAACATCGGTATCTTCCCCAATGGTATTATAGGTAAAACTCTTTAGGCTGAAGAAGAAATGATGTGGTACTGGCATCCGGCAGGTTTCCCCGTGGCGTGGGCGCATTGTATCTACCTATTGAGGAAAGTAAAGCATTGTGATTTATATTTTAGTTGCTCATTATATTCATCATTAAGAAATAAAAATAAATTACTAACTCTCATTGTAAGGACAAAAGGAATTATTAAATAGGTAAGATTGAAGATGGTTTCTCTGGCAATATGGACTACTACTGCAGACTTAGATGGAGCTGGGCAAGCATCTCATGTACTAGATTTAAACTGTTAGGTAGTGATAGCTACCATTCTAGATATAATTTTATACTTTCCCAAATGGATTCTCTTCAGTTCCACAGTCTACTTACTTTTAACTGTGCCTAAATAAATATGCAGAGAAGAACGGAGACTGACCAAGCTGCTTAGAGGTCAAAGCTTCTTAGAAGGAAGGTGTAACACTATTAAAGTTTTAGGGAGGCAAATATGAGCTAAAAACAATAATATGCATGCTACGCAAGTGTCATAAAGAAAACCCATATTTTGTATATGTACTAAAAAAACTACAAATGAGGACACCCTGCCCCCAAATGTGAATGGTGTCTGTCATTTCTTGGTGTTTTCATGTGTGTGATCTCTTAAAAGAAAGAGCTGAAGGAAAAAACTGGGAAGTTTAAGGACACCACTTACTTGGGATGTGCTCTGCTGCACACTCTGTCGGCTAGATAAATGCTACGGAAAGAAAGAAATACAGAAGAGTCACTCTATGGTAAAGGAAACTAACTCTTATTAAGCACCCATCTAACTTATTCAGTCTACTATGACTTTTACTGTCATGATCTCACTTAAGTAGGTGTTATTCATACTTGGTAGAGGCAACAGTAAAGGACCGGCTTACTGAAGGTCACACAACAAGAGGTGGTATTATCTGTATTAAAACCCCAAGCCTCTTTATTCCTGAGTAATAGCCAAACCACACATAGGTGGATGCTTGATACTAGATTTCTGATTTGGCAGTATCTTTCACATTGTATAAGTTTCTATGCTGTTGGATACAGTTTCTTCAGCCTTTCCATAATGGGGCCCTTTAACAAAATCTCCTCAACACCTCTCTATGCTGTTCCTTTATCACTGGCTGAAGCTATAAGATGCAGATCACAATTTGAGCTTTATCACATAGACTGTGACCTTCTTTTTGAGAAACTAATTTTAAGTACTTTGAAACAACAGGTATCTAGCAATCCCTAATAACAACTGCTAGACAGTGAAATCAGCATTAATTCTCTGATCAGGTATCAAAAGCTTTTTTATTTTTACTTTTATTTTTGACAGTAAGTGGTAGGAATTTGAAAGGACAGGTGAACAACTACTAATTAAAGGTTGTGTGTGTGCAAATCTAGCATCATAATTCCAGGATTAGAACCTCTGAAAAGCTGAAAAGAATATATGGGAAATAGGAAGGCTGTTGGAAACAGAAATGGTGGCTCTTTAAGTTCTGGCCCCATGTTGGCTCTGTGGCAACATACAGGGTCTGAGACTACAGAGGAGCCCACAAGCTTTAGAATGAGGCTGTAAAGGAAGTGGTCCCCAAGAGGTGGAACCAGTGTATCCAGAATGCAGTGCTGGGGTGAGCATCAGGATCTAGGGTGTTTCTTCTCGGCTTCTAAGTCCTTTTAAAAATTGTAGTCTCTTCACATTTCTAGCTAGGCTTGGCATGCATGTTACAGTTCTCATCCAGAAACATTTCAATCACTTGGCTCAAATCAAACCAAGCAGGAACTGGAACATGATGTAGGTGAGGAGGGTCAGCAACAACCTCACTACTCAGGACCTCTTCCCCCACACATAGGTTGCAAGATTAAAACAAAACAAACAAAAAGCAACCCAAGCTTTCCAGTAGAGATTTTCTTCAACAATAAAACTAAGACAAGAGCTTGTCTCATTATGTGTGTGCATGTGCATGTATATGAATAAGCCAGAAGTCAGGGTTGAATACCTTCAATTGCTCTCCATCTTAATTTTTGAAACAGGGCTCTCAAAGACCTTAAAACTACCAATTGGCTAAGCTTGCTATGCAAGGAATTCCAGGGATCCCCTAGCAAGTTCTTTTGGTGCTCAAATTACATAGTGGGAATCACTCTTATATTATAAGTTAGGGACTTAATTACAGAAGTTTGATTGTGGTTTTGAATCTTGACTCATGTCTACTAGATGGGTATTTTCTTATCTATAAGTTGTATGTAAAAATCTGTGATTAAATCTTCATAGAAGTTTATGTGGATTAACTCAAAATAGTAGCAATCATATTGTAAATGGATTAACTTTTCAGGAAAGTGACCCCGTTGCCCCTGCTGAGGAGTTCCAGCAGCAAAGCTGCTTCAAGTTTTGCCTCTGGGCTCCCCCTACATCTTTCCTTGGGTACCTCCCTTCAGCTCTTCAGCTCCTCTGGGTGCTACCAGATGTGGTCAGTGAAAGGGGTGCTCAGAAAGTCAGGCTGTGCTGTTGCCTCTCTACATTTATGGAGAGCAACATCTCAGGATTCCAGAGCAGCTGAGGCTAAATCTCCAAAGCCCTGGGGCCTGAGATCAGACTCCTCTAGAAACTAAGACGCTGACAGACATATTTGTGAGGCAGGAACTATCAAGGACTTGCTTCCCTGTCTTAGCAGAGTTTTGTCAACTCTGCCTGCATCCAAGCTTGCCCTTTTTTCAGAAGAGGGGCAGAATTCTGTCTGTGGTAGAAACGAGGACATTTTGCCCAGTGGCTTCTTCGCCTCAAATATGTCTGTCAGCTATGTTGGGCTAGAAGGCTGAAGATGATGCTCCAACATTATAGAGAGCTTTGGGTGACTGCTCAGGTAGCAAACTGTCTCTGTCATCTTCTCATTTGGGAAGCTGCTAACCTGTATTCCCTTTATACTCAGGTAATTAATTTTATTCTTTCTCAAGTCTCTGATGGGGTTGAAGACCAGGTAGCTCAGTTTTACAACAAAGCTTAGTTGTTTAGGGGTTAAGATGTTTTTAGGTCTAATACATGTCTTAAATTGATAATTACAAGATATGATAGATATTGATTTACATTCAGAATTTTAGACACACCAAAACAAGAAAGATGCTTTCTTCAAGGCTGCCAAATACAAATAACCAAAACACTAAGAATGTAACATTTATATAGTTCCTGATTGTTTCATAGTTCTTCTTGTTATAGGTAGTTTATTGTACATATGTGTACTATAAATATACATGTAAAAAATAAAAAATATTTATTAAAAAAGAAAAGAAACTAAGAAGGTGAAGCCACAGAGAAAAGCAGCAGCACCCCAGTTAAGGCTGCTGCTGACAGGGAACTCAGTGGGAAGGAGATATTTCCAACTAGAGCTAGTCTGTGAGCTCCAGAGTTATCTCTGTGGCAACAATGTATAAACTAGTCATTTCCCTGAAAGCACCAAGCTTTGTATGGTTTGGTACTGTCAGTCAGGGACCAGGACCAGGAATCTGAGCCCTTAGTATAAGTGCATGGTTTAGTAAGGAAAACTGCTCAGTCTGTGCAAACCTCTTAAGGCATGAGTTAATAGGCCCTCCCCCCACACCTCTCTGTCAGACTGGCGGTTCCAGCCTCTGTCACAACTGTCATCTCCAGGCCTTGGGTGGATTCATGCTATTTTTAGGTGAAAAGTCTGAACAAAACCCCACCAATCCCTAAGCTACCCCAAGCTTGGGACTTGAAATACCACCAGTCCTCACTCTGGAAATCTCTACCCTAGAAAGTTCTGCCCCCCTTTTAAAATTTCTATACAAAAGCTGTATTTGCTCAGTTCCTTGCTGTCCTCTCCTGGGAGGAGAGGCAGCCACTCCTGGATTTGTCCCTCCAATAAATCTCTTTTCAGAGATTTGCTTCCTGGTGTAACTCTCTCACCAGAAGAAGCCATGAAGGAGCAGGGCTGAGGCTCCTGACCTCCTGAGCTCAGCTGGGGATACCCTCCCGTGTGAGTTCCAACTTCTCTCTTGAGAAGGCCTCCTCTCAAAGCTTCCTGGGCTTTCATGCCTTGGGATACCCCTCCCCACCTCAGAGCTGGGATACCTTCTCAGGCTTTTGAATTGTGGGTTTCCTGGATACCTTCCCATATGGGCAGGAAGGCCAAAAGTATCTATCATATTGTACGAGGATAATTGTAATTACAATTAGTATTCTTATTATTCTTAGTTGGTATTATTCTTAAAAGTTGGTATTACTCTTACAGGGGGAAAAGTCATTCATGTTTAAAAGTAAATTCTGTCCAAGAACATCATGACATCACAAACATTTGGTGCCTGGTACTAGTAAACTCTTAATCATTGTTTCTATCCTGCTTTCTTTTTGTGCCTAAAAGTATGTAGCAGAACTCATTTGGTGCTTCTCATAGCTTAGATAAGAATTATTATTGTAATGAATTGATTTCATCCACAAATACTACAATAACTAATTAAAATTAAAGAATTTAAATGTCATAATTATTTATATTATTAGCAACATTAGATAATTACTATTGATTATTAATGTCTACTACTGGAACTGTATATTCCCATGATACATATTAAAGTAATAAAATCAAGTCTCTAAGCTGGGCAAATTATTAATAAAATGTATATTACACAAAGGAAAACATATAAAATTGATTTTAAAACATTTTAAGGGTTGGCTACAGCACTTATCTAGTCTAAACAAGGCTCTGGGCTTGATCTGGGACAGTGAAAAAACAAACTTTACAAACCAACCAGGCTTCAAAAAACTCAAGTTTTCTATGGTTCCCTGATCATATGTCACTATCATATGTTTGCTGGCTTTCAAGACAGGGTTTGTCAATGTAGGCCTGGTTGTCCTGAAACTTGCTTCATAGGCCAGGCTGTTTTCTTTTTTTTTTTTTTTTTAATACATTTTTATTAATTTATACATATTACATCTCAGTTGTTAGCCCATCCCATGTATCCTCCCACTCCTCCCTTCCTCCCACTTCCCCCCTACTCCCCTCCCCTCCCCTAAGTCTGTGTCTGAGGGGGACCTCCTCCCCCTGAATATGCTCATACGGTATCAAGTCTCTCCTTGGTGACCTATTATCTTTCCTCTGAGTGCCACCAGGCATCTCTGTCCAAGGGACATGTTCAAATATGGGGCACCAGAGTTTGTGTGAAAGTTAGATCTCCTTCTCCACTCAACAGTGGAGAATGTCCATCGGCTAGTCCGGGTAGGGGTTCAAGGTTTTTACTGCCTATTTTTTCCTTGGCTGTTGCCACAGTTTGCGGAGGGCCCCAGGGCCCAGACTCGCCTGTAGTTTTCCAGGACCCACTGGGTCCTTCCATTTCCTCTTTCTCCCAGGCTTCTCACACCTAAAGTTTCAATAGGATGTCCTCCCCTCTTACCCACTATTCTGGTAGGTACAGTTTTTCATGGGGACGTACACCTTGGACTAGTGTCTCGATATAAGTGAGTATATACCATTTAGCTCTTTTTGCTTCTGTGTGAACTCACTCATTATGACAATTTCTAGTTCAATCCATTTGTCCACAAATTTTGGAAATTCCTTGTTTTTAATAGCTGAGTAGTATTCCATAGTGTAAATGTACCACAGTTTCTTTATCCATTCTTCTATAGAGGGACACGTAGGTTGTTTCCAAGTTCTGGCTATTATGAATAAGGCAGCTATGAACATGGTTGAGCATATGTCCCTGTTGTGTAGTAGTACATCCTCTGGGTATATTCCAAGGAGTGGAATAGCTGGGTCTTGAGGAAGCCCTATTCCCATTTTTCTGAGAAAGCACCAGATAGCTTTCCAAAGTGGTTGTACTAGTTTGCATTCCCACCAGCAATGCAGGAGTGTTCCTCTTTCTCCACACCCTCGCCAGCATGAGGTGTCAGTTGAGTTATTGATCTTAGCCATTCTGATGGGTGTAAGATGGAATCTCAGTGTCGTTTTGATTTGCATTTCTCTGATGACTAAGGAGGTCGAGCATTTCTTTAAGTGTTTCTCAGCCATTTGATATTCCTCTGTTGAGAATTCTCTGTTTAGCTCTGCGCCCCATTTCTCTATTGGGTTATTTGGTTTGGTGGTGTTTAATTTCTTAAGTTCTTTATATATTTTGGATATTAGACCTTTGTCAGATGAAGAGTCGGTGAAGATCTTTTCCCAGTCTGTAGGCTGTCGCTTTGTTCTCTTGACAGTGTCACCTGCCTTACAGAAGCTTCTCAGCCTCATGAGGTCCCATTTATTAATTGTTGATGTTAAGGCCTGGGCTGTTGGTGTTCTGTTCAGGAAGTTGTCTCCTGTGCCTATGAGTTCCAGACTCTTCCCCACTTTTTCCTCTAATTGGGTTAATGTCTGTGGTTTTAGGTTGAGGTCTTTAATCCACTTGGACTTGAGTTTTGTGCATGGTGACAAATATGGGTCTAATTTCATTTTTCTACATGTAGACATCCAGTTAGACCAGCACCATTTGTTGAAGATGCTGTCGTTTTTCCATTGAATGGATTTGGCTTCTTTGTCGAAAATCAGGTGAGCAAACGTGTGTGGATTCATCTCTGGGTCTTCAGTTCGATTCCATTGATCCACTAGCCTATTGCTGTGCCAGTACCATGCTGTTTTAATTACTGTTGCTCTATAGTACAACTTGAGATCAGGTATGGAGATTCCTCCAGCGGATCTTTTATTGTATAGGATTGATTTTGCTATTCTGGGCTTTTTGTTTCTCCATATGAAGTTGAGAATTGTTCTTTCAATATCTTCAAAATATTTAGTAGGTATTCTGATAGGGATTGCATTGAATCTGTAAATTGCTTTTGGTAAGATGGCCATTTTTACTATGTTGATTCTTCCAATCCACGAACAAGGTAGATCCCGCCATCTTCTGATGTCATTTTCAATCTCTTTCTTCAGAGGTTTAAAGTTTTTTTCAAATAAATCCTTCACTTGCTTGGTTAGGGTTATTCCTAGATATTTTATATTGCTTGTGGCTATCGTGAAGGGAGTAATTTTTCTAATTTCTTCCTCTGCCTGTTTGTCATTTGTATATAGGAAAGCTACTGACTTTTTTGAGTTTATTTTGTATCCTGCCAATTTGCTGAAGGTGTTTATCAGCTGTAGGAGTTCTCTGGTGGAATTTTGGGGGTCACTTATATACACTATCATATCATCTGCAAATAGGGATAATTTTACTTCTTCCTTTCCCATTTGGATCCCCTTGATCTCCTTTTGATGTCTTATTGCTCTGGCTAGAACTTCAAGAACTATATTAAAGAGATATGAGGAAAGTGGGCAGCCTTGTCTGGTCCCTGATTTTAGAGGGATTTCCTTGAGTATCTCTCCATTTAATTTAATGTTGGCTATTGGTTTGCTGTATATAGCCTTTATTGTGTTTAGAAAAGTGCCTTGTATTCCCGATCTCTCCAGAACTTTAAACATAAATGGGTGTTGGATTTTGTCAAATGCTTTTTCTGCATCTAAAGAGATGATCATATGGTTTTTCTCTTTCAGTTTGTTTATATGGTGGATTACATTGATGGATTTCCGTATGTTAAACCATCCCTGCATTTCTGGAATGAAGCCTACCTGGTCATGGTGAATGATGTCTTTGATATGCTGTTGTATTCGCTTTGCGAGTATTTTGTTGAGTATTTTTGCATCAATGTTCATAAGAGAAATTGGTCTGAAATTCTCTTTTTTTGTTGGGTCTTTGTGGGGTTTAGGTATCAATGTGACTGTGGCCTCATAGAAGGAGTTTGGTAATATTCCGTCCATTTCTATCTTTTGGAATAGCTTGAATAGTATCGGTATTAGCTCCTCTTTGAAGGACTGGTAGAATTCTGCGCTGAAACCATCTGGCCCTGGGCTTTTTTTGGTTGGAAGACTATCAATGGTTGCTTCTATTTCTATAGGCGAAATAGGGCTATTTAATTTTTTTATCTGGTCTTGGTTCAATTTTGGTAAATGGAATCGGTCGAGAAATTTGTCCATTTCCCTTAAATTTTCAAATTTTGTGGCATAAATGTCTTTGAAATAGGTCCTTATGATTCTTTGTATTTCTTCAGTGTCTGTTGTTATGTCTCCCTTTTCATTTCTGATTTTGTTAATTTGGATAGCTTTTCTTTGTCTTTTAGTTAGATTGGCTAACGGTTTGTCTATCTTGTTAATTTTCTCAAAGAACCAGCTCTTGGTTTTGTTGATTCTTTGGATTGTTCTCTTTGTTTCTAATTTATTGATTTCAGCCCTGAGTTTGATTATTTCCAGGCGTCTACTCCTCTTGGGTGTTTCTGCTTCTTTTTTTTCTAGGGCTTCCAGATGTGTTGTTAGGTTGTTTATGTGGGATGATTCCATTTTCTTTTTAAAGGCACTTAGTGCTATGAATTTTCCTCTTAGCACTGCTTTCAATGTGTCCCACAAATTTGGGTATGTTGTTCCATCATTTTCATTGAATTTCAGGAAGTCTTTTATTTCTTCCCTTATTTCTTCCGTGACCCATGTGTCATTAAGTAGAAAGTTGTTTAGTTTCCACGTGTTGGTATGCTTTTTGTTATTTCTATTGTTGTTGAAGTCCAGCCTTAGACCATGGTGATCTGATAAGATACAAGGTATTATTTCAATCTTCTTGTATCTGTTGAGGTTTGCTTCGTGACCAACTATGTGATCAATTTTAGAGAACGTTCCATGGGGTGCTGAGAAAAAGGTATACTCCTTTGCGTTTGGGTGGAAAGTTCTGTAGATATCTGTTAGATCCATTTGATTCATGACATTGGTTAATGAGGTTATTTCCCAGCTTAGTTTTGAAATCAAAGTCCTATCCTTGAGTGAAAGTGGGGTGTTGAAGTCTCCCACTATTAATGTGTGGGTATCGATGAATGGGGCAAGCTTTGTTAATAACTCTTTTACAAATGTCGGAGCCCTTGTATTCGGAGCATAGATGTTCAAAATCGTGATGTCTTCCTGGTTGACTTTACCTTTGACAAGTATGAAGTGACTGACCATCCTTGTCTCTTTTGACTAATTTTGGTTGAAAGTCTATTTTATTAGATATTAGAATAGCTACCCCAGCTTGTTTCTTGTGACCATTTGCTTGGAATATTTTTCCCCAACCTTTTACTCTGAGGCAATGTCTGTCCTTGTGGTTGAGATGTGTTTCTTGAATGCAGAAGAATGTTGGGTCGTGTTTATGCATCCACTCTGTTAGTCTGTGTCTTTTTATTGGAGAGTTGAGACCATTAATGTTGAGAGATATTAATGACCAGTGATTGGTAAGTCCCTTCATTTTTGGTATTTGTAACAATCGAGTTTTTGTGAGGTTGTGATTTTGCAATGGTGTAGTTATTTATTTCTTATGTATTTTTGGTTGTAGTTTGACCAGTTGGGGTGGAGTTTTCCTTCTAGTAACTTCTGTAAAGCCGGATTTGTTGCTAGGTACTGTGTGAATTTGTTTTTGTCATGGAATATCTTGTCTTCACCTCCAATGGTTATTGATAATTTTGCTGGATATAGTAGTCTTGCCTGGTATCTGTGTTCTCTTAGCGTTTGCAGAACCTCTGTCCAGGCCCTTCTGGCTTTCATGGTCTCTGCTGAGAAGTCAGGAGTGATTCTGATAGGTTTGCCTTCATATGTTACTCGTCCTTTTTCTCTTGCCGCTTTTAATATTTTTTCCCTGTTCTGTATATTTTGTGTTGTTATTATTATGTGGCGGGAAGATTTTCTTTTTGGGTCTATTCTATTTGGTGTTCTGTAGGCCTCTTGTATGTTCGTATGCATCTCCTTCTTCAAATTGGGGAAATTTTCTTCTATTATTCGGTTAAAGATATTTTCTGGGCTGTGGAGTCGGTTGCCTTCTCTTTCCTCTATCCCTATTATTCTCAAGTTTCGTCTTTTCATGTTGTCTTTTATTTCATGAACGCTTTGTGTCAGGAACTTTTCAGATTTAGCATTATCCTGGATGATTGTTTCCAATTGTGCGATTGTATCTTCAAGTCCTGATATTCGTTCTTCCATTTCTTGCAATCTGTTAGATAAGGCCACCTCTGAGATGTTTGCTTTCTTTTCTGATGCTTCTCGATCACGTTTTTCTTCCGTGCGTTCTTTTATGATATCTTCCATTTTTATCTTCAGGTCTTGAACTGTTTTAATAATTTCCTTCATCTGGTTATTTGTGTTTTTCTGAAATTCTTCAAATGCCTCTTTATATGACTCTTTTAAGTCATCAGCCCTCTTGTTTGCTTCCTCCTGCATTTGTTTACAAAATTTATTTGTTTCTTCCAATATCATCTTACCTACTAAGGATTTGAAGTGGTTTTCATGTATATCCATTGCTGTTGGGTTCTCCAGGTTGTTTTCATTAGGATTGCTGGGATCTGGAGATGCCATCCTGTTTTGGTTTTTGTTAGCATTCTTTCGTTGTCCCCTTGTCATTTTGGTGACTCTAATGTTGGGAGGTGGTTTGTAGTGACCTTCCCTGTTTGGGAGTGGATAGTTGATGTCTGGTTATAGGTAGGGTGCCCTTACCTGTGGGGAACAGGGAGTACTTCCCTGGACCAGGCTGGTGATTCAGATTCTACTCCTGTAGATTTTTCTCAACACCTTAGGCTCCAGGCTGAGTCATGCGAAGTAGGTTTCTGTTTGGGCCTTTTCCCCTTACTGCTGTATCTCAAGTCAGCAGTATTGGGATCTAGAGTAAGGTCAGCACACAAGCTCTCTGGTTGTGTAGGTTGATCCCAGCTGTCTGTCTTTCCTGTTGCTTTGTAGCCAAGACCTCAGGTGGATCAGATCTTCTGGGTTGTAGCTGTCTTTTAGCTCTGCCTCTACACTCTGTAGGAGCGTCCAGCCTTTCCCATGAATTTGGGAGTTCTTGCTGGGTCTGCAGGAGCTGACACAGCTAGGATCTGCCTGTTGGAGATTACAGGATCTGTGCCTGTAACCATACGGTTTCAGGCCACTGGCAGTGTCTGAGGAGGTAGCAGTTTCCACGCCCCTGTATGCCAGGCCACTCCCAGCTTGCTATAAATTAGCAGTTATACCCTGCACGCATGAGCCACAGCTCCCTATATTGTGGGATACAGCTAGGGAGAGCCCAGTCAGAGCCAGCAGATCGTCCCGTGGCTGGCGACATAAGCCGCTTAGACCGCTCCCAGACGCTTTAAGGCAGCAGTTATTCCCTGCCGGCAAGGCCCACAGCTCCGGATAACGTGGGCGGTCCTAAGGAGGGCGCGCAAGAATGCCCCCTGCTAGGTCTGTTGTTCGGGGGAAAGCCCAGTCAGAGCCAGCAGCTTGTCCCCTCGGCTGGCGACAAATCTCCTGTATTTTCCCTTTCTGCTAGAGAAAGGTAGAGTCCGTCGCCTTAGGGCAGCAGTTATTCCCTGCCAGTAAGACCCACGGCTCCCGATAACCTGGGTAGATCTGTCGCGGGCCCACAGAGATGGACCCAGTTAGTTCAGTTGTTTGGGGATTGCTGGCAGCCGGGCCACGCAGCTGGCGCCAAAGGCGGTTCAGACCGCTGGCATGAATCTCCTGCCGGAGTACTGCCAGTTCCCTTTAGGGCAGTAGTTAGTCCCTGCAAGCGTGACCCTCGGCTCCCTATACCGTGGGCGGACCCACTGGGGTATGGGAGCAGACCACGCCGGTTCCTAACTGCCCCAGCTTGCAGGGTCAATCCTTTGTGTCTGGCTTCAGCTTGAGCGCAGGACGCGGACGCGGTCCGTGAGATATACGCCAGTTCTAGTTGTTTTTGGTGAGACTCGCCACCTGTGTTTCCACCCGGGTTAGGCAGGAGCCCTCCGCAGTTTGGCGTGGTGTGGATGTAGAGGATCAATGGTAGTTTCACCCTATTCGCTGAGACTCCTCAGGCTTGGGGCTCCGGATAATCTCCTCCCCAAATGGCGAATTTGGGTTTTTTGTGCTGGCTACAGCTTGATTGTGGATTCCTTTTCAGAGTTTGGGGAGTGCGTTTAGCCCTCGGGGCTGTCGCTTGTCCCGGGGTTGGACCCCCTGGTGGTCTGCGGAGTTTGGGGCCCCACTCACCTACAGTTCTCAAAATCCAGTAGTCTGTGGTTCCATTCAAGTCCCTGGTCTCCTCGGAGAAGATCAGCTATGGTGCCTACTGGTCGACGCCATCTTGGAATCCGCCAGGCTGTTTTCGAACTCGGAGATCTACCTTTCTCTTTTGCTTGCTCTTGGGACCACATGGACGTTCAGGGGCTGTGCAGAACTGGTCCTGCTCCTCATTGGCAGTGGCACTCTGCAAATCTAGCCCCACCTCTCACTGGCAGCAGCACTCAGGAGAGCAGGCCCTGTGCCTCAACCAGCCATTACAGTGGAATCAGCCATAGCGGCAAAAGTGTGGGTGATCCAGCCCCAAGAGCGTGAGTGTGGGGAAACCTGACCCCACCAGTAGTCTATTGTGGGGTAGTATGGGGGAAGAGGTGATGTCCCCAACTCTCACCAACTACAGCACGCAGGAAAGTGGGTCCTGCACCTCACCTGGTGGTGGGGGTGCAGGAGAGCCAGACCCAAGTGGGAGAGCTGGCCCCACCACTGCCCTGAGGTCCGTGGGTGTGGGTGATGTTTCCCCCAACACATTGGTACCTGAACCAGTCAGAAGACTTAGCCCTGGGGTCATGAGAGCGGGTGAGCTGGTCTTGATGGCAAAGGCACAGGTGAGTTATCCCCAGGCGTGTGAAAGCAGGAGAGCTGTCGCAGCTCCTCACAAGCTGCAGCACTTGGGAGAACAAGCCTTGACTGGGGAGCACAGTAGAGCCAGCTCTGGAGGTGTGGGCATGAGAGCAGGAGAGCTGACTTTGCCTCCTGCCAATGGCAGAATTGGGTGGCCTAGCTGAAGCAGTACTGGAAAACTCAACCTGGTGGTGAGGGTAAGGCAGAGCCAGTGCCTGACCAGCTCAGTTTCCACCCGGGCCCAGATCCAGGGCACTGAGTTGGCCCAAAATCTATATCATCTGTGAACAGTTAAGACATGTGAAAGGGCCAATCCTGTTGATCCAAAGTTACAGGATCTCTATGACAGGGCAACAACAGAATAACCGGGAGGAGTTTCGATGAGGATCCAATATTGATGCTGTCACAGAAGCCAAAGAACCCGAACCAGATCAATGACTCATTGCAATAAACATTTGCAAGTGAAGATTTGTGGATAGAGGGATACACTATGGGACACACTATGACATACTACAATTTTCATGATGAAATGTTTTATATGCTTTTTGTTGTTGCTGTTGTTTGCTTGTGTTTTTTAATTGGGGGGGGAGAAGCAGCAAGGGCGAAGGGTGGGTGTGAGGGCATAGGAAGATGAGCAGGTCTGGTGTGCATGGTATGAAACTCACAAAGAATAAAGTTTTTAAAAATGAAGGAATGCATAGACTACACTACTACTTCTGTCAATTTTCCTCCAATACAGATGTTTTCAGTCCTTTAAAATCCCTAGTCCATTTAGTCTATCAGATCTACCAATATGAAAACAAAACTATATATCATTGAACATAGTATTAAGCTATACACATTGGGGACTGTGTTAAGAATTATGAATCTGGGCTTGAAAAATGGCTCAGAGCTTAAGAGCACTGACTGCTCTTCCAGAGGTCCTGAGTTCAATTCCCAGCAACCACACGGTGGCTCACAACCATCTATAATGTTATCTGATGGCCTCTTCTGGCCTGCAGATATACATGTAGACCACTGTATAAATAATAAATAAATAAATCTGTAAAAAAGAATTGTGAATTTTAATAATATAAATGTATATGTAAAAAAATATTTTTTAAAAAATTGCAAAAAAAAAAAGAATTGTGAACCTTACAAGAAAATGTAGGATCAATCGATAAATAGTAGTCAAATGATTAATTCAAAAAATGAGAGAACATTTATACACTAAATACTAATTACAATTTTAAAATAAGGGCTTTATTTTGAAATATATTAATTAGTATAAAAGGCAATAGAATAACAGAATTCCAAATTAAAACAATATTGGGTAAAAAGGGTAAGAACAAAGCAAGGGTTACAATGTATTGAGTGACATGCCAGAGGCTGTCACAATTTGCCTACTCTGTAATTTCCACCTGTATCCATTTCATAAACATCAACACAAATTCCTTGTTGTTGGTCTTTAAAAATGCTTTAACAACTTCTACACAATTGGCTTTCTGTTGCTAACAATGGGTTTATACTTGTTGATGAAAGATGAAAAAGATATACAAGGGCTTTCTTCAAATAGTAAAAAAAATATAAACTGTGTATTTACAGAATTTCATTAATAATTATTGTCCAACACTTGCAACTGGGGCTTGATTTTTTTCTAATGAAAAAGACAATGCACTAAATACAACATAAGTTATATTTAGAAAGGTGCTTTTTAAAGAAAACATTTAACAAAGAGTACTAAAATTAGAAAGTTTCATGCCTAGATTTTATAATCTCTAACTTTATTTAAATTTTAATATAAAGACTTTTTGGACCTCATTGATAACTTAATTATTTATTTTTTATAAAATATTTGGGTTTTTATTTTATTAGTTATTATTTATGTATATAGGTGTTTTGCCTATATATACGTGTTAGTACCATGTGTGTGCCTGGTACCTGTGGCCAGAAAATGGTGCTAAATCCCCCAGGGCTGATGTTACAGATATTTGTTAGTTGCCATGTGGGTGCTGGGAACCAAACCCAGAAAAAAGTATCCAATACACATTTTTCCAGCTCTCCAAAAGATTTATTTCTTGATTGAGGGGTGGGGTTGAGAGACAGAGAGACTGTGTGTACATGTGTGTATGTAGGCCAGGAGAGGGCATCAGATCATCTGTGACTGGACTTACAGGCAGTTGTATGCTGCCCGACAAGGGTACTGAGAACAGAACTTGGCACTTCTGCAAGAGCATAAAGTATGTCTGCTTATACACACCAGGCCCAAAATATTCACATTTCTGTATATTAGCTAACATAAAACCCCTAAGAGGTGAATTTGTAAATTCTCAACCAGTTTTTCTTCATTATAGCTAATACTTTTCTGTTGGCTTGTTTATTTCTATTTTTAAGACAGTCTCACTATGTATTCTCTGGCTCTCATGTAGATCACGCTGACCTTCAACTCACAGAGCTCCATTTGTCTCTGCCTCCCAAGTGCTGGGGTTAAAGGTTTGCACCATTGTCCTCAGCTTATTGTATAGCTGATTCTCTCAATGTCAAAGACAAATATACAATATAGGAGAAAAATAGAATAGAAAGTAAAAGGCTTGAATTTAAGCTTTTAGGATACATTAGTATTTTGACAAAAAAACTAAGTAAAGTATATATTTTAAAAGCTAAATGTCTTTAATGGTTTGCAATAAAAATTATTAGTTTTCCCCCATCTGTCCTGCTCCACAGAGATAAGCAGTGTTAACTCCTTTTTTTTCCTCTAGAACTTATTAAATACTTCTAAATGCTATATTTATACTGTTCTCTCTTTACCAACTTTTATAGTTATCTAATGGCTTTTTATCATGGCAGCTTAAGATTTAAGCTCTTGTTTACATCTTCCTTTCATCTGTCTTCCTCTCAAAACTTTTGGCTGAAACTGCTCATAATATTATATCCTAAACATTGTTTATTGCTAAATAAGTCAATACATGTTAATTATTTCTTTTGTTTTATATTTTTATCATGGGTATAATTATTTTTCTTTATAGTCATTCTTTGTTATACAAAAATTTATTCTAGATCTTCACAGATATCAAAACCTGTAAGATGGATACAAGCCTACACACATTCTGCTTTTTAAATCATCTCCCAATTGCTTAAAATATCAGATATAATGTGAATGTTACATAATAAGAAGCTATACCACCATGTTTAGAAATAGCTCCTAGCTTGGGTTTTTACGGACTAGACACAAGCTAGCATTATCTGAGAAGAGGAAACTACAGTTGAGTAAATGCTTCTAGAAGACTGGCCTGCAGGCAAGCCTATGGAACATCTTCTTAATTAGTGATTGATGTGAGAAGGACCATCCCATTGTGAGTGGTGCTATCCCTGGTTGTGTTTCAAACAGGCATAACTTTTTCCTGAATATTTTCTTTTAGAAATTAGTAAAATCCTCAGATTTGGAACCTACAGACAAGAGAGTACCAATTATACGAGGTCTTTCCTTATGCCCTCCAGTAGCTCTATAAAATACCTTTTAATTGAATGATCTAGAAAACAAAGGCCATCAAATATCCAGTTTTTCTTCTGCAGACAACCTTCCTGGTTGCTTTCTGCTCATCTAATGTGGACCAGTTCTCAATAGTTATTCTCTTAGATCCGTTTACAAATGTTACCTCGGGACTTCACTAGACTGATCATAACAATTCTTTGCCCATTTCATTTGGGGCCAGGTTCCATTTGCAGGGCACATAATATCTTTGGGCTCCTCCTTTCCCTCCTTCCTCGACCCCTTGTCTACTCTTTCATTTTGATGGAACAATTTATTCTTCAATACTATCTTTTAAAGGGCCACTTACACACACACACACACACACACACGCTCCTTTGTGTCTTGCTTTTCCTTCTGGAAGTCCATTAATCTCGTTATATTGAGATTAAATCTCTCATTTTTGTAGCTTTTCTCTCCTACTTTTATCCTCTTAAGATTTCTTTTTATTATTTTAAAATATGCCTAGGCCTAGGCATCTACATAAAGAAAGATGTATGTGAGTGAAGGTGACTATAGAGGCCAGAGGCATCAAATCTCTGGGGACTAGAGTTACAGACCATTAGGAGCCACCTTGGTGGGCGCTAGAAACAAAAGTTAAATCCTCTAGAGGAGCAGTAAGTGCTCTTAACTACTGAGCCATAATCTATCACATCCTTTTTCATCTTATTTTGATGTTCTGTTTTCAAAATAATGCCCTCTTCTATTATAATTATTATTGCTATATATATGTACAGCATATATATCTGTATCCCTATTGGGTCTAGTTACTGGTGCCCATATGTACTTGAGCACAGAGATAACCTCTTGGGCATGGGCAACATATTAGAGGGCTCAGTTCTCACTTCCTCAATGGCCATCAATCACCTGTAGCTCCTAAACGAGGGGTAGAACTTTGAGTTCTTTACTCAACCATGCTGGAATGTTGACTTTTATGGTCTTGTAGGTTTGTACAAGTAACCATAGCTGTTGAAAGCTCATAGAGCAACATCCTTGTCATGTTGAAAAGACACCATTTCAAAGTGGCTCTCCCTGTTCTCTGACTCTTACAATCTTTTCACACCATTACCCACAATAATCCCTGGGCCCTGGGCATAGGAGTTGTGTTTTGCTATTCGTGTCCCATTTGAGGATGGGCCAGGGAGATTTTCTTTTCCTTCTATACCATATTTATTCTAATGATCTTGCGTTTCTGTTTTGTTTTGTGTTTGGTTTTTGGGGGGACATGGTTTCTCTGTGTAGCCTTGGCTGTCCTGGAACTCACTTTGTAGACCAGGCTGGCCTCCAACTCATAGAGATCCACCTGCCTCTGCCTCCTGAGTGCTGAGACTAAAGATGTGTGCCACCACACCTGGCTTGGTTTAGATTTTTTGAAGTTGTGTAGAACACAATACTCTTTTTGTACTTGCTTCTCCTTTCTCTTTGTAGAAAACAATAAACTGTTTCCTCCTGCCTGAATCTTCTACACATTATTTGCTATGTTCTCTAACTTTTATGTGGAATTTTGGTTTGTTGGTTCATGCATGGCTATCTAAAAATGTTATGTGGGATCTATCATCACACTGAGTTTCACTACAGAAAGTTTTGAAAAAGAAAGTAATCCTCTTGTCCAGCTTAAATACAGATATTTTTTCTGATGACTCTAAATTGTTGTAACTAAGCTGTAATTCTGAATCACAGACTTTAAATACCTTTTTTTTTTTTAAGCTTAGAAGACACACTAAACTTGAAGCAAAGTATCTGGTATTCTTGGCTCCCTACTGCTTTCCTCAAAATCTGATTCTTCTATGTAGTTCCTCGTTGTACTTTTGTCATCACAGGAGCCATTGTTCCCCAATCTATCGCGTTCCTGTACAGATGCACACCATTTCAGTCTGGCTCTAGTGCCAATGTACATTCAATATCTAACAATTTCTTACCACTTCCACCGTCCTGGCTCTAGCCTAAAGAACCGAAATTAAGATATCTTATTTAAAAGACTTCGTTGTGGTTTTATTTTATGATCTGAAGAACTTACCACGTCACTATCATGTTCTATCAAACCTCTGGAGAGAATTTAATTTGGGACCTTCAAAGCTCTTTACAGTTCAGCTCCTGATTCACTCATTCTTAGCCAAAATTAACAAATGCCTCACATTTTTCTGGAACCATAATTTTCTTAGGTTTTGTGCCATTTTGGAAGTCCTCTCCTTACCTTTCAAGTCCCTGGAATACTAATCAGTGACTCTAATAATATCAACATGAACCTTACTTATGCTGTGTAGCAATGCAATAGCAACTTTGTGATCTATCCACGAGACTACAGCTTCTAGCATAGGTTCATGATTGCAGGCACTGGGAATACTCTCCACTAATCAGTACTATGTTCCTGAAAAGTATTTCACTTTTCTTAAAGGTTTCTAAAACTTTCAGTTTTCATCATATATTCTCAATCACTATAAACTCTTCAAAGTGAAGTGGCTTAGTCTGAATTTCTTACCTTACATTTCTACTGTATTTTACATCACAATGTTGCTTTTTGAAATCTATCATACAGCATTTAAAATATAGTTGTGGTTATCAACCAACTCAGTAGATTTTTTAAATTAAAATGGTTACTTTGACCTATTGACCATTTACTTTATGCTCAAAATATTATACATACTTAGTTACAATGTCATATTCCTATAATTATCATATGTTTTAGGTATTATACAGCAATACACAGTGTATTGCTAAAAGTGGTTAAATATGGTTAACTATGCCACACAACTACTGAATAATATGACCGGGTTTAAAGCTTATCCTTTTTATTGATTATCCTTACTTTAGTCTGAGTTTACAATTCAATCTGATAACTACAAAAAACCACATTAATTAGAGTTCAATTTAATAATATATTAGATAATAATATAAAAATAGTAATTTAAATATTTTATAATAACTAACATATATCTAGAATCTATCAGATATTTATAGGGTTTGTCATCCACAATGTTTAACCTGAGAATGGAAACCCTTGTATGTTAAAGAACTTTAGTTCCCTCCATTTTCTAATTGCTTTTAGCCCATGTATAAGCATTCTGAGTATAGTGGTTGAGAGCAGGACTCTGAATATGCTTCTTAACAATAGCATGTATCTAGAAAGATCAGGTATATTATTTCCAGATTCAATCACCTTTTTTCCCAATCACTATTTCAACTAACAACTAGTTCTTTGCAACTTTAACCATCTTTTCATTATAAAAGGCAAGATGGGGTATATAATGTTATTAACTACAGAAAGTGGCAGAAAAGCCAGCAGAGAAGAATTAACAGAGAATTGACCCCTAAAAAGTACAGTGAGCTTAACATCTCTGCTTTCTATTTCCATTTAGAAAGTGTGACATCAGAGTAAGACTACGGAGACAGAAGCAAAAGGTCAGTTTTTTAAAATGTTGCTTTAAAACATAACCATAATCTACAACATTATCATGGAAAACAAAGGAGAAAAACGAGGGGTGAAGAAACAATTCATCCCTTATTAAGATCTTACCATTTTATAGAGATCCGAGACACTAATCTGGTCTGAATCCACTACTTCAAAGTCCTTCCGAGGTACCAAGTCCAGGCCCAAATGCCTAATAAAGAGAAAGACCACTCTCAGAATTGCAAGTCCTCAGATTACTCATCTCTCTAATGAACTGGAAACTACACCTGTCATGATTTTGTAGACAGAGCTTCGGTCACTGCCCTAGAAGGGACATGCCTTTATCTAGTAACATCTACTTGTGTTCAGTTTGGGGAAAGTAAACGAAACAAAGGATTTTAAGACATAATTCTAGTCACCAAGCAGTTCCACTAGTAATTATAAAAAGCCTTTGCTCAGCATGTTTATAACAGCACTTTATTTCATTAAGACTACTTTTTGTTAGGCAAATAATAAGCCATTTTTATTTCTCTATTTCTCCCACCATACCAATATGTTCACAGTTCAATTATACATTATTTTCATTAAAAAAAATCAATACATAAAAATCATGTCTCAGCACTTAGCATGGTAGTGAACACCTTTAACCTCGGCATTCAAAAGCAGAGGCAGGTAGACCTCTGTGAATTCAAGGCTAGTCTGGGCCACAAAACAACAGCCAGGACTAAATATACAGTGAGACTCTGTCTCAACAAAACAAAACAAAAAATCTACATGTCCTAAAAATGTGTTTTAGTTGCTTATTGTTTCCAATCTAATATTAATATTGGTAAGCCCTGAACACACATAAGCTGCAATGTCCTTAACATTAGACAGAGGGACAGGGAATACTACCATTCAAGCAAGATAATTCAGAAGATATAGTATAATTTTGGACAGAAAAAAAGAAATGATGATAATTTTCAGTTGATTATGTGTTAGCATTAAACAGTGGAAAGAACTCCAGACACAATTTATAGTCAATATATGTTAGTCCCCATCTCACAGTCTAAGATACTAGCTCTAAACCTGAATATCAATGAGGTTAGAGGGTTGTGGACCTATGAATTAAATTGTGACACTAGACTGGAGAAGATCATATTTTTTTCTAAAGAAAAATATCAGATTTTCAAAGATGGTTCTGCGATCACTTGACTTCAAATAAGGTTATGAATTACTATGACTGACAAAAGTATTCCACGTGACTTTTAGAAAACAACAACCACCACCCTACTTCAACTAAGCTATGAATTTTTCATAATATGTTGGCAAAATTAATTCTGTAAGTTCTTTCAGTACACAAACTCCTACTCGTTTAAAATAAAGTGAGTTGCGCATCCAAAATGTAGGTTTATTTTAATTATAGTTTATAGCTTTGTGCTAGGTATTTTTGTTTCTTTGTTTTTGTTTTTTGTCAATTTGACACAAGCTAGAATGATTTGGGAAGAATGACTTCAATTTAGAAAATGCTTCCATCAAATTGGCCTGTGAACTGGTGTGTTGGACATTTTCTTGATTAAAATTGATGTGGGAGAGCCTATCCATTGAGGGTAGTACCACTCCTGGGCACGTCTCATCATGGGTTTTATAGGAAAGCAGGCTAAGAAAGGCATGAAAGCAAGCCAGGAGGAAATAAACAATTTGCTCCTCAAGTTGCTTTTGGTATTGTGGTATTTACTACGGCATCAGAAAACAAAGAAGAAGCCTGTTTACAGCAAAGTATCTGATCTTAAAGTATCACATTACAAGATGATGATAGCCCAAGGGGCATGTCCCATGAAAGTCTTCACTTATCAGGAAAGTGGAATAGAGGGGAGGACATCCTATTGGGACTCTCAGTGAGAGAAGCATGGAAGAATGGGGAAATAGATGGATCCAGAGGGTCCTAGAAACCTATAAGAAGAACATCATGATGGATGGATCGGGGCCCAAGGGGGTCTGCTCAAACTATTGCACTAACTAAGGATAATACAATAGTAAACATTGAACCCCTACTCTGATCTTCCCAATGGACAGGACATTCTCCACAGTTATGTGGAGAGCGGGGACTGACTCTGACATGAACTCTGGTGCTCCATATATGACCACCTCCCCTTGGTGGGGAGGCCTGGTGGCACTCAAAGAAAGAATAAGCAGGTTACCAAGATGAGACTTGATAGCCTATGACCATATAGTGGGGTAGGAGGTCCCCCTCGGTCATAGACCTAGGGGAGGGGAATAGTGTGAAAGCAGGAGGGAGGAAAGAATGGGAAAATACAAGTGATGGGATAACAATTGAGTTGTAATCTGAATAAATTAATAAAATTTTAAAACACAAGATGATGATAAGATAAAAATGGAGAATAAAAACTATATGAGGGCTGAGCATGGTGCTGCATGCCTATAATTCCAGCACTCAGGCAGCCAGAGGCAGGCAGATCTCTAGGAGTCCAAGGCCAGACTGTTCTATAAAGCCAGTTCAGGATACCCACAGCTACACAGAGAAACCTTGTCTCAAAAAACCAAAAACCAACCAAGCAACCAAACAAAAAACTTACATGAGGAAGACAGAAGCCAGCATAGTAAAAGCAAGCATTAACTGTAAAACCACTATTATAATTAAGAATGAAAAGAACCATATCGGTGTTTATGTTAGAAAACTCTAATTATAAATTATCGTTTAAAATATGTTCCAAGTCTTTATAAGCCATGCTGTTTAAATTTTTCTAAACAAAAGACACATACACAAAAGCGGATTGTGTATAAATCCTAGTACTCACTGAGGCAAAGAGATAATGAGTTGTAGGCCAGCCACACAATAAGATCTGTATCCATGGAGGAGAGGGGCAGAGAACATATGGAAGGGGTGGGAGGGAACAAAACATTTCACACGTATCCTTTAACTGCTGGAAGTTCAGAATTGTACAGCTGTCTCTTGATGTCCAAGAGGGGTTAGACTGGGAGCCCTCAAGAATACTAAAATCCAAGGGTGATCAAGCTTCTTATATAAAACAACACACAATTTATATATAATCCATACAATTTTCTTGTATACTTTGTCATTTTTACATTATTTGTAATATGCTATAATGTAGATGCTATATAAATAGTGTTATATTACATTGTTTAGGAAATAATAAAAACATATAATTTAAGAAAAATATTTTCTATTTATGGCCAGATTAACCTATAAATATGGAACCTGACATACATGTAATAACCTAAGTATAAAAATTAAGTAACAAAAAAGGAAACTAAGAAAATAGCCCAATGAAAATCAGATGTTTTAGGTACAAGAACTTAAATTCTCATTGGTATCTAAGTAAGTGTGGCAGGAAGTGAACGTAAATATCCTCTGTGCAACACATGTAATGGCGGGCCTGGCACCTTAGCTTGCTTGTCCACTCAGCTACACAACCATACACTGTCCCACCCAATCTACACAGAAAATTTCTGAAGTTCTTGTTCTTTTTGTCATAACACTATTAGACACAAGGAATATACCAGCTTTGTGACAAGCACATGTTATTCATCAGCCTTACTCCTCAAGGTCAATGCTTGCCTGTTCCTAGAAGTAGCCAGAATGAAGTGCCTTTTCAGTTCATCAATTTCATTATCTTGGGAAATAGAGAATAATTAAAAAGTTATCTAGTAAAAATGAAAAACTGGATTACATGTGCTATGACCATTTTTAAAAATAAAACATTTATTTCACCTTTAATTACGTGTATGCATGTGTTATTTGTGTGGGAGGGAAGTGCATGTTAGGGCAGTTGCCTGAAGAGGCCAAAAGAGGGCATCAGATCCCCTGGAGCTGGAGTTACAGATAGTTGTGAGTTATTTGGCATGGCTGCTGGGGACCAAATTCGGGTCTTCTGCACTAGCAAAATGCATTTTGATTGTTGATGCTCCTCTCTCACCCTATTATGGCCATTTTCAACTCAGGAAGAAAAATTTGCAAAAGTTAAACTAGTAACTATTCTCATTTGAAGAAAGTAGAGTTACTGAGTGAGGAAATGTAATTAATACATGTTTCCTACAAATCTCATCCTGGAAGAAGAAGTTTTTGGCCATTTTTTCCAGTAAACTACTTCGAAGACTGTGAACATGCCGCCATTCAAAGGGAGGCAGCAGTATAGCAGCAGTACAGCAGAATAACACGAAGGCCTTCAATGTCTCATCATGTTTGTACCTTACTTTTCCCAGTAACATTGCCTGATACGCTCTCCTTACTACTTTGAGTAAACACTCACCACTGTCTGGAATCGTGGACAGCTACTATTATAACTACTCTTACTACGTGTAACATCACCAACCCTTCCAGTTTTCTATTTTGGTGCCACCCCCCACTTCCAGCAGTTCTAAGAATTGAATTAAAGGCTTTTTGCATAAGCTAGGTAACTGTTCCACCACTGAGACTCCTCTTACCTTTTTTTTTTTCTTGTTTTTTTGAGACAGGGTTTCTCTGTGTAGCCTTGGCTGTCCTAAACTCACTTTGTAGACCAGGCTGGCCTCACATTCACAGAGATCCGCCTGCTTCTGCCTGCCTGAGGGCTGGCATGCATGTGCCACTGCACCTGGCTCTTTTCTTCCTTTTTGAGTAGAGTTATTAAGTTTGGGCTGACCTTGACCCCTAGCTGTCGTGTAGTAACTTTTTATCTTCCTGCTTCACTCTCCCAAGTAGTCAGAGTTATAGGCCTGCACCTATACAGCTAGACACATTTTAAGGAAAATGAAGGTTTAGAGAGATTAAAAGTACCTCTTAGGGAAGAGAGCTGAGTTTTCCTCAAGTTTGGCCTATTTTGCTTTGAACCTATAGCATTTCCATTATAA
Source organism: Acomys minous (assembly GCF_964271855.1). Taxonomy (NCBI): domain Eukaryota; kingdom Metazoa; phylum Chordata; class Mammalia; order Rodentia; family Muridae; genus Acomys; species Acomys minous. The sequence continues at coordinate 16,100,166 of NC_140495.1, read as the reverse complement.
TCATTAGCTGTATAGTGACATCTGTCTAAGTACTAATGGCTATAAACAACTACATTTATAATAGTTTAGTTCTGATAGTTTGAGGGATAATTAAATTCTATGTCAGTACTTCAATCTAGAAAGAAACACCAAATGGTTAATGAGTAACCACTAGCCACGGTAAGAGTTCCTTTTTATACCCTTTTTATACAAAAGTACATTTTTGTACTAACTATCAAGGGCAGGCATTGTACTAACTAAAAAAATATAATGATAGGAGAAAGAAGAAAGGGAAGAGAAAAGAAGAGAGAAATGAAAGAAAGATGGAGGGGGAATAGTGGGAGAAACAGAGAGACTGATTGGTTTAAAAGTCAAACTTCAAGCGTTTTTTTGTTTGTTTGTTTGTTTTGTTTTGTTTTGTTTTGACCACACATAGTCAAAATTCTTAAACAGAACAAGAACTGCTGCTGAGGACACTCCCTCAACCACCACAAGTAGCTAAGAAGTCATTGGGTACTTCTGCTGGGTTCTTATGTCCTAAGAGAAAAAAACGACCATGTCTTAAACAGGAATCCTAGCTTAAAATCTGAGGAGAAAATCATCAACTGACACCTTTTGCATATTTATGAACCAAACTACTGCTTGTGATACTTACTCTAACCACAATTACCTAGAAAAAGGACATAAACTAAGTCAGGAAAGAAATATGGAGAAGTTGTTATAGATAAATATCTGATAGTGGAGGTATAAAAGGGGGAAAGAGAAATTATAAAGAGAAAGTGAGATTAAGAAAGAATAAAAGTTAAGGAGTAATAATATATTGCTACTTGAGAATTGTGTCTCATTTTCTATTATAGGCATTTAATGGTATACATTTTCCCGCCTTAATTACCACTTACAAACTTGATATACTATGTTTTCGTTTGATAAATAACATTTTCTGAAATTAAAAAAAAAAAAAAAAAGAACAAAAGGCTAGGCAGAGTGGCAGGCATACACAGCCTAACACCCAGGATGCTGAGGTAGAATAATTACAAACTCAAGGTCAGGCTAAGTTACATAGACAGACTCTGTCTGAAACAAACACAAAAAAAAGAACTAGAAGTATAAATTTATAAATAATACATTTAAAAGTTATGACTTTACAATAAAAATGCCAATTTCACTTTTATAACAGTGTATAGCGTCATAATTCCAAATCAACAAAAGTTTTAAAAATACTTGCATATTATTCAAATCTAAACTTTCTTTCTACAGAATGTGACATATAAAGTCCTACAATCTCTTTGAGTGCATGCCATTACAGCACACATAGGGTGATCATGACATTCTAGTTGTTCATAAGCAGTGTGGTTAAACAGGATTGCCTCCTGCCTTTGGAAGCTGTCCTGGTACCTTCTGCATCATGAAAGCAAGTAAACTCTTTGCAAGAGACAGAGACCACTACAGAAAACCACGAACAATCAAAACGCAGAATTGTAGAGCCCAGTGTCAATGGATAAATCTACCAAAAAAAAAAAAAAAAAAGTCCCACACTTAAGGTTTAGGGAACACTGCAGTGAGGGGTTAGAAAGATTCTAAGAGCTGGAGGATCAGGAAGTTTGCTGTGAGACTTATTTTCTAGTGGTGTCAGAAGCTACACCCATAAACTATCACCAACATGACCGACAAACCATGAGTTGAGCAAGGCAACAACAACAGAAATGCTAAAGACGATGGGAGAAAGACCACAAGGCCCAACTCTACAGAAAGAACTACAGATAACTAAAGACTGCTCAAGAGCGGGAGGAAGTCTTCTCCAGGGAAGAGCACAGCAATGAAAATATACATACAAGTAACATGATACAGACTGAACAGGTTGTATTAAGGATTATATATATATGCATATTAATATACATATATACATGCAACAACAATTAATGAAAAAAGAGGTCATGAATTTAAAAGAGAGCAAGCAGGGATATATGGGAAGGTTTGAGGAGAGGAAAGAAAGGGGGAAATTGTATATTATAATTGTAAAAAATAAAAGCAATAAATTTTTTAAAAATAAAAATATTTCCCTCTGAGTATTTTTATAAGGCAACAATCAGATTATCTATGTCAATTCTGGATTGCTACAATTTTAATTTACCTATTTTATATTTCCTATAGTGATAACATTAAAGACTTAGGGAAAAGTCTCTATAGAAGATATTAATTAATAGTTGGGTGTAGTGGTGCACGCCTTTAATCCCAGCACTTGGGAGACAGAGGCAGGCGGATCTCTGTGAGTTCTAGGCCAGCCTGGTCTACAGAGTGAGCTCCAGGACAGCCACGGCTACACAAAGAAACCCTGTCTTGAAAAGACCAATAATAATAATTAATTAATTGAAATTTATTTCTAGGTACATTATTTTTGGACTCCTTACACCAAATATAATTATTGGACTTATTCTATATAGGCTACTTTAGGACAGAGAATGAATAGTTCACTTGAACACAACTTTGAATTATATCCTTCCTGTACCATTGTTCCTAAAAATATAAAAATACAATACTGCTGGGCATGTTGACATATGCCTTTAATTCCAGCACTCGGGAGCCAGAGGCAGGTGGTCTCAAAGCCTACATAGCAAGCTCCAGGCCACCCAGCACTATCTAGTGAGACCATGTCTTAAAAAAGAAATAAGAAGTTAGGCATTTATTTTAAAATTTAAGATGGGGAGGGAAGGAAAGAAGGAGAGGCAATACTTGGAGAAAAACAAAACAAAAGCCAAATAGCATCTAAACTACAAATACTGGTGACAAGTAGCTGAATTTTATTTCTTACAGTAGGTACAGTCTTCTAAAAGTATGGGTTTTAGGATCCACCCTAGGCATAAACGCCGACTCCAGCACTCACTCCATGACGGAACACTAGAAGATCTTGGTGGCAGTTCTCTCATTAGGTAAGACAAAGCTTTTGCCTTGGAAGGTCATAAGAGTATTTCATTACAGTCGGTGCTACCAACGAATCCCTGCCCTTGCCACAATGCTGAAGTTACTTATATATACTAGATATTAATAGTTTATAAAATTGATTCTGAAAAAGTAAAACTATAATATGTCAGAGCTTATAGAAAAGGCATAAAAGTTTAGCTTATGACTAAGTCTTAATTACACTAAAATGTGTTCATCAAATACTGACAGTGCATCTACTACATGCCAATGTATGCTATGTATCAATGGTTTCAGGCACTTATCAAGTATTGTGAAATACAAAGTGTGGAAATAGTCTGGTATACACAAGAATGATGGATATGGTTTTCTGAAGTCAGCTTTGGTGTGGAATAATCTTTTACATAACTTAAATTCATGAATTATCATTACAATAAATCATCTCTTTTTTTGAAATACAAAGAAAAATTAAACTTTAAGCAAGAATCAGAAGTAATAACTGCATTATTTTTAAAGATATGCTTTGGATTTGTCTATTTGCTTGTTTCTTTAATAAAAACAAAAAAAATCAAAGAAATGACTTCTAATAATACTCTGCTATACTCAGATTGGTGCGTAGCCCAACTGTCATCAGAGAGGCCTCCTCCAGCAGCTGATGGGAGCAGAGGCAGAGACCCACAGCCAAACATTAGGCAACGCTAAGGGAACCCAGCAGAAAAGAGGGGGAAGGATTATAGGCGCCAGGGGCAGGGGTTAAGGACACCACAAGAACACGGCCTTCAGAATCAACTAAGCATGGCTCAGGAAGACTGAAGTGACAAACACAGACCATGAATGAGTCTGCACTAGGTCCTCTGAATATATGCTGTAGGTTTTAGCTTGGGTTTTTGTGGTACTCCTAACAGTGTGGCAGGGATGGGGAGGTCTGCCAGTTTGCTTGCTCTTGGGACCCTTTTCCTCCTACTGGGCTGCCTCACACAGCCTTGAAATGAGGGTTTGTGCTTAGTCTTATTTCATCTTGCTATGCCATGGTTGGCTGACATTCTTGGGAAGCCTGGTCTTTTCTAACGGGAAATGGAGGAGGAGTGGATCTTGGAGAAAGGGGAGGTGGGGAGGGGGTAACTGGGAGGACTGGAGGGATGCGAGACTGTGGTCGGAATGTACTGTGTAAGAAAAGAACAGATAAAAAGAGAAAGAAAACACAGCAAAAATAGAGACAGACCTACAATGCTTTTATTTGGATTTCAATTTTATTTTTTACTGGGAAAAAGAAAACTAGAGGAAAGAAGTACTGAATGAAGGAGGAGGATGGAAAGAAGAGAACGAGGCAAAGAAATGGAATTGTGCTTCTTTCTTTGTTAAAATGGACATATTACTCTCATATGTGTTATGTGTGTGTATGTGTGTGTGTGTGTGTGTATACACACACACACACACACATACATATATATTTCACTGAGGAAAAGTTGAAAAAGTTCTATAGCTCTTAAAAGGTATTTCCAGTGTTTTTAGTTTTCTTAAAAAAATAAGCTATATTTGTTTCTAAGATATCACTTTAAATTATACTCATTAAGATTGTAAAATATGATTGTTTTTGTCTTGAGCTTTACAGTAAAAAGATAACTGATATTTCAAAAACAATTATCTACTTTATTTGCTGGCTTTATGATTGCAGTTAAATTGTAACATGATGAATTATATAACTATTAGTGGCATTGATTCAAGTTAATTTTCTACTATTGATTTTTGTTTTAATTTGTTTTGTCTGAGGCAGGGTCTCTCTCTTTAGTCCTGGCTGTCCTGGAGCTCACTCTGTAGATCAGGCTGGCCTCAAACTCAGAGATCTCTGCCTCTGTCTCCACAGTGCTGGGATAGAAGGTGTGCACCACCACTTCTGTCTATTACTTCTGATTCTTAAAGTAAATGCAGTGATAGTCTATAGTACAATAGGTAGTATTTGGCATATTTATTAGTTGTGCTATAAATTAACATACTATGCTTTACTTAGGGTCTTTTTTTTTTGCTCCAAATCATTAATTTAGAGAACACTATCTGATCAGTGTACTTAAATTCAAGTATACTATAGCATAGAAGTAGTTTAGTATATAATAACAGCTACAGTGTACAGTCAGGAGGAACCTTAATGCATGTATACTACAGTATGTAAATAGTTAGTATATAAACAAGGATAACAAAGAACAGTCAGAAGGCAATAAAACAAAACCCAACCAGGATAGACTCTTGTCTCTTCAGAAAAATTACAATCAACTTCAATTGCATTTCTCATATTTCTAGTAATAACAACTGTCACTCTTAATTGGATTCACTCAGACTTATTAGTTTATATTTCCTGATTTATTTTTATACTTTGAACTTTCTATCCTTAAGCTTCACCTACAGAAAGGAAATGAGAGATGGCTATTATGTATCTTTGAATATCTTAAACTTGTTTTATTTGGTCTTAGTGTGACTACTTACAAAACTCTGGCTAGTGTATCATTTTCCCTATGGAATTCTAAAGCAACTATATTATCTTCCAGTATCTGGCTTTAATGGTAAAATTTTTGAGGCCAACGTGTTTACTTTCTTTTGTAAAAGAAGCTGGCTTTCTATCTAAAGACCTTTAAGAGTTTCTCTTCATTCCTGGAATAAAATTTTTAATGTACCTTAATGTGGGGTTCGTTTGTTTGTCTGTTTGAATTCCACTCATTACTTTAAATGCATAGCAAGCCCTTTCCATCTGGAAGCTGCTTACTTTGGGCTCTGGGCATTTCTGTTTCTTTATAAATACTACTTAATTCTTTTTGTAGATAATAGAGGAATTTGGTTTGTCCTTCAAGTTTTTAAATTTATCTCAAAGGATAAGTCATTCCCCCTGGCCCAGGTATTTTTTAAATCATGCTCTCCCTCTTCCTTGAGAAATAATTTATTTAAATATCAGTGAAATTTGGTTGTTCACTTGTATGTAAACTGCACTGGAAGAAATGTAGGAAGTTTTATGCATAAATAGATAAGTGGCAAGCTTTCCTTTCTAGTATGAAGCCTTTAAACGACACAATACATAAGGTCCTAATTCTCCCTCTAGTTTCCAAGTTTCTTTGAGGCTGTTGGTTCTGTATTTGCTTATCTAAAGGGAAAACAACTGGCCATTGATGTTTCTATTCTTCATACAGCCTTTCAAACCATCAGTGCGACCTGTTAAGGTCCCTCTCCTATCCCCTGATTCTAGAAGCTTCAGAGCAGACTGGCTCCAACATTAGCTAAAGTTCTCTCTGCCTATATTGGCTTTTTCTGTCAGTAACCTACTTTCTACCTTTCAGAAATAGGTTTACACATCTAATTTACTGATGGGTACCCTCCTCCCGTTCCTTTTCTTTTCTATCATTTCAAAATGCCTTGGTTGAAAGAAATAAGTATAAATATTTAAATATATCTAAGTAAATATATATATATATATATATATATATATATATATATATATATATATATATATATATATCTGAAGTAGAAAACAACTGGTTGCTTAAAAGTTCAGTGGATCTGAATCATTATTAAATTTAGAAAGAAATACAACTGTAAGCTATATCTCAGCTTATAATGACAAAGTCTCAAATTGTTATTTTAAAACATTTATTTTTATGTGTATGAGTATTTTGCCCTCATGTATATCTGTGCAACATGTGCATGCACAGTGCCAGAGAAGCCACAAGTGAGCAGCAGATCCCCTAGAACTGGAGTTGTAGACACTTGGTAAGCTGCCATGTTGGTGCTGGCAATCAAACCCAGGCCCTCTGAAAGGGCATCCTGTGTCTTTAACCACCGAGCCATCTCTCCAGCCTCCAAACTTTATTTTAAGGGCACAGAGAAAATAAATCATCACATCCACTGTAGGATCTTTCTGAATGACAAAAGAGTTAAGGATACTCTGAAGTATAAATCATTTGTAGGTTATGCTTATTCATATTAGTCGTATGGCTATAAAAATCTATAACAAATGCTAATCTCACACACCCACAAAGCATATACATTTATGTGTTATGTGTGTGGGCATGAAGATGCCCATGATGAAATCAGAGAACTCACAGGAGTCATTTTCTCTTTCACCTTGTAGAATCTGGAGACTCAACTCAGGTGGAAAGGCTTGGTGGCAAGTGCCTTTATCTACTGAGCCACCTTCCCTGTACTGACTTCCCTTTTTTTCTAATGCACCAATTTTTTTTAAGTATACTGTGATTAGTGCAGTTTAAAATAAATGAATTTGATCTCCTGGAAGACAGCTCAGAGAATAACCTAGTCCAATTATTTAATTCTTTCCAGAAATAAAACACAGGCTAAGAAAAGTTCAGGCTAAAACTAGTGAACGCTTATTGATAACTGGGAGCGGGGGTGGGGGTAATGATACCTAGCAAAACTGTATGGAGACTATACTATCTTTTAGCCACTAAAGATAAACTTAAATCAAATTTAAAGTCTATGAGGACTGAGTTACAATGAAACTAAGAGATGCCCAAGTAATAGTCATACTTACTCATTACCCCAGTCCAGGCGCACGGTGATGTGCCGCTTAACCTCCCGCACCTGATCCTGTGTCAGGTGACCAGACAGTAGCTGCCTTCGTAGGTCAATAAGTTCATTCATCACATGGCGTAGTTTGTAGAAAAGATCTACTTTGTGTTTCTGAAAGGTATTTTGGTGTGGGTGAAATATAAAAGGGATATGGAAAGGGAATGAAAAGAGAAAGAAAAACAGTTAAACTATGAAAAGTGCTCATTTCCCTGAACTGTAAAGGCAATGTAAGAAGGAGCTTACTTAGAAACAAAGTGCGACTTCCTACCATCTAAAACTGCACAGTGATATCTAGCAAGACATCCTAACTAATCCAGACCATGGAAAAAGCACCCCCCTCTACCCAATCCTGGTCCACTCATCTCAAGTAAATCAAAGTTATTAAGCTTAATCAGAAAAATAACTTGCACAGGAGCCCAAAGCTGATATCGCAACGGAAGTAATAACGAACGCCCTTAACAGCAAAGACTTCAGCCATCTGGCAACACCTCAAGTTCCATCAGGAGGGAGAGTCAAGTTAAAAGAAGGAGGGAAGAGAATTAATTGCCCTATTTTGAAGCGGTGAAGCTTTCATATAAAGCCAGTCTCTGGAGTGAGATGCCTTTCTTAGTTTCTAGGCCTCATCTCGCTTTCTAATTAGCTTCTTTTAAACAGTGTGTGTCCCTAGAGTAGTAGATTTCTACTCCTTTCAGCTTAATAAAGATCCTTACGTTTACAAAAGTTAAGTAGAAACATCATAATGAAGTTAATTAAGGGCATTATAGTGTTTATTACCTTGCAAGTAAAAAACTAAGTTGGTGCTTCAAAAAATGTTAAGAATATAAATTTAAGAACTGAAGTCTTATTTCACAGAAGCAAAATCTTGACCATTGAATACGTGGGATTCTGTTTCTTTTAGAGAGAAACATGATTTTATGTGATTACTGAAGATTTTGGAATGTAACCAATCCATAAAGAATGTTCTTAATGCTCAATCAACACATGCTAAAGATGCAATTTTCTCCAAGTATTTTTGTTCCACAATTGCTTGAATGCACGGACAGAAAGGGACAACTGTATTGTCACAGAAAGGAAAGGACCCCGAAATGGGTAATGACACAGAGAGGTAGAAATTTAATAAAATGACTAAAGTTTTCCTTTGATTGCTTCATTCTCAGAGAAAAGGCAAGATCATTGGCTGAGAGGGATACAAAAGGATGCTGAGGCTGTAGAAAACACAAAACAGTTTCTTAGGGAATGCTAACTTGAATTAGAGGAGGAAAAATAGTTTCAATTGCAAGGTAGTTCTGAGATTTATGAACACTTACTAAAAATGAGGGTCTTTGTTTTAGGCCAAGTATAACGGACCGTACTGATATCAGTGCATCACAAATGTTTGTGTATGTGCTATGATTTATTGTTTTTAAAGATTTATTTTTATCTTATGTGTATCAGTGTTTTGCATAAAGGTCTGTTTGTGTGTCACATGCCAGCCTGATGTCCAAAAAGGACCAAAGAGGGCACTAGATACCCCCTACCACAAACTGGGGTTACAGACAATTGTAAGCTGCCATGTTAGTGCTGCGAATCCAATATAAGTCTTCTGGAAAAGCAACCAGTGCTCTTAATTGCTGAGCCATCTCTGCAGCCCATGTGCTACAATTTAAATGTTTATGTCACACCAAATTCACATTATCAAAATCCTAACCCATAAGGCAATGGTATTAGAAGGCAGTACCTTTGGAGAGATGATTAAAATCAGGAAGGCAGAACCCACATAGCATTAATGCCCTTATAAAATCGCTCAATGGAATCTGTTCATCTCCTATACCATGTGAGTATGTAGTAAGAGGGTGATATTTATGCGAATATGGGCTCTCCCATGACAGTAATTCTGGGAGCATTTTCATCTTAGACTTCCCAAACTCCAGAACTGAGAAAATAAATTTCTGTTCTTTACAGTTTTAGAATTTTGATATAGCAGCCTTAATAAACTAAGTATATATGTATAATGCATATGCATATAATTATTTAATGGGTATACATACATTTATAAGCATACACACATGTAATATACACTCATATACATACATAATATCTATGTTGGTATAGTCTTTAAGGAATTACACATAATTATTTTTTTAATAATGAGCTCTAATATTAAAATTTCCAGAGATGATAGCATCTCTCATACCCTGCTCTTCTGTAACAATGTGACGCTGGAAATCCTGAGAGGAAAGACAGTGTGTTTCTCCATGGATCTAGGCAGATCCTGAGACTGTTCTGAGCGATAGAACGTAACAGTAGTGAATTAAGTCAGTTGTGAGCCTTTAAGTAGTCCATTTATTGCTGTCTCTTAGCATACAAGAATAGATGAATGAATAAAGTGATCATGCTTTTCAAAGTAGAAGCTACATGCCGAAGCCACAAGTAGGTGCCCAAATATTTCTGAATATGTGAGTAATGCTGTATACCTAGCCTTATCAAATCATCAGAGGCCTACTGCACCCTAGAACTATCTAACCGCAACAGAATGAGAAACCATAAGATAAAACTGATTAACTGGGCTATTAAAACAGTTAACAGTTGTTTGAAGCTGCTAGGTTGTTGCTGGCTTGTATATATAGGTAACTTTTTATCTAGTACAAAATCCATTCTCATTTAACTATGAAAAGGTGGGAAAACTTGCCCTAGCCTTTTGTGTAAATATAGAGTAAGAATGAATGAACTGATCATATAATTAGAAAGTAGCACTACTGTTGCGGTCAATATGGTGTTCATTTCTTTTCTAATACTCTACACTCAACTGAGTGGTATCCTTTCTCTAGGAACTGCCCTGACACACAGGAGCTCTGCTAGCTTGCTTTCACCATGATAATTTCCTTCCTAAAATCTTCCCCTACCTGTTGTCAGTAACCGTCATTCTTTCAGTTCTCACCATCAGAACCTACAGACGTCGATTCAGTGGAAGTTCTGTGCAGCCAGAGCTTCTAGCACTCTAGCTCCTGAGTTAAACCGACACACACTGCATGTGCCAGAAGTAAAGAGAATGGGTTCCCACGCTGGAAATAGCTGGACATATAGTCACCAAACCAGCAATAAAAGAAAGCAAAAACATGAAACAAATACAGTCATGAACACTGTTGTAAAATGTACAATACTGAGGACAAATGGATGGTCCATACACTCTCAGGGAGACAAACCTTAAGTAAGAGGAACCAGAACAACCCTGCCATAGCACGACAGAAACAATAGCACTGCACAATGGAGACAACGAAGAGGAGCTGCTGAGGCTCCACACTGGCTGCTTTTGTTGTTGCTTTGTCTGTTTCAAACAGTCTCACTGAATGTTGGAGGCTGGATGAACTCAAACTCTTGATCCTCCTGCCTCAACCTTCTGAGTGCTGTCCAGCATAAGTGTGTCTATCCACACCTAGCTAAAATCCTCTAGCTGTAAAAAAATTATATCCATCAAAACTGTAACTTATAGGTGATACACAACCTTTGTATCTTCCTAATGAAATGAACCTTCACTTCTGATGTATATGCTGCCCTGAATAAGGTAGGCTAATGTATTTTTAAATGAGAAGTGTTAATTTTTATTTTATATGATTTTTTTTTCAGAAAGCTATTGGTGTTTTGTCAAATGAAAAATTAAGGCAAAAGAGGTTTAGCCTAAAAGATAAAGGGAACTAGGAAAGAAACAAAGACATTTTTCGGGTCACATTAATGTAGAAGGTGGCAGGTTCCACACAGGATATAACTGAAGAAAATTATGTTGATTAAATACCTAACATATTTCAACATATACAATGGAGATTTTTATTTCTGCTAAGAGGTTACATTTTTTTAAATAGAGTAAATAAGACCAAGCAGTCAGTAACTATAAAAACAAGCAATAAGAGAAAGGAAGCACAACCAAGTTCCTTACTTATGAAAATAATTACAAACAGTGCAGCAAGTAAATACTGACTCAAAAAGGAGTGATATGAAATTCATGAAGATAGTTACACAAACACTGTAAGTACCGACTATTGACTCGAAAGGTGGTGATTTGGGAATTTGGACACAGGCAGGAGGGGATAGTATAGGTGTAGGTGCATATGAATTCAATTTAATTATTGCCTTTTACAAGAAAAAAACATTAAATAATACCTAAAGATTAGAAAAGACATCCATTTTGGGAATATTATTAGAAATGTAAAACACTGAAGAATTAGCTAAAATATCTAGAAAAAAGTATGGACTCAGAATTAGGAGTGGGAAGAGAAGGCACCAGGACCCACATTTAATTAAATGACTGGCAGTCCTTAGTGTATAAAATTTAAAACCAGATTTACATGCACCTTTGACTGTTGTAAAAGATAAAACTGAATACGCTCAACTATAAAAAAGCTTTCTTCCATTTCCCACCCCAACCGAGGTATCGTAGATACAAAGTTGAGTCTGAACACAGCCTTCACTCTTTACCAACTTAAATATTGATAAATGGAACTAACAAATCTGTCTAATGTCTAAGTACAATGACTCCCTTTCAGATAAACACAAAAGCTAGACCACTTGTATGTCTCACTCCTGGAACACAAGAGAAATGAAGTGCATTCCACAGCAGGTGGCGGCCCTGGAGAAAGCTTTGTGTCTTAACTACAGCATGGCATTTGTCCAAGGATGGCTTTCCCACCCTGGTGGTAGTCCATATGGAGCAGCAGGGGTAGAGGCCACCCAGCCAACCAACGCCCCTTCAGGGTTTCAGTCACCCTGTAACAGTAAAGAAAAAGAAAAAGGCAGAAGGTACATATTTACATCCAGTTGTCTAGAAATACAGCAGTAGTCATTTCATAGCACGACCTAATGCCAGGGAAACACGAGAGTTCCCTATTAAAGGCCCAGTGTTACAACTATACTAATAAGCCTACATCTGGTTTATTCGCGTTCTCGTAAAGGTCTCTCATTCTTACTAGGGGAAGAAAAAAGCTGCATGCTTTAAATTAAACACTGAACACCTGACCCCTCTACTTCCCAAGGGAATTCTCAGGTTCATCATTAGCAATAAAATGAGAAAGTTCCCTACCTTCCTACTGCTGATTGTTCCTCTGAAGTTTAATATTCTTTAACAATATGTCATAGTGGGTAAGGAATACTAGATATAGGGTCAAGAATGCTTGGTGCTTTATCTCTACTGCCAGTCAGAGTGCTCTGGGCAAAATTTACTACCGTCTGTGGTATGCTTTGGCCTTTTCACTGGGGGAAAGGAAGGGAAGAAGGGGAGAGAGGGAGAGAGAGAAATGAGTCTATCTGCAACTGTAGTTATTATTACACTTCTATTTTTGTTCTTTCTGCCGCAGACACTGCTCTGGACCTGGCCTCAAAATATCACCTAGTTTGCCAGATGATATTCTAACATGACCACCAGCAACCCACCAGATAACACAGCAGCTAACCCTTGCCCCTGTGTCTTATATATAAGCACCCCACCTAACAATAATGCTTTTTAACACCCAATTGGTAATCAAAATCTTGGACTGTATCTTATAGTCCCTTTATATTTTAACTATTTGTATACATGATTCCTTTTAAAAGTATGGCTCATTTTTATCTGTTTTTTACAACTGTCATATATAAAACCTCTGTATCTTCCTGATGAAATTAACCTTTACTTCTGAAACATATGCTGCTGTGAAAAAGGTAAACAAGTCAGTGACAGCTGATTTTCTTTTAAAGAGAGATAGTTACTTATAAAGTCTTAGACTTGATCTGAAAAGGGAGTCAGTATAAAACTATACATTTAATATTAATAAGGCATTTTCAGTTATCATGAAAAGTATATGTGGTTATACATAACAATATCCTGATGCAAAAGTACAGCTATCATTTCCAAGTAAGCACAAGCTCATTTACTCTGGAGACAAATATGAATGACCATGGCACAGGATCTTTCTACTTTTTAGTTGTCCTTTAATTTCCTTCAGCAATGTTTGGCTTTCAGTGTATAAATTTTCCAGTTCCCTGGATAACTTTACAAGTATTTTATTATTTCTGATGCTATCATAAATAGGATTGTTTTCTTAATTTCCTTTTCAGATAGTTTGCTAATTTTACAGAAATATAAATGATTTTAGTCTGTTCCTTCTATGCTATAACTTTACTGAATTTGTTTGTTAATTCTAATGAGGTGTACATATGCACATAGTTACCAGGTAGTTCTACATACAAGATAGTTCTCTAAAAAGAGATAGTTTTGCTCCTTTACCTATTTCAGTGCCTTTAGTTTTTCTCCTGCCCATTTGTTCCGGTTTGGAATTCCAGGACTAAAGTTATAAAAGCAGTTACCTTTATCTTGTTCCTATTCTTGGAAGAAAAGCTTCAGTTTATCACCACTGGGTAGATTAAAGTTGGCATATTACTTTATTGTGTTGAAGTGTGCTTATTATTGTATCAATTTCACAGATCTAGATGGCCTAAGAGACAAACCTCTGGGCATACCTATGAGAGTTTCTAGACTGGGCTAACTGAGGAGACTCACCTTACATGTGGGTAGCACTATCCCATGATCTGGAGTCCCAGGGAAAATAAAGAGAAAGCAAGCTGAGCACCATTCTTGTCTCTCTCTGCTTCCTGACTCCTATAATGTGACCAGGCACCTCAGCTCCTACTGCCATGATGGACACAACTATAAGTCTAACAAGAGCTTCCCTTCCCTGTGTTGCTTTGGTCCAGCACTTTTTCTTCCAGCAATGAACTAATAAAATTACATTTGTTTATACTACTAAGTAACTTTTATCATAAAAGGTGCTGAATTTTGTTAAATGCTTTTCTTATATCTACTAAGATGGTCATAAGATTTTCATCTTTCTTCTGTTAACAGGGAATGCCACATGCACTAATCTGTACATGTTAGCCACTCTTACATGTACAATGAATATAATTCGGTTGTGGTGTAGGATCCTTAAAATGATGCTGGATTCTGATTGCAAATATTTGTTTGAAGACTGTGTAGGTTAATTTATCAAGGATAGTGGTCTGTGCCTTTCATTTCTTCTGGAGTTTGAGTTTGAAAATGTGGTGATAATTGCCTTGTAAAGTTACTTGTTTTCCTTGTAAAGTTAATGGTATTTCTGTGACCAGAATCTGAAATTAATTGTTCACAATTTTACCAAGCAAGCATCCAAAAAGCAACCACCACCACCCCAAAAAAACCCAACAATAAAAAAGGTAGGAATTGTACAAAGAACTTACTTGTTTTTTCTTTCCCTCTTCCCCTTCTGTTCTTTGTTTTCCTGTCCCCTTCCCCCTCACCATCTCCCATTTTCTCTTCTGTTTCCTTCCAGCCTCAATCCATCTTTCTCTAGTTTGACCAAAAGTGGAGACATAAAGCTCTTCAATTGAAAAACCTAACAGATCAGAGGAAAATCTTTGCCAACTATACATTATTATCTAGGGTATATAAAGAACTTTAGAAATTAAACATCAAGAAAATAAGCAGCCCAATTTAAAAATGGGCTATGAATAATATAAAGTTATGAAAAGGAGAAACACAGATAGTCAGTCAACATCCTAAGCAGCTTTTAGCCACTTAGTGCAGGATAAACATATTAAATTCACAGACCCAAAAAATATAAGTAACAAGGAAGACCCACGGGAGGATGCTTAAGTTTCCATCAGAAGGGAAATAAAATAGGCAGAGGTGGAGGTTGAAGAGAGGGAACAAGGTAGGAGAGGGAATACAGAGAGACGTGAGAGTGGAGATCAGCCTTTGGGAGAGGGAGGAATGGGGGGATATGCACAGGGGGATGGGTGACAGAAGGCCTGCAGAGAAAAGAAAAACTGTGGGCATGGTCCTAGTACGGGGAACAGTGAAGGGGGGGGGGGATTCTTTGACAAGGACTCTGTTCCCTACTTTTTAATTACTTTCCCTTGATAAGATTGCCTTGCCAGGCTACAGGAGAAGAGGAGGAACTCAATTCTGGTGTGACCTGATGAGCTGGGGTAGGTGAGCAGGGGCGCTTCCCTTTTCTGAGGAATACGGGAGGAGGAAGGGAAGGCAGGACTAGGAGACTAAGAGGGAGGGGGCTATGACCAGGATGTAAAGTGAATAAATAAAAAAAAATAATAGAAAAATGTATTTAACATCCTTAGCTATGGGGAAAAGCAGGTTAAAACTACTTTAAGATTCCATCTTACTACAGTCAGAATGGTCATCATGAGGAATCAAATCACAACAAACACTGCCATAGATGTGGCACAAGGGGAACGCATCGCTGCTGATGGGAATGTTAACTGGTACAGCCACCTTGGAAATCAGTCTGGAGGTCTCTGAACAACTAGAGATAGAATTGTTGTATGACCTACTCAAAGGCACAGACCTAAAGAACTTTCCATTTTATTTACAGAGACATTTGTACATCATGCTCATTACTACTCTATTCACAATACTAGGAAATAGAATCAACCCAGCTCTCCATCAACTGGTAAGTGGATAATTAAAATGTGGCACATATACATGACGGAATATCACTCAATAGTAAAAACGAAACAAAACAAAACCAGAAATCATGTAAATTGTAAGTAAATGGATGAAACTGGAAAAACTACACATAGTGAAGCCACATCTTTTCTATATACAAGCACTACCTTCTAATTTTATGATTTGTGTGCTTAGCCTGAAGTACATGTGAAAGCTGGGAAACAAGTAATGGCCCAGTGGGCAAAGTGATCCACTTGAGGAAGGGGACGGAAGTTTAAGAGGTCAAATGAACATAGCTAGAAAAGGGGAGGGGGAGTAATAGAAATAGGAAAGCACAGGGACAGAGGAAGGGGTAACACAAATGAAGTGTACATAAAAACGCCACCTGAGAACCTATGATCTTGCAACCTAAGTCAAAATATAATGAAAGAGGATAGCAGATATATGTGATATAAGGATACTTGGAGCTAGGTTTAAGTAAGGATAGGGACAGGGAGGTAGGAAAACAGGGGACACAGGGTGTGTTAACTAAGACTAAAGATTTATGAAGAAGCTTTATGAATCCCCACCACCACTTAAGCAATGAAGCATCATTTCTAAAGGGGGACTGAACAGAAGTACCAGCATGGGCCAACAATGCTGTTCCCTAATATATGAGTTATTTAATGGAAATCTTAATGTCAGGCACCCTAAACAAGATAGACTATGGTTACTGTTCTTGGTTGCTTATCATAAATAAATAGTATGACCCCGTTTACTGAAAACACAGTACATTTCTGTCTTAGGACATAAAGAAATCAATACTGAACTCAACAGGACCCTCCCACCCTGCTAGCTAGTGTTGATAGTGATGGAAACGACTATGCAGGCTGCTGGAGGAGAGGGAGAAAGGACATGAATGGTCTGGCCAAGTGCTGTACCCCGCATGCTACAACAGTGACCTGCCAAGCAAGGCATGCCCACTTGTTTTTCCCACCTCGCTATACTCCTATTCCTACTTGACCAACCAATCTCTTGACTACATTTGAGGCCTGCTCCATAGGAGGGAAATTCAGTGTCTAGTACTATAGAACTTAATAAGAACCCACAGCTAGGAAGCCGCAGGCCCTAGGAGAAAACCTCTTCATGTTATTTTTATTAAAGGGGCATGTTGTCAAGCTTCCATATAAATATTTATTTTTATATAAATAGATTTTGTGCTGCTCTCAGCTTTGGTCAGGGAAATGTCTAGTTGAAGAGGGGAGTAGTTAATGCAGAGACGCAGGTGCTAAGAATGAGTGACTACGCGTGCTCAGCTACAGATAAGACATACATGTCAACCCCTTCCTCAGTGCTCAGGGGCCATCACAGAAGAGGGGCAGAACAAACCTAAGAGCTAGAGGATGCCTGGGACTGCAGTGAAGGTCAGGCCCTGATACGACATGGTTGCTCTACTCATGAACTCACAGCAGCGATAGTTAGCCACACAAGATTTGAGTAAGTTTTAAATTCCAACAAGGAGCAAGGGAGGCTCCTGATGCTCCAGCCCTAGCTCAGGGGCCAATGACAGTTGACAGCTGCTGAGGGGAGAGTCACTTTTCTTGAAGAGGGGATGGACATTGGTAGGTTTTTCATGACCCTACACTCGTGCACATACTAGATTTAGTAGGTTGTTAAAACAAAAGACATGAAGACGTGAAGGAGGAAGGCTGGAAGTACACTGGGAGGGGGAAAGAAATAGCTAGATGGAGCAGGGGGAGGGGTGTGACCAAGATACCTTGTATACATATATGAAAGCTTCAAAAGCAGGAAATGCACATGTGTAGATTTGGCTTCAAGATAAACTTTTCCTTAGAAAATGCTTGTCCTCCTCTAGAGTTAGGGCTTTGAACTGTTCTCATCACCAGCATACAGTTTCACTGTTTTTACTTCTTTAATTTTGGAGAAGATTTAAAAGGATTTATTATAGTTCTACTCTAAAAGTTTGGCAGATTCACCCATTAAACTCCTTATTTGCCACTGCTCTGTTCAGTTTTTCTCTTCCTTCATCATTCAGTCTTTGGAGGTTATGTGTCTTTGAGAGTTTATCTACTTTTACTTTGCCATTGACTGGCACATAGATATTCATAACATATCCTTACCTTTTAATTAGTAGCATTAGATACACTGCATCTTTCAGTTCTGACATTATCTATTCAGTGTAATTTCTGAGAGCGTCTTACTATGTAGCCCATGATGCTGACCTCACACTCATACTGGAATTACATTCAGGCAGCACTATGCTTGGGCCTGGCTTTATTTATATAAGGAGTCTTCTCTCTTTACACTAAATGGTTCATTTCACCATTTCAGTTTCTAAAATAGTTTTTAATTTCCCTTTTCCTTTCATGTTTGAAAACTTTATCAACGTTTATTTTTTACAGTTTTGTTGTTGTTTGTTTAGGTGGGATCTCACTATGCAGCCCTGGCTGGCCTGGAACTCTCTACATACAACAGACTGGCATTGAAATCGCAGAGATGCTCCTACCTCTGCTGTCTGAGTGATTATAGTTGTGTGCCACCAGACCCAGTTGATTTTTTCCTGTATTTCTCATGTGTCTTTTCTACTGCCTATATATCTGAATATCATAAACTACATAGATCTAAGATTTTTACTGTCCCAGATAAAAGTAAAAATATGAAAAATACTAAATCACATGAGGAACGACCTAAATTGATCCAAAGATATGACAAGTATAGCTGATATATAACTTAGAAGTATGTTAGTGCAGAGAATCTCAACATGAGCCAGACTATGATGTACCAGCTCCTGCAGCTCCTGCCATACCTGATGAGCAGAACATAAGGAAACAACATCATTCAAAGCTACTATGGCAAAACGCCCAGCCACATAAGATACATGAACATACATGCTACAGCACAGATTCAAATATTCCTTCATATTAAAGATTCAAGTGGCCAACTTAAATAATGATCATACGCAAAGATGGTCAAATGCTATTTTGTTGATTTTTTTATCTTTAAAGATTTTACATTAAAATTTTTTAAATTATGTGTACATGGGAGGGTGTACACATGAATGCAGTCTCTAAAGAGGCCAGAAATTGAAGAGTATACCAGAAGATAGATTTCTCATGTTCATGGATTGGTAGAATTAACACAGTAATAATACCGATCTTACTAAAAGCAATCTATGATCATTTTCTTAAGTACATGTATATCCACACAATATGCCATGATATTACTTGTGGCTTCTAATTCAACTATCATTTGTTTGCTATCAAAGAGCTGCCTCATTTGCTCTAAGCAAGTGTATTTGTAATCCTGAGTGTAGGGGAGTGAAATGTGAAAGCTAGTCTATAGTATAGCACTTTCTCAATACATTTCTGTATTAAGTTTCTATTGTGTTGCATTTTCTCTAAACTCTAAACTTTCTTTACTATTTGATCTGCTTTTATTGGCTATTGGTAATGCTGCTACTTCATAAAATGGCATTTAGGTCATTGAATAATTTTTTACCTCAGTTATAATGTTAAATATTCTTAATTTTATCATTCAGATAAGCTGCCTTATTTGAAGAATTTTCAAGAGCAATTTAAGAATGAAGGCACAGCCAGGCATCAGTGGTGGTGCATGCCTTTAACCCTTGCACTTAGAAGTCCTACTAGGATACTTATCACAAGACTGATGGAAAAGGATACATCCTGTGAGTATGAATAATCTTTTTCTCCTTAGCTACATCCAGATCCAGAGTCAAACACTTGGGTTGGAAAAATCAAGGTGTCAAAGTGAGAATATAATCACTAAGCATCATTCCAATTGCCCATTTACTTTGAACTTTGTTAGCTTATGCGTAGTCATCCCTGTGAGAAGTCCATATTTTAAACAAGGGACACAAGAATTGTTCCTATATCCCAGCACTTATGAGGCCGAGGCAGGAGGACAGATGTTCAGGGTCAAGTAATATTACTTAGTAAGTTCCAGGACAGCCTGGAAGAGATAACAAGACCCTGACTAAAATATAACACACATGCTGGAGAGATGGCTCAGAGGTTAAGGGTACTGCCTGCTCTTTCAGAGGTCCTGAGTTCAATTCCCAGCAACCACATGTGGCTCACAACCTCTATAATGAGGTCTGGTGCCCTCTTCTGACATTTAGGTGTACATGCAGGCAAAACATTGTATACATAATAAATAAATAATTTTTTAAAAATTTTTGATTAAGAAAATAATAAATAACACACAGAGACACACATATATGAATAAACAAATCAACAAAGGGTTGAATGGGTGCATCATGAAAGTCCATATAAAATATATAAATATTATATAACTATAAAATTATTCTCTTAAAATTTTGCACTGTAGATTTTACTTAATTGATTTATAATAACCAGAAATACTTCAATTCCTTAGCATATCTTGCATAGAAATGGTAATAGGAGTAGTTTCAAAGCCTAGCATGGACTATGGTAATTCTTTAAAATTAAGAATAAAAGTAAAGCTGGATATAGTGGCATATGTCTGTAATCCCAGCACTCAGGGAGGCAGAGGCAGGCGGATCTCTGTAAGTTTGAGGCCAGCCTGGTCTACAAAACAAGTCTAGGACAGCCAACGCTACACAGAGAAATCCTGTCTCAATACACATACCCAAAAAAAAAAAAAAAGAATAAAATTCTGGGAAATAACGCCTTGTCTAACAATATTGATGATCAGTCATTTGTTTTAGAAAATAGGAGAAAGATAACTTTTGTGTGTGGTTTCAAAGGAGCTTATATATTTTAGGTTTTTGTTTTTTTCTTTCCTCTTCCTGCCCCCGAGACAGGGTTTCTCTGTGTAGCCTTGGCTGGCCTCGAACTCACAAGTGCTGGGATTAAAGGCGTGTGCCACAATGCTCGGCCCTGGTTTTTGTTTTTATTTTTTTCAAGAAAGGGTCTCACTATGTGGCTGTCCTGAAATCTACCACATAGACCAGGCTGGCCTGGAAGTCAGAGATCCTCCTGCCTCTGGCTCCTAGAGTGCTGAGACTAAAGGTGTGCAGCATTATGCCCAACTTGAGGTCATAGTTTAAAAAAAAAGTTATTTGGAACATAAAAATGTGCTTAAAATTGGACAATCTTGGTTTTTGGTGTGGGTTTTTTGTGGATTTTGTTTGTTTGTTTGTTTTGTTTTTGTTTTCTTTTGTTTTTTGAGACAGGGTTTCTCTGTGTAGCCCTGGCTTTCCTGGGACTTGCTCTGTAGATCAGGTTGGCCTTGAAATCAGAGACCCTCCTGTTTCTGCCTCCAGAGTGTTAGGATTAAAGGCATGTGCCACTACACCTAGCTTACAATCTTAATTTAACAGAAAAACATAATCATTATACAAAAAAAACAGGGAGATTGTGGTTTGATGCCTCAGAGAGATGAAAATTTTCTATTATATTTCATATATATCATATTATCCAAATAATATCCTTATATAAATGAAACATATTTCATCATGTCCATTTATTTCTATATATAGAAAATGTTCTCAAGTGATCAAACTGCGTTGTCCCTACGTATCATATACATTAATAAATGAAGAATTCTATAAATGTAACTTCAGGTATTGATTGTACCCTGTATTGCTACAATCCATTGTCAAAATCAGGAAATAGTTATTTTTACATTATGGTTAACTTACAGAAATCACGATTAACTGAAATAGGTATCAGCACAGTCAGATCGTCAGTAGAAAGTTTCTTGGAATTAACCCTGAATAGTCACACTGTAACGCCAATCAACCTGCTTCAGTCAGGCTGGATTCCTTCACTTGGAGGATGCTATATAAACAGAATCAGAGTCTACTCCACTCCATGAATCTTATAAATTTTATGCAACATGGTGCTCTTGAGATCAATCCAGATTGCTGAACAGTCCAATTCATTAATTTCCTTTTCATTTCTTTTAGTTTTTTATTGTATAAATCAAAACAAACAAAAACTATAAACTCATTTGAAACCACACACAGAATTATCTTTTTCCTTTTCCCAAAACAAACAATCGTGGCTTCCCATTATACCTAAAGCTAAAGGACCACAGAGATTGACAGACAAGATACCTATATCCCACTGGAAAATACTTACGTTTTACTTCAGGTATTCAAATAGATGCATATTTATGCAACCTTGCTTTATATTGTTCTAATGGTTAATGATGAGGAAAATATTCATGATATTACTGGCTATCTACATACACTTCTGAATGAAGTCTGTTATTTTTGCCCATTGTATAATTGAATAATTTTGTTATTTTTCATCTTAGAGAATGCTTTATATATTTTACATACATCTCTTTTTAGGGATATGTGATTTGTAAAGTTTTTTATAGTCTATAGTTTTATCTTTTCCATTTACTAGGTTGGTTCACAAGGCAAAACTCTTTAGGTTTTCCTGTCTAATCTGACCAGCTGTTCTTTGAGAAATATGCTTTTGCTACCCCTATCAAGTCCCTTTCCTTCTCTACTCTACCTTCTGGCACCTTCTGTCATATGGTTTATTTGTTCTGCCCAGGATTCTCTGTTTAATGCTATTATCAGCAAACAACAGCAACAATATTAGCAAGGATTCAAAGAAAAGGTAACTGAAAACATAGTTGGTAGGTGTGAAAATTAGCACAGCCAAAAAAAAAAAAAAAAAAAAAAAAACCAAAACCAAAATGTGCTTACTCCATCTTGACTAGGATTCAAACCTAAAATGGGTTGTATTTAAAGAATCTTGCTCAGAATTCAAATTCTGTTACTTATTTTTAGCATACAATTATTTGCACATCTTATCATTCTCTGTTCTCTAAGAGGTTTACTGTTTTTTGTTTACTGAGTTTAGTTATTCCTAAAAGACTAAGGTACTGAAAGTCTGGTTCCTTACAAGTGGATCCACTCATCGAGAGGTAAGAGGATCATGAGATGCTCTGATATAACTAATAGATTATCAACTGCCTGCAATCTGCCATTTTCTTCCACTATATTCTTTCTATCAGGAGGCATTATTATGCTCAGGCCCAGAAGCAATGGAGCGAAAGGGACCGTGAACCGCAACCCATGCTAAATCTTCCTTTATTGAAATCTTTCTTTATTCTTTTAAGTGTCTTGTCAGAGAGATAACAATTATCATAGGTTTCTAATAAAATTTTCAATTAATTTCTAGACTAACAAAGCATTACATATGATACATTCTTTAAGTAGTTGCAAAAAACCATTGATACAAGCTCTTGGCCTAAACCACTATTAAGATGATAAACAATAAAAATTAAGGAATTCCCAAGGTTTTTTTTTTCATTCAATAGACAAATGTTTATAAAACCATATAATGGAGCCGGGCGGTGGTGGCACACAGCTTCAATTCCTGCACTCAGGAGGCAGAGGCGGGCAGATCGCTGTTGAGTGTGAGGCCAGCCTGGTCTACAAAGCAAGTCCAGGACAGCCAAGGCTACACAGAGAAAACCTGTCTTGAAAAACCAACAAAACAAAACAAAACATATAGTGGACATGCAACTTATAAGATAGCTAAACATCATGGTTATGGAACTTACATTCTAATAATCAGATCAAGGTAAAGGTGCTGTATGTATTAATACATAAAAATGTGTTCTGTTCAGGTTCAAAAAATTTGGTTTGCTACATTTCAAGTGATAATCAGAACATTCATTTAGAAACTGGAAATATTTTAAAATTTCAAACTAAAGAATTGTCACCAAGCTAGACTTTCTTTTCACGTGATACAACAAAACTTTACTGTGCTAGTAAAGCATAATGAACTATTTACCACATAGAGTTGTTTCCACAGGCTGGCCCATTCTTGTAGAGTTGTTGTAACTTCAGTCACAATAGAATCTTCAAGTGGAACCACAGTTTCATACTGCCTAGAACCAAAATCACAACAGCCACATTATCTTTAATTCAAAAAAAAATCTTAGATGCCACTTGCTACATTTTTCAATGTTCTAAACTCAAATATTAAAATCATGAAAACATAATGAGAAACACAGCTAACTGTTCATGCAACTCTATATAGTGATAGCAAAGTTGATGTAAACATATTTGCTTTTGTTACACAACTTCCAATTGCTTGTAGAAAGGCTGCCTAGAAAACATTGGGAATCTTTTTGTTGTTGTTGTTTTTTAGCATAGTGTTAAAACATTAAGTTTGTTTCTTTTAGAAAAACCATAACATTGCAAAACTCTTTGCTTAGATAATTTTTTAGAATTACTTGTACCTTTAACATTTTCTGAAATGCAAATTATCTCATAGCATAGACCAAAAGTTCTGAACCAACTCATAGTCCCCAGGATACTGTCTGGTGACGGCATTCTTCTGACACCAGGTAGGTAAGAGTGGAGACTGTGACTCGGCATTCAAATGGGAAGACAATCTCCAAGGAATACATATGAAAGTTAAAATGATACAACTGATGTACTAGAATAACATGCTAATAACCAATACCAAACAAAGGATTTAGGAATGTCACGAAAAATAATTCAAAATGATTATCTTAAGAAGTCTCAATTAACTACAATGGAAAATAAGAGCTGGCCAGCAGGGCTTGGCAGTTGTGAGGATGATCCAGACTAATGCCATGAGAGTCTAGGGTGAAAGGGGAGGAGGCCCATTCACATGAGAGTGATGCACTACCCGGCTTACAGCCTGCTAGACTGAGGGCATTTTTTTACTAGACAAAGGATCTTCCCATTATATCTAAAGCTAAAGGACCACAGAGATTATACAATCCCCAACTAAAGGTTGTGGCAGGTGGCTTTAATAAATTAAAATCCAAACCACAAGATGTGCTTAGCTGCCATTTGAACAAATGACCTTAAGTAGAGATTAGGTTCCAAGTGGTCTTTTGCAGGGACTGTAACTTAACAATACTTGTTCATTCAGGACTTGCAGGGAAGGCCTAGATAAGTCAAGTATCAAATGAGCCAGTTAATTCAACTATAGATATATGTAGGCAATAAGGAAAGAGTCTGTTTTATTTCTCACTTTAGTTAAAAAACGTGACCTAGAATTTAAAAACAAAACAGAACATGCAAGTCAATGAAATAAGGGAGATGATATACAAGCAAATGAGAAACTCAGGGGTAGGGTGTGACTCAGCGGTAGACCAGCTTAGCATATCCATGGCCCGTGTTTGCTCTTCAACAAGCAAGAAAGGAAGGAAGAAAATGAAGCTAAGCTCTACAGGATATACAAAAGAGAAAGGAAAGAATATCATTAGTTCTCAAATTAAGAAGCCCTACAGTCAAATTGGAGAGATGGCCAAGCATTTGGGAGCACTGGCTACTCTTCTGGAGGACCAGATTCAATTGACAGCCCCTACATGGCAGCTCATACCTGTCTGAAACTCCAGTTCAAAAGGATCCGACACCCTCATACAGACATGCAGGCAGGCAAAACATCAATGTACATGAAATTAAAAAAAAAAAAAAACCCTAGAGCCCACCAAAATAAATCTGTTAGAACTAATGAACTGATTTGGTAAAATTGCAGAAGACAAAACATACTAGTACCATTATATATTAACACTTAACATTTTGAAAATTCCATTTACAATGACTGAGAATTTAACTTAGTGATAAGAGTGTTTTCATAGAGTGTGTGAGGTTCTGTGCCCAATACCACAAAAATTTGTATTTATAGCAGTATCAAAAATAAGAAAATATTTCATGAAAATACATTTCTAAATAAATACATATGAAACAGAGGCAAACATGCATTAAAGGTGTTGAAATTCTATATTCATACAAAACTTCAATCAAAACCTTACACGCGTTGGGAAGTGATATCAAATATCCAGAAAATAATAAATAATGACAAAGCTGTAGAGAAAACAGAGCCCTTTTATACTTGTTGGTAGAAATATAGTTATATTTATAGTTATATAAAATAGTTATAGCAATTATGAAAAACAATAAAGAGGTTCTTCAAAAAATTAAAAATGAATTACCATATGATCTGACAATTTAAGTTCTGAATATATATCCAAAGGAAATTAAATCATTATCTCAAAGAAATATTTACTCTTCTCAGTCCACTAACACAGACAGCTAAGATATAAAAATGTCTGTCAAGTAGCTAATGAGATAAATAGATGGCTCAGTCAGCAAGTGCTTGCCACACAGCATGACAACCTAAGTCTAGAACTCACTTAAAAAGCTGGATGTTCTTCCAACTCAGCATTGGGGAAGCAGAAACAGGTGGGTCAGGCCTTCAAGTCCTGCTGGTCTCAGTGACAGATCTTGTCTCAAAACAATAAGGCAGACAGCTCTTAAGGAGCAATACCAGAGGTTGATCTCTGGTCCTACTTTCACACATATGTGTATGCACTTGTATACAAACAAGCATTCCTCACCCACCCCAATGCACACACAGGTCAAGAGATGGAAAAAGAAAATGCAATGTACATACAATAACAGAATTTTACTCAGCCTTAAAAGTATGCTATGCTAACATTTGTGACAATATGCAGGACCTGGAAAATATTATGCTAAATAAAATAAGCCAAACACAGAAAGGCAAGGCAGACATATATGCTTATAGGATCTATAAAAGCCAAATTAACAGAAACAAGGAACAAACCTGGTTTACCAAGAGTAGAGAAATTGGGGTAAACCAGAGGTTATATATTTTCAGTTACAAGATGAGTAAACTCTGGAGACCTAATGGCTGCTACATGGTTACTACAACTGACAATAATACCTTACAAGCTTCAGCTTTGCTGAAGGATTTATGTATTCTCTTTCTCTAACCACACATAAATAATTTCACTATGAGAAGTGAAAAGAATATTAATTATCTTGATCCTTTCATAATCATTTCATAAGGTATAATTTAAATACACACAGTTACACATTAATAAAACTGCAAGAAAATGTCATTGATTTCACAGTTAAAGAATTATTAAAAGGAGAAAAAAATAATAAATCTACTTTTCCTGCCAGCACCCAAGTTAGCAAATCCCAGATTCAACATTAACAATCAATTCAACTACAACTGTAAAAGTTCTGAAATTAGAATGTTTTAAGTTGGTTTATTATTTTTAACCAGTATGACAACGTGATTTTTCTCAGATAAGAAAATCAACTTGCGTCCCATTTCATGAGAGAGATCCCACCCTGATGCTATTAATAATATTTTGCTATCCTTGCAGACAGGAGGCTAGCATAACTGTCATCTGAGTGGCTTCACCTAGCAGCTGATGAAAACAGAAGACGAGACCCACAGCCAAACATTAGGTGGAGCTCAGGGAATCATGTGGAAGAAGGGGAGAAAGGATAGAAAGAGTCAGAGAGGTCAATGACACCACAAGAAAACCTACAGAATCAATTAACCTGGGCCCATAGGGGCTCACAGAGACTGAAGCACCAACCAGAGAGTCTGCATGAGCTGGACCTAGGCCTCCTACGCATGTGTAACAGATACACAGCTTGGTCCTCATGTGGGACCTCTAACAGCAGGAGCAAGGGCTGTGTCCTCTCTGCTGCCTGCATTTGGATCTCTTTCCCCTAACTGGACAGCCTTGTCTTGCCTCAATAGAAGATGTGTCCAGTCCTACTACAACCTGATATGCCAAGGCGGGTTGATATTCGTGGGAGGTCTCTACTTCTCTGAGGAGGAAGAAAGGTCATAGGTGAAGGGAAGCTGAGAGGGAGAGAATGGATGTAAAGTAAACAAATAATAAAAAAAGGAAATCAGTGATAAATGTCATACTTGAAAAGACTATTGAATGAGACTATTTTTATTTTTTCAAGCTACTGAATAACTGGATGCAAATGACAATTTTAGAAGTTAATACTATAGTCTTAAGAGTGTGGCAGAGATAACTAGTGGATATAAAGAAATAATCAGGGAAATAACATTATTAATAACAAAACAAATATAAAAATGTGACAACTGCATAATACAAACTATCATGTTCTAAAATTGCTTTATATGAAAAGGTTTACTAAAAAGTTCTTAGAATATAAACATCTGTGGGGAGAGAGGGTGGGACGGGGAGGAGACTAGGGAGGGGACTACAATCAGGATGTAAAGCGAATAAATTAAAAATAAATTTATTTAAAAGGATAAACATCTGTGAAAGAACTGAAGTTGCTAAAAGAGGGTTAGGTTTGAAAGGCAAATGAGTATGAAGAGGGGCTCTGCACACTATGCTATGTTATAAAAAGAAACATGAAAACAACGAGAAACGCGTGTTAAAGAAGACTTGTACAAGGGACAGCAAAGTAATGATACATCTGAGATGGCAGATTATTGTCAATTGAAAGGTTAAGAGATTTAACCTTGACACTATAGCAAAATTAATACAGAAATGACACAGAGACAAATAGTAGGATGCAATTTGTTTGGAACTTCTTCTTGTTTTTATCTACTAAAATCATCAGCATTTGTGACTTAATTTTTTCTTATTTTAAAGTTACAAAAGTTCTAACACTGAAATCTATATTAATGTCAACCTACATTAATACTTCTCTTAAGCTATAATATATAATCAATGTAGTTAAGATTCAGAAATAGTATGTGTAAACATTATTACATAAACCAAATAGAATGATTTGTAACACTAAAAAAAAATCAAAATACACCAAATTACTACACTGAATCCAAAGGAACCCCAGGTTAAACAGATTTTGAGTTCATGAGAAATGGAAATTCGGCAATGAAACACTGTAACATTTCTGTTACATGGACATTATACAACGGAGATAAGCAAGCAGCTGGATGGTGGAAGGGGAAGAGCCTTTCAGAGAAAATGGTCAGAACACCAAGGAAAGCATACCATACCAAAGCTTTGGTCAGTTTCCAAAAAAGAGATGAAAAGGCAAAAAAAAAAAAAAAAAAAAAGAGGAAAAGGTTTATTTGGTTCTCAGACAGGCTTCACATTATATTCCAGGCTGAGCTGAAAATCATTATGTAGCCGGAACTGGTCTCAAGGAACTGCGAACTCTCTTGCCTTAGCCTCGTGAGTGCTGGGATCAACACAAGTCACTTCCTGCCATACACACTATCCTCACCCTCCTAGTTTTTCTCTGGTACCCTGAAACAGTACTCTGGGGTTTAGGGGACTTCTGGTTTTCCTTAACAAATGGCACAGTCAACAATATACCAAAAAGAAATACAATAAAGCACATCTTGGAGTGGGCACAGAAGAGAAAAATTACAGGCCCAAGATGTTTATGTAGTTTTAAGATGCCTCACTGTGTGATTCACATGAACCATCATGTTAAGTATGAGAATATCCTGAAAGCGGCAGAGGGTGGTGGTAGCTGGTTATTCATTGCACTACCCCTGTTCGATGATACCTCTAACAAAGATGTAGGTGCCCACCCACAGACTCACAGACTACCCAAAGAATTACAACTAAGGCTGGGCATGGAGGTGTATGCCTTTAATCCCAGCACTTGGGAGACAGGCAGACAGATGGCTGTGAGTTCAAGATCAGCCTGGCCTACAAAGTGAGTCCAGGATAGCCAAGGCTACACAGAGAGACCCTGTCTCAGAAAACAAAACAAAACAAAACAAAAAAGAATTAAAACTAAAAAGAGATACCAGCTTGGCACGGCTGACAGCATGGATGCCCTGACAAGAAAACTTGATCAAGTCAATAAGAAAATTTATGGTACGCAGGTCAGGCCATATCACTCTACCACCTATGAGGGCACAAGGACCTAATGTGAGCATCTGAACTATTATCTCTCGAGGAAGTTGGGATCCCCAGACAAAATGAGGCAAGAGAATAGGGGAGAGAATGAGTTCCAGAGAGCCTTAGGCATAGGCTGTCAAGTTACTATATGAACGAAGCAAGTAAGCAAAGAAGAAATCTGGAAATCTCCAGCTGAGGGTAACTAAATCCAGGTATCACAGGCAGAGGCAATCCACAGTGGCTGAAGGTGACCTTATGGCACATTATAATACTAAAACACACGCCCTGGTTGGAGATTTAGGACACTAATAAAACAGAAAATGCCTGAAGTTGTATGCGGAACTACATAAACAGAACATGTGACAGAAAGCCAATATCATGCAAATGACCTAAAGAGCAAATCTACTACTTGGCATTAAAAAACAAACAACAAAATCCTCATCCATGCTGCAGCAGGGCTCTTTGCTCTAGTGAATTTCCTCCCTCACCTTTCACAACTACTACAACTATGTCTCTGTACAACAAGAACCTAAAACCCACCAGGTGGTGGTGGCTCATGCCTTTAATCTCAGGCCTTGGAAGGCAGAAGTAGGCGCATCTCTGTGAGTTCAAGGCCAGTCTGGTCTAAAGAGTGAGTGCCAGGACACCAAGACACAGAGAAGCCTTATCTTGAAAAACAAACAAAAACCCTATAATCCCTCTGGATTGCATACTCTACACTGATATCAACCTGTGACACAACCAGAAAGAAAGATGTATGCCATTGCTCTCATAAATGCTGTACTCATTCGGGAGGCACCTGAGAGACGGCAATCCAAATTATAGGCATGGGTTGGAAATTAAACACCATTAAAGAGAGCCATTTCTGCTTCGGTTTCTATGGCAGAATAATCTAGTCATTAGCTGAGGTTAGAACTGTCCCTTGCCAGGTGTAAGTAAATGTTCATCCATCAAGGCACATTGTAAAATCATGCCTGCAAACATCTTATGACAGCCTACCATGGTAGCACACGCCTTTAATCCCAGCACTGGGGAGGAAGAGGCAGGTGGATCACTGTAAATTCAAGGCCAATCTGGTCTACAAAGTGAGTCCAGGATAGCCAAGGCTACACAGAGAACCCCTGTCTCAAAAAACAAAAACAAAAAAAACAAAAAATGCAAAAACATCCTATGACAACTTGCTGATAAAAACATAATTATTTCCAAAAAGCTGAGAGTTTTTTTAGTTTCTTCCCTCCCTTCACCTCCTCCAATCAATTTCCTGAGGCTCACAGGGATGGTAGATATGAGATAGGGAGGGGGCTGGCTAGGTACTTATTATTGTTTTGACTCTAAGGATTCAGTTCCCTGACCAAAGGCAGTGCAGTGCCAGGAGACACAGGCAGGAAGCATTATGCTGGATGTTTCTCAGAAGTAGCAATGGCAGTGTGCCCCCAGGCTGTGGCATATCTTACCCCTCCACTCCACCAAGAACTACTGCCTTCCTAGGCTTCCCTACACTACAGGAGCTTTGCTTACCTATCCCCACTCATCCTTGTCAGCACTTTTTGCTAATTGTGCTTCAGACTTCCCTACCACCATTTTGGATTACTAAATTTACTTACTTTTAGTTTGTTGGGACACTTTCTGCTCTTTCATAATAGAAAAAACCATCTCTAAGAGATTTACTTTCCAAGTAGTAAGATGCTTGCCTCAACATGAGATCTAGGAAACAGACTGATCATCTTGTACTTTTGCTGGGGAGAGTCTACAGCTGTGCATACAAGCAAACCTCTGTCTGATGAACCTAATAAACTGAGCCCGTAGAGGTCCTTAAAAGAGATCTTGTACAACTGGGGTAAAAAGAAATTACCTCAGATATGCTCGCAGCAACGGTTCCTACCCCAGTTCCAGGACAGTTACTGTGAACTATATGATCCCTAGGGACAATGCTAGAATTGGTTCAAATGCCAGGAGAGATTAGAAACCCCGGAGGGTTAGAGTTCAAATCAGGGTTTCTAAGCCTCTCCTAGGCCATTCTCAGTTCCTCAGAGACACTTAGCAGCATGATGGAACTGGGGAGACCCCAGTTTGTGAGGACTCTGCACAGGAGCGGTATTAATGCTTACATCCACTTCAAAGGTCCTCTCTTTCTCTTATCTCCAAAATACAATTGCTTCTAGTTCCTCCACTATAGTTTATCTTCAAGAAATGGGTAAGTCTAATCCTAAAGCAAAGTCTAAGAGTTTACTTAAACATTGTCTAGTCTCAATAAAAGATGTGTGATAGGAAAGTTTGGCTCAAAGTTGAAATGGGTCTAGTTAATCAGATTTCTTATACTCCTGAAATAAAACAAAGGCGCTAGGAAGAAGCAAAGAGACATCAGACATACTATTTGCTCAAAAATCCCCAAAAGGCACCTCCCAAGAAAACTGTTTTAAGAAATTTATCAGCTATGACAAGATTAGAGAGGTTATGTACACAGGAGAAAATCCTGCCCTTTTTTCTCCAGGGGCTAGCGAAGGGTTTGAGAATAATGTCAACTGCCTCAGCTAATCCTTTGCAGCTTTTCTTACTTACTGTACAGGAGAAGGTAATAATTAGCAAGCATGCATAACAAGTGCCACCTCCTCACTGTCTCTGCTTTCACCAACTTTCTTCTGACTTCTCAAACATAACACACATGCAACCTTTCTACTTTATTTTTACTAGACTTCCTATTTTGTTTTTACTAAGAATATATTTTTATTAAGTCAACTGTGTCCATGAGACACATTTGTTTCTGTGTGTCATTTTATATCTAAAACAACATGAAACAAAAAACCCAATGTGTAACTAGAATTCTTGAAATAACTGTTTTACAAAACCTATCTCGCTGCACTTTATACTTTTTAACTTATTGTAAACCAGAATTATCATTCTTGGCATATCTCATTAAAATGTATGTATGCATATATGTGAAGATAAAACTTTAGTATAATTTTTAAACTCTCAATTATGGCATAAAGGTACAGGAACCTATCTGCCTGTGTTCCCTTCTTTTGAAAAACAGGTTTTCCAACATTCTTATCTTAGCCAATTTGGGATTACAGAAAAAAAAAATGTCATTTTTAAACCAAGCTGTTGCTGCCTGCTCAGCTAGTCAGAGGTTTATTAAGGACAGTTACTTATCTCTATGCTGTGATACGCCTATGTACAGAGTAAAGCAGATAAGCCAAGGAAAGAAGATAAACGTTGAGTACAGGCAGAGCAGTGATACTTGTATCCTGTCTTCGGAAGAAGAAAAAAAATATATAAAGGACAGTAAATACGTTTTGCCTGTGTTTCAGCTATAACTTCCTGTGTTTTCATTGAAACATATTAAGAAAGAAATGTTTTCTAAAGGACAGAAAGAAGCCACCAAGTGCAAAAAGATATAGAAGGGCTATGGAATGGCGCACACACACACACACACACACACACACACACACACACACACACACACATTTTAATTTTTAAAATCTATACCAATGAAATAAAAATAACCCTTGTGAGTAACAACTAAGGCATTAAGTTGAGGAGTAGCTTCGCTAATCTACTTTTTGTTCTATCTTCCCTATATATTTCTATATTCCTCCTTCTTTCTTTTCAACCCCTATGTCCAAACCTAAGAATGGAAGATAAAGGAAAAGAGAGACATCCCTGCATCCAATCTTGTTTTCTCTTT
Organism: Acomys minous; assembly: GCF_964271855.1. Classification (NCBI taxonomy): domain Eukaryota; kingdom Metazoa; phylum Chordata; class Mammalia; order Rodentia; family Muridae; genus Acomys; species Acomys minous. The sequence goes on along the minus strand of NC_140495.1, from coordinate 16,066,936 downwards.
AAATAAGACCAATAATAACTTATAACCTAAAACTACATATATAAAAAGTTATAGATATAAATGTATTTTGATAAAGAAGGTTAAAGAAGTAAGAAAATACCTTTAGGCAAGAAAGGACTTCAGGTCATTATGTCCTAAGTTAAGAATTATTTTAAAATGGAAATAGAAAAAAAATGAAGACAAGCCTAGAAAGCTTAAGCACATTGCAGAAGGTCTGAGTAATTCACAATAAGATCTAGAAACACCAAACTTAAAGAAGGATGGTATATAAATATGACTCAGTTATTGTTTTCCCTAAGGCAGGTATTACTACAAACTTAGTTCAGGCAGTATCTCCTCTAGACATTAGGAAGAAACCTCACAAGGAGGCAGTGGAATCCCAGATACTCCAAAGAAAACTTAATTTAATTTTTTTCATTTATTGTACATGTATATGTGTGTTGAAAGTGCACAGTCTATTACCACATGTAACTGAGTGCCCAAGAGTGGATGAGGCTAAAGGAGAGAGTTAAGTGTTGTGCTTTCACTCTCTGCATTACTCCTTTGGAACAGGGCCTCTTGTGAAGCCTGTATCTCACAGCCAACAAGCAAAGCAACCCTCCTATGTCTGCCCACCACAGCACTGGGATTACAGACTCACAAGACCACACCCAGATCTTCACTGGATGCTGGGATTTAACCTCAGGCCTTCATGTTTAGCAAGCATTTTTACTCAGTAAGTCAAGCCTTGCAAATAAACTTTTAAATTACGCTTTTGGTGATTTTAACAACAACAAAAAAGCAGAGATAGTCCCAAAAGCCCATGATAAGTAATTACAGACACAAGAACAGTCTTAACTGGTAGCGGTAGGCTCAATTTTCTTAGCAAATATATTTTATTACGAACTTATTAACCAAGTGTATATCACTTATAACCCGACTAACCTAAATGATAGGAAAAGGAGATTAAAGAATAGCAAAACTGTAAGGATATCAGTTCTGAGGAATGATTCTCCTGGCGTAATCAGCAGGATTTCTTGTGCTGGAACCTGGAGTAACCAGAACCTGGAACCTCAGCAGGAGCCCGGAGCCCAGAAAGAAGCCTTCCCTCAAGCGGTTCTCTCTAGGAGCCTCTCCAGGTGGAGCAATGAACAGCCAAAACTATCCCTCCCAAGACTCCAAAGGCCCCGCCTCCAGATTTGGGCTCCTTTATATATCTCCTCCCAGAGTCTGGTCACAGGATCTTTTCAGCTGGCAACAATCAAGCTCCCACACAAAGTGGTTTGCCTTCTAGTGGATTAACATCACCTGTTCTCCCACAACATCGTTCCCCATCCCACACTTGGGATCATAACAAAAACAGGTTCATCTCTTCTTCAGGTAGCCTTTAATGGACTACTGTGTTGCCTCAGAGAAGTTGCACAGCCCAACATAAGCTATGGGATAGTGATATTTAATCTAGTACCATGGACCACACCAACAACTCAAATGTCTCAGTACATCAATGATATTAAAACCTCTTTCTCCTCCAAATATACAGTCTTGTTTAGAAGCTTTCTAGGTCACCTGAGAGGAGAGGGGCCATGAATGTAAACACGGTCCAAATGACCTGGTTTGTTGGTAATATCTGGGGGGGGGGGTTGTCTGGTTGAATAAGATCCAAGTATTGCCACAGATGGTAAAAGACAAAGCACAACTTTTTCTTCTTCCTCACATGACCAAGTCAATATAGAATCTTGTGAGGCTACTAGGCTACTTGCAGGCTTTTGTCTCACATCTGGTTCAGATATTAAGGTCCCTTTAAAATATGAGTGGGAATGAAGTATAGTACGGGACTAGACAGAAGCTAGTAGTTAATCAGACACAGGCATTAGAGACATTTGCTATATCTCCTCCTGAAGAGGTAAAGGTGTACACAGACCAGAGTGGATTCAACTGTAGACTCTGACAAGGACAAATGGCCCCAAACAGCTTATATACTTCTGATGTTCTGACTAGGGTTCTGATCTTGGCTGTGAAAGGATCTCAAGGCTTAATATAGTCTACTGGAAAAAAAACAACTGTATTTCTGAAGACTTACTAGCCACAAACCAGTTAGCCTTCGTACTGGGTACTGATTATCTGAGGTATTGATGAAGTTCCCTACCTGGAATACAGATTCATAAACAATCTAGTACCACATAATTAAGTATCTTAATTAAATAGATACTGTATCTTAGACAATGATCTATAGCTAAGATCTGTTCTACTCATCCTCAAAAGGAAACACAGGAAAAGAACTGAATGACATAAAACAATGCAAGGTATGAGAAATCAAAAAAAGACAAAGGAAGCTCAAAAAAGAAAAGAAACAGAAATCTTTTTTAAAAGATTTATTTATTGTATATGAATGCTTTATCAGCAGAAGAGGGTATCAGATTACATTATAGATGGTTGTGAGCCACCATGTGGTTGCTGGGAATTGAACTCAGGACCTCTGTAAGAGCAGGTGGCGCTCTTAACCACTGAGCCATCTCTCCAGCCCAAGAAACAGAAATCTTAAAAATGAAAAATTTAAAATAACAAAAGCACTCAGCTAAATTTCTCTACTACTGACAAAGAGGTAGGGTGTGTGTGTGTGTGTGTGTGTGTGTGTGTGTGTGTGTGTGTGTGTGTGTGTGTGTGTGTGTGTGTGTCCATTGAATATATACAATATATGTATGGTTTTGTGTGTATTCATGCCTATGAAGGCAGGTAAGTACACATGTGGAGATCAGAAGGCAACCTGGCATGTCAGTCTTCACCTTCCCCCTCCAAAGGTCTCTTTGATGTTTTCTGGCCACATGATGGTTAATCTTCAGTCAACTAAAAACCCAAGTAGCTGAGCCCTGGACTCATTTTGTAGATGAGGCTGGCCCTGAACTCACAGCAATCTGCCTGCCTCTCCCTCCCAAACTGCTGAATCACAGGCATGTGCCATCTCACCCAGCTTGTGGAAAACTTTGTTGATTGGATCATTTGAGATGGAAAAACTCACCCTAGATCTGGGCAACACTTTCTAGTGGCATCCCACATAAAAGGACATGGAAGAAAGATGCTTTTGATGTTTGTCTGCTGGCCCTCATTTTTGCTGGCCAGTTCATCTATCTTGTTGCTTTGATATTCCTTTACTCATATCAGAATCTGCATCTTCAGGATTCCAACACAGACTGAATACAAGAAGGTCTCTAGGAATTCCCCAGGACTCCAGGACTAGACTGGGGCTGCTGAGACATCCAGTCTTTTGTTTGCTTTTTTTTTTTCACTTTTGTTTTCCTGAGATACGGGTTCTATGTATAGCTCCAGCTGCCCTAGAACTTGCTGTATAGACCAGGCCGGCCTTGAACTCAGAGACCCACCTACTTCTGCCACCCAAGTGCTGTGATTAAAGGCACGTGCTGCCTTTAATTAAAGGGTACCTCCACCACCATCTGGAGAGACACGCAGTCTTACGGACAGAACAACTACCAGATTCTTTGCCTTTCCCACAGAAAATGGCCGTTGTTGTATTACCTGGACCACAGACTGTAAGACACTCTAACAACTAGCATATATCTTTCTCATCATATCAATTCTGTTAAAAAACAAACAAACAAACCTAACTAACACATGCTATATATGACAGGCTAGCTGACCACAAGTTTCCAGAGACTCTCCCGTCTCCATTATCTCCTCTACCTGGGCACTGGGATTATAGATGCTGATGATGGATTTCCAGATTTTACATGAATTCTGAGTATTTTAATTCAGGTCCTCATGTTTATGTAACAAGTGTTATTACCACTACATTATTTCCTCAGCCTAGATATATTTTCATTTTGATAAATTTGTTATATTTCATTTATATAATTCCACAAGTTATATAAAATATTAAATGATAATACTCAGCAGTTTTGATACACAATGATTGCTTTTAAAGACCCCAAACAGAAACCCAAACTGTTAGTGAAAAGATAAGTTGTTTCAGGGAGAAAAAAAATTACTTAGAATTAGTTCCTTGTTAGCACCTACTGCATTTAAAAGTCTTTCTCTGGCAAAGTAACATAATCCATTAAAAGCATATTAATACCAAAAAAGTTCAGCTTTGCCATGGTGGCATAAAGACTTTTTACAGATGAAGACATCTGAGAGTCAATTGATAAAGGAAGAAGTTTTCTTTTCACTATGCAAAAATAGATCTTTTTTAAAAAATCATCGTTAATTTCCTGTTAGTAGGAGTTTTAGCCAAAAATTAATGCATCATAAGAGACAAGGCAATGCTTACACAATACACAGGATAAACATTTTGCAAACTTTCAAGTCTCCCACCTATTCTCAAAACCTATTTACCTTTCAGATGTCATCTGTGCTTCCACGCATCTCTGTTCCCCCACAGTCGTCTAAAAAGCCATTTATTTTCACAGAAGTGCCTCTCTGCCCCTTTGTTTCCTCTATTAAAATAGTATAATGAGCTCTCAAATCTCACTGCTGCTTTGGGTATTCATTTCTTCTATGACACTCTTGTGCACAAAACATTAAAAATAAACCACAGAACTTGGGAGGCACAGGCAGGTGGATCCTGTGAGTTCAAGGCCAGCCTTGTCTACAAAGTGAGTCCAGGACAGCCAAGGCTACACAGGGAAACCTGTCTCAAAAAAAAACAACAACAACATCAAAATTAAGACATATATTTCTTTTTTAAATATATTTTATTAATATATTCATATTACATCTCAATTGTTAGCCCATTCCTTGTATTCTCCCACTCCTCCCTCCCTCCCATTTTTCCCTTACTCCCCTCCCCTGTGACTGTGACTGAGGGGGACCTCCTCCCCCTGTATATGCTCATAGGGTATCAGGTCTCTTCTTGGAAGCCTGCTATCCTTCCTCTGAGTGCCACCAGGCCTCCCCATCCAGGGGACATGGTTAAATATGGGGCACCAGAGTTCGTGTGAAAGTCAGTCCCCACTTTCCACTCAACTGTGAAGAATGTCCTGTCTATTGGCTAGAGCTGGGTAGGGGTTTGAAGTTTACTGCATGTATTACCCTTGGCTGGTGCCATAGTTTGAGCAGGACCCCTGGGCCCAGATCTGCCCATCATAATGTTCTACTTGTAGGTTTCTAGGACCCTCTGGGTCCTTCTTTTTCCCCAGTTCTCCCTTACTTCTCTCACCTAGAGTCCCAATAGAAGACATATCTTTCAACAATAAACTGGAGTGCAAATAGTCTTAATTATCCAACTAAAATACACAGGCTTAGCAATTAGATTAAAACATAAAAACTCAATTGTGTCTACCTAAAAGATACTGATTTCACCTGCAAAGCCAGGATGAAAGGACAGAAAATTATATTCTAAGAAAATGGAATTTGAACTCAAACATTAGTTTACCCTTGTATTTACTTAAGCATGTTTCAAGCAAAACTTAGATGAGACAAAGAATGTCACTACATATTAACTAAAGAAATAAGTCATCAAGATAATATAAGGATTCTAAATAAATGTGCAGGGAACATCACTATGCCCAGTTTCATACATTTACACAATAGAATACTACTCAGCTATTAAAAACAAAGGCATCATGAAATCTGCAACCAAGTGGGTGGAACTAAAAAAGATCAGCCTGAGTGAGATAACCCAGACACAGAAAGACACACATGGTATGTACTCACCTATAAGTGCATATTAGCCATAAAAGTACAGGATAACCATGCTACAATTCACAGGCCTAAAGAAGCTAAGTAACAAAGAGGGCCCAAAGGAGGATGCTTGAATATCACTCAGAAGAGGAAATAAAATAGACATCTGAAGTAGATGAAGGGAGGGAACTAGGTGGAAGACAAGGTGGGGAGGAGAACATGGCTGGGGATCAGGTGTGCAGAAAGCAGGGGGAAGGGGGAGGACTGGAAGGGAGAACGGAAGTCAGTGACTGGGGGCATCTCTGAGACTGGGTTGGCTCAGGAGAGTCTATGCAGGTTACCACAGCTGAGACTCATAGCAACAGGGGAAATGGAGCCTGAACCGCCACCTCCTGTGGCCAGGTGCAATTTCTAGTGGAGGTAGAGGACACCAATCCACTCAAAAAACCTTTGACCCAAAATTGGTCCTGCCTGAAAGAAATACAGGGATAAAGATAGAACAGAGAACCAATGACTAGTCCAACTTGAAACCCACTCCATGGGAGAAAGCCAATCCCTGACACTATTAATGATACTCTGCTATGACTGCAGGCAGGAGCCCAGCATAACTGTCTCCTGAGAGGCTTCATCTAGCAGCTGATGGAAACAGATGCAGAGACCCACAGCCCAACTATAGGGAGTCTCCTGAAAGAGTAGGAGGAAGGATAGAGGGAACTGGGCAGGGGGAAGGGGTGCCAAGGACATCACAAGAAGACCTACAGCATAAACTAACCTGGGTTCATGGAAGCTCACAAAGACTTAACCAAAGAGCATATACGGGGTGAACCTAGGCCACCTACACATATGTAGCAGATGTGCAGCTTGGTTGCTTGCCTTTGGATCCCTTTCCCCTAGCTGAGCTGCCTTGTTTGGCCTCAGTGAGAGAGGATGGGCTGTTGCAATTTGATGGGCCAGGTCAGGTTGGTACCCATGGGGGAGGAGGGGAAGTTAGGGATAGGGAGTTATAATGGTAGGTCTGGGAGGAGAGGAGGGATGGGGCTTTAATCAGGCTGTAAAGTAATTGAATAAATTAATTAATGGGGGAAAACCTAATTACTAGACATAAACAATTGGGCATCTAAAAGATAAAAGCCAGAGGAGTGGAAGAAGGGAAAACTGTGCTCAGGACATATTGTATGAGTGAATTATCTATTTTCAAACAAACAAACAAAAAGACCAACCAAACATAAAAAAGAAAAAAGATGAGCATCAATATAAAAACAGATTAATTCAGCATCCACTAATAATGTGGTCCAAGAAATTTTTTAAATTAATCTATTCTATAGGCCAAATAGACTTAACAAACATCAACAACTATCCTATCCAACCCTATGGACATTGAAAACCTGAAACTTTTTCCAATACAGATGTTTCAGCTTAAACATAAACTGAAACTCCATAAAGCAAGTTTTAAACTCAAAACCAACCACTAAACTAATTTTGTATATGTTATCAAATCATAATATATATAAACTGAAAATCCACAACAAGAAAAAATAAAATTATACACATAAGCATAAACTAATTAAAAAATACACAATGAGAGCTGTTAAAGGCACATCATACTCTTCAAGAACATTAACTTAGTTCCCAGTACCCACACTGTACACCTCAAAAAGGCCTGTAACCCCAACTCCAGGATATCTGACACCCTCTTCTGCCCTCCAAGGGCAGTGTACTCACATGTGCAAACCCATATACATATATACACATCTACATGCAATTAAATTACACAACTGAACAAATAGTGAGTCATTAAAAATAAAATAAAATAAAATAAAATAAAATAAAATAAAATAAAATAAAAGATGAGCCCTGGGTCCATGGGAGTTCAGAGAGTGGTGACTCACACCTTTGATCCCAGCACTTGGGAGACAGAGGAAAGCACATCTCTGAATTCAAGGCTAGCCTAGTCTACAGAGAGAGAGTTCCAGGACAGCCAGAGCTACACAAAGAAACAGCTAAAATAAAGAATAAAATCAGCCGGGCAGTGGTGACACACTCCTTTAATCCCAGCACTCGGGAGGCAGAGGCAGGTGGATCCCTGTGAGTTCAAGGCCAGCCTGGTCTACAATGCTAGTCTAGGACAGCCAAGGCTACACAGAGAAACTCTGTCTCGGAAAAAAAAAAAAGACTAAAATCAATGAAATTACAGGTGAAGATGAAGCTATTACAACATGCACCTCTGAAATCCAAAGGATTGTTAGGGACATATTGCAAACTTATATCCCACTATATCAAAAAATCTAACAGAAATAGCCAAATATCTACAAATATATAGCCTACCTCAAAAAGTAAAAATCCCTAAGAACCTAAATGGATGGATAATAAACAATGAAATTGAAGACATAATAATTAAAAGTCTACAACAAATAGATGCTCAGTACCAGATGGATTCACTAATGAATTTATTAGATGTTTTTAAGATCCCTTATTTTATTTTATGTGTATGGGTGTTTTGCCTGCATGTATATTTGTGCAGTGTGTGTGTGTGTGTGTGTGTGTGTGTGTGTGTGTGTGTGTGTCTGTGTGTAAAATACCTGCAGAAGCCAGAAAAAGGCATTGGATTTCCTGGCACTGGTTTAGCCATTGTAGCTGTTGGGAATCAAACTCAGACCTCTGGAAAAGCAGCTGGTACTTTTAACCACTGAACCATCTTTTCAGCCCCATAATTTATCAGACTTTTAAATAAGAAATAATATCCCCAACCGTGGAAAAATCTCAGTAGAAAAACTGATTCTCTATTTCCATAACAAAATCTAGACAGAAATGCTATCCAAATATCCTGAGTACTTTTCCCAGCTAGACTAGGATTTGGGGTCCTAGTGCTTTTTCTAGCAGGACCAGAATTTGGGTATATATATATTTCTCCTTTAATTCCTTCCCAATTTACCCTTATGTCCCCTTAAGCCCCAATTTTGTGCACTCTTCAAAATTTTTTTTCAATAACCCATTGACTTTAATTTGTACTCTTCACTAAATTCTGAGTGTGAGACCAACCATAGTAGTGTGGTCAACCTACCAGAAGTCACATCCTTAAAGAAAATGTACTCTTCCGGGCTTGGTGGCACACATCTTTAACCCCAGCACTTGGGAGGCAGAGGCAGGTGGATCTCTGTGAGTTCGAGGCCAGCCTGGTCTACAAAGAGAGTCCAGGACAGCCATGACTACACAGAGAAATTTCACTCTCCCTCCCCAGAAACCATCAATTTTTATACCTTCCTACTGTCTATAGCCTTTAGCTATAGGTAGATGTTGAAAGATGGTTTATAAAATATGAAAAGCAGATTCTAAGAGGGTAAAAAATGTTTATTTGCACTTTATTTAAAGCAATCATACGTATCAAAATTTGAGTTTGAATGACTGTGTACCCCCAGACCCAATGAATACATCTATAACTCAACTCCTGCACCTAAGACTCAGAAAACAAGATATGTGAAGTCGAAAGATTATAAGAGCCAGATGAATAGAAGTCTGATGTGAGTTTGTGTCTCCTAGAAATGGCAGGAAAGTTATACCCATGATACCTCAACATAAATATGTCTACCTAACAAAACCCAAACAATGACAACACTAATAGACATGATTACGTGAAGGGGAAATATTAAAGAGGCCCCACCCTTCAACAAAGAAATACCGCACAGACCTATAGAATATGGCATTTAAAGATGTTTTTATCATTTTAAAGATTATTTGACAACAAGACAGGTTAACTCCTGGAAATGCCCAGCCTATCCAAAGAAGATGATGAGCATCAAAGAACCTCCTTATGGAAATGGCTTCAAATGTGGCAAGCCAGCCACTGGGCAAAATGTCCTCGTTTCTGCCACAGAAAGAATTCTGCCTAAAAATGGGCAAGCTTGGATCCAGGCAGAGTTGATGGGCAAACTCTGCCAAGACACAGTAAGAAAGTCCTCAATAGTTCCTGCCTCACAAATATGTCCATCAGATATATTAGGCCAAAGGGCTGAAGATGATGTTCCAACATTATAGAGAGATTTAGGTGACTGTTCAGGCATCAAACTGTCCCTGTCATTACTCATTGTGGAACCTGCTTACCTGCACTTCCTGACTACTCAGATAATTAATCTTATTCCTTCTCAAGTCTCGGATGGAGTTGAAGACCAGATAGTTTAGTTTTACAATTAAGCTTAGTTGTTTTGGATTATGATGTTTTTAAGTCTAGATAGATGTTTTAAGTTGATAAGGATGAGATATAATAGATATTGATTTATATTCAGATTTTAGATGCACCAAGATAGGAAAGCTGTTCTCTTCAGGGTTGCCAAATACAAATAACCAAAACACTACTATTTAACATTTATATAATTCCTGATTGTTTCATGGTTCTTCCTGATGTAATTTATTGTATGTGTGTGTACTGATATAAATGTATAGTAAATTTTTTTTTCAAATGGCTAAAAGAAGAACTGGAGGAAAAGGAATAGTCACTACATTCTACTGACTCTCCCCTTGCCCTCATTCAAGTCTCCTTCTCTCTTTCCTTTTAATCAAAATCTGCAATAACTTCCTGTTGCCAAGTACAATAGTCACACTTTCAGGATTGATTCTATTCAACATCAACATTAACACATATCTGACTGGTTCTTTCTCTGCACGTTTTCTGTGCTTCATTTCATTATTTTATTATGAATTCTGCACTTGAGAATTTCAATTCTCTAAATTGAAATGCTACAATTCCCCAGAATCTGTCTACATTTCAATTTATCTCTAGCTACATTCACTCCTTAATTGCTTTCAACCAGCCTCTTGGCTTTAAAATCAACTGAAAACTGTTGACTTCCAACTTTATACAATTTCACATTCAGTCAGGCAACTGCCAAATTTATACCTCTCCTTAAATCTGTAACTCTTCAAAGTTAACATATCCAAGTTTGCAGCATTTTATGTCTTAAAAACATAACCTTTTCTAAACTACACATCTCTCTTAATGGTGACGGCATCCTTGGTTGAAAATTTCATCTTTTTCTACATATATATGTCATTAGCTCAAATGCTAAAATTGATACAGCACCTTACCATTTCTATCACCCTAATAAACATCTGCATCTAAGCCAGCACAGTATAATCTTCCTTTATCTTCTCTGATTTTCCAGTGGTGAGAACTGAACACAGGACATTTGCATGCCAGATAACCACTTTTCTACAAAGCTATGCATAGCCTAAACCACTTCTAGATTTCTGTATGTATTTTCTTTGTGGTTTCCGTGAAGCTTAGATAAAGCATTTTATAACCAGCTATTCTAAGCTGATTTGGGGAGGAAGCGCGCGCGCGTGCGTGCGTGCGTGCGTGCGTGCGTGCGTGCGTGCGTGCATGCGGCTCCATGTGACAGCCAGAAGAGGACTCCAGGTATACTGCTCTATCATGCTCCATCTTAATCTCACTCATTCATTCTCTCCCTCCCTCTTTTCCTCCCTCCCTTCCCCCACCTCAGTTTTTCAAGATAAGAGTTTGTCTGTATATTCTTGACTGTCCTGGAACTCACTCTGTAGACAGGTCAGGCTGGCCTTGAACTCACAGAGACCCGCCTGCCTCTGCCCCCCGCGTGCTGGAATTAACGGTGTGTGCCACCACTCCGGCTCACCTTATTCTCTAGAGGCAGGGTTTCTACAAGCTAGCAGGCCCCAGAGGTCCTCCAGTCTATCCCAGGCAGCACAGTAGTTACAAACACACATAACCACGCCTGCCTTGCTACGTGGGTGCCAGGGATTTGGAGTCAGATTCTCATGTTATCTGATGTGCCAGTTTCCTTAGCCTCTAAGTTTATAATTTTAATTGCATACAAAAATTCAATTTCTTCTCCAAATTTCTGTCATTGACATCATAATTAACATCATGCCTTTGCTGCTAAGTTTTACAACTATAATTACTCTTAATAATTGTCTTTTATTGTTATATTAAAATTACAAGTGACTTATATACTACCTTGCTAACATTCATGTCTTCATGTTTCTATTTTTGTCTTTATCCATATAAAGTCTACACTTTCATTTTCCTTTATGCCATATAGCAAGCACCACTTAAAGAACTCTTTCCTTGTATTTCTTGTTAAACAAGTCTACTTGTGATAAATTACCTCTGCTATTATTTGTATGGGAAAAGCTTTCTCTTCATCTTTAAAAGGTCATTTTATTAGGCACAGTATTTCTGCTAGACTGTTTATTCCTATGGTATGCCGAATACATAATTCCATTCCCTCCTAGTCTGAAAAGTCTCTACTGAGAAGTCTGCAGTATCTTATAAAGGCTTCTTCTATACATGTTTCTTTTTCTTTTTACTTAGGTTTTATTTTTTATCTTTATTTTTATTTTTAATGTATTCACTTTGTATTCCCCCCGGTAACCCTGTCTTGTTTCTTCTCAGTGCCACTCTCCATTTCTCATCCCTGCTGTCCTCTCCCCTAGTACTCAGAAAGGAGGAGCCCACCTTCCCTATCATCTGGCTCCAGCCCATATCAAGTCTTATCTGGATGCCTGCATCCTCTTCTTCTGTGGCCTGGCAAGGCTACCCCACCAGGAGTAAGTGATCAACAAGTGGGCACCAGAGTCCATGTTAGAGGTAGTCCCTACTACCCATATTGTGGGACCCACAAGGAGACTGTGCTGCTTATCAACTATATCTGAGCAGGGGGCCTAGGTCCTTGCCATGCAGTCCTTTGTTGGTGCATCAGTCTCTGTAGGGCGCCCTGGGCCCAGATTTGTCGGCTCCATTGGTCTCTTGCGGAGCTCTTGTCCCCTCCAGGTCATTCTATGCCCTAACTTTTCCAGAAGACTCCCTGCACTCCACCCCAACGTTTGGTTGTGAGTCTAAGCATCTGCTTTGAACACCTGCTGGATGGAGTCTTTCAGAGGACCTCTGTGGTATATTTGTTTTTGACTTGTGACAATCAGATTATAGCATGCATTGATCTAGATTTAAATTTATCTCAATAGTGTGCTTTGGGTACATTTCCCGCCTTATATTTGAAAAGTCTTTAGTCATTATTTCTTTCAAGTTTTTGTCCCTTTCTCTCTCACCTCTCCTAGTAATTCCATATGGCATATAATAGGGTACTTCCTAGTGTCCCATAAACGTCATAGGCTTTCTTTTTCCCATGCACAGATTACTTCAGGTGATCTACCTCTGAGTTCACCAATTATTTCTCTTATTATTCCAAGAATGCTGTTCTACTAGATATTTCAATTCATGTATCTTCTTCAGCTCCAGAATTTATGTTAGGTTCTCTTTCCCTTTTCCTGTTTATTTGTTTATTATATTGTCTGACAGAATTTCTCTAGTGAATGTGTCTGTATCTATTTTCTTATATTTTAGCCAGTGTGTTATAAGAGATTATGTGAATTCTTTGTCAGGGGATTCATAGAACTTCATTTCTTTAGCATCAGTTATAAGATATTATATTATCTGACTTCATACTCCCTGTAGATTTGACTTTTTCTATTAGCAAAATGAAAATAAACGAGCCACCTCCCCTGATGTTTATGGAGTGGCTTCAATAAGGAAAGGCCCTCAGTAATCAATCTGCCTGAGAATCTGGGAACTTCTCAAACTTTCTCTATGGATATGTATTATTCCTCCCATTCTTCCCCAGAGTCTCAAGATCATGAATCTTCTTCCAATCTTTCAGACCCATTAATAGACACAGTAAATCACATATCTCTTTTTACCAGGGTACAGTATTGAAAAGACCAGGGCACCAGATATATATTCTGTTCTTCTCTCTCCCTTTAAGAATAACTCTGAGTTATATATCCCTTCTCAATCTTGCAGAACTATCCTGACCACAGGGAGATACACATCCCTTTAATCTAAAGCAGTGTACTGAACGGCTGGAACACTGTTACCACTCCTCTTTATCCCATATGGAAAGAAGTCTTGATTTTTGCATTATTCTCAATCTTACAGAATTGCGCAAGCTTCAGTGAGTTGCTACTCCTCTTGTTTGTTTTTAGTTTTCCTTGAAAGTTTAAAGTATGCAGGTAACTTCAGCAGTGTTGTTGTAAAGCAGGTTAAGCTAAAGATGTTAAGTATACTCCACTCATTTTATGTTGCTTTAGTGGAATAGATCAGCTGATGTAAATTCTATCTTAGCTCTCATGGAGAAGAAATGGTGCAGGAAAAATGAGATTGTTCCTAAATGTTTCAAAAGTGGCTGTTACCAGTTTTGTGCTTTCTAGGTTCCTGAAACATCTTAACTGGATTCTGAACCACTCATAAAAATATATTACTGTGGGCTGGAGAGATGGCTCGGAGGTCTTCCAAAGGTCCTGAGTTCAATTTCCCACAACCACATGGTGGCTTAAAACCATCTATAATGAGATCTGGTGCCTTCTTCTGGTGTACATGTAGACAAAACACTATGTATACATGATAAATAAATAAATCTTTAAATGTATATTATATATAATATATATTACTGTGTATGTGACTGTTAAATCAGTGTTTCTGTAAAGGATGAGGGATGGAATTTCCTGTTTTACCTTTTGTCTTTTTAAATATGAACACTTCATGAATTCATGTGCTATTCTTGCACAGTGGCCATGTTAATCTTTTTATTGCTCCATTTTTATTATGTATGCTGCCAAAGTGAGCACTTACTCCACCATTCCATCTTGATGATGCCAGGAAAGACTACCATTGTCTTCCTGGGCTCTGTTTCACCACATGATGGCAAACTGACAATTTCTGAGGGGGGAAAGTGAACATGAAGTTCCTCCTGTGTGCATATGCTCCTTAATAAATAAGAACCTTGAAATATCCTTACCAAAATTTAAAAAAAAGGGTAGCCAAGGCTAGAAAGACCACATATCAACAAGTCAGAACATGGAAACAGCCTAAGTGTCCCTCAATAGAAGAATGGATAAAGAAACTGTGGTACATATACACTATGGAATACTATTCAGCTATTAAAAACAAGGAATTCCCGAAATTTGTGGATAAATGGATTGAGCTAGAAATGATCATAATGAGTGAGTTAACCCAGAAGCAGAAAGACTCAAATGGTATATACTCACTTATATCTGCATATTAGCCCAAGGGGCATGTCCCATGAAAGCCTTCACTTACCAGGAAACTGAGACAGAGGAGAGGACATTCTAGTGGGACTCTAGATGAGAGAAACATGGGAGAAAGGCAAAGTAGAAGGACCCAGAGGGTCCTAGAAGCCTACAAGTAGAACATTATGATAGGCAGATTTGGGCCCAGGGGTCCCGCTCAAACTAAGGCACCAGCCAAGGACAATACAGGCGGTAAACCTTAAGCCCCTACCCAGATCTAGCCAATGGACAGAACACTCCCCACAGTAGAGTGGAGAGTGGGATATGACTTTCTCACATACTCTGGTGCCTCACCTTTGACCATGTCCCCTGGACGGGGAGACCTGGTGGCAATCAGAGGAAGGACAGCAAGTTACCAAGAAGAGACTTGATACCCTATGAGCATATAGAGGGGGAGGTAATCCCCCTCAGGAACAGTCATAGGGGAGGGGAATAAGGGGAAATTGGGAGGGAGGGAAGAATGGGAGGATACAAGGGATGGGATAACCATTGAGATGTAACAAGAATAAATTAATAAATAAATAAAACTGCAGAACAAAAACAAACAAACAAACAAACAAACAAAGGGAAAACCCAAAGCAAAACTGTGGGGTTTACAGAATTGTGTCTGTCTGAAGCTAGTGTGTATTTGGAAAACACAACGTAGTGGGGAAGAGTGCTGAGCAATGGCTGTATAAACAGGTCAGCAGCCCCCAGAATTAACTGAAAGAGACTGATCATCTTTCTAAATACGAGCCCCAGTGAGCTGAAAGGTCTTGCTTTGCTTTGTCTTTGAGACAGGCTCTCAGCACACAGACCAGGCGAGCTTCAGGTTCCCTGTCGGCCTGCGTTCGCCTGGAGGCTCTGGGACCACAGGTGTGTGGCTGTGTGCTCACCTAGCAGAGGAGAGGAATCTATTTACAACAGCAACAAAAATATCTAGGGCTAAACTTAAAAGGTGCAGAGCATATCCAGAAAGCTACAAGATAGATAAATATAAGTAGCTATTCTCTCAGAAATAGTAAGAAACCAGGGGGCTGTTTTCAGTGTTCAGATCCTCAGAACTGTAGAGTACAAGTGATGTGTGCATAACAATTACTGTGTTCTTGTATGTATGTTGGAAAATTTTGTAATAAACTGATGTAAATTGGTTAATCCTTGTATTAAAAATAAAGCTATTTAAGGTCTAGCTCTATGATATTAAAGCCTACCTAGATCAAAAAAACAAAAAAAACCCAAAAAAAACCAAAACAAACAAAAAAAAAAAAACAAAAAAAAAGAAAATAAGCAAAAGAACATTTAAAGATCCTGTCTGTGCCAGTTGTTTTCCAGTGCCTGCAGAAGTGGGGTTTTTTTTTTTTTTCATACTTTATCTGGGTTTTAGAACTTCTGTTCTGTACAATGACGCTGCTAGTCATCTAGGGGCAACAGTTAATTCTAGGTAGATTTCTAAGACTTATATCCAAAGGCCTCGGCTGCTCTGCACCCACAGAGAAAGAGCGCATACAATAAACACGACTGCTCTGAGTAATCCTCAGCATAGCTACAGCTACTCTGCTTTCCCCAAGCAAACAGAATCCAGGTGCATGTTCTTGGGCTACCAAATTGTCTCTCAAGCCTTCCTGGTTATTAAAAATAAGGTGCATGGTTCCTGAACTCAAGGTGAGTCACACATCATGAGGAAGAACTGTGTTGCTGGTTTTCCTGAGGCACTCTATTGCTAGATCGCTACTTACTCTCTGTAAGTCCTTCTACTCACTCCCATGGTACTTCTGTCAAAGACCACAACGCTACAGATCAAGAATAACATTTTATGTTTTGCTACTGGCCATTTCAACTCAGGAAATATACATCTGTAACTTCTGAGATCTGTACCTTCCCTCTTCTGAGGCTAGACACACCCTTTTACTCATACAACCTCTATATAGTGTTTATACTTTTGACAGTCCTTACTTGAACATTTGAAGTGCCAAGTTATGTCTTGCAAAGATTCTGTACTGTGGGATTTTCAAGTTTACATACACATACACTTATTGTATATCATTTTATACAAAGGAAAGAGGGAAGAATAAATATGTCAGGGACTATGGATGTGGTGCAATGGTAGACTACTTATTTATAACACATTGGGCTCTGTGTTTACTTCCCAGCACACAAAAAAAGGAGGAAGAGAATAAATAAGTATTTTAATATTATCATAATGTTGCAATAATTCTTATAATTTTCCAATAACAAGTTTTACTTTGGGAGACAGATCAGTAACTTACTAGTAACTACCACTTCCAAACATACCCTTCTGAGCCCTGATTTTTTTTGTCCCCAAGACAGGAAGGACTTCTCTGTGTAGCCTTGGCTGTCCTGGACTTGCTTTGTAGACTAGGCTGGCCTTGAACTTACAGAGATTGGTCTGCTTCTGCCTTCCTGAGTGCTGGGATTACAGCTGTGCGCCACCATGCCCAGCTTGAGAATGGATCTTAAGGTTGAGCACATAAACTCTGTTACACAATCTCTTTTGTCAGCTGCAGACATTAGAAAGATATCAAGAAAAATGGTTCATATAAACAATTCTCTAGTGACAAAAGCTGGTTTAGCATCCAGTTTTCTTTGGCAGGGATAGTCTGCCCTTATTGCCACATTGTTCACAAACACCACCACCAGCCCTGCCATCCCTCTTTCTCAAATATTTGTACTCCAGTGTCTCAAGACCCATTCCCTGCAGGTCTGAGGATCTGGTATCTCTATCCTATTGTCCTCTGTATCCCAGACATTTGAGTAGACTGGTATCTGTTATTATCATTATTTTGTTGATATAACTATTTCCTCTTTTGGTTTTCACTCTTTAAACATGAGCATAAATAGTGTCCTATATTAAATTCCATGTCATAATTTTACTAATCTATTTTATGTTTTCATGACTGAACTTTAAATGACTACAATACTCCAAGGCTTATTCACTCTCTATTCAAAAGCTTTTTTAGTTGAAAATTAAGTAGCACTTAAATTTTACACTTAAAATGAATTTTGAAAAAGTAAATCACTTTATAAAATAGTGACAATAACAAATTACTTATAAAACACTCTCAACATGTAAAAAAAAAAAACAATGGTAACACTTGGTATATTTATTTCTCATCTCTTTTTTGTGAGGATTACTTTTGTTTTTCTTTTTGTTTTATTGTTGTATAAATGTCTTTTTAATATTTTATTTTAAATTGTATTCTTTTATTTAAAGTCCTTTTTACTTACATAATATATTGACTACAGTTTCCCCTCCCTCTACTCCTCCCAGTTTCTCCCCACCTTCCCTCCTACCCAGACCCACACCATTTCTGTTCTATCTTTCATTTGAAGACAAATAGGCTTTTAAGGAATAATATTAAGATAAAACAAAATAAAATAAAACAGAACCACATCAGACTCTCACAAAACAGAAAAAGAGTCCAGCTTAGACACAAGAGTCAGAGACCACTCATTTGTACACCCAGGAAACCCATAAAAATACTAAACTGTGGTGGCATATGCCTTTAATTCTAGCACTCTGGAAGAAGAGGCAAGCAGGTCTCTATGAGTTCAAGATCAGCCAGATTTATAGCAAGCTCAGGCTAGTAAGACTCTGTCTCAAAAACAAAACCAAGTGTGTGCTTTAATGTATCCGTTTTGCATACATAATGCTTTGTATCCATAAGGTATATCTTTAAACATTTTAATCTCTACTTTTAAAACAAAAGATTTTAAAAGTTTCCTTCTCTTTGACATATAACAATGAAATGACAAACTTATCTCTAATACCCAGTATATAAATGATTATTCTCAAAGTCATACCTAATATATTTATAAACACTCTACATATGTAGCTGCTTTGACAAAATTTATAGCTAAGAGTATTTTTCCAGAATATGGTTTAAAATATTTAGAGATCAGGATTCTATATAATAAATATATATTTTTAAAAACACTTGTCAATAATACATTTTAAACTATGAACCAAGTCAGACTTCCTCTGCAACCTCTAACGATTATAAATTAATTTAGGCTAATTACTCACCCCCTATTACTGACAATTGCTTTTTTCAAATGAATATAATTCGCAGGAAAGATTCCCTGTAAAACAAACAAAAATCCAGTTAATAAAATATAAACTGTGATTAACACCTCATATACATTAAAAGAGAATGGAAGTCAGTAGATATTCTATTAACCAATCAATGACTTTGCACATCAAGAACACAGAATTGAACCAAGAGCATTACGTTACGGTTTTATGGCCATGTATAACTAAACTGTATCCTAAAAAGAAAACTACCGCTTTAAACACTTCATAAATAAAATACTAAAAATTACAACAAGGAAATTACAAAGTAGAAATAGTCTATCAAATGATTCATAAGCTACAGTACTGTGTACAGGTCATTTGTGTCCTAAACCCACATCATCATCTTATCATGACTTAAGAGTTACCCAGCTCTGAGTGAGAAAACCAATTTTCAGACTCTTGCTAATGTTTAAGAATGCATCAATTTGGAAGAGTTTATAAATATTTCTTCTTTTACTCTTTTCAAACTATTTTCACTTAGTAAGAAATATATTTTTAATTTTTAAATTACATTTTAATTAATTTAGTTGATGTGTGTGTGCAGCATGTGTGGAGGTCAGAGGACAACTTGTGGGAGTTCCTTCTCTCCTACCATGTGAAGGCTGAGGCTTGAACTCAGGTGGTCAGGCTCGGCGACTGGGGTCCTACCAACTGAGTCATCTTACCAGCCCAGAAAGTCATTTTTTAAAAAGCCATTTCAGTTTCCCAATCACTTCACTTTATGCTGATACATGAAAATTCCTTGAAATAAAACGTGAATGGCTTAAATCTGATATCCAATGGCATAAATTGTTATCCTTTAACCCATGGTATAATAAATGATAAAGTCAACTAATAATATATAGTACATATGAGGCTATCAGCAACTGAACTATAGTAATTTATTTTATATAATGGCTCATAACAAAAGATAATCTGTACACTGATAAAGAATAATAACCTAAGAGAATATATAGACTTAAAATGTGCAACTGCACACAGAAATAACAAAATAAAACTCTCAAATGTGATAAAATACCCTCCAAGAAAAGCTAGGTAGAAGAGGTAAAGAAACAACTCCATGTTAATAAAGGGAACAATTTATCATGATGTTATAATTACTGTAAAAAATTCAAAAAAAGTAAAGATTTCCCAATAGCATAAAATAAACACTAAAGCACATTAAAGGACAGAAAATATTGATACAACAATAAAAGAAGGTTTCAATGCCTCATTATGAGTTTTAGATAGGTCTTTGTAACTCAAACCAATAAAGAACCTTCAGTATTAAATAATCATACAATCCATTAGTAGGAATTAGCAAATATAAACAAAAAATTTCATTTAACTGTAAAAAAAAATACATATTCTTCTCAGTAGCCTAGGGAAACTTGTCAAAACTGATCCCATTATAGCCTTGGAACACATCTTAACAAGCAGGAGGTAGCTGGCAGCCTGCTGGATTGGCAGGATGACAGAGGAAGACTCCACGTTTGAGGAGGAAGATGGAAGAAATTGGAGGAGAAGCATAAAGTGGACAGGGTAAAAGAAATATACCTTTTTTTTTTCTTAAAGAATTACAGTGCATGCCAGGCATAGTGGCACATGACTTTAATCCCAAGGTTTGGGAGGCAGAGGCAGAGGCAGGCAGATCTCTGTCAGTTCTAGGCCAGCCTGGTCTACATCGTGAGCTCCAAGACAGCCATAGATACATAGAGAGACTTTGTCAAACAAACAACCTCTGCCCAAAAAAGAATTATGGCCTATGTGTATGGGTTTAGGAATGACAGAATCCTTTAAAACACTGGAACTTCTTGATGATCTTGTCAGAGGAGCTCATCACTGAAAATACTCACAAGGCAATGGTAACTGGAAGCCAAGACTGAGGGCCCAGGGAGATTTGGTAGAGTTGAAGATTATTTACTAAGAAGGAAGAAATGAAATGAGCTAGAAAGGTTTTTGAAAAAGCCAACTATGGGTCTTGACACCTTTTGTAAATTCTGAAGTTTTGTGATTTTCTGTAGAAACTATACATCATAACTTTTCTACAGTAATGTCCTGGCAGCTAGGCATGCAATAGAATAGGTCTCTCATTTCAGATTCATAACGCACGTCATTAATTTCCCGCCTTATCTGACCATAGTTGAGTTGCTTACTGGGTTTTGGTGACTAGCGCCACCTGAAAAGGATAAGTACATTTGTGCATGACAGGCAATGTACTGTAGGTGCATAACATGTGGCATCTAAATGCCCTGCTGATTCTGTGAAAGCTGAGGCATGTGCTCTATGCATCTAAGGTTCTTAGACAGTGGCCTGGGATGGTATGACAGACCGTGACTGCTTTGGGTTTCTCTTAAGGAAACACACTTTTAAAGAACGTTTATGTTGTAATAAAGCATTTGTTTTAATATTATTTTCTAAAGAACAGAGTTGTTATTTTTCTGAAAGAAAGTCACTTTATTATCATTCTTCACTGAATTCCTCAGTAAACAACCCCTCAAAGAGAACTGCAGTGTTTTAAAGAAACTGAAAGTTTTATATCAGTTTTTCTGTATTGAAGTGATTTTTACTTTAAAAACTTTTGGTGTTTATAACATATTTGTTAAGTTCTGATAGACCTCATCTTCCTTGATGATATTAAAGCTAAATATAAATGCTTTCAATAGAAGGAATGGCTGTGCTTACAAAGCTGATGTCAGGAGTAGTGTTTTACTGACATCTGTAAACACTTTCATTGTGGAAATGCATATTTCATTATACAAATGATTTTAATCAAGTATATTATAAGCCACTTTTATAATTCAAAATATGCGGACTTTGTGCATATTTAACTTATGCATTAAATTATTGTTTCACCTATTTTATAATAAGGATTAAAATTGCATTTAA
Source organism: Acomys minous (assembly GCF_964271855.1). Taxonomy (NCBI): domain Eukaryota; kingdom Metazoa; phylum Chordata; class Mammalia; order Rodentia; family Muridae; genus Acomys; species Acomys minous. The sequence goes on along the minus strand of NC_140495.1, from coordinate 16,045,269 downwards.
GAAGTCATTGAATATTAATTCTTTGTGAAACTTAGAATCTCTGAATCAGTACTTTGGAAAACACAACTTGTTTAATCCACTGATAAAGGAATAAAAAAATGAAGACTTTAATAGGAAAAAAAGCCTTATTAAATACAAAAATAACCAAAATCATTTAAAACTAAAAATCAACAAGAAAATCTACACAAATACTTGGGCAACAAACTTGACTAAACATTGAGTCACTAAGAAATCAAGAAGGCAATTAAAAATTTTCTATAATCAAAGTAAAATATAAGAACAAAACTTCCCAGAACTTCATTCAGAAGGGCAAACAGAATTGACACCGGAAGCTGTACGAGACAGGGAACAGCATAAGAGCCTACCATAGACTTCCTCTGAAAGACTTCACCCAGCAGGAGATCAAAGCAGAAGCTGAGTCTCACAGCCAAACTTTAGGCAGAGGACAGGGAGCCTTATGGAAGAGTGTGGGGAGGGGGACCAGAAGGACCCAGAGGGGACAGGGATTCCACAAGGAGACCAACAGAGCCAACAAATCTGGGCCCAGGGGGGCTGGCGGATACTGATGTACCAAATAAGGACCATTCATGCATTAGAGAGAACTTAGGCCCCCTGCTCAGATATAGCCAATAGGCAGCTCAGTTTCCATAGGGGTCCCCTAGAAAGGGAAGCAGGGGCTGTGTCTGCCATGGACTCTGTTGCCTGCTATTGGATCGCTTCCCCCTGGGGAATGCAGGCAATCCTTATGAGACTTGGTGGGCTGGGGTCAGCTGACAGGGGGTGGGGGTGGGGGGTGGGGGTGGGGGGGGGGAAGGGCTCCCCTTCTCTGAGGACTAGGGAAGGGGTATGGGGGGAAGAGGGAGAGAAAGGAGGGAGCAAGAAGAGATGAGGGAGGGGGCTGTCATTGGGATGTAAAGTGAATAATTTTTTAAAAATAAATTTAAATTAATGAAAAAACAAAAACAAAAAGCTAAATTTTCCGAGAACCTCTGGGATATGGCGAGGAAATCATATCCATAAGTGCTTACATTGAAAGAAATCAGTAAACTCTGAAATAAATAACTTAATGGTATACTGCCAAAACTTAGAGAAATAAGAAGACAAATCTAAATGTACTAGGCTTCAAGAAACAACATATATTTTTATAATATATATATCAGTGCAAGAATTAATGAAATATAGGCTAAACAAACAATACATAAAATCCATCAAAGAGTTGATCTTTTAAAAATAAACGATCATTCTGGCCAACCTAAGCAAAAGAAAAAGATAAATTAATAAAATTAGACATGAAAAGAGTATTTTATAACAGACGTCAATAAAATCCAGGTGATTGTGAGAAGCTATTTTGAAATTTTACACTGCAAAAGAAGGAATATCCAGAAAAAAAAATAACTAAATTCCTAAACAATTGTGGTCTTTACCAAATTTAAATAATGCATAAACAATTTAAATAGCTCTATGGATAAGAAACAATAAGAGTGAAGCACCAATTATAATCTCACACTGAAAATTCCAGGACCAAAAAACCAAAAACAAAACACACACACACACACACACACACACACACACAAAGAGAAAGAAAAAGAAAAATTCCAGGACCAAAAGGATTCATTGATACCAAATATTTTAAGAATACTAGCATCAATTCTCCTTAAATTGTTTGGAAAAATACAAAGGTACAGTACTAAGTTCCTATAAAACCAGTATTACCATGATACTAAAGCTAAATAACACAACAAAGAAAACTATACCCCAGTTTCCCTAATCAACATAGATTTTTAAATTCTCAACAAAATATTCACAAAGCAAATTTAAGCACATTCAGATCTTACATTACCATCAAGCTGGCCTCATTTTTGAGATACATGGTTGGGTCAGTATATGCAAAGTAATAAATGTAATAAACTATACAAAAAAAGACTTAAAGACAGAAACATCATGACCAACTAAAGAGACACAGAAAAACCTTTTGATAAAAATCCAACATCATTTAATGACAAAATCCTCAAGAAACTAGGACTAGAAGGAACAAATCTCTATATAATAATGACTACATATAGCAAACCTATAACCTAACATTATACTAAATGGAGAAACTAAGAACATTTCCCCAAAAATATGATATGACACAAAGGGGCCCATTCTCAATACAGTGCTCAAAACCTCATCTCCAGCAATAAGAGAAGAAATACAAATAAGACAGTATGAGGTTACATCATCACTATTTACAGATGACATGATCTTATACTTAAAGAATGCTATGGACACCACCAGAAAACTCTTAAGTCTGATAAATACTTTCATCAAAGCAGCAGAATTTAAAAAAAAAAAAAAAAAAAAAAAAAAAAAAAAAAGCAGCAACATTAAAAAAAAAATCAGTAAGTAGTGTGGAGGAATGTCTTGAGTGGATGTAACAACTGTCAATAAAGTGCTGTTTAACCAATCAGCTGGGCAGAAGGACAGGCACTGTAAGGCAGGACTTCCTGGAGAGGAGAAGGAGCAGGCAGTGGACAATTAGAGTTGAAAGTTGACAGTTGATGGAGAGTTGGAGGAGAGAAGCTGCCCAAGAAGTACCAGATTAGCAAGAGTTTGCGATATATGAAGGTTATGAGGATTAGAGTACCTTATTTTAGTTCTGCCGGGCACAGTGCTTGCAGCTTTGAATTATGTTTCAGTTATTGGCTTCCTAGGCTGAACAGATACATTTTATTGTAACACAGTAGGTTTTTCTATATACCAGTAACAAAGTGGCCAACAAAGAAATTAGGAAAATAATTCATTTTCAGTAGCTTAAAAAGAAAATGGGGAAGGGGTGGAGCAAAGAGTGCTCTTGCAGAGGAATGGACCTTGTTCCTCTGCCCTCATGTCCAGGGCTCACAATGTCCTATAACTCAAGCTCCAGGAGATCTGATGCCCTCTCCTAGGCTCTATGAGCACTGGCACACATGCATGCATACACACACAGGCACATAAACATAAATTACAAGATAGGTCTTTTTTTAAAGCTTGGGATAAGCCTCATTGGGGAGATTTAAAAAAAAGAAAAAAGAAAAAAAAAGAAAACCTCCAATGAAAACATTGAAGAATGATATTGATAAAGTCAGGAGAAAATAAAAGGACACTTGTATGCTTAGAGACTGACACAATTAATACTGTGGAAAAAATTACTAAAAGAATTCTAAAGATTCAATGTAATCCCCATCAAAATATAGTGACATTCCTTGTTGAACTTAATTTAAAAAAAAAAGTCTAAACTCATAGAAAAATATAATGGCCTCAAAAAGCCACAGCATTTCTAAATGAAAAAGAAAGAAAGAAAGCCAGACCTCACAATACCTGACCTTAAATTAGCCAATGTGGCAAAGCGCATTGTTCTAACACACAAACAGACATGTGGACCAAGGGAATAGAAAAAAAAAAAGAATACAGAAATAAACCCACACAGCTATGGCGACCTAAATTTTAACAAAGGTGTTAGAACCATAAATTGAAGTCAAGGAGGGAAGATTTCTTCAGCAAATGAGTGTTGGGAAAACAGGCATCTTGTATGCATGAGTGAAGCTTAGACTGCATCTCTTGTCCTGCATTTTATTTATTTGCTTGTTTATATTAAAATTGATCTTTAAAACCTTTAAAACCTGAAATGCTGAAACTGCTGGAAGAAAATCTAGGGAAATCACCTGAAGATTTTTTAAATTGTTATTCTGGAAAGGACAATAGTGGGAAATAAATGAATTGACAAATGGTATTAAAAGAAATCAAAAGGCTTCCTCACAATAAGTCAAACAGAGTGAAGAGACTGAACATAGAATCTCAGATTCTATATCTCATTTAAGAAACTAATAATATCTAGATAAGTATTTTTAAAATAGCAAATATCTAATGCCAAAAGCTACGTTTTCTGATCAATAAATAAATAAATGAGCCAAAAAGAAAGTTCTCAAAAGAAGAAAAATATATGGCCAACAAATATTTGAAAAGTACGTTACAGCTTTATGCATCAGGGAAATACAAATTAAAACTCTGTAAGATTACATCTCATCCCAGTCAGAATAGCTATCATAAACAAGAAGCAGCAAATGCTGGGAAGACAAAAGAAAATAGGAGCCCATATTTACTGCTGGCAGGACTGCAAATTTGTGCAGCCACTATGAAAAGCAGTATGTATCTCTCTCCAAAAACTAAAAATGGAACTAACATATGGTGGAACTATACTACTACTGGGAATAGATGCAAAGAGATACTTATATATCTATGTTTACTGATGTACTATTCACATTAACATGAAAATAGAACCAACCTAGGTGTCCATAAAAGATAACTGGATAATAAAAATGTGATGTATATGCACAAATATCATTGAACCATAAAGAAAAATAAAATAATGACATGCATAGAAAATAAATGGACCTGGAAATTATATCTGAGTTAAGTATCCTAGAAAGACAAATATCCTGTTTTTTCTCTTATATGCAGATTCTAGATTTTAGTTTTTATTTATGCTCTATATATGTGGGGGTGTACAGGTGATGAGATAGAAAGTAGATCATGAGAAAGGAAAGTGGGATTTTAAGGGAGGATTGCAGTTGGGAAAAAGCAGGATAGCAGAATACGTGTAACATAAAATAAGAAAGGCACTAGCATGAGGGGGACAGGGAAATTAAGCGGGGAGATTAAGGGAAAGGAACAACAAAACAAAGCATGAGGCAGTAAAGGAGAGAAAAGTAACAATGTGTGAAAAAGCCTTATGGAAACCACTACTTTGGATGTTAATTTAAAAATATTACTTAACTTAAAAAAATTGAACACCAGTGAACAATGCTTCTTCAAGAAGACTTGCAATAGTAAATGAAAATCTCAGTACCAGATATCACATATATTCCTGAGTTATTAATCAGAGGGGACATAAATGTCCCCAAAACAATACAGGCCATTGTCATTGGTCTTGGTTACTCACTGTAATTAGAAGATAAGACACAACTTTGATACAGGATGCAGAGAAGTCAAACTAGCACTGACCTGGAAATGTTTTCTGTTGGCTCTATTTCTTAACAATTAAACTTTATTATACAACCCAACTAGCATACACAAGAAGGAAAAAAAGGTTAAAGGGACAGAAGAGTGAACCTTCCGGTATCCGTTTCACAGGACGGGTCCTTAGGTGTCTCTTCGTCTCGCGTGTTGGTCTGGCCGGTCGCTCTTTTCTGCGCCTTCTCTCTTGGCCTCAATCTGTTGGGTTTTTTTCCCCCACCTTCCCAGTCACATGCAAAGGGCGGTCTCCTTCTCCCTTCGAGGGTCAATTAGGAAAACAATAGCCAAGGTGGGGTTCCCAGGTAAATAATTGTAATTATTTACAATTAATAAAAGTTCATTTAAAGATTTCTTTCTTCTATCTTTCTTTCTCTCTTACTTTCTATCCCTTTTAATATTAAGGAAAAGGGGGGAAGGAAGGGAGGATACAGGGCTGTAGAATAAAAGGTAGATTATTGAATCTACTAACTTCAAAATTTCTACATTGGTATTGTAGATTGATGGAAATTTAAGACTTTTGATTGATGGAAATTTAAGATTTCAACTTTTGCTTCACATTGATATGAACTTAAATTGTATATTCCATTCATTTTTGCCTTATGTATTGTATGTTATATGTTGACAAAATATTGTATATTGTATATTAGAAATTTAAGTTCTTTTTGTTCAATGTTTGTTTAATGTATTATTCATGTACCACTAATGTCTTACAAAAACTGTTCGGGATCATCGGGGATAAAAGTTGGTATTTAGTTACGTAAAAATCCTACTAGACACTCACTTACTTTGTTATAGAGCAGGTTTGTTTAATTTCTTGTATATGTCTTCAAAAGAATAGATTGATAACTGTAAGAATAGATAGATTTGCTCTTCAAACTCTTCAGAGATCCACAGAATATGACATTTAACGATGAGGGCTTTCCTGACAGAGAGAGACATCCACTCCTGGCCGCTTCTCCATTTGCATCATTGAAGATGGGGGCTTCAAGAGACGCTGGTGACAGAATGGTCACTAGACGGAAAAACTGCTCTGCTACTGCTTTTATCTCTACTGCTAATGACAGGCTGACTGTCTGCAATGATCAACAGTGATGCTAGAAAGTTGACTGTCTAGCTTTAAAGAGACTAGATGGACCAGACCGTCGGATTTCCTGCTTCAAAAAGCAGTTCGTTGGATGTTTTGGGCCGATAAGGCTGAAGACTGATTGCCTCAATGAAGGAGAGAATTCGGTGACTATCCAGGCAGTCTGCTCTCTCTGTACTATGCAACTTGGAAGTTGCCTGCCAGCACTTCCTTTATTAGATAGATTTTCCTTCTTGGGTCTCTGATGAGATTGAAGACTAGATAGCCACAGTGTTACTAGAAGCTTTAGTCTAAGAATTAAAAACACATTTATAGATTAATAATTATAATTTCTCATAAAAAAAAAGGACTCTCTTTGATAGGATAGTGGAATACTTTCTCTTAGGTTAACAAGTATAAAAGGACTTTATTATGTACTTGATACCTGATGAGTATGTATATATGTATATGTGTGTATATAGTTCTTAATTTTTTTAAAAGAAAAGGGGGATGTGTGGGAAAGATTAAGCTTTGTCACAGGTGGAAGCAATCTTGGCGGGCTTTACCCTTGGGGCACCCCATGAATACCTTGTGACAGACTGTTTGGAGCCTTCCTGGGGGCCCGAGCCGATGGCCCCCTCCTGCCGTTTCCCGTCGGCAAGATATTGCCTTGCACATCTTGCTTAGACTGACAATCCCCAGCCCAATGTTTCTCTTTTTCACAGTGACTATAGTACCCTGGGAGTCTTGGTACCTCATTACCATTATAACCAGAACCTCTTTGGTTTTTTGGTTTTTTTTTACAAGTTACGTTTTTTCCTGGGTTATTGCGCCTTCTATCTCTACAGTTTCTTTGTAAATGACCAATTTGACCACAATTGAAGCACCGAGTATTATGATATCTGGGCTCTCTGGCTAAAGCTTGTCCCACAATATTATTTTGACATTTTTGAGAGTTGATATTAACTGTCTCCTTTACCCAGTCATCTAGTGGAGCGCCTCTTTCCTTTAACGGTCTAAGCACCTTTTTATATTCAGTATTTGCATTCTCATAAGCCATGATAAGTTTTAATGCCTGTTTGTTGTCAGAATCTGGCATCGCCTTATCCATAGCAGATCCTAATCTCTGTAAAAGGCTCCTTGGAACACCTTAGTAAAGGGAATAGTTGTTTTTCCAGGTTCCTCTACTAGCTCCCAAGCTCTCAAGGCTGTCTTACGACATTGTTTAATCACTCTATCGTCAGATTGAATTTGTTCTCTCATGTTAGTATATGGTCTATCACCAAGCAATTGATCTCTATTAATATTTATTCCCTGTGCCATATTTTTTTGTTTTATTTTTATAGCCTCTGTTCGCCACCATGGTAACCACTGTAACTGTTGTGCTGTTTTCAATACCGCTGAAACTAAATTTTTCCAATCTTGGGGAACAAGTCTATTCTGATAGGCCCAGCTGTTTAACATTTGTTTAACAAAGTTAGAGTGTATACCATATTTGACGACGGATTTCTTAAAATGTTTTAAATCCATCATGTTTACAGGACACCAGGCTATTTTGTTATGACCCTCAGTACCATTTTGCTCGAGTACATGTCTTACAGTGACTGGAAAAGCTGAAGGTGCCTGGGTGACTGTGGAGGTGTCCTCCACTGGTACATTTACTTTCAAAGACCTTTTGGTCGGTCTGGCTTCCTTTGCCTTTGGTTTTTGACCTTCTTCACCCTTTTTAACCAAAGGTGCCTTCTGTTTTTCCAGCCCTTTCAGTTTTCTCTGTATTTTGTCCATTTGTTTAGTCAAGTCAGTAATTTTTTTTAAAAGGATAGAGCTTATTGACTCTTTTTGGTTTTTTTGGCTTTTTGGTCTTTCTATTTTTTGTCCTTCATCACTACCAAATGCCAAAAATTTTATCTGCTTTCCCATCCCTTCATTTTCATTCCTCAGCCTTTCAATCTGTCCAGTCAAATCTGCAATCTTTTCCAAAAGGATAGAACTTACTGACCCTTCCGGCTTTTCTATGCCATTAGCCTGTCTTCTAATCCTTCTAAGCATGAAATATTGTAATAAAAGGACAATGAGAAAACAAAGAATTCCCTCTAAGTATAATGCAGGAAAGAGTTTTGCAACAGTAGTTGCAATTTTGCCAATACCCTGAAATAGCATTTCTATCCCTTGGAATACTGAATCTTCCCTCATATCATTAGGGACTGTGGAACCCATCGGGCCCCACGTTGGGCACCAGATGTTGGCTCTGTTTCTTAACAATTAAACTTTATTATACAACCCAACTAGCATACACAAGAAGGAAAAAAAGGTTAAAGGGACAGAAGAGTGAACCTTCCGGTATCCGTTCCACAGGACGGGTCCTTAGGTGTCTCTCCGTCCCGTGTGTTGGTCCGGCCGGCCGGTCGCTCCTCTCCGCGAGCTCTCTCCTGGCCTCAATCTGTTGTTTTTCTTCTCCCCACCTTCCCAGTCACATGCAAAGGGCGGTCTCCTTCTCCCTTCGAGGGTCAATTAGGAAAACAATAGCCAAGGTGGGGTTCCCAGGTCGGTTTTTTGAATTTCAAGCCCAGGAAGGCTCCAAACAGTCTGTCACAAGGTATTCATGGGGTGCCCCAAGGGTAAAGCCCACCAAGATTGCTTCCACCTGTGACAAAGCTTAATCTTTCCCACAGTTTTCCCTAATAGCCAGAAGTACTATGCAGGCTACTGGGGAGAAAAGCTAATTATAGCCTTACCTAGCTGTAGACTCTGAACGCTGAAACATCAGCCTGCCAGGTAACCACTGATGAAAGAGTGACATGACTATTATAAGAGTCATCAACCATCTGACTAGACAAGGCCTACACCATAGAAGGGAATTCACGTGAGACTTCTAAGTACTTGTGAAAAACTCCAAAAGTGTTATAACTAAAGAAGGTCACTAAAAAAAGGTCTCCATGGGAAAGATATGAGGACACAGATAGAGCAGAAGCACCTAGGGCGAGACTAGATGGCAGGTCCAAGAATGGAGTCACGTGAGGAGAATTCTGAGTGCTTGTGAGAAAACAAGACAAAAGACTTGTGACCTCAGTTTTTTCAAAACATGGAATTGTACCTGGAGTGTCTTTTCGTGCTCTTTCCAGGTGTAGCAGATTGAGTTTATTTCAAATGATTCATTACAACTGGCTATCGTTATTTTTTATATGCTTCTATAGAAAACCTGTTTTTGTCACATGAAGTCAATCCTTGTGATTGTACACTTTACGCAGGTGATTCTTCTTAAACCTCAGAGTTTAAATTGTCTGATGTGCTGAATAAAAGTTGACTATTATGTAAAAATAAAGTCTTATAACTTGTTTCTCCAAAAACATAAAGTTGTTCTTACATATGCTTTCATGCCCCTCCCAAATATCGCAGATAGGAGTGGGTTTACTTCAGATAATTCATTGTTGAATGATTATTTTAGTAATATCAGCGGTTACTCCTTAACCAGCTTTATACCCAAATAGCCACACAGAGAGACCAGGATCTATTTAATTAGCCAGTAGCACAATGCTGCGCAATAATTACTCCATCCTAAGCCTCTAAGCTAGTTTAGTATAGTTTCTTCCCATGCTGATTTCCCGCTTTACATTTGCTTTTTACTTATATCCTAGACCCAGTTCATTCTCCTGATGTTTCTGGGTCTCCTCCTCCTGGCTCCATCCTGTCCTCCCTTCTCCCTCTCCTCCTCTCACTGGAGCAGGATGTCCCACCCTATTCTCTCTAGCATTAGCTAGTTGGATCTTATTGGTAATACAGAGAACAAATAGTGACATGTTTACACAAACTTGAAGCATAAAATACTTAGAATAAACATCACAAGGCAATGTCCAGATTGAAACCAGATAGTGGGGTGGAGAAATCAGCATTTGAATGTACAAGGGTAAACTGTCCACTGTCCACAAGAACAAGATGCCAACAATTCATTAAAACTGGCTATTGTTGTTTATATGCCTCTCTGGAAAACATGTTTTTGCTGCAAGCATCTTGCCCACCACATGGGGCTTGCCCATACTTTACTCATGTGACTCCTCTTAACCCTCAGAGAACAGATTGTCTAATGCTCTGAATAAAATTGGCTACTGCATAAGACTTTAAATCAGCTTCATGCAGAGGCTCCATTCTCCCACCACCTCTAGAGGGGAAACTGACATGTTGTCAAACTGCTTCCTAAGTTGTGTTTATACAGTAATGCTGCTGTCCATGTTGGCCAGAGAAATTTCTTTTTGCTCTGGGCAACAGTTAAATACAGAGATATATAATTGCTCAGACTGTTGACAGTAAGTGACCCTGATTGTTTAGCCCTAAATATGAGCACACATGCTCTCTCTCTCACTATCTTATTCTGTTACTACTATTGCTGTGATAAAACAACATGATCAAAAAACAACTTGAGGAGGAAAGTGCTAAATCACCTTACACATTACAGTCCATGGTTGAGGGAAGGAAACTCAAGCAGGACAGAAACTTGGAGGTAGGAATTGAAAAAGAGGCCAAGGAGGAATGCTGTTTACTGGCTTACAGGAATCCTGCTTTCTTATACATCCCAGGACCATCTGCCCAGAAATGACACTACCAAGGGGTCAGGACCTCCTTCAATAATCACTAATTAAGAAAATACCCCACAGCCAGGTGCAGTGGCGCACACCTGTAATCCTAGCACTCAGGGAGGCAGAGGCAGGTGGGTCGCTGTGAGTTCAAGGCCAGCCTGTTCTACAAAGGTAGTCCAGGGCAGCCAGGGCTACACAGAGAAACCCTGTCTTGGAAAAAAAAGAAAAAAGAAAAAGAAATATCCACAGGCTTGCCTACGAGTCAATGTTATGGAAGCATTCTCAGTTGTGGTTTCCTCTTTTCAAATAACTTTAACTTACATCACGTTGACCAAATAAATAAACAAAACAAACCAGGATGAGGAGGGACACACACATGGTTTAGGTAAGATGACAGACTTTGGGGCAGAGAAAAAAATGTATGAGCTAGAGGATGAGGAGGTGTGTCTTCTGTGAAACGGCATGGGCCTTAGACTTAGGAACCTCAGCAGCTGTGGTGACCTACACAAGACCCACACGAGATCAAGCCAAGCAATATTCAATCATGAAAGGGAGAAGGACTCATGAGGCTTCATTGTTAGCCAAAGAACTATTGGTCAGGGATGCTGGGAGGGAGAGTTGTATTTCTCTGGGGATGTGGCTGCTGGCAGGTTGCCCATGTTCTGGTGATCGGCCTCACACCGATGTGCAGGCAAGCAGCAAGCAGCAAGAAGAAGAGGAGGAGGAGATGAAGAAGATGGGAAGGTTCAAAAGCGGGGGAAGGACAATGATACTACCAAGATACAAAGTTCACAGGTAAGAAACTTATTTTTAAAATGTGCTTTAAAATGTCAAAAAATATGTATGAGGATCTTATGGTTGAATTCCCATTACTTTTTGTATTAATCTTTTTAAAACTAATACAAATAGTCAGGTGCAGTGGTGCACACCTTTAAGCCCATCACTCTAGAGGCAGAGACAAGTGGATCTCTGTGAGTTCCAGGCCAGCCTGGTTTATATAATGAGTTCCAGAACAGCCACGACTATATATAAAGAGCCTGTCTTTTAGAAAGAAAAAAAAAAGGGGGGCTGGAGAGATGGCTCAGAGGTTAAGAGCACCAGCTGCTTTTCCAAAGGTCCCGAGTTCAATTCCCAGCAACCACATGGTGGCTCACAACCACCTGTAATGAGAAATGGCGCCTTCTTGTGGTGGGCAGGCACACGTGTGGGCAGCACACTGTATAAATAATAAATCTTTAAAAAAAAAAAAAAGAGGGCTGAAGAGATGACTCAGCGGTTAAGGACACTGACTGCTCTTCCAGAGGACCCAAGTTCATATCCCAGCACCCACATGGCTGTTCACAGCTATCTGTAATTCCAAGATCTGACACTCTCACATAGACATACACGCAGGCAGGAAACCAATGCATATGAAATAAAGGTAAGCAAGAGAAAAAAGAAAGAAGTAAGAAAAACCTAATAAAAATAAATAAAGTTAAAAGCCTCTATTCAACAAAGGAAATAGTTACCAGTGAAGAGCAAGCCCACATAATGGAGAAAAATTTTGTCAGACAGTTATCTTGTATGCAATATCTCATATTCATCTCACATCAAAAAAAACATCAAAAATTAAAAATTAAAAACACATACAAGTCAATCCATTTAATCAATAAATAGGTACATGAATTGAGTAAACAGCTCTCAAAAGAATAAAAACAAGGGCCTGGAGATGATGCAACAGTCAATAGCACTTGTTGCTCTTCTAGAGAACCTGGATTCAATTCTAGCACCCACATGGTAGCTCACAACTGTTTGTAACTCTAGTTCCAGGAAGCCTGATACTTTCTTCTGGTCTCCATGGGCACCAGTCATGCACATGGTGCTCATAAATACACACAGGCACTCATGCATACATATAAAATAAAAATAAATAAATCTTTTATTTAAAAAGAAAAAACAATGGCCAATAAAAATATGAAAGGATGTTTAATAACCTTAGCTGTTATTATGGATTGTTTTAATGTTAATTTGCTACAAATTAGAATCAGCTGAGTAAGAGGGTGCACCTAAAGAGCCGTCCTGATTATTGTGGGAAGACTCAACCCAATTGTGAGTAGCACCTACTAACAGGAGCCCAGATTTTTTTTTAAGGGTATTTTAAAGGAAGTGTGTTCTCTCTCCTGTTGCTCGCTTGGCCTGCTCTCTGGCCACAGTGTTGATTTGTCCTGGTGTTGCTGCTGCTGCTGCTGCTGTTACTGCTGCTTGCTTCAATGAGTAGAGCCAGCATTCCTAAGAATTCATCAGGGAACAGAGAACAGCAGCTTTCTAGGAACTTATTGGGGCTCTAGTGCCAGACTGGGACTATTGTGTCATCCCACCTTGTGGACTGAGTGACCCCCAGGGAGAGTTATTCTGGCACTACTCCAACTACTATGGCTCTCAGCATCAAAGACCCAGTTTCCTAATTCCAGGATCTCAGCATCCCAGGTGTGGCTTGGCTGTTGTTACTATTTTAAAACTTGTTTAATAGTTTCTGCGTGGGGAAATGCAAATCAAACTTTGGAGCCTCCCTGACTAATAACTTGTAAGGAGGTATCACACACCTGGTACAGAAATTTTCATTTAATAACCTATGTCTTCTGAGGGAAAGGTGATGGCGCATACATGGCATTAGGGATCGAGAGCTTTTCTTGCCTAATTTTAATAAAGATAGCTGGGATAAATCAGAAAGAAAACAACATCAGCAGAGATGGTGGAAAAGCAGCAGTGGAGCTGCAAGTTGCTTTGATAGCCACATACAAGGAAGAACCTTGAGAGACATAAGCAACAACAAAAGCTGAATCTCAGTGCCTAGATCTATTAACTGCAATATTTGCAAGGGCTAAGGAATTCCAACTTCCAAGACTTCTGTAAGATATGTAACCCTTGTAAGCTATGCCTGAAGAAGACTAGTAATGCTTATTAACACACAATTAAGGGTCCTTGTATGCAGGACCTGAAGCAGGAGCTATAAAGTCAGAGGGAAACACTTGCTGATGCTCATTCTTGTCTGCTGCTGCCACTCACCACTGCCAAATGCAGATATAAAAACTGTCCAAGGCCAGCAGAACTCCTTACCTACACACAACTTCTCAGAGAAAAAGGACTCCAACAAAATGAGTCACAGAAAGCTCTAAGAAGGGTATTTCCTATAAAGACTTAAGGAAATCTCAACAATAAACTACCAATTCCAATAGTGTTTATCTGTACTTCTGCAGAGATTCTAAATGTTGAGTTCATCCTGGGTTACCTACTGAATTGAGACCAGCTTGAGCTAAACAGCAAGACGCTATCTCAGAAAATGAAACAAATGCAATTCTCACTCAAGTACTTAACAGGAGTTAACAATTCTAAATAGTACTACACACTCTTGATTCATCATTCCCCAGTTACACTCACTGCAGTACTGTAGAGTGCACTTCAGAAAGCATCTATAAATTCACTAGTATGTTTCATTAATAATAGTTTCTGCCAGGCGGTGGTGGCGCACGCCTTTAATCCCAGTGCTCGGGAGGCCGAGGCAGGTGGATGGCTGTGAGTTCAAGGCCAGCCTGGTCTACAAAGTGAGTCCAGGACAGCCAAGGCTACACAGAGAAACCCTGTCTTGAAAAACCAAAATAAATAAATAAATAAATAAAATAATAGTTTCTCTTATAAGTCTTATACTGTGTACCGTGGTTTGCATGTGTTGAAGGTCCTCAGGGTGACACTACTGGGAATTAATGGGTTGTTTAGAAAGTAAAGCCCCTGAGAGGTCATTAAGGGCAGCATCCATAGGAAATTCTGGTATCCTCACCTATACAGACTTCCTTGCTTTGCTTCCAGGCTCATACTGTGCACAGAGTGCTCGGCCATATGTTCCATGGTACAACCATCCCAAAGGCTCCATGAAACAGGCTGCCTGATCATGGACTTGAAGCTTTAAAATTATGTGCCAAAATAAACCTCTTTATTAAGTTAATTTTCTTATGTATTTCATGGTAGTAAGGGAAAGTTAGAATACTAGGTGACAATAGTGCATGTGCAACTCAGGTGGCCAGTGAAAAGCCTAAAGTCCTTACCATTCTCTGTATTCTTTGGCATGTAATACTCTAAATACAAGTCTGACTTATGTTTCCTATCATAACAACCATCATTCTCGTAACAATGGACTCTACCTGGCTTGCATTATTTGTTGTTGCTTGAACATGCCTTGTAAATTTTTCTACCATATAAAATATTCTATAAGGCCCCTTTCCTAACTCTAAGTGTCTGTTGATAATTAGTGTATAGTTGAAATCACATAATGGCAGTAAATATCAACTCTTACCGAACTGTTTTTCCCCTCTTAAGCATTTGCTTTATAGAAACCAAAAACTGTAATTAAGCAGTAGGTTTTTCTGATTTTGTTCTCTGATTCTATACTAGTTTGAGTATGTTCTTTAAAACTATAAATGTTTACTTAATATTTGATAACTTTGATTGATAAGTCCCTTTCTTATACATAGTAGTAGCCTTAAGAGATTAACTGTAGCCGGGAATTGTGGTGCATGCCTTAAATCCAAGCACTCAAAACGAGAGGCAGGTCAATCACTGTGAATTCAAGGCCAGCCTGGTCTACAAAGCCAGTCCAAGAAATCCAAGGCTACACAGAGAAACCCTGTCTCAAAAAATCAAGAGAGAGAGAAAGCAACTGTCAGCCAAGAAATCCTTTACTGTCAACTGGCCAAATTATCCCTTAGAAACATAGCTATTTTAGACACAGTCATTCTGAGGACCATTACAACCGCAGCATGGCTGTATCTTGCTTAGAAAGCAGCACTCCAGAAGATTTTGCAGTCATTTTCATCATACCGTACCAGAGAGTGAGCACTTCCCTTGGTGGCCAGCTAAAGGCTTCTAGTTAGTGTAAACACAACCCTTCATCTGCACGAATAGTTACCCTCCCCTGATATATAAATAGGATATCTGGAAGACACCCTCTTGTATTAGTCTCTGGTGTTTGCCAGAAATGAAAGAAAACCCGAAATGTTCGATTTTACCAATGAAGACTCAGGAGCCTGATGCTGGGGTGAAAACCTGCTAGCTTAGAGAAGAAACAAGAGAAAGCACCCAGCTGACCTTCCTACTCGGCTCACATCCCAGAAAGAAAAACCAAAAGCCAAAGAGCCTGCTAGCTCAGCTGATGGCCCAGGAGGAACAGGGCTGCTAGCTCACCACACAGCTCAGGAGGAAAAAGCCAAGAGCTTAAAGACAAAAAGCTAAAGAGCTAAAGAAGCCCCTCTTCTTCTCCAAGCTGTTTTAAATACTTCTCTCCCTCCCTCTCCCTCTCTCCCTCCCTCCCTCTCTCTCTCTCTCTCTCTTTTGTTTTCTTCGAGACAAGATCTCTCTGTGTTAGCCTTGGCTATCCTGGACTCACTTTGTAGATCAGGTTGGCCTCGAACTCACAGTGATCCGCCTGCCTCTACCTCCCAAGTGCTGTCATTAAAGGTGTGCGCCACCACGCCCGGCTTAATACCCTTCTCTCAAAGTCCCTCCCTTTAATCCCTGTCATCTAGTTTCTTGCTCTGCCTCTTGCCTCTTGCCTTAGGGTTAACTTTATTAAATCCTGTGTACAGAGGATTAAAGGTGTGTGCCAGGGCTGAACCACAAACAATAAACAGGTGTTTACAATTCACAATATTGGGATTCACGATGGGATCAAACAAGGCTGGTGTTGCAACATTAGGCCTACTAAAAGGCACCTTTTTAATGGGAATTGGGTTTTTATTAGAAAATGGAGAAGGCTGAGTGGGTAAAAGCAAAGAAGAAGAAAATTGGATTGGTAATAATGGCAGTGGCAACAATGGCAGCAGCCATAGTAGTGGTAACAGAAAAAAATACTGACAAAAAAGTGGCTGAAGAGTTCCAGAGAATGCTTCAGTGGCAGAAATGGTGGGAAACAGGTATCTGAGAGGACAAAGGATGGTAGAGGTACAGAGATGGCTGTGAAGAGCCAAAGACAAGGGATTATGGGTGGTGATTACTGGAAGAGTTCCAGGGAACTACCAAACTCTAGAATTTTGACACCCAATCCCCAAGAGCTACTAGCTACTGTTAAAAGCCAAGGCTTTGGGAACTGACCACTTATTGGTAAAAGCTGAAGACTAGAAAGATGGCTCAGTGGGTAAAGGCACTTAACACCAAGTCAGACCACCTGAGTTCTCTCCAAGACCATATGGTGGAAGGAGAGAACCGACGACTCCCTCAAGTTGCCCTCTGACCTCTACATGTGTGTCACTACACACACACACACACACACACACACACACACACACACACACACACGGGGGGGGGGGGCCGGGTAGGGGGGGAATATACTTTTTTTTTCACTACACACACACACACACACACACACACACACACACACACGGGGGGGGGGGGGGGGGGAATATACTTTTTTTTTAAAGACGAGGCTTATAATAGCTACCAATTAAAAGCCTAGAATAATAAGTTTCCAGCCTGGCTCTCTCCTCCCACCCCACCTCTGTGTGGATATGCATGTGCCACAGAGCACATGTGAATATTGCATGATAAGTCAGGTCCTTGCTTTCTACTTTGTTTGAGACAAGGACTCTTTTGTTCACTGTTGTGTATACCAATCTTCCAGAACTGTTCTTCTTTCCACCTCCTGTCTCTCAATAGGAGTATACTGGGATTACAGACATTTGCACAACTGTGTCTGGCTTTTTATGTGAGTCCAGGGATCTGCATTTAGGTCATCAGGCTTTTGCAATAAGCACTGCACCAATGAGCCATCTCCCCAGCCACTACTTAAGATTTCCATCTGCCTAGAGAAACAGCCAGCTGACTGGCACTACTGTCAGTCCTGCCCTGCATCTAAGAGAATGTATACTTGAAGAAAAGCCTACCATAAATGTCCAAAGCCTTAGGCTTTCATTCAAACTTTGTTCAATGTTAGATAACTTAAATGTATAAATATAAAAAGTTCTTTGTCAAAAATATATACCTTGGAAAACACCAGAGAATTTGAAGTGAAAAAAAAAATATGACAAGGAATTAATATGAAAAAAGTAATCAAAAAACAAGTCCACATTCATATATATGGGTATATTTATGTGTGCCAATAATAATTAATGAAAAAGAAGCCATAATTTGAAGAGGCAGAGGGAAATGGAAGGAATTAAAGGGGAAAAGGAGGAAATGGTACAATTCTGTTTTAATTAAAAATTAAAATTTTAAGCCAGGTGTGGTGGTGTGATGGCACACATCTTTAATTTTAGCACTCAGGAGGCAGAGGCAGATGATCTCTGAGTTTGAGGCCAGCCTGGTCTATAGAGCAAGTGCCAGGACAACATAAAGAGACCCTGTCTCAAAAAAATTAATCAAGTCTTAAAGTCCAAATGAAAGTAAGACTCACACTAGAAACTACTAAGACACTCTTTAGATATTGCTAACACAGAATAGTCAAAATAAGTAACTGATGTACACTTTTAAACTGGGAAGAGATTAATTTTGTAATTTCAATGTATACTTCTACAATCAAAATGTTGAGATTTGCCTACTTATTTATTTATAAAAAGTAAATATTAGGATGTGGAGAGATGTCTCAGTGGCTAAGAGGACTGGCTGCTTTTCCATAGGGCCTGGGTTCAATTCCAAGCACCCACGCAGCAACTTAAAACCACCTGTATGTAACTTCAGGCCCAGGGGAATCTAATGCCCTCTTCCGGCCTCCACAGGTGGCAGGTATGCAAATACACAGACATAATTTCAGACACAACAACAATACTGCATTAATACTGTATTAAATCAAGTACTGATACAGTTCAATTCTAAAATCAGTTATTCGAAGTGTTTACATGAGAGAATGTGGTAAGTCGTGGCTAATTCAGGTATACACATAGTTTGTTTTTTTTTTTTTACATTCAGTAGTTCATATCAACTTTTAGTAGCAGACTAAAGACAATGAAATGAAATATACATAAACAATGTTTAAGTAGAGAGTACTTTGTGCTTGACTCATTAGTGCTGTAAATCATATATGAGATATGTACTTCAGGAACATTTGAAATTTTCTAGTAAACAAACCCAAGGTTGTTTTGTATCCTACACACACACACACATACACGCACACAAGCGCACGGACACACACACACATATTACCCATTATATCATTATACTATGATTATATTTGTACTAATAAGTAGTCTTGGTCTGGGGTTGGGTGCTTGCCTCCCCTTCCTGACACTGAATTCAATCCCAAGTACCACCAAAAAAAAAAAAAAAGTTAGAAGTCTGGACAGAAATGAAGAAAGAAATTAAATAATTCAGAGAAATTAACTTATAAATCTGTATTTATCATATAGCCTCAGCCCTTTTTAAAAAAACCCTCTCACATATATAATTATATCAAATAACAAGAAATTACTTTTTGAACATTTATTTCTTTATATTTTATTAATTCATTCATATTACATCTCAATTGTTAGCCCATCCCTTGTATCCTCCCATTCCTCCCTCCCTCCTATTCTCCCCTTACTCCCTTCCCCTATGGCTGTGACTGAGGGGGACCACCACCCCCATATATGCTCATAGGGTATCAAGTCTCTTCTTGGTAGGCTGCTGTCCTTCCTCTGAGTGCCGCCAGGCCTCCCCATCCAGGGGACATGGTCAAAAATGGGGCCCCAGAGTTCACATGAAAGTCAGTCCCCACTCTTCTTGAACATTGATAATGTTAACTGGTGGACATATTAGAGGCATGCTTCAATCTTTTGTTCAGACTGTGTGTGAACTCTGTTGGCAAAGCTGAACTCTTTTAGTAGTGTTGAAAAGGAATGCCAACACAAACCTAAGACGTGAATGTCTATGACACGTAAATGCTATAGCCATCCAAGTTCTACAAGAACGTTGGTATTACCAACTATACAACCACAGAACTACCATATTTGCATAAAAATAACGAAATCTGATTGGTCACAAAAATTTTTCTAACACTGCTTAATGTAACTTTCCAATTTAATTGGCTATCAAATGTTTCAAAGACTAACCACAAAATGACTCTCTCACAAAATCCAAGTAACTATATCATAAAAAAGAATTTAGAAACAGGTATACAATTTTGTTTCATTCTAAAATAAATATTAGTTACCTTTCTGGAGAAATCAGTTAAGAAGCTAGAAGAAAGCACACCTAAAGACCATGTAGAGAAACCTAATTACCATAGTTCAGTGGTCCTGGACGTTTCTATTTGTACATTATGTGTTTTATATTTATTTATTTATAGAGTGCTCTGCCTGCACACCAGAAAAAAGCATTAGATCACATCATAGATGGTTGTGAGCCACCGTGTGGTTGCTGGGAATTGAACTCAAGACCTCTGGAAGAGCAGCCAGTGGTCTTAACCTCTGAGCCATCTCCCCAGTACGTTATGTTTTAAATCATGACCAAATTGCCAAAAGCTAAAATAGGAGTTACTAAGAACTGTTAAAAACAACGGGAGGCTGTAATTTATTTATCTTGATATTTAAGATCTATGCCACCTTTCTACCATGATTCTACTAGTAGTATTTTGTTATCAGAGTGAAGAAGGTAGTCATTTAATTAACTGTTTTATGTGTTATTTTTGAATTAATGCACAATGTATGGTTTCAATATCTTATTGAAGAAGAAATAATGAAGAAGGCGGCCATCTGCCAAGATGGCCAGGTAGGACCCCAGACAACTATAGCTACAGATAAACTCAAAGAATCAAAATAAATGAGTGAGTGAGTTCACTCAGTCGAGTTACTTAATTTGCGATATTCTGAAGTACTTTATTGTCAATCAACAGATAATGAAAATAATCATGTTTAGGGCTGGAGAGAAAGTTCATTAGGAACAAAGTGCCTGCCTTGCAGATACGAGGACCTGAGTTTGATAATCAGAACACACATAAAAACATCTGGACACAACAGCACACTTGTACTCTCAGAGCTGTAGAGGCCACGTGGTTTCTTGGGGTTCTCTTGCCAGCCAGCTCACCTGCCTGGAGAACTCCTGGCCAGTGAGAGACACTGTCTCAAAAACTAAAAGCTGGACAGCACTTAAGAAATAAACCCAACATTGTCATCTGGCTTCTATACACATGCATCCAGGAAAAAAAAGTATATTTAACATTTTAAAGGTAGCATTATTCACAGTCTGAACAGTAACCACAAGCACTAGTACCGGAAGCAAGGAAAGGAGTTGTAAAATCCACAAATACTAAGCACAAATAAAAAGTGTGTAACATCACTAATTATTGCTTTCCATTAATATTTAAGATTCACATTTATCCAACTTCAAACTTTGTCACAAGTTAATCAAGATTCTTAAAAATAAATGTAGAAATTACCTATTCTCATATAAGCATTGTTGAAAGAAAATAAAACCTATAGTGTTACAAGTTTAGAAAATACATGGAGAAAACCACCTTTGAAAGGTAAGTTCTCAAGTTTGGCCCCATAACATTAGTAACGTTTTGCATCCTTTTTCAGTCTTTCAACATGGGGGGAAACAGGCAGAAGGGAAGGGAATAACAGGGCTTCTTGTGGATAGGGACCACATGTTATACTAAACAGCTTACATCATACAAGATGGTTTCTAATAGCAAATAACTGCCCAGAACAAAACGTCATGCCAACAAAGAAAGGGTCTAGCAATGCTGTATTAAAATTTGAAGGTACTATTTGCCTTCCAGGAATTACCTTTAAAAGTAGTAAAATGCAGGCTTCCACTGGCAAACTAATGCCTAAATCTCTTAATACATTTCAATGAAAATAATAATAATATAATAATGTTTATATAGTTTTCAATATAAGAAAAAGAATGATGCTTTCAATATTAGGCTACCAAAAGATAAGAAATGTGAACAATATTAATCATGAAGGAGTAAGCAGGGACAGGATTCTCGATCGGTGGTACTACACTTGTCTAGCATGTACAACACCTGTCATTCAAATCCCCAGCACTGCACTGGAAAATTAAGAATGTTATAAAATGGATTTGTAAAACAGAATGTTTCTATTTACAACTACTAATTAAAATATATTCTATTAAGTTGCTACTAATTATGCTGGGCTGAAAATATGAAACTATTATATAACATCAGTATTCTATGCAGTCTTATTATCAACAAATAAATACCTAGTTGAGCATTATTTTCATTTTTCCCACTTTGTATCTTAGCAGTAAATTCATCTAACTAGACATACAGTTCTATAACACTAAAACTATAAATAAGTCAATTTAGTCTTTGTCAAATCTTAAAGAAAAATCACTTCACAGTATCAATAAGCTTCTTCATGACAAGCATATAACTATGGCCACATTTGCATTTTCTGTAATTTCTGAAAATCATTTTAATATTGCCTGAATATTCTGAGGCTTACACAATTTTGTCAGAAAGGTGACTGTAGCTACTATAAAGGATTGACGATCAAGTATAAACAGTTGTTCTTGACTGTTATAATAACAATATGATGCAAATCCTGCGCATGAAGGAACACAAGAGTGAACTTTCCATTACCTTTACATTAGGCTTCTTTGTTGAAACTCCTCTGTACCAACCTAAAAAGATATTAAAATAATGTTATTGCTATTCTGTAAGAGACATAATAGCAATTTTGTAAAAGCAGATGCATGTGAGATATTCTTTAATATATTTTGGTTTCATTAGGATCGATAAGTGTGCTAGCAGGTTACTCCTGAAGAAACAGGCTTTTATTTTTATTTAATCTTGTTTTGTATGGCAGATAGGAAGTACAGCTCAGACTATTTCCTGATTCATTCACTCTCCGATGCAGCATTCTATACTATTCCCTTGTTTGCTTTGTTGTTATTGTTTCTGCTAAGTTGATAATGTCCATATCCCTACTATTGCAGACAGATCAACGCTTTTCCTTTCTGCATTCATATACAACAATGCTAACAAAATTTCCAACTACACAAGAGAAGTATAATAAAATAAAAGAAGCAAGGGAAATCTTATTAGCAATGTTTCTCAGTACTAATCTATTATTTTCAGAACTTTGCTATAGTTCACTTGTGTTTGAGAGGAAACAGCATGTAAGAGTATAAACCAAGAAAAGCACTTACAAAATAAAAATAAAATGGAGTATAACAGCTAACATTAACTGAGAAATTTTGTTATTAATTCTAAATATTGGAATTGAGGGACTTTTTTCTTTTCTGCTTTTTTTTTTTCCTTCTTCTTCAAGACAGGGTTTCTGTGTGTAGCTTGGCTGTCCTGGACTTTGTAGACTAGACTGGCCTCGAACTCAGAGATCCACCTGCCTCTGCCTCCCAGAATGCTGAGATTAACTGTTTGTGCCACTGCCCTTGGCTAGGAATTTTTCCATGTACTAATCTTCAAATCTCATGACACTGCTATGAAAGAAAGAAAAAACATAATTTTCTCACAAGAAAACAACAGACTACAAAAGAATGGAAATTCTCCTTCTTTTAGTAACAATAGCTACAATAAATTCCAATAACTACTTTCACAAGCAGAGCCTGAAGTTCTTCGTTTAACATTTTAAATTATAATCTTACTATACATAACATGAATATATTAAGAGGCACCACATGGCAGAATGAGGGTCTCTAAAAACCTTGAGAAGATATATATGCACGTGCCATGAAAAAGCTCCAAAGCTACAGCATTCAGAACTGTGGACCATTGAGGAAAAAAAAAATAGGCAACCAATACAAAACTACAGATAACATCCATAAGCAGACATACATAATTCAACTGACCCCTGACAAAGTAACAATGGCAACACAATATAAGATGTCTTCAGCAAATGCTGTTAAACAACTGGCATCAACTTGCAAAATACTACATTGTATATGTATCCCAGACCCCAACTCAGGCAGAGACTCCCTACTTTTTAATCAGAAGCCACATCATAAGTCTAAGTAGGCAAGCTGACACCTCTCCAACTCTATTGGTGCCCCTCCACTAGAACCCCAATCCAACCCTCCTCTCATCACTGTGTCCTAGCCCCCAACTTAGGCAGAGACCTCATGCTCCATCAGAAACCATGCCAGCCACCAAGAGTCCAACTCTGGTGGAGATCCCAGGCTCAACCAAAAGCCACACCTGCCAGACCAGAAGGTAAACAGAAATCAAGAAACAAATACCCGTATAAGAAAGACAAACTGACTTATCACCAAGACCTATAATCACCCCAAACTCAGATGCCTCGAGATCATCATGGGAACACAATCAACAACAGCCAAGCGAATATGCCACCCCCAGAGCCCAGCTATCTTCCTATAGCAACCCCTGAATATACCAACAGAGCTGAACCACAAGAAAAACACCTTAAAACCAATGTTATGAAGAAGACAGGTCCATAAAGAAGAAATGAATGAATCCAAAAATACATCAAGGAGAGATGACTTCAGTAGTTAAGAAATCAAGGAAAGACAAACAAAAAGTTGGAAGAAATAGAAAAATCTTTTTGAAAAAGCAAAGATGACCAACAAGAAAAAAAGAGTTGAAGAAAAAGGTGTTCAAGACCTGAAAACAGAAATAAAAGTAATTGTCAGAGGATGGTAGTGCCCATCTTTAATCCCAGCACTTGGAAGATAAAAGCAGTCAGATCTCTGAATTCAAGATCATTCTGGTCTACAGAGTGAGTTCCAGGACAGAGGGAAGGGAGGGGGAAGGTGGAAGGGAGAGGGGGAGGAGGAGGGAGAGGGGGAGGAGAATGGTGAGGGGGAGTGGGAGAGGGAGACAGAGAGCCCAATTTAAAAAAAGAACAAATTGAAAGAAAGCTGAAACTGGAAAATCTAGGTAAGTAAACAGGAACTACAGAGGCAAGCTTTACCAACACTTGAGAATCTTAAGTGTTGAAGATATAATAGACGAATAGATATGCCCATCAAAGAAAATGTTAAATATAAAAAAATTACTGACACAAAACAGAAAATCTGGAGTACTATGAAAAGAATGAGAATAGAAGAAAGAGAATAATCCCAGATCAAAGGCACAAAAAATATTTTCAACAAAATCATAGAAAAAGGTTTGTTTACTAACTGAAAGAAAGAGGTACCTATAATAAGGTGCAAGAAGCACAAAACGATCAAATAGATTGGACCAGAAGAGAAAGTCCCTCTCCGCATAATAATCAAAACACTAAGTATATAGAACAAAGAAAGAATTTTAAAATATAAAGCCTATTAAAGAATATTAAAAATTGCAAATGGAAAACAGAAAGTAACATATAAAGAAAGACAGATATATTAGAATTAATTTGACTCTATAAACCAGAAGGGCCTGAACAGATGCCCTGTAGACTCTAAGAGACTATAGGTACCAGCACAGACCACTATATGAGGAAATTTTCAATCACCATAGATGGAGAAAACAAAATATTCCATGACAAAATCAACTTTAAACAATATCGATTTACAAATGCAGACCTACAGAAGGTAGTAAGAGAAAAACTCTAACCCATGGAAGTTAACTACACCAAAGAAAACACAAGAAATATATACTCTTACACCAAAAAAAACAAAAAAGGGAAGCAAGTGAATGCACATGCACGTGAACACACAAACATACACACAAACACACACCACAACCAACAACAACAAAATAACAGGAATTAAAAATCGTTGGTCAGTGATATTTCTCAACATCAATGGACTCAATTCCTCAACATAACAATAACAACAAAAGGTCACAGGCTAAAAGAATGGATGGGAAAACGGGATCCAGGGCTGGAGAGATGGCTCAGAGGTTAAGAACACTGACTGCTCTTCCAGAGGTCATGAGTTCAATTCCCAGCAACCACATGGTGGCTCACAACCATCGATAATGTGATCTGATGCCCTCTTCTGGCCTGAAGTGTACATGCAGGCAGAGCACTGTATATATAATACTGTGACCCAAACTTATGGGACACAGTAAAAGCAGTGCTAAGAGGAAAGCTCATAGCACTAAGTGGAAAAGAGAAATTGGAGAGATCTCATACTAGCAACTTAACAGCACACCTGAAAGCTCTAGAACAAAAAGAAGCAAACACACCCAACGAGTACTAGATGACAGGAAATAATCAAAATGAGGGCTGAAATCAATAAGAGAGAAGCAAAGAGAACAATTCAAAGAATCGATGAAGCAAAGAGTTGGTTCTTTGAGAAAAATCAACAAGACTGACAAACCATTTTCCAAACAAACTAAAAGGCAGGGGAGAATATCTAAATCAAGAAAAACCAGAAACAAAAATGGGGACATAACAACAGACACTGAGGAAATCCAAAGAATCATTAGGTTTTACTTCAAAAATCTGTACTCCACAAAACTGGAAAATATAAAAGAAATGGACAATGTTCTTGATAGATACCACTTTCCAAAGTTAAAGCAAGATCAGATCAACAATTTAAAGACTTACAATTCCTTCCTTTAAAAAAAAGTAAAAGCAGTCACTAAAAATCTTTCCCCGCCCCTCACACCCTGCAAAAAAAAACAAACAAAAACAAAAAAACAAAAAAAATACAAAAAAATACAAAAAAAAAATCCACCCAGGGACAGATGGTTTTAGCTCAAAGTTCTACCAGTTTTCCAAAGAAGAGCTAACACCAATAGTCTTAAAATTATTCCAAAGAATAGAAACAGAAAGAACATTGCCAAATTCATTTCTGAGACCACAGTCACCCTGTTACCCAAACAACACAATTATTCAACAAAGAGAGAATTTCAGACCAATTTCCCTTATGATCATTAGTGCAAAAATACCCAATAAAATACATGCAAGCCAAATCCAAGAACACATCAAAAAGATCATCCACCATGACCAAGTAGTCTTCTTCCCAGAGATTCAGGGGTGGTTCAACATAGGAAGATCTATCCATAGAATCCACCACAAAAACAAACCAAAAGAAAACATCCTCATGATTATTTCCTTAAATGCCAAAGAAGCCTTTGACAAAACCCAACACCTCTTCATGATAAAAGTCTTGGAGAGAGTAGGGATACAAGGAGCACACCTAAACATAATAAAGGCAATTTACAGCAAGCCTATAGCCAACAACAAATTAAATGGAGAGAAACTCAAACAAGGCCACTTAAATCAGGAACAAGACAAGGATGTCCACTTTCTCCATATCTATCCAATATAGTACCTGAAGTTCTAGCTAGAGCAATAGGACAATTTAAGGAGATCAAGGGAATGATATGATAGTATTCATAAGTGACACCAAAAATTCTATCAGGGAACCGCTACAGCTGATAAACACCTCCAGGGAAATGGCTGGACACAAGATTAACTTAAAAAAAAAATCAGTAGCCCTCCCATATACAAATAACAAATGAAATGAGAATGAAATGAGGGAAACAACACACCTCACCATAGCCACAAATAACATAAAATATCTTGGTGCAACTCTAAGTAAGCAAATGAAAGACTTGTATGACAATAACTTCAAGTCTTTAGAGAAAAAAATTAAAGAAGATATCAGAACATGAAAACATTTCCTATGCTTGTGGATTGGTAAGATTAACATATACAAATAGCCATTTTACTAAAAGCAACCTACAGATTCAATGCAATCCCCTTCGAAATTCCAACACAATTCTTTACAGGCCTTGAAAAAACACTAAACTTCATAAGGAAAAACAAAAAGCCCAGGATGGTTTAAAAAAAAAAACCTACAATGGGTGTGGCAGCACACACCTTTAATCCCAGCACTCAGGGAGGCAGAAGCAGGTGGATCATTGTAAATTCAAGGTCAGCCTGGTTTACAAAGGACAGCCAAGACTACACAGAGAAAAACTATCTTGGGAAAAAATATATATAAATAAACCAAAACCAAACCTATACAGTAAAAGGATTTCCAGAGGTCTCATGATCCCTGATTTCAAGCTGCACTACAGAAAAGTAGTGATAGCACATAGTATTGGTTGGTCAATGAAATCAAATAAAAGACCCAGTCTTAAATCTACATTTGATTATTTTTATATAAAGAAGCCAGAAATACACAATGGGGAAAAAAGCATCTTCAACAAATGGTGCTGGTCTAACAATGTCTACATGTAGGAAAATGCAAATATATCCATATCTATCACCCTACACAAAACTCAAGTCCAAGTAAATCAAAGACCTCAATGTAAAGCAGGATACCCTGAACCTGATAGAAGAAAAAGTGGGGATGGCCTTGAATGCACTGACACAGGGGACAACTTCCTGAACAGAACACCAATAGCACAGGCACTAAGATTAATAAATGGGACTCTATGAAAATGAAAAGCTTCTGTAAGGCAAAGGACAATAGCAACAGGACAAGTGACAGCCTACAAAATTACAGAATTAGAAAATATTTTCACCTTCTCCACATCTGACAGAGGGCTAATATCAAAAATATATAAAGAATTCAATAAACTAGGCATCAACAAACCAAATAATCCAATTTTAAAAATAGTGGATATTAGCCATAAAGTGTAAGATAACCATGCTACAATCCATAGACCCAAAGAAGCTAAGTAGCAAGGAGAGTCCAAGGAAGGATGTTTGAAACACAGAAGGGGAAATAAAATAGACATCAGACATGGATAGAGGGAAGGAACTGGATGGAAAACAGGGTTGGGAGGGGAATGGAGGTGGGGGATCAGATGTGGAGAAAGCAGGGCTGGGAGAGTGTTGGGAGAGAGAACTGAAATCAGTGGGGGCTCATCTCTTAAATGATCCTGAGACTTGGGACAAGGGAGGCTCCCAGAAGTCTATGAGGTTACCCTAACTGAGGCACTTGGCAATGGGGGATATGGAGCCTGAAGTGGCCACCTCCTGTAGCCAGGCAGGACTCCCAGTGGAGGGAGAGAGACACCAACTCACCCACAAATTTGCCCTGCCTATAAGATATGAGGGATAAAGATGAAGCTGAGATTAAGGGAATGGCCAAACAATGGCCCAACTCAAGACCCACCCCATGAGAGAGAGCCAACCCCTGTGACACTATTAATGATGATCTGCTATGCTTGCAGACAGGAATCCAGCATAACTGTCCTCTGAGAGGCTTTATCTAGCAGCTGATGGAAACAGATGGAGAGACCACAGCCAAACAAGAGGCTGAGCTTGTGGAGTGTTGTGGAAGAGCAGGAGGAAGGATAGAGGGAACTAGAGAGGCCAAGGGACACCACAAGAAGACCTTCAGAGTAAACTAACCTGGGCCCATTGGGTCTCACAGAGACTGAACCACCAACCAAAGAGCATTCACGGGCTGGGCCTAGGCCCCTATACATATATATGTAGCACATGTGCAGCTTGGTTATCATGTGGGTCCCCTAACAATTGGAGCAGGGACTGTCTCTCCCTCTGTTGCCTGTCTCTGGATCCCTTTCCCCTAGCTGGGCTTCCTTGTGTGGCCTCAGTGGGAAAGGATAAAACTAGAAAAAAATAATACTAATTGAGGTAACCCAGACCCAGAAAGACAAGCATCTTATGTACTCACTTATAAGTGGATATTAGCTATAAAGTAAAGGATAATCATGCTACAATCCACAGACCCAGAAAGGCTAAGTAACAAGGAGGGCTCTAGGGGAATGCATGGATCTCCCTGGGAAAGGAAAATAGGATATTTTTTGCAAGTGGACTAGGGGAAGATGGGGCTGGGAATAGGAAGGACAGGTGTGAGAGGAGGGATGAAGGGTATGGGGAGAGATGACTGAAATTGGAGGGCATTGGGGGCGGTGTAGAGACCTAGTGCAGTAGAAACTCCTAGGAATCCACAAAGGTGACCCTCGCAAGGGCTCTTAGTAATAGAGGATATAGAGCCTGAACCGTTGTCCATCTTCTGTTACCAGGCAAGACTTCCAGTGGTAGTACTGGGACACCAACACAACCACAAACCCTTTGACCTACAATCTGTCCTGCTTGCAAGATATGCTTGGGCAATGGTGACAAAGAACATGTGGGAGTGACCAACCAATGAGTGGTCTAATTTGAGGCTCATGCCATGAGAGGGAGTCCATTCCAGAACTGCCTGGATGACCAGAAACAGTAGGCTAGATAGCCAGAGACCTAGGATAGAATCAAACACAACTAGAGAAAAAAAATCAGAAAAGGCTTCCTAATGATGTTCTACTCTACTCATAGATTGGGCCTAGTCCAGTCATCAACAGAGAGGAGGAATTGTGGGAGCCAAAGGGTTCAAAGACATCAGGAGAGAACAACCCACAGAATCAACTAAGTTGAGCTCTTGGAGACTCACAGAGACTGAAGAGACGATTGAGGAGCCTGCATGTATCTGTGCTAGGTCCTCTGCATATATGTTGTGGATGTTGGCTTGGTGTTTTGTGGGGACTTTTAACAATGGGATTGAGTTGTCTCTGACTTTTGCCTGCTCTGGGATCCTTTCCCTCCTACTGTGTTGCCTCGCTCAGCCTTAATGTGAGGTTTATGGCCGGTCTTACTGTATCTTGTTTCATGTTTGGTTGATGCCCCTGGGAGGCTTGTTCTTTTCTGGGAGTAGACAGGGGAGTGGGAGAGGATTTGGGGGGAGTACTTGAGAGAGAGGAAGCTGTGGCCAAGAGATGTACTGTATGAGAGAAGACTATACAATCTATGTATCTATATATTCTACGAATATATAGACAGACGAACAGAGAAACAGACTGACAGACAGGCCTTCTACCTCTTAACAAAAATTAACTCAAATGGACCATATACCTAAATATAAAGTGCCAACTATAAACTCTCAGAAGTCAGAGAAAACTCCTATAACATTAGGTGTAATAATAACTCTTTAGATGCAAAACCAAAAACATGATTCATTAAATAATTAATAAGCTAGACTACATAAAAATTTAAAGTTTCTGCCCTATGAAAGACAATGTCTACTGAGTAGGAGAAAACCTTTACAGGGAACATATCTGGTAAAAATAGCAGTACCTCATATATATATATATAATCATACAATTCAACAGGAAGAAAATAAACAGCTAGTCAAGGTGTGGGAAAAGAAAGGAGAAAAGGTGTAAAGAAGGAAGACTAAATGAAGAGAGTAGAATGGAGGGGAAGGGAGGAAACCAAATTTCAAGATAAAACTAGACATCTTACTAAAGAATACAGACAGGCAGATAGGTAGATAGGTAGATACGTAGGTAGGCAGGTAGGTAGATGGAATAAAAAGATAGGTAAGAGATAAAACTAGACATCTTACTAAAGAATACAGACAGACAGGTAGGTAGGTAAGTAGGTAGGAAGGTAGATGGAATAAAAAAGACAGTCATCATCATTAACTGATTTAAGAATTGCAAATTAATGATACAACTGCACACAGAATCACCTAAATCCAGAATATTCGTAACATCAAATGCTAGGTAGTCCTTTAAATGTGTTCATTCTTTATTAATACTACATGAGGAAAATGTAAAATAGCATATTCCCTTGCAGCCAACCCTTTTCCCAGGCCATCTTTCCTGGCAAGCACCAATCTATGTAGCTTCAAAAATGTGTTATGAGCAAGGCAGTTGTGCTGCACACCTTTAATCCCAGCACTCAGGAAGCCGAGGAAGGTGGGTCTCTGAGTTCAACACCAGCCTGGTCTACACAGAGAAACCCTCAGTTGCAACCACTCTGAGGGTCATGAGCACTGATCTCACTGAACTTTGGGTATCACATTTTCTCTTTCTTATCATGAATTAATTGTAATACTACTGAGGCAGAGTGTACTATTTCTGTACAATTATATTTGGTGTGCAGTGATAAACTCTAATGTCTTTTCCAACTTTTACCCCAATGTATACTTGTCCCTAGCAATAACTTTAATTTTCAGGTTAACTTTTTGAACTTCTAAATATGAGAAAGAATTGACAGTAACTGTCTTTCTGTGTCTAGATTATTTCATGAAACACAATGTCCTCTAGCTCCATTCATTGTATTGCCAATGACAGGACTCTGATCTTATTTACATTTTAATAATACTCTACCATGTACACACAACCTATTTTGTTTATCCATTCATTTGTTGGTGGGCATCCAGGTTGAATACTTATTTTAGCCATTATGAATAGTGCCACAATAAATGTGTACATGCATGTACCTCTTTGTTACACTGACTTCATCTCCTCTGGGCAGCTACCAGATACAGGAATAACTGAATCATATGGTAATTCTAATTTTATAGCATTCTGGGGAATCTCCAAACTGTTCTGCATAATAGCTGTCCTAATTTATATTCCTACCAAGAGTATATAGAAGTTGCTTTTTTCCACAACATTACCAGCATTCGTTATTTTTGGTCTGTTTATAATATCTTCTAATTGGAGTAACAAGGTATCTCGTTGTAGTTTTGAACTGTATTTATCTAACAATGATGACAGTAAGTACTTGAAGGCAATTTTATTTCCTTTTTTACCTCTGCCACCACAATCACAAGTCACGCCAAATTACAACTTAAATAACAAAACACAATTGAATATTTCATTTTGGGAAATACTGTTCTTGTTTCAAGAATTGTTTATAGTCCTTGGACAACCTCTAATATGTAGGCCTTGTTAGACCAAGTGCATCACTAAGTATATGTGAGAACAGCACTTACCGTCTCCTGCCTCAAAACACTGGAAGAAAGAAGAAATACAAACAGTAGCTCCATCAGCACAAAGCTCAGAGATTCTAAAGCTTGAGGACTCCTTGGTGAAATACTGTCCAGGATGGTCTACATCAGCAGACCTGTCCACTTATATTTACTTTTTAATAACAGCTATTCTAACAAGGGTATGACAACACACTATGGTTTTTATTTGTATTTCCTTGATGACTAGTGATACTGGGTATTTTTCACATGTTACTTTGCCTGGCAACTTTAGTTTCCTTTGAGAAATGTCTGCTTGAAACTTTACTGTTAGTTGATCAAATCATGGTCATGTCAATTACTAGTCTATTTTTATCACAAAAATATATACATCCAGGGTATAATAGATAGGTATAATTCTATATACAGATAAGACAAAATAGTTAGATAAGGTCTTCAAAAACCTCAGAATCCTATAGAATATGGCATTTAAAGTTTTTTTTTATTGTTTTAAGGATTCTTTGACAATAAGACAGGTTAACTCCTGGCAACACCCAGCCCACCTCAGAGAACATCAAAGAACCTCCTTAGGGAGATGGCTTCAAATGTGACAAACCAGCCACTGGGGAAAATGTCCTCATTTCAACCATTGACAGAATTCTGCCTGAAAATAGGCAAGCTTGGATGCAGGCAGATTCCACCGCCAAACTCTGCCAAAACAGGGTAGGCAAGTCCTCAATAGTTCCTGCCTCACAAATATGTCTGTCAAATATATTGAGCCCGAAGGCTGAAGATGATGCTCCACCATTATAGAGAGTTTTGTGTGACTGCTGAGGCAGTAAACTATCTCTGTCATTTTCTCATTTAGGAAGCTGCTAACCTGCACTTCCAGTTTACTCAGGTAATTAAGTTTTATTCCTTCTCAAGTCTCTGATGGGGTTGAAGACCAGATAGTTTAGTCTTACAATTAAGCTTAGTTGTTTAGGGGTTGAGATGTTTTTAGGTCGAGATAGATGTTTTAAGTTGATAGAGATGAAATATGACAGATATTGATTTACATTCAGAATTTTAGGCTCACCAAAATAGGAAAGATGTTTTCTTCAAGGTTGCCAAATATAAATAGCCAAAACACTATGAATGTAGCATTTATATATTTCCTGGCTGTTTTGTGGTTCTTCTTGCTGTGTGTAGTTTATTTTAGTTATGTGTAATAAAGAAATACAATTTTAAAAGACAGTAAGAGAAATAGAAAAAGAAACTTTTGCCCAGTTTTAAAATGCTTGCTTCTTTGCTAGTGTGTTCTTCTATACTCCTAATAATAGTTTTTTGTCACGTACATAGTTTGCAAATATTCCCCCTTCTGTTAGTTATGTCTTCACTCTGTTATTTCCCTTTGCTTTGCAGTCAGCAGCTTTTCAATTTGACAAATTTCCATTTCATTAATTGATAGTTGCTTTTGTTGCCTGTGCATTTCAGACCTGATCCAAAAACTCCTTGCTCAACCAAAGTCATAAAATGTTTCCACGATGTTTTCTTCTAGAAGTTTTATACTTTAAGGGTCTGACATTTAACTTCAACTCATTTTAAGTTGATTTATGTAATGTGAGATAGGGTCATATTTTATTCTTCTACAAACAGAGATGTTCAGTGTTCCAAGTATTAGGGTTAGATGTAAGATGTTTCCCATAGAATCGTGCGTTCAATCACGTGGTCCCCATTTACCAGTGCTGGCTTGAAGGCTAGTCTGGAGCTGTCAGAAGCAGGAAAAACTTAGGTGAAGAAAATGGATGAGCAACCCATCAAGAACTTCACAAATAACAATGCAAACTCACCTGAAAAACTATCTGACAACCTTGTTGCGTTCCTAATTTTAGTGGAATTGCTTTGATTTTTCTCTCCATTTAAGCTGATATTGGCTATGGGCTTGCTGTAAACTGCTTTTATTATGTTGAGGTATGTCCCTTGTGTCCCTAATCTCTCCAAGACTTTTATAATGAAGGGATGTTGATGTCAAAGGCTTTTTCTGCATCTAATTAGATGATCATGTGGTTTTCTTTCACTTTGTTTATACAGTAGATTATATTTACCAATTTATGTATGTTGAGCAATTCCTATATCTGAGATGAATCCTACTTGATCATGATGGATGATTTTTTGATGAGTTCTTGGATTCTGTTTACAAGTATTTTACTGAGAATTTTTGAATCTATGTCAGTGTTTCTCAACTTTTCTAATGCTGTGGCCATTTAATACATTGTTTTCATATTGTGTTGACCCTGAACCATAAAATTATTTTATTGCTACTTCACAACTGTAATATTGCTGCTGTTATGAATCATAATGTTAAATATCTGATATGCAGGATATATGATATATGACCTAAAGGGGTTGCAATCCACAGATTGAGAACCACTGTTCTATATTAATAAGAGATATTGGTCTGTAATTCTCTAAGGGAAGGAAATAAGGGAAGGATATAAGGAAGGATATAGATTTATAGAATAAAAAGTAGATTATTGAATGTATTAGTTTTAAATATTTTATATTGGCATTTAAATATTTTACATTGGTATTGTAGATCGATGGAAATTTAAGACTATTTTATTTAACTTTTGTTTTATTTATTGTATATTATATATTGATAGAAACTTAAAACTGTATATTGTATGTTGGTTGAAATTTAAGATCATTTTGCTTGACATTTACTTAATGTATTATACATGTATAACTCATTTGAAAAGGTGATGTATAGTTCTAGCCTTATGAAAGCTAACTGTTATAACTTGTTTACGATGGCTGGAAACAGAAATTGGTAGTTGGTCACTTATAAATCTTATTAGATAATAAATTATTTAATTATAAAATAAGCTTTATTTAGTTTCTTATATGTGTTTTTAAAAAGACTAGATAAGATAATTAGATAGATGGTCTTCAAACACTTCAGAGATCCACAGAAAATGACATGTAATAATAAAGGACTTTTATGACAGATACATCCACTCCTGGCAGTACCTCTAGCCTAATTATGAGGGCATCAAGAAACGATAGTGGCAGATAGCCATTGGCCTGAGGAATTGTGCTTATCTCTACTGTTGATGACAGACTG
The DNA here is from genome assembly GCF_964271855.1 of Acomys minous. NCBI lineage: Eukaryota > Metazoa > Chordata > Mammalia > Rodentia > Muridae > Acomys > Acomys minous. The sequence goes on along the minus strand of NC_140495.1, from coordinate 16,009,961 downwards.
ACTATCTACAATGATCAAGCCTGATACTGAAAAATTGACTGCCCAGCCTTGCAGAGACCAGGTGGACCAGTCCCACAAGATTTTTACTTCAGAGCAGTCTGTCAAGATGGTTTGGGGCCAGTGGGCTGAAGACTGGATGCCCTGGCGATGGAGAGGAACCTGTGACTGTCCAAGCAGTCAGTTCTCTCTGTTCTCTCTATACTTTTGAAGTTGTTTGCCTGTACTTCCTTTATATTAGGTAATATTTCTTTCTGGGGGTCTCTGATGGGGTTAAAGACTAGATAGTCACAGTGTTATTATTTTTGAAAAACTCTAGACACTAAAATAAGACTCAGTAGGATAGAATAGATAGTGAAATAATTTCTCCAAGATTGTCAAATACAAATGGACTGGTCCTTGTAAATGTGACTTTTACTAGATAATGCTCATAATTATTTTTATTGTATATAGTTTATTATATTTCATAGAAGGAGGGAGATGAAGGGGAAATAAACTATTTCTGTTTTGATCCCAAGTGTGAGATGGAGAAGATGGCAGGATGTTTACCACTTAGATGTGAGAAAACAGGATGTTTTTCCGCTTAAAAGTCGAACTACTTCCTAGGGGAACTTGGTGAAAAACATTCTTGAACAGACTGAGAGGATATATATATATATCCAAAACAGGAGAGGAGGCTTTTTGGTTGGGACTTGGTTTTTGGTTGTTCACCCCTGCATTTTAAGAGACTCCTAAAGAGAACTGCTCCAGGGAAAGTTTCAAGGCTTTGGACTCCAGCTGAGGCTTGAGGTTCCAGCAGCAACTTTGGTGAAATTGCTAGTCTGCTAAAAATCCTGCTAACTATGCCCAAAAAAATCATTCCTCAAAACTGATATCCTTGAGGTTTCATTATAGTGTTCTTTAGTATCCTTTTCAGATTGTTTGGGTTAGTCGAGTTGTTAAAGAAGTAGACTCGTTTAATAAATTCATAAGAAAATATAATTGGTTAAAAATTAAGCCTACAATTCTCTTTCTTTCTTTGGTCTTTATGTGGTTTGGGCATCAGGATAACTGTGGTCTTGTAAAACAACCTGGACCATGTTCCTTCTGTTTCCATTCTGTGGAATAATTTGAGGAGTACTGGCATTGACACTTCTTTTAAAATCTGGTAGACTTCTGAGCTAAAACCCATCTGACCCTGAACTTTTGATTGGTAGACTTTTAATTACTGTTTCTATTTCATTAGGGGTTACAGATCTGTACAAACCGCTTGTCTGACCTCTATTTAACTTTGGTAGATGGGATGTATTAAGAAAATTATCCATTTCTTTTAGATTTTTACAATTTGGTGGAGTAGAGGTTTTTAGAAGAATGTCCTTAAGATTCTCTGGATGTCCTAGGTGTCTGTTGTAATGCCATCCTTTTCATCTCTAATTTTGTTCATTTAGATCTTCTCTCTCTGTCTTTTAGTAAATTTGGATAAGGGTCTGACAATCTTACTGATTTTCTCAAAAGAATCAACTATGGGGCTGGAGAGATGGCTCAGAGGTTAAGAATGCTGCCTGCTCTTCCAGAGGTCCTAAGTTAAATTTCCCAGCAACCACATGGTGGCTCAGACCCATCTATAATGTGATCTGATGCTTTCTTCTGTCCTGAAAAGGTACATGCAGACAGAATACTATGTACATAATAACAATAAATATATCCTTTTTTTTAAAGAATCAACTATGTTTCAATGAATCTTTGAATTGGTGATTTGTTTTTTTGTTTTGTTTTTGGCGCGTGTGTGTGTGCACATGTGTGTGTGCGTGTGTATGTGTATTTATATTTTATTAATTTCAGCCCCTAAGTTTGACTATTTCTTGCCATCTATTCCTTTTAGAGATGCTTTCTTGTTATTCTAGACTTTTCAACTTTTAAAGTTACTAGTATGAAATCTCTCCATTTTAAAAAAAATATATAGATACTGATTGTTATGAACTTTCCTCTTAGAAGAGCTTTTATTTTATCCCATGAATTTGGGAATGTTCTGCTTTCATTTTCATTCAATTCTAGAAAGTAATTTCTTTCTTAGTTTCTGTCTTGACACATTTTTTATTCAATAATAGTTGTTCAGAGCTGGGAATGGTGGTGCACGCCTTTAATCCCAACACGAAGGGAAGCAGAGGCAGGTGGATCACTGTGAGTTTGAGGCCAACCTGGTCTACAAAGCAAGTCCAGGACAGTCAAGGATACACAGAGAAACCCTTACACAGAAATTTTTTAAATTAATAATAACAATAGTTGTTGTTGCTGCTGTGTTTCCATGAGTTTGTAAGCTTTCTGTTGTTCCTCTTGCTGATTCCTAGCTTTAATTCATGGTGGTTAGATAGGATGCAGAATGTTGTTTCAATTTGCATATCTGTGGGAACTTGCTTTGTTTCCAAATATATGGTCAATTTTGGAGAAAGTTCTATAAGCTGCTGAAAAGAAGTTATATTCTTTTGTGTTTGGGTGAAATGGTCCATAAATATTTGTTAGGCTCATTTGGTTTATAACATCAGTCAGCACCAGTATTTCTCTGTTTTAAGTTTTATCTGAATAACCTGTTTGTTGGTAATGAGTGGGGTACTGAAGTCATCCACTAAAACTGTATGAGGATCAATATATACGCTATAGTAGTATTTCTTCCATGCACGTGTGAACATGGGCACCCTTGTATTTGGTGCATAGATCTGTTAAGTACTGCAGTATCCTCTTAGTGGATTTTTCCCTTTAATGAATCTCAATCTCTCTCTCTATCTCTCTCTATCTCTATCTCTCTCTCTCTCTCTCTCTCTCTCTCTCTCTCTCTCTCTCTCTCTCTCCCCTCCCTCCCTCTCTTCCTCTTCCTCCCTCCCTCCCTCCCTCCCTCCCTCTCAGATTTTTGAGAGCTGGTTTCTTTTTTGTAGCCCTGGCTGTTCTGGAACTCACTCTGTAGACCAGGCTGGCCTTGATTTCAGAGATCTGCCTGCCTCTGCCTCCCAAGTGCTGAGATTACGAGTGCTACCACCACCTGGCTCCTTCTCTCTCTTTTGAATAGTTTCAGTTTGAACTCTATTTTGTCAGATATTAAAATAGCTACACCTTGCTTCTTGGGTCCATTGGCTTGGATTATCTTTTTCCATCCTTTTACCCTGAGGTGGTATCTGTCTATGCTAAGGTGTGCTTCTTGGATGCAGCAGAAGGATAGATCCTAGGTTTCAAATCTATTCTATTAGTATTTGTCTTTTTGTTAGGGAGTTGCAACCACGGATGCTCAGAGTAATCAATGAGCAGTGTTTGATAATTCCTGCTTTATTATTGTTGTGGTGGTAGTGTGGGGTTTTATCCCTTCCTTTTGGGAAAAATATAAAAATATATACAAGCCACAACTTTCCTCCTTTTCCCATATTAAGTCACTAAATGTTCTTTTATCTTTTTCATCATTTCTTATTCTTTTTTATGAAAATTCAGACTGAGTTCTATTCTTTTTAGCTGAGGACAGTAGCTGAGTTGCTGACCTGCATTAGGCCCTCAAATATATAGTAGCTGAAAAAACTGAGTGAATCTGTCATATATGAGATGATAAAAATCCATATGACAAATATGCTGGTTAGTTAAAACTAATACATGTGTAATGTCTTTACATAGTCTCTTATACAAAGAAAGTAAATAAATGGAGGAAAACTGACAGTTGACAGGAATAAGAAACTCTAAGGTTCCATGTTTGCCTTTTAATGCTATAAATTTCTCCAGGAAAGATTAGGCTTGTGAAATAAGTTATGTCTGAATTGCTTAGTATAAATAGTGTAGGTTCTAGGAGATCAAAAACACATACTTCCAAAGACCTATGTAAAGTCCCTTTTTGAAAAAGCTAGGGTATAAATAAAAAATGAGTTCAAATCCATACATGAATTAGCAACTATGCTTCTATTCTCACCAACAAGATGTTGATAAAAAATGCTATTAAGGAGATTTATCACTGCAACAACATGACAACAGCTAGAACTGAAACCAGAAGGGATGAGTATGAAGAACATCCACACCTACAGAAAGCAAGCGACTCTTCTAATATTAAACAGGAAAGATTTCTTCCCTATAAAACCTGTCCACAATTACTGATAAAGCCTACACTATTTGTACAAATAAGACTTCATCCACAATCCCCTTATTTGGGTAAATTGTCTTATGTGTGTTCGTGTGCACGTGTGTATACATGTGAAGGTCAGAAGTGGACACTAGATGTCTTCCCTGATCACTTTCTCCTTTTTTTTTGGTTTTTTGAGACAGGGTCTCTCTGTGTAGTCCTGGCTGTCCTGGACTTGCTTTGTAGACCAGGCTGACCTCGAACTCACAGTGATCCGCCTGTCTCTCCCTCCCGAGTGCTGGGATTAAAGGCATGTGCCACCACGCCCGGGACACCACTTTATTTTTGGGACAGGGTATAGTGTGATTTATTTTGTGTGCCTGGCATTTCAAGGGATTCCTCGGTGGCTAGTCAACTGTCCCTTGGGAAAGCTTGGCCTTAAGAACTGCTTGACCCTATGACCTTCATTATTGGTTGCCTCATGGATTTCTGGGAACAGGAAAGGATATAAAAAGTCAGCAGAGGCTTAGAGAGATTGAGTAGGGTTAGAGAAGACAGTTGGTGCAGGAAGAAAGAAAACCAAGTAAGTAGGGCTAGAGAAGGGAAAGCAGTTGGTGCAAAACTGGGCTAGCAGAGTGAAAAAAGAAGGCAACTGAGCCAGGAGAAGATAGTGTTAGGAGAAGAAGCCACAAAAAAAAAAAATCCATGACGTAGCAAAAAGAAAAAAAGCTACAGCAGGTTCTCTCACTGAACCTAGGGCTCATCAACTCATCTAAACTGGCTAGCCAGTGAGCTCCATTGATTTATCCACCTTACTAATCATAGGATTACAGGCACATAGTCCTGAACCCAGATTTGTATATGTGAGTACTGAGGATCCAAGCTCAGGCCTTCATGCTTGTACAGCAAGTACTTTATTGACTAAGCCATCTGCAGCCCCAAAGACCCTTTATCATAACTGAAATATTTCATAATTCTAATTCATAATTCTAATGTTTCAGCTAGCTTTTACTTATAACTCATCTTCACACACACAAAAAAATACTATCTGAAGTTACTAGGCATCTGTGGATTGTCTTTTTAATCAAGGCTTTTTTAAAAACGTCAGCCAAGCTGGGCATAGTGGCACACGCCTTTAATCCCAGCACTTGGGTGGCAGAGACAGGTGGATCTCTGTGATTTCAAGGCCAGCCCGGTCTACAGAGTGAGTCCAGGACAGCTAAGGCTACACAGAGAAACTCTGACTTAGGGGGAAAAGAAAGAAAGAAAGAAAGAAAGAAAGAAAGAAAGAAGGAAGGAAGGAAGGAAGGAAGGAAGGAAGGAAGGAAGGTAGGAAGGAAGGAAGGAAGGAAGGGCCAAAACCAAGATACAAAAAGTAAGTTAGGAGATACAAGAGACTAAAATAAACTGAAATGTCTCTTTTGATTTGGTATCCCAAGCACAGACTGGGCTAAAAGGGGTAGGGGGTAGTCTACACTGTTTATTACTGAGGAGAGAATTTTTCATGAAAAGGCAAACTGGATGTCCTCTAAACCAGGCATACAAAAACCTTTTGCAATTACAACTCCTTCACTGACACAAGAAACATATAAAACATTTTATGCTGAAAAGAGCCAAGAAAACAGCTGCTACAAAGTAAACAAAAAAAAAACTAGGGATGAAATTCTATTTAGAAGGTATAACATCAATAATAATCAGAATGCTTATATTAAGAATGACTGATTTTTAAGGCCTCTAAAATGAAATAGAAAGTAACAAAATAATCAGGTAAATGCAGAAAAGGCAACAGTAAAACTAAGAGCTCTAAAGGTTTGAGGTTTTGTTGCTATTTTGTGTTTGGTTGTTTATATATATATATATTGGTTTGGGGTTTTTTGTTTGTTTGTTTGTTTGCTTTTGTTTTGTTTTGTTTCATTTTGGTTTTTTTGAGATGGTGTTTCTCTGTAGCCTTGGCAGTCCTGGACTTGCTTTGGTGAGCAGGCTGACCTTGATCTCTGAGATATGCCTGCCTCTGCTTTCCTGAGTGCTAGGATTACAGGTGTGCACCACCATGCCCAGCTGGTTCTAAAATATTATCTGTTTTGACTCTTCTAAAATTAGCCCAATTTGAAATAGAAATGTCCCTATTCTGTATTAATTTTTTCACTTAGACATTGTAATTATAGTGAGGATGACTGAAAATGAAGTGTTTCTCTTTCACTGCAAACATTACTAATTACATTGATTAAAAATAATAAATTTAGTTGGGAATAATAGTGCACACCTTGAATCTCAGCACTCAGGGAGGCAACGGCAGGTAGATCACTGAGTTCAAGGCCAGTCTTCTCTACAAAGCAAGTCCCGGATAGTCAAGGCTACACAGAAAAACTCTATCTCAAAAAAAAAAAAAAAACAAAAACAAAAAAAACTAAAACAAACAAACAAAAAAACCCAAAAATATAATTGTTGCATAATGTTCTTGTGGACAGTGGACAGTTTACACTTGTTCATTCAAATGCTGATTTCTCTACCTCACTATCTGGTTTCAATCTGTACATTGCATTGTGATGTTTATTCTAAGTATTTCTTGCTTCAAGTTTGTGTAAACATGTCACTGTTTTCTGTATTGCGAATAAAAGCCAACTAGCCACAGCTGAGCAATAACAAAGAATAGGGTGGGACATCCTGGTCAGTAAGAGGAGGAGAAAGAATAAGAAGGACAGGAGGGACACACATGGAGAGGACCAGGAAGCAGCAGGAAGAATGAGCCGGACCTAGGATACAAGTAAAAATCAAATATAATATGGGAAATCTAAATGGGAGGAAACTATACTAGCTTGGAGGTTTAGGATGGACTAATCATTGTGCAACATTGTGCTATAGGCTAATTAAATAGGTCCTGGTCTCTCTGTGTGCTTATTTGAGTATATAAACTGGTTAAGGAATAACAAGTGATTTTACTGAAATTATAAATCAATATCAAATAATAATCATTTCAACAAATAATCAATTTATCTAAATACATTTAGTAAAGATATAAATTCAGTAATGTATACTCAAAATATCTACATTAAAATACTAAAAACCTAAACCCTTTATTTAAAAAAGACTACAGGATGGCTCAGTGGGTAGAAGTGCATGTTCTTCTGTAAGTACAGAATCCTGAGTTTGAACAATACATAAAAGTAGAAAGAGAGGGCCAGGCATGATGGCGCACACCTTTAATCCCAGCACTTAGGAGGCAGGAGCAGGCAGATCGTTGTGAGTTCGAGGCCAGCCTGGTCTATAAAGTAAGTCTAGGACAGTCAAGGCTACACAGAGAAACCCTGTCTCGAAAAGAAATAAAAAAAAAGTGGAAAGAGAAACTGACAAAGTTTTCCTCTAACTTCTTTACAAGTACTGTGACACATGTTCCCATAAACAAATACCACACATATGTGTGATGATATACATGGACACAATAAATGAATAATTTAAATGTCATGTGTAACCAAATGTGATTAAAAATTAAGGTATGAACCAAGGAAGGCTACTGGACACCAGGAATGTCCAGCTTCTGACCCAGAGCTCTACCTGCCTCCCAGAGGAGACCTGTCAGACCAGACCACAGGAGCATTCAGCCTGCCAGGGCCCTAGGGACACATGGTTCCAGCCTCTGACCCAAGGCCCAACCCGCCTTACCAAGGAGGGCTATCAGACACCAGGAACACCCAGCCTCTGGCCCAGGGCTATACACGACTTCCTGAGGAGGCCTGTAGACACCAAAAACACCCAGCCAACACCAGGGACAACCAGATGGCTAAATATCAGGGTAAAAACACAATCAACAAGAGCCTGGGCAATATGGCACCGCCATAACCCAGTGATCCTTCTACAAAAGCCCTGAATATTCTAATACAGTTGAAATACAAGAAAAGTACCTTAAATCTATTCTTATGGAGATGATAGAGGCCTTTAAAGAGGAAACAAATAAATCCCTTAAAGAAATATAGGAAAATACGGTAAAGCAGGTGAAGAAAATTAATAAAATGGTTCGAGACATGAAAATGGAAACAATAAAGAGAACACAAACTAAGGGAATCCTGGAGATGGAAAACTTAAGGAGAACAGGAACAACAAATACAAGCATCACTGACCAAATACAAGAAACTGAGGAGCAAATCTCAGGCGTAGAAAATATAATTTAAGAAATCAATACATTAGTAAAAGAAACGGTTAAATCTAAAAAGTTCTTGACACAAAGCATCCAAGAAATCAGGAACACTATGAAAAGACAAAATCTAAGACTAATAGGACTAGAAAGAGAAGATTCCTGGCTCCAAAGACCAGAAAATATTTTCAACAACATCATAGAAGAAAATGCCCCCAAACTAAAGAAAGAGCTGCCTATAAATATATAAAAAGTTTACCAAATTGATGGACCAGAAAAGAAAATCCTCCCACCACATAATAATCAAAACACAAAATATACAGAACAAAGAAAGAATATTAAAAGCTGTGACAGGAAAAGGCCAAATAAGATATAAAGACAGGCCTATCGGAATTATACTTGACTTCTCAACAGAGACTTTAAAAGCCAGGAGGGCCTGGACAGATGTCTTTCAGACCCTAAGGGACCATATATGTCAGCCCAGACTACTATACTCAGCAAAACTTTCAATCACCGTAAATGGAGAAAACAAGACATTCCATGACAAAACCAAATTTAAACAATATCTATGCACAAATCCATCCCTACAGAATATAGTATAAAGAAAACTCAACTCAAAGAGGTTAACTACACCCAAGTAAACACAGGAAATAAATAACTCTACTTCAGCAAAACCAAAAGAAGTGTGTGTGTGTCCACACACAAACCACCACCAACATCAAAATAACAGGAACTAGCAATCATTGGTCATTAATATATCTCAACATCAAAGGACACAATTCCCCAATAAAGAGACAAAGGCTATCAGAATGGATGCCAAAACAGGATCTATCATTCTGCTGCATACAAGAAACACATTTCAGCAACAAAGATAGACACTACCTCGGAGTAAAAGGCTGGAAAAAGGATTTCTAAGCAAACAGACACAAGAACAGGCTGGTGTAACCATTCTAATATCTAATAAATAGACTTTCAACCAAAATTAATCAAAAGATATGGAAGGACACTTCATACTCATCAAAGGAAAAATCCACCAAGATGACACCTGAAATCTGAACATCTATATACCAAATACAAGCGCACCCACATTGTAAACAGAAGCATTACTAAAGCTTAAATCACACATTGAACCCCACACAATAATAATGGGAGATTTCAATACCCTGCTCTCACCAATGGACAGGTAATCAAGACAGAAGGTAAACAGAGAAATAATGAAACTAATAGATCCCTGAGTCAAATGGACCTAAGAGATATCTACAGAACTTTTACCCAAACACAAAAGTATATACCTTCTTCTTAGCATCTCACAGAACCTTCTCCAAAATTGACCATATAGCCAGTCACAAAGCAAGCCTCAACTAATACAAGAAAATTGAAATAACCCAGAGTATCTTAGCAGATCACCATAGATTAAAGCTGGACTTCAACAACAAAAGAAACAACAGAAAGCCTACAAACTCATAGAAACTAAACAAAAACTCTCTACTCAATGACCCCTAGGTGAGGGAAGAAAGAAATTAAAGACTTCCTAAAAATTCAGTGAAAATGAAGGCACAACATACCCAAACTTATGGGATACAATAAAGGCAGTGCTAAGAGGAAAGTTCATGGTACTAAGTGCCTTCATAAAGAAATCGAAGGATATCTTAACAGTACACCTGAAAGCTCTAGAACAAAAAGAAGCAAACACATCTAAGAGGAGTAGAAGGCAAGAAATAATCAAACTCAGGGCTGAAATCAATAAATTAGAAACAAAGAGAACATACAAAGAATCAATAAAACCAAGAGCTGGTTCTTTGAGAAAAATGAACAAGATAAGGAAACCCTTAACCAAACTAACCAAAAGTCACAGAGAAAGTATACATGTTAACAAAGTCAGAAAGGAAAAGGGGGACATTACAACAGACACTAAGAAATCCAAATCATTAAGTCCTACTTCAAAAGCCTGTGCGCCACAAAATTAGAAAATCAAAACGAACTAGATTATTTTCTTGATAGATTCCACCTACCAAAGTTAAATCAAGATCAAGTAAACAATTTAAATAGTTCTATAACCCCTAAAGAAATAGAGCAGTCATTAAATCCTCCTAAGCAAAAAAAAAAAAAAAAAAGCCTAGGGATGGATGGTTTCAGTGCAGAATTTTGCCAGACTTTCAAAGAAGAGCTAATACCAATATCCTCAAACTATTCCACAAAATAGAAAAAAGAACATTGTCCAACTCATTCTATGAGGCCACAGTTACCCTGATACCTAAACCATACAAAGATCCAACAAAGAAAGATAATTTCAGACCAATTTCCCTTATGAAAATTGATGCAAAAATACTCAATAAAATACTTGTAATCCAAATCAAAGAACACATTTAAAAAAATCATCCGGGGCTGGAGAGATGGCTCAGAGGTTAAGAATACTGACTGCTCTTCCAGAAGTTCTGAGTTCAACTCCCAGCAACCACATGGTGACTCACAACCATCTACAATGTGATCTGATGCCCTCTTCTGATCTGCAGGTGTACATGCAGGCAGAGTACTGTATACATAATAAATAATAAATAAATTTTTAAAAAAGAAAAAAATCATCTATCATGATCAAGTAGGCTTCACCCCAGGGATGCAGGGATGGTTCAATATATAAAAATTCATCAATGTAAGCTGCTATATAAACAAACTAAAAGGGAGGAAAACCACATTATCATCTCATTAGATGCTGAAAGAGCCAACACCCCTTCATGTTAAAAGTCTTGAAGAGGCCAGGGGTACAAGGTGCATACCTAAAAATAATAAAGGCAATATACATCAATTCCATAGCCAACATCAAATTAAATGGAGAGACACTTAGAGCAGCTTTACTAAAATCAGGGACAAGACAAGGATGTCCACTGTCTCTGTAGCTCTTTAGTATAGTACTTGAAGTCCTAGCCAGAGCTATAAGACAAGTGAAGGAGATCAAGAGTATACAAATTGAGAGCTAAAGAGATGGCTCAGAGGTTAAGAGCACTGTCTGTTCTTCCAAATGGTCCTGAGTTCAATCCCCAGCAACTACATGGTGGCTCTCAACCATCTATAATGAGATCTGGTGACCACCTGTGGAGTACAGGCACACATACAGGCAAATACTGTATAAATAATAAATAAATAAATCTTTTTTTAAAAAAAAGAGTATACAAATTGAAAAGGAAGAAGTCAACGTATTGCTAGCCACACATGATATGATAGTATACATAAATGACCTCCAAAATTCTACCAGAGAACCCCTACAGCTGATAAACACTTCAGCAAAGTAGCAAGATACAAAATTAAGTTTAAAAAAAATCAGTAGCCTCCTTTATACAAATGATAAATGGGCTGAGAAAGAAATTAGGGAAACAACACCCTTCACAATAGCCACAAATAATGGAAAATATTTTGGTGTAACTCTAACCAAGCAAGTGAAAGACCTGTATGACAAGAAATTCAAGTCTCTGAAGAAATAAATTGAAGAGATTTCAGAAGATGGAAAGATCTCCCATGCTCATGGATTGGTAGGCTTAACATAGTGAAAATGGCATCTTCTCAAAACCAATCTATAGATTCAATGCAATTCCTATCAAATTATCCACACAATTCTTTACAGACCTTGAAAGAACAATTCTCACCTTCATATGGAAAAACAAAAAACTCAGTATAGCTAAAACAATCCTGGCCCAGTGGGTACACAGAGGAAGAGGAGGCAGGCTATCTGGATGAGATCTGATAGGCTATGGTCATATGGTGGGGGAGGAGGTCCCCTTCTGTCAGAGGTCTAGGGGAGGGAAATAGGGCAGAGGTATAGGAGAGGGGAAATGTAGATCAAAACAACCCTGAGGTTCCATCTTACACTTGTCAGTTTGGCTATGATCAAAACCTCAAGCAACAGCACACATTGGCAAGGTTGTGGAGAACAGTGAGTAGTCTTCTATTGCTGGTGGAAGTGCAAACTTGTATAACCACTGTGGAAATCAATCTGGCGGTTTCTCAAAAACTTGGGAATAGTTCTACCTCAAGATCTAGCTATACCACTCCTGGGCACATACCCAAAAGATGCCCCACCATGCTACAAGGACACTTACTCAACTATGTACATAGCAGCTTTGTTCTTAATACCCAGAAACTAGAAACCCAGATGTCCCTCAACCAAAGAATGAATAAAGAAAATGTAGTACATTTACACAATTAAATACTAGTCAGCTATGAACAACAAAAACATCTTTAAAATCTACAGGAGAATGGATAAAACCAGAAAAAAAAATCACCTGAGTGAGATAATCCAAGCCCAAAAAGACATGCATGGTATGTACTGATTATAAGTGGATATTAGCCATGAAGTAGAGGATAACCATGCTACAATCCACAGATCCAAAAAAGCTAAGTTACAAGGAGGGCTCAAGGGAGGAAGCTTGAATCTCACTCAGAAAAAGAAATAAAATAGGCACTGGAGATGGAGGGGAGGAAGGAGCTGGATAGGAGAGGGAATGGGGAGGGGAGTTGGGCAGAGGGGATAGGGGTTAGGAGTAGGAAGAGCAAGGGAGAGAGAGCCAGGTAAGACAGTGAAATCAGAGATGGGGAGCGTCTCTTGGATAAGGGAGGCCCAAGGAAGTCTATGGGGGTCACCCTAGCGGAGACTCCTAGCAGCAGAGGATATGGAGCTTGAAGTGGCCAGCTCCCATAGCCAGGCAGGACTTCCGCCCACAAAACTTTTGACCCAAAATTTGTCCTGCTGACAAGATGTGCAGGGACAAGATATGCAGGGACTTGAGACCAATCCCATGAGAGAGAACCAATCCCTGAAACTATTAATGTTACTCTGCTATGCTTGTAGACAGGAGCCCAGCATAACTCCTCTGAGAGGCGTCACCCAGCAGCTGATGGGAACAGATGCAGAGACCCACATACATGGACTGGTCCTAAGCCCCCTACACATATGTAGCAGATGCACAGCTTGGTCTTCACGTGGATTTCCCCCAAAACAGGAGTGGGAGCCCTCTCTGATTCTGATGCCTCTCTTTGTATCCAGTTCTCCTAACTGGACCACCTAGTCTGTCCTCAATGAGAGAGGACGTACCTAGTTCTGTAATGACTTAATGTGCCAGGGTGGGTTGGTACCCATGGGTAACCTCCCCCTTCTCTGGAAGAGGAGAAGGAGAATGAGGAGAAGGTCATGCAAGGAGGGAACTGGGAGGAGAGAGGAGGCTGCAATCAGATGTAAAGTGAATAAATAAATAAATTTCAAATGAAAAATAAAAATAGGCATCCATGTTCAAGGGCTTTTCATGCCCATGATCTAAGGAAGAAGTCATACACACAAAATTAAGGTTTGAAATAAAACTAAATTTCTGGCATATAAATATTAATTCCTCTCTTCTACTAGGGATTTTAAAATTAGGAGTGTAATGGTTACTTTTATTGTACTGTGACAGAGTACCTGACAAAGCAACTTATGGGAGGATTGGTTTTGCTCATGGTTTGAAGAGACAATCCACTGAGCAGACACAAAACAGCTGGTCACACTACCTCTAAAATAAGGCAACAAAGAAAGACACATGCCATTACTCAAGATACCTCCCTTCTTTTTCTCTTTTTACTCCCAGGCCCTAACCTGAGAAATGATGCTGCCCACATTTAGGGCCAATTTTCCCTTCTTTGCTAAATTACATCTCTGTGTATGCTAGAGATCTCCTATGTGGTAAGGTTAACCACAGCACATTCTGCTTAAGTAATTGGTTCCCAAAGAAAAGGAAAATATTATGGGAAGCTCTTTTAAATAAAAATAACCATGTTAGGCTGAAAAGCAAAACACAAACCATGAGTTTTAGAAGACCTGGATTTACAATACTTTCAAAGATAATAAATTCATAAAAATATTACAGACTTTAAATATCATTAATGTCCAAGAAAAGAAACTGAGAACACTAGACAGTTTCCATAGAAGGAGGATGCACAATAGTTTGCAACTGTGAGATTTCATCAATTAAGTGCTCAGCAACTACCTCATATGAAAATAAAGTCAGAGCTGTGATATTTACATTGGTCATTAGTCACACCAAACACTTCATACTAACTTAAAGTCACTTCAAATCAACTTGAAAATTGTTTGTTTTGTTTATTTCATTTTAATCCTGTTATATTAAATAAGCAAACAAATTAGGTAAATACTAATAAAAAATCTATTTGAAAAATAGTCTTGGTATAAATAAGAAATTAATGTATGTGAAAGGCATAACGTTTAAACACATGCATCACATGGTAATGATGAGGGGGGAAAGTGGTAATGACTTAGGCTTGTGCCACATTCTGTGCTAGAAGTTTTACCATCTATTATCTCAGACACTGATGAATATCACTTTGGTAAATATGTGTTATTGTTGAGATTTGTAAAATGAACTTGCTAGTCCCCCAATGCAAGTGAAGCCAACTACCCCAAAGAGGCAGAAAGTACCACTACAACTGCTGCTGATACAGAGGCTACAGAACAATGTGAGCAGTGTTAACTCAAAGAATGGAGCCTCTATACAGACCATGCCATGTGACAGTCAACAATCAGCAGCCAAACCAGGTGCAAACCAAGCAAGTCATATCAGAAGTACCATCTGCAGCTCGAGGAGGTATATGCTTTGACATGAAATTTCAAGCCTTTTATTTCAAAGATGTAACACATTTTTCACTGACAAACGTAAAAGGATCCAAACTTATCGGTCCTTAACTAGAGTAACAAATACCCTTGTAGGAGATCACAGACAAGCAAAAGATACAGAAAAAGCAAGTACACTCTCTTATCAATCCCATAATTTAAATTAGTCTGATTTAATTTTTTTTAATCATGCAGGCTGGTAAGATGGCTCAGCAGGTGAAAACACTTGCTGCGCAAGCCTGGTGACCTGAGTTCAATCCTCAGCACCATGTAAAGATGAAAAGAAAGAGCCAGTTCCACAACATTGTCTTCTGACCTCCATACATGCACCATGGCACACATGCCTGCACATACAAATAATGATAAAAAGAATTTTAATTGTTTCTTTGTGAAGGACAGATTGGACTGAGTGCACATTCTAAATATCATGTAAGAAACCAACTGTGAATTTGAGGGCCAAACACAAATCCTACAACCTTTAAAAACTACTTTCTTAATTTGGTATGTCAATAAAAATATGCATAGCCTGCAAATTCTTGGTGTAGTTTACAATTATGTAACTAATAATAGGCAAGAAAGTGCCAATCAATTATAAAACTAAGAAACTTTTAGCAGAATTCGGCCCCAAAAAGTAGAAACATAACTATTCAAAAGGCTGACTTTCAAAATTATCTTTCCACTATTTTCACTGAAAAGTCTAAAGAATAATCCTGTATATTTATTCACATAATTTACTGCTATTTATGACCTATAACTATAAAAGTTGGTAATCAGCAATAACTAAATATGCATTCAAAATCGGAGAATATGCTTCCAAATGAGTCATTACTGTCTTGAAAGTAGTGATTCTAGAGAGTCCTAAACAAATTTTAATAATACTACCACAGAATGGTAGCACTCACTTCCAGGATGAGTCTTCCCCATTAGTTATGCTGCTGTGGAAGCAGCCTCACATGCCCAGAATAACTACAAGTACCAATTTTAATTATTTTACAGAAAGAAAACTTGAGTGCTAGCAAGGTTATGCTTACTGCACTAAATCATCCATAATAAGCTATATACAAAATTCTGGTTTCTCATGATCCACTTCACTACCATTTCCACAAAGTCAAGGGCATATCCACTGAAAATACTAGACGAGACAACAGTAAGTAGCTCAGATTTCTAAACACAAAGAATATCTATCATGTTGAGTTGCCAGAAGCCATTTAATTCCATGAGATATATGAGAGATTATCAATGTCATTTTGAAACTCTAATAAATTTGGTTTCAAATATACACACAAAACTACAAAACAAATTAAAATCCTCCTCTGCCCAACAGAAACTACCTTCCAGCTTCAGGAAAAAGTACACACTTTTTTGTTTTGTTTTGTTTCAAAACAGGGTTTCTCTATGTAGCCCTGGCTGTCCTGGAACTCACTCTGTAGACTAGACTGGCCTTGAACTCAAGAGACCCGCCTGCCTCTGCTTCCTGGGTGCTAGGATTAAAGGTGTGAGCCACCACTGCTCAGCCATAAAAGAACTATTTTTTAACATTGGCTTACTCATTTCTTCAATACTACTTTTAAAAAAAAGACTACTGCCGGGAGTGGTGGCGCACACCTTTAATCCTAGCACTCGGGAGGCAGAGGTGGGTGGATTAATGTGTTTGAGGCCAGCCTGGTCTACAAAGTGAGTCCAGGAAAGCCACGGCTACACAGAGAAACCTTGTCTCAAAAAACTAAAAATAAATAAGTAATGAAAATAAAAAGGACTACTAAACTTGTGTGAAATTATATCTACAATATAGTTCAAAAAAGAAAACAGATTTATTCTCTCCAGCTTGATAATAGAAACATTCTTATAGAACATCCAGCATCAATTTTAAGACTAGAAGTAATACGAGAACATACAGCTAAGTCCAAAAATACTAAGAGAATTAGAAGGCAGAAATGTTAAGTAGATGTTGCAGTTATTTTTTTATAAAACTGAGTGTGTTTTTCGGTTTCTCTCTTAACCTGGCTATCACACAATAGTTGAGATTCTTTAATATGTGTTTAATAAGCTTCACAAGACAATAACTGAGTAGTTATTACTCGACTCTTAACCCTCTTAGCTAATCAGGTTCCTTCCCAGCAAACATCCCAGAGATACTCGCACTTTGTAGCTTTCCTGCTTCAGCCCCTTCTCCTGATGTATTTGGACCTCTCCCATGGCTGAATCCTACTTCCTCCTCCAATTAGTCCAGCCCTGTTCTCTCCCTTGCTCAGACACTAGCTGCCAAGCCTCTTTGCTGACAGGGAAAATTGGGGAACGGTATTTATACAACATGAGACAGAAGATTCTCAGAACAAAGATTGCAACCAGATATAGAGGGTACAGAAATCAGCATTTGAATTACACAATAACCTTATGCCTACAGTAGAAACTGGAATCAAGTGAAAAACCTACAGAAGTACATGACAGAGTCAAAGTCAAAATAGCTTATAAATCATGAATCAGTCTAAAAAAACAATAGGCCTGGGAATCTGTGTGCCATTCCAGATTGGGTAAATTTCCCCTCTTCCCAAAATATCTTATAGACAAAAAGGAGACATTTTCTGAACACACACACACACACACACACACACACACACACACACACACACTTGCAAGTTTAGTATATACGTCTGTGGGGGTGGGGGAGGAGAGAGAGAGAGAGGGAGTGTGTGTGTGTGTGTGTGTGTGTGTGTGTGTGTGTGTGTGTAAGTCAAGTCTCTCCTACTTTATGGGTTCTGAAAATCAAACTCAGGTCATCAGACGTTACGGTACGTGTCACATCACTGGTCCTCGGAGTTAGTCATCTTGAGAAGGTCTCGTCTGAAACTTTTAGTTTGAAGTCAGAAGTCTCTGTATGTTCCTATCTCTAGAACCCACAGCAAGTATCAATTTACTGAATAAGTGACTAAGGTATCTGCCTTGCAAGCTACTTTGCCTATAAGTAAATTCTGAAAAAAAAAAAAAAAAAAAAAAGACACTGAGAAAACTATGTAGAAGTAAATACATCTGTGGTGTACAAGGAAACAAAGGTTGCTTTCGCCTCCAGACTATAAAGTAGGGACAGCTGTAGGAGCTGGGGAGTAAGGCAGCAAGTGATCAAATATGACTAAGTGTAGGAGCTAAGTCTAGAAGCAGCAGAGTTTATGGAGTAGTAGTGTGTGAAGAAGTTGCCATTATACTGCCCTCCCCATTTCACTGTAGAAAATAGTTACCCCATAGCATCACCCTATCTGTCCCCAGCAGGAGTCATCAAAGGTGCCAGGATCAGATGGGCTTGTAGTGTCAGACTGTGTTCTATGAATATGAACAAACAAACAAACAAAATACTAGGGAAAATTGCTAGGAGAGCAGGATAGTGCCCTATCTCCTATTTGCAAAATAACAGAAATGTCATACATGGCTCTAGTAACCAACCATTACAATGTGATGATTACTCTTTACTGTCAATTGGATTGAATTTACAATCACCATGGAAACAGACCCATTGGCATGTCTATGAGAATATCTCCAAAAATGAGTAAAGAATGAAGACATACCCTAAATGTTGGTAAAAAACCATTCTATAGGGTCTTGGACTAAATAAAAGGAAGAAAGCCAATAGAGCACTCATCCCAGTGCTTTCAGGTTGCAAATGCAACCTCGTGCTCCTACGGCCATGGCCTCCCTCTAGGATGAACTGACCTCAAACTGTTAGCCAAAATAAACTCTTCTTCTGTAGACTGGTTTTGTCAGGTATTTTATCACAGCAACAAGAGAAGTAACTGATACAGAAGTTGCAGTGTTAAGCACTGAAGAGAGCCACCTACAGCCTAGGTTCTCTCCAAGAGCCAGACAGCTGAGAAATCACTGAAAGAGCATCTGTTTAGCACAAGTTGAGAGAATCCATCCCTTCCATGTAACTAATCTTGGCAGACACGAGACTTTTACTTTAATTCATGTAATTTTATTTTTACTAAGATTTTTTGTTATATCTGCTTAGCTTGAATACATACACACATATCTTTTCTCTTTTCTTCTTTAAAATTTTTTACTTTTTTCTTTTTCCCTTATTCTTCAGATTTTTCTCTTGTTCCCCTCTTTATGTTTTTACTACTTTTTGAAATATTTCATCTTTTTTACTATTTAGTTCATTGTTTATTGTCCCTTTCTTTGCTATTCTTATTGGTGTTGTAAGGGTTCTTGTTTTAAATTAGTTATTACTTCATTTCCGTATCTTGTTTGTTTTTATGATGTAGTTGTCACTATTTATTTTCTTCTGTATAGTGCTAGGGGTGAGACCCAAATGCCTTGAATGTGTTGGATGGGAAAACTGCCACTGAATCACACCAAGTCCAACTGAGAAAATTCACCTAAATCCACATAAATTTTATCTTGTATAAACCTTATTATATATTTTCAAAAAGAGAGAGAAATTTAAGTCTGATCCTCTGCAAGAGCAGTAAATGCTCTCAACTACACAACCGTCTCTTCAGCCCCCCTCCTTTTTTTTGCATTTATTCTGGGTTTGTTTTTGTGAGACCCTAAGAATCCATTTGGTTGATGTCTTAGTGGTGGTGGTGGTTGCTGCTGCTGCTGCTAGTGAGGCACTTTAATAACTATAAAGTTTCCTGTTAGAACTTTCTCCACTATGTTTCATAACTCCCAATTTGTTATGTTTAATTTAGTTCTATTTTTTTCTTGGTTATTCTTTCAAAAACTGTATTTGATCACAATGTGAAGAAATGTTTATTTCTAAGAATATTTAAAGTGAGCACTGCGTTGGAGATAATTTTCCAGCAAAGCATACTACTAAACTTGTTTGTTTCCAGGGGCTGGAGAGACAGCAGTAAAAAACACGTGTTGCTATTGTAGAAGATCTGAGTTTGGTTCTGCGGCTCACAAATATCTGTAACTCTAGTTTCAAGGGATTCAATGCCTTCTTTTGACTTCTGGGGACACTAGGAGAACAGGAAGCTAAGACATTCATATACATAAGCTTTTAAAAATCTAATTTAAAAATATTTTTAGAAAATGTATATGTTTCCACAGTCATGTTAGGTTACATTTATAAGCCCACATAACAACAAACCAATGAATCAGAGCGTCACTACCACATACCCACAACACAACAGCTCCTCTCCTTTGTATCATTTAAATGGACTTCTAGTCATACTGAAAGGATAGACTATGCTGTTGAAGTAATTTCCAATGACATCAATTTTATTCTTTTTTGGGGGGGGGGACGGTTGTTTGTTTGCTTACTTGGTTTTGAATATGTGTTTGTGTATATGGCATGTGTATGCAATCATGTGTGCACAAATGTTCATGCAGATACATTGGTACAAGTGGGTGTATGTACTGTGTGAGTATGCATGTGGAGGCCAGAGTTGATGTAGGGTGCTGCCGTCACCACCTGTTCTTTTTTCACTTGTATGTGTGTGAATATGCATGGGAATGTAGGCACCCACAGAGGCCAAACATGCTGGATCCCACTAAAGCTAGAGTTACAGGTCAGCCTCCTTACGTGGGTGTTGGGAATAGAACTTGAGTCCTCTGAAAGCACAGTGCGTGTTCTTAACAACTGAGCCGCCACCATCTTAGTTTTGAGACAAAGTTCCTCACTGAGCCTGGAGCTGAGATATTCAGCTAAACTGGCTGGCTGCAGTGATCTACTTGCCTGAGGCCCTAGTGCTAACAGATATGGCACTGGAGGTCCAAACTCAGACCTTCTTGTGTGAGCAGTAGGTACTTTTACATCTGAGCTATCTTCCCTGAACCCCAATTTTTTGCTAATGCTTTGATTCTGTATAATTTCTAACTTGATTTTTGTTTGTTTGTTTGTTTGTTTGTTTGGTATTTAGAGACAGCATTTCTCTGTGTAGCCCTGGCTGTCCTGGAACTCACTCTGTAGACCAGGCTGACCTCAAACTCACAAGATCTATCTGCCTGCCTCTGCCTCTGCCTCTGGAGTGCTAGGATTAAAGGTATGTACCACCACCGCTTGGCTTCTATCTTGATTTTGTTGCAGAATTTTGAAAAGTATATTTTCAGAATGCATAAATGTCATGGTAAAAATGAGACATATATAAGAGAAAAGGAAAGTAATGGAATCAGACTTCACTGGAGCATATATTTGATCTTACAACAGCTAAAGATACCTAGTCAATCTGACAGAAAAACAAAGATGAACCAATAACAATTCACTCAAATGCAGATAAATACAAATAGATTTATAGGAAATTAAAAATGATCATTTGACATAATATGTAAAATTAATATTCTGATGGCCAGGAATATCTGTTACTACATTAGGCCAAAAACTTACACCTTTGTGTTGAATATAAATTAGAAAAGATTTTATAACAGTATTTAATATGGTTGATAATGGCTTCACAAGGATTGCTTTAAAATCTATTAGCATAACCTTAAGAGTAACTGATCACTATTTATGTGTTTTATAGGTCCATACTTACCTTCACATTTTTCAAGAATCTGAACTGTTTCTCCTATTTCTAAGACCAGTCCTTGAGGTACAGATCCTCGAAAGCTGCATATCACTAGAAAAGCAAGGATAAACATATCAGTTAGTATTTTTTAAATATTTACAATCAGAGTCACTGAGTTAAACACTGAATTTTTCATATAAACTCTCCATTATTTAATAATTCTTGCTTTAATGTGTAAGCCTCTTTAACATAGTCAATATACTGTGAAAGGTAATATCATTTAATCAGAAAGTTACACACATTGTGGCAAAATTATTATTCCTGAGTGGTGTGAACATCCTCCTATATAAAAACACTTCATGGTAGCTGTTGGGGGAAAAGAGAAAACCAGTAGCTCACAAAAAGGCATTGAATTTAGGGCCCCTGTTTGCTGGACTATTAAACTCCGTATTGGTATCTGTAGACAGAATGGTCTTATAGATATGCTATGTAACTCTTGACATATGCAATGAAGAAAATGCTACTGGAGATTTTGTTCACCTTTTTGTTTCACATATGCATATTTACTGCTATTAGCAGCATATGACAGTTTCAACATCAATTCAATTTGAGAACTTATTTTTTCATGTTTGCTTTTTAATAAAAGAACCTCATTCTTATAATACAAGGTACTAGGGCAGCAGCCCTGGCCATCTTTACCTAAGCATTTCCTTCATATTCCTCTTTGTTCAAATTTCCTAGGTATATGAAACTTGTTGCAAAATCCAGTATTGTAGTAGATTGCTATTTTACATATTTAAAGTTGCAATATTGTGTCTTCTCCCTTCTGTTATGATTCTGTGCTTAAGGTGTTAGATGAGCTCCAAGTAAACTCTTTCTAAAAAGGAACTAATATTTTTAATGGTAAAACAGTTCTAGAATTAACATTTATCTTTATTAACCTGTGTCCTTTGCTTTGATTTTAAAATGTGCAGTTTTAGCTTAAATTCGTCTGTTATAAAAACAGAACCATAGATACCGCTAAGAAACAGCACCAGTCCACCCACCCTTCCTTTTTGCCTAGTCTCTTTTAAAGAAATGTCCTAATGACTAGAATTGAATGCACTGTCCAGCTCAAGTTTACACAGGTAGGTATGAAGTATCTTAGGAAAGGAAAGGCAAAAGCTTTCACAAAATCTAATTTCTGTGCATCTGTGTCTGTGGTTTATACAATCTTCTTTTCAATCACTCTTCCCTAAGACTTGACATTTTAGTATTTTGACCTGTAAATTGGTTTGAAAATGTTACTGTACTTGTGTACCTTGAATTCTTATCTCACTGTATGTTTGATTTAAGTGATTTCAGTAGAAATTATAAGTTGACTATTCAACTAGTTTTGCAGGCTTTCACTTTGCTAAACTATTTAAAAATATCATTCAATTACAAGCTCCTTCTGGTTATTATTACAGGAAAAAACAATAGCTTTTAAAAACATTTTTCGAAATAATATTTTTATTAATCCTGTGGAATTTCACATCCTACACCTCACCACACTTACATCCCAGTCCTTCCATATAACCACACACCCACAGCAATTGCGGCTTCTCAACAAAACAAGAGCAAACAAATCCAGATGGTGCAGGCCACAGATATCCACCTGGCCTTTGGTGGTGACATGGGGCACAGATATCAACACAGATCCTGGCTGCAGTAGGACCAGAGACCCAGACAGTTCTCTGTGGCAGCATGCCTCCCCCCATCAACATGGCCTCAGACCACAAATAGACAGACAATCACATGGTGCTACATGGACCACATCATGGTCCACATCAAGACCACAAACATCAAGACCACAAACCCACACAAGCCCTCAACAGAATCACTGGCCACAGCAGTCCTTTGAGGATGTCTAGTTCAGAAGTGAAACATCTTGGGCGGCTGAGTCTGTGCCTGCACCAGCTCCAGGCTGCTACACACCACCTCGCCAATACCACTGGGAAAAGACATGTTCCACTGTCACCCACAGCCCTCTCTCACACCCGTCACCATCCTCACGGCTCCCACTTGGCCTCTCTCCATAGCACACACGCCACTCCTCTCTTCCATCGTTCCCACCTCTCCATCACACATTCGTTCTCCACAGTGGTGCCTGGGAGGCCTAGGCAGCTTGGGCAGCTTTTGCCATCTGTCCATCCCCCATCCCCTCCAACCCCCATGTTCATGTAAGCGTGGGCTCCTTTTTAACATTTTGATATTTGTAAAAGTCTTAAAAATACTCAGGAGTTTAAAAATCAGATTAATTCAAGTCTTCAAGAAATCAAAATTTAAGGAACAGATACCCAAAATAAATTCAAAAATTGGGTTTTCTTTTCTAGTCATCCACTAACCATGTTATCAACAGTTCAGAATCATGAGGATGCTGAGAAACTTGACTGTTCACTTTCTTGGCTCTGAAAATATGGATGGTTATTTTTAAATTGTCTGTTAGAGACATGAGAAAAATATAAGGCAGCCTGTGGCCCTAAATAGCTACATGCCATCTTATGACATTTTAAAACTTATATATGACTACTGTTCTGCTCTAATGACAATTTATGTCTAACTTAAAAGACAAAATTTTGGCCAGGCAGTGGTGGCGCGTGCCTTTAATCACAGCACTCGGGAGGCTGAGGCAAGCAGATCTGCCAGTTTAAGGCCAGCCTGGTCTACATAGTGAGTTCTAGGGTAGCTGGGGCTACACAAAAACTTTTGTCTTGAAAAACAAAAAAAGACAACATTTTGTTTTGTTTTAATGTTTCAGACTTAGACTCTTAGGAAATTACCTTAGCAAAACTGAAATTCATTTAAGTATCTCTTTGTGTCTTTGAAGCAACAGCTTTGTAGGCAACTATCTTTAAATAATACCCTATGTATCTATATGACTTTCAGAATTATATTAACTATGTATCTGAACTTCATATAATATAAAAATGTTTACATAATCAAAGACATATAAAGTCAATGCACTCAAAACAGCCAGCTAACAGCTGTTGCTCACCCAGGGCCTTCTCAGCAGCTAAGTACAGCTGACAATACAGCAGCTGCAACCAGAGCCAGCCTGAGCAATGGGCACAGCAGGCCAGAGCACAGCCCTGCTTTCCCTGGGCTCTGGGTCAGGATAAATAAGTTGAGATAACCCCCTGGGCACATAGAAATGCAAGGCAGCTCCATGCCAATACCCTGGGTGAGAACAAGAAACAACTCAGAGATAGTGAATTATGGAAAGCTAACAAGAAAATTCCTCCCATCCATGCAGCTATACTAACTGATACAAATGATGGGATCTTTTCATACTGCACTAGACTTGCTAATGTTTTTCTCTAGTTCCCTTAGCTACTAACAAACTAGAACCTGATTGTGATGAGCCTTTGGAGATCCTACTTTCTGTAAATAGTTTCATTATGGGGCTGAAATGGTTCCACTGTTAAGAGTAGCAGCTGTTCTTCTAAAAGATTTAGGTGGGGCTGGAGAGATGGTTTAGAGCTTAAGAGCATTGACTGCTCTTTCAAAAGTCCTGAGTTCAATTCCCAGCAACCACATGGTAGCTCACAACCATCTATAATGTGATCTGATGCCCTCTTCTGGCCTGCAGGTGTATATACAATCAGAGCACTCATGTATAATAATAAATAAATAAACCTTTTTGTTTGTTTGTGTTTGTTTGTTTTTCAAGACAGGGTTTTCTCTGTGTTAGCCTTGGCTGTCCTGGACTCACTCTGTAGACCAGGCTGGCCTGAAACTCATATCAATCTGCTTGCCTCTGCCTCCCAAGTGCTGGGATTAAAGATGTGTGCCACCACTCCTGGTTAAATAAATAAACCTTTAAAAAATTAAATTAAGTTAAATTAAAAATAAATAAAAGACTCAGGTATGAGTCCCAGCATCAACATGATGGCTCCCAACCATCTGTTATTCCATTTCTGGGGACCCAGTACCCTCTTCTAGTCTTCAAAGCCACTGTACGCATGTGGTGCACAGACATACATGCAGGCATAATTCATATACATAAAATTATTTTTAACTTTTTAAAAGTTTCATTACATGTGGTATAACGCTGACCTATTAATGTCTTACAGACTTAAAAAGGCATCTGGAAAAAAACCTATCATCTGAACAATCATGCTGTTTGAAACATACGTGTGTGTGTGTGTGTGTGTGTGTGTGTGTGTGTGTGTGTGTGTGTGTATGTGTCTAGAAATATATACATATATGTGTGCTTTTCCCTAACAAAATAATATAGTAAAATGGCATATACTTGTATACAACCTGTCTGTAATACCTAACACTATTCCATAAATTTTTTAAGAGTAATTTTTTTAAACCTTTCTTTGTAATTCTTCTATGTGTAAGAATGCAATGCTAGATCTGCTGCTCGGATGCAGGCCACGCCACTCAGAACAGGTAAGAGCCCCACCTGCCCTTGGAACTCTCCCACACCCTCAGTTCAGATCCCAATGACCCACCCAGCTGACACCACTTTCCACCTGACTCTGCACTCCTATGGTCATACCCTCCCACCAGTACACAGGCAGATATACACTGTTCAAGTGCAAGCCATGCCCGTCAGAACAGGTCTAGACCACACCAGTGAGAAGAACAGAGACACACACACCCATGAACAAAAGTCCATACTAGCTGCCAGAAGTCCAGTCTCGAACTCTGAAGAGATTCCCTGCTGGACCAGAGGTCACACCAACCACCAGAAATACAGACCACAAAGACCAGAACACCTTAGATAAAACAGAAACCAAGGAATAAAACAACCATCCTACAAAAACAAATTCAGAAAAAGCACCTAAACCTATATTCATCCCAAATCTAGATAACTAAACACCAGTATTAAACACAATCAACAACAGGCAGGGAAATATGGCACAACCAGAACCCAGCTGTCCTCTAACAGCAAACCCTGAATATTCCAATGCAGCTGAAGCACAAGAAAGCAACCTTAAAAGCAAATTTATGATAATAGAGGTTTTTTGTTTTGTTTTCTTTTTCAAGACACGGTTTCTCTGTGTATCCTTGGGTGTCCTAGAACTCACTTTGTAGACCAGGCTGGCCTTGAACTCACAGAGATCCATATACCTCCAAACTACTAGGATTAAGGGCATGTGCCACCATGCCCAGCGATAACAGAGGTTCATAAAGAGGAAATGAAATAAAGAAAGCCAAGACGGGCAATGGTGGCACACACCTTTAATCCCAGCACTCGGGAGGCAGAGGTAGGTGGATCTCTATGAGTTGGAGGGCCAGCCTGGTCTACAAAGTGAGTCCAGGACAGCCAGGGCTACACAGAGAGACCCTGTCTTGAAAAACCAAAAAAAAAAAGAAAAAAGAAAAAAGAAAAGAAAAGAAAAAAAGAAAAAGAAAGCCAGAAAACACACACACCCAAAAAAAAAAGGTGAAAGAAAGAAATAAAACAATTTAAGACCTGAAAGTGGGAAAAGAAGCAATGAAAATCTAGGTACATGAACAGAAAGTACAGACACAAGCGTAAGCAACGGAATACCAGAGGTGGAAGAGATAATCTCTGGTGTAAAAGATACAAGAAACTGATGCATTTGTCTAAGAAAATGTTAAACCTAAAAAGCTACACCCATCAGAATGGCTAAGATCAAAAAGTCAAGCGACACCACATGCTGGCGAGGATGTGGAGAGAGAGGAACACTCCTTCACTGCTGGTGGGAATGCAAACTAGTACAGCCACTTTGGAAATCTATCTGGTGCTATCTCAGAAAAATGGGAATAGGGCTTCCTCAAGACCCAGCTATTCCACTCCTTGGAATATACCCAGAAGATGCTCCAGCACACAACAAGAAAATTTGCTCAACCATGTTCATAGCAGCCTTATTCATAATAGCCAGAACATGGAAACAGCCTAAGTGTCCCTCAATAGAAGAATGGATAAAGAAACTGTGGTACATATACACTATGGAATACTATTCATCTATTAAAAACAAGGAATTCTCGAAATTTGTGGATAAATAGATTGAGCTAGAAATGATCATAATGAGTGAGTTAACCCAGAGCAGAAAGACTCAAATGGTATATACTCACTTATATCTGCATATTAGCCCAAGGGGCATGTCCCACGAAAGCCTTCACTTACCAGGAAACTGAGACAGAGGGGAGGACATTCTAGTGGGACTCTAGATGAGAGAAGCATGGGAGAATGGCAAAGTAGAAGGATCCAGAGGGTCCTAGAAGCCTACAAGTAGAACATTATGATAGGCAGATTTGGGCTCAGGGGTCCCGCTCAAACTAAGGCACCAGCCAAGGACAATACAGGCGGTAAACCTTAAACCCCTACCCAGATCTAGACAATGGACAGAACACTCTCCACAGTAGAGTGGAGAGTGGGATATTACTTTCTCACATACTCTGGTGCCTCACCTTTGACCATGTCCCCTGGAGGGGGAGACCTGGTGGCACTCAGAGGAAGGACAGCAGGTTACCAAGAAGAGACTTGATACCCTATGAACATATACAGGGGGAGGTAATCCCCGTCAGGAACAGTCATAGGGGAGGGGAATAAGGGGAAAATGGGAGGGAGGGAAGAATGGGAGGATACAAGGGATGGGATAACCATTGAGATGTAACAAGAATAAATTAATAAAGGAGAAAAAAAAACCTAAAAAGCTCCTGACACAAAACATCCAGGAAATATGAGACACTATGAAAAGACCAACCCTAAAATATAATGGTAAAAGAAGAAGATTCTCAGCTCAAAGGCCCAGAAAATATTTTGAACAAAATCATAGGAGAAAATTTTCCTGATCTAAAGGAGATGTCTATAAAAGTACAAGAAGCTTACAGAACACCAAATAGATTAGACCAGAAAAGAAATTCCCCTTTCCTCATAATAATCAAAACACTAAGCATAAGGAACAAAAAATAAAGCAGCAATGATAAAAAACAACAGGTAGCATATAAAAGCAGACCTACTAGAATTAACCTGACTTCTCAATAGAGACTCTAAAAATAAAGGGCTGCACAGATGTCTTGCAAGACTCTAAGGGACCACAGAAGCCAGTCCAGACTACTATACCCAGTGAAACTTTCAATCGCTATAGATGAAGAAAACAAAATATTCCATGAGCGCAAAATTTAAACATTATCTATCTACAAATCCAGACAGACCTACAGAAAGTACTAGAGAGAATACATCAACCCATAGAGATTAAATATACCCATAAAAACACAGAAAATAAATAATCTCAACCAGAAAAACCAAAGCAAGCAAGCAAGCAAGCAAACACACACACACACACACACACACACACACACACACACACACACACACAGACACACACGCCTACTACTACCAACAACAAAATAACAAAATTAAAAATCACTGTTTGCTGATATCTCTCAGTATCAATGGACTCAATTCCCTAATAAAAGAACACAGGCTAACAAAATAGATGCAAAACAGGATTCATCCTTCTGCTGAATACCAGAAACACATCTCAGTCAGGCGTGGTGGCAAATGACTAATTCCAGCACTCAGGGAGGCAGAGGTAGACAGATCATTGTGAGTGATTTTGAGGCCATCCCAGTCTACAAAGTGAGTCCAGGACATCCAAGGGTATAATAGAGTAATCCTATCTGGAAAAAAAAAAAAAGACAGAAAGAAAAGGGGGAGGGAAAGGAAAGGAAAAGAAACCAAACACACATCAACATCCAAGATAGACATTACCTCAGAGTAAAAGCTTGGAAAAAGATTTCCCAAGCAAATGGGCACAAGAAGCAAGCTGATTTAGCCATTCTAATATCTAACAAAGCAGACTTGAGCCAAAATTAATCAAAAGAGACGGGGAAGGAAAATTCATACTCATGAAAGGAAAAGTCCAATAAGATGACATCTCAATTCTTCACATTTATGCTCCAAACACAAGGGCACCCGTATTTATAAAAGAAACATTTCAAAGTTTAAATCATACATCGAAACTCACACATTTTGATAATGGGAGACTTCAACATGCCACTCTCACAAGTGGACGGGTCATTCAGACAAAAACTAAACAGAGAAATCAAGGCGGGAACTGATTTATGAACCAAATAGACCTTAACAGGTATCTACAGAACATTTCATACAAATACTAAAGAATATACCACCTTCTCAGCACCTCACAAAACATTCTCCAAAACTGACCACATACTTGGTCACAAAGCAAGACTCAACAGATACAAGAAAACTGAAATAACCCCCTGTATCCTATCAGACCACTGCAGATGAAAACTTAATTTTAATAATAACAGAAACAACAGAAAGCCTTCAAATCCATGAAAGCTGAACAACTCTCTACTGAATGACTACTGGGTCAAGGCAGAAATAAAGAAAGAGACTAAAGACTTCCTAGAATTCCTCAGAATAGCTAAAACAATCTTGTACAATAAAAGATCCTCTGGAGGAATCTCCATACCTGATCTCAAGCTGTACTATAAAGCACCAGTAATTAAAACAGCATAGTACTGGCACAGCAACAGGCTGCAGGATCAGTGGGATCGAATCGAAGACCCAGATATGAATCCACACACATATGGTCACTTGGTTTTTGACGAAAAAGCAAAATCCATTCAATGGAAAAAGGATAGCATCTTCAACAAATGGTGCTGGTCTGTCTATGTGTAAAAAATGCAACTGGACCCATATTTGTCACCTTGCACAAAACTTAAATTGAAGTGGATCAAAGCCCTCAACATAAAACCAGAGACACTAAGTCAGATAGAAGAAAAAGTGGGGAAGAGCCTGGAACACATTGGCACAGGAGACAACTTCCTTAACAGAACACCAACAGCCCAGGCCTTGAGGTCAACAATTAATGAACGGGACCTCATGAGGCTGAGAAGCTTCTGTAAGGCAGGAGACACTGTCAAGAGAACAAAGCAACAGCCTACAGACTGGGAAAAGATCTTCACCAACCCTACATCTGACAAAGGTCTAATATCAAAAATGTATAAAGAACTCCAGAAATTAAACACCACCAAACCAAATAACCCAATTGAGAAATGGGGCTTGGAACTAAACAGAGAATTCTCAACAGAGGAATATCAAATGGCTGAGAGACACTTAAAGAAATGCTCAACCTCCTTAGTCATCAGGGAAATGCAAATCAAAACAACTCTGAGATTCCATCTTACACCCATCAGAATGGCTAAGATCAAAAAGTCAAGCGACACCACATGCTGGCGAGGATGTGGAGAGAGAGGAACACTCCTTCACTGCTGGTGGGAATGCAAACTAGTACAGCCACTTTGGAAATCTATCTGGTGCTATCTCAGAAAAATGGGAATAGGGCTTCCTCAAGACCCAGCTATTCCACTCCTTGGAATATACCCAGAAGATGCTCCAGCACACAACAAGAAAATTTGCTCAACCATGTTCATAGCAGCCTTATTCATAATAGCCAGAACATAGAAACAGCCTAAGTGTCCCTCAATAGAAGAATGGATAAAGAAACTGTGGTACATATACACTATGGAATACTATTCATCTATTAAAAACAAGGAATTCTCGAAATTTGTGGATAAATAGATTGAGCTAGAAATGATCATAATGAGTGAGTTAACCCAGAGCAGAAAGACTCAAATGGTATATACTCACTTATATCTGCATATTAGCCCAAGGGGCATGTCCCACGAAAGCCTTCACTTACCAGGAAACTGAGACAGAGGGGAGGACATTCTAGTGGGACTCTAGATGAGAGAAGCATGGGAGAATAGCAAAATTGAAGGATCCAGAGGATCCTAGAAACCTACAAGAAGAACACTATGATAGGCAGATTTGGGCCCAGGGGTCCTACTCAAACTATGGCACCAGCCAAGGACAATACAGGCCGTAAACCCCTACCCAGATCTAGCCAATGGACAGGACATTCTCCACAGTTGAGTGGAGAGCGGGGTCTGACTTTCACACTTACTCTGGTGCCCCATATTTGACCAAGTCCTCTGAATGGGGAGACCCGGTGGCACTCAGAGGAAGGATAGCAGGCTACCAAGAAGAGACTTGATACCCTATGATCATATACAGGGGGAGAAAGTCTCCCTCAGTCACAGTCATAGGGGAAGGGAGTAAGGGGAAATGGGAGGGAGGGAGGAATGGGAGGACACAAGGGAGGGGATAACCATTGAGATATAATATGAATAAATTAATAAAATTTTTTTAAAAAGACTTCCTAGAATTCAATTAAAATGAATACACAACATACCCAAACTTATGGGACACAGTAAAAGCAGTGCTAAGAGGAAAGCTCATAGCACTAAGTGGAAAAGAGAAATTGGAGAGATCTCATACTAGCAACTTAACAGCACACCTGAAAGCTCTAGAACAAAAAGAAGCAAACACACCCAACGAGTACTAGATGACAGGAAATAATCAAAATGAGGGCTGAAATCAATAAGAGAGAAGCAAAGAGAACAATTCAAAGAATCGATGAAGCAAAGAGTTGGTTCTTTGAGAAAAATCAACAAGACTGACAAACCATTTTCCAAACAAACTAAAAGGCAGGAGAGAATATCTAAATCAAGAAAAACCAGAAACAAAAATGGGGACATAACAACAGACACTGAGGAAATCCAAAGAATCATTAGGTTTTACTTCAAAAATCTGTACTCCACAAAACTGGAAAATATAAAAGAAATGGACAATGTTCTTGATAGATACCACTTTCCAAAGTTAAAGCAAGATCAGATCAACAATTTAAAACGTATAATTCCTTCCTTTAAAAAAAGTAAAAGCAGTCACTAAAAATCTTTCCCCGCCCCCCACACCCCGCAAAAAAAAAAAACAACAAACAAACAAAAAAATACACACACACACAAAAAAAAACCACCCAGGGACAGATGGTTTTAGCTCAAAATTCTACCAGTCTTCCAAAGAAGAGCTAACACCAATAGTCTTAAAATTATTCCAAAGAATAGAAACAGAAAGAACATTGCCAAATTCATTTCTGAGACCATAGTCACCCTGTTACCCAAACAACACAATTATTCAACAAAGAGAGAATTTCAGACCAATTTCCCTTATGATCATTAGTGCAAAAATACCTAATAAAATACATGCAAGCCAAATCCAAGAACACATCAAAAAGATCATCCACCATGACCAAGTAGTCTTCTTCCCAGAGATTCAGGGTGGTTCAACATAGGAAGATCTATCCATAGAATCCACCACAAAAACAAACCAAAAGAAAACATCCTCATGATTATTTCATTAAATGCCAAAGAAGCCTTTGACAAAACCCAACACCTCTTCATGATAAAAGTCTTGGAGAGAGTAGGGATACAAGGAGCACACCTAAACATAATAAAGGCAATTTACAGCAAGCCTATAGCCAACATCAAATTAAATGGAGAGAAACTCAAAGCAAGGCCACTTAAATCAGGAACAAGACAAGGATGTCCACTTTCTCCATATCTATCCAATATAGTACCTGAAGTTCTAGCTAGAGCAATAGGACAATTTAAGGAGATCAAGGGAATGATATGATAGTATTCATAAGTGACACCAAAAATTCTATCAGGGAACCGCTACAGCTGATAAACACCTCCAGGGAAATGGCTGGACACAAGATTAACTTAAAAAAAAAAATCAGTAGCCCTCCCATATACAAATAACAAATGAAATGAGAATGAAATGAGGGAAACAACACACCTCACCATAGCCACAAATAACATAAAATATCTTGGTGCAACTCTAAGTAAGCAAATGAAAGACTTGTATGACAATAACTTCAAGTCTTTAGAGAAAAAAATTAAAGAAGATATCAGAACATGAAAACATTTCCTATACTTGTGGATTGGTAAGATTAACATATACAAATAGCCATTTTACTAAAAGCAACCTACAGATTCAATGTAATCCCCATCGAAATTCCAACACAAGTCTCTACAGGCCTTGGAAGAACATTACACAACTTCACATGGAAAAACAAAAAACCCAGGATAGCTAAAGCAATCTTATACAATGAAAGAACTTCCAGAGGTTCTTTCCCTGATTTCAAGCTGTACTATGGAGCAACAGTGATAAAACCCACATGGTACTGGCACAAAAACAGATAGGTTGATCAGTGGGATCAAACCAAAGAATGAGATGTAAATTTACCCACCTATAGATATCTGAATTTAGATAAATACTATTCTCTTCAGCAGAGGCAATTCAACAAGCCCTAAGACTGGGAACTCCAAGCAGTGCCTTTTAATAATTAAAAATCTATAAACAAGTACTTAATTTTCAAGCCAGGTTTACTTCATTAGTTGTGTTATCACAAAGCTTTGTAACTTCTGGATGCTAATTCTGAGAAAGCATTTGATAATCTTAACAGCTATGTTTTGTTTTCTAGACTGTTGACATTATGCAGAAGTGGCCACAGGACAAGCAGAATGAACTTCAGGTTTGCCTGTTATAAGAACCATCCCTTCAACACTTCTTAGCTGCTTTTAATTGGTTCACTGACATTAGCTCCTTAATGACTGTCACTTATTTCCCTCAAAGTGGGATCAAATCACACCAACTGGGACAAACCTTGTCATATCACCATGAGATAGAAGAGAACAAACTACCAAATAGTTCATGCTTTCAGAGACAAGGCAGGGAGTTATCAGAATTAAAATGAAGTCACACTGGGCATAATAACACTTGCCTTTAGTCTCAGCATGTGGGAAGCCAAGACTCTTTCTGAAAGAGATTTACAACTTACAGAGTAGATGATGGATCACTGGAGCTCTTTGTCCCTCTTACTAATATAACCACATTGAATAATTCTTTTTCTGCTTTTCACCATTAATTTGGCTATCCTAATTGTCATATTAAAAAAAATAGGAGGCTGAACCTGGCTTGTTAGTGCAAACTGTGACCCTAAGTCTGATAACAGAGGTAAGAAGATTGTTGAGTTCAAGTTACTCTGGGGAAATACAGCAAAACGTTATCAAAAAGAAAAATAAGTCAGGTGGTTGTGGCACACTCCTTTAATCCTAGCTCTTGAGAGGCAGAGGCAGGTGGCTCTCTGAGTTCAAAGACAGTCTGGTCTACAGAGTGAGTTCCAGGACAGCCAGGGTTACACAGATAAACTCTGTCTCAAAAAAAACAAAAAAGGAGGAAGAGGAGGAAAATAACCAAAGAAATCAAGACCTACAAACTGCCTTACCAATCCAAAACAATCATTTTAGCTGAGCACTAAGAGTTAAAATTATTGTAGGCTGCAGGGTGAGAT
Source organism: Acomys minous (assembly GCF_964271855.1). Classification (NCBI taxonomy): domain Eukaryota; kingdom Metazoa; phylum Chordata; class Mammalia; order Rodentia; family Muridae; genus Acomys; species Acomys minous. The sequence goes on along the minus strand of NC_140495.1, from coordinate 15,975,442 downwards.
CCTGTCTCAAACAAACAAACAAAAAAATCCTCTTTTTGTTCTCCCCTTTTTGGAGTCAAGGTCTCACTATGTAGCCCTAAGTTGGCTTTCACTATGTAAACCAAGCAGGCTAGCCTCGAACACACAGCAATCTACCTGCCTCTACTGCAATTAAAGGTAGGCACCTTACTCCTGAAGCAGATGGGAACAAATACAGAGACCCACAGCTGAACATTATGTAGAGAATGAGAGACCTTGGAACATATCCCTAAATGGAAGCTCTTCATCAAATCCCTCCCCTCAGGTTTCAGGGAACCCTGCAGAAGAGGAGGCAGGAAGAGAATAAGAGCCAGAGGGGATAGAGTACACCAAGGAAACAAGGCCCTCTCAATCAGCTGGAGACACATACACGAACTCACAGAGACCCAGGCAGCATGCACAGGGCCTGCACGGGTCTGCACCAGCTGGGGTCAGAGAACTGTAAGGAGAAGTAGACACATGCCCCTATGCCTAACCCAGAAGCTATCTCCAATTGATAACCACTTGCAAATTCTCCAAAAGTATCTTACTGGGGAAACTACGTAAGGGTAAGTAAGCTACATGCCCTGCAGGAGATGGCCAACAGTGAACTTAACAGCATCTTGGAGCATCAAGGAGGCTCCTTGTCTCATAATATCATGACAGGGCTTTTCCTTTTCTTTCCTCTTTTTTTTTCTTTTTCCTTGTCTTTTCTTCTTTATTTTTTGTTATTGTTGTTGATTTTCAAGACAAGATTTCTCTGTGTAACAGCTGTGGCCGTCCTGGAACTCACACTGTAGACCAGGCTGACACAGAATCCACCTGCTTCTGCCTTCCGAGTGCTAGAGTTAATGATGTACACCCTCATGCCTGGCTCTTTTTTTTTTTAATCTTTTGTTTGTTTGTTTGTTTGTTTGTTTATCCTCTCATATAATACATCCCCTCCTCCCAACCCTTACCCCCAGGACCCCAGATGCACTGCTCCTCCATTTCTCTTCAGAAAAAGAGGAGGCCTCCCAATGGTACCAACTGAACATGGTATAACAAGTTAAAATAAGACGGAGGCATAAACCGTCATATCAAGGCTGGATGAGGCAACCCAGCAGGATTAATTGTTTATATTTTTCTCTATTTTTATCCTATAGGTCCTTTGTGTATATATTACAACTTCCAGTTTAGTGTGTTTATGGGATTCCTGAGTGTATGTACATCCTGGTACATCTCTGTGACTTTATCTGTTTCTTGTGCCTGTTGGGGGGCTCTTTCCCTTCAGCTTGTTTGTTTTCTCCTATTCCCATGTGTTCACTTTTGTTTCAACATATTTTATTATATATTACTATCCCTTATAAGCCTGTTTGTTTTCTAATGAAACAGTGATCCAGATGGAAGGGGAGTGCAGGAAGAAGAAAACACAATCAGGATATATTCTGTGAGGAAAAGAGCTATTCTCAATAAAAGAAAATACTTAATTAACTTGAATATTGGACTCGTAAATTATAAATAGACTGAGTGATTGACGATAGATAGATAGATAGATAGATAGATAGATAGATAGATAGGTAGATAGATTTTTAAAAAGAGGCAATGCCTGGCCACACCAAAAAAAAAAAAAAGCACCTAAAGAAGCAGAATAAATCTGGAGAATACAGCAAAGCCTTAGCAAAAAGAAAAAGAAGCCCAGTGGTAGTGGTGCATGCCTTTAATCCCTGCACTCAGGACTCAGAGGCAGGCAGATCTCTCTGAGTTGGAGGCCAGCAGGGTCTACAGGGTGAGACCCACGACATCAAGACTACAGAGAGAAACCCGGTCTCAGAAAAACAGAAGAAAAAAAAAAAAGCAGAGTAAGCTGTGAGGACATAGACAACTACATGACATCAAGAAAAGAGTTAAATGGACAAGATAAAAAAAATTCAACAATATACACCACTAAGAAAAATACTCTATCCCTGAAGCAATGACTAATGAAAAAAAAAAAAAACAGTAAACCAATTATATATCTTTATAGAAATTTCAAAAGATGGGAGGAGGAAGAGAAAGCTTTCTTAATGAATGAGTGAAAAGTGAAAATTAGGTGTGATATGGTTTGTGCCTGTAATTCTAGCACTTGAAAGGTAAAGATGGGAGAATTACAAGTTTGAAGTCAACTTGGGACAGACAGCAAGCTCTAGGCAAGTTTCAGGTACATGGTGAGATCCTGTCTCAAAACAAAACAAAACAAAAAAAACAAAAAAAACAAAAAACAAAGACAGAAGCCAGGTGGTGGTACAGGCTTTAGTCCCAGCATTTGGGAGGCAGAGGCAGGTGGCTTTCTGAGTTTGAGGCCAGGTTGGCCTACAAAGTGAGTTCCAGGACAGTCTAGTCTACACAGAGAAACCCTGTCTTGAAACAAACAAAAACAAAGACAGAGCTGGGGGTATAATTTAGTTAGCAAACTGGTTTCCCAGCATGCTCAAAGTCCTGAGTAACAAACAAGCAAAGAGCATCCACAGCCATGAAACACAGTGACTAAAAAATAAAAAGCTTTTGGGATGGACAGGTGGCTCAGAGGTTAAGGAGCACTGGCTGTTCTTCCAAAGGCCGTGAGTTCAATTCCCAGAAACCACATGGCAGCTCACAACCGTCTATAACGTGATCTGGTGCCCTCTTCTGAGCTGCAAGTGTTACATGCAGGCAGAACATTGTATGCATAATAAATAAATTTAAAAAGAAAAAAGAAAAACAAAGAGCTTTTAACCAAGATACATTATAATCAAATCTTAAAATGTCAAACACAGAATTCTGAAAGCACCAAAAGCAACTAATCATATATAAGAGTTCTTCCATAAGACTGTGAGTGGATTTTTCAGCAAAAACCTTCCAGAGAGGAGTCAGTGGAATGACACATTCAATCTAATGAAAGAAAAGAAAAAATGTGTACAAAGAACAGATTACTCAGCAAAGCTATCCTTCAGAAATATAAGAGATAGAGGTTTCGATTCCCAGACAACTGCTGAGACATTTCATTACCACTGGACTTACCTCATAAGGAATATCAAAAGGAGTTCTTCAAAATGAAAACACTCACTCTAAAGGTGAGATAACATGGTCAAATTGGGAATAATACAATGTATCATTCCAGTACAAAAGTTAAAAGAACACAGAGTTAAAAGTAACTCATCTCCAGTTTCTGTTCATGAATGTCCAATATAAAAAAGATAAAAATTATTAAATAAAATGTAGAGGGGAAAGAAAATATCATATGGGGGAGTTGAATTTTTTAAATTTATATCTAGCTGACAAAGTGTGCATCTCAAGCCAGGCAGTGGTTGTACATACCTTTAATGCCAGCACTCGGGAGGCAGGGGCAGGTAGACTGCTATGAGTTTTTGGCCAGCCTACTCTACAAAGCAAGTCCAGGACAGCCAAGGCTACACAGAGAGACCCTGTCTTGGAAAAAAATACTCTCTAAAAATATTTTCTTTTTTTGTGTGTGTGCATTTTGGGGTTTTTTTGTTTGTTTGTTTGTCTTTTAATTTGTTTTTATTTCAAGTGCATTGGTGTTTTCCCTGCATGTATGTCTATGTGAGGGTGTCAGAACCTCTGGAACTGGAGTTACATACAGTTGTGAGCTGCCATATGGGTACTGGGAATTGAACCCAGGCCCTCTGGCAGCCAGCGTTCTTGACAGCTGAGCTATCTCTCTAGCCACTTAAAAACATTTTCAATTAAAATGCTTGCATTTAACTGGGTGTGGTGGTACACACCTGTGGTCCCAGCAATTCAGGGAGGAAGAGGCAGGAGGATCTCTGTGAGTTTGAGGCCAGCCTGGTCTACAAAGCAAGTCCAGGACAGCCAAGGCTGAATAGAGAAACCCTGTCTCAATAAATAAATATTATAATCATTATCTTTTTAAATTATAGTTGTATGAAACCAGAAATCAATAAGAAGAAAATAGAAAGTTCACATACACATGGAAATTAAAGAACATATTCTGAACAAGCAATGGGTCTAAGTGTAAATAAAAATATTTAATAGACAAGCAATGGGATAACAATTGAGACGTAATCTGAATAAATTAATAAAATAAAGTTTTAATAGAATAAAAATAAAAATATAAAGCTCATTTAGGACCAGTGCAACAGTTTGCAGATAAAGGCCCTGACCACCACGCCTGAGGACTTCAGTTGGATACCTGGCACCCACATGGTACAGAGAACCAACTCCTACAAGCTTTCTACTGTCTTCCACATATGGCACAAGTATACAAACACATACACACAAAATAATTTCTGGGAACTATACAAATCATGGGATGAAGCAAATAATTTTAAGCAGGAAATTTATAATAGATACCTACATGAAGATAAAAACTCAAAAAAAGTAGGAAAAACAAACTGAACCCAATCAGCAGAAGAGGGAAAATGAAGATAAGAGCAAAAGTAAAATAGAGACTAGAAAACAGAAAAAAGCAAAATGAAAACAGCATTTGGTTTTTGAAAACAAAAACAAATAGATGAAGAATAAAGCAGACACTTCTTATGATTCTCATATGATAATTGCATATGAAATATGAGACATCAGGGGCTGGAGAGGTGGCTCAGTCTGCTCTTCCAAAGTTCCTGAGTTCTATTCCCAGCAACCACATGGTGGCTCACAACCATCTATAAAGTGATTCCATGCCCTCTTCTGGCATGCAGGTGTACATGCAGATAGAGCTCTCAAATATACATAAAATAAATAAATAAATAGTTTTTTAAACAAATATGATACATCATAATTGGCACTATAGAAATGCAAATGGTCCTTAACAAACTATTAGGAAACTTTCAGACCTAAACATTTCATAACTCAGAAGCAATAGGAAAATATTCCTAAAAACTATGACCTACCAAATCTGAATCATAAAGAAATACAGACTTCTGGGTAAGACCAGAAGTTGCTTTCAAGTAACCCAGTGAAGGAAAAGAGTCAGAATAAGAAAAAAAAAAAGGAAAAAATAGACTTTTCCACAATAAGAATTTCAAATAACTTACCAAGATAGATAGGATACTTGAAACGTACAGAGAAAACAATGAATGACACATTGATCTGACCTCTGCAGGCACAAGCACACAAGTGCTACATATATATACATGCAGGTAAAACACACGCACACACAATAAAATAATATAATAAAATTTTCATAGTTAATGACCTCAAATAGGATGTTAGAAGTAAACAGATAAAGTCAGTACAACACATAGAAAACAACAGAGGAAAGTCAGCAAAATAGATGAGAAAAATCAATAATATAAATGAAAAAGTCAGTAACACAGAAGAAAGCTTCAGAAAACAAATTGAGATTAAAACAAAAAACTAGAAATAGTCTTATTTTTACTCTAATTCTATTTATGAATTTTTTATTATTGAGCAATCTTTTTTCCATTATCATTTTAGTTTCCTTTTTTCTATCATACCCAGTATTCACTTTTTTCTTTCAATTATACTATGAATAGCATTTTGACTATCTTATTGGTTCTACATAAATGAAAATACATTTTTTAATCTTCATTCTCCTAAATATAATTTACCTAACTTTTTTCTTGACCTTCATCAATCTTGGGGAATCTAAAGGCATGGAACATCTATTTAATAAAATTAGAACAGAAAATGCTCAAAATATAGAGAAAAGAATAGCCACCCAAATAAAAGAAGGAATCAGACATGATCAGAGAACTTCTCCACAACATATTAGACTCAAAATGTCATAAGCAGAAAGGGAGCAAATATTAGAATGTGTGAAAGAAAACACCAATTCACTTAAAGGCAAATATATAAGAATATCAGACCATCCATCAGCAACCCAAAGTCACAACAGCAACAGTGAATATTAAGCCCTAACTGCCATCCAAGATTACTATAACCAGCAAAGCTTTCATTTAAAATTGATGGAGAAATACAGTACATCTAACAACCAGAACTAAGGCAGTTCATGAATAACAAGTGAGCACTGCAAGATTCTTAAAGAAAAACTATCCACAGAGAAAGAAAAAATAGTCTCAATCACATGCCATATTGCTGCTAAAACACTGAGAGTTTACTTTTCTAATTGCTGTGACAAAACCACCTGTGGCTAACTGTCAACCTGACATAATACAAAATGACCTGGTAAGGAACTCTGAGAGGCTGTCTGCACTGGTTGGCTCTGGGTATGTCTGTGGTGGATTGTCTTAACTAACTTAATGTGGGAGGATCCAGAACACAGTAGGTGGCATCATTCCCTAGGTAGGGGCCCTAGACTGTGTATGAGTGAAGAAACTGACCTAAGTATATGCAAGCAGGCAGTATGCATGCAGTCATTTCTCTCTGTTCTGGAGATGTGCTGTGAATTTCTGCTACTTTGACTTCTCCAAAATAATGGACTGTAAGCTAAAATAAACTTTTCTGCCCTGAGTCACTTTCTCTCAGAGCACTTTATTATAGCAACAGAAATAAAACTAGAACACAAACTTCAAGAAGAGTCACTCTGGGTTTGCTGTTCGAGAGTAGAGTCCATCACTTCCTGGAGGTCATAACCATGAGGCAACTGGCACATTGTATCTGCCGTCAGGAAGTAGAGACACACCAAGCTGGCACTCAGCTTATTTTCCTCATTTTATTTGGTCTAAGAATCCAGCCCATGAAATGACACTACACACAGTTAAGGATATATATTCCTACCTCAGGTAACCCAACCTAGAAACTCCCTCACAGGAAGCCCAGAGTTTTGTCTCCAAAGTAATTCTGGATACTGTGAAAATGACAAACAATATTAACCATAAAACTAAATATATAAAACAAAGTTTACTGAGTGAAATCTACAGGAGAGAAGCACTAAGTCAGATATAAAAGCAAACCATCAAAGTAACAGCACATTTCTGAACAGACACCCAAAAGCCAAAAGGGCATAGGATAAGACATTTCAACCTCTGAATGACTGGCTATAACTGTCAACCCAGATTACTATATCTAGAGATGCTATTCTTTATCACTGAAAGACAAAGAAAAACTTTTCCATAATAATTAAGAACTAAAAAACATTCATGACAACTGAACTAACACTACAGAAGATAACTGAATGAATCTTATACACAAAAGAGAAAGACAAACACATTCATGAGACTATGGGGACAAGGGGATACACTAGAATCATAAATAAGCCAATGAAGATAAGGACAGTAGTAAATAATACTAAAGCAACAAAATGACAGGAATGAATGTCATTCCTGAACCTTCCAATAAAATCCCTGAATGCTAATATTCTTAATTCCTCAACTAAAAGATACAAACAGATGGATTTTTAAAATAAGAGGTTCCACTGAATATGGTGGTACACCCCTTTAATCTCAGTACTTGAGAGGGAAAAGGAAGTGGATCTGTTGAGCTCAAGGCCAGCCTAGTCTACACAGGAGTTCCAGGCCAGCCAGGACTACACAGTAAAACAAAATTTATAAACAAATTGAGCTCTATCTAAGTGCTGTCTGCAAGAAATATACCTTATTGGCAAAACCAAACATAGCCTGCAGGTGCGGGGGTAAAAAGGATTTCAAAAATCTAAACTAATAGCACAACAAAGTAAGTATGTATAGCAATTCTAGTACCTGACAAAAGAGATTTCAAATTAAAATTAGAAAAAAAATGTGCTTAATTGCATTTCTTTGCCCCAGAAAATTTAGCAGCTTTAGGACATGGAATTGTTTTCATGTTTCTCTCATCAGGATCTAGTCTGAACTAGTAAAGAGCTTATTTACTTATTTTGATCCCCTTAAGGTTGTTTTAAAACACAGGCTGGAAGTCTAATATACGGGTGTTAGGCACATAACATTGTGAATATATATTTGTGCTCGACTCTTCTTTCCTAAGCCTGTTAGGGATTTACTGCTTATGGCTGAGTTCAAATGACTGATTCTGGGTGGGAGCCTGGGGATTCCAGTAGCAATTTATCTCACCTTGAACTGCAGTTATCACAACAGTGATTAGAAAATCTTACATCAGGTAATTGCAATATAATTTAACTTTTCCCTGTTACCTTTTGTTCAGCATCTTCAGGGATTCTGTGTTTTGGATGAGTGGATTTTCCACCTTTAAAAGCACAATGAAGAGATTTCTGTCTATTTTGGTTGAAGTTCTTCCACAATGTAATGTATTCCAGTCTTTCTACAGTGTGAATTTAGTATGTTAAATTTCTTTGATGTTTATTTATCTGTATTCACTTTCCTAATTATATAAGATACATATTCATTATAGAAATATCAGTAGATATAAAAAAACCACATGCAAAAAAGTAAACACTTTTTTACAGATATAACTCTTGCTAATATATTGACATCTTTCTAGTTTTTTTCTGTATACACATGTAAATAGGCATTTAAAATAACATTAGGAGCATATTGTTTTATACACACACACACACAAAATGTGAGTCTGAGGACAACTTGTGGAGTTCAGTCTTCCCTCCCACCATGACCTCCTCCTTAGTCAGCCTCTGTGAGAAGGGGTTTGCTGAGCTGGTTCAGGTGGGCTGGCTGGAATGACACACGCCTCCATGCCCAGCTTCTTACACGGATTCTGCATATCCAAACTCAGGTCCCTGTGCTTGAATGGCAGCACTTTACCAGCTGAGTCATCTCTCTAGCCCTTAGTTTTTTTCTTTGAAAGAAGAGGGGAGCCAGGTGTGGTGGCACAGGCCTGTAATTCCAGCACCCAGGAGGCAGAGGCAGGTGGATCTCTGTGAGTTCAAGGCCAGCTTGGTCTACAAAGTGAGTCAGGACAGCCATGGTTACACAGAGAGACCCTGTCTAGGAAAAAAAAAGAAACAAACAAAATAAACAAACAAAGCCAAGTGTTATGGACAAAGCCAAGTGTTATGGTGCACACCTTTAATCCCAGCACTTGGGAGGCAGAGGGAAGCAAATCACTGTGAGTTCGAGGCCACCCTGGTCTATAAAGCCAGTCTAGGACAGTCAAGGCTACACAGAGAAACCCTGTCTCAAAAAAAAAACAAAACAAAACAAAAAAGAAAGGAAGAGGGGGGATATATGGAAGTAGGAGGTTGAGATTTTTATACCACTGTAGATAAACAGGAAAACAGGAAGCTTCTGAAAGACAATACCCCCTAATGTGTAACACAGCAAGTACCTGGACCACAACTAAAATAGGTAGTGATATATTTATAATTTGTTTAATTAAAAAGATCTTCTGAGACTATGTGCAAAAACTTTTTAAAAAATCTTGCTTCTCCATACAAAATTTGTCTGGTGGGAGGTGTTATGCTTAAAAATTAAAGCAGTAAGATAAGGTAAGGTATACAGTAGTAAGGTATAATAAGGTACCAGGCACCAGATATATGTAGTAGAGGAGTTTATTAAATCAGCATGGGGGGGAGAAGGAAAAGGGGGAAGGGTACCCCTGAGAGAAAGGAAGAAGAACAGGGAGAGAGGGAGAGAAGTAAGAGAGACGGAGGAGATAGAGAGAGAAACCATGAGGACGGTCTATCCTTCTATATGGCCCTGGGCAGGGTCACACCCAGTGGCAGATTAGCAATGGCATCACAAGCAGGCCGACTGAAGCAGAATGCTAACAGGAGGGATGCAAGAGACTTGCGTGTAGTAAGAATTTTGGTTTCTTTTAAAACCCAGTTATATGAACATGTTTTTGTTTTAATCCCAGGTGTGGGATATGAGGCTGCTTTAGATTGTCCACAGCAGCTTACTAGGATTTGTCTCGTGCTCTAGGAGGGGCATGGTTTCTGCCAGCTGCAGATAGTTTGTTTGGAAGTCTGAGGACTCTTGAGAGAGTATAAGATGGAGAGCCCCAGAAGGCCTGTGGTGGCCACTGCTCCCCCTACTGCTGCCAGTTCCTGCTACTGCTTTTCCTATTGCTGCATTGCTGGATTGCTATTTATTGGATTGTTGGTCACTGATATTCTGACAACAAAGACTGGACTTGACCCAAGGAACTTGGCACCCTAAATCAGCAAGAGTAGTCTAAAGAAGTCTATGTCCTGCTGGGCATGGTGGCGCACACCTTTAATCCCAGCACTTGGGAGGCAGAGGCAAGTGGATCTTCCTGAGTTTGAGGCCAGCCTGGTCTACAAAGTGAGTCCAGGACAGCCAGGGCTACACAGAGAAACCCTGTCTTGAGGAACAAAAAACAAAACACAGGACCAAAAAAAAAAAGCGGTCTACCCCCTCTTTCCCCTCTAAACTTTCTTGCCTACCTAGTGTTGGGGGGATGGAAGGGATTGGGGTGGAGAAGGGTGTTAAATATAGGAACCCAATAAAGTAGCCAAAAGCCCAGTTACAAGCACTCAGACCAGTGGCTAGTCAGAATGAGAAATCTGATTACTAATGTTGTAAAGGAAATACAAGGAAAGAAAGGATGACTATTCAGGATATCAACAAAAAGTTTATTGAGACTTCTGCCACTGGGTTCCCTACTGATCTGCTCCCAGAGGGGATTTTCTGGTGGTGGTGGTGGTGGTGATGGTGGTGGTTGTTATTGTTCTTTTTCTTCTTCCTGTATTCTGTCTCAAAAAAAAAAAAATTAGGAGAATGGCTGAGCAGTTTGAAAGTGGAAATGAAGAAATCTAAGAAACAAAAAGTGGATGAAAAGATTGCAGAGTTGACTATACAAATGGGTAAGTTACAATAGAGTTGGAAGTATTTGGAAGTGATTAGCACCAGAAGAGGGAGAACAAAAAGGCTCAAACCCAATGACTGAGCAAGCTTTCAGTCCCAAGTCCCCTCAGCCCAGGAAGGGAGCTGGATGTGCTGCCAGCGGGGTGGGGGAAGCCATGCAAGGTGACAGGATTAAAGAAAAACAGCCCTGTCCATCGGCTAGCCTGGGTAGGGGTTCGAAGTTTACTGCCTATATTTTCCTTGGCTGGTGCCATAGTTTGAGGCAGGACCCAGATCTGCCTGTCATAAAGTTCCTCTTGTAGGTTTCCAGGACCCTCTGGATCCTTCTATTTCCTCATTCTCCCAGGCTTTTCTCACCTAAAGTCTCAATAGGATGTCCTCCCCTCTGACCCACTTTCCTGCTAAGTAAAGTTTTTCATGGGACGTGCCCCTTAGACTAATGTCGCGATATAAGTGAGCATATGCCATTTAACTCTTTTTGCTTCTGAGTGAACTCACTCATTATGATAATTTCTAGTCCAATCCATTTGTCCACAAATTTCAGGAATTCCTTGTTTTTAATAGCTGAGTAGTATTCCATAGTGTAAATGTACCACAGTTTCTTTATCCATTCTTCTACTGAGAGACACTTAGGCTGTTTCCATGTTCTGGCTATTATGAATAAGGCTGCTATGAACATGGTTGAGCATATGTCCCTGTTCCACTGTTGAGTGGAGAAGGAGATCTGACTTTCACATAAACTGTGGTGCCCCATCTCTGACCACGTCCCCTGGATGGGGAGGCATGGTGGCACTCAGAGGAAGGATAGCAAGTTACCAAGAAGAGACTCAATACCCTAAGAGCATATATGGTGGGGGGAGGTCCCCCTCAGTCACAGACATAGAGGAGGGGAGTAGGGGGGAAGCAGGAGGGAGGGAGGAATGGGAGGATACAAGGGATGGGCTAACAATTGAGATGTAATATGAATAAATTAATAAAAAATAAATTAAAAAAAGAAAATCAAAATTAGCAAACATCTCGTTAAAAAAAAGAAAAGAAAAGAAAAACAGCCCTTTTCCAGAGAAAGAGTTAATATTGAGCCAACTGAGCAGCCAGAGGAAGGGTGTCCTGGAATTTAAAATCACTATTGGTTTTCCCAGTAATTGTATAGCACATGCCTGCTAATGACCCTGATCATGGTTATGATGAGATAACATAGTATCCTATAGAAATGATACATCTGAGGAGTTTTAAAGAGGCTGTTGTTTTCTTCAGATGCATTCCTCTTATGTAAGACAAATATTAAGTAACTGGGCTACCCAAAATAGAATTATTCTCCAAGATTGGAAGGATCTTGTAACAGCTATGCCTGTCAGCAGTTACAATGGTTAACATGGTAGAATGAGGAAGTGGCAAATATTGAATAGCAAAATAGAGCAAGGGGAATGAATATTGTTAAAGATCAATTCTTTAGTGAAGGGCAGTATTCTGACCTACAATAACAGACTTGACTTGATGATGCTGTTATAAAACAATATCACTTGTTGCCTTTAAAAGCTCAAGAAAAAGTCCATTTCACTTACTAAGATTGTACATGCTCTGGGAAGCCTTCACAGATTTTTTTTTTTTTGCAGATAGTTTCAGCTATAGACAAAACCATATCGGACCCTGATTTGAGACAGGTGTCGATAGAGACCTTGGCATTTGAGATTGTGAATACTGAATGTGAAAGAGTTATCAGACTAGAGGAGGGAGAGGGTCTGAGGGAGAGAGGGTGGGATCAGGAGGTGACGAGGGAGGGAGGGGGCTACAATCGGGACGGAAAGTGAACAAAACTTTTTTTTAAGTTATCAGACTATTTAAGTTATGAGCAGTGCCAGTGAATGAGTGGAAAAGGGACACAACTGATACTGGCTCTCAGCAGCATCATGCCAATACTATAGAATAAACTATAGCTAGAGATCTCAGATATCAAAATGCCTGGTGCCTTAATTGTGGCAAATTTGGCCATTTACAAAGAAATTGTGACCAATCTGCTAAAAGCCTCAGATCTCAAAATGTCCAATGCAGTAACTCTGAAAAATACAGTTTCCAAGGCATATCTTAAAATGCTTGGTGCATTAACTGTGAGAAATATGGTACTTTCCGCTGGCGATGCCAACAAGCTCTTTCTGGGTTCTTCAAAAGAACCCCTAGGCTTCCCAGGGTTTGCTGATGTTGTGGCAAAGGGTATCGCTGATCAAATGAGTGCAAGTCCAAGAGAAATATCCAAGGCAACGTCTTGCCCTCAATGCAGAGCCTGGTAGCTCAAGGCCCCACAGCAAAAAGTACAAGCCATTTCAGACAAATGCAGCCAAGAGTCACCAGGTTACAGAAAACAAAACAAAACCTTGACCACTGATGTGAAAAGTATGTAATTCATTGAAAATGTCTCTGCTTATAATTTCTCACTAAACACAGCACATACTGCACCTATGTTTCAAATCTTGTTTAAGGCACTGTACATATACAATTCATTTTAAAATGTAATATAAAGTTCTGGTCCTTGAAAGCTACTATTGCAAACTATTTAGAACAATTTAAAAATGCAAGCTAGTAGTCACCTAAAATAATCAAACTTGTAGTCTTTTTAGGTACTAGTTTAGTTACTTACCAAAATAAGCTTTATTTAGACTCTTGTGTATGTTTTCAAAGTCAAGTAGAAAGTAAATAGCTAGAAACAAGCAATATTCGTCCATTTAGATATACTGAGATATATGTTATATGTTCAAAAAGAGTTTTTATGTCAAGGTTTCTCTAAGAAACAGGTGTCTCTCTTAGTCTTGTATAGATAACCATTTTTTAAAAGATTTATTTATTCATTATTATGTATACAGTGTTCTGCCTACATGTACACGTACAGGCCAGAAGAGGGCATCAGATCACATTATAGATGGTTGTGAGCCACCATGTGGTTGCTGGGAATTGAACTCAGGACTTTTGGAAGAGCAGGTGGCGCTCTTAACCACTGAGCCATCTCTCCAGCCCAACCATTTATTTTTTGTTTCTAAATTTATGTGATCTTTCTTAGCATAGCGTACACCTGGGCTTTATCTTGGACTAAACTTAGAATGAATGTATTTCCTTGATTATTAATGTTTCAATCTTGTTTTCCTTCTTAGTGTAATTCACATGGAGGTTCACAGAGCTCCTGTTTTTGTTATACAGCAGGAGGGTTTTTTAATTACCTGAATCAATTCAGGAACCATTATCAAGAATTATAAAAATCATCTGTGGGAAATCTGCCCAATGGAGAGAGCAGCACCTATGGAGCAATAATATTATGCTTAGGCAGTGAGGGTCTATTCGTGCTCAACTGCACTGTGCCAGGCATATGGGACAAGCATGGAAGGGCAGTATAGCAACAATAAGCAGTCTTGAGGCAAAACCTCTGGGGCTTTGCCTAAACCAGAGATACTCTCATTTCAGCAACCATACAAAAACTAGGGGCCTCCTCCAGGAAACCCACTTGCTTGCTTTTGCCAATCCAGCATGTGATTGCTCCCAGCATGCTTCCCTCAGCTGCTGGGTGACGCCTCTCAGAGGAGTTATGCTAGGCTCCTGTCTACAAGCACAGCAGAGTAACATTAATAGTGTCAGGAATTAGTTCTGTCCCATGGAGTGGATCTCAAGTGGGGCCAATCTTTGGTTGGTCACTCCTTCAATCTTTGTTCCATATTTGTCTCTACACATTTTGCCAAATTTTGGGTCGAAGATTTTTGTGGGTGGGTTGGTGTCCTTATCCCTCCCTGGAAGTCCTGCCTGGCTATGGGAGGTGAACACTTCAGGCTCCTTATCCCCCGCTGCTGGGAGTCTCAGCGAGGTGACCCCCACAGACTTCCTGGGGCCTCCCCTATGCCACATCTCTGATACATCTCAGAGATGCCCCCCACCTCCAATTTCCATTCTCTCACCTGCCTCCCACCACCAGCTCTCCCTATTCTCTATTCCTGTACCATGCTCTATCCTACCCAGGTCCCTTCCTCCATCTACCTCTAATGTCTATTTTATTTCCTGTTCTGAGGAAGATTCAAGCATCCTCCCTTGGGCCCTCCTTGTTACTTATCTTCCTTGGGTCTGTGGATTGTAGCATGGTTATCCTATACTTTATGGCTAATATGCACTTATAAGTGATATTAGTTTACCTAGTTTAAAATGACGATTCTATGGGTGTGGTGGCAGCTGCCTGTAATCCCAGCACTCAGGAGGCAGGGACAGGTTGATCTCTGTGAGTTAGAGGCCAGCCTGTTGGGGGTTGGTCTGGTTGCTGCCCAAATGAGTAGGCTCATGTACCCCAAAATGTTTGTAACCTTGCCTAAGAACTTATTCTTATTTGACCAATAAAAAGCCATCACACCTGGGCAGGGCAAATGAGATAGGCATGGCTAAGGTTCCTGGGCCTTTGGGAGATAAGATGAGAGAAGAAGAAGGAAAGGAAGGCAGCATCATAGATTAGGTGGAGGAGAAGCACATGGCCACTGTAGATGAAAGGTTCAGCCCAGATGAAAAGCTTTAACAAGTACTTGGGATTATGGATGTGAGGTAGGTAGCTCAATCAAAATTATTAGCAGAAGTCATGGGATTGGGGACAGAGTATGAGATACCTGCACCAATACAGGAGTTATTTAAGGGATTAATATCCACGCTGCCCCAGGTGAACCAAGGCTATTTTAAAATACAATAGGTGTCTGTGTTTTACTGATTGCTAGTGGGTTAGAAAATACCACTGTAATAATAACTCTAGTGTTAATAATAAACATTTATTAGACCCTACTTCTAAATTAACCACAACACCAGCCTGGTCTACAAAGCGAATCCAGGACAGCCAAGGCTACACAAAGAAACCTTGTCTCAAAAAAACCAAAAATATTGAAAAATAAAAGTAAGTAAAATGAAGACTCTAGACCAATGGTTCTCAGCCTATAGGTCTCAACCCCTTTGGGGGCCTAACAACCCTCTCTTGGGGTCTCCTAAGAGAATCAGAAAACACAGATATTTACATTACAATTCATAACAGTAACAAAATTATAGTTAACAAAATAGCATCAAAAATATTTTTATGGTTGGGGGTCACTGCAACATGAGGAACTGTATTTAGAAGTTGCTGCATTAGGAAGGTTGAGAAACACGTCTCTAGACTATGTCTCAATTTACAAGCTAGACACACAGTACTGACAAATTCCATTCAAAGGCAAAGGGTGTAATAATAGAATCTGTAGAAAGCTGGGCGTGGTAGCCTATGCCTTTAATCCCAGCACTCAAGGAGGCAGAAGCAGGCAGATCTTCGCAGTTTGAGGCCAGCCTGATGCACAAAGTGGTCCAGGACAGCAATGGCTACACAGAGAAAACATGTCTCAAAAAGCAAACAACCAAACAAAATTCTTTAAAAAGATTCTGTAGAGCTGGCAAAGTGACTCAGCAGATAAAACAGCACTTGTTGCCCAAGCCTAACAAGCTGAGTTTGATCCCTGGAACTCATAGTAGAAGGAAAGAACCACTCCCAAAAGCTGTCTCCTACCACCATGGGACCTCATCTGTCAGTACTCAGACACAGACTCCATACATAGATGCATACATGCATGCACGCATACATGCATACACACACACACAGATAATAACAATAATAAAATTGTGTAAGAGAAGAATCTGTGGCTTAGAATTCTGAAATCTTGGGTTCAAATTTCCACTCAGCACTTACTACTTTACTTTTGCCATAAGCTCAAGTAAGATCTTAAATGTTAACATTCTCTGAAACTACTAAACCTATGATTATGAAATGCAGGTCGTATCCTTGTTTTTCAGAACAAAATAAAGTTCTGGAGATTTAACATTTCTTCCCCTTTTTGCCTCAAAAAGAGGAATTGGCTCTCTCTCAGAGGTTTCAAAGACTGGGCTTCCTTCCTGGGACTGATAGGCCATAAAATAACTGAAGAAGCCACTGTCTTCAGACTAGTCTAGGAACCAGTGGATTTACTCAAAATATTGTGGACCCTGGTTCTTTCCCACATGGCTCCATCTCCATCTCAGACTCCTCTGTACTACTGATTTTTTTTTCCCTTTCCTTCCTTGTTTCACCCTTTCTTTCTGTTTTCCCTCCTTCCACCGGCTCTCTCCCTCCTCAAACTCCTGATCCTTGGGTCTCCTGAATTCACTCAAGGAGGTATGAACCATACCAGGCTCTACCACAGACCCTTAGAAGTTAATTTTCTGTTAACCTCAGTGATTTATTTAAGTGAAAAATAAAAGACTGTACACACATATCCTGGTCTTGGGGAAACCAAGGAACAGAAAATTAAAGCAAAAAAAATTTTTTGTCAATTAGGAAAAAAATAAATATTGCATTGCAAAACTACATGTTAAGTATTCTGGAGTGTAATGAGGGAAATATTTCATGGTATAAGAACTGAAAAATAGCAAACAAGAATCAACATTTTGAATTATTAAAATGTTTAGCATGTAGCTCACTGGCAGATTGCCTGCCTAGCGTACACATGCAGGAGTTTTTCGTTGTTGTTTGTTTTTAACCTACTAACAGTAGTGGGATAAACAAGACAGCTTTTAGAGGCAGTTTCCACATTCTCTGTTAGGTTTCTGTTGCTGTGACAAAGGTCATGATCAAAAGCAGCTTAGGTTACAGGTTACAGTCCCCCATCAGAGGACACTAAGGCAGGAACTGAAGCAGAGATCACAAAGAATTGCTGCTCACAGGCTTGCTCCCTGTAGCTTGCTCAGCCTGTTTTCTCATACAGCCCGGGACTACCTGTCCACAGGTGGTACTACCTACAGAAGTAGGCCCTCCCATATCAATCATTGATCAATCATTGATCAAGAAAAATACACTGCTAGGCGTGGTGGCGCACGCCTTTAATCCCAGCACTCCGGAGGCAGAGGCAGGCCAATCGCTGTAAGTACAAGGCCAGCCTGGTCTACAAAGTGAGTCCAGAACAGCCACAGCTACACAGAGAAACCCTATCTCAAAAAACCCAAAAAGCTTACTACAGGCCAGTCTGATGAAGGTGACTCCCCAATTGACATTCCTTCTTCCCAGAGGTTTTTGTCAAGTTGACAAAAACTAACCAGTATACACATCTAGGATAACAAAACAATATATACACACTCACACCTTTGCTGTTTATCTATTGAATAAATGAATTTAATTACATTTTTATTTTCTGTGGGTTTTTCCTGTTCTTGTTACTAGAGGGTGAGAAAAGTATTCTTTTTAGCTTTAGTTTTCCCTGTTTGGTAGTTTGAGTACAATTAGTATAAAGAGGGGCAAGTGGTTTTTCTTATTTAATGCACTGTAGAGCAGGAAGTTCCTTGAAAAGACAACCTAAGAAATAAAACAAAGAATTTTCCAAGGACTCATAGTTTCAGGCCAGCCTAAACTATAGAGTAAAGCCCTGTTTAAAAACAGAGAAGAATTTTTTTAAAGATTTATTTATTTATTATGTATATGAATCTCATTATAGATGGTTGTGAGCCACCATGTGGTTGCTGGGAATTGAACTCATGACCTTCTGAAGAGCAGTCAGTGCTCTTAACCTCTGAGCCATCTCTCCAGCCCAAGAAAAGAATTTCTTAATCCCCTAATATTAATGAAGAATAGCAAAAACAGTCCAGTATGTCATAAAAATACCTCCCACTGCCAAAAATGAAAAAGACTATACAACTATTGAATGGCCAAAGAAAGGCAGGAAGGAAGAAAACCAATTTGAGGTTGTTTTATTAGAAACCGGTTTAACAGAGACTCGGTTTTATAGCGACCATATTAAGACAACTCTGGGAATCTGCACATGGCAACACAACTGGGTACCTCCAGCAAACTGACTGGCACACCGTTCACCTTCACAAAAGGGCAGGGCCCTTCCCACCCTCTCAAGCCAGTCACAGAATACTGTAACAAAAAGGGGGTTCAGGTATGATATAGTCTTAAGTGAAAAATAATAACTCAGAAATGGTGTAACCTATGACACTGTAACACTATAAAGATAAGGATCAAAGGGTAAGCCAGGCGCAGTGGCCCACGCCTGTGATCCCAGCACTCTGTGAGGCAGGGCAGGTTGTTGACACACGCCTTTGATTCCAATTTTTCAGGAGGGAGTAGCCAGGGGCTACATAGTGAGAAACTGTCTTGAAAAAAAAAAAGTTAATTACTACTAGATTTCAAAACATCAAATTACAAATGTCAAAACACAATGGAACAACTGCATACAGGGTAGAGGAGGGGAGGCTTTGCCACAGGGACTCCTTCCCTCATCAGCATCAGGAGTTCCTTCTCACAGTTCTCCAGATTAGATGGATGGCATGCTTTCCTCCTTGCTGTAGGATTATAAACTGCCAAAAAGAAACAGAAATCTGTACTCCACTTAGTACAAAGCAGGGGCCAGTTAGATGGCTCAGTGGGCTAAAGCACCTGCCATCAAACTGGATGACCTGAGTTCAATCCCCAAAGCCCACATGGTAACAGGATGAGGTGGTACAGGCCTGTAATCCCAGCACTCAGGGAGGCAGAGGCAGGCAGATCTCTGTAAATTCAAGGTCAGCCTGATCTACAAAGTGAGTAAAGGACAGCCAAGGCTACACAGAAAAACCCTGTCTCCATAAAAAGAAAAAGGGGGAAGGGAGGGACCCACATAGGAAAGTAAAAAAACAGACTCCCCCAAGATGTCCTGTGCGTGTCATAACATAGGTATACCCATTCCCACACAAATAAATAAATGTTTAATTTTTTTAAATCAAAGCTGAACTCAAAACATTTTCTTATAGAAACAATGGTAATAGTTAAACTTTTAAGCTAGTCCTTAAAGCAATTTAAGAATGGAACAAATGAAAAAAATCATCTTAATTAACTTATTTTTTCACTATTAAGTACAATATTGAAGATACTTTACTGATTGAGTTATAACAATTGAAACAAAAACTTTTAGGCCATAACAGGAAGAGACAGAGTTGAAGAAAATGTGAGAGAAATAGCAAGTAGTTGTCCCTCCCTACCCCAGCCCACCACCACCCTCCCCACCACCACCCTTTTATTGTTTGTTTGTTTGGTTTTGGTTTTTTGAGACAGGGTTTCTCTGTGTAGCCTTGACTGTCCTGGACTCACTTTGTAGACCAGGCTGGCCTAGAACTCACAAAGATCCGCCTGCCTCTGCCTCCCGAGTGCTGGGATTAAAAGCGTGCGCCACCACACTCGGCTCCCCCCCCCTTTTTTTAAAGAAGAAAAACCATCAAACCTATACCAGCCCACAGCTGCAAAGAAACTGTCTTCAAAATAACACGCGCTTAAGATCTACTTTGTACCCAATGCTGTGCCCCTCTACAGGGAACAACAATTGTTCTAAAGCTAAGCACACAATCCAAAAAATTCAAGAATCTCATTCCATCTTTTGTTTTGGTAAATCATCAAATCCTAGTACTTGAAGAGCCACGTATACCTATCCTGATCGGCTTTAATTACCAGTCTCAAAACTAACACACCCACTGTTACCATAGTGCTATCACTCTCTAAGTACTAATGGCGGATTAACATTTACAAACCACTTAGTGTGTTTTTGTTTGCTTTTCACAACCCTGTAAAATATGTTAACATGAGCCCTCATTTACACATTAAGGATATGGTTTAAGTAATTTGCTCAAAGCCCCAGCTAAAAGAAGCCAGCACCTTGAACCCCACTATCAGCACCACTTGAGAGTTCTCCCCAGAAGGAAGGAAATTAATCAAGTACCACTGCACAGCTGACCACTTTCCCGTGGACCGCACGTTACTCCAATTACGAAGTCCTGACTGCAAGTTATGCAGAAGAAAAACCATCAACTCCTCATTTCACAGTATCAGCTTGGTATTCAAGGAATGCTTTAAATAGAAAAGGCAGGAGTCCCTGGGTGTGAATCCCAGCGTGCGCATCATTTCCTAATTCCTTTTCAAATGGCTCTAGGATTTGGGAGTCTTTCTTACCAGTTCCACTGTTGCATAGCTAATTACAAACTTTGGAATGTTACTTTTCAGAACAAGATAGAGTTTCTCTGTTATAAATACTCTTTTTATACACCTTGCCTGATTGTATTACAAAACAATTGTTACCACTGCAGCTTACAAGTTACTTTGTACTGAATTATGAACGAAATACCGATTGAACTGTTGCAATAATTGAAATAATATCTGCTTCTAGGCAATATATTTCCTATAAATTTTCTAAAATTTTCCATTTCAAGCTAAAAAAAAAGAAAACCCCTGCACACTCAACATTTTAAACATTTCTAAGTAAATCCGATAAGTTATTTCCAATAATGTAAAGTGGCTGAGCACTCTTCTCGTGTAATGACCAAGAAATACTAACATTGTAAAAGTAAAACACTCGGTCCCTTAAATAACTGAATATTTTCTTTAAACAAATGGAATGTTAAAAGAAACCGTTAGCCTTCTGGAGTTTCACCTAACAGTTAACGATGAAACTAAGTTGTAATGTTCTCATTTAAGAACAGATTTAAAAAAAAAAAAAAGAAGCAAAACCATGTCAACAAAATACACTCAACTTTAACAATGATGTATGTCGAAAACACCTCCCACGGTAGTAGGGTAACTATTTCTGATACTTAAAACAAAACAAGTATATACGATCATTTTGAGCTGAGAAAATGATGTCAACGTTTTTTGCATCCTTTTTTGTAAGATTCCAATCGGAAAAATAAACCGCCATCGGGCTCATCAACTTTTGGGGCAGAAACTCGTTAAAAATCGAGGTGTGTTCCCCCTCCCGCCCCCCACTGCTGGTAAAAGCAGATTCTCAGAATGTGTCTTCTTGGGTAAACTGCCCTGCGCCTCACACCACAAACCTCCCGCAACTGTCCCTTGCCTTGCGGCCCCTCCCGCGGGCCGCCGCACCTGCTGAGGCCGCACCGCCAGCGCCCCCTGCCGCCCTCCCGCACCAAGAGCCCCGGGCCCAGCCCCGCGCCGGTACCG
Source organism: Acomys minous (assembly GCF_964271855.1). NCBI lineage: Eukaryota > Metazoa > Chordata > Mammalia > Rodentia > Muridae > Acomys > Acomys minous. Next base: position 15,953,827 of record NC_140495.1, on the reverse strand, counting down.
CACCCGCCCCGCGCCGAGGCCGCACAGCCTGCGGACAGGGGCGGAGGAGCTAGGGCAGCAATCGAGGCGGGGCCCGGGACTCGAGCACGTGTCCCCCCCGCCGACCCCCGCGGCTGTCGGGCCGGAGCCTCTCAACCTACCTACGCCGTATTTCTCCTCCTCCGTGGGGGTCCACATGGCCGGGCTAGGCGCAGCCCCGCGGGCGCGGCGGCTGGGTGACAGCGCGGAGGGGACGACCGCAGGGACGGCCGCGGGCCCGGCTGTGGCGCACCGCGAGGCAAGGCGGGGGCGGTCAGGCGGCGCGGGGCAGCAGGCGGCGCATCCCTCACAGGCCGTCCGGGATGCCACCGCCACCGCCGGATGCCACGTCCTGACCGCGAGGCTCCACGGGCGGCCCAACAGCCCCAGGCGACGCGGGCGAAGGGCTCACCACCTGTCCGTCGCCACCGTCCCCCCCGCGCCGCCCGTTCGCTCCCTCACAGCGCCCGTCGCTGGCTTCCCGGCGCCGCCGCGGCTCGGATCTCCTCAGCGGGCTCGCAGGACGCCCGCGCATGCGCCGCTCCCTGGCGCGCGGGGGCTCGCAAATACCCGGGCTCGCGCCGCCCGAGCCCGCGCGCGAATCCACGAGATGCCGCTGCGGCCCGGCGGAGGGAAATGTGCGAGAGAGGCTATTGGATAGCCCGGCCTAGGAGGCCAGGTCCCTCCGCCCACCCCGAGCCTTTGGCTGCAGCTAGCGCAGAAGGGGGTCGCGGTCCTGCGTGTGCAAGGCCACAGTGCCTCCTGCCAGGCGTACACCGAGATGGCCGCTCGCCCTCTGGTCAGAGAGAAGAGAACCAGCAATAGGGGGACGTGGGGGGGCGCAGGGGGGAGGACATCGTCATTAACCTCATCTCGTTGTCACAGTGCAGTCACAGCCACATCTTCCAAAAGGTCCTCCTCTGCCATGAGGGTTGGGGAGTGGGGCTAGCAGAGTGGGATCGCCTCGAAGGAACCGAGTGAAGTGCACAGGTCCCTGAGCTAGGATGCCGCATCTAGGCCAAGGCCGCTAACACCTCCTGAGGTCTTTCGTTGAGTTGGCTGCTTTGATTGAAATGTGTGGAGCCTGGAGAAGCTTAGCGGCCTTCCTAGTAGAGAAGCCTTTCCTCTCCAGACTCTTTTAGATAGGCACACCAGACCTATGCCACAAGCGCAGGCAGGCTGCGTAGGTCTCCGCCGCCAGCCATCCTGAGTTCCGGCTCCCTCCTAGAACTTTCTTCCTTCTTCTCCTTCTTAGAATTCATTCACCTTGATGGCTACCAACATGACCTTATGGCCCCCTGCTGTCAACTGCTGGGTAAAGACCGGGAACTTCAGGACTCAACATTTGAACGCAGCATATAGCAAATCATCTCTTGTCACCAGTACTGTAAGTTCAAAGCCTTGGTGTCATGCCTCGCTAGCACTCTTGGATGCCCTGTTCGTCAAAGCCCACCTCAGCATCTCTTCCAGGAAGCCTAACCTGGTACTGCAGTTAACACAGTAACACAACGGCAGCTTTTCTCTCTTTTGTTTTAAGATTTATTTGAGAGAGAGAGATAGAGAGAGAGAGAGAGAGAGAGAGAGAGAGAGAGAGAGAGAGAGAATGTGTGTGTGTGTGTGTGTGTGTGTGTGTGTGTAAGTGTGTAAGAGAGAGGGGGGGTCCCCTGGAAAAGCAGTACCCCCAATGCCAAAGCCATTTCCCAGCCTCCTCCTTACCTCTTTTGTCTGGGATTTCGGGTATCCATTTGTACCTAACAGCTCTAATCTTTCTCCCAAAGGACTGTCAGCTTATTAGCTTGTAGGCAAGCTTTAGGCTAAAGTCATCTTTCTGACCGCTCAGCTCCTACCCAAGTCAACTTTTAGTGCATGGCCATTAATTAAAAAGCAAGACTAGAATAAGAATATTCTGTTGCACTCAACCTGTAATTATAGCACTCTGGAAGGTGAGGCAGAAGAATCCTGTTTGAGCCCAGTCTGGGCTACATACAGAGACCTTGCTTTATAAAATGTTTCAATTTAAAAAAAAAAAGAGTATCTTAGTAATTGCCAGATCTTGTCAATTCCTTATTCAAAGTGTCCTGACTGTCCTCATTCTCACCTGGATTACTGACACTACCTCAGGGTCTATGAACTCTCTCCTCCACCGATGAAGGCTGGCACTCCTGCCCAGAAAATGACTGTTCTGTGAGCAACTGAATCTCTCAATAACCAGATACACTTTGAGAGCAGAAGAGAGATGCAGGAGCCAAAGCACAACAACAGAGATGCCCTTATTTGTTTAGCTAGCTCTTCCAGGAACTTAGACCCCAGGACAATGTCAGTCACGGAGGTCATGCCACAGAATGGAACCACATTCCCACAAAGCTCTCTCCAGAGAGCTCTGACCAGCAGGCAGGCCCGGGCAGCACAGGTCTTCTGAACACCCATGAAGTTCTTATTTCACCCTCTGTTTCATCCCCTTGAGTGGTGTAGTAATGACAGGTGCAGAGCCTAAGGTCCCGTTTTCCCAAAGTTTACTCCCATTTCCAAACAAAGAAAATCCGCCCTCCTTCAGCACATCTCGGCTCTGAAGTCAGAGACTACTCATTCCAGCTGGTGAGACGGGGAGGGGAGGCAAGGAGGAGTAAAAGGACATTTGGTTAAGTTCTGGACTCTTTAGTCTTGCTGTCGGCACTAAATTTAGATTGTTTTCTTGAGAATACAGCAGAAGGACACAGTATCCATTGTGGAGAATCCGACCTCAGCAGGACAGTGCGCCTGCTCTTCTGTCCCAATAGCATCTGGTCCATGCCTTCCCCTTCCCTTCCTCAGGCTCTCAGCCCACGTGACAACCCCCAACACACAACCCTCCAGCCGTAAGCTGATTTCCAGCTTGCATCTGAAAATCAGAATCCTCACTGACCTCCACGTCCTCTTTATCCAGTTTGTTTGTGTTCCTGCCAGGACCCAGGCTCTTACTGTTTCTTTGGAAGCCTCTGTCTCACATTTCCACCCTGCCCTGCTCCACAGGCTCCTACTGCTTCCTGGTCCAGGAAGACCAGCTTGTCCGCAGCCTCACCACTCCTCAGCCGCGCATTCTTCCTCCTCTCTTCCATCTGACTTTAGAAGAGAACTGTTAAGTCCAGGTCCTTTTACGTCAGTGTCATTTATTTGATTCTCAGCCCCTCGCGGTCCGATTTCTAAGCTTATCACCTAAAGCCTGCTCTCTCAGAACTCTCCAGAGCTATCCTAATTCTAGACACTGCCGTCTAACCATTTCTTGATCTGCTGGGGCTTTTGTGAACAATATCCCACGGCCCACAACCTCTTTCATCCTGACGCTTTCTCCAGGTAGAAAGTAAGTTTTTCTGTACCACCAGGGCCTTTTTTTCCCTGCAGCACTGACTCTTCCACCTTGCTCTAAAAGACAGAGTGTGTCTGCTTGGCACATTGACGACCATCCATTTTATTCCTCGGTGGCGAGGGTTTCGTTTATTTTAGGCCCACACAGAGGCTATCAGTACCTGGCACCTAACAAGAATGTGACATATCCTCTCTTGTGAATGCTCTACCTGCACATCCACTGGAACCATAATAAAATTAGAATGACAAAGAAAACAGGGACACTTTAGCAAATCACAAATCTCCCAATCAGAAGCTCGCATTAATCAGAATAAATTTTCTTATAATAAGAACATCAAATTTAATCATGAGCCATCTTACTGAACAGCTATATAAAAAGATAAACATGGTAGAACAATTTAAGAAACAAAGAAACCCGCAAACAGTTTGACTTAGCATGTCTCCATTACTGTTGGTTTTGCCTCATTACCTTAAATGATAAATTGCAACTTGATGACTGAGGAAGGAATCAAATTTTCAGCAGGAAATCCCTTTATCCTAGTGGCTATTAAAAGTAGCTGTAATGAAACAGATTTCTTAAATAATGTATAAGAAATGCAGAAAAGTATCATATTTCCTCTGTTGATCAATAACCCTTTTACCATGAGCTAACTCTATAATGGCAAATCCCTCATCACCTTTGGCAAATGAGACTGACCCTCTCTACAGCTCTGTCAGCTTGCACTTCAAGCCTTCTTGTTCCCTTCTGCCTCAAGATTCAGACAAGCAGCATTTAAGGAGCCAGCCAGGCTGATGACTCAGCTCATAAAACAATGTGTGGCCACAAAGATGATGTTTATCCAGGAGCATTCTGGAGGCTCTCGCTACTGAAGTCGGCAAGCTGTGGGTATGTGGCACACGATGCTCATTCTCCCAAGAGTTTCTGGTAACAGAGAGAAAACAGCACTCATTTTCTTTCCCAGCAGTTGATCTCATATGATGCTCTGTCTAAACAGAATGGTAAGAAAACTTCAGAGAAATGCACTTGGCATAGAGGCAAATGCAAATAGAATGCAGGGGACACAAGTGGCACCTTGCCTTCCCTTGACCAGGAGGAACCTACACAAAGCCCAGGAGCAAAGGATGAGGCTTACACAATTAACCTCTGCCCTGCTGGTTCCCTCCAGGTGTGAGCCTCCTCTGGTTGGTAGAATGCCTGCAGCGCTAGTTTTCTTTATGGAGGGAAACACCCAAGGTAGCCTCTTTCCCACCAAACTGACACCTTGTAAGAAGCTGCCTCTGAGGCAGCCCCGGGGAACAAAGGGCTAACCCAGAACACAGAGACAGCTGTCCAAGTTAGGGTCTTTGTAGGTAAGGAGACCTAAAGTGGCTAAAAAAAGCATTATTAGCATTTTGCCTTAAAAAAAATTTTTTGCAATGAATATCTATGCAGTGGGGAGGGAATAGGGACAAGTGTGAAAGAGAAACAGATTAAGCAATGCAATATTTCATTATTTTTCCTGAAATGACAAACTTTAACCATCTGTTCCTATTTAATCAACCCATTCAAAATATTGTTAAAATGTAGATTTTTTTTTTTTTTTGCAGTTAGCCAGTGTCTTCAAATGAAGAAAAACCAAGGTTCTTCTGACTTCAACTCTTGAGGATTGATAGGGCGTTTCCCGCCAAAAGGAACACCCCAAGATGTATCCCAATGTGCCTAAGAACCTGTGGCACTTATTGCCTCAGCCAACACTGAGGTCCTTGGAGACAGTAACAAGATGTCCTTTTTTTTTTTTTCTTTCATCCTCAGTGCCTGACCCAGTGGATGCCACACTTAGTAGGCACTCAAAAAATATCCTTTGAATGAATACACTACTAAAAGAAGGCTTTCACTTTATCTCTTTGTTTCATTTGCTTATTATTTTTTGGCTAAGGAAATGAGCAAAAACAGGATGCAGAGTGAGATACCCCCAGAAGGAAGGGCCAACAGATAGAAGTTTGGCATTACTTAGTTCTCCTTCCTCTTGGGGAAAATAACGTTGCCCTTGAATTTCTATACCAAGTCACCAAGGAGGGATTGAAATTAAAAACCTTGGAGAGTAATTAGCAACAAAACGTTCTAATGTCAAGAAGTGAATTTTATGGGGCCATATTTGTAATATTAATTGAGCCTCTGTGTAGCCAAATGGTGAAATTATTGCTCTAATACAAATAGGCCCAAAAGAGAAAAACAGCTCAAAATAGCACAGATATTGCAAATCAGGACAGAGGTAATTTCTCTACACATAAAAAGCAACCAATTGCAATGCATTCACCAACTCACTGAAGTGCAAAACTAAGCCTGTTTGCTTGACGCAGCCCTATCTACCCAGTATCTGAATTGCTGTGGGACTGGGACTAAGAAGGGAACTGAGACTTTGTTCCTATGCTTTTCACATTGAATGCGAAATTTTTACAGCATTCCTTCACATATATAAAGAGGGGAGAGAGGGGGAAGGGAGAGGAAGGGAAGGCAGGGGGAAGGAGGGAAGGCAGGGAGAGAGAGAGAGAGAGAGAGAGAGAGAGAGAGAGAGAGAGAGACTGTGATGGAAGATGTTCATGGTCTTTTTCATCATAGGATTTATGATATAATCTTAGGAAATAGAAAGTGAGCCAGTTATCACATAAGCAAACCTCAGAGACACAAAACCCCTATAGGAAGGGAACATCAGTCAGGGGCCTGACCTAGTTGGCAAGTCAGGGAAGACTTCCTGGAGGAAGTGCTACTTGACTTGGAGCCTGGTGAAGCAGACGAATCGGCCAAATAAAGGAGAAACCATTCTAGACAGCAGGAGCACTGGGGAGGTAGATGCCCTAGGAAAGCTGCTGGATGTACCTAGGATATAAGCAGGCAAGTGGAGAGCAGGAAGAGATATGTCTGCAGTAAGAGGCAGAGCCAGGTCTAGCGACACTGGTGGGTCTTGTGGCATTGTGCCTTAGGCATTATCAGACTCTGACAAGCCATCCCAAGACACATGAGTAAGATAGGCCTCTGAGACAAAGCTTTTAGAAGAAATCTTGAGTATGTTTAGGAAGAGTCTAGGAAAAGGCCCCATCTACTGGAGTACTGGGCTCAGAGATTACCTTTGTCTTCCAGTTTTCTGAGTACCCCAATAAAGACTAACCGCATAAAAATGACCTAGGCCCACTCCTCACCCAGGATCACTCCAGCCTTCTCTCTCTCTCTTCCCTGAGCCAATCCCTCTTTATTCTCAGGACAGCCTACCTGTAAGGCCTCCAGCCCCCGTTCCCCAGGCTCAGAAGGAGAAAGCAGTGCACCTCCACACTCAGCCTAGGCTCCAGAGTTGCAGAAGAGTCCAGAGACCCCCTGTTCAAGGTGCAGACTTAGCAATTTGGGTTTTCCTAAAACTCCGTGCACGCTAAGCGTCTGAGGAAAGAAGAGCACTGAGCATGCTGGGAAACAACTGGGCCTAAATCTGATCAGGGACCTTGGTGATTTTTTTTCCTTGAGAAACATCCTTTTGAGAGTGGAAAAACAAAACAAAACAAAACTCGAAAGACTTTCATGAGAACAGATCTCGAATTTGTGCTTAGAAAATGCAAGGTCCTGACCCAGAGAGAAACAATATTCACCCTGTGGCCACTGAGGAAGAAAAACGTGAAGAAAGAGGAGACTAGTCTTCAATTAACATTGAGGGCGAGGGATCAGAACTTATTATGCACAGTCATGAATTATAAAGCAATCAGAGAAGTAATATTGGTCTACCAACCTGCTGTGCCAGAATCCTCCGAAAATTTTTATGAGAACTCATCATTGACTGGCCTTGCTAAAACTACCTCTGCACTCGGCCTCCCACCCCTGGCCCCAGTCACTCTAGCCCACTCCTAACTCTGCTTCCATTTTCAGGTAACTTTGCAATAAAGAATAGAGCTTAAGGCTCTAGACTCAGAACTGGACACTTCCATGCTGTGTGACCCTTGTAATTGAACCTCTCTGAACCCAGTTTCCTCTAGCAAGTGAAAATTACAATGCCTTCAATAGACGCCGATGAGGATAATACCTGTAACATTCTCAATAGAGAGCACGGCACAGGGCAAAAGCTCATTCAACACTGGAATCCTGCTCCTCTCCTCATCTTAGACCCATAAGCGCTGGGTAGGACCTGCCTTTCTGCCAAGCCAGGCTGAGAGACCTGGTTTGGCCACTCCTGCCCAGTTGGGCTGTCCACGTCTGCCTTTTATCAGCCAGCACTTAGATGAGCACCAGCCTCCTCTCTTTATTTAACACCAAAAGTATTGATTTCCCCATTCTCTCTTCATGATACAACACCCTCGAGATCTATAAATGCCATCCACTCTCCTCCATGGCCATCAAATCCCCTGCTCACAGTCCCTCTCCCCTACAGCCACAGGGTCCTCAGCTGCTGAGCCATAGATACGTTTCATTTTGCACTTGCTTAAAGGTCAAACATGAATTTTTCCCCATTATTGTACTGTGTCTTGTCACACAGACTCTCTGTTTCATGGATTAGTCACAGTCTTGCTATCAAATTAAATATTCCTCGGTGGTTATTTTTAGAGAGATCTTTTTCTAACTCTCCATGGTGCAGTGATGTGTGTGCCCCCACAGCTCTGGAATCCAGGCATTAGCAGGTGGGCTCCAAACTCTGTGAGGGCTCAAATTGCTCTAGAAAGCAGCGGCCAGTGGGAATGCAGATTCTGTAACCTGGCTCTGTCCACAATTCCCTGGCAAGTGAAAAATATGTTGCTCCCCTATGCCTTGGGTGACCGGTCATCCACCACTAAGTCCAATAAAGGCTCAGGAAACTCTTGACACAATTGTTACGTTAAGCCACCTCTTATTTAGGTGCCCCCCCCCCATTCTAGTGCAAGGACAACAGTGTCCTCATTTCCTGCACCCTCATGGAAGCTTCCTAACCTATTCCCATGAGCTCTGCTTGCATAACTAGGCCGTCATCAATAGAAAAACGAGGCCCTCAAAAGAGAGCAGAATCTCAGATTGGCTGGAGTGGGTGTGCTTGCTAAGGAGGCTTTTTTTCCACCTGCCTAAAAGCACAGTGTAGATAAGGAGTTCTACATACTTCGGGCCTTAAGGTGGTCAATGCATAGTTGAGACAGCCATATCCACAAAGTGACAAAATTATAATTGCTGACAAAATTTAGCATTTCTTCTTGGGGGATCCTCTGTGAGGAGGGCAGCAAATACCACATTCCCAATGTCCCCTTGCATGTACGTGTCTCTAGTGACTGTGGCATATAAGCGCCCTCCTCAGAGCAGTTGAGTCTTGGGGAGAGATAGGAAAATAATTCTGGGGTCAGTTCATAGTTCTATTTGACTTCATACTAAGCTGTTTCCTCCAAAAAGCCTGTATCACCAAAATGGTGGTGGTGGAGGTGGTGGTAGTGGTGGTGGTGGTGGTGGTGGTGATGATGATAATATTTGTTGTTGTTGTTGTTGTTGTTGTTATAAATGTTTTTACCTCTACCTAGACTTTCCTTTCTCAACTTATTCAGAAGTGGAGTGGGAGGAGGGGAAAAATACTTTTTGGAGTGCTGATGGCTTTTTAAGAGGTCCCTACATACTGCAAGTGCTTAAGACACTCAGAGGCAAGCTGGGGGCTACGTAGACTGGAAGAAAATCCAAGAATGCTTGGCTAAAGAGGCTATGTCTCAAAGAATATTTGACTTGACATAGCCAAGGAGTAAGTAGAGGCACTCCAGGAAGAGGGTCTCACAAACCAAGATGCAGAGGGGGGGAGAAATAGAGGTCTATAGAAGGAAACAAAACAAGTCAAACTAAAGCCCAGGGTTTCCTTTGGGGACATAGCAGTAGGTGGAGACTAAAGAATTCTGAGCCATCAGTAGAGACTAGACTAATAAATCGCTTAAGAGGTGTTTCCAGAAGTTTCTCTGAAGTCCATGAAGAGTGGCTATAGAGAAAGCCAGTGGCTATGGAGAGTGGTTGGAGATGGGGGAGGGGCAGGAGGGCACAATCATTTGACTTGGTTTACTTCAGTGAGGACAGACCAGGCAGGGCTCGGGGAGCCACTCAGAGACCTCACTGAGAAAGATACTAATGTGATTCACTCTTTCGGAGCTGCTTGCTCCCATGGAGAGAAATAGAATCAGTAAATGAACAGATGGGAAAATGAGCATCTTATTTAACCACCAAAGGAAGACAAATTGAAGCTATCATGAGACCTCTTCTTTGGCGCATCAATTTTTAAAAAAATTAAATGACAAATGTGTAGGCAGTTGGGAGTGTTGAACTGGGTATTCCAAGTGGGGTGGGTCCAGTTGATCCCCAACCAACAAAATGGCTATAAAAGCAAAAAAAAAAAAAAATGCACTTACTAGTTTTGTAGACATGGACCAAGAGTATTTATTTCTATTTTATTTCTATAGATATTCAATGTAATGCTGTTTATAAATATTAGATATGACCCAACTGACCATCTATAGAATTGCTTGAACAAGAGACACTGCACTATGCAATTTCACTATGAAAGCCATATATCAACATGGAAAACATGTATTATACAACATTCAGTGAAAAATAATAGAGCTTATGCAAGAACAAATGCGTGTGAATACAAACCAGAATAAAATGTGTCAAAAGATAATCCATTTCTTTTTTGCAATTTCCTAATGTGTATGTACAGTTTCCGTCTTAAAATCAAATGTATAAAGCATTGTAACTTTTTCAGTATACTAACACACATAGGCAGAATGTGGCACTGAACAACACTGGAGCCCACCCTTGCACCTTCCTTGGACCTCACCTCTGCTGGACACAACAGGACTGATAGAGATGCAGTACAACTCTGAGAAGGGATTCCTACACTTGCTTTACCCTCCCTAGCCTGGTTGGTCTATAGCATCTGCCAGCCTCCAAACCCTGCCTTGCAGGACACTGGGCCTATTTTTTTTTCTTTGTGGCCAGTGAGGCCTCTGAACAGCAAAAGCTCCTTAAAGCTTTTTTAAGAGGTAAGGGAGAGAGGTTTCCTCTACCACCACCACCACCACCACCACCACCCACGATGGGCTGCACACCTCTGCCTCCACATCAATAGCTCTCACCTCACCCAAATAGGCCTCCAGCGCTATTGCTCCACAGAGATGCCTTCCTTGACTCTACAGAGGATGCCTCTAATGCCAGCTCTCATGATTGCTTCTCTGTCCTTGTCCTACTTTTCCTACTCCGCAGCATCTTACACATTAACCAGCCGTTTCTGGGAACACTTGCGTTTTAGAGTCTTATAATAAACTATATAGTCAGGCCTCCAGATCCGTGGATTTCCACATCAGTGGTTTAAACCAACATTGGAAAATAGATTTTTTTAAAAAATTACATCTGCACTAGACACAATTTTTCTCATCATTATTCCCTAAACAAAACAGTATAATAGTTATTAGCATAGCAGTTACATTGTACTAAGTATTAAAACTGATCTAGAAATGATTTAAAGTACTTATGAGAGTATGCATAAGTTACATGCAAATACTGTCATATTATATAAGAGACTGTAGCATCTACAGATTTTAGTACATGTGGGGCTCTTGGAATCAATCCTCCATTAATATCAAGGAACAGTTGTCCTCTCTTGCTTTTCCTATCTGGCTATTCTTTGTCCATTTACTTTTCTGATAACCTTCTCATTGCCTGTGATGGTTATTTTGAGTGTCAACTTGAGTGGATTAAGAGATGCAGGTAAGGCATTAGTAAGACACACCTTTTGTGGTGTCTGTGAAAGTGCCAACTGAGCAACAGTGTTCCCTCTTCTCTGCTTCCTGATCCTCTGTGATATGAAAGAACAGCCTCCTGCTACCTCCCCCACCCCTGCCATGGTGGACCCATGAACCATTAGCCAAAATAAACCTTTCCTCTCTTAAGTTGCCTTTTCATCAGTGGTCATGAAAAAGTATCTAATATATCTTCCTTCAATCCCTATTTCTATCTTAGTTACTTTTCTAGTGCTGTGGTAAGATACCCTGACCAAGGCAACTTAAAGAAGAAAGAGTTTATTAGGGGCCTACGGTTTCAGAAGGTGAGAGTCAGTGACCATCACGGTCAGAGGCACGGCAGCTGGCAAGCAGGCATGGTGCTGGAGCAGTAGCTGCGATCCTCCATCTTCATCTATAGTCATGAAGCAGAGAGAAAGCTAACTGGGAATGGCATGGACGTTTGAAACTTCAGAGAGTGGCCCCAGTGACACAGCTCCTCCAACAAGGCCATGCCACGCCTCCTAATCCTTCCCGAAGAGTTCTACCAACTGTGGACCAAGCATTCAAATATATAAGCCTATTGTGGCTATTGTCAATTCAAACAACCACTGGCTCTTTTCCTCTCTCTTCTCTCCTCAATTCTCTCCTCTTCTCCGCTTCTCTCCAATTCTGTCTGTTTTTATAGCTTTGAGCCACATCTAAGTCATGCTGTCTCCCAGTGTCTGAAGTAGCTGGAATATTACAGCTGCCTTCCAAAGATCAAGAATGTCAAATAATATCTTGAAAGGAAGGTGACAATGCTGCCATCCCAGTCTCCTCATCTCGAGCGGAAGCTTTTTCACCTCTTCAAATGACTTTAACAGTTATCCTTGGTGTCCTCGCCCCCTCCCATATTCATCCACAGTGGGTTTAATGACTCTAACTCCAAATCCATCCAAACCTCCCAATTCTCTCAAGCCAAACCACCTCCTTCTTCTGCTTGGAATTCTCCATCTCCTTGCTCTCTGCTTTCTTCTACATTTGCCCCTAAGATCCTTCCCAGGCTGCCGGAGGAATTAAGTGTGAATCGTAGCATAGAGTAATGACTTTTTAAAAATTTTATTAATTTACTCATATTACATCTCAATGGTTATCCCTCCCTTGTATCCTCCCATTCCTCCCTTCCTCCCTCCCATTTTCCCCTGACTCCCCTCCCCTATGACTGTGACTGAGGGGGACCTCCTCCCCCTGTATATGCTCATAGGGTATCAAGTCTCTTCTTGGTAGCCTGCTATCCTTCCTCTGAGTGCCACCAGGTCTCCCCACTCAAAAGTCGTGGTCAAATATGAGGCACCAGAGTTCATGTGAAAGTCAGACCCCAAGAATAATGACTTCTTGAGAATGTAAGTCCCAACCTGTATGTTGTGCTGAATTGAAGTCACGGTCAATTCAACAAGGCAAGGAAAACAGAGCCACACAAGACTGAAAAGGAAATTCCAGGAATTACATACCTGTAATACCAGCACACAGGAGGTGGAGGCAAGAATATTGTGAGTTCAAGGCCAGCCTGGACCATGAGGCCCTAATGCACAAGAAAGAGATGGAATGGAGAAGAAAATAAGATTGGAAAGGAAGACATAAAGCTGTCTTTATTCACAGATAGAATAATTATGTGTGGTGAATAGAAGAGTAAATAAATACATTTAGTAAAATCATAGAACACAAGATCAATGTAAGAAAAACAATTATACTTCCATAAACCAGCAATAAGCTAGTGGGATATTAAAACATTCTTAACTGTCACTTACAATCACATCCGAAAACTAAAAATACTAGGAGCAATAAAAGGGAAAGGGCTGTTAATGCGATGTGGATAAATCTCCAAAAGAAATCAAACACAAAGGGCTGCACATGTACATGCCATAAAATCCCCTGTTATGAACTTCTAGAATAGGCAGATATTATAGAAATCAGGCCCTATTTCCTGGATTCAGAAAAAGAAATGACTAGAAACTGATGATGGACATGTTCTAAATCCTGCCTGGAAATTCATAACATGCTCATAATAGTTACAGCAAGATTAGCTAAATTCTTGTTCAGATTCCATTCTATGTAATCTTTCTTGTTTGCTTGTTTGTGTTTGTTCTTTCAAGACAGGGTTTCTCTGTGTAGCGCTGCCTACCCTGGAACTCTCGTTGTAGAACAAGCCGTCCACGAAGAACAAGACGTGTGCCTGCCTCTGCCTTTAATCCCAACACATGCGAGGCAGAAGCAGATCTCTGAGTTCAAGGTCAAGCTGGTCTACAGAGTAAGTTCCAGGACAGCCAGGGCTACATAGACAAACCTTGTCTTGAAAAACAAACAAACAAAAAGAGTACAAGTAACAGCTGGTCCCAGAGCTCCAGCCTTTCCTGGCAAGGGCCAGTCTTCAAGGAACTGAACTAGGAAATTCTGCAGTGCCTTTGAGCGGGAAGTGCCCAATCCATGACTGTGACATTCCACGAGACCAAATCTGAAAGCTGCGGAGCATCTTTAGGAAGGTTTTCTCTTCCCCCTTGCCAGTACAGGACACAGCTTATGGTTTTTTTTGTTTTGGTTTGGTTTTGGTTTTGGTTTTGGTTTTTCAAGACAGGGTTTCTCTGTGTAGTCTTGGCTATCCTAGACTCACTTTGTAGACCAGGCTGGCCTCGAACTTACAATGATCCACCTGCCTCTGCCTCCCGAGTGCTCGGATTAAAGGTGTGCACTACCACCGTCCGGCAACATAGCTTATGGTTGTGAACTCATGTCTAGATGCGGAGAATCCCTAGGGCTTCTTGAATGGTGAAGAAAGCGAAAGTGAATCCTGTAAAGTGTCCCCCGCCCCCAGCTCTGAATAATGACGTGGAGACCTTTATATTTATTAATGTTTCAGGCACTATAGCTGGGCAAATACTCAGCTGTTCTAACACTACCTCCCAGCCACATGGCCTGTTACCTGCCATCTTAGTGTCACCCTGGCTGCTTCTCCATGCATGTCTTCATAGTGACTTCTGCCTCTGGTCCCTACCTGAGACCCTCTCTCTGGGCTCAGAAGTCCCGGCTTACCCTCTCCTGCCCAGCTATTGGCTGTTCAGCTCTTTAGTTAACCAATTGGAAGGTGATGAAGAACAATGCTTACAACATACCAAAACAGAAGATGCTTCATAATAGTGACAATGCCAAAGTCCAGGCTGCAACCAGATCTCTGGGTACTGAAACCAGCATTTGAATACATAAGTGTACTAAAACATCCTCCAACAGATCCCTGTCACTGGCAACCACTAGCCAGGCAGACCACTAGGGCTGGTGTCTGGGCCCAAAGTCCCCAAACTCAACTGTGGAATTCCAGCATCCACTGCATTTGTTAATTTCCTCAGTGCTGTGCCAAATTACCTGACAAAAACACCTTAGAGAAAGGAGGGTTTATTTCACCTCACAATGGAAGGCCGCAGCCTGTCGTGGCTGGAAGGCACGGTAGCAGGACTGTCCAGGGTTATGACGCAGAAGGGATGAACGCTGGTGGTCAGCTCACGTTCCTCTTCTTATTCGGTATAGCAACACAGCCCACATTTAGAGTGCGGTGTCTTCCCACCCTAATTAACTTAATCTAGAAACTCCCAACAGGCATGCCCCTGTTTCCATGGTGATCCTAAGTCCCACAGAGCTGATAACCAAGACAAACCATCACACCCATAAAAACCTAAGCTCCCTTGAATTCACTGCGTCCTTACTTCCTCCAGGCCACATCATGTGGCAACAAGTTACTCCTTGAGGCTAGCTCTCTGAAGTAACCAACCCTCCCACCCCACGTCCAGAGCAACAGGACAAAGACCTTCCAAAAAGCACACTCTGGGAGGCAGGTGGAGGAGGAGCAGCTGTCCTGTGGGAACATCCTGTGGTCCCTTGACAGTACTCCCATCCCCTTAAGGCCCCGCCTCTTACAGCCAGGTTCAGCAAGTCCCTTCCCAGAATCAGGCTTTGACCTTTCCCAAGTCCCCTCTTTCTTCTAAACCCACCTCAAGCCCTGAGATCAAGCAAAGCGGCCACTCTCTTCCCAGGATCTCTCCCCAGCCCTGATTCTAGGAACACCCTGCCTGGACAGCCTGTAAGGGCTGGCCATGTCTCTACCCAGAGAGAGGGGCTCCATTACAGACAGCCTGTGGCTTTCAACATCTCTACAGCTTCAGGTACAGTCAGGGAGTCCTGATCACAAGCTGGGGGAAGGAGACTCTTGACTCTTGCTGGCTGAGACTGTGATATACAATATTACTGAGAACTTCTGATTACCCCAACCTGAGCGCACGACCCTACCAGGCATCCACATAAACGCCAGTGAAATGCATGAGAGCTCGCCAAGAGGAACTGCCCCCTCTTTCCCTGGTCTAGTAGATACAGCACACTCTATCTTTGCAGACTCTATCTCTAGGCTAGAGAGATGACTCAGTGTATATATAGTGGTGTTATCTGTGCAAGTGTGAAGACCCAAGATCGATACCCAGCATCTATGCAAAAGCACACATATAATCTCAAGTTGGGGAGGCAGACAGGAAGATTCCTGAGGCTTGTTGGCCAGCCAGACCAAATGAATTGACAAGCTTGAGTCTAGTGAGAGTCTTTGCCTCAACAAACAAGTTGGTGAATCAACTGAGGAGTGACACCCAATGCTCACCTCCAACCACCAGACACATGTACACAAACCTACACACATTATGCACATGAACAAAGCAGACACTCAAGTCTACATCCTGATGTGAGTTATATCTCTTTCAATATTTAATTTTATTAATTTTAATTATATATATGGGGGAGTGTGTGTTGAGTACAGGTGGCCCTGGGGTCCAGAGGCATCAGATTCCCACTGGAGTTGTAGTTACAGGTGATGTGAGTGACCCGACTTTTGAGACGGGAACCAACCTCAGATCTGCTCGAAGAACAGTACACGTTCTTTTTTTTTTTTTTTTTTTTTTGGTTTTTTTGAGACAAGGTTTCTCTGTGTAGCCTTGGCTGTCCTGGACTCGCTTTGTAGACCAGGCTGGCCTCGAACTCACAGTGATCCACCTGCCTCTGCCTCCCGAGTGCTGGGATTAAAGGCATGTGCCACCACGCCCGGCTCAGTACACGTTCTTAACTGCTAACCCATCTCTCCCTCCAACCCAATGTGTATCTTTTTTACATCTTAGTATAAGAAGACATGGCCATTGCATTTGCTGATACTAACAGCCCCAGAAAACTGTGTATCCACAGGTTAGTGAGTTCAACTTATTGCCAACACTAAGAGAGTAAATGCACCCCACCAACCAGTGTGGCTCTTCTGTAGAGTCAAAGGCCAGAAGAGGGCTGATATACGTTGAGCCAACCTACCACCCTAAGCCCTGGGCCTGACCTGCTCTGTGCAGTCAGTACTTAGTCTAGTGAAAGACACCTCCAAAGAGCTGTTTTAGCTGGTACAATGTCCGACACCTTTAATCCCTGCATTTGGGGGCCAGGGGCAGAAGCAGGCAGATTGCTATGAATCCATGGCCAGCCTGATCTATAGAGTTCCAGGCATATAGAATGACATGAGGAAACCCTATCTCAATCCCACCCCATCCCCCCCCCAAAAAGGGGGGAAGCTATTTCCTGAAGCCTGGTAGGCTGTCCACATGCTCTCTCCTGTTTAGGAGAGGCTGGTGGGAAACAGCCTCTCCAGGAGCAACGTGAACTCCTTACCCCTCTGCTATCCTCTGCTTTGAGCCTCAGCACTTGCTCCTTTTTCTGCCCATGGTATCCTTCTTTTTCCTCTTCTTGTAACCAACATTTGGTCATTTACCCCTAGCTGAACACCTCTACCTGACTCCTCAACTGTGGGCTCCAATTTTGGACATGGAGTCCCATCTGCTTAGCCAGTTCCAGCCACAGAGTACAAGAAGCTTGCCTGTTGTAGACATCCAGAGCCGGTCCATTCCATCACCCAGCTGACTTGGGGTGCATGCCTGTGCCCCCACAAGCCTCTTGCTCCCTTTACAACCCTATAGGAGAGTAAGTATCTCTGGACCTGCCTTCCTTGTCTCCCTAGCAGCCTTGGCAGTCTCATGACACAGCCTACTATGCCTGGCAGGGACCTTCACAAAGAGGCCCAAAAGATGTGGGCAGCTCCATCAGACAGGAGCTCTGATGCAGCCCCTCCCAGGAAGGCTCCAACCTATGACTCAACACTTCTGAATGCCATCATGCCCCACACAGATGTCTGTGCGAGGCGAATTTTTTTTTTCAGGACCTGTGACAAGTTGAGAGTTCTACAGAATGTCATGTTTTACCTTTTCTAGTCTCATAATCTAAGGGACAGGCATTGTTACCCATCTATCCTAATAAGCAAAGGGATCAGACTGACTAAAGGGATTACTGATGTCTTGGAGCAGAGTCAAAAAGGAACCCCAGCTTGTATGGCTGGTGTTCTCATTTGCAGATAAATACCCTGACTTTAAACATTTTGTCCATGCCCACGGTCAGCCAGAGCCACAAAAGATCACCTTTTCCCGGTAACCAGGAATAACGGTGATCAGGGGAGGGGAAGGATCGATCAGTGATGTCTCAGCTAGGACAGATCTGGGAAGCGAGCAGAGCATCCACCCTCTTTGGCCAGTGCAGATTTTTTTTGGGAGGAGACTATGGAGATCCGTGGCCCTGGCCATGCCATAGCTGTTCAAGCTCCAGGGACTTTGCTTGCAATATGGGTATAACTTCTGCTTCAGAAGTTACTGGAAGAACAGAAACATAAGGGAGGCCATGTGAGATATATCTGGCACACAAAACTTGAGCTGAAAACTCTGCTTGCAATGAGCCCAGCCCCTCAACAGATTGGCCTTCTTCAGTAGCCCAAGACCCTTCATCCAGCTCCTAAAAATAGCTACCTATGTTGGGCTGAATAGCCTAGATGTCCTACCACCTGAAAGGGAGGCTGGCCTGGGATATTTACACACACTGGGATGAAAGCCTGCTTTGTGGAGAAGCTGAGAAGCATACCTCATCCTTGCGCAGAGAATCTCTCTGCCAGACGGGAGAGTCAGCTGCCCCTGGTTTGCTGTGGACACTTTACACTATGCCTGGAGCAGAGGCAACTTTTGCAGAATCTGGACTCTTTGAGGGTAGGCCTAGGAGGAGGAAGAATAACCCAGAGGTCATTTTGCCATCCCAGAGCCCTGTCTCCTGTCCTGTCCAGCTCTGGACCTTAGCAAGCCACTGAACTACTCCAAATCTTGTTTTTTTCCATATGTAAACTGGGGATCGTAGTGCTTGCCTTTGCGGGGTTGAAGATGTATTTTGATAATGTCTAGTGCAGTGGTCCATAAACTTTTTTTAGAGCACATAAATTCATGCTCAATTTAAATCTCAAGAGAAATCCCAGGGTATAAAATAGCTCCCTGTTGGCAGCAGAAGTGTGAGGCAAGGAGCTAGGACTCCTCCACCAAATGCTGGGAGTTCGGGGAGTCCAACACAGCTGAGACCTGGCTCCAACTCTTTGACAGCCAGCTCTGGAGTGAACTGCAAATGCCACAGCAGCAAGAGGAGGTGGATGGATTGTTTGACAAACTGGCATCAAAGGTGGGTGTATCTCTAGGAGAGACAGGGGTGAAGAGTAGGGATGGGAAAGGGGTGCACTAGGGGCACGTAGAGGAAGAAGTTGCCTCTAAGTGTCCACCATCTCATACTGAGGACCCCACTCCATGAAGAAACGAGAGACTCCTTGCCACGGCCCCACCTCGCAGCTGCTCAGTGGACGTGTTGTCTGTTCTTCCCACAGAAAACCTTGGCTTCCCCACCACCACCACATCTGCTAGCTGCCCTTTCCCTAATCTCTCTATCCAAATCTGGCACATCCTTTTGAGTTCACGTTGTTACTACGTCTCAGAGGCCTTCCGTGATTGTCTACAGCCAAGACCGGGAATAGCATTTCCTTCCTCTGCCTCCTGTGGCGTGGAGGTGGGGAGAGTATACAGAGACTGAGTGTGGGCTCAGTTCCTTCATCTATTAAATAGGAATGTGAGAACTAAATTAAGTGGCCTAGGTAAAGCCCAGCACATAGTAGGTAGTCAGCGAGCAGAAACTGCTCATCATGATGTGTTTGCACCCTCTTACAAGTTCTGGCACACAGTAGGTATCAACAAAATGCTTAGCTGGGTGACCAGTAGATGGCCACATACCCCAGTAAACAGGTCTTGTGGTTCACTAGCTCTCTGAGCCCCAAGAAACTGGCTACCTTGAGTTAGCAGCTATATTGGGGGGCGGGGAGGCCAGAGGAAACAAGGAGGAAGAATTAGCAGCATGCCAGGCAGCTAGACTCACCTAGTAACCAATGCTGGTGACCAAAACTTTTGGGGGTTCATTTACCCATTGTCCTCCTCCTCTACCCTTGTTTCTTTTCTTTTCTTTTCTTTTTTTTAACAAGATATACTTATTTTATGTATACAGTGCTCTGCCTGCATGTACACCTGCACATCAGAAGAGGGCATCAGATAACATTATTGATGGTTGTGAGCCACCATATGGTTGCTGAGAATTGAACTCAGGACCTCTGGAAGAGCAGTCAGTGCTCTTAACCTCTAAGCCATCTCTCCAGCCTCTGCCCCCCCTTGTTCCTTATTAAATGGGGGCTTCTCCCATTTAATGGATAATAAAACTAAGACCCAGCAAGGCTCACAGCCTGCCTGAGATCACAGAGCATTCCTCTCAGTCGTCAGCTGGTGGCTACATGTCTGCCAGGCTACTGGCATAATCTAGTCCTGCTTAATCAACACTTATTTACAGATAGGAAGCCTCAAAGGCGAGTACAGTGTTGACCAAGGCCTTGGTCAATCCAAAGTTCAGGTCTGGCTAGGTGCAGACCCCATCCTACACAAAGGGTATGAGGTGGGCTTCCTGCCTGCTGATTTGGATTCCAAAGTGAAAGCAGGCTGGCTGTTCAATGGGACAAAAGGAGGGATTTTACCCTTCTGGGCTGAAAGGCAGCTTTGAGAATCCATGAGAGCTCCAGAGATCCAACCTAAGGGAACCAGGCAACACAGTTCCCCACTGCACCCTCCCGCCTTTCATGGGGGAAGTTTCAAGAGGCCAGAAAACATTGAAACCCCTGCAGAGATGGTAGCAAGCTGCATTTATTTTGAGGCTCAGTTCTGATGCTACAGCGGAGGGGCTGAATCCAGGCCGAGGGCGGAGAGGGGCTGGTATAGAATAGCAATGAGCCAGACTGCTGGAAGCCAGCCAGCCTCAGGTTCTGAGGACAGAGTCATGGCTCCCCACCCAGGCCCTGCACGTGTGTGTGTGTGTGTGTGTGAGTGCGCACGTGTGCGCGCGTATGTGTGTGAGAGAGGTGTTTTGTATATGTGCTCTCTCTCCTTCTCCTCTCTGTACACACACACACACACACAATTTCAATCTCTCTCTCTCTCTCTCTCTCTCTCTCTCTCTCTCTCTCTCTCTCTCTCTCTCTCTTCTAAAAGCTCCTAAAGAAGCTACCACAGTTACTATGCATAATAAACGCCTGTGTTTAGACTAGCTCCTGTGAATGTATGGCCAGTAGGTTCACTTAGCTTATTTAATACCTACCATCTGATTGTCACTTTCCATTGCCCATTTCACAGGTAGCCACACAGAGGCCCCAGCATACAACCTCCCAGTCCTGGCTTGTGGGAACTACATCTAATGCCAGCGATCAGGGGGCCAAGCCCTGAGCTGGGCTTGTCCCTTATTTAGATCTTCTCATGGGGTCATGGAAGTGGCCAAGGAGACACAGGAGACAAAGGGCTAAGCTTCACATCCTCTTTAACTTAACTGCCCCTGGGGCACCTCTTCCTGAGAGCCACAAGAGAGCAAGCTCCCTCCCTTGCAGCAGTAACGGGGCCACATGTGTGACTGACTGAACAACCCTCCCTTGGGACTGGCAGGAAGACACTAGACCTGATAACAGCCTCTTCCAAAACCTCTGCAGCTGTGGTCTTATCTGTGGAGGAAGTGGGTACAGCAGAGAGTCAAGGCCAGCCCCAAGGAGAAACACAGACTGAAAGAGCCCTAGGGTAGTCTTTCCTGAGTGAGTGTCTGGTTCTAGCTGTTCTACTCTTAAACCCTGTACCTATCAGGTACCCGGCCCATCCTTCAGGCTGCATAGACTCTCTCTCTGGTTTAAACTCCCCATGAATTTTTTTAACTGCCTTGACCACATGAAGGCCATTTGCACAATATTTAAGGGGATGTGCCTGGTACACAGTGGATGTTCAGTCCCTATTAGCCACCCTGGTATCCTCTGCCTCTTTCCACAAATGTAAGCTCCTTGAGGTGAGAACCCTGCCTGACGCTTTTACTGTCACCTACTCTGTACCTAATACAAGTCTCAGGCATCGTGGGGACTCTGCAGTCAAGTGAAAGAACCCATCTATGCCTCGTACGCTGTATGTACCTTCCTACATGGCCAGCATTATACTAGCCTTAGAGAGCACACTAGGAATGCTGGCGGGAACCAGGGGTGCTGTGGGGACCCTCGAAGCCATCGAATCACCCTCCTTTGAGGTCCAAAGATGCAATAAAGGCCCCAGGACAGCCCACATGTTGCTATCCCGAAGAGCAAGTCCTTGGAAGTGAAACCCCACAAATATGAAAGATCTAATTTTATGGATGCTGAGTCCCAGAGGTAGAACTGGGACTGGACTGAGCTTCCTTTCTCCTTAGACCACTCTAGGTTCTCTCCTTCTAAATGGATTTGGGTACCAAAGGTGGCCAAATGGGGCTAGGCTTGCATCATGTACCTAGGCATTCTCTTAAAAGTATTGCAGAGGGGATTGGAGAGATGGCTCAGTGGTTAAGAGCACTGTCTGTTCTTCCAGAGGTCCTGAGTTCAATTCCCAGCAACCACATGGTGGCTCACGACCATCTATAATGTGATCTAACGTGCACTATATACATAATAAATAAATAAATCTTTAAAAAAAAAGTATTGCAGAAATGGCATCTACCCGAACCCCCTAGCTGACACTATGAGATGGGCACCCTCATCTGCAGTATTCAGTTAAGGAGCTAGAAGTCAGGAAAGCTGAGGGACTTGTCCAAGGTCACCAAGCTAGGAAGCAGCAGGATCTCTCTGGAGTGCTCGCCTTCTAACACCTCTGCACCCTCCCCCTTCCACCCCACCCCTCCGCCTGTGCCCTGAGGGAAGGGGGGCAGCTGAAGAGGAGTGCCCCCCCCTCCTGAGCCAGATGAGCTCTTGGGAAACTGTGAGGTTTCAAGAGTGAAGCTGGGAGGAGAAATGCTCCAGTCAGGACCCCTTGAGGCTGCCCTCAAGGGCTCCCAAGGGGTGAGGGTGCTCTCCTCCTGGAGTAGTAAAAAGACAGTCTTGCAGCATACCACCCCTCCCCTCCCCGATATTCTCACTGCCAAATGAAACCTGGCAGCTTCTGAAAATAGCTCCGCGCTGCAGCAGGCACTCTGCCCGCCCTTCAGCAGGCTGGCACACAGCTGGGGGTGGCCACTGTGGGCAGACGCTGGCACACACAGGGCCGGGGGTGGGTGTCACACATACAGTGCACAGGGGCGGCACAGAGCTGGAGGCATGTGGCAGCTGCCATCCCTAGGTCCTTCTGACCTTTCTACAGGGAGGCGGGAGTGCTGGAGTCAGCCTGGCCGTGTTTACCAGGCCCACGGCGCCCTCTCCAGCCAGGATAAAGTCACCGGTAGGGGTGTGGAGCTGCCCTTTAACCACTTTTGTACCCCTAGGTAGACAAAAAGAAACCTAGGAATCATTGAAAAGTGTTTAAACGGTGTTTATTAATATCTGGATGGTAAAACCCAGCAGCATTGTTCTAACTGATAAGATCTAAGGTTTCCCAGGCAGCACCTGGACGCTACCCTAGACAGGGGAGGGCCGGGCAGAGCAGGGCAGAGCTGGCTAAATCTAGGGTCAGCCGAGAAGACTGACCATCTCTGCTCCGACTCAGGCTAAAGCCAAGACCAGACCTTGTCAGCATGGCTCGGCAGCCCTTCACCATTCAGGCCTGATCAGGGTAGAGAAAGAGGTCTTGGATAACAGGGAGCCAAACTCTCCCCTTAACAAAAGTGTACCCTAGCAAGGTAGCCCTTGCTGTCAGCAGAGAGCGGCTAGCCTACCTGAGATCTGGTGAGCAGGAAGAGACGGGGGCTTTTGTCACAGTGAAGTTTTCCAAAATGGAAAAAGGTTAAGGATACCTGCCCCCAACACACATACCCACACCTTCAATTGAGATAAGACGTTACCTTTTGGATAAGGGGGTAGTGAAAGGATGTTTGGCCCCAGGGAGCGGTCATCTCTCTGAATGCTATATGGGCTGGTGCTATAGTAAGGCACAAGGCTGGACCACTCAGGGAAGTAAGCAGGCTGGACTCTGTAGCCTCTGGCAGACCAAAGAGAAGTAAGCCTGGGGAAGAGCAGCCAGTGTGAGAGAGATAAACCTCCCCAAGAAGGTAGATCCCTTGATTGTCCCTCCTTCTTCCTTTGTTCAGTATTCACAGACAGCAACATGGCCTCTGGTCACCATAGCAACCAATGGCCTGATACCTTTCTCAAGGCCAGACCCATCTGTCCACACAGCAGGATACATCTTTGCAGAAAAAGGGTAGGTTTGCCACAACTCCCAGTGGCCTGGAAGTAAGGCTGCGTCCTAAGGCAGAACATAACCGTGGCCTCAGTCAAGCAAGCCACGGTGTCCAAACTGCTTCAGTTGTAGCAGAGGGTTTCCCCATCCCTGAGGCCCCGCAGCTTTCTGAAGGCTGAGGCTTTGGCTGGGACTCTTGGGCCAAACTCTTCATCCTCAAGTCCAATGTGACACATTTAAAAACAACAAAATTATCCTTTGTTAGAAGAGTGACTCCGGCCCTTCCTGGCCAGAGCCTTGGGACAGGACGTTGCAGTCTGTCACACTGGCTCCTCCATGAGTTACTGGTTGTTGCAGCCTTGAGAGGCTGAGGAGCTGCCTGCCTGCTTTTTCCTCCGCTTATTGAGGAGCCGGTTGTTAGAGGTCTTCAGGTCCTTGATCTTCACCTGGTCATAATCTACTCGCATGGTGGCCAGGGCACTGGTCATCTCCTCCTGTGTACCAATAGCATGGAAGAAAGAAAAGGTGACAGTAGACTAACATTAAAAACCATCACTTGGATGCCTGGGAAGCTCCTCAATAATATCACCAGCAGGATAACAGTGTGCACTGCTCCACGGCACACTATGCTTGGCCCTGGGCACACAATCCTCCTTACAATTGTGGGGGGCGGGGGGGGGGGGGTTGGACACTGAGTTTATTCACAAAAGCAAAATAAAGAGATAATTCCCTGGGACCATACCAAGGCTACTCGGACAGACCTACAAGGCCTGCAGACAATGACATTTCCCCCTGGGTCCCCAAGGGTCTGAAACTTTGAGACTGCCCTGGAAGCCCCAGTGCTCTATGATGCTACCTCATAGGGGCACACCCAGCCTGTACTATGTCTGAAACAAGACTGGTTCCTATCGTGAGTGTTGTTGGTCACAAGAGAGTATACGGCCAATGCTTGGCAAATCCTTTCATTGAGTCCCTGGCCTAAGATCTACTCCCTAAAGAGTAAGCCATGAGCAGCATGGGAAAGTGCAGCAGCCTAGTGCTCAGTGGCATTTCCTGGTTGGATCTGTTAGCATACCTGCCCCCTGGCTGCCTAGCAACCTATGATGTCATTGCCAGCCCACCACTAGGTGTGCTAGCTGCCCAGGATATAAAAAGGGCAAGCCTGCCTCATCTCTCTCTCTCTCTCTCTCTCTTTCTCTCTTCCTCTTCTTCTCTCTTCCTCTGTCTGTCCGTCCGTCTGTCTATCTGTCTCTCCCTCTCCCTTTTCCTCTCTCATTCTTCCTGTCTTTTTCTGTCTCTCTCTGTCTGTCTGTCTCTCTCTCTCTCTCTCTCTCTCTCTCTCTCTCTCTCTCTCTCTCTTTCTCTGTCTCTCCCCGCCTTGGGGTATCCTCCCCTTTCCTGCTCTTCCCACACTTGTACAATAAGCTTCTCCATATCATATCTGTTGCCTGGCATCTTATTTCTTAATCACAGCAGGATCACCTGGGCAGTCACTGACATTCTCTAGACACAGGGGGAAGGCCAAACTTCAGATTCTAAGGAGATGCCATCCTGAATGTATAGAGGCTGGGAAGGAATCTACCCACCTTGACATCATCCCAGTGGTCTTTGTCTTCCTGTAGAACTCGGGCTGTGTGGAGTGGGGTCTGTGGGACCACCATAGATTGCTGGAAGGAACCCCAAGGCCATGGATTAGAGCCTGGAACTGTATCGTACGACATAGGCTACCTCCACCACATACCCTTCTCCCATTGTCAGGTGGGGAAATAGTGGCTCAGAGAGGTGAAGGAGCCTGAGTGGGACAATGGCGAAGCCATGTTATAGGTGGGGTGTTACCGTACATCAGTGAACAAGGACCCAGTCCACCTCCACGCCCAGACCTCCAGGGCTACCACCTTCTAGCCTTGCCAGCCCTACTCCAGGCCAAGAGCACGCTCACATTGATCCAAGGATGACTCATAAACTGCATGATAGTCAGCCTCTCTGTGGGGTCTGTCTTCAGGAGCAGGCGGATTAGCTGCTTGGCTAGGGGACCCAGAAAAGAGGGAGCAGTGAGTTCCAGTCCCTCAATCCTCCACGTGAACCACAAGCTCTGTCAGACAGGGCTATCAATCCTCCTACATTCTTCATGATCAGAAATGGCGGACTAGCAGCTCCTACTTGCTTGAGGTCACTAGGTGCTCAGGATAATTTGTTAAGCAACAATAGATAACTGATACAAAGCAGAATTGTTTGTGCTACCTAGGAGGGAAAATATGAACAAAATTACAAGGAAGATGGGGCCTGGGCAGGCAATTTTTTTTTCATTTGTTTTTTGTTTTCAAGACAGGGTTTCTTTGAGTAGCCCTGGCTGTCTTAGAAGTAGCTCCATAGACCAGGATGGCCTTGAACTCATAGAGATCCTCCTGCCTCTGCCTCCTGAGTGCTGGGATTAAACAACCACCTGGCAGGCATTCTTTTTGTCTTGAGACAGAGTCTCTCTATATAACCCCGGATGTCCTAGAACTCTCTGTGTAGACCAGGCTGGCCTCAAATTTAGAGATCTGTCTGCCTCTGCCTCTGCCTCTGCCTCTGCCTCCCAAATGCTGGAATTAAAGGTGTACACCACTATACCTGGCTGAGGAGACAAATTTTGAGCCTACTTGACAGATATAGAAACTGAGACTTGGAAAATTCAGACAACTTGTCTAGGTCAACATAGATAGTATCTGAACATAGGTCAGCTTGACCACCAAAGGGTTATCTCCAAAAATGAAGGTTGAAGGGACCAGGTTGGGTCGAGACGCTCGCTCACCATCCTCGGAGACTTCTGACCACTCAGGTTTGGGGAAGCCATATTGGCCCAAGCGAATCCTTCTCTTCATCCCTGGAGAGATGGCCTGGCCAGTGTTGGAGTAGAAGGGTGGGAATCCACACAAACTGGGGGAAAGAAAAGGTCATTTGGTACAAGGGCTGGGCACAAGTAGGTCAGGCAGATCCAATCTCACCTTTTCACTAGGGAGACAAGCACCCAGACACCACAGCAATAACACCACTGAGGACTCTTGAACATATCCCAAGAATGCCATCAGCCTTAACATAAGGAAGCCCTCAGGCAGTTTCCAAGAGAGTGTCTCACAACACAAGAAACAAAAGACAAACTGGCCCAAAGATGACATGCGTAAATCCCTCCCTAAGGTCACAAGGGGTAAGAAGCTGGCATGCTACTGAAGGTCCATGTGGAGAAGTAGAGGCAGAGGGTGGAGGCAGGGGTGAGAGGTCAGGGAGGAGAGATACTCACAGGATGTACATGATGACGCCCAGGGACCACATATCACATGACTTGTCATACTTCTCTGGACCCAGGACCTCAGGAGCTACCAGAGCAGAGGGCATAGGGACATCTCTCAGCCCCAAGGGTCTTGGGGACTAAGAAGGAGTCTTAAGCCCCGGTAAGGTGAGGAACAGGTACCCAGGCTGGGAGGTAGGGCAGAGCAGACTAGCGTCTCGCACCTTCTGGGAAGGCAGCATGTGTGTGAAGTAGGGGGAAGGAGAGACAGCTCCCAGGGGGAAAAATGCTTCGAGACAGCACCCTAGCTACTTCGAACCCCCTCTGTCAGCCTCAACTTAGTAAGAGAGAGGAGGAGAAAAGGCCAGCCCCAAGTTTGGTGAGGCCCTGCCATCGACAAGCGGGTGTCAGCCTGCCAGCTGCACTGTGCCGTGCCTCTCAGGTCCCTAAATGCGCGGGCTAGATCACAGGGTTCTGTACGCTACTGTCAGCTTGGAAAACCACCCGTCGGCCCCAGTCTTCCAGTCAATGCAATGAGGTCAGCAGGCCAGACTTCACATTAAAGTACTGCAGAATACACTCTGATAAACAAGGGGTCATTTCTGGAGCTTTCTGCCCCTTAGATGCCCTTCCAACTCCTAGGGAAGGGGCATTTGTTACAGGAGCCTTTGGCAATCTCAGAGGCTGCCTGGAGCTTTCCCAGAAACACCCCCAAACCCTAACTCATTCCTGGCTCAAGGGACCCTTTCCCACAAGGCAGGTGACTAGTACCCTGAATCCCTCTAATGTAGGAGAAAAAAAAACCCTGCCCACTTTCTGCATATGAAGATGAAAACTCGAGAAAAACAACCACGGTTGGGCTCCGTCCTGAGCTGATGGCAGCCTTTTATCACGTATATATTTAGAGCTGCCGTGACGTCATTCAGCTCACAGGCCACAGCCAGAATTTTCCTGGATCTATTTTCAAAAGCAGAAGCTGAAGTTTGGAAGAATATTTTTGCAGCCTCCGGCCCCCCACGTCACCGCCTCCATGCAGACAAGAGTGCTCCCTCCTCTCTCTCCTGCCTCCTCCCTCCTCACAAGGCTTTAACTCTTTGGTTTCTGCAACCCACTGGCTACCCTGTTCTACAGCAGAATACAGCAAAGGGCATACAAGACACACACATTATAAGACTCACCCACATAATAGGGAGTGTAACAGGGTGTCTGCAGGGCATTTTGGGTGGTTTCCTTGGCAAAGCCAAAATCGGTGAGTTTAAGCACAGCATCCTTCTCCTTGGATGTATAGAGTAGGTTTTCGGGCTGCATTGAAAGAAGAGAAAGAAAGCATTGGTACAGAGGAAGGTACCAGGAGGGTACACTGCCCCAAGGTAACCTTTAATCAGGTTCCCTGCCTCCTCCATCCCAATGCATGATGAGCCAGCTCTGCTTTATGAAAATATCAGGACCTTGGTCACCACCAACAAAGATTGGAAGTGATACCTTCATTCACAGAGATAAAAAGTAAGGCAGGTGCTCAGCCAAGACCATGAATAACCAGGTGCCATAGAAAGCCCCTAGGCAGAAACTTCTGTTTCTGAGTTGGTGTGAATACCATGGAACACCAGAAAGAAAGACGCTGGGGTAGAAAGCAGACAGCTCAGGAGCCAGTACCACCACGCACGCGCTCCACATCCAGTCCAGAAGGAAGCCCACAAACGCAGCGGGCCAGGCCCACTTGAGGTTGTTCAGGGGAGCACGTGCCCCCACCACCCCCCCCGACTCAGACCCCAGGAGCTACACAGAAGAAATCTTCCTAGCTGCAAAGCACAGATGGGGCTGGCAGATGGGGACAGCCAGCAGGGCTCCAGGGAGGAGGCAGCCCTGAAAGCTGGCTTTTAGGGAACAGGTAGGATCTAGGTCCATGCCGAAGGGCAGGAAGGATGATACCCAAGCAGAACCTGGCTGGGTGGAAGGACAGTGCTCCAGTTTGGATGCACTGGGAGCCATTTGGCAGGTTCTGTTTGAGATAATATGACCTTGGGTTGGAATAAACAAAGGCATGGTTTAGCATACTCTGCTCACAGAAGGCTTTTCTTCCCTTAGAGAGAAGGGAACTCGGGGTGGGGGGTGGGGTCCTCAAACAAAGCAGAGATTAAGAAGGTGGGTCTGCCTTGGCTGCTTGTGTATCCTAGGCAAAGGGTAAGTGCACAGGCTGGCATGACTCAACCAGAGAGGCATGTCAGCTAGCCTCTCTGCTCGTCTAGGTCTGGGCTTAGGAAGAAATAAGGCAAGCATACCCAGACAAGGAGAAACAAACAGGTTCTGTGCTAATAGTGGCTCACACACAAATGCTTATGTGTATGCATGCATATAGTTAGATGGATGTAGGGCTGCCTGGGAGACTTTAGTTTTCCCAGGAAAGAAAACTTGGGGCGTTACGCTTCCTCTCTTCCAAGCCCATCCACTGGAAAGGTAAGCAGGGTCCAGCCCGGGGACCACCTGGGTTCCTTCCTCAAGTAGCCAGCAAATGGCTTCTAATGTTTGTTGCTTGGTGGCCTAATTTGCTTAAATTATATCTCTAACTTCGCAGAAGACCCGACACTACAAGGCAGCCCCTCTCTATAGTCTAGCGTATAGACATTCATAAAACTTCTTGCTGAGCAAGGGAACAGACGAATGAATCCCAGTGCAGCAACTTCGCCTAAAGCAAGACAGCAGTTCATCGCTCGAGGAGCCTCAGTGTGCTTGTCTATGAAATGGGTAATGGCCCTTATCCCACAGAGAGCCAGGTGAGGAGTAAAAGAGATGCTTGTTGGGGCCCCGGTGGCTGGAAAAGGGCAGCTATTCTCATGGCTACTGGGATTACCTGGTGTTTGAAGAAAACAAGGAGGTCCATCTGGCAAGAGCAGAATTAGTGTGTGGTACCACAGGAGGAGAAAAGCACGGTCTGAGCTGGGAAGCTGAGGCAAGGAGTCTAGCCTCAATCCAGTGAGTGCTGGGAGCCACCAGGGTGAGTAACTCCGTTCTTGTCCCCCCCACCCCCACCCCACCCGGGGAGGGGCTGAGTTCTGGCTGCTCACCTTCACATCTCGGTGGGCGATGTTCTGGCTGTGCAAGAACTGGATGGCAGTGCCAATGTCCCGCATTATCCCTGCAGCCTCTGCAGGCGCAACAATGGGCAGTGAAAAGTCATGTGACCTGAGGGGCACCTAGCCTATAATCTCTCTGGAGCATGGTCTGGGAGGCTAGCACTAGGTGGCAGTCTTGCAACCCAGGTCTTGCATCCTAAATACCCAGCCAGGCTTTCCAGTTTCTTCCAAGGATGTTCCAAGGCCTCTTTCCTCAGGTCTGTACTGCCTCACATCCATTCCACCATAGGTGAGAACCAAGAGCCTCTGAGTTCTCCACCTAAAGCCCATACATAGTCTAACTACAATGTCACAGATTCAGAGAAAGAACCCCCTGATGGGGATGAGACACCATGTCTCACTCTTCTTGGTTTTTGAGTAAATCTTGAGGTTCAGTGAGGGCCGGGCTTTGCCTAGTATGTCACAGCAACCCCAGTAGAGCCTCTCCACCCTAACTCCCCCACTGGTGCCAGGGCCCACACACACCTCTTTCAGTGAAAGCCTGGTCACCGCGCTCCTGAATCCTGCTGAACAACTCGCCACCTTCCATACTGCAAAACAAGCAGAAAGAAGGAGAGCTGGATGTCACCAATATGCTCTGCCCTAGATCAGGGGCCTGGGTCCCTGTGCAATGGAGAACCTGGCAGATGGTGGGCTGTCAGCTCGAGTGGGTTGATCTGAACTTTCAGAACCAAGAAAAGGTGGTAAGGCTGGATCCTTGCCCTGAAGCCTTTACGTTCTCCGTGCTGCTGGCTCTGGCCGGCTGTGAGACCCTGGACACCCCCCAACCCTATCCAAGGGTACTCCCCCCAGAATCATGATGAGGTGTCGGTTGTCATCTTCATAGTCCTTTGCTCTCTGAGTGCTAGGTGTGTGCTGTGCCCTGAGTTCCACCCTTCACGTTGACTGCCACCTAAGCCTGGTCTGGCTCCTTCCCTCACCTAGCTCTTTTGTTAAAGGAGAATAATAACGCCAGCCTCCAAGAGTCAGGAAGATTGACTCTGTGATATACAGGGAGAGCTCGGAGCAGAGTCACAAGCTCGGGGTGAACGCCTCACTACGATCTTCCTCCACATTTAGCCTGTGAGTTACAGAGATTCAGAAAGATTAGCAGGTGCCCACAGTCCCACAGCTAGTGGGTGGCAAAGCCAAGACTGAACCCCAAATCTGAACAGTCGGCTAACCTTGCTAACTTGAAAGGCAGACAAAAAGAACCCAGGCAGGGGGTATAGGGTCTGCGGAAGACTAAGGCTGAGCCCCGGGTACTGGTGGCAGAAGCCCAAGGTGTCAGAGGCTGATGGCTCCTGGCCTCAGGCCTCATCACCAGCATCCAATAGGACTACAAGAAAAGCCAAGGAGCTGTGTGTCTCCTGCTCCTCCCCCAAAGCTCCCTGCTCACACATTCAGGGCTTGGCAGCCTTTTCTGACAACTCTTTGCAGGGTAGAAGTCCTGCCCAGGAAGGAAACTGAGAGCTGTGGCAGTATTTTTTTTTTCCCCTGCCCTTGCCGAAATGCCCTGGTGACCAGCTCTACAGACCCGAGGCCTGTGGCTGTCTACTCCTCCGGAGCTGCTGGCTGAAGAAGAGAGTCCTGATCTAGCAGTGGTCCTGGGGGGCGCCTGCCTACCATTCCATGACGATGAGGAGGCAGCGCTTGCCGTGATGCATGTTCTCATACACGTCCAGGATGCGCACGATGTGGGGGCCGCCCGAGGCCTGCCAGTGGTGGTCCACCTCCTGCCGGGCCTTGGGGCTGTCATACAGGAGCTGTGGGAGGTAGGCACCAAGGGCATCAGGCTCCTGGCTACTGTCCCTTCGCTCAAAGAGACCTGTGACCTGCCCAAGCACTAGACATTTATCTAGGAGGAGCAGAATGACAATTCAAATACAGTTTTTCTTGCCTTATGGTCCAGACTTGAGGGGTCAGCCCTGGACACAAGTTGCTTGGCCAATAAGTCTAGCTGGCCCTGGTGGGTGGATGACAGGCCAAAGTTCATAGGTCAGTAAAGTCCCTACTTCTCTTCGGGGGGGGGGGCAGGGGGGACAATGAAGTGGAGACTGAGCAAGGTTTGTGGTGAATCCCATGAGTCATGGGGTGCCAGGCCAGAGGCCACATATCTTTTAAGCCCATTTTTACAGTTGATGACAGGGTTACCCAGTTATCCAGGCTGATTGGGATCTGCATAAGCCAGGCCCTGTGTTGCTCATCCTGTATCTTATGGGAAAGTGGGGGTCCTAGACAATGGCAAAAGGAAGAGCCCAGCATACAGAGAAGACTCTGGAACCACACAGAGGCTGTCTGAAGAGGTGTTGAGGCTTGTGTCCATCAGTCTGTCCCTCTGGGACCTGGCCCTGAGTGGAGAAACAAGGCTGCATTCTTGTAAGAACAAAGGTAATTAAGACATCACGTTCTCCAGGAGTGGCAGCAGAAATAAAACTATCATTACCAAGAAAAGTGCTTCTAAAATGAGATGCTTGGAGCTGGTGGGGTGGCTCAGTGGGTAAAGGCGCCTGTTGCCAAGCCTGATGGCCTAAATTTGATGTTTGGGACCCACGAAGTGGAAAGAGAGAACCAGCACCTGCAAGTTGTCCTTTAAATACACAAACACAATAAGAAGAAGAAGAAGAAGAAGAAGAAGAAGAAGAAGAAGAAGAAGAAGAAGAAGAAGAAGAAGAGGAAGAGGAAGAGGAAGAGGAAGAGGAAGAAGAAGAAGAATAGTTGTTTGGTCATGACCTCCAGCTTTCAACAGAACTCTGTAGCCTCCCTGATCTCTCTGGGAGAGGAAGGGATAATGCTAGAGAGATGGAGCCACCTCAAGGTGACCTCCCCCCCATCCCATGCCTATACACCCCAGGTTATAACACAGAGGTATAAACCCAGAGCAGGGAGGACCCTCATTTGAGGAAAATGACAGCTGAGTGGAGTTGGATATAGGCTTGGGATTGAATTCCTCCAGTGACTTACTGTGACCTTAAATAAGGATGCACGGCTCTAAGCCACGCCCACAGCCTTGTGAAATGTAGTCATAGCAGAGCCATCCCCGCAAGACTCATCTCAATGAAGTGGGCATGAGGTAGGCAAGTGTCAGAAATCTCATTCTGGTTAACAGCCTGGGGCTATGGCTGCCTTCCAGGAGGGTGTTCATCGGAAATGAGCAAAGCCTGGGAGTGAGAGAGCCTGGAGGAGGTAGGAAAGAAGGCGGCACCCAGGGGAGAGGGCCCGGAATGGGGACAACAGTGACGAGCAACACCCCCCCCCCAGCAGGCTTGCTCATTCAGGGACCAGCAATCAGGTCATCTCTGCCCTGCTCAGCACCTCTGGGGACCTAGGACGACACACCGGCCTCAGTTTCCCCCCATATAAGATGAGGAGAGTTGGGTCCAGAGGTTAAGAGCACTGTGTGCTCTTCCAAAGGTCCTGAGTTCAAATCCCAGCAACCACATGGTGGCTCACAACCACCTATAATGAGATTTGGTATCCTCTTCTGGCCTGCAGCATATGTGTAGGCAGAATACTGTATAAATAATAAATAAATAAATCTTTAAAAAAAAAAAAAAAAAGACAAGGAGAGCCAGGCCACTTTTACACACAGGGCTCAACTAAGACAGCTGTGGAACCAAGCTCCTCAGATAATGATAGGGCAGTGTCCCAGGGAAGGGAGAGGAAAGTAGTAGTTTCTGGAATCTTCTGCCCTTTGGCTGTTCCTCCAACTCTCTGTTTCAACCTGGGGATACAGGCAGTACAAGAAATACAAGGAGCCAAGGGGCAAGGCCACCCCCCCCCCACCCCCCCCCACCCCCACACACACACCCGCCACTTCTGGGTGCCCTACTCTGTTACTCTGGCCAGGGTAGGCTTGCTTGGGACTGCTGTGGGCCAAGGCCACTGAGTAGATACTATGGAGCCTGGCGTCTCAGAACACCTTTGGGGTCCACACTGGAGCACCAGCTTCCTGCTGCCAGAGCTGGGGGCTTTATCTCAGCCCCTGCAACCACTGCAGCAGCCTACCTCCCTGTGTCCCCGGGAGAGCCGGGGGTGAGAGAGGGAGGGGGGGTGTAGCTAAGATACTCTCGTTCTCAGCCACAGGCTCGGAGGAGAGCCAGCCTTCTTTGCCCGTCGTTTCTCTTCTACCTTCCAACCTTCCCTCTCTCCCACCTCTTGCTCCTCCCCACACTGACCTGTTTCTCCTGTCGGGCCTCTCGGACTGGCTCTAAACCGCTCCTCACGCTGCCTCCCCTTGGGCACTCATTCCCATTCAAGTCCTTTCTCTTCTCCGAAACCCCAAACTCAGAGCTGGAATGCATCCAGCCGGGCCAGCTGCCTTCCTCTTCTTCACCTGGAGACAGAGGTCTCTTTTCCACGGGCCCGCTAGATAAACGCCAGACCTGTCTTCTTCGCCCACCTCATCATCTGCTGTCCCTGAGCCCTAAATGGTTTGTCCAGGCCAGAAGGCTGCACTGGCTCTTCCCGCACAGCCCCTCTCTCCATTTTACCAGCCAGGTTATAGCAGGGGCAGAGCAAGGCAGGTGGACAGGGGTTCCCTGGCAGGCCATCAAAAGAAACACTGGGTTCCTGAGCACAGAAAGGAGGGGAAGATGGAAGGGTCTGGAAGAAGGAAGGAAACGAGGGAGGGAAGAGGATGGCCACGGAGAAGCCACAGAAGCTCAGGGCTGGGCCTGATACAGAGAAGCAGATGGGGCGGCTGTGAGGCAGAGCGACGCCGCCACCCTACTTGCCGTGTAGACTAAACAGTCCTGAGGCCCTGAGAGCAGGCCCAGGCATG
Organism: Acomys minous; assembly: GCF_964271855.1. Classification (NCBI taxonomy): domain Eukaryota; kingdom Metazoa; phylum Chordata; class Mammalia; order Rodentia; family Muridae; genus Acomys; species Acomys minous. Next base: position 15,918,985 of record NC_140495.1, on the reverse strand, counting down.
GGACAGCGGCTGTTCCCAGTCAAGCAACGAGTGCTTCTTCTGTTCTCTCTTCAGGTGAGAGCCCCAGGGTCAGAGCCCTGCACCTGGGCCCACTCAGGCCCAGTGCCAAGAAATCTCCTAGACTATCACTTTGGCCGCCTTGACTTGTCCCTCACCATAGCTTCAAATGTGTGTGTGTGTGTGTGTGTGTGTGTGTGTGTGTGTGTGTGTGTACGCGCGCGCGTGTGCATGCGCACGCTCTGTATGAAAGCATATGTGTGGACGTACTTGCCTGTTCATGAACATGTGAAGACCAGAGGTCAACAACGGGTGCCTTCTTCTATTCCTCTCTACTTTAAAAAAAAAAAAAAAATGGCCGGGCGGTGGTGGCACGCGCCTTTAATACCAGCATTCAGGGAGGCAGAGGCAGGTGAGTTGCTGTGAGTTCAAGGCCGGCTTGGTCCACAAAGCGAGTCCAGGACAGCCAAAGGCTACACAAAGAAACCTAATACTGGGATTACAAGTGTGCACCACTGTGCCTGGCTAAAATATTATTTTTATTCTATGTGTACGACTATTTGCTTGTGTACATGTATGTGCACTGAATGTGGACCTGGTTACCCAAGAAAGCCAGAAGATCCCCTAGAACTGGAGTTATAGACAGTCATGAGCTGCCATGTGGGTGCTCTTAAACACTGGGCCATTTTTCCAGCCCCATCACCTTTTTTTTTTTTTTTTTTTTTGAGACAGGATCTCTCACTGAACAAGGTGTTCCCCACCACAGCTACATTGGCAGCCAGTGAATCCCTTGAACCTGCCGTCTCAGCCCCACCCAGCACTGAGGTTACAGACTTGCTCAGCCACTGCCGGGGGATTCCCAACTCAGGTGCCTGAGCTTGTTCAGGAAGTGGTTACTTATTACTGAGCCATGTCTCTAGCCCCAAATGTCTGAGGGTTTTTTTTTTGGGTTTTTTTTTTTGGTTTTTTTTTGTTTTTTGTTTTTTTTTTGAGACAAGGCCTCATGTTTCGTTAGTTTGTTTTTTCCAGGCAGGGTTTCTCTGCGTAGCCTTGGATGTCCTGGACTCGCTTTGTAGACCAGGCTGGCCTCGAACTCACAGAGATCCGCCTGCCTCTGCCTCCCCTGAGTGCTGGGATTAAAGGCGTGTGCCACTGAGCCCGGCCAGGCTGCCTTTGTACTCACTATATAGACATAGCAAAGAGTGACCTCGGTCTCCTGATCCTGCTGTCTCTACCTCTGGAGTACGGGGATTACAGGCATGCGCCACCACACCTGGTTTACGAAGTGTTGGGGATCAAGCACTCTACCAACTGAGCTACATTGCCAGCCTCCAAACCTCCTGTAAAACCTGTCTCCTCATCTTCGTTCCCTACAGCTGGCGCCTCCTCCTCTCCCCATCTCCTCCCCAGCTTGTCCCCCTCCTCCAAGACTCCCCTTAAAGTCACCTCCTTCCAGAAGCTCTGTTGACCATCTTTCCTAAAAAAAAAAAAAAAAAAAAAAAAAAAAAAAAAAAGACTCCAACAGCCTCCTTTCACCTTCTGCTTTTCTCCTTCTGTCTGCATGGTTTCTGTTTATCTATAGAGTATAATTTACAGTCGGTACAAGGTACAGGTCTCACAGGTCTGGTTCAATGAGTTTAGACAATCCCACACACCCTGGGAGCCGCACCCTCATTGAGACGGAAAACATTCCCAACTCCCCGGAAAGCTCGCGCAGCACAACCCTTTCCACCTCCCACCTCCCGTGCCCAAGTGCTCACAGCCTCCAATTAGCTCTCTTCTTTGATCACTCCTAAACAAATAGACTTTGTACTTTCAATGTGCCTGGCTTTGTTCAGAACATGATACAAGTACTGGGAGAGGAGGGCGTCATTATTTTTTAGATAACAAACTGAAACACAAAGAGAGGAAGCCACTAGTCCCTGATCACATGACTGCTCTCCCAAACTCTCCCTGATCACATGACTGCTCTCCCAGTCTCTCCCAAGGCCAGCATCCTGTTGCCCCCCCCCCCTCATCAAGCCCTGAGCCCACAGAGCAGGCTCCGTCGGCTTGATCACCTCTGGTTCCCAGTCCTGGAGCACAGAGCCTGCCACAAAGCACAGCTCTCTCTCTCTCTGACTGCATCCACGAAGGAGGAATGGAAACTCTCACAGGCTCTGCCGCAGAGGACTGGCCCCAACTTTCTGTACATCCCTCCTCCTCTGTTCTCCCAGGTGACCCGGAGTTTACTTTATCTTCCGGGGACCGTGACAACTTACTCTAGTCCCCAAAACAAGCTGACTGTATTCGTACAGGTTCATGACTCTACATGGTCCCTCTTAAATAGTGCCCCCAAGCCAGGTAGTGGTGGTGCATGCCTTTGATCCCAGCACCCTCAAGGAAGAGACAGGCGGATCTCTGAGTGTGAGGCCAGCCCTAGTCTACAGAGCGAGTTCTAGGACAGCCAGGGCTACATACTGGGAAGCCTGTCTTGGAATTTTTTTTTAAAGGTACCCCCCCCCAAGCATGAGAATGAGCACCGGCTTAGGGCCAGGAGACCCAGACTCTATTCTCTCTGGACCTCTGTTTCCCCCGAACGTAAAACTGTTAAGCTTTAGTAACAAAGAGATCCTTTGGACAGGGCCTCCTGGCAAAATACCTATTGTATCTTCCACTACACCACCACCATGGAGGGGCCCTGGAGCCACACACCTGAACCCAGGTCTATTCAGAATGGGCAATGCCTGCCCAGCCACAGCTGTGAGAGGGACAAAATGATTAGGGCAAGAGCTTATGGCAAACCAATAGCCAGAAACCCTTGTTTCATTCCAGTCCTAAATCTCCTGGGCTCCCCAAGGATCCATCAAAGCTGAGGAGGTGGGGGGGGGGTCAGCAATGACACGTGGGCAGCTCCACAACTACAGCTAGCACCCAACAGACACAAACAGCCACCCAGAGGGGCATCTGTGTACATTGCACACACACACTATAAGGCTTCCTTCTGAGGAATCAGAGCTGCTGGCTATAGTTGAAGTCTGGACCCCACTGAATCTCTGCAAAGCACAGAATTTGAGGTGGCACGCCCTTGAACAAATGACACATCTCTGGTCTAAGCCTTTGATGCAGTGGTTTCCACCTTGCCTTCTCCCCTCTCTCGCCTTTGCCAAATTCTTTCTCCTGCCCTCAGAACTGGCAGCCAGATGGCCAGACCCTAGAAAGCCATTGACTTGCTGGTGCCCTTCTGGCATCCCCAGGTGGAACTGGGCCTCAGAAAAGCTACCTCCATCCCCACCCCCTCAACACCACCTCAGAATTTGGCCCATTCCCATCCAAATAAAGGCTTAAAGGGAGGATTGATTCCTGAGTTCCAGGGCTAAGAATACAACAGCAGCATTTGTTTGTTTGGAAAACAATTTGCAATTTAGCCAACAGTCGGCTATCCCTTATCTCATGGGAATGTTCGGTGCCACCCTGTGAGGAAAGCAGGGTGGGGACCATTAGCCTCAATTTGCAGATTAAGGAGAGAGAGAGGCTCAGGGAGATGAAGTCATTGCCCTGGGGCCTTCAGGCTCACTGTGGAGGCTGAGAGAGGAGAACTGAGGTTTGAGAGAGCATCTAAGGGGAGATGAGGGGAAGGGATGGCTACAAGTTGGAAAGCCACGAAGCTTGCACAAGACTCAGGAAACTCCGTTCTAAGTAAATGTGTGAATAGGTGTATACACACACAGAGGTAAACGTGTGTGTAAAAATGTAGGCGTGTGCATGTGTGCCGAAGTGCATTGGGTGGGAGTCTATGCAAGGTGTATGGAAAGTACGAGGTGGGCTGGGAACCAGGCATTTGGGTATGCATGCATCTCCGGTCTCTATTTTGTTGACTTGGAACTCTAAGGATGGGATTCAAAGATCTGCCCATCATTTCTCTGAGTAGCTTCAGCTTCTCCAATGTGAATAGCAGTTGGCCACAGGAAGGTTCTCAAGAAAGAATGATGGTCTTGCCACCACAACTCAACCTCTGACAGCCTTGCCCAAGACAGAGGCTGGAATTCCATTTAGCCGTCTTTTCCTGCTGAGGTCCCATCTCCATTGCAGGACAATTGTTGCCTTGCCATTGTCAACAGTCTCTCACATGGAAGTCGTCAAGACTATTGGTCTGGAAAGGTAGCCTCCTCTACCTCACGCCTGCTAACAAGACCACAACCTGGGGCTGGAGAGATGGCTCAGAGGTTAAGAGCACTGGCTGCTCCTTCAGAGGTCCTGAGTTCAATTCCCAGCAACCACAACCATCTGTGATGTGATCTGATGCCCTCTTCTGGCCTGCAGGTGTACATGCAGGCAAAGCATTGTATACATAATAATAAATAAATAAATCTTAAAACAAACAAACAAACAAACAAACAAACAAAACACAACCTCCACATGCCCTAGCCGGTTTCCCTGCCACACAGGTATGGCAGATCTGGTTCAGGGTGGAACACCCACTTGTTCCAGGGAAAAAGGACTGGCTTGGTTTTGTTTTGTTTTGTTGAGACAGGGTTTCTCTTGTAGTCCATGCTGTCCCAGACTCGTTTTGTAGACCAGGCTGGCCTCGATCTCAGAGATTCACTTGCTTCTGCCTCCCGAGTACTGGGAATAAAAAGGCTTGTGCCACCACACCCAGCTGAGGTCTGACTTTTAATCGTTCCCGTCAGTGAGACGGTACCAGTCAAGAAGATTAAACCTGCTTGTCTTGCTAACGCACAAGTCCACAGATGCAAGCCCAGGATCTCAATCTCTTAGTTACCCACAAAGCACCTTGCCCACAGACCGAAAGATTTCAGCGTTACATGTAACTCCAAATCATGAATCAAGCCAAGTAAAACAAAAGCCTTTGATTGTCTCTAGAATGAAAAGCCAAGATGACCAGAAACCCATTTCAGTTTGTAAGTGTAAACAAAGACAGAATTTTTTTTTAGTTCTCAGCTTCCTGGAAGACTTGGCAACGAAACAAACCAGGTAGCATACTCCTGCTTTTACAAGAGACCAAACTCCAAAAGGGATTCAGTATCGCCCCTTCCATGAAAGGCAGCAGTCAAACGTTCCAGCACATTCCACAGTAATTCTGCAGAAGATACAGGAAGATAGAGATGGACATATTTAATATGGATTTCCCCATAAAGACAACATAGCACACTGTACCTGCTGGACACCCTTGCTGGGAGTAGCGAGCTAGCCAGACCTTTTACTTTCTTGGATTCCAGAGGACAGAGAGGAGACAGGTGGCAAGGGCTGATATGTTCCCTACAACACCTTCTCCCCCACCTAAAAGGTTTCCTGCTGGCCTCAGGCCACAGCAGACCCTAAGATGAAACACTGCCTTTCTTCACAGATGTTGATGAACCAGGGTCTCGCATGCCCTGTGTCAAGCACTAGGGCAAAGGAACTAAACACAGTGTTACAGGAAAATACAGCTTTTGACCCACACTGTCTTCCCTATAGGAAGCTCATATTCTCACAGAGGATGCTACGAATAAGCAAATGCACTAAAATTAGAAAAGGGACCTGGGGGGAGGGGGACACAGGTATTTTGGGAGAGAAGAAGTCTCTGAGGGTAACACACATGAACACATGTGACATAGAAACTGAAAGAGGGCTGCTGGAGGTGGAGCGGGGAAGAGGAGAATGTAGGAAATGTGGGAGAAAGAGGAGCAACAAAAACAAATTGTGTTTGAAAATGCCATAGTAAAATCTAATACCGTGTGTGTTGCCTTACAAAATAAAGGATAGGCCACACTTCCTCCTTGTCAAGAATCTCCAACTCAGCCGTCTCCAAGGTCCTTTCTGGCTCCTAATTCTACAGTGACTGGAGACTGTGACCCCACGGGGGCTATTTCTCTGTTCTTATAAAAGACAACATTGGAATAGTGGAGTTCATTTTACAACCTTTTTGCTTGTTTTATAGGAGCTTACCATGAAGCACAGGCTGGCCTCGAACTCAGGTCCACCTGCTTCAGCCTCCCAAGTGCTGACACTACAGTTATGTACCACCACACCTGTTTCCATCCTATTAATGAGACCACCCTTCCTCGAGCTCTGGAAGGGTTAGTGACACAACTGACCTTGGCCTCCACCTGCCCTTCTGACCGCTTTGCCTGCTGAGAGCATGAGCCACAGCCTCAGGTCAGGGTGCAAACACCAGCCAGGCCAGTTTATGTATGGTGCAGAGACAAGACTTTGCTCCTTTTTAATACTTGTTTTATTTTGTGCACACCTGTAAGCTTGTGTGATCGCATGTGCCAAAGTAGCGCCATGTGGAGGAGGTCAGAGGACACCCTGCTGGAGTGGATTCCGTCCGTCCACCGTAAGGGTACTGGGCATCAAACTAAAACCACCAGGCTTGGTGGCAAACACTTTTACCTCCTGAGCCACCTCACTGGCTTAACAAGAGTTTCTTTAAGCATGGACCTTATAAAACCAAAGGCGTCACAACTCCCCTACCCACCCCACACACACACACACACACTCCCTTCGGCCGCATCCTCTGGAGTACCAGTGCTATTTAGAGAGCTGGTAGTGATGTCAAATCTAACTCCTTAGCCACAGTTCCAAATTAGAGCCTCAGACACGTGCCATTATTCTCACACACTCATTTCCCCGGCTTTTGTAGCTCATTAAGCGAGCTAATGGAACCAATTTTGCAGCTATGGATTAGTTGGCCTCAAGCCAGACCAGGCTGCACTTCATTAAGCTCTGACCACAGCGTGTCCTCTGTAGCACCCCAGTCACTTACCTTCTCCTCCACAGATGCAACGTTCCAGGGAGGTCAGCTCAAAGGATACCAATGACCGCCCCCCAAATGTCCAGCCCCAAGCTGGATGCCTAGGGAAGGACAGTTTGGGGTCAATGTGCGCACCCCGTTTCAAAGCAACTGTTCTTCTCAGGCGTATAGAGGGTGTTTGTGCTAACACATCTCACGCTTTGCTCTCCATAGCCAAAGAAGATATGAATAAAATGGTCTCTCTGTGAGGGTAAGTGACTTTCCAAAGCCATGCAGCCAGATAACTAGTCAACACTTGAACCCAGAGCTGTTGGCTTCTAAGTACACACATACGTGGAAAGAGAGAGAGGTTTGACCTTCTTTCCATAGCTGAGTAGGCAAACTGGGACGAGGGTGGGGGTGGCCGGCCTCCCTAGACCTAGGCCCCATACTTCTGGGTCTAGACAGGCTTGGCAGATGTGTCAACAACGGCAGATGTTCACAGATCCCACGCCTTGTGCTAGACACGTTATACCCATTAGCCCTTGCCCTTGAACAGCTGCACGGCTACCTACCATTTTCAGCTGAGGAGATTGTGGCTCAGAGGTTTTGTGGCTTTCCCCAGGTCATGTGATTCGCATAAGGCCATCTCCATGTCTGAGAAATTCCTGAGATCCCAGCTTCTGCTCTCTTCCCTAGCATGGCCTATCCGTTCCCAGGTCCCACAAACCCTTACTGGCCCTACCTTGGTTGCCAGGCCCAAAACTTGGCAGAGAATGCCCATTACAGTCACTCTGTCCTCAAGGATTTGGGGGAGGGGGAAGAGAGGGGGGTGGCAATATGAGTGACTCACTGCCATGTTTGATGAGGAAGTTAGCTCCGGGGAAACTGGCCTTGGCTCCCTCTCTTCTCCCTTTTTTCAGGAGCTGTACCCTTGCAGAGCAGGCAAGATGAGGGAGACCGCGCCCTGCAAGGGAACCCAGGTGCAGAGAGGGCTCCCAGATGACTGCGCCCCTTCCAGATCAAGGCCAGGATTCCTGGCAGGCTAGAACCTCTCTGACCGCGACTCAGAGAGTTCTGGGAGGAGGAGAGCAGCTGCGGGGCCAAACCCCAACCTCCCCGAGATGCACAGCGGACAGCAGAGCCAAGGCACCTTCTGATGTCAGCAAGTCTCAGAACAGACTCCTCCAATTTATTAAATTTTGATGGCCTCAGTTTGTCTGCCTCCTGCCAGTTCCAGACAACCCAGAAATAAAGGCAAAGGGGCCCAATCTGGTGGGCCTGAGGATGGGAGAGAAATGTTGCCAGAAAAAGAGCAAAACTGGTCTCCCAGGCAAGGAGAGTAGGCTCATGAGGGTCTAGTTGGGGTAAATCGGGGTTCCAGTGCCTCAGGTCACACATGGCAAGAGCAGCTGTGGCCCTAGAGTCTCAGGTGGGACATACCTGAACACTGAAGGCTAATGTGAAGGCAGGAGGATCTCTGAGTTCAAGGCCAGCCTGGTCTACAGAGCAAGTTCCAGGACACTGAAGGCTACACAGAGGAACCCTGTCTCAAAAACCAAACAAACAAGCAAAAAAAGGTGAGTATGCACTTGCAGAACTTACAGTCTTACTTGCCATTTTGAAGATGTGTGTGTGTGTGTGTGTGTGTGTGTGTGTGTGTGCATACACGAAAGAGAAGAGGGAAAGTGATGTAATTCTATTCAATAAAAATTATATTTTTAGGGCTGGGAAAAGTGGTGCACGCCTTTAATCCCAGCACCTATGAGGCAGAAGCAAACAGATCTCTGTGAGTTCAGGGCCAGCCTGGTCTACACAGCAAGTCCAGAACAGCCAGGGCTATTACACAGAGAAAAAATATATATTTATTATATATTTGTATATATAATATACATATACAGATATGTAATATGTATATATACATAATATATTTGTATATTACATATACTTCTTTTTAATGATACATAAAACCCTCCTCATACTTTGTTAAACATTCACATTAACCCCAGTACTATTTCTTCCACAATAGTGTAAAAAAGAGAGGATTCTTCATCTTAAGAACCAAGACTTTGGGTCCTAGAAACCTACAAGTAGATAATTATGACAGGCGGATCTGGGCCCAGGGGTCCTGCTCAAACTATGGCACCAGCCAAGGACAATGCGTGCAATAAACATCGAACCCCTACCCAGATTTACCCAATGTACAGGACATTCTTCATAGTTGAGTGGAGAGTGGAGTCTGACTTTCACAGGAACTGTGATGCCCTATATTTGACCACGTCCCCTGGATGGGGAGTCCTGGTGGCACTCAGAGGAAGGATCGCAGGCTACCAAGAAGAGACTTGATACTCTATGAGCATATACAGGGGGAAGAGGTCCCCCTCAGTCACAGTCATAGGGGAAGGGAGTAAGGGGAAAATGGGAGGGAGGGAGGGAGGAATTGGAGGATACAAGGGATGGGATAACAATTTAGATGTAATATGAATAAATTAATAAACTATATTTTAAAAAAAGAACTGAGACTTTAGTAAATACAGTGTTTTGTTTTGATCTCAGAAATAATGCCTCTTTGGTGATCTGTCTTTGGGAGCAGATGTGAGCCTGGCATAAACGTGTGCCTCAACTGCTCAGTTGTGCTGTAGTGATGGCCACATTGCTGGCATAGGGTCACAGGGGACAGTGGCTACTCTGTCTAAGCATGGGTGACCAGCACAAAGGAGGCCATGCACAGATGACCCCCACTGAGTCACTTGGTTTCTGGAGATAGTATTTCTTACTCTGGCCGTCACAGAAATGATGGTATAAATAGTGAGGGAGGAGGCTTGGGAGACGGCTCAGTGGTTGCCAGCACTGGCTGCTTTTCCAGAGGACCTGGGTTCAATTCCCAACACCTACATCAGCCATCTCACAACTGACTGTAACTCTATTCCCAGGGCTCTGAGGGTACCAAGCATCCATGTGATGCACAGACACGCAAGCAGACAAAACATCCATACACACAAATGAATAAGTAATTAAGAAAAAAAAAACAACAACAACGAAGTGAGGGCAGGAAAGGTGACCTAGATCCCATCGCTGGCACGGCAAGAGACCCTAGGGAACCTTCTGACCCCATCCTCCAGCCTTGCAGTTCCTGAAGCCTGTATCAGCCCAGCTCAGCATTGTTCCCTCTTCCCTTAGCTTCATCCGCGTCTCTGCAGCTCCCCATACAGGTTTACATGAGCGTAGGCAGCCATCTCTCCATTCGGATTCTTCCAGAAGCACCGGTGATGTGTCCAGGCTGCCAGGTTCCCTTGACCCCACCCCCACCCCCACCCCAACCCCAACCCCCACCCCCAGGCTCTCCCAAGTCCTGTTCCTGTCCATCCAGAGTATGCCTAAAGTCCCTAGTACCTAGCCAGCTTCTAGAAGAATTCTCCTGTCTCTCCAGCATGGTCTCTCCTCTTGGGGACCAGGATGGTGGTGACAGACACCCTTGTGAAGGGGTGGGCTACAATGACTCATTTCTGCTCTCGTGGGCCTTCTGAAGATGCTCTCTGGCACTGGCTCAGCCTGACTCAAACATTTAACTGAGCCACGGAGAAGAACAGAGAGGAGTTCCCCAGACCTGAGTCATGACCCCAGAACTTCCTGTCTCTGGTTGACTGCAGACCCTGCTGGGTGGCATCGCGCAGCTGGCACTTTCCCTGGCAACACCATTCACTGAATGGCTAAGGGACAGGCACCCCGGGGGGTGGTCTCTGGCCTGTCTCCATCCTGCAGCTCAACGGCTTGCAAGAGCAACCCCAACAGAAAGTAGGACTCCAGCCTGCCCACTTCCCTGGCACTGCCCACCCGAAGCGTCCCAGTTAGAAGGGAGACCCTTTGCCAAGCAAAGCACCCCGCCCCTCATTTTACAGATGGGCCGCCTGTGGCACACAGGGAGGGCTGGCCGAGAGCCAGGGCTTGGCCATCTGCCAAGCCTGGGATCCAGCCCAGCTTGGACACAACCCTGCTCTGTGAGCATGGGTAAGGTACTCTGCCTTCTCAACCTCTGTGGCTGCAGCCATGACAGGGCGCCCATTCTTCTCAGCCTCTGCTGACTGCCTTTAGCAGCAAGTGGGGCTCTTATCTCTCCGCCCCCCCCCCCCAGCTCCCGGTTAGCTGCCCTACCAGAGATCGCAGAGAAGAATACCCACCAGGCCTCCTGCCACCTCCCAAGAAGAGGGCTGTTCGTGTTGGAGAAATGTGCAAGACAAGATTTCTTCTTCTTTTTTTAAATTGTATTTTGGTTTTTCAAGACCGAGTTCCTCTGTGTAGCCCTGGCTGTCCTGGACTCGCTTTGTAGACCAGGCTGGCCTCGAACTAACAGAGAGATCCACCCACCTCTGCCTCCCGAGTGCTGGGATTAAAGGTGTGTGCCACCACGCCCAGCAAGACGAGATTTCTTGTCCCCTGTAGAGGTTGAACCCTTTGGGAATGAAGCAATGGGCGTGGCTGATCAGGGCTGGAAATAGCCTCCGAGATTATCACATTCTAAGTCTCATTCTTGTCTTCGTGGTCCCCTCATCTCGCGCCCCCCCCCCCACTTCCCCTCTATTCCCCACCACCTGGCTCCTCTGCTAGCTTTGAGGCTCTGGTAAGACCCTGGTAACCTCAGGAGTCATAATGTGCCTAGTCACCCTGTTATCCAAGCAAGAGTCTCAGACCACTGGGACATAAAGAGAGATCCAATAAGGAGAGACAGCAGCTAAAGTTGACTTCCACGCTCCACAGGGACGCCTCAAGTTACAGCTCTGCCCAAGTGCACCTGACTCCACTAGTCTGCCAGCACCTGGTCAAAGCTGACAGGAGGAGGGGACGTTGGGAGTGCCATGGGGACAGGCACTCTTTGCTCTTGTGCACCCTACTCCCGCTGCCGCCCCCCCATGGGGGAGTGGTGAGCTGACCAGAATGAATTCCTAGCACCTGTCCAGCCCTGTCCTCAGCCTGTGCACTGCAGCAGAGAGAACCCATCCCAGCCGGAAACACTTGAAATAAGCAGTGGCCAGGCCTGAGAGAGAAGGGGTGGTAGGCGGGACCGGAGAAATGGGAGGGACAAAGAGAGAAAGAAACGACCGGTGCCATGCAGAGAAGCAGCAAAGACAAAGCCCTAGTCTAAAGAAAATGGCAACGTTAAACCCAAACCTGCACTGAAAGCAAAATCAAAATTCTCAGCACGTCTGTCTGTCCTGTGATGAAAAGGCTTTCGGGGCGTCCTGGTTCCCAAAGCAGGTGCCCTCTATTCCAGCCCAAGGAAAAGCCTCTGCGGTTCCCACACAGCGGGGAGTCTAGCACAGTTGAAACCCACAGTCTAATCCACTCGGTTCCAAAGGGCAAGAGGGTGGGGAGGAGCTCGGCAACCCCAGCTTCCGGCATACCATCCTTTCACCCCATGAGGGCTGGTTCCTCCAGATGCAGAGGAAAACACAGCACAGCCCTATAAGGGCCAGTAACATACCATCAGGAAATTGTACCTGGGCCACCCAAAGGAGAGCCCCCACCCTCTGAGAGTGTGTGTCAGCCTTTGCTGTCTCCTCATGAATGCAAAGATGGTTACAGCCACCAAGACTGAATGCTGCTCCCTGACACACACACACACACACACACACACACACACACACACACACACACACACACACAAACCTAGGTTCAACCACAGAGATAAAAACCAGCCTTCCTCAGCTCTTGCATAATAGCCCTCACATGTGGACATCAGCTGCCAGCCACAAGGTTGGAACCACAGGAGGTTGAAGAACAGCAGAGCCAGGGTTTTCCAATTCCCGTGATAATGCAAAGAGGAAAACTATCCCAAATTCAAAGCTCGGGGAAGATAAAAGAGACATCGGTTGTCATGGAGACCAGACCCTGAACAATTACCCATTTGGCCCAGACATCTCTAAGGCACTCCCAGCAATGGTGGCTTTAGCAGCTACCCCCGTCCCCAAAGCTCTTCCGTCTCTCCTCTGTTTCCCACGCCTGTGACACTGGCCCACTGAAATCAGCCACATCCTGCCAGGACCTGATCTGAGAGTGAGGAAGTGGTACCCCGCAGCAGGCGCTAAACCAGACACATTGTCACACATACACACCAGGCCGTTCTCTGTCACTGTACTTCTTTCTCAGATCAGAGGTCTGGATTAAAGAGAGCAACACCTTCTAGAAAGTCCCCACCCCCACTGTGCCCCAGTCCAGAGAGTTCTTGCATATGCAGGAGCCAAACTTTGTATACTGACCTCATCGAGTCACATCTGAGAATTCACACACACAAACTTCCACCCAGTGAGTGAACTGGATCGAGACACGCAAACACCAGCAGTATCACACGGGGCTAAGCTGGGACTGTGCAAAGATTCCCAGTACAATTATAGAGGGCAATGTCAGCATCCTTCTAGAGGTCAGGTCTCGGAGACTTTGCCATGTCTCCAAGGACTTGTAAGGGTGACATGGATGCCAAGACTGGCATCAGACTTCCTAGACTTTACTCCAGCCCTGCCATCTACCAGATGTGCACCTTAGGCAAGTCTCTGGTCTCTCTGAACCTAGGTATCCTCATCCAATGAGTGATGAGAACTCATTAAAACAATGTGTGTCATACATTGGAGACCTCTCTAGAGAACTGTCAGCTGTTCGCGGGCAGGTGAGAATCTACAGAACCAGGGGCTGGGGAGATGGCTCAGTGGTTAAGAGCATGTATTGCTCTTCAAGGGGACTTTGAGCTTACTTCCCAGCAACCACATTAGGCAGTTCACAACTACCTATAATTTCAGCCCCAAGGGATCTGACACCCTCTTCACGTCTCTGTGGGTACCAGCACTCACGTGTACATACCCACATTCAGATACACAGTTTTTTTTTAAATACAGTAAACCAAATTAAAAAAAAAAAAGTCAGCCGGGCGTGGTGGCGCACGCCTTTAATCCCAGCACTGGGAGGCAGAGGCGGGCGGATCACTGTGAGTTCGAGGCCAGCCTGGTCTACAAAGTGAGTCCAGGACAGCCAAGTCTACACAGAGAAACCCTGTCTCGAAACCAAAAAAAAAAAAATCTACAGAGCCAAGCGTAGTAGCCATGCCTGTAATCTCAGCACTCAGGGAGCAGAGGCAGGTGGATCTCTGTGAGTATGAGGCCAGCCTGGTCTACAAATCCAGTCCAGGACAGCCAGGGCTACACAGAGAAATCCTATCTCAAAAAACAAAAACAAAACAACAACAAATCTACAGAACCAGCTCTTTCAAGATGGCTTAGTAGGTAAAGATTACTGCCACCAAGCTGACAAACTGACTTCAGTCCTGACCTTACATGATAGAAGAAAGGAACTGGCTCCTGCATATTGACCTCTGACCTCCGCATGAAGGCTATGGTATGCACACACCCAAAGATGTGCACATACATGCAAATGAATAAATATATTTTTAAAACTTTTAGCTTACAGTACAAAGGAAGGCTGGCATTAGCTTCAGGATGGGGCAGGGGACAGTGGGGAGAAGATTCTGGAAGACCAGCAGAGTGAATCTTAAAGGTAGGTTGGCACCCCACTTTTCAACCAAAGCATGGTATACAGTAAACTAGGTAGAGTCCCCCATATGGAACTGCCTAACTGACTGTGGGAGTTGTCAAAAACTTGGCAAAAGTAAAGTTTCCTGAATATAAAACCACCAAAAATTAAGGTGCTTGCTGCAGGGCTGGCCTGTGTTGATCACATGTGCCTTCCACGTAGCCTTGGTTCTCACCACACAACGCACACACACTTTGCAATGTGCACGCCACTGTGCCCTGCAACCCAGAAGCTGTGGGCCTGAAACCAACCCCCCTCAGTGGAGAGTTCATACAGGTGTATATCATGAATAGCAGTGGCAGTTTTTTTTAAAAACCATGTTTGCAAAGTTGTCTGCTCTTATGGAAACAACGGTTTAATTACAGAAAACAAGACCTTTAATATTTTCCTACCATCATTCCTCAGCATGATTGAACTACTATATCTTCAGATTACATTGTTAAAATATTTGACTTTTAAAATTGCCGTTTGAACAGTTGAGTTGCTTTTTTTTTTTTTTTAAATCATTAAAATGGATTTTGGCTTGAGATTAGGACAGAATTTCGAATAGCTTCTGAAAAGGCCCTAAACAAACATCTGCGATTTTATTTTCTTCTCTTATGTGTTTTTGCCTGCATGTGCGTGTGTGCACCCTCTGTGTTTCTGATGCCCACAGAGCCCAGAGGAAGGTCCTAGATACCTTACAATTGGAGTAACATACAGCTGTGAACTACCATGTGGGTTCTGGGAACAGAATCCCCACTCTTCTGCAAAAACAACAAATGCTCGCCGGGCGTGGTGGCGCACACCTTTAATCCCAGCACTCAGGAGGCAGAGGCAGGCAGATCTCTGGGAGTTCGAGGCCAGCCTGGTCTACAAAGTGAGCCTTGGACAGCCAAGGCTACACAGAGAAACCCTGTCTCAGATGTGCTACCATGCCCAGCTTCATTTTGTAATGTTTATGCAAAAAAGCCTTAACAACTATAAAACCACAATATTGATCAACTTTGAAAAAACACTCTTAAGTCCTAGGGTGTCAAATATTCAGCCAAGATTTCCTTGTGTCAAAAATAAGCAAGCACATTTATATCATTCATTTTGCTTTCATCTTTAATAAAGAGTCATATTGTGGCTATAGTGAAGAATTATCTTAAAATAAATGCCTTGATGATTTACTATTAGTAAATGTATGATTTATATACTTATTTTATAGGTCTATGGACCCAGAGTTGTGTAAAGCTTTCTCCAGCAAAGGGGGGGGGGCTGGATTGAGAAGCCCCTAATACAACCATCTCAGGACGCTCAAGCCAGATCTAAACCCTCTTCTGCACTTTGTAGGTCTGATGCGCTTCTGAAACCTGCTTAACCAAACTGGTCGGCCCTGGCAGTTCAGGAACCTCCACCAGGCTCCCCAGATTTTTTTTTTTTTCCTACTAAGTGAGGTGTCGCCTGTGGAGACTCTTTGGCCAGTGAAACCCTTTTGTTTCCAGGGACTGTGCTGGATACGTGCTTCTGACCTGTTGATTAAAGTAACATGAAACAGAGGCTGATTTGACTGGTCTGGAGACGGTCGGTGAGGGGGTGAGGGGGCGGTGGTTGTCGAATGAGAAAAAGCCTGCCCTGCTTGGTAGCTCCACCTAGCCTCAAATCCAGCTCTACAGCACCAGCCCCAACAAGCCATCCCCACCCATGGCGCAACAGGTGGGGCGGCGACCTGGGGCCTGCCCCCAATACATACACTCCCTCGACCTCTCCCCTCCCCTCCCCCCCCACCCCCCCACCCCCCACCCCTACTTCTCTGGGCCTTTGGCTCTCATTCAGGCTTCTTCCTGCCACTCTGGGTGGAGAGAGCCAGCCTGCTCACAGGTGTGGCCCAACGGCAGACAGATGGCAGAAGGACCTCACAGAAGGGTACTTCCTTCCTCTGCAGCCTTCCCAGTGGCCTCTATCTGGGAAAGTGAAGGCGACGGTTTCCTTTCTGAAGTTCCAGGCCTTTAGTCTGGGAAACGGCATTTTCCTTTGCTTAGTTCCTGAGACAAGGAAAAGTCCAGCTCCTTCCAAAACTCTGAAGGGCCGGGCTTGGCTAAAGCACTAAGCATTCATTACAAGCCACTACTGTAAGCCAGGCCATGAGCTCAGGGGCTACAAAGACAGTACAGCTTTAGGGGCAAAAACCCTATTGTTCTACAGACAGCTTCCTGGAGGGGGTGGCAGTGGGACTGAGCCTCCACCCCCGTGGGAATGATTCTGTCACAGAAGAAAGTCAGCCACCTATGGAAGCAAAGAGCAGAGGGCTGAACTGCAGAAGGCTTGTATGCCATGCTCAGAGGCTCAAAGTGTACAGAGTCAAGACAAGACCCCCCAGTGACAGGAAGTAACCTTGGTCTCGAGAGTATTATGTCCAATCTATCAAGGGAAATAGATCTTCTGCAGCATTGGGCTCCGGGACGTCGCTGTGGTCCTACAGAGACACATCCAGAGCAGCCTAGCCTTCCTCAGCACCAGCACCAACGGGAAGATAACTGTTCAGCCCAGACACTCCCTGACCTTGAGACTGGGAAGGGATGCTCCCCGTGGAGACCCATTCCTGTGGGAGATACCACACCCCACCATTCCATCCTCCTTAACAACGAGCAGAGGAGACACTGGGAACCCAAAGGGGGTTCCATCAGGCTCTGCTGATCGATCGGAAGGAAGGGTCCCCAAGCCCTGTTGTCCAGCAGCAAGAGCAGAAAGAAAGGACCCTCCCTACCTGTCCTCCCATACGCACTTCCCCCCAAGTCTCCCCAGGGCCCTCCATGTTTTTACTTTACTAAGTGCCTTGGTCACATCTGTTTTTTAACTGGTTGGCGCTGGGAAGGAGCACAAGATGTCAGCAGGAGGCATATAAAGACTGCGTGCCCCCATATTCTCCCCGGGGGGCCACCCCCCCCCCCACCTCTCAGTTCCAACAGTGCATACAGTACAAGGGCTTGGGGAAATACAGAAAGCTCTGCTGGCCGCAGAAACCGGCCTAGGGAGAGAGGCCTTGCTGTTCACGAGACCAGACCAGAAGGGGCCCCAGTGGTCAGAGGCTGAGAGAAAGGGGGAGAGGGGGGCAGGCCTGCTCCTCTAGGGCCCCACTGAATGGCAGTAGCTACAGGGACAATGACCACAGTCTTCCTGTCTCGTGGGTGGCCTGCTGCATCTTGGCTTCCTGTTAGGTGCTATCTGACCTCTTAGGCAACAAAGCCCAAGGATGGGCGTTTAAAAAAAAAAAAAAAAGAGATGGCCTGAACAAGTTCAGGCTACAAGATGAGGAATGGACAGCCCAATGATCTGAGGTATGGCTCTAGGAAGACACAGAGCCCAGAGCCCATGACCGTCCTAGGCTGAGCTAGAACAGCCGAAGAGAGGGGTAGGATCCGCTCAGGGGCTGGCTAAGCTCTGCCACTGTGCTGAGGCCTCCAACACATCTTTGCTTTTCTGAAGGTGCCACTTGCCTCCCCAAGTCACTAAAATGGCATGTCACTGAGCCCCTTCTTGAGGGTAGGAGCCAGGATCAGAAAGAATCAGAGTGAGGGGCCACATCTCCCTTAAGGGTCAATTTAGGGCGGGGAGACCCTCCTAGGGGCCCTAAAGTAACTTCCAGCTAGAGTGGAAGCTGTTGCCGCCCCAAGTTCCTCCAGTCATCAGTCAGACATCGTCCGTGGGGGGGAGGAGTAGGCCCAGCCCTGCTCAAAGCTGAAACTGCCTTGTGCTCACAAATATCTGAACCCCAAGGGGTCAGCGTCAAAAAGCCTGGCACCTGAGACTCTTCTCTGGCTTCGATCAACCACTCACCCTCTCCCAGGCTCACTACCTCTTCCTTCAGGCAGAAGAACAACTGATGGCAAGGGTGAAGATAAAGGTGCTTTTTTTTTTTTTTTTGGTTTTTGGTTTTTCGAGACAGGGTCTCTCTGTGTAGCCTTAGCTGTCCTGGACTCACTTTGTAGACCAGGCTGGCCTCGAACTCACAGCGATCCGCCTGCCTCTGCCTCCCGAGTGCTGGGATTAAAGGCCTGTGCCGCCACACCCGGCTAAAGGTGCATTTTTTTCCCCATCTCCTCATTAGTATATGCCATTAGAAAAGCCACCTTCCCAAGAAGAAACTTGATGCCCTATGAGCATATACAGGGGGACGAGGTCCCCCTCAGTCACAATCACAGAGGAGGGGAATAAGGGGAAAATGGGAGGATACAAGGGATGGGATAACCATTGAGATGTAATATGAATAAATTAATAAAATATGTTTTAAAAAAAGAAAAGAAAAGCCACCTTCCCGCTGAAGGACTCAGAAAATGCCTGCCTGTGACCTCAGAGCTCTAGTCTACTGTGGGGTTAGTGGATAAAGAAGCCATACCTAGGTCCCAGCCCCCAGGTCAGTCAGTCCCTTACCCCGCCCTTGCCCTAGCTTCATGGTCCCCCCCAGGGTCCTTCTTGGGAGATGACCTCCTCCACTATCAGCCCTTTTACACCAGACAAAGACAAAGAGACCGGAGGCCAGGCCCTCACTCGGATTCCTGCGGATCCCATGCCTTAAGTCAGTTCGGGAACCTCTCAAGCCTACTCCAGGCCTATATCAAGAACTCCCGCCCGCTTTACCTCATTTCGAGTTCACACCGACTCCAGTCCTTTCTCCCTGAACAAAGTCAGAGACTTGACTACGAGAGTCGACCGTATCGCCCAAGGTCACAGAGCTGGCACACACAAGATAGAGATTACAGCCACAGCCACAGGACTCTGCACTCCGGCTCCTGGGAATCAGGACTTTACTAACTTCCAGGAGCCACCATGCTGCACCATCCAGGTGCCAACGGCGTTACCTGCAACTGAGTCAAGTTCCCAGGGACAAAGATTCAAGCAATTCTGGGGTAGCGGGATAGGACACACAGGTCGGGGTAAGGGTTTCCGGGTGGGGACTGTGGGCCTGAACCAGATTCAGGTAGTGAGAGATCAGCCACTCCCAGCCACTCTCTCATGCCACCCAACATCAGCGTTCCAGGCTTTTAGGAGACCTTGGGTATGATGTGACTAAACGGCCGCCATCATTTGTCCAGGGTGGGTTAGCCTAGAAGCCAAACTTGCCCCTTTCCACAAGGGGCCACTAAGTTTACCAAGAACCCAGTAGGCAAAGAACACCCTAAGAGGCTCCACAGTCCAGCCTAAGCAGGCAGAGCCCCTGAGGAGGAAGCAACCCCACTCTGAGCCTTGGGGGGCGCTCAGCTCTCAAGCAGAGAGAAACTTAGACCCGTGGCCATAACGAGCTACTTGTAGAGGACAGCCTAGCAATAAGAGCACCAGTTGGGCCTGAACACTTAGCCCAAGCCAAAACCAGAGCACGGCAGCCACTCCCTCCTGCCTTCCGGGTACAACAGCTCTACACCCACTGACTCCTCCCCCTTGTTCTCCGGGACACACCCGGAGCTTAGGTAGGCTCAGCCTCTGTGTCCCCATGTGAGGAGGCTGGGAAGACCATGATTCTGACCTTAGAGGCCGAATATGAAAATAAAACATGATGCTGAGTGTAGATGTTGAACAGAGGCCCCAGACATAAATGTACCCACAGGTATTGGACCTTCCAGGTGACCCCAGCCCTAAAGTGATGGGTCACTAACCTTCAAGGCACACTTCTGCCCAGTGCGCCGATGGTAACACTCCAGCACCTTGCCGTTCACACCCAGACCCAGCACCTGCTTGGACAACTGGTAGTCATCAGTCACCGCGTACTTCTTGGGCTCTCGTCGTACACCTGGGGCCGGAGCACCGCCCAAGGCGGGCCCACCGAGTGCACCTGGTGTGGGTCCAAGACTCCCCTTCTCCCCTGCCGTCTCGCCATCCATGGCCCCCACGGGGCGCTCGGAGGTAACCCCAGCCTGGCGCGTCCAGAGGCACCTGAGAGAAAGGGAGAGAGTCACTCCCCAGCGGAACTTTTTGGACACACCCCAGCCTTGGTTTCTCCAGAACTAGAATGACTGGGCTGCTGGCCCAAGACAAGCTGGAAACTGCCTGAGACTACCAACGTGCAGCAGCGGGGAGGTGATCGCCCCCAAGCCCGGGCACGTGTCGAGTAAGCAAGGAGTAGGGAGTAGCCAGGTCCTGAGAGCCAGCCACACAGGGGCCCAGAAAAGGCGTACCTGGCGAAGGCGCACTTGGTGGCAATGCACTAGACGGAAACCATGTTGCCGACGAGCGGGAGCTGCCAACCGAGGGGCGCCCGGGGCCCAGAGTCTCGCCGCCCGCACCCCACGTGACCCCCCACCCGCCTTCCCCGCACGTCATCCGGACTTGGGGCCCCGCTAGGTCAGCCTTAAAGGGCCAGGCAAGTCCGGACTGAGCTGGCCTGGGCAGAGCCCCTCGCTGGCTCCGCCCCGACAAAATGGGGCGTGGCCTCCTGAAGTAGCTGTAACTTTGCCGGCGCCCTGGGACATCCGCTGAAACTTCTCCGACTGCCCTACCAGCCTTGGAATTTTTTACCCGCGACCTAGAAAAGTGACAGCGCAAGACATTTTGTTTCTCTTGAGGGCTTTCGAGTGCGATGTTCTTTTTTGCACGTTTCCAGGTGGCTAAGCGCTTCAGAATTCAACTTCTTAATTTTCGCCACTCTTCATTACTTGGTGGTTTAGGGCGTCTCTCTAGCAGCAGGCAGCTTTCTTTTCTGTGCACTCCCTGACCAACCTTTTTACTTAGCAATTTACTTGTCATCTACAAATGTTTGGGCCACAGTCATGCTGTCCTGGAACGCATATGACCCCTTTGGCCGCAGATTGAACACACCTAGGACGTTCTTGAATCTGAAATCTTGATTTTCCTTATGGTCGGTTGTGTCATCTTTTTACCTTACTATGGTTTGGGCTTTGGGTTCCATTTCATGTCTCTGGCCAGCGCAAGGACGGTTTGTTTAGGCAAGAGGATTGTGAAGCCAACGTAGGCTACATTGTGAGACTATGTTTTAAAAAATAAATAAAATTAGCCTGGCGTAGTAGCGCATGCCTTTAATTCCAGCATTCGAAAGTCAGAGGAAGGTGGATTTCAGTGAGTTCGAGGCCAGCCTGGTCCTACCAAGCGAGTTCCAGGACAGCCAGGGCTGCTACAAAGAGAAACCTTGTCTTGAAAAAACAATAAATAAGCCTGGGCATGGTGGCGCATGCCTTTAATCCCAGCACTCGGGAGGCAGAGGTAGGCGGATCGATGTGAGTTCGAGGCCAGCCTGGTGTACAAAGCAAGTCCAGGACAGCCAAGGCTGACACAGAGAGACCCTGTCTTGAAAAACCAAAAGAAAAGAAAAAAGAAGAAGAAAAGAGAAAGAAAAAAAGAAATAAACATTAAAAGCCCTTTATCCCCATGCCAGAAACAGATTCTCTATTAGCTTTGAAATTTGCTCTTCCGAATTTAGAACTCCACTTCTTAGCCCATCTTAGCCTGTCATAGATATTTTAAGCCAGCTTTTCCACAAGTCTCAGATTTTACAGAACCACTGGCGCCACAAGCAAGCCTTCTGAACCGGTCTCTGCTGCCATCTACAGGTTATATTCAGAACTGCATCCACCCGGACCTCTGTCCCATGCAAAGGCGTCTCCTTCCAAGGTGTGTGTGTGTATACATCTATCTCCTGGCCTACTCATTCACATGTGCAAGTATATTCTTACACACGCACTCACACAGTGCACACAACACACACACACACGTTCATATACATAGATGTGCAAGGCATACACATACACAGATACATACTGCCACGTGCATGCTTTCACCCACACATTTATGCCTAGCTGTATCTAGGATCAGTCCAACCTAGTAATCAGATCCGAGGTCTAGGAGCTTGAAGGAAGGCAGGCCATCTGGAAGGTGTTTTGCTTCTAAGAGGCTGGGGCCGGCACTGCTTTCTGTAGGCAGCCTATTTGAAGCTGGTGAACCCAAGGCTCAGCAAGGTCTCCTTCTGTGTTTGTTTGTTTTGTTTTGTTTTGTTTTGTTTTTTAAGAGCAGGGCTCCACAAGGAACAGAAAATCAGGCAACTGAGGGTGGAGGCTCGGGCTGGGCATCTCAGTGTGTGTCTTGTAAAAATGCCTCTTTTTTTTCCTCTTTAAACAATAAATAAAAAAATAAAATAGTTAGGGGGCTCAGCTGTTAAGAGCGCATACTGTTCTTTCCATTTCCAGTCCTACACCTCTGGCCTCCTTGGGCATCCACACTCATGTACAGACACACACACAGCCACAGACACACACACACACACACACACACACACACACACACACACATAATTAAAAATAAAAAATTTTAGGCCGGGCGTGGTGGCGCACGCCTTTAATCCCAGCACTTGGGAGGCAGAGACAGGCGGATCTCTGTGAGTTCGAGGCCAGCCTGGTCTACAAAGTTGAGTCCAGGACAGCCAAGGCTACACAGAGAGACCAAAAAAAAAAAAAATTTACAAAGTTTTTTTTTAGATTTTTAATTACTCTAAAATTTTATAATTGTGTTTTTAAGTTTGATCGTTTGTTGTTTAATTAATTAATATACCAGCTGTTAGGAACTTTATTTTCCTTCCATTTTCCCCTTTGCTCAGGTGTCTGCACCACTCAGTGGTGGCTCCAACCCACTCGGTGGCCTGCACTGTGGGAGCTGCTGACCAGTCCTCAGTGGCTGGCTGGGCTCTCCGGCCCTCAGTAGGGAACTGCTGGACGGCTACAGAGGGCACCTGCACACCCTCAGACCAGTCGGCCACCTCTGGCTGAGCCTCTGTGAACTCAGGAGCTGGCACAGTCCACTCACCCTGGAATTCCTCCTTCGCACAGCCTTCTCGGCAGCAGCCTGCTCCTCCTTCTCAATCTCCTCTGGGTCTCTGTAGAAGTAAAGATCAGGCATAACCTCCCATGGGTGCTCACAGGAGAATAGTGCCACGTATGTGGAGTACTTCCTGGGCCAGCATCCACCACCTCAGACCCACTGAGTGAGCTCCCTTGTTGTTGCATGGGATGGCAACGTCCACATAGCACAGAAGAGAATCGTGTTGCACAGAGTGATGATGGGCAGGTTGACATAAGAGGCCTCTGTGAGGGGCTGGCGGTCAGCCCTGCGGTCAGCCATCACTAGAAGCCGTGGATCCCTGAAGGCTGCTTGGATCTGGTTGGTGAAGGTCCCAGGTGCAAAGCGGCCAGCAACAGGAGTGGCTCCAGTGGCAGCAGCAAATTTCAGCACAGCTCGCTTGGCCAGTGTTCCTGGAGGAGATGACGCTGATGTCAGCAGGGTTCCCAATGGCAGCGCTAGCCCAAGCTGCAAAAACAGCTTCTCCCAGGTCCTCTTCAGATTTATGAGGAAGCCTGCTGTGGATGTACTGGTCCATCTGAAAGTCAGGGTTGGTGCCATCAAAGCTGGTTTGTTGGGGGAGATGGTTTGACATATTTTGATGCTAATACTGTTTGTTATCTGTGTGACCCAACTTTTGTTTAATAAAAAGTCATCCCACCTGGGCAGGACAAAGGAGATAAGCGGATCTTAGAGAGAGAGGAATCCTGGGAAGAAAAGAAGAGAGAGCGCCAGGAGGAAAATGGAGCAAGGAGAGAGACTTGAGAGAAAGAGAGGAAGGCTGTCATGGGTTAAATGGAGGAGAAGCACATGGCCGGTGTGGATGGAGAATCTGGCCCAGATGAAGAACATTAACAAGTATTTGAGATTATGAATGAGAGGTAACTTGGTAGAAATTATTAGAAGCAGATGGCATGGGATTGAGGCAGGGATCCCATGCCTGCCCCACTATGGGGGGTAATTTAGAGGATTGATATCTGCCCTGCCCCTGGTTAACTAAGGCTATTTTAAAATATAACCGTGTCTTAATTGATTGCTAGGCGGGCCTACTGATAATACATGTAATTTAAAAACAATAAGTGGCGCCCAAGTGGGTTCTCTTCGCAAGGAATTTGAGGACATCCTCTTCCTTCCTCTGCAGGGCAGCAATGCCTCCAGACATTGCTAGGAGTTTCCCTTTAAGTTACAAGGAACAAGGATGACCTTCAACTCTTGGCTCTTCCTGTCTCAGCCTCTCAAGTGTTATAATTACAGATAGGAGCCACCATACACAGCATTTCATTAAAAATTACGGTCATAGAAGTCTAACTTTCTTGCTGCATTTGTTCAAATCACACTGAAGTATAAAAAATAAGTAGTCCCCCCCCCTTTTTTTTTTCTTTTGGTTTTTCAAGACAGGGTTTCTCTGTGTAGCCTTGCCTGTCCTGGACTCACTTTGTAGACCAGGCTGGCCTCGAACTCACAGCAACCCACCTGCCTCTGCCTCCTGAGTGCTGGGATTAAAGGCATGTGCCACCACTGCCCGGCCATAAGTAGTCCCATTTTAAAATTCTATTTATTTATTTATTTATTATGTATACAATGTTCTGCCTGCATGTACTGCAGACCAGAAGAGGGCATCAGATCACATTATAAATGGTTGTGAGCCACCATGTGGTTGCTGGGAATTGAACTCAGGACCTATGCAGAAGCAGTCAATGCCCTTAACCTCTGAGCCATCTCTCCAGCCCCCCATTTTTTTTTTAAATGCCCTTCCCTGGCTGGTGAGATGGATCAGTGTGTGACTGTGTACTACTTACATAAGCCCGGTGACATAAGTTCAACCCCTAGGATCTATGCAAAGATGGAAGGGGAGAACAGACTGCAGAATTGCCCTCTAACCTCTAGGCTCGCACCGTGACATACATGCCCACCCATGTGTGCACACACACACAGGTCATTAATAATAAAATGTTAAATTATAATGCCTATGATGATACGAATACATGCATTTCCCATACCAATCGCAAACAGAGTTTTCCAGCTGTTCATTTAACCCAGGGAAATCAGAATGCGTAGCTTTCTCTCCGTGCTGAGCTGTAGTAGCCACCGGGAATCATATCCCCTTTCACACTGTTGGAAAGATTCAGAATACAGGGTTCAGGGCTTGGGCAAGTTGGGTTCATGGCTGCAGACTCCGCCACTTAGCCCTTCATAATAGTTGTGTGTTCAAGGGAACTGAGCCCGAGGCCTTTGAAGCAGCTTACGGAGACCAGATAGAGAATCCAGTAAGTGCCTGATGGAGGGCAGTCCCCGTTCCCCACACCTGCCATTCGATGAAAGGGAATCTGCTCACGGTGAAAGGACAGAAACCAGATGTTGAGGGAATAGTTCTGTATATTCTTGTGATGTATCCTGCAGCAACAGGAATTCCTGTAGTGCCCGGAGAGGAACACAATAGAAAAAGACTCTCTGGGTTTTTGGTCTAGTGAGGTCTTAAGAAGGATCGCCACTAGGTGGCAGTGTGGGTCCAGTAGTCAGGGAAGGGGTCCATTGAAGTCAGGGACTGGAGGGATAATAAGGAACTAGCCACAGCCATCCACCCAGTGACGCTTAAATGAAGCAAGCAGGCAGTTTTGGGAGAACAGGGGCACACCACGGTTACCAGGATGCAGGCGAGACGCATAACACTGTCAAAATCACACAAGACTATTGGAGAGAGCCTTAGGACATTGGTTTGCACAAAACGTCCTAATCCCTGACCTCTGTAGGGGACGCTTTCACGGGGATACCCAGCGTCCTGATACAGACTAGAGCGAGGGCAGAGGAGGCTGCCCAGCAGTTTGCAGGTTACTGTGACCTAGAGAGGAAGTGCGCAGAAGGATGTAGGGCCTTGGCTGCAATCCACCACCTGCCAGCTCTAAGATCTAAGGCCCGCTGTAATCTGTATCTTAGTTTCCTTACATAAAAGACAGCATTATCTGTGGTAGTTGTGACTGCAAAGTGAAACTACCATGTCCGGCACACTGTAAGTGTCCAACAGTCACAGGGAACTGGAAGGGAGGTAGCCTTGGGGTAGAGTATTTGAAATGTGGCATTATAAAAATCCAAGTCCAAAAATCACAGCTCTGAGGTTCAGTGAAATAGATCAGCAAATCAAGCAAGGTGCTTCCCACTACCTGACAACCTGATTTTTTTGGCCCTGGGACCCGCATAATACATGGAGAGAAGTGACACCCTCAGGTTACCCTGTGACTCCACATGAGTTCTGTGGCACTTACAAACACATGAAAACACACACATACACTTTAAAAAATGAAGTCGTGCCTGGCAGTGGTGGCACATGTCTTTATTTTATTTATTTATTTATTTATTTATTTATTTATTTAATTTTTTCAAGACAGGGTTTCTCTGTGTAGCCTTGGCTGTCCTGTACTCACTTTTTGGACCAGGCTGGCCTTGAACTCACAGCAATCCATCTGCCTCTGCTTCCCAAGTGCTGGAATTAACAGGCGTGTGTCACCACTGCCGCTGCTGCCACCACCACCCCACCCCACCCCCATCTGGCACATGTCTTTAATACCAGCACTCAGGAGGCAGAGGCAGGTGGATCTCTGTGAGTTCAAGGCCAGCTTGGTCTACATAGTAAGTTCCAGGACATCTAAGGATACACAGAGAAACCCTGTCAAATAAGTAAATAAAGTGTATGTCACAGCTGTGTTGCATGGCACCTGTAAAAAACAAACAAACAAAAAACCCATATCTTCATGCCAGGGTGGTTACAGACAGTTCCTACAGAAGAGTTAACAGCCATACAGGGACCCCCCCCCATGCTCTCTGGGTACCCCAACACCACCGTATCTATATTCCAAGAAGCTGGCTTCTTTCTCTACTCTGGGAGCCTTGATTGGGTTATGTGGAGCCTAACTTCCCCTCCAAGGCAGCTACAGAGAGAGACCTGGGTCCCTGGAGTCATTTCTTATCACCATTAAACACACCTTCCTTTTCACAAGGCTTAATCTTCAGCTCTCTATCTTGGGTGGGGCACCCAAAGCCCTCCCTGCGCTGGGGAAATCCCCAGACACTTATTCAGAATTCTACACATTGCCAGAAGCCTGTCATCCCTGCCAAAAGTCTTACAGTCAGCCTTTCTGAGGAACCTGGGTGGAGAGTCCTGTGTGGGGTGTGTGGACGGAGTAGACAGATGTGCTGGCTTCTCAGGTCTTATCTCCCCATATCCTGGACCAAGGGTTCGGAGGGAGTTCTCATAGACTCTCTCGTCCTTCAATATGTTCCTTGGTAAACGGGACACGGTGCCTTAGCCTGTAACTCCACATTGTAAGCCTGTACCCGGAAGTTTGAGGCCAGCCTGGTCTACATACTGAGTTTCCAGCCAGGCTACATCCTCCCCCCCCCCTTTTTTTTTTAAAGCTCCCTGGTGAGTTACTGAGAGAGGGGGAAAAAAAAAGCAAGTTTTCTGTTGTACAGGAGAGCGGTGTCACTGTTCTGTCCCTTACCTCTGTAAGCCAATCCCCAAACCGTCCCCCTTTGCTTTAACTCAGGTTTCTCACAGTATTTACGGTAGTTGCCATATTTACGGTACAATAGCCATAGACTGGGCTATCTATGTGGATGCTGATGGTCTCTGTTTACCTCCTCAAGAGGGTAATTTCCCCGATTGGGGTCCACGCAGAGATCAGGCACAGATAGGATTGGCTCATTTGATACAAAACATTAGATGTGGCCTGAGTCATTTTAGCTGTGGTGACCACAATGGACACACTTGTTTCCTCGCCGCCCCACCCCCATTTAAGCACTCCACGCCTCTCCCTACATCTCTTTCCAGATTTCACACCTTACCACCCACTTCCACACAGTGTCCTGCTGTAAGCGTGACCCAATACGGAGCCCTAGTACAACGTCCGCTCAGCTAGGAGCAGCTAGCTAGGAGGTCCTGCCCCGTCCCTGCCCCCGCGCTGTGGCTCTATGGGGAGATAAGCGCACCCGTCCCCAGAGAAGCAGGCGGAAGACAAGCTGACTTCGAGTTGCCCAAGTCGTATCCATAGTCCTCCTCCCTCACCTGGCCCCAACCCAGTCTTCTCCTTACCAGTCTTTAGGTCCCGCCCCACTCGGTCACGTCAGTCCAGGGTCCATGCACTTCAATTGGTCCGCCCAGCGGCTCGGCTCACCCTCAGCGGTGCGATTGGTCAATTCGAGGAGCTCCCGCCCAGTTTTCCTGGAAAGTTCTTGGAAATCTGTCAAAGGTGTTTCCTTTCTCAGTCCGAAGCCCTAGACGCCTGTACCCCTGTTCCTTTCCCGGCCGCCGCAAAGCCTGCGGTTCTAGGAAGATGCGGCTTCCGGGAAGGGCTGGGACGCAGCGGACAAAAGATTAGGAGGCGCCTGGCCCCGCCCCGCCCGCCCAGCCCGTCCCCCCCCCACGTCCTTCCAGGCTCCTCGCGCCACAGCCTCTCAGTCCCTGACCGCCGCCCGTGCGCCCCGGGACCCTGACCTTCGCGCCCTCGGGACTCACTGGCTCCCTTCTGCCTCCGTGCCCACCGAGCCCCGACTCCACGAGCCGCTGTTGCCTCTGGGACATGGTCCTTTGCGTACAGGGGTAAGCTCAGTTCTTTCTCTGCCCAGGCTCCATGCGGAAACTACGGGAGATCACAGGCCTCGAGCTGGCTGCGGGATTTTGGGAGGGCTTGACCGGTTGGAGTGCCAAAGAACGTCCAGTGGTGCGCCTAGGATACCCACATACACACTTAGTGTGGATGGGGAAACCGGGCTGGCGAGCGGTGGGAGGAGCCCCCATTCCTGAGATCGCACGGGCGCCAACTGTAAGAGATCCCCAGGAATGGGGCTCACAAGTCTAGACCACTATTTGAGCCCAGAGTTTACCTTGCCTTCCGGCCCCACACCTACCGGTGACCTTGAGCCTGCTCCTAGACCCGTCTCTAGAGGTTACAGTGTTCATTCCTCCATCCCAGGCCTGCAATTAGGGTCTCACTGGGAAGCCAGCCTGAGGTCTTTGACTCTCCCCACGCTGGCACCTGATAATCACCACCTCTTAGAAGCACCCTACAACTTCTCTTAGCCCAGATTGAGGCCACAGTGTGATAAAGACTTCAGCCTACCTTCTCTAAGGTTTCCCAAAGACGTGGACTTATAGAACGATGGTGAGAGTGCGGCTTTGATTAAAAAAAAAAAAGTCTTGGCCTCAGCAGAGTGGTCTTGGCACATCTGTTCGCCTTAGGTTTCAGCGCCCCCTTTTAATCATTGATCAGTCAGGAATTCAGGAAATGCCAAGAAGAGAGGAAAGTGTGTGTGTGTGTGTGTGTGTGTGTGTGTGTGTGTGTGTGTGTGTGTTACAAATCCAGAGAAAGCTGGGTGGTCCGATAGCAGTTGTTATAAATGACATGGGTATGGTGCCAAGTGAGGAAGAGTGGAAGGTGGGGCCAGGCAGAAGTGCCCTTGGCTTTAAGCAGCACTGTTGTCCCAGGAAGAGGACATTGACACACTGCAAAGACTATTCCCTGGGAGCTCCTACCGTGTTTGCTCCTTTATCCTCTGAATTTGGGGACTCTTCAGCAGACCCACCACCTTCCTTCTTAGGTGCCCACCCCATCTCCATTCTGGGTTCCTACAGCCTCTTTGACTTTGCCCTAAACAAAGGCCCCTCAAAACCTCAGGGCCAGTGTCCGGGTATTAGGAAAACAAGATTGTTAACAGATGTGAACGTTAACCCACCTTCTCTGGGCTTGGTTCATCTCACTGGCATGCATCTTCAAGGCAGGACTTCATGGCTAGACTCCCAAGACATGCACACACAGGCTCTTGGAACACACCAGCTCTCACTCCCACCGTGATGACACAGTGGTAGTCGACACACCCCTCCCTGGATACATAGTCCCTCCGCAACAACCTGCGGGGATGAACAGTCATTCTACACCTAGACATCACTCTAGCCCCCCAGAGATGCCTACTGCCTACCTATGTGGCATCTGTCCAGAGGGCCTTCCTAAGCTGTCTGGTGATACCTACCACAGAGACTGTGGAAGGATTGGCTAACTGCTTGCATACTCTCAGAAAGTGCCTGAATCAGGCCATGGGCCCCCCAGCATGCAGGTCACCTCAAAATTCTGCCTCTGGCTCACTAAGTGGGATTCCAAAGCTCTCACGGCACAGTCAGAGTAGGTGTGGAAAAGCCCTTGGTAGGCTGTGGTATTACTAGAGCCTGTCACCCGTTCTCACGAGTGGCCACGGGACGGTGACCTTCTTTCTCAACACCACTTACACACTGTCAGTTCTGGCTTCTCTCCTTGCCAGCCCTTGTTTACAAGCAATACCTGATACACTGTTGCTTCCCCAGCAAGTGTGGGCAGAGCCTAGGGTTTCATTATTTTGAGACGCAAAGATCCAACATGGGAGCCTGGGCGTGGTAGCACGCGCCTTTAATCCCAGCGCTCGGGAGGCAGAGGTAGGTGGATCGATCTGAGTTCAAGGCCAGCGTGGTCTACAAAGTGAGTACAGGACAGCCAAGGCTACACAGAGAAACCCTGTCTCGAAAAACAAAAACAAAAACAAACAAACAAACAAAATACACACACACACACACACACACACACAATACGGGACTAGACACAGACCTGAGGCCTGGGACATATTTTACTAGAAATTAGAGAGAACCAACTATTTCTTCCCCAGGAAGCAGGGCCCTTGCATCACCAGCTGGGTAGGCTTCCTCTAGGAAGATTTCAGCCATCTCAGTTCCCCTAACCCTAGCCCTCTAATATTGCCAAATCCCTCAGGACAAGTATGCCCTCATCTGGAAGGAGGAGGAGAAAGAGGGGAAACTGCAACCAGAGAGGAGCAAACTGTACATAAAAAGCATACAGTGTGGCAGGGCTGGCTGGACAGGATGGAGTCTGGAATGTGGGTTGAGTACCCTGCCCTTTGGTGAGAGCTGATACTTAGGAGGAATGAGACCCACCAATGCCTTTAGAGGACACTGTCACCCCTCAGCTGGCAGGAGCAGAGCCTAGGATGGGAATCTGGCCGTTACGGGTAGGAGCCTGTTAAAGTCTTGAAGTCCTAGCTAGTGTGGACTGCATCCCCCGCCTCCCCCACCCCCCAACAGATATCCTATTGACAGGAAGCTACCCTGTAACCTTAGGCTTTCTACTGTAATCTCGAGGTCTCCCTGAGAACCTCCCCCTAGTTCATCCTGTGACTCCACCGGGTACCTCAGGCAGGAGGGCACAACTGTGAGACAGCCTTTGCCTTGACAGGGTCCCCATTCTCGTGCTTAGGATGCTGAAAGTGCTCATGGGGAATGGCCTGTGCTTTTGGGGATATATGATGAGGGTTAATTTGTATCTAGGAAATGCAGGAGTAGAAAAGACTGTTTTAGAACAGGTTCTATGAAAGTGGGGGTATTGGGTATACATAGCTCAGTGGTAAAACACTTGCTTAGCATGTGTGAGCCTCTGTGTTGAGTTCCCAGCACTAAAAAAAAAAAAAGATAGACAGACAGATTTTTATATAGGAGCTGGGTGACAGAGGCAGGTGGATCTCTGTGAGTGTGAGAGGCCAGCCTGGCCTGTATAACAAGTTCCATGCTAGCCAGGGCTATGTAGTGAGACCCTACTTTAAAAAAAAAAAATCTGGCCAGGTGTGATAGTGCACGCCTTTAATCCCAGCACTCAGGAGGCAGAGGCAGGTGGATCACTGTGAGTTCAAGGCCAGCCTGGTCTACAAAGCGAGTCCAGGACAGCCAGGGCTACACAGAGAAACCCTGTCTCAGGGGAAAAAAAAAAAGCTCTCTCTTTCTCTCCCTCTCTCTCTCTCTCTCTCTCTCTCTCTCTCTTTCTCTCGCTCTCAGGCACCCTTCCCCCTTTCCTTCTCACCCATGCTCACTTAATAAACCTCATATAATCTAAAAATAAAAAATAAGAAAGGCTGGGCGGTGGTGGCGCACGCCTTTAATCCCAGCACTCGGGAGGCAGAGGCAGGCGGATCACTGTGAGTTCGAGGCCAGCCTGTTCTACAAAGAGAGTCCTGGACAGCCAAGACTACACAGAGAAACCCTGTCTCGAAAAACCAAAATAAATAAATAAATAAATAAATAAATAAATAAATAAATAAAAATAAAAAAATTTTTAAAATCTGGGGGCTAGAGAGATGGCTCAGCAGTTAAGAGCACTGGCTGTTCTTCCCAAAGACACTAGTTAAATTCCCAGCACTCACATGGTAGCTCACAACTACCTGTAACTGCAGTTCCACAGACATACATGCAGGCAGAACACCAATGTACATAAAATGAAAGTAAATAAATAAATTTTTTTTAAAAATCTGTATACTGGGGTGAAACCATCAAAGGACTTTTCTAAAAGTGGAGACTGTGTGAGACCTCTCTTCCCTGTCTTCTAGATCTTGTCCTTTGCTGGCTCTGGAGCAAATTGGGCAGCGGCCTCTGTGGGCCCAGTCCCTGGAGCTGCCTGGGCCAGCCATGCAGCCCTTGCCCACTGGGGCATTCCCAGAGGAGGCAGCAGAGGAGACGCCTGTCCAGCCAGAGAGTGAACCAACAGTGCTGGACCCTGAGGAGGACCTGCTGTGCATAGCCAGGACTTTCTCCTACCTTCGGGAATCTGGTGAGTCTCAGGGGAGCTGCACACCTTGTCGTGGGAAGTCTGGAGGAGCTAAGTGGTTTGGATTTTTGTATCTGGTTTGAGAAGCATGGTCCTGCCCACCCCCCAAGAACTAATGGTAGAGATACACATCTTCCAGGGAAACGTGAGGGGCCACTCCACCCTGACCTACCCTGGGGTTGGTGCCCCCCCCCCCATTATGGAAATTTCCACTCTGACCAGCCCTCCTCTCTACTTGCCTAGGATGGTATTGGGGTTCCATCACGGCCAGTGAGGCCCGGCAGCACCTACAGAAGATGCCAGAGGGTACATTCCTAGTACGTGACAGCACTCACCCCAGCTACCTGTTCACGCTGTCAGTCAAAACCACCCGTGGCCCCACCAACGTACGCATCGAGTATGCCGATTCTAGCTTCCGGCTGGACTCCAACTGCTTGTCAAGACCTCGGATCCTGGCCTTCCCAGATGTGGTCAGCCTCGTGCAGCACTATGTGGCCTCCTGTGCTGCTGACACCCGGAATGACAGTCCAGATCCTGCTCCCACCCCAGCCTTGCCTCTACCTAAGCAAGATGCACCTGGTGACTCAGTGTCGCCTATCCCCACGGCTACTGCTGTGCACTTGAAATTGGTACAACCCTTTGTGCGCAGGAGCACTGCCCGAAGCTTACAACATCTGTGTCGCCTAGTTATCAACCGTCTGGTGGCTGACGTGGACTGCCTACCGCTGCCCCGGCGCATGGCTGACTACCTCAGACAGTACCCCTTCCAACTCTGACTGGGCCAGGCACCCTGCCCCGCCTCACACAGTTACATCCTGGAGAGGAGGGGAGGGGACACAGGCCCCAGCTGGCCTTGGAGTCCTGCTGTCCCGTCTCCGGTCATCACCCTGGTGCCTGCATACATGTGGCAGCCGGACCAGAAAGTGCCAGCAAGAACAAGGCAGGTGGAGTCAATGCCTGCAGATCCCGCACGGCTCTTTGTGGTGAGCCAAGTGTCACAGCAGAGACAGGCAGGACCTCGTCTCACCCCACAGGCCGGAACCAGATCTCCATTCACTTGCCTGCCCTAGCCACCCAAACATTGTATGTTCTCCCAGCCCTGGTTTCTCAATTGTCTGGGTAGGGCAGGCCCCCTCCCCATCAATAGAGCAGCCAGCCCCCTTGTGGAGAAGCAGGTCGGGCTGGGGGACTACACATTTATACAGTATTTATTTATTTATTCTCCTTGCAGGGGTTGGAGGTTGGGTGATGGCATGAGCCATGCCACTTCTCTGCCCTAAGCCTTGGGTGGTCCAAAACACCCCCTACCCCTTGCCCCTCCCCACAGATCTGGTTCTTCCCTGTGGAGACATCCCCGCCCCCATCCCAAGATGTATTGATGGGCCCAAAGTAGTCCTGAATGTCCTTGCCCTGACCACTTGCATATGGATGTGCCCACCCTCTTTTCTTCCTAGCCTCTTTTGGGAGGCTGGTGTAACCAGACAGACAGGAGCCAGAAAAACAGCTCACACAGAGCCAGGGCCGTGGTGTCCATAGAGCTGGCTTCTCTGTGGTGCGGGGCCCCTGCGGAGGAACACATCTGCTGGAACAGAAAGGAGATGCTGGCTCAAGGGCTGCCGCTGCAGCTCTTTTGTGTGGGCTTCCTGCCCAGGAAGTTGCCTGCACGTGAGGGGGGAGGTACACATGCCTAAAGAGACTTTATAGAAACAGTTACTATAACACAAGAACCAGTTTGGTAGCTTTTCTTCCACTGATGTTTCTGTAATCACAATAAAATTACGATGCCTTCCATGTGTGAAGCCTTCTGTGGGGCATCTGGAGTTGAGCATCCTGTGCTCCCTTTCATCCCAGGATCACAGTCCGCCCCCTCACCTGGAAAAGCCAAAGCTCAGAACCTTTAACGACTCTCCCGTGGTCTCTGGCAGGGGACAGAGGAGGGCCAGGAAACAGAGGTGCCTTTCTTGTCACCTTCCCCCTTGTTCTCCTTGAGAGACAAGAGTCAGGAGGGGAAGGGCCATGGGCATGCCTTCTGCGGTGCTGTCCCTTGCGCTGCTGGACAGGGAGGAAGCAGGCAGCAGAGGAACTCCAAGCCCGAGAGGTGTATGAAGAGGAAGTACCCATTCAAAGTGCAAGTGGGCACAGAGGGCAGTCACCTGAGAAGAGGAGGCACAGAGCTCAGGCCAGCCCTACAAGGAGGAAAGTGCAGTGGACACAAAGACACTAAGGTATGATGAAGATCAGGACGTGGGGCCTGAGAGGACTCTTCCTGGACAGTGGAGCAGATCAGCTGAGGCAGGGATAGTGACCAGTGAGCTGGTAGAATCTGGCCTGGGGTAGAAGTGTCAAAATTCTGGTTCAGATCATCTGGGGTCAGAGGACCCTCTCAGTCAAGATCTTGTACATCAGAAATAGAATTAAAATGAAACCATTGCCCAGGGTTGATGGTCTGACTCAGGACTGTTTAGGCTGCTGGGATCTTTCTACATACAGTGTGAGGGTCTCATGGCAAAGCACTCCTAAAGTGTGCTCACAGCCTTAACCTTCTTATAAAAACAGTTCAGGATGTGTTCTTAGTCCTGAGACCATTGGAAGCTGCAACTGACAGGAGGCTGGTAATGGTGGCTTGAGAGCAGGAAGCTGCAAGGACTGGCATCCTGATAAGGAAGAGGCTTAAAAAAATAAATAAACAACCAGAATCAGGGAGGCTTGGGGCTGAGGGCAAGGAGACAGAATAGGAATGACATTGTAGGGCTGGAAAGATGGCTCAAAGCAAGGGTAAGAGTGCTTGCTGCTCTTTCAGAGAGGCAGCATTCCCAGCCCCAATGCACCTACACACACACACACACACACACACACACAGAGAGAGAGAGAGAGAGAGAGAGAGAGAGAGAGAGAGAGAGAGAGAGAGAGAGAGAGAGAGAAATAATAATAATAACAACAATACATTTTTTTATTTATTTTTTATTTTATTTTATTTTATTTTGGTTTTTTGAGACAGGGTTTCTCTGTGTAGCCTTGGCCATCCTGGACTCACTTTGTAGACCAGGCTGGCCTCGAACTCACAGCAATCCGCCTGCCTCTGCCTCCCGAGTGCTGGGATTAAAGGCGTGCGCCACCACACCCGGCAGGAACAATATATTTTTTTTTAAAGGAATGACATTGGGTTAGAGTGACCGAGAGGTAAATGAAGGAGGGATGATATTTTTAAAAACTGGAAGTAGTGCCCAAGCCCATCTCTTTGGCCTGATACCTTCCCCACTACTGGTAGCAGCCGGTAAAACCTTTGCTGGCTGTGGGGCCCAACAGTGTACGTTGTCCGAGTGTCACCATGGCCCTTGGTAGGGCCTTTCCTTCAACTTTGATCCTAGCCTTTTTGTGGTTCCTGGAAGGTGTGAGGTAACCCCTATTGCTCCCCTAACCTCCAGATCTGAGTCATTTCATGGGAAAGAAGTGGGCACATAGGGGGCCAGAGGCTGGCTCTCCACACCTCGTGTCACAACCTGGACACTCAGCCACTGTACCAGAAGGAAACACAGGAAAGCCCATTCTTCACACACAGGACTGTCTAAGAATGCCTGCTGGGTGCAAGTCTGAGTGAGGACTCTGTGTTCCGTGGGATTGGGGTCCAAATACTACCCTACGTAGCAAGGGCTCTCTGAGGCCACTCTCCCTAGCTGCCCTTCTGCCCTTCTGCCCCCAGGCTTCTTGGTAAAATGGGGACAGGCAACTAGATGGCATCTCTGAAAATTGTTTGTAGCTACCTTGTCTCTGCCTGCAGAGAGCTCTGGAGCCACAGGCCTACCTGGCAATGAATGGGCTGTCCCTAACTCACCTCAAACCAGAGAAGGGGCTGCCAGCTACTGACATTTCAGCTTTTGTATGAGAGGAATAGCAAAGCCTAGGATAGGGAGCCCAGAAAACATGTCATTAGACCCTAAACCCAAGCCTAGCAGAAAAGACAAATCAGGAGTCCAGAGCACTCACCCCTGGATAGTCCTGGGTTACTAAAAGGCCACCCTGCTGGTACTCGCCATGAGATGGGCATGCTGGACCCCGGCAATAGCCAAACAGTAATTAATGGTAACCTTTTGTCCACTGAGTCCCTTCACACGTGTAATCTTTGGCTACTGACCGAACCAGACTCCATCAAGGCCCTGGGGACACAGGAGGGAACAAGATAAACATGGCCCCTATCCTCAGGGGATTTGTGTCGAGTGTGGGAAAAGCTAGTAAACACATGGGCAAACAGGCAAGTCTTGAATGGTGAAGAAAGCAAAGGCAGGCAGGAGGTGGGGGGCAGAGAGTGGCTTTAGGCGTGGAGTCGCCTTGGAGCAAAGAGGGTCCTGGAAGGTGCTGAGTGGGGTGGCTGTGAACCTGGCAGTCAGAGCAAAGAGCAGGGCTTGGTCATATAGATGCCATGGGGAAGGACTGTCCCAAATACTGGGAACAACCATTGTACTAGCCTGTACGATGGCTGGAAGGCAGAAACACGCCTCGAGATAAATGGGGAGGATAAAGGGGGCCGCGACTGATTTTATTCTAGCTAGTGGAGTGTCTCAGAGGACTGTGCTCAGCTCTGATGCTCAGTACTAAAGGATTCTGGGCGGATGGCTCCATGAGGGCTTCAAAGCTGGTGGCCAATGAGAAGATTCACAGGTATGGAACTTAGGGAGGGTTGGGGGGGAGGGGTGCCATAGGAAACACGGAGAAGGCAAGGGCGCCAACTTTGGGTGTAGTTCATTCCCCCGTTGGTTCTCACTCCAGCCCTGCACACTAACAGAGGGGTGTCCTGGTTTTTCAGCTGTAAGGGTGTGTGGCTTAGACCAGTTCTCAACCTGTGGGGTCACGACCCCCTTTGGGAAGTTGAAAGACCCTTTCACAAGGGGGTCACCTAAGACCATCAGGAAACACACATATTTACATTATGATTCATAGCAGTAGCAAAATCACAGCCATAAAGTAGCAACAGAAATAATTTGTATGCTTGGGGAACTGTATTCAAGGGCCACAGCATTAGGAAGGTTGGGAACCACTGACTTAGAGAGAGGCAAAGACCAGCTTAGCGTCATAAGCCTTGTCTCTAGACCTTATTTGTGTAACCACTACTCTACCCTGTCTCTGAAGACTCTCACCTGCCGAAACCTCAGTCAGTCAGAGAGAAGGGGAGAGGCGTTCAGTGGGGCTCTCTAGAGGGAATACTGGCCCCGGAAGATTCTGCCCAGCCAGGGGAAGATGGGCTCGGAGAGTGGTCCTATGTGGTAGTCTTCTCTGGACTTAAAGTGCCCCTGGAATGGTTTAGGGGCAGATGCCACGAAGCCCATCTCTTGTCGGCAGGACAAACTGGCCCGTGTCTTGCTAGGATGTTTCATTCAAGATTTGTTTGTTTGTTTTGTTTTTTCGAGACAGGGTTTCCGTGTGTAGCCTTGGCTGTGCTAGACTCGCTTTGTAGACCAGGCTGGCCTCAAACTCACAGCCATCTGCCTGCCTCTGCCTCCCGAGTGCTGGGATTAAAGGCGTGCGCCACCACGCCCGGCTTCAATCAAGAGTATTGAGTGAAACAGAATTCCCTTGGTCCCAAGGGCTTGGGACCTAAGTCCAGCATTTAACTTGCCGTCTGGTCAAATCCTGCTAGACCAGGGCTAAATGCAGCTGCATGGAGCTAAAGCCATGACCAGCTGTCGTCACTTTCAGAAACCCTCTTCCTCCATGTGTCTGAGGTGAAGTGAAGGGCCAGAGGTCTGGGGCCTGAAATCGGGTACTGTACAGCAGGCAGGAAGATCTAAAGTGTGTGTCACAGGGCATCTGCACCCCACCCCACCCCCTCCAACCCCACCCCACCCCCACAGACCTCGCTGAGGCTGGCTTCATTTGGAAGGAGAGCCTGGGCAGCCCATTTCACACCAACCTGTTAGACCAGTTTTAATCTAAAGCAGGCTTGCACTTGGCCTCCCCCGCCCCTCTCTGGCTCAGTGGAGTAGCACAGCCAGCCAAGTGGGGGGCCACCCCAGTGGTCACTGTAGGGCAGCAGGATAGACACAAGCTAGAGGAGGTCCCTGGAGGGTTAATTCTGGCCAGACTGCAGGCAAGAGGGTGAGTAGAGAGTGGCTGGGCCTGGCTTTGGGGGAGAGCCAAGCACACGGAAGCCAATCCTCACTTAAGAGCCAGAGAGGCAGTCCGCTGAGGGCAGAAAGAAGGAGCCAAAGCCGTCTGCTCAGTGGAGAGACAATGGCCTCCATGACCCAAGCCTACATGAAGCAAGCACAGCCCAGAGTGCAATAGGTCGTCTCTGAAGGCTGGGGAAACTTGGGGCTACTGTAACTCCTCCAGGCAGCCCTCCAAGACTGCTCTACCCACACAGGAACTTACTGCCCTTGAGATATCCCGATGGTGTGGTTGAAGCGGGGCATGGCATCTAGCAACACTTTCCAGGGGCAGAACCTTGTCCTGGGGGGTTTCCCCCGACCCTAACACTCATAAAGCAGACCAGGCTTTTCCTGTCACCAGACATGGGTTCTCTTTCCACCAGAGACACGGACTGTAGTTCCTGCCTATGTTAGGCAAGGTGCTGTTCTCAGTGCCTCTCTCAGCTCTCAGCCTGTTCCTGAGAAGCACTTTATCCTCTCACTGAGCACGTGTGTGGGGGTGGGGTGGGGTGTTATGTGGGTGTGGGGGTGGGTGTCCACCTGCCCACAGCGCTGACCTTTCCCCTTGGCCAACATTCCTTTGTTTTCTTCAGCTCCTTTCAGGGTACAGTTTGGTAGGAGGAGTCATAGAGGAGAGAGGTCCCCAGGAAACTTTTCCTCAAAGCCCAGAGACATGAAGGTCTATGCAGAGGGAGATGGTCCCCACGGTAGTCTGAAATGGTGGCGGGGCCACAGGAAGAGACCTCCCGGAAGGGTATACTGCTAACCCCGGCACTTGGGTGCCTGTGCCCCTGGGAACTTGCCATCATCAATGAGTCTAGCTAGCATTGATAGGGTAGGCTCGGCGTTGACAGGCAAAGCCGGGCAACTCTGAACAGGCTGCTTTTATCTTCCTGAGACACGCATTCATTCTCATCATGAGCCAAAATTCTGGGTTTACTGCCTGTGGGGTCCATTTGCTCTGTGTCCTACCCAAGAGGTGCCCAGTACCTTTCGCTTGGAGTCGGCTGGTCAGTATCAGGGTTGGGAGGTTGTGGGCTTTGAGCACTCCGGCACCCCCTTTGAGCAACTTGACTATACCTAGTTTCTCTCCTGGGCCTCAGCAGGTTACCTGTGGGTGCTTGTGGAGGGCAGAGAAGGCACAGTGTGGGCAGCTCCGCCCCCACCCTGGGGCGAGGTGTTTTTGCCAGAATCATAGCCGCTGTGGCAGGAGGCCTCTTCCCAGGAAGAGCAGAGCGCCTCTTCCAAGAACTCAGAGGAGGGCGGGTGGGAGGGTGCGCGGGGGAGTTAATTTTAAACCAAACAGCTTTTCCACGCTTCTCAGGAACTGGCTGCTCAATGTGCTTGGGCAGGTCCCAGGCGGGCGGGCAGGCCCGGTGCCAGCTCAGAAGTGGGGTGGGGTGGAAGTCACCCAGAGGAGAGGCCCAACTGACCTTGAGGGAATTTGGACTTTGCCTCTGCTCATTTGTCAAGGCGTGTCTCTCCCTGACCCCATTCACCCACCCAACGTGCTGCCTGCCGGACCTGGAGGGACGGCTTATTCTGTTCTAAGCAGGCAAAGCGACATCGTATCAGGATTGATAGCGTAGGTGTCACGTCACGTTCTTTCAAGGCCCCAGAATGCCTGCTCGCAGATCCTTCGCTGTTGAGAACCTGCCATACTGTCCCCTACCCTGCACCTCTGGACGTTCTCTGATGAAGGCCTCCCCTGAGGCCAAGGGGAAGACCTGGGTCAATTCGCTAAGGGATGGGACGCTAGGTACCAGGCTAGTGGAATCGAGGCTAGAGTACAGGAAGCTACTGGAAGTGATGGGCTGATGGAATCGGTTTCCTTCCTGGGCGGGAAGATCTCGACCCCCGTATGGCCAACCTCGGTGTGTTTACCCTCTCTTGCCTGACAGTCTAAGGCCACCTCCCAGTGTGCAGTTTTATGAAGGGTCCTCTCTGTAGAGAAGTCATGCCTGTCCATTTTCCACTTCCAACTCTCCCTGCCCCGAGACTCTGGACGCTTAAGTAGGTTCTAAGAAAGGGTGCCAGGCAACTGCTGCCAGGAGCTGTGGTTCTTGGAACCAGCAATGCAAAGACAGGGGACACTTCCTGGAACCCGATGCTCATTCAAGGGAGAGGCTTAGAGGACGTCAAGTGACCTGGGGAAGGGATGGAATGTCAAAGCTTCAGTTTAGGTCCCCGCTTCCAGGAAGCCCTCCCGGATTGAATGTGTTTCTTTCAACTCTATCATCACACGAAGGCCTCTCCTTCAGAAAGCCCAGGTGTGGTGTGGGCTCTAGGGTATTTCGTGAGCAACTAGATATGGGCGTGGACAGAAAAGAGAGTGCATGTGCACAGGTGAAGGGGGGCTGTTAGGCATGAGTGCACTGCCAGGTCCGAGGAAAGGGGTGTAAGAGAGAGTGAGAATGCAAGGCGAGGTCAGCAGAGCCAGGCCTTGCTGAGGGGACTTCCTATTAATTCCTCCAGGCAGCCTCCAGGTTAGTGTTGTTTCTGGCTTCAGATCCCTGAACCTTAGTGCAGGGGGGTGGGGGGATGGGAGGTGGGGTGGGGCGAGGGGAGCAGCTTCGGTAGCGAGTCATCGGGGGGGGGGGGGGGGGGGTCTCCTGGCGGTATCACTCATCACTCAGCCATGCAGCCTTGGTTCTCAGTTGTGAGCAGAGACTTGCCTCTCCGCTCACATTTGCATGTCACTATTTGGCCCTCCCTGAACACCGTTCCCAGCCTGTAACTTACCCACCTACACGTATCAGAGAAAACCACGGCCCCCTCCCAAGGCTGGCCCTGGGCTTGAAGGCCAAGGCAGTGGCTGGGAGTAGCTAAGAGGTGATCATTAAGTAAGAGATCCTCAGCTGGGCGTGGTGGCGCAGGCCTTTAATCCCAGCACTTCAGGAGGCAGAGGCAGGCGGATCCCTGTGAGTTCCAGGCCAGCCTGGTCTACAAAGCAAGTCCAGGACAACCAGGGCTACAAGAGAAACACTGTCTTGAAAAAACTGAAAGAGAGAGAGAGAGAGAGAGAGAGAGAGAGAGAGAGAGAGAGAGATCCTTAAACCCATATATAAAGGCAGCTCAGGCAACCCAGAACACACACAGCCCTTCACTGTGCTCCCACCTTGGAGCCACCAATCATCTGGTGCAGCTGACAAAAAGTAGGAGTGCTACACGTCTCTGCCACTTGGAGCCCCACAGTTCCAGAGCCAGGTCGCCCACAGTGTCGTGATTTCAGAAAGTCATGAAGGTCCCTGAAACTCAGTTTCCCCCTCTGTGACGTGCCATCATTTACCTTAAGGCATCACTCTAAGGAGGACTGAGTAAACTGTAGATTTGGTCTCTTCATTTGTCTTTGAGATCTCCTTCCCTTTGGGCCCCACCCCACCCCCACCCCAGCAGGAGCCCAACAGCACTGTCTCTGCTTCTCTTTGTGGGCACACTTCCCGCCTTCCCTATGGAGCGCAGGCCCTGCTGTGTGCAGTGCTCTGGGCAAAGAGACAAGCTGAGGTCCTAATACACAAATCGAAATTCTGAAATATCATAAACTACAAACAGCCAGTAAAATATGTGCCAGCCTCTTAACAAACACAGCAATAAAAGTATCAACAGCTTTTATGAGTCTGAAAGTCAGGAGATAGCAAGGATTTTTTTTTTTTTCTGGTTTGATTTTACGAGACAGAGACTTAAGACAGGCTTGCCTGTTCCGGACTCTCTTTATAGACCAGGC
This sequence comes from Acomys minous, assembly GCF_964271855.1. Taxonomy (NCBI): domain Eukaryota; kingdom Metazoa; phylum Chordata; class Mammalia; order Rodentia; family Muridae; genus Acomys; species Acomys minous. The sequence goes on along the minus strand of NC_140495.1, from coordinate 15,876,403 downwards.
TGGCCTCGAACTTACAGAGATAGGCCTGCCTCTGCCTCCCCGAGTACTGGGATTGCAGGAGTGTGCTACTGCACTCACCTGGCTGACTTCAAGGATTTTTAACCTCATGATCATTATTTGTATCTAGGTATTCTCCGATGGGCCTGCAGTTTAAGTAAGAAAAATGATATACTTAGCTCATAATGCATTCTCTACGTTTCCTGTCGCACTAGTTGTTCTTGTATTTATTCTAGAAAAGATGATCGTGTTATTATAAGCACTTACAAGATCATTTATTATAAGAATTGCATGTAATTATTTCTTTTGACAGTAATGGTTTGCAAAGTTAAAATAACACAGTATAATCAAAGAGTATTTTTAAAACGTTAAGTAAAATAATACCAAAAATGGAAAGTATTTTTAAAATATTTTTATTTAATTTTAATTTATGTGCATTGGTGTGAGGGTATAAGATCTTGGAGTTACAGACAGTTGTGAGCTGCCATGTGGGTGCTGGGAATTGAACCTGGGACCTTTGGAAAAACAGACAGCGCTCTTAACCACTGAGCCAACTCTCCAGCCCAAATGGAAAGTATTTTAAAACACAGATTCAGCATTTATATTTTGTATGTATTGAGACAGGGCCTTAAACTCCTGGGTGTTGGGATTATAGGCACGTGCCACCATGCACAGTTTTATACAATACTGGGAATCAAACAGGCATACTTGGCAAACATTCCACCTAGCCTCCACGCCCCCCAAAAAAAATATTTTTAAAAGAATAAAATCGGGGCTGGGGAGATGACTCAGCAGTGAAGAGCACTTGCTGGTCCTTAGAGGTTCAGTTCCCAGTGCACACAGCCACTTGTAACTCCAGTTCCACGGATTCTGATGCCCGCTTCCGGGCTCTGTGGAACACACGTGGAGCCCACAGACACACGCAGACACTCACACGCAGAAGAATCCGCACATCTGTTGTTGTGAGATGATTTGGTTTTTGTTTTTTGAGAAAAGCTTTCTCTGTGTAGCCTTGGCTGTCCTGGACTCGCTTTGTAGACCAGGCTGGCCTCGAACTCACAGCAATCCACCTGCCTCTGCCTCCCGAGTGCTGGGATTAAAGGCGTGCGCCACCATGCTAGGCATGAGATGGTTTATTAGAAGTGAAATACAGGTTGGGAAGGGAGCTCAGGGGGTGAAGTGGTGACCACGGCAGTTCCCTTCCTCAGAACCCATGTGAAGTGTCCCTGGGGCATGGTGGCCTGCCACGGTTCCAGGGTTAGGAGGGCAGAGTCTGAGAGCATCAAAGAGCAAGGCACAGAGAAATCAAGGAAGACTCTTGAGGGTAGCCTCAGCCCTCCCGGGGAGCCTATGATCATACGCATGCGCATGATGTGTGCTCTCCCACATGTGGGGCCCCTCCTGCACACGGAGATAAAAAACAGACACAAAATTAATCATTAACTAGTTAAAAGGGATTAATTTGGGAGGCTGGGGGTGGATTGCCATGAGTATAAGGCCACCCTGTGCTACAGGGTGGGTTCCAGGAAGCCTGAAATACAGAGGAAGACCCTGTCTCAAAAACTTAGCACAGCAGCAACCAAAACTGAAGTAATAAATTATATATTATATAATGATGTAAAATGTGAAGATAAAGTTAAAATTAATTTATTAAATTTTCACTTTCCCCCCTCCCTTTTTTTTTTTTTTTTTTTTTTTTTGAGACAGGGTTTCTCTGTGTAGCCTTGGCTGTCCTGGACTCACTTTGTAGACCAGGCTGGCCTCGAACTCACAGTGATTCACCGGCCTCTGCCTCCCGAGCGCTGGGATTAAAGGTGTGCGACACCACCGCCCGGCCTAATTTTTCACTTTTCTATTTTATCTTTTTAGAGATTGAACCCAGGGTCTCCTATATGCCAGGCTAGTTGAGGCCCACCCTTAGTCCTGAAGTTTTTATTAAGATGTGTTAAATGGTTTCTTTTTTATTAATTAATTTATTTATATACTTTACACCCCAGCCGTGGCCCCCTCCCTCCTCTGCTCCCAGTCCCACTCTCCCTCCCTCTTCCCCATATCCCGCCTCCCCTACCCCTCAGAAAAGGGGAGCATTAGGTGTTCTCATAAAAATGAATCCTCTCAGTCTACAGCTCAAATCCTCCACAATGGCAGCCTTGCCGTTGCATTTACACTGTGTCAGACCAGGAGACCTTGCCCATGTCTCCCTGGAGCCTGAACTATTAATCATGGGAGTGAATTACGGACTTGCTCCCCTGCACCAGCCGCTTTATATCCAGTCCATGGCACTGGTAATGCCCCTGCGTTCCTTGTAAATCTATCTGAAACTGGTATTTTATAAGTTCGGACTGTGCTTCAGGGAAGGAAAGAATGGTAACTGTCCAGATGTAATTTCCAACAGGCAATTTTGGAATAATTTTGGCAAAAACAGCCAATGCCTACCTCACTATGAATTCTTAGATAAATGAAATATTTCAAAATTAGCCAGGCATGGTGGCACAATGCCTTTAATCCCAGCCCTCAAGAGGCAAAGGCAGGTGGGTCTCTGTGAGTTTGAGGTCTACAAAATGAGTCCAGGTTAGCCAGGGCTACACAGAGAAACCCTGCCTTGAAAAACCAAAACTCAAAGCAAGCCAAAATATTCCAAAGTGAGATGGCATCTAAAATGTCCTTCACAGCCCGTCCTAGACACAGCTTCCCTGTGTCCCTCAGCAGAGCACTGAGACAAGGACCCTCATGCAGGTAGCTTTTATGGAAGTGATGCCAAGGAGCCCTGGCTGGGTGTTAGGAGACTGCGTGCCACAGTTCTTTCTCACTTCTCTACCCTTGCCAGCTCAGCTGAGGAGCTGACAGCCCTTGTTCCCAATAAAGCAGAGGTACTCTGACCCTTGTTTCTAAACAAGTTTAATGTTTTCTGACAGCATCTTTGAGAACATGGCAAGTTAATTCGTTTGCTTACAAGGCGGATACAAACTCAGTTTTCACAGTGTGTGCGTGTGTGTGTGCATGTGTGTGTGTGCATGTGTGTATGTGCATGTGTGTGCATGTGTGTGTGTGTGCACACGCATGACATGTAAGCATTTTACTTGCTGAGATATCTACCCCAGCCCAACACAACAGTATAAAGGAAAGGAGAAAGTGACACAGGGGCCAGTTTTAGCCTTGGTGGGTGGGCATGAAGTGGACAAAGGCTAGAATGGAAGGCCAGAATCACAGGAAAATCCCAAGGATGAAGAAGGTGGGGACCATTTCCGCAGAAGTGGGGTGCTAAAGAGAGAGAATGGATCCCAGGAGGCCAGGACTATTAGCAAAGCTGTGGGGACTAGAGGAGCCTAGGGAAAGGTCACTGGGGCTTAGGAGGACCTGGGGTTGGGCCTGAGCTAGGTTCTTTGAGTCAGTGGCCTCTGTTCTGGGTGGCTGATAGAAGACACCCCTTAGTAGGTGTCAGGCTCCAACTACCAGGCCAAAAAAGGTCAGGAACCTGCATAATCCTCCTGCCATACCTACTCCCAAAATGTTGTGTGGCACTAGGCAAGCAAAGTCAGAGAGATCCTCGGAGGTTGAGCCTTCTTTTCTATGAAACAGAGATGATGTGCTGGAGTTTCCACAGGCAGCCATGACTCAGAGGTGGTGGTTGGGCCTCTGAGACAGGATAATAACACGCACACATACGCCCTCACACATTCATACATATACACTCAGACATACATACACCCACACTCACACATGCACTCAGATACACAACATATACTCAAACACACACACGCACATGCACACACAGCTCTGACCCAGCTTTTAGAGCCTAGAGCTCCTCCACCCAAGGGAGAGTCTGTATGGATAACTTATCATCATAAATATCAGCTAGTGCTCAAGTGTCAGACTCATGCACATGCTCGCACATTCCTGTGAAGAGGCATGTGTGTAGTTCCCTGTATAGGCATGTATAATGTGACCAGCTCTCTCTGGAGGACAAAACCTGGTTGGGTCCCCATTGCAGACAAAAGAAATCCTAAAGACCCAGATCCTGTCACTGAGAGCCAATCAGGAGGAGTCTGTGTTTATTCCATCCATCAGCTCCCTAAAGACATGGAACCAAAGGACCACCTGAACCATCCCACCTCCCTGGCTCTGGCATACAGGTGGCACTTAATAAAAGCTTGTGCGATGAACACATGACAGGGAAATGGGAGGGACAGGACAGAGAAAGGATCTCCGTTGCCCCTCCCATAAGCTTGGGGAGGTGGTCTCAGCCCTTAGCTGCCCCAGAACCACTCGCAAGAGGACACTGGTGGGGAAGAGAACCTGTCTCGGATGCTGTGTCCTCACCTGATCCAAATCCTGCCCCAGCCGGGTGGCCCTAGGAAGGCTGAGGCGCCTGGCTCTTAGCTGTGACTCAGCGGAAGAAGGCAGAAACGGGGGTGGGGTGGGGGGTGGAAGTTATGCTGGGGCCCAAAGGGGTTTTGCTTCTCATTTCTCTCTTTCCAAAGCACAGCCAGTTCCCAGAAATGAGGGTACCCAGAAGCAGAGAAACGCGAGGCTTTGTGGGGCCCTGGGTTCCCCAGTCTGCCCATCTTAAAAGGCACCAAGAAGCCTGGGGAAGCCCCTAAGCCACGCCTACTGCTCGGATTTTTTTTTCCTGTCTCAAACCAGGCATCATGTACCAGGCACGTGTCCTGTGCCGCCAGGTCAGAGCTATGGACTCCAGGGACCTTTCAGAAACAAGTGGCCCAGATTTAGCTGTAGGAACAGAGGCTGGGTGGGAGGAGGTGCCTCCAGGACAGGAGAGTTGGGGACCCCGGAGGCTTCAGGAACTGAACAGGCAACAGCAGAAAATGATGCCCCTGACACCCCACCCACACGTCCCTTCCTCCTCCCTCCCTGCTAATGTAATGGGGGGGGGGTGAGAGGGTTTTGAGACAGAGTTTCTCTGTGTAGCCTTGGCTGTCCTGGAACTCTGTAGACCAGGCTGGCCTCGAACTCACGGAGATCCACCTGCCTCTGCCTCTCAAGTGCTGGGATTAAAGGCGTGTGTGCCACCAAAGCCGGGCAACGTAAAATGCTTTAACATTTATCTCTTGTGTCACGTTATTTGTGCATGTGAAGATCATAAGACAATTTGCGTTTCTCTCCTTCCCCAGGCACCACAGATCATCAGGCTGGGCAGCGAGCACCTTTACCTCATCTTGCTGACCCTCCTCCAACTTTCTTTCCATTCTCTTTTTCTCTCCTCCCTCCTGTCTCCCTCCTCCCTCCTCTTTCCCTCCCCCCCCCACCTCCCCTTTTCTCTTTTTCATATTAAAGAATAAACATTGCTGGGAAATGGACGGAGCAGAGGTCATCACGCTAAGTGAAATAACCCAGACTCGGAAAGACAAATATCCAGGGTTTCTTCTCGTAAGCAGAATACATATACAAGCATACACGGGGCATGGAAGTATCCAGAAGAGGGATTGTGAGGGAGGAGGAGGGTAATGGGGGCAAGACAAAATGTCAGGTTGTTTCTCCCATACGTAAAGAACATTTCTCTCTATGCCACATACATACTTAACATATGTCAGGAAGGCGGGAGGGGGGGGAACCATTTGGAAGGAAGAGGACAAACAAGAGATGGGGGAAGGGGTGGGAGAGCAGTGGGGGAATGAATAAAAACACGATACAACATAGCCAGGCATGGTGGCTCATGTCCTTAGTCCTAGCACTGAGGAGGCAGAGGCAGGTGGATCTCTGAGTTAGAGGACAGCCTGGTCTACAAAGAGAGTTCCAGGACAGCCAAGGCTACATAGAGAAGCCCTGCCCAGGTAGCTGGGAGTGGCGTGGGGAGAGGGATACAATGTATATGTGTATATATATGAAAACCTAACAATTAAAATGCATTATCCAGCTGGAGAGATGGCTCAGTGGTTAAGAGCGCCACCTGCTCTTCCAAAGGTCTGGAGTTCAACTCCCAGCAACCACATGGTGGCTCACAACCACCTATAAAATGCATTATCTTTGTATGCCAACTAAAAGAATTAGTTAAAAAAAAAAAAAAAAGAGTGATTTTAGGACCAGTGAGGCTCAGTGAGGGAGCCGCTTGCTGTGCAAGCCTAATGAAGCCAAGTTCAATCCCTGGAACTCATGTAAATGTGGGAAGAAAGACCAGGCTCCACAAACTGTGCTCCGACCCCTAAAGGTCCGCTGCGGTGTGTGTACACCCCAGTCCCACACAACTAAACACCACAGACCCGCACAAGTGTAGCCCACCGCTGTAACACATCAGTCTTCCCTGTGGCCTGCGCTTGAGTCTCCTCCTGTTGCTGCAGTTGGAGACTGTCAGGTGGGCTGCGGATGCACCGTCACTGCTCCTAACTGATCTGTGAGTCCCTTGGTCCTGTTGTTTTGTTTTGCTTTGTTTTAGGGTTTTTTTTTTTTGTTTTTTGTTTTTTTTTTTTTGAGACAGGATTTCTCTGTGTAGCCTTGGCTGTTCTGGACTCGCTTTTGTAGACCAGGCTGGCCTCAAACTCACAGTGATCTGCCTGCCTCTGCCTCCCGAGTGCTGGGATTAAAGGCGTACGCCACCATGCCCGGCCCTTGGTCCTGTTATGAAAATCAAGCATTGAAAGAAAAAGGATGCTTAGGCCCATGTAAGCATCCTTCTAATCCCTGCGACAGTCGAGAAGGCTCACCTGTTAAGAGCATCTCTGCTCTTCTAGAGGACCAGGATTTGGTTCCCAGCACCCACCACAGGGGGTGTGACTCCAACTCTTATGGAGGACTGGGACTTTAACTCCAGTTTCCACGTCCAGCTGCCTATAACTCCAGTCCCTTCTGGGCTCTACAAGTCCTGCATGCCTGTGGTGCACAGACATACATGCAGGTGAGCTGCCTGTATGTATGAAATTAAAATAAATGCATCTTTATGGATTTTTCTTTTCTTTTTTGGTCTTTTGAGACAGGGTTTCTCTGTGTAGCCTTGGCTGTCCTGGACTTGCTTTGTAGACCAGGCTGGCCTGGAACTCACCTGCCTCTGCTTCCCTGAGTGCTGGAATTACAGCTGTGCACTACTGTGCCTGGCTTAAATACATTTTTAAATTAAAACAAAACAAAACAAAAACCAGCCCATCATAGGCTCCGGGGCAGGCACTGTCATTCTTTGCTGTTCATGTTGCTAGAGTTTATGCTAAGGAAGATTTTTCAATTTTTAAACATTAAAATGCTGTTTTCACCCTTCTAAAAATATGTATTTGAACGTCACATGAAACTTGGTTTGCAGGAACAAGCTCTTCAGTTGTAAGGGGCTGGGGTGAAATGAAAGAGAATTTTACCAGGCATGGTGGCATAGGCCTTTAGAGCCTGCAATCAGGAATCAGAGGCAGATGGCTCTCTGCTAAGTTCGGGGTCAGTCTGGTCTACACAGCAAGTTTCAGGTCAGCCAGGGCTACATAGTGAGACTCTTCTTTAAAAGAATAAAAAATATATATATATATATACACACATATATATATTCCTCAGCAGTGGAGTGCATGCAAAAAGAGATTTTAGGCAAATCCATCCAGTGCCTCCTTCTAGAACCTTCCAGCCCTGAGGACCTGAAATAAATACTTACTCCTCACAATGAGCTGGGTGGGGACTTACCTCTTTAACTCACCTGCCAGTCAAGAACCAGAGCGTGATGTCTGCCAGCCCCACCTCAGCTTCAGAGTCAGGGAGTCCTGTTTCGGTACCAGTTACTTTCTCTGCCCCACACCCAGGGCTCCTTGTCTGGTTCCTCTGAAGCAGGATGTGAAAGCTGGCCAGCCAAGGGCTCACCAGAGTCTGGTGCTATTTGGTTTGGCCATTTCCTCCTTTGCCTAGGGGCCTGGCCTATGTTGGCTCTGGGACTGTTACCAGCTGCCAGACCCTCTGTGAGGTAAGGCTCTGGGATGCAGGTGGCCTCCATGGCCTGCTCACCTTCTCTCCTGCCCAGATGTTAGGGGGCACAAACCCCAGCACGGACACTTGCTGTATGACCTTGGACAGGCCTCAGTCTATCCTGACAGTGGGCCAGGGAGGCATACCTGATGTGCTGATGTCTAACTGAGGACCAAGGGCTTGTGGTGCTCATCACTGCTTATACGTGGCAGATGCCTTGTTACTGTTATGGTCAGCCCCAAGGCCTGGGAGCATCTTCCCAAATGAATGCCATGCTCCCATATGGCCACATCTAGATCTCTGGATGCCCAGTGCTGCCTCTGGGATGTTCTGAGAGGTACCCTCTATTCTTAGACTCACTGTCTCCAGATCCTCAGTCTTCAGCTCAGAGCAGTCCCAAGCTCCTCCAGTCCCAATCAGGGCCCTGGGTCATACTTATCCCATCCTCACCCCCGTTCAGCCCCTCAGTGATGGCTGTGAGTCAGTTCGTCCAGGATGCCTCCTGCCACCACTGTAGCCCGGGGCCAACTCTAGAGATTGGATGGTCGCAGCCACTTGCCTGAGCCCAGAAGGAGCAATGGCAATGCCTACATGACCCTGGAACTCAGCTCAAAAAACCTTGTGTTTAGCCACCTCCCATGGCTCCTGTCCAAGACTGGAGAGATGGCTCGGTGGTTAAGCACACTAGCTGCCCTTCCAGAGGATCCCAGTTCAATTCCTACCACCTACTCGGGAGTTCACAACCATCTGAAACTCCAGTCCAAGGGGATCTGATGCCCTCTTCTGGCCTCCATGGGTACCAGGCATGTACAGGATGCATAGACGTACATACAGGCAAAGCACCCATAACATACAAAAATAAGTAAGAGTTCAGCCAGCCCACTTCACGCCCACTGACTGGGCACTACACACACACACACACACACACACACACACACACACACACACACACACATCCCTTGTGTGTGTTCCAGCCCCTGGCCATTTTCCCCACACTCTCCCGGCTCTCCACCATATGTTTAGACCATGTTCTGATTTCTTATTTGTAAAATGAGGGCTTCACAGCTCCCGACTTATAGGACAGCGTGAAGGCTGATTAAGATAATCCAACGTGAGGCTGGAGAGATGGCTCGGTGGTTAAGAACACGCACGCGGCTCTTCCAGAGGACCCAGTTTGTTTCCCAGCACCAACATTGCAGCTCACAACTGTCTTTAAGTCCAGTTCCAGGGGATCTGATGCCTTGACACAGGCATGCACTTCCTTCGGTGGCTGCCTCTGCTCTGAGAAGCACAAGCCATAAGGAAACCCAGGCCCTGGGAAAGGGACTACCCAGCCAGGCCTGCCTCCCAAGGGTCAGGGATGCTCTGTTAGCTCAGTTCAGGCCCCTAGCAAAACCAAGGTAACCTTCCTTTGTTTGTCTTCCTCTCTCAACTAATAAATTGGCCTTTACTGACCACCTACAGGACTGGTAGGCAGTTATCTGGAAGAAAAGAGGCCTTTGAGACTTAAAATTGTTTTATTTCACATGCCTGGTTATAAGGCCAGAGACACCCAGTGGTCATTTTAGGTAGCCATGCTGGGTAGTTTTACTTCCACTTGACACAAGCCAGAGTCATTTGGGAAGAAAGAGGCCCAGTTTAGAAAATGTTCCCACTGGAAGGGCTGGGCGTGGTGGCACACGCCTTTAATCCCAGCACTCGGAGGCAGAGGCAGGTGGATCGCTGTGAGTTCGAGGCCAGCCTGGTTTACAAAGCAAGTCTAGACCTCAGGAAGCCTAGACAGCCAGGGTAGGGGTGCATAGCTAGCTCCTTCAGGAGTGGGTGCACTCATTTAGTCCAGTGAAGGAACTCCCCTCTCCTCACGACTGTCAGGAGTTCAAAGAGGACCACGACATGGGTTTGCACATAGCCAGTACTACAGTTGAGCGAATGTGGCTTATGTGGGTTCATGAACCTAGCCCAGAGGGTTTTATGCATCAGAACTCCTAGTATACGAGCTGTATCAGAGGCTCTCAATCTTTCTAGTGCCACCCTTTAATATAGTTCCTCATGCTGTGGTGACCCCCAACCATAAAAGTATTTTCGTTGCTACTTCATTAGCTGTAATTTTGCTACTGTTATGAACCGGAATGTACATGTCTGTGTTTTCTGATGGTCTTAGGCGGCTCCTGTGAAAGGGTCATTGAGAACCACTGAGCTATCCGGAGACTCATAGAGGCGCCACCTATTGGCCATAGGGCTTTGGAAACGATGGAGGCTGAGAGCGCTGAACCAGGAGTCCTGAGGCAAGCGCTGTGTGAACTCCGCTAAGATCCTTGAGTTTGGCTGTCCCTCTGTGGCCTGGCTTGAGAGACTGAGATCCTGATGCTGTGTTCCATGTGCCAGGATTAGGCAGCTGCTGTGGTTGTGGGAAGCCCCGTGGGACAGCTCTGGCAACTTCCACTCCCGATCCAACAGGTGGGTCTTAGCCCTGAGCTCTGCAGGAGATGGCTCAGGACCTAGCTATGCCAATCCCTGTGTCTCTGATGGTGAGGTGGGCACCAGTGGCAGCCTCATCCCCTTCCAGTCTGCTGTGCCTACTTCTGCCTGGGGGAAGGGAGAACTGGAACTTAGATACAAGTCTTCGTACGGTTCACGTTTATTAGCACCAACAAGTCCTCCAGCTTCATCCAAACTATGTCCAGGGGATCTGTGTCCAGGCTGCCTCCTTAATCCTAGGTCTCTGAGCTATTCCAAGGGATCTGAACCAGAACACTAAGATCCTCAGGGACAACCAGATTCAGTTCCAGGATAGAGTGGTGACACACTCCTACGCAAGCTGAGGGCCATCTGGGTGATTGGAAAGAGCCCAGCTATCCACCAACATGGAGGGTGGTCAGGCTTTCCGCTTAGTCACAGCTGTTGCGCTCAGTTCACATCATGACATACATATGGAGGATGTGCTGGGCCAACCACACGGCTCCGTGAGAAGCCGGGACAAGGACCCAGGCAGAACTTACACAATTAAAACTAGCCCAAGGGCCAGGTGGTGGTGGCAGCGCAAGACTTTAATCCCAGCCCTCGGGAGGCAGAGGCGGGTGGATCACTGTGAGTTTGAGGTCAGCCTGGTCTACAAAGTGAGTCCAGGATAGCCAGGGCTACACAGAGAAACCCTGTCTCAAAAAGAAAGAAAGAAAGAAAGAAAGAAAGAAAGAAAGAAAGAAAGAAAAGAAAGAAAGAAAAAGAAGCTGGGATCTGTATAAAAGTATATGTTGTTGGCTGGGTGGTGGTGGCATATGCCTTTAATCCCTGCCCAGCAGAGGCAGGCAGATCTCTGAGTTCAAGGCTAGCCTGGTCTACAAAGTGAGTTCCAGGACAGCCTGGGCTACACAGAGAAATGTTGTGTCAAAGCAACAACAATAAAGTGTGTGTTGTCATTTGGTTTCTTTTTATTTTTTATTTATTTATTTATTTTTTTTTTTTTTTGGTTTTTCGAGACAGGGTTTCTCTGTGTAGCCTTGGCTGTCCTGGACTCACTTTGTAGACCAGGCTGGCCTCAAACTCATAGCGATCCACCTGCCTCTGCCTCCCGAGTGCTGGGATTAAAGGTGTGCGTGAGCCACCACGCCCGGCTGTCATTTGGTTTCTTTTGCTGTGTGATAAAACATGAATCAAACCTCCCCCTTCCAACTGTGGTGGGAAGAGTTTATTTCAGCTTACAGGTTAGGAAAGCCAGGGCAGGAGCTCACACACGAGCGCAGAGGCAGGATCTGACGCACAGACCGTGGAGGTACACTGCTCACTGGCTTGCTCCCAGCCTCCCGTTCAGCTAGTACAGCACAGGGCCACCTGCCGAGGGATGGTGCTTCCCACAGTGGGCAGGCCCGCTGACGTCAATTATCAATGAAGAAAATGTCCCACAGATGTGACTACAGGCCAATCTGATGGAGACAATTCTTCACTCGAGGGCTCCCCTTCCCAGGTGTGTCAAGTTGACAAGTAAGGCTAGCCATGAAAGTCTGCAATGCCCTTGGACTCTTCCTTCTCTTTGCGTCCTGGCTGCCACGAGGTGAGGAGCTTTCCTCCACCATGCTTCTGCCTCGTAACATGCCCATCAGAGCCAGCCAATCCTGGGCTGAAGCTCTGAGCCAAACTAATCTTTCCTCCTTGTAAGGGATTTAGGCATAAGAATAGAGTAAGGCTACCCAGGATGACCCTGGATAAATGTACTGAAGGCTAAACCTGCAGAACTGAGTTTAATCCCCAGGACCCACACAATAGAAGCTGGCTCCTAGCCGGGCGTGGTGGTGCACACCTATAATCCCAGCACTTGGGAGGCAGAGGCAGGTGAATCGCTGTGAGTTCGAGGCCAGCCTGGTCTACAAAGTGGGTCCAGGACAGCCAAGGCTACACAGAGAAACCCTGTCTCAAAAAACAAAAAAAGAAAAAGAAAGAAAGAAACTGGATCCTGCAAGCTTACCTCTGATATCCACTATCATGCTCTGGCAGGGACACACACACACACACATACACACAAACACACACAAAATAAGTGTAGTAAAAAAGGAATACAAAGTGACTAACCCAAGCTCCATAGAGCATCAAGATTTCCCATAGCTGCTGTAAAAGATTATTACAGATTTTGAAACTTAAAACAATACACACCACCACACTGTACAACTGTAGAGGTTTGAAATCTGAAATTAATCCCACTGTGCTTAAATGAAGGCGTGAGCAGGATTTCATTCTTTTCCCGAGACATTAGGGAAGAAATTGTTTGCATTCCTTGGCTCTCGGTTCCTTCCTCCTGTAAGCACACCATCCTGACCTGGTGCCTCTCCCAAGACACCTCTGTCTTCTCCTTCCTGTAGACACCTGCACTTTTTTTTACTTTTCTAGATTTTTAGTCATATGTCTGGGAAGAAGGATCAATTGGTAAACTACCTGCTACACAAACTTAAGGACTGGAGTTAGGATACCCAGCACCCAGGCAAAAGCTGGCATGGCTGCATGCTTCTGTAACCCTGGCATGGACAGAAAGAGGCAGGAACCCTGGGGCTTGTGTAATGGGAGAAGTCCAGGTCAGTGGAAGGCCCTGTCTCAAAACATAAGGTGGTGATTGAGGCCTCTGGCCTCCATGTGCACGTATGTACACACACACACACACACACACACACACACACACACACACACTTGCATGTGTCATATAGGGTAATAGTCATGGGTTAGAAGATGAGGACATAGGTGTCTTTCTTTACTCGCCATTATAGTGCCTACAGGGTCAAATCCAGGGTCTCGTCTGGGGCAAAGAGTTCATAAAGAGAGATCAGGCCACCACCTTAGTCACCACCTTGACTGGGGGCTGCTTAAGGCCAAGAGCTCCAGGAACCCTGGCGCCTGCTCCTGCTGCCGCCAAGGACAGCCTGTTCTCCTGGCACGGCTGCAGGGCGGGTGTCAGGTGCACTGGAGCCCTCAAAGTGATTATGGCTCAACTTGAACAGCTGCCTGGCTCAGGCAGGAGGCCAGACCTCATGGTTTCCTCTCTCTACCATCTGGAATATGTGGGTGTTATTGTCAGGTCAGATATGGACCACTCAGGAAGTTCCAGCCTCAAGTCTACAAAATGGATATCCTGTCAGTTTATCAGGGGACATTTACTAAACCTGAATGTGCCAGTCTCACAGGGGTTCCCAGAATATGACCTGAGGAAGGTTTCTGAATTCAGGGGACAGATATATAGGCAGGGCACTGACACAGATGTGTGTAGGGGACAGCTAGAGCGCAAGGTCAGGGCAGGTGCATTAGAATTTAGCAGCTATGACATGGATCGGCAGTGGTGGCCAAGGACACCCCAGATGGCTGCACTGGCCCGGGCTAGGGGAAGGTGTTCAGGGGAGGGCACTGCATGGTAGCTGAGGTCCAGGGCGGTAGGGAATCTAAGGCGGATAGAGAGAAACAGGCCAGGCTGCAGAGATTAAAGGGCTTCCCACCTCATCCCAGCAGTTCACGGACCTGTCAGTGGTGGAACCCTCTGTCCTGACCGCTTACTTATGGGGCCAGGGAGGGACGTCCTGGGGCCTTCCCGAGAGCTGTCTTCTCTGCCTCTTCAGACAGCACTCTGGAGGACACAGAGACCATACTGGGGTCCTGGGATCCAGTTAAGGTTTAGAACAGAGACTGGGAAGATGCCTAGTGACCGTGGAAGTGCACATGCAGAAAAGGATATACTGGTAGCTGGGGAAAGATTTTAATAAGGTAGCTGAATGAGCCCCATGGAATAGCCCGTGGGGAGCTACAAAAAAGCATCTGTGAGGCAAGACCATAGTTTCTCCACCTGCTGAAGGGGACAGAACTGCTCTCCCGGGCTCTGGCCTTAAGACCTCAGGGCCTGAAGGGCCGGGACAGCACCGTGTACAACTGCGTTCTCCTTGCACTGTCCCCAAGGGATTCCCTGACTTGTGCCAAGCTTCTGGCACTCCCACCAGGAGAAAGAAGAGGACAGGGTGTGTGAGCCTGTCTTTCCCAGGGTGGAGCCCCTGGCTGCTGTGGCTTGGGCCTCAGGGATTCAGGCCCTGGTGGGGAGATTCAATGATGGGAGGGTGAGGCTGCTCCTGGTGGCTCCATCTCCAGAGGGCAGAGTCACCAAGAGCCCAGGATTAAAATCCTGCCACCTTTCCTTCGCTCAGTGCAGCGTCTCTGCCTGCCTCATCCTGGTGCTGAGCTGACCCAGTAGGGTACAGGGCCTTCTCTTTATCATGTCTTGAGGCAACAAAACCACTCACAATGTACCAAGAAAATCCCACAACCACCCTCTAGGGTAAAGGACTTTGGTCCCGTTCTCAAGGTTTAGAGGCCAAAGCTGAAAAAAGTTGAAGTCATCTGCCCGAGGTCACACCCTGGTGGGAGACAGACTTGGTTGGTATGGCTTCAGCACCCCAAACGCAATGGCTCACCAAATTAAGCTGGTAGCTCCAGTCTGGAGGCTCTGCCTTGCTACTCTACTTGGCTTGGATTTTTATCCCAGTGGAGTCAAGCCCCACATTTTTCTGGGAAGGAAGTTGTCCCAAGGGTGGATCCTGTTCCAATGACCCCAACTGCCTCTCCACCGTCTCTCTCCACTGTTGTATTCTCTTGGGTGCCAGACCCGCAGGCTCCCCAAGGCCCTACCTCAGAAACAGGCCTGAGGCCAACATAGAAAAACGTCAGGGAACCGAGCTCTGAGACAAGAGGCCACAGACTGCTGTGAGGTCAGGACAGCCGCCCTGAGATGTCTGAAGACAGCCAGAGACAAAGGGCAGAGGCAAGAGAGAGAAGGCACTATTCACACAGGCTTTGGCAAGCAAAGGTCAAATGGCATAGGAGGCTCAGGAGGTGAGGAGCCCTGCTCTGGTTGTAGCCCAGGTTACCCACCTAGGTTCTTTCTGGAACAGGCATAAGGGAAAGCCTGGGCTCCTTCCTTCAGAGGAAGCCAGAGACAGCTTGGGGGCCACATATCTAGGGCTGGACACAGGGTAGGTCACCAGGGCCAGATCCTGGGGCTCTACAACCCTCAGTGTGATATCTGCCAGCACACACATGCCTGTCAGCCACAGCAGCAGACATCACTTACACCAGCTGAGTCCAGAAACACAGACTTCCAGAAGGGGAGGCTCTAACTTCCTTTCTCATGGGACTTGTCCCTTGTGAGTGTGTTGAATCACAGGACTTCAGGCAGGCCTTACCAGCTTGGCCCTCCTGCCTGGGCAGTGGGCATTCGGATGCCAGCATGAATGTTCTACTCTGCTGATGTAGAACAGAATAAAACGAGGCTATTTCCTGCCCTGGTCCTGGACTCAGAAGCGTCTGCTCCTCGAAGAGAAAGGAGAAGACTGAGGTCCAACTGCAAGACTCTGGCCTGGGACCCAGTTCCTGTCTTGGCAGAGCTGTTGCCTTTCAGAGCACACTGCCTCTGGCTGTGGCACTTTAGGTCAGGCCCTTGCAAATGTGGGGGGCGGGCTGAGGGGAGAGCTAGGTGGGATGAACTTGCTTAGTCTCTGAAACACTTTAGGAGCCACCCAGATGCAGTCTTGTGTCCACACTCACCAACTGGAGTGGCTTCCTGTTGGTGTTTACAGCAGGCTAATCTATGGGCCTTCTGGTAGCTGGAAATTTGCCCAGAGTTGGGATCATGGTCACAAGCCAGTGCACCAACCAGGGAGACATACGTGGGTTATTTTAATTCCAAACTTGAATTTCTATATTTGGAAAGGATAGTCAGTAAAAGCAAACTAAAGTCCTGTGGGTTTTTCCCCCCACCCAACTGTTTCAAACCTTCACTTACATGAATGTGTGTATACAACCCCAGGATCACATGTCAAAGACCCTCAGCCCCGTCCTCACCCTCAGATACAGCCATGCCCAGGCGAGGCCCAGTCAAGGAAGGGCATGCAGGCATTCCCAGGCTGGAGTGAGCTATTCTGTGCAGTCCCCACAGTGTCCAAGGCCGGTTGAGCCTCTGCCCTTACCCTGCATCATGTGCTATCCTTACCTCACAGGCAGTCTGCTTGACTTGCTGGAGTAGGAGGAGGCTCTCAGGCCTCGGTCTACATGGGGGACAAGGGCCCACAAATGCTCATAACAAAACACTGGTTCAGGGGGCTGGAGAGATGGCTCAGCGGTTAAGAGCGCTGACTGCTCTTCTAAAGGACCCAGGTTCAATTCCCAGCACCCACATGGCAGCTCACAACTGTCTGTGACTCCAAGATCTGACACCCTCATACAGACATACATGCAGGCATAACACCATGCACATTAAAAAAAACAACAACAACCAACCAAACAAACAAACACTGGTTCGTCATTTATTGTTTTCTTAAGACCTCACTGGTCACACTTCCCAACATCTTCACAGCAGTTTCACCCAGCTCTGGAATCTCTGTTCTTTGCTGCCCTAGGAAGAACACTCCATCCATGTTTCTGAGTCTCCTAGCAACATCCATCACAAGGAATCACAGAACCATGGGTGACGCCTCAGGTTTGGGAAGGCACCGTACACCTCCCTCTTAGAACACCCCACACAGGGTCAGCCAAGCGCCCAGCAGGCTAGCACCCTGGCCAGGGCTTCATAGAGTAGCCACACTATGATGCAGACTTCTGGACATGCAGGAACCGGGGCCTGAGGAGACAGAATGAGTTATCTGGGTACCAACTGAACTCTAAGGAATGCGCAAGCGGTGGGGGCTGTGGAGTGCACGGAAGTGGCATGGCTATAGGGCTGTAGCCTTACCTGCCACAGAAGTCTTTACGTACAGCCACAAGACTAAGGTGCAGGTCAGGCCGGCTCTGAAGCCAGCTGCCGACAAGCTCTGGGTGCCTTGGGTCCACTTCTAAGAAGATACTTCTACACGGAGGAGAGATGGGTCAGCTCAAGTAGGCAGGGCCAGGACCTGTGTTTCTAGGTTGTCTGGCCTGCAAGAGGCGGGGACACAGCGATTGCCAAGGCATGCCAATTACACAATGGAAGAGGAAGAGGCCAGTGTCCATACCCAGAGGCATTCAAGAGCCGGGATGCCAAGGTCAAGATGTGGGTAATGACGTCCATGCCTTCCTCACCACCATCCAGGGCCACCAGGTCTTCATAGCTGAATGGGAAAACAGTGGAAGGTGAGAGCCTGGGGGAGGAGTGTGTGCCAGTGTTGAGAGCCCAGGTAGGCCTTCACAAAGGGCCCGCTGGGCTCAGGTTGAGAGGTAAGCTGAGGGTCCATTAGCAGCCTCCCCTTCCCTCCCCTCTCTTGCAGACAACCCTCCACGGAGCAGGGATGGACGGACTTGCCAAGTCCCACTGACAGAGCCCTTGGGGCATTTAAAGCTGACCTGACTGAGCCCAGAAAAGAAGAGCCAGCCCCCAACCCATATTACCAGTGCTTATGTAGGGACGTGTGGTTACCCTGGCCTTTCTGGCCATGTGAACATAGGATGGCTTTCCCACTGAGCTCTCGTGGGTCTTTTAACAGGGCACCTTCCCTCCTAGGCCTTGGTCTTGTGTAAAATGACACATCCCCTGTGAGTGCCTTCTATAGGGCTTCACTATGCCTGACGCAAAATCCTTCCCAAGGCCCTGCGAGCACTACCGCCCACTCCTCTTTCAAAGTGGGGAGCAGATGCTCAGAGAGGCTCGGGGCTCCAGGACTCAGAAGCGCAGAGGCAAAAACGTCCCCAGGAAGCCTGCAGGCTCTACAGAGCAGCTCCGCACTGTTTCTCCAGATGGGAGGGCCTCCAGCCCCGCCCCATCCTACTAGGCCTTCTCTGCTGCCCCACCCACCCCGTACCTGCAGATCTCTGGAGCCAGTTGTTCCATGTCCTTGTGGAAGATGTAGGGAGGGTTGCTGACCACCAAGTCCACGGGGCCCCCGGGCAGCAGCTGTGTCCAGCACCCCTCTATGGGCAAAGAAGTGGATACATAGCATCAGTGACCCACAACTTGTAAAAGCTGACAGCTCCACTTGCTCCTTGTCCCTTAGTGAGTCCCACTCCCAAGTCATACTATGGGCCTGTCTTTAGACCTGATAAGCCCCAGTCCCTGCCTGGGGCAGCCCTGCGTAGCAGGCTGCCTGGGAGTGGACATGCTCTGACATGCGGCCACTTACCTAGACTACCCATGTGCTCTCTCCTCCCTGTCAGGGCTTCCTCAGCAAGCGACATTCAAGTGCCGCCTCCAGCAAGCCCTCCCTGATGCAAAGGCAGAGGAAGGGCTTCTCCGCTCTGCAGGCGCCTGGCCTTACCGTGCTGCTTTATAACTAACATAGTCTGAGAGCATATGGAGGGCCGCCCTGCCGTCCTCAGACAACCCCTTACGGCTGTCTCTAGGCCCCACTTGTACCGGATGCTAACCCAGGTGTATAACACTCACACAAAGCTGGGGGACTCCATGGGTAACAGAAAAATCAGACTGGCACACGTCCTGACATGGTGCCAGGCAATGCCTCACCACCTCTTCCAGGCCAGGTGGATGCAGGGAGGGCACATGTGTATTTTGATCCTAAGGTTTTCTCTTTGATGTTGTTTAATTTGTTTGATGTTTTTTATTTGTTTGTTTTGTTTTAAGATGCTTCACTATGTATCCCACGCCAGTCTAGAACTAAGTTCCCCAGGCAGGCTTTGAATTCATACAAGTCCTCCTGCCTCATTGCTGCTAGGATTACAGGTTTAAGCTACCATACTTGTCTCCCAACTACTTTCCTTTGAACATCTGTTTACCTCTTGTCAGTAAATAAACCCTAGCTACACTTATCTGTATTAGGGGATCCAGCAAGTAAGAAAGACCTTGTGGCTGAGCGGTGGTGGTGCACATCTTTAATCCTAGCACTTGGGAGGCAGAGGCAGGCAGATCTCTGAGTTTGAGGCCAAAATTCTCTACAGACAGCCATGGCTACACAGAGAAACCTGTCTCGAGGAAAAGGGGGGAGGGCTCGTGACTCCACGGGCCTTCCTGGGTCAGGTCAGCCAAGAAGTCCATTCCCATTCCTGGCCCACTTCCCCTCCATGGATCCTGGAGGGGAGCAAGGCAGGAACAGCTGGGGATGGAGACCTCAGGCGGCTGAGAGACTCGGAGACAGTTTCAGTGACACAGCTCATTTATTTGTGGGGAACAAAGGTTATGTAAACCTTTGGGGGTGCGTAGGGGCTATTGAGGTGAGTGCACATCATTGGCCAGGGCTAGTGTGCTGGGGATGCCTCATTTGCATAAGGAGGAATTCCAGGTGCTGCTGGACATCACCTTATAAGGAGAGAGGAAGTTTAACCTGGTTGCCAGGCTAGGTGACCTCCTAAGGAGGGCAAGGGTGTGGGCACAGGGCTAAATGTGCAAGGCCACACAGGCCGCAGGCAGGGCGGGAGTGGTCCTACTCCTGCTGATTTCAGGATAGATTTCTGGGATTTGGGCATGCCTTGACCCCACTGCTGCTCTGAGCCCCTTTCTGCCCTCCCCCAACGGCTCCCTGACCCTACAGACAATAACACTTTGTCAGCCCTCAGCAAGGACTGGTCTGAGATGGTCCACAGGCATGATTCCTGGCAAACCCTTACCCCATTTCTGCATTGGCTCACCCACCAGCAGCACCTCTCTCTAAGATTCCCATGACAAGAGTATGTGTAGAGGAATATACCTGACGTGACGTCAAGAGGGATGATCCGAATCCTGTCCTGCACCTGAAGCCTGGAGAGATGGAGACGTGGTGGTGAGCACAGGATGCAAGCCTTTACCCTCGCCTACAGGGACCAGGAGGGAAAGCGAGCCCTTCTCATATCAGCAGTACTGCTCAGATCCGTCCACTCATAGACCCATGGCGCCAATGCCAGGCTACCCTCATTGCCTCTCTCCCTCACGAGTGCAAGTCAGACACTAGTAGTAGGTTTGATACTAGAATAAAGGTCAAGTTCAGAGTCCAGTAAAGGGTCCGACTGCCCAGCGCTGGCCTTCTGGACCTCCCAGCCCACCTACCTCTGAGCATTCTCACGGGTGAGGCTAACAGCGGCTTCTGCCTTATCCACAGCAATGACTTGACTCTGCCCCAGGAACAAAGGAAGAGAGCTGGGGTTCTGGGAGATGCCTGACTAGGAATCCTCCCCTAGGTCCCAAGAAGAAAGGAATATGTAACGACATCTTCCCGTGGTTAGGCTCTGGCTGGACAGCCAGGCTGCAAGTCAGAGGCTATGGCCATGCTGGCCTGGCAATCCTTCCTTCTCCAGCCACTTTCCCTCAGCGCTTCTAGCAGAGGGACGTGGGGGAAGGAAGGACCAGTGAATGGAAGGGACCACAAGTGACTGCTTCAATATGCTAAAGGCAAGGTAGAGGGCTGTAGAAGGGGCTTACCTTGGGGAGCTGGCTTAGCAGGCTGAGGGCAATGGCTCCTGATCCACAGCCCACCTCCAGAATGAGGGGACCACCTTGGGCTCCCACTGCAGGGGGCCTCTGGGCCACTTCCTCTAAAACCCAGCCAACCAGTTCCTGGAAGGGAGAGGGTCTGGATCAGACTGGATGCCATCCTTAAGCAATTGACAAGAAAGTCCAAGCAGCTGGCTCCTACTGAAGGGAGGTGGGGAACAGCCATGGCCAAACAGATCTTCACATTGGCAAGGACCCTGGGAGGGTCATTCTGTCCTTCCATGCCTCTGTTTACTCATGTGCAAAACTGAGCACTCCTCTCAGCAACACAGTGAAGAGTAATCAGAACCACATACTGATCCCTCACCTGCTGCATCCATGCACAATAAGCCCCAGCTATGCCTTTCCAGACATCTACCCATTTTTATATTCACAGAAATGCTGAGACCCATGTTTGACGGCCAGTCCTGCAGTGCCTGGTCTTGCTTCTAGAGCCTGTGTTCATCTGTTGGATTGCCACCACTGGCTCATATAGATATTAACACCCAAGGGTCAAGGCCCTACCTGGAGCCTGAACTGTGGCTCACAGGGGTCAAGAATCAGGCTTGGAGTTGAGGATATAGCTCAAAGGCAGAGCACTTGCCTAGCATATGTAAGGCCCTGGGTTCCACCCCGGTACCATGGGGGTGATGGGAGATAAATACACCAGTGGTGGCTACTGTATCCACAGCGTTTACACAGAGCTGACTTTGGGAATTTCCCAGGAGACTCCTAGGCCAAAGGGACAAGAAATTCCCTTAAGGGGGCAGGGCCACACCCCTGCTCGAGTCTCATACTAGCAGGTGGTTGTGTCATAAACAGAACATGGCAAAGTGTAAGAGCCTGTCTGGATGGTACCCACCACTGTGACAGGGTTTGGGGGCTCACCCACCATCTGCTGGGTACACGGGCAGTAAATGGTGGATACAGGGTTAGCTGGGCATGAAGGGTAAAGGTTGCTGCTGTCCCATAGCTGAAATGTTTCTAGCCAGAGTACAGGGGATCCAGGCATGCATCAGGGGAGGGGCAACATGGCCTCTTCTCAAAGATGCCCCCCTTGGATACGGGCAGAGGACCCTTCAAGGCTCAGGAAGCTGGGAGGAAGCAGCAGGTGAGATCCCCTTTGAAGAAAGCCTCCCTTAGCCCCTGTGAGGTGTCTTTTATCAGACCTGGAGCTCACAAACTGTGCCCTAAATTAGACCTGGACACTCACCTTCAATAAGCCAATAAAAAGAGCCAAATTAAAAGTAGAAAGCAGAAAAGAAAAAAAAGGAGGAAAGAAGTTAGTTTATTCTGTGTGGCCACACTGGGGGTTGAAACAAAGAGATCTGCAAACCCCTCAAGCTGATCTTCAGAGTCCTCAAGTGAGATCAAAATTTAAGCACCAGGCCAAGGATGAGCGAATCTAGGAAGTCCACGCTAAGGTGTGGTCCTGCCCACTACTGACTGACCCTCCATTATCTGGATTTCAGTCTTCTCACCCTGTCAGGTGGTCTGACAAGTCCAAGTGATTACAGCTGATATCTCTTGGTGGGAGACACGTTCCCCCTCTGACTAGTGCATGAGACTCCTCAGGAAATCCCTACTTCTTTGGGGTCCACTGTTTCAACCGTCTGTGAGACCGGGGAACACATCTGTCTCCTTAGAGCATCGTCACTTCTGCCAGAGCAGTGGCATCTTTACAACCCGAAGGTCTTCAACCTGACTTGAAGATCTAGGACAGGGTTTGCCTCTCTTGTCATGTTAAATTGTGAGAGGACCTTGGCACCAGCCAGGCCCTGTGGAGCAAACGGCACCAGGTCACCCAAACCTACTTTCCTTGTAAGTTTGTCCTGCTGAGTCCTATGAGGCATTTTTGTCCTTCTAGACCCCCAATCTCAGTGGCAGTGCTCCCTCACACCAAAGGAAACGAGTCCGAAGCAAACAGAAGCTGGAGAGCTGGAGCAGCCCTCCGTGCCGCAAGCTTCTTCTGTACTCCCACAGGTGAGGAAGCTTGGTTCAGTCCTGTGCCGGGAGCGAGTGAGGAGCAGAGGGGTGTGTGCAGCAAGCTGGGCGCATGACCAGTGAAGGACCTGCAATCTAGGGCTGTGACTGCGAGGCTGTGGTACAAGCAGCAGCCTGTGTTAGGGGTGTGAGTTTCTCTGGGTTTCCTGGCCACAAATGGCCCACTCTGGCTGGAGGATGACCCCTCAGCCAGCCCACACTGGCTAGCCACCTCACAGAGGCATCCCCGACCTCAGACGTGCATACCAACTATGCAAATGGCCACCTGGGGCAGGGTGTGAAGCTGGCAGACTGGGCCCCCACTGCTACCAGTGGCCTCTTCCCTTCCTTTCTACCACAGACTATGGAAAGCTTGTCTTAATTGTAGGACCATCTGGGGGACTATGTGGGAACTATCTATGTTGAGACCACATCCAGAAAGTCTAGAAAGTTCTTCCCTGTGCGGTGAAGACAGTCCCTTTACCTAAAGCTGTTGGCTCTGAGCCAAGCTAGTCACAGAGCCAGGTCATCTGTTCCAACTGAATCCAGCAAGAATTCAAAGCATGGTAGCACAGAGAGAACTGTGAGACCATGGCAGGGAAGGGGCAGTCTGGGTAGCCCCGCGGTCTCGGCAGCATACACGCGCCATGCACACCCTCTACAGGATCACATCCCTGGTGGGCTGGCCCTGGTCAGGTAGGTATACTGCCTCCCTGAAACAACTACAGCACTGCGCTTCTCCCAGCCTACAGTCAGACCACACTGTGGAGATGCAAATGGCTCACACCCCAGCCTTAGGTTTCCCACTGTATATATGGCCCCAGGGAAAACCAAACTCATCAGGCCACAAGCCACTTGCAACTCTGCATTTCAGACTTTCACACCCACCATCAAAAACCGCTCTTTGATGGATAGAGAATACAGACTCCGCGACCCCCTCCCCGGCATCCGCTCTCCCCACTCCCTGCCACAGCCCACGTCCTCTTGATTTCTCAGTAAAGCACCCCTGTCTGATGTGGCTTCCCATGGGGGCAAACCCAGTGAGTTCTCAGAAATGTCTGTACAGTGAGGCGGACCTGGCCTCCCAGCCAACCACAGCCTCCTCTCTCTCCCCCTCCTCCAGCAGCAAAGCCGCCTTCCTGGCTGAGACCCACCTCGAGTGGGTGGGGCACACCGAGCACTCAGAATCCACAAACACATGGCAGATACCAGGTCAGCTCCAAGAGGATGCAAAGGCCACCGTGAGAGCTGCCCTTCTATGTTCTCCAAGGATGGCAAGTGATGGCAAGTGAGCTGGCCAGAAGTCACATATTTGGAGAAAGCTACAGGATAATCCCCTCAAAGACGACAGGCAACATCCTGCTTGGAGTATCCATACCCCATCCCAAGTCATGTCACTTCTAAACAGAATAGAGCCAGAAAGTTCAGGTGCTGCCCATGGGTCCCTGCCTTGACCACCCTGACTTCTCAAGGCCTCAGACCTCCTGCAGCCCTGCCATACGATAAGGGAATAAGCCAGGTGGTAAATGGATGCTTTTTTTTTTTAAATGGGTATGTATACTATTTTGCCTGTATGCATATGTACCAGCCATGCATGCATGCATGTATGTATGTACCAGATGCATGAAGTGCCCATAGAGGCCAAAAGAGGGCATCAGATCTCAAGGGACTGTAGTTACAGATGGTTGTAAACCACTGTTGTGGGCCCTGGGACTTGAACCTGAATCCTCTGAAAGCGCAGCCAGTGCTCTTAACCACTGAGCCATCTTTCCAGACAGATCAGAGGAGTCATGACCAAGGGACAGAGATTGAAAGGGTGAAAGACTGGCAGCTCAAAGGCCCTGGCTAGTAAAGGTGGAACGGGACAGTTTCCCCAAGAATGTTTATGTGCTGGGAGATCTCTCCAGAAATACCTTTTTCAGAGTCTAGTGCCCTCTGATTTTTGTCACCATGCCCTATACAGCCCCACTTCACCCCAGAGTCCACTTTTTTCTTTTTTTTTTGAGACAGGGTTTCTCTGTGTAGCCTTAACTGTCCTGGACTCACTTTGTAGACCAGGCTGGGCTTGAACTCATAGCAATCTGCCTGCCTCTGCCGCCACCACGCCTGGCTTCCAGAATCCACTCCTTAGCTCCCAGCTCTGCTTCAACAAAGAGGAAGTTCAAGGATAGAGAAACATCTCTCCCAGATCAGGGTGTAACCCCAAGGGACAACGTGCACGGGCCACACAATCATCAGCTCTAGTAATCTGAGGGCCTGACACAAGCAATCACCTGACCAGACAGTGGACACCTGAGTGGACCACCAAGCCACAGCCTGTCCTGACAGGCCAACAATCCATCCTCTGAGCCCAGAGTAGGTAGCAATCACCTATGAAGTCACATTGCTCATACCAGGCCTCAGTGTCCAGCTAGGGCCCTCTCTTCTTCTCCATGCTCTCTAAGTTGCTGGAGGCCATTTATTTCCCATGGGTTGAGTCTGCCACAGCCTATAGGGTAGACAGCTCCTGAGGAAGGGCCAGGATGAGCTGAGCACAGGCACAGCAGTACTTGGAGCATTCTGTGTCCCTTCCTGTCCTTGGAGTTGGGGCAGAGGCTTGGAATGTGAAGAGGGTCAAAGAGAGAGGGCAAGAGGCCCTCTGTTACAGCCAGCCAACCTAGCCAGCAAGACACAGTGTGGAAGGACACAGTGAGGGGCGGTCACAGGGCTCCAGCACCCTCTGGAGGAAGTCTTGGGCAAGACAGGTACCATGAACCTTTCCTCATTTCCATCCCGCCCCTAGGGACATACTCACCTCCGTCTCTGGCCGAGGAATGAACACTGGGGGTACCATCTTCAGACTCAGGCCCTGGAAGTCCCACTCCCCAAGGATATACTGCACCGGCATCCTGCAGGGGGAGCATCCAGAGAGTCGTCGGGACCAGGGCCAGGATTAATAAAGCCAGCGCTGAACTGACGACTGCTGTAGCTAAGGCAATACCCTAGGACAGTCTAGGCATCCCCTCCTCCCTTTCTTTCTTGCTACTTCCTTATGCCAACAGATCCCTAGGCCGCAGACACTTCACTCCTCCCTGACCATAGTTTGGTGGAACCAAGGAGGGACGGCTCTCCATAGAGCCCTCAGATCTGTCCACGGGCGCTCGCTCACCTCTGTAACCGATGGCGGCATAGCTCCTGGATGCACTCCAGTTGTTGGGGGGTCAGTGGCTTGGTCCAAAGTTCTGGTCTCAGGCTCTGAAACTGTCCCCATGGAGAATATGAGAGCCTGGTTCCCTTGGTCTAGGGACACGCAGCCAGGTTTCTTGTGTGGACAATGTCTGTGGACTCAACCAACACTAGCCACTAAATCATCCTTGGACCCACAGTGCCTGGAACGCACTGTAATACTTTGTTGGATAAATGAATAAATATGTCTGAAACATTTGCTCCAAAAAAAAAAAAATCCCACCAGTCTCAATCAAGCACCCTCGTTGAGGCAATAAATAAAACAAACAAAAGCCCCTCAATATCTGTTCCCCAGAGTTCTCCCTCCTCCCTCTTCCTAGCCTCCCTAACATTGCACTTAACTGTTTTGGCTCCAAGGACATGAGCCACGATGTACTCACTGGATTCCCGGGGCTCTGGGATACCTCTTTCCTCAAAGACCTTTGTCCAGTGGCTGACCATCTCTGTGGCATTCAACAGCCCAGCCAGACACGAGTGAGGCTTCCGTGAGTTGAAGGCCCAGCCCTGGGGGACTCCCCTCCTGCCCCTGGGACCGGATAGGAAGGTCCAAAGTATTCGGCCCCAAAGCTTCATGTCTTGGAGAAAGGTTTCCGAGCTCCTAAGTCTCCCCTGTGCTATCAATCCCCGAGGTAGGGTTTGGGAGTGATCCCTAGGCTGGGCTGGGTGGAGAAGGATGGGTCACGGGCTCTGGTTCTCCATTGCTTTGTTTCTCAGATGTCGTCACCCTAAAAGAGGATGAGGAAAGGCTCAAAAAACTGACAAGAGTGTGCGTTTAGTCTGTCACCTCCTGGACTATATCCACATGCTCAAACCACCCGTCTGATTTCTTTTTTGTCTTGGCGAGTAATGTTTTGTTATTTTCAGCTGAAGTGGGTTGAATTGGTAGAGCTTGCTCCCTGTTGATAGTCAAGGTGTGGGCTTGGGAGTAGGGCCGACCTATGTCAGACCTCAGTGTGAGTGAGTTCAGTCAAGCCATTGTTTCTGATTTCCAGTTTGTTCATCCAAAGTGTAGGGGGGGAACACCACCAGCTCTGGTGAGTGGTGTTTTGACCAATGAATGTTAAGGGCCTGGAAGATAGTATATCACACACCAGGGAGTCACTAATAGATGGCAGGAGACTGTCATGCTTGGGAGCCTTGCTTGTGTACCATCGCTGTTTGGAAGCTGAAATGGTCCCTCTAATTTATCCATGATCCCGGACATTAGCATACACTGAAGGCTGAGAAATTAACAATGCTATATTAAGTTAACACAAATAAATTATCTGACTTAAAATCGGTGGCCCCCCCTGTACTTTCAAGCAAACTAAATAAGGTCCAAACTGGCATTTGCTGAGTACCTGCTAACTGCCACATACTCAAAGGCAAGGCTCCATAAGAAGGTAGCAACTTGCCCACGGTCTCTTAGCTATAAAATACACCGGGCAGGACACAAATTCGGCTCAGACGGACTCCTGAGGCAACTCGGTCCGCCTGTACCTTCCCAGTTTCGGAAGGAACCAAAGGTCTTGACACAACTCTATCCCAAATCCGCAAGGACAGCATCAACGACTCAGGTGAGCGCGCCCTCGCTCCAAGCCCGCTTCCCGTGACTGTGAGGGATAGTCCCTGTCTCAAAAGTCAACGTGGCGGTCCAAGCATTCTCATCCAGATCTCCACACCTGACGCATACCTGCTAGAGGAGATACACGTGTGCCCTACCCACACACCGGCACCAGGAACAGCCCCGGGGTCGGCCCCCGGATGTGCGTAGCCTGAAGTGTACTCCCTCTGCGCCTTGCTTCCGCCTCGGTGCAGTTGAGAAAGGGCTCGGGTGGACCACATCTCCCTGGTCTAGAGTTCCTGCAGAGGCCGGATTCCCCCTTTGAAGACCGTGGGATGGCGGGGAGGCTGAACTGACGTAATCGCAGTCCCACTGGGGGTAAAGTGCAGAGATGTGCGAGTGCTCTGGAGGGAGCTATACCCACTAGTCTTCCTTAAGGTCGCAGCAGAGATGTGTCTCCAGCCTGCGGGGATTGCTTGAAGCAAACGTTTACATATCCAGCTAGGGCGGTGTGTGGGCAGAAACAAGCCGCGAGAGTGTCACCCACGTGCGCTTGGTTTGAGAGCCAGACTAGTTGGAGGAGGAAGGGAGCTGTTCTAACGCCCTGCAAGCTGGGTCTAGCAGCGTGTGGTTGGGTTTCAGTTGTTTGGGGGCAGTCTCTGCTTCCTGATGATCTAAGGACCCTCTTGACAGGCACATAGAATTTTTGGAACAGATACCAGAACAGCGAATACGGGCGAACTAGATTCGAGTCCTGATTATGTTGGCAATTCGTTGTTTAAGTGCCCAGACCCTTCTAGCCTTTAGTTGTCCCTTTTATAAAATTCAAAGCAGTTTCAGGACCTGGTTATGCAGACATGTAATTGCAGCTACTGGAGAGGCAGAAGCAAGAGAATCATAAGTTCAAGCCCAGCCTGGGTAATTTAGTAAAAAGCCTGCCTCAAAATTTAAAAGGTGGAAGGGACCTTGAAGAGATGGCTCGGCGGTTAGGCGCACATAACTGCTCTTGCAGAGGACTGAACTTCAGTTCCAAGCACCCATGTGCACATACCCACCCAAACACACATACACACATTTTTAAGAAATAAAATTAAAAAATCTAAGGGCAGAAGAGATGGCGGGGGGGGGGGGCGGGGGAAGGGTGGGAGGATGGGGAGGTACGGGAGGGGTTAAGAGCACTGTCTGCTCTTCCAGAGGTCCTGAGTTCAATTCCCAGCAACCACATGGTAGTGGCTCACAACCATCTATAATGAGGTCTGGCGCCCTCTTCTGGCGAGCATGAAGATAGTGTGCTCATATACATAAATAAATCCTTTTAAAAATTTTTTTTAAATGAAAAATAGTTCATAGAGTAGCTCAGTGGTTGACCTGCTCACCTAACATGCACAAAACTCTGGATTTGATGCCCATAAAATGGGGTGTGGTTTATACACACTTATAAGTCCCAGTTCTCCGAAGATGGAGGCATGGAAGCCAGAAGCTCAGCTTTCAAGGTCAGACTGGACTACATGAAATCCTGTTCCAAAAAAGTAAAAAAAAAAAAAAACCTGGAGAAAAAGAGGAGGGGGACTTGGAACTGGGTATACTGGTACATATCTATAAGTCCCAAATACAAGAAGGTCTGGAGAGATGGCTCAGTGGTTAAGACCACTGGCTGCTTTTCCAGAAGGCCCGGGTTCAATTCTCTCTTGGAAACAGAGGCTAAGAGCAGTCTGTAACTCCAATACCAGAGGATCTAATGCCCTCTTCTGTTTTCCTTTGGCATCACACACAAACATAGTGTACAGACATATGTGCAGAGAAATCATCCTTACACATAAAATTAATTAAAATTTTAAATCCTGGCACCCAGGGATGGCCTTGCTGGACAACAATGCGATACTCTGTGGGGTGGGGAAGGAGTCGTTTTAAAAGGCTGGGGAATATAGCTCTGACGTAGGGAGAATTGGCTCTTCTGTCCTGACATGAAATTTTGCTATTATGAGGGGGTTTAGGTGTGATTGCTTCGGTCAGGGTACACATTATGTCACTCAGATAATTCCGTTCTCTATCTCTGACATCTCTGGACTGGATTCTCCATTTATAGCCCCATTTGATGGAGTCATTTACCAAAAAGCCCTTTCATCAGAGTTCCTATCTAAGCAGGAAGCCGAAACAAAGGTGGAGACGCAGTTTACTATTCAAGGTCATAAACTCAGTAGAGTATCGAACCAGAGTTCAATTTAGGTATCAAAAACTCTGGGTCTAGCGCTATCAGCAAACCTCTGTACCTATGCATTTTCGGCTTACAAGCCTACCCCAGTGCGGGTAGAGCTGGCCAGGAGCCTGAATTCTGGTCCAGAAAGATCCTGGCCACCTACACTCCACGGCCCAACTTCCGGCAGGCTCCCAGGGTCAGAGGTAGTCTCCGAGAATCTCTTTTGGTAGTCGGGTTTCAGCACCGGGCTCCTGCTGTAGGGTGGAGCTATATACGAGGGACAGGCGAGTGGGCCAATGCTGGACGGGCTTTAGGCCTCCCAGCCAATCAGAGCCCGGGGGCGCGGACGGGAGGGGAGGCAAGACACTCAGGTTCCTGGGGATCCCCCGAGGCTGCTCATCCCGGCCCCACCCCCTCCGTGGTCCCGGCCGAGCCCACCCCAGCTCAAGCTGTCAGCCGGCGCAGGCTAATACTAGCTGCTCACTGCGTGCTGGGAAGGGCGGACCTTGAGTCGGACCTGTCGCCCCCCGACCGGGCCTGGGTGTTAACCCCCCGCCCACACCTCCCGCCTGTCACCACCACCCTTAGCTTCTCAGACTGAGCTCGGCGGCCCGGAGAGGATTAAGTAAGTGCAGAGATCCGCAGCTTCTGAGCGAGAATGGAGGAATCACAGGGTCGCGGAGGCGGGTGTGGGGATTGAGGCTGGGAGGACTGAGACCTGATAGAGAATGGCATGCCGCTTCTTGGAGGTCGCGGTGCCCACCACTCTCCCCCCCCCCCCCCGCCCCGCCCGGCGTTCTTTCCTTCCGCTTTGGACCCCGAGGCAGGCCAAGAAAATAGTCGGCAGGACGCCTTCTCTCTTTTTTTTGGCCCATAATAAACAGACTCAGAGCAAGTTAAGGGTCTGGTCCAAGGTCACGGCTGGGATCAGTGGCGGAGCCCAGAAGTGAACCTGAGACTTCTTGCTGAGCCAAGCTGGAGAGCACAGAAAGGAATGAGTCTACACCATGCATGACGCTCTGCCAGCTTTGCTCCTTCCTAAGGGACCATGAAGGATGTGTGCACACCTCTCACACATAATTTTGCATCTGCGAGAGGAGGCATCCCATGTACACCTACCTATGAGCCACACAGAAAAACATATATGTAGTCATAAGCTAGGAATCCTTTCTCTTTCTAGGTCTGCTCCACTGCAGCACTGCTAGGGACCCCCTTCCAGCTCTGCTTTACCCAAGACCCACGGACCCCACCCTCTGCTTCCAAAATGGGGTGGGGGAGGAGAAGGCATTTCTAAGTGGGTATTCCATCACTGCCTCTGAAGATGTAACAACTCCTTGCCTTACTTCTAAGAGTGAAAGGAAGTGGTCCAGTGACTACCCCTGCCAACTGCCCTCTGCCAGAGGATCTGGCTCAGCTTATCTTTCCTGACTCTTGGTGTCTCTGCACCAGTCCCAACCACAGCTTGGGTCACACAGTGGACTAAGTCCAGAGACTCCTGTACTCTCTCCTTCTCCTGGGTTGTGGGTGACAGTGGGGGAAGTGGAGGGGAGTTGAGACATTTACTGGGCGCCTGTCTGTGGACAGGCCTAGTGTTTGGCTAAATTCTCTTCCCCCCTGGGGACTTGTTCATTCTGACAATGCCACTAACTACAACATTTCCCACTGTGAGGATGTCTCTACACAGACAAGAGGGGTGACTTGCCTGGGGGGTCTATCAGGCCTGTCTGAATTTTAGGCGAGTGTTTCCCTTCAAGGAAGGAAAAGGCTACAGGAAAAAAAATGTTCCCCTCAAGCAGAATGAGGGATGTGGGGTGCAGCAGGGCGTGAGGAGGCAGGAGTAGGAGAAACGGCGAGTACAGAGATAATTGTGCAAAGGGTAGACTTTTTTCTTTCAGACCTCCTGGATCTTCTCTCAGCTTCCCAATAGGATCACGGCAGCCATCGTGCAGAGGTGGCGGAGGCGGAGCTTTGTTTTCATGCCCTATGTCCATAGGGGACCTATAGACAAAGCCTGCATCCTAATACCCCTGAACTTGACTTAGCTCTGTCTTGAAACCTTTACTTCATTGGTGCCTTCAGATTCGCGGGACTTTATCTCACGGGCAGGTCCCCAGCTGTCACTCTTGCTTTTATTCTTATCTTTCTAGAGCCCAGGTTGGCAGAGGGGGGGTGTCTCCTGTTAAGGATCTGGCTGTGCCCATGGTCATCACGGGAGTGGAAACTACAGCCTTGGACTCCTAACGTCAGAAGTCAGCAGTGTTTGACGAAGCACTGACAGGCCGCCCAG
The DNA here is from genome assembly GCF_964271855.1 of Acomys minous. Classification (NCBI taxonomy): domain Eukaryota; kingdom Metazoa; phylum Chordata; class Mammalia; order Rodentia; family Muridae; genus Acomys; species Acomys minous. The sequence continues at coordinate 15,844,407 of NC_140495.1, read as the reverse complement.
CAGCAGCATGAACTCCAGGGTCCCAGCTACTCACAGCTGGTTCAGCAGCCACCCAGCCACCACTGAGCCTGACTTGGAGCCTGCCACTGAAGGGTCCACCACAGAGACCAGCACCCTCGGCCCAGAGACCACAAGCTTCAATGACACGGGAATGCCTGATATGGCGGGTGGTGCAGCTGGTGTGGGTACCATGCTTCTGCCTTTTGGGATCATCACAGTGATTGGCCTGGCTGTGGCCATGGTGAGAGAAGGCCCGGAAGTCCGTCCTTTAGGGGAGGGTGATTAGTGTTTAGACTTAGAGACAATCTAATTAGAAGATAATCATCCATTAATGATAATGCAGCTCCCTCTCGCCTACCACCCCCCCCCCCCGAGATTTATTTCCTGGGGCCCAGCTAAGCAATTCTAATTGGAAGACCCCAGAAATGAGTCTGAATAACACATGATGTTCTAGCTGGGAGCATATAAGATCAGGTATGGGGAGGGGTCCAGACACAGGGTCTTGATAGGCAGATGTTTGAACTGGGTAGGAAGTTCTGTGAGCAGCAAGCCGGGCAGTAAAGCAGAGGGGTGTGGGAGTTTCAATGGCAGTAGGAGCCAGAAGGTGGCTGGGATATTTTATGGGGTGCAGAGTCCTAGTGGGATGCATAGGCCATGGCAGGCTGTTAGCAGTTCATTTTTGCGTTCGTTTGGCAATTATTCGCTGACTGTCTTCCTTTACCCTGGGGACACACCAGGGCCAGAAGAGACAAGGTCCCGACTTGTGTTTCTTTCTTTCTTTCTTTCTTTTTTTTTTTTTTTTTTTTTTTGGTTTTTCGAGACAGGGTCTCTCTGTGTAGCCTTGGCTGTCCTGGACTCACTTTGTAGACCAGGCTGGCCTCGAACTCACAGTGATCCACCTGCCTCTGCCTCCCGAGTGCTGGGACTAAAGGCGTGCGTCACCACGCCCGGCTCCTACTTGTGTTTCTTATGAGGGATGGGGTTAATAGGCAGGGGGGTTGATCTGGACTGGGTGGTCAGAGACAGCTGGGAAGAAAAATTAGGGTTCTGACTCCAGGTAGGAGCCTGACCTCATGGTCGTGAGAAGGGGCAGGGGCAGGCAGCCATCGGGACAGAGGTGAGCAAAAGAACACTGCATGTATCCTTCAGTGGTGACAGGCACAAGGAATGTCACTAAAGAGCCAACTGGAGCATGTACAAGTTAAGACTAAGAAAAATGAGGTGCACCTGAAGTCCCCCAGAGGGACTAGTAGTAGTGGCTTTCTGCCCATTGCCCTTTACAGGCAATGATGCCTAGCTTTGAGCTAGGCCGACACACAGGGCCGGACAGGGGTCTGTGGGATACAGATCAGTAGCCAAGTGCACATATAGCAGGTACAAAGTCCTAGGTTTAATCTTAAGCACTGGGCTAAAAGCAAGCAAGCAAACAAACAGCACACACACACACACACACACACACACACACACACACACACACACATACACACACACACACCAAAACAAACCAAACAAGAAACAACAGAAAAAGAAAAACAGGGCAGGGATAATCATGGCCTGGCTAAAGCCTGTGTTAAACTAGGGTTGCCATATGGGCCCTGCAGGCTCCGGACAGCTGCCAGGGAACAACTGCTGGCCAGCAAGTAGGGCCAGGATACATAACAGGCAGAGAGGCCAGGGAGGAGTGCTTTCCTGGGGCAGGAGGGAGGTAGACTGCCAGTGCTTCCCCTTGGCACCTGTGTGGTGGCTCAAACACCCTGAGGCACACTAACCCCAGGGCTGTCCTGCTCTAAGCAAAAGATTTTGACCTAGGGATTTGATATGGCTGCCTTGCTCTTTGTCTCTAAGGGACATTCAGGCCAGAGTGCATGACCTTCCCACCAAGGTAGAGAGGCAGAAGGTGGCCGGACAAAGATAGTGGAGGGCAGGAAAGAGCTGCAAGTCACTGAGGAGAAGAAAAGACCTCTAGAAATGTCTTCTGGGTTTTTGAGTTTTTGGGTTCTTTGCTTGTGGTTTTTTTGTTTTGGTTTGTTTTGGTTTTTCGAGGCAGGGTTCTCTGTGTGTATTCCTGGCTGTCCTGGACTCACTTTGTAGACCAGGCTGGCCTCGAACTCACAGCGATCTGCCTAACTCTGCCTCCTGAGTACTGGGATTAAAGGCGTGTGCCACCATGCTCGGCTCTTAGCAATCTCTCCTGAATGCCTCTTCCCTCCCCCTTGTGCCAGCCTTGAGCCATACCATGGGTGCATGGAGTTGGTGCCAGCCGTGTGCCTCACACAGGAGTGGGAGAAGATCTTGGTACAGGCAGGAACAGAGCAGGGGAGCTCCGTGAGAGATGTGGGGCTGGACAGTGGGAGGCAGGGAGGTTTGAGGAGGAAGCTGAAGCGTGTCCTCACCTGGGGCAGAGGGGCCACAGGGCAAAGGCACTCATGAGGGACGGGGCTTTCGTCTGGCTTTTCCTGTAGACTATCCTGAGTCACAGGCCACAAGGGACAGGATTTGGAGCAAGAGTCATCCTGCCTGGAGCTCAGGATGGAAAGTGACTGGGGATGACCCAGAGACCTGAGTTTCTGTTGTGTCTACCCACAGGACAGCAAGGAGTCACTCCCTGGGGCAGGTCAATGAGCTAAGAACACTAGCTTTTTTCCACTTGAGATCATATGGGGAGAGCTCTGGGCCAGACTGGGAATTACACAGATTAAAACTATAAGTGGGCTGGGCATGGTGGCCCATGCCTTTAATCCCAGCACTCGGGAGCCAGAGCCAGGCAGATCACTGTGAGTTCGAGACCAGCCTGGTCTACAAAGCAAGTCCAGGACAGCCAAGATACCATAGAGAAACCCTGTCTCAAAAAAAAAAAAAATTATAAGTGGACTACAAAGACTGTGGGAGCCACAGGGGCTTAAGGAAAACTGGAGGATGTGGTTTTCCCTGGGCAGAAACTATCACATTATTTTTCTAGGTCTTATTTGTTTGTTTGTTTTGAGATAGGGTCTTACTATGTAGCTCTGGCTGTTCTGGAACTCACTATGTAGATCAGACTGGCCTCAAACTCACCGACATCTGCCTCACAGGACCCTAGGATCAAAGGTATTTGTGACTACACCTGGCTGTCATATTATTTATTCTTTTTCTTTTTTTGGTGTGGTTTTTCAACATGGTTTCTCTGTGTAGTTCTGGCTAACCTGGAACTCTCTGGCTGGCCTCGAACTCAGAGATCTGCCTGCCTCTGCCTCCTGAATGCTGGGATTAAAGGTGTGCACCACCACTGCCCTGCCAAGATGTTATTTATTTATTTATTTATTTTGGTTTTTTTCAAGACAAAGTTTCTCTGTGTAGCCCTGGCTGTCCTGCACACACTTTGTAGACCAGGCTGGCCTCAAACTCACAGAAATCCACCTGCCTCTGCCTCCCGAGTGCTGGGATTAAAGGCGTGTACCACCTCGCCCGGCCAGCTGTCATATTCTTGATGGTCAAAATTTGCCAGTGTTGCAGGTAGTAGAGGTGCACACCTTTAATTCAGGCACTTGGGAGGCAGAGGCAGGAAGATTTCTATGAGTTTGAGGGCAGCCTAGTCTACAGAGCAAGTTCCAGGACAGCCAGGGAAACCCTGTTTCAAAAAACCAAAAAACCAACCAACCAACCAAGCAAACAAGCCAATTTTGGGAAGAGCAGATGGTGGCAGTAGTCCCTGGCGTGCTCTCCCAAACATCACCCACCCCCTTCTCTCTCTCCTTGGTGTTTGGTTCCAAGGCTTCCGGCTTCTGCCTGTGGGTTCTAGGTATTAGCTGGTTACTAACCTTTTACCTTTGTGTCTGGACAACGGAAGGACGTCCTTAGGTTCCTATGGCATCAGGGCTCTGAGGGGTCACCCTGGGGCTCAGGTGAGCCAAGCCTTGCCTAGAGCCTCGCTCTGCGGTCTGCCTGCTGTTGATCTCCTCCTCTCTTTGCCTGTAGGCTTCACTGAGGGTTGAGGGGAAGGGATATGCTCAAGTCTTTCCTTTCCCCCCTTCAGCACGGAGGAGTCCCAGGCAGATGCCAGGAGTGGGCAGCTAGTCAGGATTTGGAGAGCTGGAAACAGCCAGTTCCAGACAGGCCTAACTGGTTTTTCCTATGCCTGCCCCCCCCCCCCCCCATCTCAGAGTCTCCAGACTCAGTCTGGGATCTGTTGACATCTAAAGATATCAAAGGAGCCAAGTGGGGTTGTGCAGGCCCTGCTATTCTAGCACTAAAATAGACTAAAATAGAAGGATGGAGAGTTCAAAGCCAGCCTAGACTGCATAGGGAATTCCAGGCAAGACTGGGCTATTGAGGGGGGGAGGGGGGAGGGAGCTGGGAACATGAAGCATATATGTAAGATGTCTGTATGGGATGGGACCTTGAGGGTATGGGGACCCACAAACGTCCCACTTTTCATACTCTGCAGTCCACCCACCCTGATGGCGCGCTGGATTGGTGGGGACCTCCTCCCCTCACCATCTGACACTGTCCCTTCTCTTGCAGGTTTTATACATCAGGAAGAAGAAGAGGTAACTCCCCAGATGGGCCCCTGAAGCTTTAGCCTATGAGGCAGGGCTGGGCTGGGATCCAGGGGATGTGAGTAGGAAGGCAGAAAGAGCCCACAGCGCGAAGGCTCCTCTCCCTGGGTGGGGGGGATGGGGAATGGCTACTTGTTCATCCTAAGGCTGCCCATCTGAGGGTCAGATTGGTACTGCAGGCTCAGATCTGTCCGTGAATCCTAAGGGAAGACTTAGACACCTTAAACTTGGTGTGTGGCTCCTTTGGCCATGAGGACTGAGGGTGGAAGGCTCTTCCCCACCCCCCCAGGCAGCCTCTGTCCTACCCCCCCAGGCTGGAGAAGCTACGTCACCAGCTCATGCCCATGTACAACTTTGACCCCACGGAGGAGCAAGATGAACTGGAGCAGGAGCTTCTGGAACACGGGCGAGATGCCGCCTCCATGCAGGCTGCCGCCTCCCTGCAGGCCGCACAGGGCAAGGTGGGCACCGGCCTGGAGCTGTCCTTTCTTTCTGACCCACCCCCCTATCCTTACCAGGCATCTTGCCAGCACCTGCCAGGTGATGAGGTAGCAATCTTGAGCATATGGGTCTCTTCAGATTTGTCCAGAAACTGCTAGATTGTTCTGTGGCCCTCGCAGACTCACTATGCAAAGCTGGGCTTTGTGGGATCCAGCCTGGCTCAGCTCTGACAGCCTGTAGATCTCGGAGGCCCAGTTAGAATCTCTGAGGCCAGTTTTCTCATCTAATACTAATTCTTGCCCTGTGAATCCTCGTGTACTAGCTGGGAAATCAGAAAAGGAGACAAACAAAACCTAAAGGCAAACATGACAGGGGGAAGGAGCCTTAGGTTCCATGGACCCGAGTTGGGTGTGTGTGAATCAGGCTCTTCAGCAGGGACACCTCTGCAATAGGCTAGTGAACCTTAGCCGCTGACAATCCAGGGCAGTGGAGCCCCAAGCCAAACGCACCTCCTGTGTGCAAAGGGGTGGGCACCATGCCCGCATCGTGTCAGAGCCGCTGGGCAACCTGACCACTTGCTACCACTCTCCCAAATCCTCAGCCATGATACCATGAGGCCTGTCCTGGATCCATCCTGTGTTTGCCTCTGTGTGGGTGGGTGGGTGGGGGCAGGTCAAGGGCTGAGATATTCCTGCTGGCAGAAGAGAATGCATGCGTAAGTAACCTATGCTAAATCCACAGTAAGTGCTGCCAAGGTGCCAGGGCAAGCTGGGAATGGCTTAGCGGGGGAGGAATCATGTTCTGCCTTTTTTTTTTTTTAACTGTGTTTTAATTGTGGTTCCTTAGGCCTCTTTGTCCCTTCCACCCCAATCGCTCAACACTTGGTAGGAAAGAGAGAGTGTTAGTAGGGAGAGGGGGCATAGCTCTCTTTAGCTACTTCCTGCTGGTTAGGGTTGTTGGGTTCCTTGGGGCAAGTCCAGGCTTTGTTTTAGGATATCTCCAACTTTTTCTCATCAAACTGCATCAACAGCAACCAGGAGCAGCAGGGCGCAGCACCAGCATCCCTCTTTTTCTTTTTTTTTTTTTTTTTTTTTTGGTTTTTCGAGACAGGGTCTCTCTGTAGCTCTGTAGCCTTGGCTGTCCTGGACTCACTTTGTAGACCAGGCTGGCCTCGAACTCACAGTGATCCGCCCGCCTCTGCCTCCCCAGTGCTGGGATCAAAGGCATGCGCCACCACGCCCGGCTAGCATCCCTCTTCTTTCTCAGGGGTGGGGAAGGGAGCAAACGGGGGTGCAACTCTTCCAGGCTCTGTCATTTATTTCCCCTCCGGAGTCCTCAGAATTAAACTATCTACAGCTGGCAAAGGCCACGCCCATCTCTGAGCCCTCAGGAGGCAAATAGTTAGCTGGTGTAGACAATCTGAATCTGCCCCATATCCCACACCGGGGATTAAAAGAAAAACATGTTTATATAACATAGTAGCTGAGTTTTTAAAGACACCAAAGCTTTTACTACAGAATCGAAGCTGAGCTTAGTGGAAGGTTACTCTACGCCGGTACCAAAAGCAGGCACCAGGAAGTGAGAGTGGAAGTGACTGGACCAGATCCTGCCTTTGGCCAAGGTTTCTGATGCGCCTGCCTTTCTTCCTGCAGAGCACCCTCCCTTCCCAGGGCCCGATGCAGAGGCCTAGCAGGCTGGTGTTTACTGATGTAGCCAATGCCATCCACGCGTGAGAGGCCTGAAAACAGGCCCGGCCCTTCTGACAAACACGCCTGCCACAGTGCAGGCAGCGCTGCCCACTTCCTGACTGTCAAGACCTATTCTCAGGACCCGAGCCATCGTCACCACCAAGACAGGAAAAGGGCTGCAACAGAGCTCAGCTGTGCTGAGAGGCCCCACCCACTGACTCTCGGGCTTGAAGAAGAGAGCTCTGACCAGGCTGGCCATCTGGCCACTGACTTCTCCTGAACTGATGGCCCTTGCACGGAAGACAGCCCTCCTCGTGCGGGAAGGCGAAGAGCCACTGCTGGCTTCCTGATCTCCTGGCCATGACCCTTGCATCAAGGTCTGCTTCTCTGATGGGGAGGAAGAGCACAAGGTTGAAGGGGGAAGGGAGAGGAAAGGCAGGCTCTCCTCCACCTAGCATTTCTTTTTATGAGCCTGGAACCTCGTCTAGAGTACAGAGACACCCAGATGACAGAGGACAGGGGACAGGGCAAGGCAACACTTTTTCTTTTTTTTTTTTTTTGGCAGGGGGGTTGTTTGCTTGTTTTTTTGTTTGTTTGTTTGTTTGTTTCCTGAGACAGGGTCCTAGCTATCCTGCAACTCACCGTGTAGACGAGGCTGGCCTCTAACTCATAGAGGCCCATCTGTCCCTACCTTCTGAGTGCTGGGATTAAAGGCGTGTGCCACCACATCCAGCTAGGGTGTCACCGTCACCATTTATAGCCCAAGAGGCCCAGGGACGGAGCTGGAAATGTCCAGTAGACACCAAAGGAAGGGCTCCCCAAACCCAGGGACTATCCATATTTTAGATATTATGGCGAGTAGGCAAGCATGAGGCCTCCCAGGGGTCTCTGCCATGTCCCTGGCAGCCAAGGTAGCTGCTGAGGGAGATGAAACCGGGAGACTGGGAAGACGCATTTCCCCAGATGTGGAGAAAGGCTTCGTGCATGCGGGTCACACAGGCATGTACCTAGTCCAGCAGAAGAGTAAGCCGGAGGCTGTCTGCATTTCCTCCACCTCGCAAGCTGACTCGCATCACCACGGGCCACTTCCTTTCCTTCCTTGCTCAGGGCCCCATGGGAGAGGGAAGTAAGGCCGGGTTCCTCTGTTCACCGGGTTTCTTCAGTGGGCTCCAAAAGCTGGGCTGACCTGCTTCTGGAAACGGCTCCCTTTCCCATACGGGGTTCTGGGAGAGCCCGTCAGTCTAAGGGCAGCCCCAGGCCAGAAGCTGGTAGGAGGAGCGATGGAGGCCTGAAAGGGAGTGTCCTTTGAGGAAAAGACTTAAGAAATGAGTCTGGTTTTAGTTTTTCCCTTCCACCCTATCAGAAGGAACGTCCACTCAGCGTTCCTGGAACGTGGACAAGAGTCCCTGCCCTTGGTCCTCCCTCGAAGCCTTGGAGGTGCAAAGCTGATATTAGGTGCATCTGGGCAGACCAGGCCACAAAGACAGGGCGGTTTTTCTACACGGGGACACACGTGAGCATGTGCAGAGGCGTGTCCCCAGCTTCACTGTCGTCACTGTCCTCTGCTGGTTACAAGGAAGTGGAGGTGACACATATGCAATTGGGTAGATACCACACATCAGGAGGCGAGGGGCTAGGAGGACCCCATGAGGCCGGTTCTGGTTTTATTCCTGCCTCTAGATGCTATAAATACGTTAGTGCTTGAGCAACTGGAGGGGCTGTGAGTAATTTAGGATGCACAAGGCTGTAATTTACCTCACAGCATCTCAGTGTGTGAGAGCATTAAAGATGTAATTAAGATGTTTAGATAAAGAGAATGGAGTCTGTGACACTTGGGGTGCAAAACTCCAGGAAGGGACACAATGGGTGAGGCTAGGATCTGTGGGAGGCCTGGGAACAGTCACTTGGATCCCAGCTATGAGATGGCAGGCAGCCCGGCTGTTTTCCCTTGATGTATCCATGGAAATGTTTTGGGATGGGGACCTCATGGGGTGACAGTGCCTGCAATACCTGCGGGGAGATCAAGTGGATAGGATCTTGTGAGATCGGGTCAGGAAGAGGGCCTGATCCCCCAATGATTGTGGGGTGGCAGATGGTGTCTCGGAATCCTCAGGAGCTATGTCTGAACCACAAAAATAAAACAGCTTCTTGTGGAGCACAAAGTCCAGGGTGTATGGCACGGAACGGGAAGTCCATCAGGCTGTATGTATGTGACACATCTGTCGGGCTCAGAAAGATTTAAAGGAGAATGGCAATAGGATGGACCAGTTTGCCCAGGAGTGCCCCAGGGTCGGTGATGAAAGTTCCATGAGAGAGAACCGAGTCTTGGGCTAGCTTGATGAAACACGGAGGGGGCTTCTCTTCCAGGATCCATGATGAAGGGCTGGGCTGATGGTGGGGGCTCTGGGATAGGACATTAGGCAAGACTGAGGATTGTGTACCCCTTGGGCTACCCACAAGGGTTACTGCTGGGCCTGTCAGTGATAGACTTGCTCTCAGGAAGGACTGTTCTCTCAGAAGACTGGCGGGACTTTGGAGGGACGTGAGGTGAGCGAGTGGGCTGTGTGTTTCCACTTTAGTAGTCAGCCCCTTGGCTCAGCAATGTGGGTGCTGCAGGTCCCTCCGTATCCTGGGGTAATAGTGCCTGGGGAGCAGGGTGACACCAGGGAGCAGGGATAATGGGGGGGAAATGTGCCCTTCTCTTCTGCTGCAGACCCCTTTTCCTGAGGGGCAGGCCTGGCTGAGTGACGGACGCAGGCTGCTGTATCGTGAGTGACAGGCCACCTACTCCTAGACTGGTGCCCTCGCAGTAAATTGTCCCTTCTACTCACATTGTTCTGTTTTCTAGCTCTTTCTTCTATTCTCTGAGGAAAATCCATATCCCCAATTTCCCATGTCTTTCACTGGGTGCTGGATTGAAAAATATTGGGGTGAAAGGTTCTGGTGGTTGTATTCTTCTTGAGGAACCAAGCCCAAGGGGACTCGCCTCACTGCCCTCATTGGTAGGATAAGACAGAATTGCCCACCATTGCTGCTTCTAAAATTGGCAATTGAGTCCTTCTCTCTCTCTCTCTCTCTCTCTCTCTCTCTCTCTCTCTCTGCCCCCCCACCCCCCCACCCCCACAACCAGAGGGCTCAGGTCTGAAGAATCAGCACTGGCAGTGAGTGGTTTAGGGATGAGAGGGCAGGATGCGGGTGGGCGCCTGTAAAGGAGGCCATCTCTTGTTTAACAGTGAAGTGTCACCTTGGAGCCAAAGTGGATAAAGTAATCCCATTGCCTGGCTGCAGGCAGACAGTGGGGACGCCTTCAGAATGTAAAGGAAAGCTCTTGTAGGGGAGAGCTCAGAAACTCTGGCCATACTCTGACCTTCCTGTAGACTCCTTCTAGAAACATCTCCCTTTAGCCCAGCACTCCGTCAGTGAACCAACCCACACTGTACTTTGTTCTACATGGAAGAGAAAGATGCCAAGTGCGGGGGGTGGGGGGGTGGGGGGCGAGTGTCCTGTGTGTCCATATCCTTACTCTTACAGCCAAATGGAAAACAAAGCAGAAGGTTAGGCCAGGGAATGCACAGGGCGTGGGAAGGCAGATGTCCCCATGTTAGGCAGTGAAGCTGTGCTCCTTTGGCGGATGGCAGTGTTGGGGGGAGGGGGGAGGGGGGAGGGGGGAGGGGCTTCTCTAAGAGTGCCCGAGGGAGGGAAACTTCAGGATATCCTAGCTTCTGAGTGCTCAAGACCTGAGGACAACTGCAGATGAGACAGCCTCCGTTTCCCAGAGAACACTCTCGAAAGGCCATGAACACTGAGAAATGAAAAAGAAGTGTGTGAGCATCAGGTGCGGGGAGAGGAAGAGGACGGGGAAGAGCATGGGGCCCCTTAGGTGTGACCAAGCAGGATCAAAGCAGGCGCCATCCCACCTGGGACCAGGTCTGCCCTTGGCACTTCGCCCTCAGAGCTAGTTGGCAGTGGGCACTGCCCCATACTCCTTAGCTTGGGTCCTGCAGAGGCAGAGCAGGGTAGGGGACAGGACTCCTTAAGCACATCTGGGTAACCCCCCCCCCCAGGTGAAGAGAAGCAAACATGCAAGATAATGATAAGAATCTTCCAGAAGGACTGGAGAGATTGTTCAGTGGTTAACACATGGACTGCTCTGGCAGAGGACCTAGGTTCTGTTCCCAGCATCCATGTCAGGTGAATCCCACACCCCCTGCACCTTCAGCTCCAGAGGAGGCATCTTCACTCATGCGCACAAACCTACACATACAGATAAGTTTACAAAGAACAAATAAATCTTGTGCAGGATCTGTTTTGTTTGTTTGTTTGTTTGTTTTTGTGGTAAAGAGTACCAAGACCCCCAGAGCAAAGCCCAACGCCAGAGCTTTCATTCAAGAGAGAGACTCCCAAGGGAGTAGAGGAATTGACAGTGCTGAGACCCCTCTCCGGGAACAGGAGCATGCGTCAGAAAGCCTGCTTCTCAGATCATCCCACTTTGCACTTCCCAGTTCTCACGGTACATCCAGGAAGGTGACATCCTTGGAACTTGGTTGGATCGCCTACCAGCAGGCCTGTGATGCCTGTATGACAGACAGGTCAGTAGAAGGTGGAAGACTAGAGTACTTTGAGGTCCCTCGGAGGTCAGGGGAGAGGCTGGGACAGACGGCCAGGGATCCTGTATCTCTGATGGCTCAGACCAGCTCTGATGAGTGGCTTACAGCCTGAGCTAGTGTCTTAGGGTTCCCAAACGCCATTATCATAAACAACTTGGTGAGAAAAGGACTTGATTTCAGTTTACAGTTCCACATTGCAGTCCGCCACCGAGGGAAGTCAGGGCAGGAACTTGCATGCAGGAGCTGGTACAGAGGCATTGTAGGGGTGCTGCTTACTGACTTGATCCTCGCTTTCCTATGTACCCCAGGACCACCTTCCCAGGAGTGGCACCACTCGCAATGAGCAGGGCCCTCCCTCATCAACTATCAGTCAAGAAACTGTGCCAGAGGCTTCTCTTCAGCCCAATTTGGGGTGAGGGGTGGGGGATGGGGTTCCTTAACTGAGGCTCTTTCTTTCAAAATGACTCCGTGGCACCACTCGCAATGAGCAGGGCCCTCCCTCATCAACTATCAGTCAAGAAACTGTGCCAGAGGCTTCTCTTCAGCCCAATTTGGGGTGAGGGGTGGGGGATGGGGTTCCTCAACTGAGGCTCTTTCTTTCAAAATGACTCTAGCCCATGTCAAGTTGGCATGACACTACAGCACAGCCCACTCCTCACTTTTAGAGGAAAGCCCCAGGCAACCTTGAAATCCTACTAGCTTGGAAGCAGAGAAAATCAGTCACAGGAAGGGGCCTCCTTTCTTGTGGCCTCCACAGTGTGAGGTTTCTAGAATGTATAGAGGGTAGAAGGGCAGGAGGAGGTCTGGGGTGCAGATGACATCACTAGTGAACCCAAGAAACCCATGAATCTTCTCAATGGGCCCCTGGATTCTAAGTTCCCCTGGACAAGCAAGCAAACCTTCTAAGTGATATTTCCTAGTGGACCCATACATGGATCCTCACAGTGGCCTAAAAGATGACAGCGGCAAACATTGCCCAAAGTGGCCAGAAATGTAAAGAGGCTAGAGTTGTGGAGGGCTTGAGAGGGACTGAGAATCTGCCCCCGGGGTGGTGAGCCCGGAGAGAGGCTGAGACGCTCTCTTGCCTCCTGGAACACCCAGCTGAGGAAAATGGGTACCAAGCCCTTTGTCTCTGAGAGAAGTTTCCTGAGGCTCACAGACACACTGCCACATGGTCTCCAGCCTACACCTCCCCATCGGAGGCTTGGCCTGGCCCAGAGCAAGACAGGAGAGTCCCTGGGCCAAGCACCCACTGCCTCTTCCGTTCTCCCTGGGCACCAGGCCCATCAGTGTCTTGCTCCATAAGGTGACTGACAGGCCTGAAGATCTCTCTGAGAGTCCAGGTCTGACGTCACATCACTCCAGTCAGCCCTCCCACCAATCCCCCGCCCCTGTCCCAGAAGCTGAGACTTGGGCTAGATTCTATTCACACTCCCTCTTCTCCCTGCTCCCTCCGGTCCAGCGGGGTGCTTTGCAAGGGGGTGGGTGGGGGCTCTCCTGTCTTCAACATGTAGCTCCCTTTCTTCCCTGAGACCTCACCCACAGAGTACACAGGACTAAGCAAGCGTTTTTTTTTTTTAATGTTTCTTTTTTTATTTAGTAAGTATACAGTGTTTTACCTGCATGTGTCCCTGACCTCCAGAAGAGGGCATCAGATCTCAGCATAGATGGTTGTGGGCCACCATGAGGTTGCTGGGAATTGAACTCAAGACCTTTTGGAAGAACAGGCAACGTTCTTAACCTCTGAGCCATCTCTCCAGGCCAAAGCAAGTGTTTTCAGTGTGTCTGACAACATGTGAGGCACATCCCACCTTCCAGGGCCGACTCTGCTGGATTCTGACCGGAGCTGCTACCAAAGATTTAGTTAGGGAGAGCTGACTGAAGGAGGCACGGGGTCACGCCCAGTCACTTTCTCTTTCTCACTTGCTGGCCATGGCCAGGATGTGGTTATGGCTGTGGCTGTAACTCCACCTGTGACTTTCTCCAGGCAATCCTGTGGAAGTTTGCCCTCTACCCCAGCAAGCACAGCAGTGTCCAGAAGGTGCCACGTTCCAAACAGAGTCCCTTGCGTTGGCCACACAGGTGTCCTATCTCTGAGCCAGCTGGAAGACCAGCACAGCAGGCCCCTCATTCACAGCCCCGGAGACAAACTTCTCTAATCATATACACGAAAGCTTTTCCCAGGTCCTGGAGCGGCATGGGTCTAAAGCTGGGGATGAGGGCTCATCCCTCAGAAGCTGTCCAGGGAAGGGGACATAGGTAGGGTCATCTTAGAGGCCTGGCGCCTATGAGCCTGGGGTCGGGGTGGGGGGGGGTGGGGGCAAGATGGTGGGGGTAAAAGGAAACCTGCCTGCCTGGCACCCAGACACCCATCTGGCCAGAAGACACGCTTAGGCAAAGGCTGGAGGCTGGGTGAAGACCTGGAGTCAAGCTGGAACCTAGAACACGTTCCTGCCACGGACACACGTGTTCCTGCTGCATGTGGCGACTCACAGAGAGCTGCCTTGTGACCTGGAAGAGAAGGCAAGGTGAACACACACTCCTGGTACAGCTGACCCTCATAGGGGCCTCCCTCTGGCCATCCCGCACCTGGCTGCTCTTCCTGACCCCTTAGTGTACTCGCCTTTTCTCTTCCAGACTCACCTGCCTCTCATCTTTGACCCAGCCAATAGGTTCTTCTCCTCCACCTAAAACAAGGCAAAGGGAAGCTGAGCGTGACAGCATCTATCTGCAAGCCTGGCACTCTAGTGGGATTGTAGATTTGGGACCTATCCGGGACCCATGATAAGAAGAGCCTATCTAAAGCAAAGACAAAGAGGAGGGCAAAACTGAGAAAAGGAAGAAGAAAGTGCCAGGCATAGTACCTGAGAGTAACTTCTCATGCCCTGCACCCGACCTCCTGCCCGCTGCGCGGTACCTGCTACGCGTGCCACATCCATCCATCCATCCATCCATCCATCCATCCATCCATCCCTTCCTTCAACTCCTTTGACAGAGAAAGCACAAGTGTGTTCTGAGAGGCATGGGACCAGTCCAGGGTCACACAGCTGGGGAGCAGGATGGCAGGGGACAGCTTAGAACATGCCTGGCTCATGGTAGAGCTGATGATGCCCAGGAAAACTGCTGATTTCTCACTTGCCCAGGACACTTTCTGATCAGACTGACTTGCTTATGGAGACCCCATCAAAGAGATAGCCTGTTCCCCTTGGTCCAGGGCACTGAGCAGCCGGTCTGAGTGGAGAGGCAGAATTTACACCTGGAAAAGTTGGCTCAGAGGAGAACCCTCTGCTATGTTCACTACAATGGGGAAACCCACAAATATCCACCGTGTCCCTCAACTCAAGTACGTGGAGCAGGTGTTGGCAGTGGCGTCAGCTGGTGACTCTGGTCCCATGGTACCTGGTCCTGTCAGAAGCAAGGGGTGGCCATCCCAGTCTCCCTTGATTGATGCCATTCTGCATGACTGGCCCCTCCAGGAGGCAGAGGGTCATCTGCACTGCAGTCCAGACTTAGAGACTGGGAGCAGCCTGGCTTCTGGCTAGGCTGGGAACATTCCAGATAGGAGCTTTAGATAAGGTCTAGAAGCAGGGGGGTGGTGTGAAGGGTGTGCATGGGTGGGGTGCAGTGGGGGTGGGGATTCTGGGGCCTGACTGGTCCCCAGCTAAGACTCAGATCGGAATCTACCTTAGAGCTTCTCAGAGCAACTATGATGCCACCTGCTGGTAACTCCAGACACTGATGCCTCAGACAAGTCCTATTGGATGGCTCAAGCGCTGTCATCTGGCCCTATCCTTTGATCCCCTCCCTTCCCTTCCTCTCCCCTCTCCTCCCCTCCCCTCCCCTCCCCTTCTCCTTTCTCTCCTCTCCATAAATCCCAGTCTTTCACTTTCATGACCTGGTACAGCACTTGTTGGGGGATGGTCTGATGTATTTTGATATTAATTACTGTTTACTGACTCTGACTTACGTTTTGCTTAATAAAAAGCCATCCCACCTGGACAGGGCAAAAGAAACAGGTGTGCCTAGGAGAGAAAGAGGAATTCTGGGAAAAAGAAAAGAGAGACCACCGGAAGGAGAAAGGAGAGAGACCTGAGGAGAGGAGAAGAGGTCGCCCTGGGTTAGATGGAGGAGAAGCACATGGCGGGCGGCATGGATGGAGAATCCGGCCCAGATGAAGAACATGAGCCAGTATTTGGGATTATGGATGAGAGGTATCCTGATAGAGGTTATTGAAAACAGGTGGCATGGGATTAGGACAGGGATCCCATGCCTGAGGGCCAACTATGAAAAATAGTTTAAAGGATTGCTATTTGCCCTGCCCCAGGTTAACTAAGGCTATTTTAAAATATAACAAGCGTCTGTGACTTAAGTGATTGCTAGCCAGGCCTACAGATAATATAGATAATTCAGATAATTAAAAAAAAAAAAAACAATAGCACTCCCATCAACTAGAGCACCAACCCCCTGGGCGCCTCTCTCACCTCACGCTAGGACCCATGATGTTACCCAGGCTTCTCTAGGTCAGGGCCCAGCAGGCCCCACTCTACTCTCCTGCCGGCCGGCCAACTGCAGGACCTAGAGAGCCACAAAATGGGCCAAGCTCTCCCTGCCTGGCATTCAGTGAAAGACTGATTTGCTGAAGGAAGCCAAGAACACAAGCTTATGAGAGATTTAAGAGATTTATCATCAGCTCAATAATAAGTCAATAAAATGCCACTCTGAAGCCTGGGTAAAGTAAAGTCCTGACGAGCGAGGTGTGCAAACCTCCTGGACATTCACAGACAGAACCAGAGCCGCCCAGTCTCCCAGCAACCTGGTGAGCATCCTCTGTGTGTCCAGATTACAGACGGGGGAAACAAAGGCACAAAGCAATAGGGAAATCTAGTAAAAAGCAGGGCCTGAACTTGATCCCCAGCCTCATTCACCTCAGAGCTAACTGCCAAAAATTCCCAAAGAAGGGCAGTATTCTCTGAAGCCACGGCCCCCACTCATCTAGCTGTTTGATCTCTTTGGTCACTCTCAACTTCATCCCCACAAGGTCCTCTGCTGGGCTCTGATGCTGATGGGCACAGATGGGGCTGGCCTTGGAAGAATCCCGTCTGTTGTGAGAGCTTCGAGAAATGACAACATCCCTCCCCAGGAAGTGAGGAAAGGTACAGGTGAGGTCACAAGAGAGTACAGAGGTGGACCCATCACTCCTGGATGGGGCAAGCATTTTGTATCGGACCTTGCGTTGGGTT
Organism: Acomys minous; assembly: GCF_964271855.1. Taxonomy (NCBI): domain Eukaryota; kingdom Metazoa; phylum Chordata; class Mammalia; order Rodentia; family Muridae; genus Acomys; species Acomys minous. The sequence continues at coordinate 15,827,896 of NC_140495.1, read as the reverse complement.
CAATTAGGTTTGATATAAAGCCATAAGGGGATATTTCCAACTGGGGCAGACAGTAAGTTGGAAGGGTAAAGAGCTTCTTCAGAGGAAGGCCCCCTGCAAACATGGGTCGCCAGGATGGGGCCCTCACCAGATGGCGGACCCGTTCTTCCCTTTCTAAATCGCCTTGTCTGAGACCAGTGCTGGTAAAGATGGATCTATTTAGATGTTGTTTTGAGACCGCACCCATGTCCCCAGCTCCTACCCTCTAAGTAGTGACTTCTCCCAAGTTTTGACAATGAGTGATATGGAATCCCGTTCCCTTGGCCAAAGGAGGGAGCAACACCGTTTGGAGCTATTTTCACTGTGACCACCAGGTGGCAGTACAGGTTCAGATTATTGGTTGGAGCCCCGGCATAGGGGCGATGAGTGGGTATGGGGTTGGAACTGGGACTGGAGTTCCCTGACTGAAATTTAGCCTGGAGATTTGGGGGAGGTCGGGGAAGGGCAGAGTTCAGAGGTCCTGGTAGCTGGTGTACAAAAGCTGCCTGCGTGGTCTGCTAGGAGCTGGCCTGGAGTGGAGCTAAATCAGGATGATTGGTTGTTCTAGAAGGTCCTGGGCTCAGAGGTCTGGTGTCTTTGGCGCCCCACTCAATATGGTAATAAACTTATGTGTCGCCCCACTTTCTGCTGAGCTCGGGTTAGTCAGTTGTCCCATCTGGAGCCAACTTTCAGTGACGCTGAATGACTTGTCCTAAGTCATGGACTCCTGGACCAAACTCCAATTGGGTCTAATTTATCTCTACATCCCTCAGGCTGGGTCCTGGGCTCAGAGGGTCCCTTTCTTCTGGTTCCTGCATCCCCACACGTGAACATGAAAGACACGGGTATCTGCTCACCTTGCACTGGTTTGCATTAGGTTTCAGATGAGGCTGTGGGAGGGGGGTGCATTTCTAGAAGGACAGTCAGTCAGCAAGTTATAAGGGATGAAAAACTTGAGAAGCAGCAGGCTAAGGGTCTCAGCGATGACCCTGCAAACATGAAGCACCTCACTGTGCTGGGCCTGCACCACATGACAAACCTCCTCTGCTTCCTTTCCTAAATCCCTCTGTCTGGGACTAGGGCTGACAACTGTGCACACTGGCAGGTTTTACGTGGCAACTTGACACAAGCTAAGAGTCATCAGAGAGAAAGGAGCCTCAGCTGAGGAAATGCCACCCTGAGATCCAGCTGGAAGGCATTTTCTCACTTAGTGGTCAATGGGGGAGGGCCCAGACCATGGTGGGTGGTACCACTGTAGTCTCGTGTTCTATATAAGAAAGCGGGCTGAGGGCTGGAGAGCTGGCTCAGCGGTTGAGGGTCCTGTCTGCTCTTGCAGTGGTCCTGAGTTCAATTCCCAGCAACCACATAGTGGCTTACAATCATCTATAATGAGATCTGGTGCCCTCTTCTGGCGTGCAGAGAAAGCACTCATCTATATAAAATAAATAAATAAATAAATCTTTAAAAAAAAAAAGATTTAAAAAGAAAGAAAAGAAAGAAAGCGGCTGAGCAGCCCATGAGGAGCAAGCCAGTAAGCAGCACCCCTCTGTGGCCTCTGTATCAGGCTCCAGGATCCTGCCATGCTTTAGTTCCTGTCCTGACTTCCTTTGGTTATGAACAGCAATGTGGAAGTAAGTGTAAGATGCTTTTTGGTCATGATGTTTTGTCAGAACAATAGAAACCTTAAGACATTATGGATCTGTTGGACACAGGAGACCACATCTGTGTTCCTGTTGAGCTGTATGCCCAAGGGGGACAGAAACAGTGTCACCTCCTCCCTATACATCACCTCCTATGGGGCAGACAGCAACAAGCCAACATCTCAGTCAATGTGACACCACAAACAGCAGGCAGTAGGCAGCCTCTCGCCAGAGAAGCTAAGATGAGGTGAGGTCCTCTGCGTCTTAATCAGCTCGGCTAGTCTCCCTGGATGCCAAAGGCACCTTTGCCCAAGGGCTTGCAACGACTGGGTTTTCCTGGGTGTCCCTTGCTGTATTGACAATCTGGTCTGAATCCCAGCTTACTACCACAAAATCCTAAACCAAATGTCTGAACGCCTGCCTCAGTTTCCCCATCTGCAAAATGGAGCATGGCCTCCATGCTTGATGGGATTAAAAGACCTCATACATGTAGGGAGCTTGAATAGCACCCGACACGTAGGAATGCTAGATACGGATTTAGTAAGTAAATAGCATTCTAGGTGTCCAAAGGGTGGCCTGGCAAATACTGGGGCTTTTGCAGGGCTGAGGCCTCCGAATCCCATTTAGGCTCAGACTCTATTCTGACTCTCTCAAGAGACTTAAGTTCTGAAGTGGCTTCCTACCACCAGCACTTAGGAGACTGGAGCAGGCTAACCTGAGCTACAGAGTGAGACCTTGTCTCAAAGGGGCAGTGGGGGGAAGGGGACTGAAACTACACTTCAGGCGGTAGAGTGCTTGCCTACCACATACAAAGCCCTGGCTTTGATCCCCAGCACTGTAAAAGGTAAAATGGCCCCTGGCTAACAGAAAACATGGATTTCCTCCATGTTCCTCAAAGCCAGGCAGGGAAGTCTCCTGCTTCAGACTCAGGCTGACCTCTTGGGAACGATTTGGCCCTGGGGACTCTGTGGCAGGGCCTGAGCTCTGGAGCCAGGGAGCCTCCCACCTGGCTTTCAAGCAGCAGCATTGGCTCATGAGACCATTGGGGAATTGTTTGCATGGGCAAGGGTGAGGCTTCTAAGGTTCGTGAAGACTGGCAAATAGCGGGAGCTACTTAGCTGCTTCCCCAGTCAATCCTAATATGCCAGTCGTAGAAGGGGCACTTTGCCTCAGTTTCCGGCTGTCGACACCCACTCCCTCTCCAGCAGTCAAGTCAGACACCATGCCTTATCTAGCCCCAAAGGGCAGTCATTCTTTCCTGTTAAGTCTTTTTTTTTTTTTAAATAAAGATTTACTTATTATGTATATAGTATTCTGTTGCATGTGCACCTGCAGGCCAGAAGAGGGCACCAGATCTCATTACAGATGGTTATGAGCCACCATATGGTTGCAGGGAATTGAACATAGGATTTTTGGAAGAGCAGCCAGTGCTCTTAACCTCTGAGCCATCTCTCCAGCCCTCCCGTCAAGTCTTATAAGCACACGTGTATGTACTAACTGGTCACCCTCGCCTGACCATCCCAGCCTTCCCCTCCATGCTCCCACCATACCCTTCTTGGCCTTTCTACAGTTTCCACCGGTGAGGCTTCAAGTCAGTTCAGGAAGATGCCAGTCTGGTCACCACAGACCCCTGTGTGCTGCCTCTCACTGTGTCCATGCCCTCTGCTCCTAGAGTACGCAGTCTCTGCTTCTGCCCTCTCACCCTCTGCCTGGGCTCTGGTCACTTTTCACTCTGCCCCTGGCCTGGCCTTGCCCTTTGTGGGCAGCAGCCTTTTTCTCTGTTTTCCACCCACCTCTCTGGCAATTGCCTGGGTGATTAATTTGCTAATTAATTTGGTAATTAATCATGCTCCGGCTTCTCAGGATGCTCTTCTTAGCTGGCCTGGGCTAGAATATAGACCTGCTTAGCTCTGCTTTCCTGGGAAGGGGGGTTGAACACTAGATTGGGAGGGGCCCTGTCTTTTCTGAATGCTCCTAAGCAAGCCCAGGCATTACAACAGCTCCTGTAAAAACATTCAGAACGTGATGTAGCAGGGAGAGAGAGACCCAGCCGCACCTTCAGAGGCCCTGAGGGAGCTCCAAGCTATAGTTTGTCACTGTTTCTCAGCCTGTACCCAAGTGTGAGGACTTGTTACTCCTAAAGAAGTTGTCCCATGGCTGGGCATTGTGGCCAACACCTTTAATCCCAGCACCTGGGAGGCAGAGGCAGGCGGATGGCTGTTGCTGTTAATTCACCAGTAGGCCTAGGAATGTTTATTATCAGGCCTATAATTATTATTACTACAGTATTTTTCTAACCCACTAGTAATCAATCAAGACACAGACACCTGTTATATTTTAAACTAGCCTTAGTTAACCTGGGGCAGGGCGGATATTAATCCCCTAAACTACTTCCCATAGTGGGGCAGGTATGGGATCCCTGCCCCAATCCCATGCCATCTGCTTCTAATAATTTCTATCAAGCTACCTCCCATCCATGATCCCAAATAATTGCTAATGTTCTTCATCTGGGCCAAATTCTCCATCCATGTGGGCCACGTGCTTCTCCTCCGTCTAACCCATGATGGCAAGCCTACTCTTTCTCCCTTCTCTTCCTGTATCATCCCAAGATTCTCTCTTTCTCTCCAAGCCCAGGAACCGTACCCACACCTACCCCATTTGCCCTGCCCAGGTTTGATGGCCTTTTATTGGTCAAATAAGTTAAGCTCTTAGGCAAGATGGGTCACAGAGACAGCAAGCAGCAATTAGCATCAAAATACATCAGACCAACCTCCAACAGATAGTGAGTTCGAGGCCAACCTGCTCTACAAAAGCGAGTCCAGGATAGGCAGGACTGTTACACAGAGAAACCCTGTCTTGAGAAAAAGAAGAAGAAGAAGAAGAAGAAGAAGAAGAAGAAGAAGAAGAAGAAGAAGAAGAAGAAGAAGAGGAAGAAGAAGAGGAAGTTGTCCCACCTCCTGCCCAGCTCTCACAGAGCCTCCTGGAAAACTTCCAGGATCCTAGAAGATGAGATCACTGGTGGAGAACTGTGAGCCTGGTCCTCAGTGGGGTCCCCTCTGAGGCCTCCTATCTGCCAGGAAGAATGGCAGAGGTGTCATTTCAAATTAGCTTTGATGGATGCCAAAACTTGGTGGTAGTGGGGAAAGTGGGTCTTGGTGTTTGGGGGAGGGGGTTGGGAGCTCGGTCCAACCTAGGCAGCCCCAACCTTGCTGTGAGCTCCTACGGGGCTAGCAACCAGATGGTGGCCCACACTTATAGCCACCAGATGCACTGCCAAGATGGGGTCCCTGTAGAGCCAGCCCTGTGGCATTGATTGAAATGCCCCCCCTGCCAATTATGATTTTTAAAGAAATGCGTAATGATCCTTAATTGGCACCCTCATTAGGTGCCAATTAAACACTTAAGTATTTCTTACAAGTTTAACACATTAATAAGGCAGCTCATTACGTGGTAACGAGATTTATTTCTCATATTTAGTACATTGTTCCTCCATCATTGGCAGTACAGTCATTTTGAAAAAAACATGGCATCTTAATGATTGTACACATGTGCTTTCCCACCTTGCCTCAACCACTGGATGTTCTTGCCAGACACCAGAGCCTTGATCTCTTGTGAGCCAGGTGCCAGTCCCTGGGCTCCCCTGGCTTCTTTTGAACTGGCCTTCAAGGTGAGGCAAGCAGGATCACTTTTTTGGGGGGGGGTTGTTGTTGTTGTGGATTTTTTGTTTGTTTGTTTTTTGTTTTTCATGATAGGGTTTCTATATATAGCCCTGGCTGTCCTAGAACTCTCTTTATAGACCAGGCTGGCCTTGGACTCACAGAGATCCGCCTGCCTCTGCCTCCCAAGTGCTGGGATTAAAGGCGTGCGCCACCACATCCCGCTAGCAGGATCACTTTCTTCCTGAGTCTGGAAGAGCCAGAGCTGGCTGCTGCAACAAGGCTGGAGGGCCTCAGGGGCGAGGAGCCCTGCAAAACCTCTGTCCATTTAAGCCAGCTTGCACTGCCACAGGCACTGGAGTGGGGCCGGGCACGCTTCCTGCCCGGGCTGGAAGCAGGCACTAGACTAGTGACGACATTGACAGGGCAGGAGGACAGAAGCCAGAGGAGGATGAAGAGGTCTTCTGAGGCCGCACCCTGGAGGAGCAGAGGGTTGCTGAGGTTCGGAGCCGGGGAGAAGGTAGAGAGCAGTGCTTCTCAACCTGTGAGGGTCAACGTGTCAGATATCCTGCATATCAGATCTTTACATTATGATTTGTAGCAGTAGCAAAATTACCATTATGAAATAGCAATGAAATAATTTTATGGCTGGAGGTTACTACAGTATGAGGAGCTCTGTTAAAGGGTCACAGCATTAGGAAGGTTGACAGCCACTGCTATAGAGTCTACAGGATGGGCTTGCTCACTGGAATAGACACTCACCTTGTAGAGCTCCGATATCCATCCCAAGGGCAATAGGGAACCACAGTGTTTTGAGTGCATGTGTGCGCGCGCGCACACACACACACACAGAGTGTCAGAGTCAGAGTCAGACAGACAGAGACACACACACAGACACAGGTGGCCAGATGTCTGGCTTAGAAAACTCAAGTGGAGGATGCAGTGGCAGAGAGCCCAAGGCAAGGAATATGGCCCCTGCCTCCTACCTGCTGAGCTCCTGGGTACTGGCAACCAGACTGTAGAGCTAGATACAGTTACATTTCTTGGAACAGGACAGTAGGGATGGAGACAGATAAGTCTAGAGGACACTGCTAAGTTCTGTGCTACCATCTTTGTGTGTGTGTGTGTACATGTTTGTGAGCAGTTGCAATTCACAGGAAGATGCTAAGTGTGTCTCTTAGTACTCTCTACCTTATTCCATTGAGACGGGCTCCTCTCTCACTGAACCTGGAGTTCAACATTTTCCAGCTGGGTTGGTGGCCAGCAAGCCCCACCAGCCTTCCCAGAGGTTACAGATGTGTGTTAAGAAACAACCCGGCCTTTTCTTTCTATCTTCTTTTTTTTTTTTAACTTTTTATTTAGTTTATCAATGTTTTTCCTGCATGTGTGAGGGTGTCAGAAGGCCTAGAACTGAAGTTACAGACAGGTGTGTGCTGTCATGTGGGGTGCTGGGAATTGAACCTGGGTCCTCTGGAAGAGCAGCCTGTGTCTTTAACCACTGAGCCATCTCTCCAGCCCCAACCCAGCTTTTTACGTGAACGCTGAGGATCAGAACTCAGAACCTCATTGTGCACAGCAGGCACACTCACCCACTGAGCCACCTCCCCAGGCCCCACTGGCTTCTTAAAAACAAACACAACAAAACAACCAGATTAACGTCCTAGAGATTCAGGACACCTTGTGTTTCTGTCACTGCATGTGGCCACCAGCCTTCATCCATTTTAGTAGCTGAAAATACACGTGAAGAGACCACTCCCTATTTACCCAGGCACGCTCCCCAGGCTAGCTGTTTCCAATTACTCTTCCAAACACTACATAGTGAACACCCTTGGGCATAATTTCACACGTGTGTGAGTTCATCTGTAGGCTATTTCCTAGAAATGGGTAGTGGTGGGTCAAGGGGGTTGTGCATTTTAAATTTTGACAGACATTGTGAAATTGCTTTCAGGGAAGTTGAGCAATTTCCTCCCAACAAATAGCTTTAATTTCTGCTTCTCCCACCATGGTCAGCAAGTACACAGCTCTGCCTGTTTAACTGCGTCTCTTAGAGGAATGCAGTTGTACCTTCAAGGGCATGTCTGCAGGTTTCCTTTGATGCGAATTATTTGGTCATCTCCTCTCATATTCTCTTTCTTTCTTCCTTTTTTTTTTCTTTCTTTCTCAAGACAGGGTTTCTCTGTGTAGCCTTGGCTGTCCTGAACTCGCTTTGTAGACCAGACTGGCCTCGAACTCACAGCGATCGGCTTGCCTCTGCCTCCCAAGTGCTGGGATTACAGGCGTGTGCCACCACGCCCAGCCGGGTTTTGTTTTTGAGACACCATCTCTGTAGCCTAAGTCTCTGTGTAACTCACCAGGTGATCTCGCATAGGAGGGTTCCAGAATGACCTGGGGACGGCGAAAGCAAAGGTCCAGAATTTTTCTGAAGAAACATGGGGATGGCAGTGTATTGTTGCAATTGTTAAATGTGTGTGTGTGTGTGTGTGTGTGTGTGTGTGTGTGTGTGTGGTGTATATGCCTGTTCGTTTATGTATGTGTTTCTGTACACGTAAGAACACATATGCCATGAGTGTGTGTGTGTGCTCGTGGAAACCAGAGACAAAGGTTGGTCTCTGGTGTCTTCCTAAATTATTTTCTACTTTTAAAATATGTTTTTATTTTTAAAATTATACAATATACTATAATCATGTTTTCCCTTCCTGTAACTCCTCCTAGTTCCTCCCCACCTCCCTCCCCCCCAGCTTGTACTTTTTCTCTAAAACAAAGCAAAAAGAACAAGAAACATTAAAAAAAAAACCACAAAAATGAAAATCAAAACAAAGAAGCAAAATACCAAAAAGGAAAAAAAAAAAAGTCAAAACTAAAGCAAAACAAAACCAAAAGTCCACAAAAATACCACTGAGTTTGTTTTCTGTTGGCCAACTATTTCTGAGTATGGGGTCTGCCCTCAAATGTAGTTGACATATATCCAGTGACACTCACTGGAGAAAACTGGTTTTATCTTTGCTAGTCGGTATCAGTTGCAGATAGCCTCTTGATTAGGCGTGGGACCGGTGTCCACATCTAACTTAAACCTGGACGGGTGGGCTGTGTGCTGCCACAGTCTTTGTGAGTTCATGTGTCCACCAGCCCTGTCGTGTCTTGAAGACACCGATTCCTTGGAGTCCCCCGTTACCTCTGGCCCTTACAATTCTTCCTCCTCCTATTCTGCATAGATCCCTAAGCCTTGAAGGAGGGCTTTGGCAGAGACATCCATTTAGAACTGAGTTCTCCAAAGTGTCTCACTGTCTGCACGGTCCAGCTGTGGGCCTCTGTGACAGTCCCCATCTCCTGCAGGAAGCAGCTTCTCTGATGTGCATCGAGTAGGGTGCTGATCTGCATCTCATCTCAGTGTGGCCACTGGGGGTCCTTGAGACTCTGGGTCTGCACCAAAAGGTGGGGCTCCCAGAGAATGGGAGGGGGAGGGGCTCCAGGAGAGGCTGCAGAAAGACTAAGTCTGGAGAGACCAGAACAAAAGCACTCTGTGGTGGTTTGAGGAGGAATGGGCCCCACTGGCTGATAGATGTGAATGTTTGGTCATTAGGGAGCGGCACTGTTTGAGAGGGATGGGGAGGTGTGGCCTTATTGGAGGAAGCATGTCACAGGGGGTGGGCCCTGAGGTTTCCAAGGGTCCAGGCCAGGCCCAGAGGTGCTGCTCTCTCTTCCTGTTGCCTTCAGATATAGAACTCTCAGCTACCATGTCTGCCTGCAGGCTGCCATGCTTCCCACGACAGGGGTAATGGACTGATCTTCTCCAAACTGTAAACCAGCCCCACTCAAATGCTTTCTTTTTTTATAAGAGTTGCCGTGGGTAGTTATGGTGTCTCTTCATAGCAATAGAACACAAACTAAGGTTCTCTCTCTTGTTCTCTCTCTCTCTCTCTCTCTCTCTCTCTCTCTCTCTCTCTCTCTCTCTCTTTGATGTGGGTTCTCTTACTAAACCTTGAGCTTATTAATTCAATAAGGCTGGCCGGCCAGTGGATTTCAGGGATCCATCCATCTTCATATCCCCTGCCTTGGGTTACAGACAACTGTCACTATGCCTGGCTTTTTGCATGGATGCTGGGGATCTGAACTCAGATCCTTGGGCTTGTGTGGCACGTGCTTTTGAGACTGAACTGTGTCCCCAGTTCATGATAGTTAATGTTGGTTGTCAGCGTCACGGGATTGTGGCTCCCCTGGGAGGCAAGCCTCCAGTGTGGGAAGATGCTTGTCTGAGATAAGAAGGTCCACCTGAACGTAGATGGTACCATATTCCAGGGACTGGGGTCCTGAGCTGGAAACAGCGGAGAACGTAAGTGAGTGCCAACATTCACCTGCCTCCTGGGTCAGCCCACCTTATGCTCCGGCCGTGACGCCTTCCCATCATGATGGGCATACTGTATCCTTGGAAAACCCATGAGCCAAAGGAACTCTTGAGTTACTCTTGTCAGCTATCTGGCACAATACAGTTATGATACAAGTGGGTGACAGCCAAGTGTTAAACAGAGCCTGCTGGGTCTCACTCCAGATCATTCCGAGAAAGGATCAGTTGCACTTGTGAGGAAGATGAGACGATACAGGAAGGGCCCAGCTGGGCTGTACCCTCCATCACCTAGACACGCAGGATGTGGCCCCCAGGGTCACAGGAGCTCAACAGAGTGCAGGCAGGACAGGCCATCCTGGATCCTAGTCAAGTCACATTTTGCTTTCAGGATCCGCTGCCAGGAACGGACTCAGTGAGACAGGCTTCAGTTTGGACAGCTCACTTAATTTGGGGGTGGGGAACAAGGGCCACTTAAACCTTTTGGAGGGGTAGGAGAGGCTATCGAGGTGAGTGTACATCCTTGGCTGGTCAGGGTTCTGGAGATGCCTCATTTACATAAGGAAGAATTCCAGGTGCTACTGGACATGACCTTACAAGGGGAGAGGAAGGTTAACCTGGTTTCCAGGCTGTGTGATCTCCTGATGGGGGCTCAGAGCTATGTGTGATCCCACTCTTTTACTCGGGGCTCCTTGGCCCCGCAGCTTTTTATAGCTTTCCACAAGGTTATGGTGACACCTAGACCAAGCAAACTGAAGGCCCAGGATACTGGCCTAGAAAAGGCATTGTAATCCTACCCTGCCCCCCGCCCAGTCCCCGTGTCTCTGCCTCAACCCTATATAATTTCTTTCACCCATCCCATTTCCTGGAACTGAAGCAGCATGGTTTGGGTTTTGTTGTTGTGGGTTAAAAAAAAAAAAAAAAAAACTAAAACTAAATATATTGCCTCCTTCGGCCAGCAGGTGGCAGCAGTGGTAGGCTGTCTTGCTTGATCCCTTTGGTTCTGTGCACTTGACCTCCAAAGAGATGAGGGCTTTCTCTGTAGCTCTGACCCAGCAAGAGTTGAGGAAAGATGAGGTCTATATCTAAAGCAAAGAATCTAAGAAGAAGTTGGGGTGGAGGAACTGCACTGGGGTTCTGGGGTGGAGGAATTGCAGTGGGGTTCTGGGGTGGGTCTCCTTGGCTTGGCTGCATAAGACACCCACCCATGCCAGGCTTGCTGACACCGTCAGTGAACCAGGAAGGACCGTTCCTGGAGATCAAGGTTTAAAGGGCGGGCAGAAAGAGAGAAAAAAGGACAAGGTAGATGGGATAGGAGCCAGGAGTAGTGGGTGACGTTTCTCTACTGCCCGCTGCTAGTCTCCACCCAAAGATCAGCACCAGATTGATGCTGAGGCCTCTATCACTCTGTGGCTAAGGCTGAGCTGGGCCCTAGACTTACACCATTCTTTGCCATCAGGGCCACCTCCCCTCCCTCCCCCCCCCCCATCAAGGACAGTTTTGAAGGGTTTATGGATTCTCACAGCATCTTGTCATGTCCCACCCCACCCCCACGCCTTACCTTGGCCACCTCACAAAGCCCTGCATCAGTCAGGCTGCACCAGCCTCCCTGTCATTTGTTAAAGCTCTAGACAACTCTCATTTGTCACCATCATGTTGGAGGCGGACATGCCCTGACTTTATGTCAACATCGCTTCTGGGCTCTGGCCACAGGGTCTAGCTCAGGCAGGGCTCCAACAATCTACTTTCTGGCTGTACAGAGCCGTATAGACAGCCCCTCCTACGGCCTGGGTCCCAAAGCCATGAGCCTCTGTAGAGTTCCTCAGAGATGGACAACAGTCTTCTCTTTTCTGGTCCATGGGCTGATCCTGTTTTACCCTGATTTGAATGTCCTGGGGACCTTGTGGGGAAAGCAACTAGGACCTCACATTTTAGGGAGGGCTTGATGAGGGACTTTTCTCTGGGACTCCCCAATTCCTGGTCAAGACAGGTGATAAACTGATGAACTAAAAAAAAAAAAAGGCATTTTTCAGGCCTGTGTGGATGCTTCCAAAATGAGGAAACCAAAGAGGGAAGGGAGGGAGGGGGCGGCCACCTCCAGTACCAGTTGAGGCATGAATGTCAAAATACTGCAAGGGGACATTGCAAAGGAAGGTTCTAGACTAGGTTGGGGTTGGCAAAGGCAAAGATCCAGAAGCTTGTTAGAGGGACAGCCAGGAGGCCAGTGTGGTAGGAGGGCAGGAGACATGATGGCCTGGTCTTTCCAATGGAGAAAGTTTATAGCAGGCAGGAAGTAGAGCAGAGGCAGGCATGAGAATGCATGCATGGCTGAGTGAATAAACAGGGCCTGGGGACCAGGCTTTTGCAGTGGCTTAGCATTCACTCTAAAGCTGTGTACTGGGCACTGGGTATCTCCTATCTGGATAGAGCCACTGCTGAAGGCCTCCCTTTCTTCCTGGCCCAGCCCTGAGTCATCCATCCATCAGGCTCAATGCTGCTTTACCCAGCCCTGACCCCAACCTGGGACAAGAGCCATTTATCTCCATCAGCCTCTCAGCCAACAGGTCCTGTCTTCATACTTAGGAGCTGATTCGGGCAGCCCTTTCTGACTCTCATCTCACTGGCTAGGAAGACACTACGGCAGGTAGGCCCCTTGCTCAGTTCTGAGGGACCTAGAGGAGAGGCCTCACCCACTAGGTCTTAAGAGCTGGAGCTTCTGCCGTCTTAGCACTGCCTGCACGCCGTGTTGGTATCAGGCAGAGTTAATGAGCAAAACCAAGCTCTTACTCTGTCCACACAGGGTGTTGACACTGGTCAAGAAGGACTAGGTTTCTTAGGCACAGTCGCCTAAAAAAGGCAGAATCCGGGAGCCTCAGACCAGGCATGTCACATCCTAGGCCCAGTGTCCATAGATTTCCCAGTCTTGGAAAGTGAGGAAGTGTAAGTCTTCAAAATTTGGTCCTAAGAATTCTGTCTTAGTTAGGCTTTCGATTGCTGTGGTGAAACATCATGACCAAAAAAGCAAGTTGGGGTGAGGAAAGGGTTTCCTCAGCGTATCCTTCCACACTGCTGTTCATCACCAGATGATAACGGGGCAGGAACCTGGAGGCAGGAGCTGATGCAGAGGCCAAGGAGGGAGTGCTGCTTATGTGCTTGCTTCCCTTGGCTTGCTCAGCCTCCTTTCTTTTTCCTTTTTTGAAAATGTTATTTATTATTTATATAGTATTCTGCCCCCATGTGTGTCTGCAGGCCAGAACAGGGCACCAGATCTCATTATAGATGGTTGTGAGCCACCATGTGGTTGCTTGGAATTGAACTCAGGACTTTTGGGAGAACAGACAGTGCTCTTAACCTCTGAGCCATCTCTCCAGCCCTCCAGTCTGCTTTCTTATAGAACCCAGGACCACCAGCGCAGGGATGGCACCACCCACCATGGGCTAGGCCCTCCTCCATTGATCAATAATTGAAAAAAACAAAAGCCTTACAGCTAGTCACATGGAGGTATTTTCTCAACAGGGGCTCCTTCCTCTCTGATGACTCTAGCTTGTGTCAAGTTGACACACAGAACCAGCCAGTACAAATGCCATCAGGCAACACTAGAAGGCCCGCCCTCCCTCCCTCACCAGGCACCTAGCCAAACCCCATCTTGGGTGGGGCCCATCCTCACCTGCTACAGTTAAGAGCCACAGGCAACAGGCTGAGTGCAGGGGTCTGAGAGGTATGGCTAGGGGCTTCAGATAGGACACAAATATGCAAGGGTAGCTGGACCCCAGTGGGGCAGGGACAGCTCCAGTGGCTGGAATGGGTGGCTGTGCCTGTCAGGATGGCCACAGCTATGGCTTGTCTTTGGTGGGGGACATCCCTGCACCCAGGGAATCTTCCGCAGTGCCCTACTCTTCCGCAAGCTGCCTGGGTTGAGCCACCTGGGCCTACTTAGACAGCCTTTGCTTCTAGTCCCCCAGGCTGCACGGACTGGACGGCATGGGGAGGGGTGGCTTTCTTCCTCTTCCCAAGGGCAGAAGGGTTGCCTTAAATAGGGGCTTTCTCTTCTTTCCTCCAGCTTTCCTCTTCCTGGGTTTCCAGTCACACGACAAGCCCTTGGAGCCCCTAATCCCCACGCTCCCATCGGCTGCAGAGTGACTAGGAGTCTTTCTCCCAACCTTATCTGTCTCCCGCAGCCACGGCTGACTCCCCAGCGGCCCAGGCTCCCCCTTCCTCCAGCCCCATGCAGGTCAGGCAGTGGTGTCCTCCCTCCTGTCAATCTCTCCCTCCTTCCTGCTTTTCCCACCCTCTTCCCTTCTCCTTTCTCTCTCCTCACCCCCCCTCCTTCCCTCCTCCTTCCCCCCTCCTCCCACCAATTCCTTCATTCTTCCCCTCTATCCCCCCCCCCCCCTTTAGAGTTAAGGGACCCTGGCCAGCAGCCACTACACTCCTTGGTCCAAGGTCAGTCTTAACAGCACCAGCTGACAAAGACCCCTGGGCCACTTTCTTAACAAGCCCCAATCTAATCTGGCCAAGCGAGGGAAGAGCAGCTAATGACACCCGACAAAGAGAGGGCCTGGGGCTGGGTTTTTTTTTTTTTATGGAGATAAGAGAGGCAAGTAAGGGGGGGGGCACACTTACCCATTGCAAATGTAAGCTGGCCTGCCCTAGAAAGGTTTGTATCCCATCCCACAGAACGTACGTAATCTTCAGGAAATCTTCCGGCAGCAGCCTTGTCACGCAGTTCCAGAAAGAATAGCAAGGAGAGAAAATGGCCTATGATTTCTTTACCTATCACTAGGGTTGTAGCCCCCATATCCCGCTAACAAAAGATGGATTAGCAAGAGTAAAGCAGGACTTTCTTTAACCAGTATTACATGCCATAGGAATCTTGGGAAAGGCTCAAAGAACTGGGAAAGAGAATTTCCATGGTAATTTCTTATTTATTTATTTATTTATTTATTTATTTATTTATTTATTTATTTGTGCATAGCTGTGGAGAAATACAAAAGGAGAGAAAGGGGTGTGATCTCCTGGTAATAAAGTAGGGGAGAGGGGGCTCAGTGCTGCTGTTCTGTGTTTTCGTGTGACAAACTTGCCCCTCACCCCTTCCAATTAGGGGCAAGACACCTGTCACACGAGGGTCTTTAAGGGAAAAGAGAATTGCTCAGAGTGGCCTCTCTAGGCTTTATGACTAGCATTGGGAAAACAGGAAATTGGTTTGTGTGACCCTTTCTGGAGGTGAGAGAAGGAAGCAGAAGAAAGAGGTCAGAATGACCTACAAGGTGCCGTATATTGGGGTGTCATTTTTCCGAGCCCTCGCAACAGCTTGCTTTGGATGCCGTTCGTCCCACATCCAAAGAATTCTCTGTGAGACTGTGCTTGAAGCCACCACGCACCCCCAATCTTCCATCTGTGTGGAGGGAGTCAGGTGTCAGCCCAACCCAGTTGATGACCTACCTCAAAGTCAATTTCTGCCTCTGCTATTTTTTTCTTTCTTTCTTTCTTTCTTTTTTTTTTTTTTTTTGTTTTTGTTTTTTGTTTTTTGTTTTGTTTTGCTTTTTCAAGACAGTTTCTCTGTGTATCCTTGGCTGTCCTGGACTCACTTTGTAGACCAGGCTGGCCTCAAACTCACAGAGATCCTCCTACCTCTGCCTCCCAAGTGCTGGGATTAAAGGCATGCGCTACCACCGCCAGGCTCCTCTGCTATTTCTAACAACTCATTACAACTCCCCAAGTCTTAACTTTCCTTATCTGGAGTGTGTCTCTGCCACAGAGCAGACGAGGGCTTTGGCAGTTACCTGGCACAGGACGCGGTCCACAGGAGGCAAGACCACAGGGTATCCCAGTTGTAGATGAATCATGGTTAGTGGTGAACAGGAAGGACACTGAGTCCCCCCCCCTCCAAAAGGGGGGCCTCAGATGCACCCCAACCTTTTGGAAACAAGCAGAGAACACTGAAGAGGGAACTTCCGGCCTCTGTGAGGAGTGGGCTGTCCTGAGGAGCTGACTCCTTACCTCTAAGGAGAGGACAGTGGGTATGGGAGAGCAGGGCAGGATGGTGGGCAGTATTATGGGAGGGGCCAAGGACAGCAATGGGACTCCAGTGACCAGTGGTGACTCAGGGAAGGGTCACTTTCCTCTGAGTTCTGCCTTCTCCTCCATGAAGTGTTTGTTTGGGTGACGTGTTCTCTCTCTATTCCTCCTCTCTGATGCCACGCTCAGCTCAGGGTGGGTCAGAGGCCAGGTAGCACCTAATCCAGGGTGACAGAAAAGCAGTGGTGACCTTCAAGTAGAAAGCCTTTTTGTTCCTTATACATCTCAGGTCAGGTTCAGACTCTGGGGGGTCCTGGAGGCTTCCCCCAAAGCAGCCAACATATGTTCCCCCAGACATACAGACCAGCAGGTGAAAAGAAGTAGAGGACCTCTTGTCTCTGGTCAGTCCTTCATCTGCCCAGCTCCTGACTCCCCACCTCCCGCCCCATCCTTAGGCTGCCCCGTGTCTCCGGTGTCAAGGGATCCCTCAAAAAGAGTGGCTGGATTGCTCTGTTGAGATTTGATTGGAGAGGCCTCTAATGCCAGCCTAGGTCTGTGATGGCTAATAATAGCTGCTAGCTGCCGCTGGCAGCATATGAGCAGGTATGGATGTGGGTGGGAAACGGTAGGATACAGTGCATGTGTGGCGCATGTGCATGCATGGCTGACTCTGTGTGTGTGTGTGTGTATGTGGTGGTGTGCACACGTGCGCACGTGCGTGGGTAGATGTGCACACTCTCCCGCCCCCTCTGAGAAACCCACCTGCTGTGCTGCCTCCTGTATGTGAACAGGTAAGGAATCACCTCGATACTCTGACCCCCTCCCCCACCCCCAGCCACCCGTCTACTCACAGCATTACCCACCTCTGTGGCAGGCTGTGTGGGCACTGCACACATAGCGTAATGACACAGCAGATTGAGTCAACTTTGCTTCTGGGAGGAAAGCGACTGTACTGCGTGCACTATAAAAGCTGCAGTGTGAGGGGCTGAGGCCGACGCAGGGGGGCAGCCTTGCAGGGGGGTGGGGTGGAAAAAGGTGGTTGGCCAAGATGGCCACACTACAGAAGCATCCCAGAGAGGAAAGGCACTGTGACCAGGGGACCAGAGTGGGACTGGGTGTGGACAGAGAGGAGGATGTAGCCAGCAGGAAGAGGGGCTTGGTCTTCTCAGACTGTGTGAGGCAGGATGAGACGCAGACATAGTAGCCCTCTTCTGTCAAAAATAGCTCACAGTTGGTTCTATTAGCATGTATGGGTCTGCCCCTGTTGGCTCTGTCGGGGAGGGGGGAGTCCTGGGAGGTCTTTTTGATTGGTCGTGCCCCGTGATACACATGAGAGGACTTGCTGTCCCTCTCGCTTGGAAAGCCATCACTCACTGGACGATCATGCACTGAGTGTTAGGCTCAGAGCTTCTCACGGCAAGATGACAGGAGGAGTCAGGCACTGGCTGCCCTTGAGAGGGCCAAGTGCCACCGAAGAGAAAGATCTCACACAGGCAAATCTTCTACAGCAGGGGGGAAGACTGAAAAGCGGGCCTGGTGAAGAAGGGCCCACAGAACACTTCACCACTACAGCTGGTGATCTCTGAGCTAAAACTTGAAGAAAATGGGAGTTAACTAGAGGCAGGTTTGGAGAGAGAGATCACTCGGGTGTTGAGGACAGCAGGGCCCACAGTGTAAGGCTCATGAGGACACCCTGTACAGATGAACCTTACCAAAGTCAGGGCATGTGGTTGGAGATGGAGTCGTCAGCACAGGAGGCAGGGAAGAGCCTGTCGGATTAGACCTACAAACAAGAGGGAGCCAGGAGTGTTGTTGTTGCTGCTGTTGCTGTTGTTGTTGTGTTGTTGTTGTTGTTATAATAGGCTGGAAGGAACCCTTGTTCCGTCCAGAGTGTTACAACCCACTGTCTGTAGGAGCTGCAGGTCTTGGAAGGTAATAGATTGCCAGGGAAGGTGGCATGCCTGAGAACAGCCCCTGAGCCCCTGGGTCATATGCCTGCCTGTTTCCATGTGTGCCACATCCAGGCAAGTGCCCATTGGGAGACTGGAGACAGATCAGGGGCCTAAGAAAACATTATGTGTGTGCATCAGGGCCCGGCAATGGAAGTGAGGCTGCAGGCAAGGGTGGCCGTGAAGTTCACAGTCCAGTAAATGTATTAACAAAGAGGCCAGCTACAAGTAATGAGGCATGCCCATGATCTCAGTACTATAGAGGCGGAGGCCAGAGGCTCACAGGTTTGGGGATAGTTTGGTCTACACAGCAAAATCCTATCTCAACAAATAAAAACAAAAAAAAATTTTTTAAAAAACACAGGCTGAGGAGATGGCTCGGTGGTTGAGAGAACACACAGGATAGAAGACCTACATTGGATAGCTCACAACTTTCTGTAACTCCAGCTCCAGAGCAAGCAGAAGCCTATGGCTCACACACACACACACACACACACACACACACACACACACACACACACACACCACAGAGAGATAAAAATAAGAAATACAACAGTAAAAGGCTGAGTGAGTTGCAGCAATGTTTAAGCACCTGTATCCAACCATGCCTGAAATTCGTAAATCTGGATTTTTTTTTTTTAGTTACTTGTTTCAATAAATCCCACTTTTGACTGAAGTAACTAGAGTCAGGGTCTCGCCTCGATTAGTCTTCTGAGGGGTGAATGTGCACTATAGGCTTGGTCGGGCTGAGCAGAGGGCATGGGAAAGGCATGTGGACTGACAGAAATGTGAGGCTGCAGAGCAGGGAACTGGAACGCCCTAGGCCAGGGCTCTGGAGAGCCGTGAGCAGCTGTGCGAAGGGATCGGAGTTAAACCGAGAGAGGGGGTTAGATAAAAGAAAGTGTGAGCAGAGACAATTAAGGGTTCAGAGGCCTTTTAGTGTGACCCCATACGGGGTTCAGAAAGATTATCACTGGTCCTGGGGGGCTGGAGGAGCTAACCTCAGATAAGGTAAGGAAGACAAGAATGGGTCCTTAAATGGCTCTGAGTGGTGCCAAATGCTGCACAGAGGGGAACTGTTGAGTCTGGAGAGGCAAACCTAGTCCAGTGTGTGATCTTCCAAGCGTGGTCTCTGGACGCCTTCATCTGAGCCATTTCTGGGGTGCAGAAAGGGCAAAGCCAAGAGAGATGAGGCCGCGGACACCTAGGTCCGGCAGGAGGCGCTGTGGAGCTCAGTCGGCACCTCGAGTTACGCAGACTGAGGACGACTCCCCCACCACACACTGAAGGAAGAGAGTGTTTGCTGAGCTCCTCCCCGGCTTGCATGCAAGGCAAGGAAAGGAGACATAAGAGCAAGAGCTGGTGAGGTGAGGGCCAAGGCTAAGAAGGGGGCTGGAGCCTGCCCGAGTCAGGGGAAGCATGGGAGTTAACCTGACGCTGAGGACCCAGAAGACAAAGCGGCATCTGCGTGAGCCTGCAACCGGTTCCGATTCTCAACTGAGGCTCACCTTCTCCCTTCTATGGAATGGGGCTACCCTATGGCTACCAGGAAGAGGGGGCAGGAAACAGGAGGCCCACCAGAAGTCAACCCCTCCCCCAGCCCACCGAGTGGCTAAAAATAAAAGCAACAATAATTTCCCTAAATGAAACCTCCACTTAAACACTTAAAAAGCAATAAAAACTCAATTTTCTTTCTCTCAATTATTTTACTTATTCCATTTTCCAAAAGGTTCACCCTGTTATGAAGATGTATTTTTCCCCATCAGCAGCGGCGTTCTCCGCCATTACTCAAACTGACTCAGCCTTCCTCTGCCAGGAGGGTCGCCTGGTCTCCGCGGCAACCAAGTGCGTGTGAGTGTGTGACTGTGGCACTACCACCACTGCTGTCGTTGGTAGATACTGGGGGGGGGGGGATATGTCGTTTACCCCCCACTTCAGCCCTTGCTCTGTTTCCCAGCCTATCTCTACCTCCGGCACCATCACTGGGACTCCCAGCCTACAGCCCCTACCACCCGCTGCCTCATGGCCTCCCTCTCCACTCAGGCCTCTCGGGAGTTGCGTGGAGGAGACAAAGTCCTAGCACCCTCAGACAAGCGCGCGGCTTGTTTCAGAGAAGTAGGAGAAATAGGCCTGGTACTTCAATCACACAAGCCTGACACTGTAAAAATTGGGTTTCCCAGTGTCATTAGTGCTCTGTGATCGGCTCCATTTGTATCGCGCTGGCCCTGTTGCTCATCTCGGCTAATTGTTTTTACTCATTCTTTCCATTTTTAAACTGCTGTCGCGTTGGCTTTTAATTTTTAATTATTGCTACCTCTCTTTTCTTCCTAATTGGTCCAGACCTCTGGGGGGAGGCGGGGGTGCTGTGCCTGTAGCATCTCCCTTTCAATGGATGGCTAAGACCTCCTACCACCACCACTCTGTCCTTACTGGCCCTGATATACCTGCCCCCTGGAAGAGTGAAGGAACTTGGCCCAGG
Source organism: Acomys minous (assembly GCF_964271855.1). Taxonomy (NCBI): domain Eukaryota; kingdom Metazoa; phylum Chordata; class Mammalia; order Rodentia; family Muridae; genus Acomys; species Acomys minous. The sequence continues at coordinate 15,807,797 of NC_140495.1, read as the reverse complement.
TCCATCTTCCAAACATATACTGGGTATCCAGCATTCTGTCCCAGAAATGGCCTGGGGCTCCTAAGAGACACTAAGGGGCTCCACTGGGTACGGGATGCAGTGAGATCTGCTTTGGTTCTTTTGAGGTGAGGCGTGGGGGACAAAGCTATTCTCCATCCACCTGCCACCCCAACCCTGCTTTCTTGGGGCCTTGGGCCTCTGAGACTTACTACAATAGGACTGCAACCATCTCTTTTGTCTGCACCCCATGTGCTGTTCTCGGCTTTCCTCTGGACAGTCTATATTCAGATATTCAGCCTCCTAGTCTTTTTTTTTTTCCTTAGTTTGCCCAAACGCTTTGTGCCCCGGCTCTAACCTCAGTCCTTCCCCCTGACATCTTCCCCGAGACACTGGCTCTCCTCCACCATGAGGGCCACAACTCTGTAGAGGACTCTCCTGCATTTCAATGAACCACAAACGTTTTAGAGCCAAGTACCTGGGAAAGTTCAAACCTTTCCACTAGTGGAAGCCTTGCTGGGTGGTAGGCGGGGCATTCTCGTGTGCCGTTTGTATCCCTGCACGCTCTTATAAAATACGAGCTATCCACGAGCTCCGGAAAGAGACAGGGTAAGCTCAGAACCCACTGCTGAGAAAGGCAGAGCAGAATTTGAACCTGGGGTTGTGATGACTTTTCTGGGGCTGTTCAGTGGATGCTGCTGAGTATGGGTACTCCTGGGGGGGCTGGGATGGGCAGCCCTAGGATTGCTAGAAACATCAACTTTTCAAACTCAGGCACTGAAGTCATTTTCACAATGGAGATTCCGAGGTCCAAAGAATGAGAGTAACTTCTGGTCTAATAGGGGCCGGTCTGTGAGGACTCCGTATTTTTAGAGAGGTGGACAGGACGCACTAGTGGCCAGCGAGGCACAGGATGGGGAATTGCTGTGGTCCTTCACAGCCATGGTGAGTGAACTCTGCAGCGAGGCAGAGAGCGGCAGAACAGAAAGGAATTTTGTTGCTGGTTTGCTGGTTGGTTTTATTTGTTGGCTTTGAGACAGAGTCTCACATTGTAGCCCAGGCCGGCCTCAAGCCTGAAGCAATCCTCCTGCCTCAGCTTCCTGAGTACTGGGTTTGGAGGAGCAAGCCACCCTGTGAGCTTGGAAAGGCTCTTTTAAGGAGCACAGGTAAGGCCACATTTAATTCCTAAAGCTACTTTGTTTCAGAGGAGCAGGCTCAGGCTCAACTAGGGCCAATGATCAACTGTGGTCTTGCTGGCAATCCCAGGCTCCTCTGGCACCTGCCAGAACATTCCTCCCCAACTAAGGCTTCTATGTAATAGGTGCTCCAGCCAGAGAGTCACCTCCACCTCAACCCTCTGTGAGAAGAAAACTGTAAGAGGCCTGTGGAGCAGAGACGCCTGTCATCCTTGCCCTCCTCCACGCTATGCCCCCAAGGTGGGGGAGGGGCTCCCCGTTTGGAGCAGGTGGTCTGACAGTTTGCTGACTGCCTCAGAGAGGGAAGAGATGCGTGTCTGAGCCCAACTTGGCTTCGGCTAAACGCTAAACGCATCCCGGGTGCTCATGCACTCTTCACCCTAAACAGTTTTACTTCAAAGGCTGCGCTGGAGGAAGCGAGGCATCACTTAATGGCATTGCAGGCACAACTGAAGAATTCAGACTACTGGTACGGCTGCCTTTCTAGAATACCTGCGACCAGCTCCCACAACAATCCCAGACGACTGGAGACTCCTGGTTCACCGCCCTGTTAACCCAGGGATGTATGCCCCTACTATTTCGGTGTCCCAGACTTTGGTCCCCTGCGGGAACGGGCAGCAATGCTGGAGCTCGTCACTGCGGAGGGCAGCGCCACCTGGACCGACGCACATGCGCGGAGCAGCCGCCTGGCCCTGCCGCAGCAGCCCGTGCCCCCCGCCGCCTGTGCACGGAACGCGCGAGCAAAGCAAACAAAGACGTATTGGTTTCTGCTCTATTAGAGGCGCAGGAGGGGGGAAATCAATGTTTAGTAAATGGGAAAAGAGAAAATCGTTCAGGAAAGACAGTCTATTTCCAAGCCGGAGAGAGGTTCGTAAACAGCACAGGCCATTGCGGAGGAAGCACGGCGGCGAGCCATAAAACTCCCCCGAGCAGAGGAATGTTCACTTAGTGAGGCCGGGTAGGGTGCTGCGCTAACCCGGGTGCCTTCACACAGTCGCCCCGGATTCCTCCCCTAGGCAGAGATGGAGGAAAGGGCCTGGCTCGTCAGTGCAAAGCCTCACCTGGGCACCTCACGTGGACTACATGGCTTCCCCTAAATCCCTTTCATGTCCCACCATTGTCCACTATGTGTCCCCCATTAGTCTACTGGGCAGCTAGCCGCACATTCCCCTGGCCTCCTTCACCGGCCTCGCCTCAAAGCTCTAGCCGTACTGACTGGAGCTTGGCTGTGCTAGGGAGGGTCAAGACTACTTTCCAGAAAGGAGTTTGAGATAGACCTTAGACCTGTGGCATTCTCTATCTAGGCTAAGAAGGGGAAGAATTGTGAGCTAGGGTGAAGCAATACACTACAAAGGTCAAGGGTCCTTGGAAAGTGCTCACAGGCTGTAGCGGCATGAGTGTGGGCAGGGATGGGGAAACGAACTGAAGTGGGAGCTGGCATCTTGGTGCTTGGAAGGAAGTACTTCTCAGCCCATCCTTGGCCAAGCTTCAATAACGCCAAAGCGCCCAGCAAAGCATACAGCATCATAGACGGGTGATGGGTACCTAAGGGAGGCTGCAGATACGAGGGCGAAAGCCACAGCATGTCCTGTTGGAGCCTCTTAGGATAGGATGGATGCTGACCTCCTGCGGTGCCTGGGATTCTGCTCCGTCCCCACTGGACCTCGTGGCTGGCATTCCCTTGCTCTAGAGAAGGAGGCTCAGCAGCAAGTGTGAGACGGAGCCTTTGTCCTTTCCATTCATCAAGACACAGCAGGCTGCGCCGAGAAGTATTGAATTTTAGCTTAAGATGGATGGCACAACTGCAGTCTCCTTTACAAATGAATTATATTTTGTTTACCATTTGTGTGTGTGTGTGTATGCCACGTGGGAGTATGGGTTTCTGGTCTATTCTGGTGAGGGGCACAGGAAGACACAAGTGCGCTTAGGGATAGGAACTCAGAAAAGAAATAGCAGCGAGGCAGCTTTGGCAAGAAATTTGATAAAGAAAATATCCTCGCGGGTGGGGATCAAGGGGGAGGCTTTAGAGAAGAGCGGCCATTTTTCTATCATTGTTGCTACTGCTGCCATATTGTCACAGGACCCACTCTCTGAGCTAAGTCCCTTCCAAGTGAGCCTGCTTGATTATGTAAGATCCCGTCTGTTATTATCCCATTTCCTGAGGAAGTGGAGATCCAGAGAGGTGAGGTGACTTGCCTGAGGTCACACAACAGGAGGCTAGAGCACAGCTGGAGCCTGAAATGGTTTTCCTATGGGAAGATGGCAGGAAGAGAAAGAGGGGAAAGCAAAGAGCTGGAAATAAGGTAAGCGTCGAGGGCAGGGAAGGCACTGAGGGACTATGGGAGACTGGTACTCCCCAACACGGACTACTGAGAGCTTGTCTGCTCTGGGCAAGAGAAGAGGAGAAGAGCTGGAGTGGTGGCCACGCCTTTAATCCTAACACTCAGGAAGCAGAGGCAGGTGGATCTCTGTAAGTCCGAGGCCAACCTGATCCGCATAGAGAGTTCCCTAGACAGCAAGGGCTACAAAAAGAGACCCTGAAAAGAAAAGGCCTGGAGAGGGAATGGAAGCAGGCAAATGATCTAGGTAGGAGGGGTTCTGTCTTGTAAGCATCAGGAGACTCCTATCTCACCCTAGGACTTTGCAACCCACCTCCCACCAAGGCAGCTGCTTGCATTTCACTCCTGTAGGCTCCTTGTTTTCTATCTGCATAACAAGAGACCTACTCTGGGTTACAAGGCAATGTGAATGGGTTTGTGGGTACATGGAGTTTTTGATGAGGCCAGCCAGGACCACAAGAGCAAAGCATAGGGTCTAAAAACTGAGCCCATGGGCTGTAGACTGCACATCCATACTGGGTAAGGCAGGTGAAGTATCTCAAGCATCAGCTAGGTTGGCCAAGACCAAGGTGATAGAGTGTGAATGTAGATGTGAGCAGCCTATGGCACCCAATCTATTGGGGGCACAAATAGGGGAGAGAAGGTCCCTGGGCTTCAGATCTTAAATTTCCACCCCCTGTAGCTCATGGGAATGCATTCTAGGCACCCCCCCGCCCCCCTGCTTGGAGCGGGTACGCAGAAAAGCACTTTCCTTCAGCTAGGACAAGTGGAAGCGGAAATGGTAAAGGAGCATTAAGGTGAAAGCCCGCAGCAGCATGGGCTCTGGGCTGGGGGGTGGGGCTCAGAGCAAGAGCAGGTTATGAGGTGTAGGCTGAGCTGAGGTAGCCTGAAGAAAGATGACAAAGGGAAGGTCACCCTTTGGGGTGGGAGGGGGGGCGGGGTCAAGCCACAGACAGCCCAGGAACACAAAAGGTGTATGGATACGTGAGAGGGCATGAAGGCATGGGAGAAGGCTTTCTTGCTCAGTGCCTGTGGGGCCCCTTGAGGAATCATCTACACTAGCCGGGCCATCCAGGGAGGGCGAGCGTGGATGAAGTGCAGGGTCAGGAATACACAAGTGCTGAGAGGAAGCCAGGGTAAAGTCTCACTCAAAGGCAAGGCTTCTGGGGAGTCAGGCAGGACCAGCCACGGGGCTACTGAGCAAGAAGGGGAATGTCGGGGTTCCTGGTTCCAGCATAGGCGCCTCCAGCAGAGAAGGTGCTCCCAGGCAGGTCACAGCACTCCTGGGCCTACTTGCTGATGGGTTAGCGGGTGTCAAAGTCTGAGCCAGATCAGGTCAGGCCACACCTGACCCACCTATCTCAGTGAGTCCTCTTGATAGTTTCAGGCCAATCAGGGTTGAGCAACAGACTGAGGTGCTAGGAGCTGTTAGATGTAGATGAGCAAGGCGGGGGGGGGGGGGCTGTAGGTTAGAGGGGGGGGGGCGATGCCTGGGCAGGTGCCCTGAACCTTGTGATCAAGTGTCTTTGTCGCTAGGGACCTTACTTCTTCTCTGACAAGAAGCAGCTCAAGCCATGTGCAGCCACACAGCCCTTGCTCTGCCCAGTTCATATGCCAATCGTGGGAAGCACCCATAGGTCTCTCTATGTGGTCACCGGCAACAGGGAGGGAGCCTTACAGAGTCAGCCAAGAGCCTCTTCTCCCCCCCACAGCTGTGGTGGCTGAGTGAAAGACCACGAGTCTCCAGGTAGAAGCAGAATATCCTTTTAGTGCATTTTTAAAAAAAAAAATCATTGAAAAAATGGGAGTCTCCTAACTTGAATTCCAGGGCAGAGGGGCAGTCGCCACAGCACGAGGAACTTTATTAAAGGGTCACGGCATATGAAGGTTGAGAACCACTGCTCTCGAAACACAGGCATAACCTCAAAATTGCCTGGTTCCTCCAGGGAGGCCAGGGGTGGTGACAGGGATGTTTTCTGACAGTCTCTGTCTGTTACCAAAGTAGAGACTCTATTTGTCTCATTGGATGTAATGCCCTCACGCTCTCAATGAGGTCCAGGGGAGTCTATGGTTGCTTAGTATCTGACCTTAGCCTTAAGGTACTGTAGGTCTGTGAGCAGCGTTTCCTAATGGGAAATGCCACCTGCAAAGGATGTGAGCTGTCTGCCTTGCAGTTAGAGCTTCAATCTATTAGTCTGTCTCCTCATCCTTTGTGCCTCGTTGACACAGCCTGGGCAGGAGCCTCATCTTTCAGTAAGGGAGGAGACAAAAAAGGATGAAGAATGAAAGGGGCCCTCTGCAGGAGAGGAATGATTGTAGAGGCCCCCTGGGTTAAGATGGGGTGGCCGCACTCTGGGACACAGACCCAGGCAGGAAAGAAGGGACAAAGTCTCTGGCTGTGAAGTGGGGGCTTCTTACTTAAACAG